>NC_082650.1:93218989-94513889 GCF_028023285.1 Balaenoptera ricei | reverse complement strand
CACTCCTTCTTTTATCGCATAAATTACTACCCCTACCACCACCACGAGTCCAACTACATCTACCAAAGACACTACTACTCCTAACACAACGACGAACGCTTCTACTTCTACCACAGACTGTGCAACTCCTACAACCACCACGTGTACTCCTACTG
Source organism: Balaenoptera ricei (assembly GCF_028023285.1). Taxonomy (NCBI): domain Eukaryota; kingdom Metazoa; phylum Chordata; class Mammalia; order Artiodactyla; family Balaenopteridae; genus Balaenoptera; species Balaenoptera ricei. The sequence goes on along the minus strand of NC_082650.1, from coordinate 94,513,734 downwards.
CTAACACAGAACATGCTACTCCTACCACCACCACGAGTGAAACTACTTCTAACACAGACCTACTACCACAGATCTACCTACCTGGATCCTACTTCTACCAACGACCCTACTAGTCCTACGAACACCATGAGTACTCCTACTTCTGCCACAGACACCACTACTACTTCCACCGCCATGAGCTCCACTACTTGGACCACAGACACGTCTACTCCTACTACCACCACGAGCGCTCCTAATTCTACCACAAACACTACTACTCCTACGACCACCACGACTGCTTCTACTTCTACCACAAACACTAATACTCCTACCCCCACCAAGAACGCAACTACTTCTACCACAGACACTACTATTGCTATCACCACCACGAGCCGTCCTAATTCTACCAGAGACCGTGAGAATACTACCAGGAAGACTAGCGCTCCAACTTCTACCACAGACACTACTACTCCTACCAACACCATGAGCGCTCCTACTGCTACCACAGTACCTGCTACTCCTACCTCCACCATGAGCACAACTACTTCTACCATAGACCGTGCAACTACTACCACCACTACTAACGTTCCTACATCTACCACAGACACTACTACTCCTACCACCACCAGGAGCGCTCCTACTTCTACCACAGTACCTGCTACCCATAACACCACCACCATCGCCACTACATCTACCACAGACAATACTACTCTTAACAGCACCAAAACCGCTCCTACTTCTACCACAGACACTAATACTCCAAGCGCCACCAGGAGCGCTCCTACTTCTACCACAGATACTGCAACTCCTACCACCACCTCGAGTGCCCCTTCTACCACAGAATCTGCTAATCCTACCACCACCATGATTGCAACTAATTCTACCACAGACCCTGCTACTTTTACCACCACCACAATCGCTCCTAATTCTATCACAGACACTACTATTCTTACCACAACCATGAGTGCTTCTACTTCTACCACAGACACTACTACTCCTACACTCACCATGAGTGCAACTACTTCTAACACAGACATTACTACTGCTATTACCGCCACGAGCTTTCCTACTTCTACCAGAGACTGTGCAACCACTACCAGCAGGACTAGCGCTCCTACTTATACCACAGACACTACTCCTGCTACCACCACCACAAGTGCAACTATTTCTACCACAGAAACTACTATTTCTACCACCACCACCAGCCCAACTACTTACACCACAGACACAACTAATCCTACCCCCACCATGACCACTCCTTCTTCTACGACAGACAATACTACCCCTACCACCACCATGAGCACTCCTACTTCTACCACAGACACTACTACTCCTACCACCATCACTAGCACTCCTACTTCTACCACAGAACCTGCTACTTCTACCACCACCACAAGCGCAACTACTTCTACCATAGACACTACTGCACCGATCACCACCACGAGCCCTCCTACTTCTACGACAGACCGTACAACTACTACCACAATCACTAGAGCTCCTACTTCTACCACAGATACTACTACTCCTACCACCACCACGAGTGCAGCTACTTATACAACAGACACAACTATTTCTACCACCACCACAGGCGCTCCTACTTCTACCACAGACACTACTACTCCTGCCACCATCATGAGCACTCCTACTTCTACCACAGACACTACTACTGCTACCACCCCCATGAGTGCTCCTACTTCTACCACAGTCCGTGCTACTCATACCACCTCCACAAGCGCTCCTATTTCTTCCACAGGCCCTGTTAGTCCTACCACCACCACGAGAGCTCCTACTACTATTACAGAAACTACTACTCCTACCCCCACTACGAGCGTTCCTTCTTGTACCACAGACCATACTACTCCTACCACCACCATGAGCGCTCCTACTTCTTCCACAGACTCTACTAACCCTACCACCACCACGAGTGCAACTACTTCTACCACAGACATTACTACTCCCACCACAACCACGATTGCTCATACCTCTACAACAGACAGTACTACACCTACCACCACCACGAGCTCTCCTACTTCTACCAAAGAAATTACTACTCCCACCACCACCAGGAGCTCTCCTACTTCTACCAGAGAAACTACTACTACCAAGACCACGAGCGCTTCTGCTTCTTCCACAGAGTGTGCATCTCCCACCACCACCAAGAGCACTCTTACTTCTAACACAGAACATGCTACTCCTACCACCATGAGGAGTGCAACTACTTCTACGACAGACACTACTACTCCTACCACTACCACGAGTGCAACTACTTCTAACACAGACAATACTATTCCTGACAATATCACGAGCACTCCTACTTCTACCACAAAAAGTACTACTCCTGCCACGAGCACGAGCGCAACAACTTCTACTACAAACACTACTACTCCTACTACCACCACGAGCGCTCCTACTTCTACCACAGACCGTGCAACACCTATGACCTCCACTAGCCCTCCTACTTCTACCACAGACAGTATTACTCCTACCACCACCACGAGCACTCCTACTTCTACCCCAGACCATACTACTCCTACTTGCAGCACGAGCTCAGTACTTCTCCCAAAGTAACTACTACTCCTACCACCACCACGAAGGCTACTACTTCTAAAACAGACACTACTACACCTACCATCACCACGAGCACCACTAGTTCGACGACAGACACTACATCTCCTACCACCATGAAGAACGCTCCTACATATACCACAGAATCAAATACTACTACCACCACCACGAGCACTCCAAGTTCTACCACAGAAACTACTACACCTACCACCATCATGAGCACAACTATTTCTACCACAGAGAATACTACACCTACCGCCAAGATGAGTGCTCCTCCTTCTACCACAGACACTTCTACTCCCACCACCACCACGAGTGCTCCTACTTCTACCACAGACTTTATTACACCATCCACCACCACAAGCACTCCTATTTCTACCAAAGAAACTACTACTCGTACCACCACCACGAGCTCTCACACATCTACCAGAGAAAGTACTACTACCACCTCTATGAGCGCTAGTACTTCTACCACAGACTGTGCAACTCCTACCACTACCACAAGCGCTCCTACTTCTAACACAGAACAAGCTACTCCTACAACCACCACAAGAGCAGCTACTTCTACCACAAGCCCTGCAACTCCTACCACCACCACGAGTTCTCCTATTTTACCACAGAAACTATTACTCCCACCAGTACCACGGGCACCCCTACATCTACTACAGACACTACTACACCTACCTCCGTCAGGAACGCTCCTACCTCTACCACAGAAAATACTAATTCTACCATCACAACGAGTGCAACTTCTTCTACCACAGACACTACTACTCCTGCCAATATCACGAGTGCTCCTACTTCTCCCACAAAACCTCCTGCTCCTCCCACCATCACGAGAGCACCTACTTCTACTACAGGCTCTGGTACTCCTACCACCACCACGAGTGATCCTACTTCTACCACAGAAACTATGTCTCCTACCACCAAAACGAGCACTCCTTCTTTTATCGCATAAAATACTACCCCTACCACCACCACGAGTCCAACTACATCTACCGAAGACACTACTACTCTTCACACCATGACGAGTGCCCCTACTTCTACCACAGACACTACTACTCCTGCCACGACCACGAGCGCTCATACTTCTATCAAACACATTACTACTCCCACCACCACTATGAGCATCACTACTTCCTCCACAGACACTTCTAATCCTACCACCACCACGAGAGAACCTACTTCTACCAGACAAAATACTACTCCTGCCACCAACACGATGATTCCTAGTTTTACCGCCAAAACTACTACTCCTACCTCCACCACAAGCGAAACTACTTCTACCACAGACATAGTACACCTACTACCACCATGATTGCTCCTACTTCTACCACAGACATTAATACTCCAAACAACGCCACAAGAGCTCCTAATTCTACAACAGACTGAACTACTCCTTCTACCACCACGAGCGCTCCTACTTCTACCAAAGTAACTACTACTCCTACCACCAGCTCAAACTCTCCTTCTTCTATCAGAAAAACTACTACTACCACCACCACGAGCGCTAGTACTTCTACCACAGACTGGGCAACTCCTACCACCACCACCAGCGCTCCTACTTCTACCAGAGAAACTACTACACCCACCAGTACAACGAGCACCCCTACTTCTACTACAGACACTACTACACCTAACACCACCAGAAGTGCTGTTTTTTCTACCACAGAAACTGCTACTTCTACCACCACCACGAGCACACCTACTTCTACCACAGACCGTACTGCCACTACCACCACCCCGAGTGCAACTAATTCTACCACAGTCACTACTACACCTGCCAGTATCACGAGGACTCCTACTTCTACCAAGGATACTACTACCGCCACCACGAGCCAACATCTTCTACCACAGGTACTACTACTCCTACCACCACCAGGAGCTCTCCTCCCTCTACCACACACCGTACAGCACCTACTACCACCACCAGCGTTCCTATTTCTACCACAGACAATAGTATACCTACCACGTCCATGAGCGCTCCTACTTCTACCACAGACAATGCTAATCCTACCTCCACCACGAGCGCAAGTACTTCTACCACTGAAACTACTACCCCTACCACCACCACGAGCGATCCTACTTCTACCACCAACCCTGCTAGTCCTACCAACATCACGAGTGCTCCTACTTCTACCACCGACACAACTACTCCTTCCACCACCACGAGCACAACTTCTTCTACCACAGTCACTACTACTCTTAACACCACCACGAGTGCTCATACTTCTATGAAAGACATTACTACTCCTACCACCCCCACAAGCACCACTGCTTATACCACAGACACTACTACTACGATCACCACCACAAGAGCACCTACTTGTACCACAGACCCTGCTACTCCTACCACCACCATTAGCACTCCTACTTCTACCAGAGAAACTACTACTCCTACCACCACAACGAGCACTCCTACTTCTACTGCAGAAACTACTACTCCTACCACCACTTCGAGCACAGTTACATCTAACACAGACTCTACTACTCCTAACACCACCACGAGCGCTCCTACTTCTACCACGGACACTACTACTCCTACCACCACCACAAGAGCAGCTACTTCTACCACAAGCCCTGCAACTCCTACCACCACCAGGAGTGCTCCTACTTTTTCCACAGAAACTACTACTCCCACCAGTACCACGGGCCCCCCTACTTCTACTACAGACAGTACTACTCCTACCTCCACCAGGAACGTTCCTACCTCTACCACAGAAACTACTAATTCTACCATCACAACGAGTGCAACTACTTCCACCACAGACACTACTACTCCTGCCAATATCACGAGCGCTCCTACTTCTCCCACAAAACCTACTACTCCTCCCACCATCACGAGAGCACCTACTTCTACCACAGGCTCTGCTATTCCTACCACCACCACGAGTGATCCTACTTCTACCACAGAAACTATGACTCCTACCACCAAAACGAGCACTCCTTCTTTTATCGCATAAAATACTACCCCTACCACCACCACGAGTCCAATTACATCTACCAAAGACACTAATACTCCTAACACCAAGACGAACGCTCCTACTTCTACCACAGACACTACTGCTCCTGCCACGACCACGAGGGCTCATACTTCTGTCAATCACATTACTACTCCCACCACCACTGTGAGCATCACTAGTTCCTCCACAGACACTTCTAATCCTACCACCACCACGAGAGGACCTATTTCTACCAGACAAAATACTACTCCTCCCACCAACATGATGATTCCTACTTCTACCGCCAAAACTACTATTCCTACCTCCACCAAGAGTGAAACTACTTCTACCACAGTCATAGTACACCTACCACCACCATGAGTGCTCCTACTTCTACCACAGACATTAATACTCCAAGCACCGCCACGAGCACTCCTACTTCTACAACAGACTGAACTAGTCCTTCCACCACCACGAGTGCTCCTACTTCTCCCAAAGTAACTACTACTCCTACCACCAACACGAACTCTCCTAATTCTACCAGAAAATATACTACTACCACCACCACGAGCGTAGCTACATCTAATACAGACACTACTACTCCTAACACCACCATGAATGCTCATACTTCTACCAAAGACAATACTACTCCTACCACCACTATGAGCACCACTACTTCTACCACAGTCACTTCTAATCCTACCACCAACACGAGTACTCCTACATCTACCACAGAAACTACTACTCCTACCTCCACCACGAGCATTACTAATTCTACCACAGACATACTACTCCTACCACCACCACGAGCGCTCCTACTTCTACCACAGACACTAGTATTCCTACCAACACCACGAGCACTCCTACTTCTACCATAAAAAGTAATAATACCAAGACCACGTGTGCTCCTACTTCTTCCACAGTCTGTGCATCTCCTACCACCACCAAAAGCACTCCTACTTGTAACACAGAACATGAGACTCCTACCACCACCACGATTGCAACTACTTCTAATACAGACCCTGCTACTTGTACCACCACCACGAGAGCACCTACTTCTACTAGAGGCCCTGCAACTCCTACCACCACCATGAGTGCTTCTACATCTACCACAGAAAGTACTACTCCCACCAGCACCACGAGCATTCCTACTTCTACTACAGAAACTACTACTCCTACCAGCACCAGGAGCACAACTACTTCTACCACAGCCACTACTACTCCTGCCAATATCACGAGTGCTCCTACTTCTACCACCGAAACTTCTACTACTACCACGAGCACAAGTGCAACAACTTCTACCACAGCCACTACTACTCCTACCACCTCCACGAGCGTTCCTACTTTTACCACAGACCGTGCAACACCTACCCCCCCCACTAGCGCTCTGACTACTACCAAAGACAGCACTATTCCTACCACCAACACGAGCGCTCCAACTTCTACCACAGACAATAGTACTCCAACTTCCATCACGAGCTCAAGTACTTCTACTACAGAAACTACTTCTCCTACCACCAACATGAGAGGTCCTATTTCTACCAAAGACACTACTACTCTTACCATCACCACAAATACTCCTACTTCCACCAAAGACCATTCAACTACTACAACCACCACTAGCGCTCCTACTTCTACCACAGACACTACTATACTTACCACTACCACGAGTGCTCCTACTTCTACCACAGGAACTACTACTCCTATCACCATAACGAGGGCTCCTACTTCTACCCGAGAAACTACTAGTACCACCACCACTACGAGCACTCCTACTTCTGCCACAAAACCTGCTACTCCTACCACTGCCACAAGCGATCCTACTTCTACCACAAAACCTCCTACTCCTATCACCACCACGAGTGTAACTACTTCTACCACATAACCTGCTACACCTACCACCACCACGAGAACACCTACTTCTACCACAGGCCCTGCTACTCCTTCCACCACCATGAGCAATCCTACTTCTACCACAAAATATACTACACTTACCATCAACAAGAGTGCTCCTACTTCTACCACAGAAACTACTACTCCTATCACCACCACAAGCTCAACTACTTCTACCACAGACACTACTACTCCTACAACCACCATGAGCGCTCCTACTTCTACCACAGAAACTACTACTCCTACTACCACCACTAGAGCACCTAATTCTACCACAGGCCCTGCTACTACTACCACCACCATGAGCAATCCTACATCTACCCCAGACCGAGCAACTCCTACCATAACCACGAGCACTCCCAAATTTACCACAGAACCTGCTACTCCTACCACTGCCATGAGCACTCCTACTTCTACCAAAGAATCAACTACTCCTACTACCACCACGAGCGCTCCTACTTCAACCACAAAAACTACTACTGCTACCACCACCACGAGAGCACCTACTTCTACCAAAAGCCCTGCAACTCCTTCCACCACCATGAGCGATCCTACTTCTACCACAGAAGATAATACTCCCGCCAACACCAAGAGGGCTCCTACTTCAACAACAGACACTACCACTCCTAACAACACCACGAGCACTCCTACTTGTACCGTAAAAACTACTACTCCTACCACCACAATGAGAGCTCCTACTTCGACCCCAGAAACTACTACTACCAACACCACCATGAGCGCAACTACTCCTACCACAAAATCAACTACTCCTACCACCACCATGAGTGCTCCTACTTCTACCACAGAAACTACTACTCCTAACACCGCCACGAGCGCAATTACTTCTACCACAGACACTACTACTCCTACCACCAACACAAGCGCTCCTCCTTCTACCACAGACACTACTACTCCCACCACCGCCTCTAGTGCTCCTACTTCCACCACAGAGAGTACAACTCCTTCCACAAACACGAGCGATCCTACTTCTCCCAAAGAAACTACTGCTCCTGCCATCACCACGAGCTCCCCTACTTCTAGCAGAGTAACTACTACTACCACGACCCCGAGCACTAATACTTCTCCCACAGACTGTGCAACTCCTACCACCACAATGAACGCTCCTATTTATAACATAGAACATGCTACTCCTACCACCACCATGAGCAAAACTACTTCTAACACAGGCCCTGCAACTCCTGCCACCACCACGAGCGCTCCTACTTCTACCACAGAAACTACTACTCCCACCAGCACCACGAGCGCTCCTACTTCTACTGCAGACACTACTACCCCTACCACTGCCTGGAATGCTTCTATTTCTACCACAGACAATACTACTCCTACCTCCACCACGAGCGCAAGTACTTCTACCACAGACACTACTACTCCTACCTCCCCCACGAGTGCAAGTACTTCTACCCCAGACACTACTACTCCTACCACCACCACGAGCGATCCTACTTCTACCACAGACACTACTACTCCTACCACCACCACGAGTGCTCCTACTTCTACCACAGAAACAACTACTCTTACCAACACCATGAGCGCCAGTACTTCGACCACAGACACTAGTATGCCTACTACCAACACGAGCACTCCTACTTCTAACACAGACACTACTACTCCTACCACCACCACGAGTGATCCTGCTTTTATCACAGAGAATACAATTCCTAAACCCACCACAAGGGCAGCTACTTCTACCACAGACACTACTACTCCTACCACCACCACTAGTGCTCCTACTTCTACCACAGAACATGCTACGCCTACCACCACCACGAGTGCAACTACTTTTACCACAGACACTATTGCTCCTATCACCACCACGAGCCCTCCTACTTCTACCATAGACCATACAACTACTACTAACACCACTAGGGATCCTAATTCTACCACAGATACTACTACTCCTACTACCACCACGAACGCCACTACTTCGACCACAGACACTACTACTCCTACCACCACCATGAACACTCCTACTTCTACCACAGACCATGCAACTACTTCCACCACCGCTAGCACTCCTACTTCTACCACAGACAATACTACTCTTACCACTACCATGAGTGCAATTACTTCTACCACAGAAACTACTACTCATACCAGCATCACGAGCGATCCTACTTCTACCACAGACACTACATCTCCTACCAAAACCACAACTGCTCCTACTTCTACCAGAGACACAACTACTCCTACCATCACCATGAGCGCCACTACTTTGACCACAGACACTACAACTCCTACGACCTCCACGAGCGCTCCTACTTCTACCATAGGCACTACTACTCCTACCAACACCACGAACACTCCTACTTATAACACAGACCATGCAACTGCTACCACCAACAATAGCACTCCTACTTCTACCACAGACACTACTACTTCTACCACCACCACGAGCACAACTACTTCTACCACAGAAACTACTACTCCTACCACCACCATGAGCGCTCCTACTTCTAAGGCATACACTACTACTCCTACCACCACCACGAGCACAACTACTTCTACCACTGTCACTACAACTCCTAACACCACCACGAGTGCTCATACTTCTATGACATACATTACTACTCCTACCACACCCACGAGCACCACTGCTTCTACCAAATACAATACTACTCTTATCCCCACCACGAGAGCACCTATTTCCACCACAGATATAACTAGTCCTACCACCGACACAAGCTCTACTAGTTCTACCACAGAACCGGCTACTCCTAACACCACCACCAGTGCTATTACTTCTACCACAGACACTATTATTCCTATCACCAATACCATCCTTCCTACTTCTTCCACAGACCATGCAACTACTCCCACCACCAAAAGTGCTCCTACCTCTACCACAGAAAGTACTACTCCTACCACCACCATGAGCGCAACTATTTCTACCACAGACACTACTACACCTACCAGCACCACGAGAACTCCTACTTCTATCACACACACTACTACTCCTGCCAACACCATGAGCGAAACTACTTCTACCACAGCCAATATTACTCCTACCTCCCCCAAGAGCACATGTACTTCTAACACAGAAACTATTACTCCTACCATCAACACGAGCGATCCTCCTTCTACCACAGACACTACTACTCCTACAACCACCACAAGTGCCACTTCGTCTACCACAGACACTACTATTTCTACCACAACCACGAGAACACCTACTTGTACCACAGACCTTACTACTCCTACCACTATGACGAGCGCTCTTACTTTTACCACAGAAACTACTACTCCTACCAGAACAATGAGCGCAACTACTTCTAGCACAGACACTACTATACCTACCACCACCACAAGTGCTCCTACTTCTACCACAGACTCTACTACACCTACCACCACCACAAGCATTCCAATTTCTACCACAGACTGTGCAAATCCAACCACCACCACGAGCGCTCCTACTTCTACAACAGAACCTGGTACTCCTATCAACACCACGAGGGCAACTAATTCTACCACAGACACTACTACTCCTCTCACCACCATGAGCACTCCTAATTCTACCACTGAAACTACTACTCCTACCAGCACTAGCGCAACTACTTCAATCACAGAAACTACTCCTCCCACCACCACTACGAGAACTCCTACTTCTTCCACAGACATTACTACTCCTACCAACACCACGAGCACTCCTACTTCTACCAAAGAAACTACTACCACTAACACCACCACGATCACTCCTACTTCTATCACAGAAACTACTACTACCATCACCAGGATCTCTCCTCCTTCTACCACAGAGCATGCAACTACTACCACCACCAGGAGCGATCCAACTTCTACCACCGAACCTGCTAATCCTACCAAGACCACGAGTGCAACTACCTCTACCACAGGCCCTGCTACAACTACTACTACCACCACGAGTGATCCGACTTCTAACACAGAATCTAATACTCCTACCAACAACAAGCGTGCTCCTACTTCTATCACAGAAACTACTACACCTACCACCACCACGAGTGCAACTACTTCTACCACAAACCCTGCTACACCTACCACCACCACGAGCACTCCTACTTCTACCACAGAAACTACTACTCCTACAACCACAATGAGCACTCCTACTTCTACCACAGAAACTTCTACTCCTACCACCACCACGAGTTGAACTATATCTACCACAAACACTACTACTCCTAACACCACCATGAGCGTTCCTACTTCTACCCCAAGCACTACTACTGCTGCCACCACCACGAGTGCTCATACTTCTACCAAAGATATTACTACTCCTACCAACACTACGAGCACCATTACTTCGACCACAGACACTACTAATCCTACCACCACTACGAGAGAACCTACTTCTACCCAAGACCCTGCTACACCTACCACCACCACGAGTGCTCCTACTTCTACCACAGAAACTACTAGTCCTACCACCAACACGAGCACTCCTACTTCTACCACAGAAACTACTACTCCTAACTCCAACACGAGTGCTACTACTTCTACCACAGACATATTAATCCTACCACCACCACGAGTGCTCCTACTTCTACCACAGTAACTACTGCTCCAAGCATCACCAGGAGCGCTCCTACTTCTACCACAGACACTACTACTCTTACCAACACCACGAGCACTCCTACTTCTATGAGAGAAACTACTACTACCAAGAGCACGAGCACTCCTTCTTCTTCCACAGACTGTGCAACTCCTACCACCAAAAAGAGCACACCTACTTCTAACACTGAACATTATACTCCTACCACCATCACGAGTGAAACTACTTCTAACATACATCCTGCTACTCCTACCACCACCACGAGATCACCTACTTCTACCACAGGACCTGCAACTCCTACCACCACCATGAGGGCTTCTACTTCTACCACAGAAAGTACTAATCCCACCAGCACCACGAGCACTCCGACTTCTACTACAGAAACTACTACTCCTACCACCACCAGGAGCACAACTACTTCTACCTCAGACACTACTACTACTGCCAATACCACAAGCATTCCTACTTCTATCACAGACAGTACTACTCCTTCCACCAACACGAGGTCTCCTATTTCTTCCAAAGAAACTACTACCCCCACCATCACCACGAGCTCTCCTACTTCTTCCAGAGAAACTACTACTACCACCACCACGAGCGCTCCTACTTCTACCACAGACACTACTACTCCTACCACCACCACGAGAGCACCTACTTCTACCACAGACCATGCTATTCCTACCACCACGACGAACACACCTACTTCTACCACAGAAACTACTACTCCTACCACCACCACCAGCGCAACTACATCTACCACAGACAATACTACTCTTAACAGCACCAAAAACGCTCCTATTTCTACCACAGACACTAATACTCCAAGCACCACCATGAGCACTCCTACTTCTACCACAGATACTGCAACTCCTACCACCACCTCGAGTGCCCCTTCTTCTACCACAGAATCTGCTAATCCTACCACCACCATGATTGCAACTACTTCTACCACAGACCCTGCTACTACTACCACCACCACAATTGCTCCTAATTCTATCACAGACACTACTATTCCTACCACCACCACGAGTGCTTCTACTTCTACCACAGACACTACTACTGCTACCATCACCACAAGCACAACTATTTCTACCACAGAAACTACTACTCCTACCACCGCCACAAGCGCTCCTACTTCTACCACAGACACTACTACTCCTACCACCTCCCTGAGTGCAACTACTTGTACAACAAAACCTGCTATTCCTACCACCAGCACCAGAGCACCTACCTCTACCACAAGCCCTGCTACTACTATCTCCATGATGAGCGATCCTACTTCTACCACAGAAACTACTTCTCCTACAAACACCAAGAGTGCCCTTACTTCTACTGCAGAAAATACTACTCCTACCAAAATCACGAACGAAACTACTTCTACCTCAGACACTACTACTCGTACCACCACCATGAGTGCTCCTACTTCTACCACAGAAACTACTACTCCTACCACCACATCGAGTGCCACTATTTCTACCACAGACACTACTACTCCTACCACCACCACGAGTGCTGACACTTCTACCACAGAAACTACTACTCCTACCACCACAACGAGAGCTCTTATTTCAACCCCACAAACGACTACTACCACCACCAACTCGAGTGCTCCTACTGCTACCACAGTCCATGCAACTCCTACCACCACCACAAGTGCTACTATTTCCACCACAGAACCTGCTACTCCTGCCACCAGCACAAGCACATCTACTTCTACCACAGCCACAAATACTCCTACCACCACCATGAGCACTCCTACTTCTACCACAGAAACTACTACTCTCACCACTACCACGAGCACTCCTACTTCTACCACAGACACTACTTCTCCTACCACCACCACGAACACTCCTACTTCTACCACTGACCATGCAACTACTACCACCACCACTAGCGCTCCTAGTTCAACCAAAATCACTACTACACCTACCAGCACCTCAAGCGCTCATACTTCTACCACAGACATTACCACTCCTACCACCACCACGAGTGCTACTACTTCTATCACAGAAAATACTACTCCTACCTCCACCACGAGCACTCCTACTTCTACCACAAAAACAACTATTCCCACCACCACCTCGAGGGCCCCTACTTCTACCACAGAAAATACTACTCCTACCTCCACCAGGAGCACTCCTACTTCTACCACAAAAACAACTATTTCCACCACCACCTCGAGGGCTCCTACTTCTACCACCGATACTACTACTCCTACCACCACCACAAGCGCTCCTACTTCTACCACAGACACTACTACTCCTGCCAATATCACGAGAGCAACTACTTATACCACAGACACAGCTATTTCTACCACCACCACGAGTGCTCCTACATCTACCACAGACACTACTAATCCTGCCACCACCATGAGCACTCCTACTTCTACCACAGACACTACTAATCCTGCCGCCACCATGAGCACTCCTACTTCTACCACAGACCGTGCAACTCCTACCACCAACACAAGCGCTCCTATTTCTTCCACAGGCTCTGCTATTCCTACCACCACCATGAGAGGTCCTATTTCTATTACAGAAACTACTACTCCTACCCCCACCATGAGCGCTCCTTCTTATACCACAGATAATATTACTCCTACCACCATCATGAGCGCTCCTAGTTCTACCACAGAAACAACTACTCCCACCACGACCATGAGCACTAGTACTTCTACCACAGACACTACTACCCCTACCACCACCACGAGTTCAACTACTTCTACTACAGGCACTACTACTCCTACCACCAAGACGAGCACTCCTACTTCTACCACAGACACTACTACTCCCACCACCACCACATGCACTCCTACTTCTACTACAGACAGTATTACTCCTACCACCACCATGAGCGCTCCTACGTCTACCACAGAAACTACTACTCCTACCACCAATGCGAGCGCTCCTACTTCTACCAAAGAAAGTACTACTCCCACCACCACCACGAGCTCTCCCACTTTTACCAGAGAAACTACTACTACTAAGACCACGAGTGCTCCTGCTTCTTCCACAGACTGTGCAACTCCTACCACCACCAAGAGTGCTCCTACTTCTAACAGAGAACATGCTACTCCTACCACCACCACGAGTGCAACTACTTCTACAACAGACACTACTACTCCTACCACTACCACCACTACCAGGAGTGCAACTACTTCTACCACAGACTATACTTTTCCTACCACCACCATGAGTGCTCCTACTTCTATCACAGACAATACTACTCCTATCTCCACCATGAGCACAAGTATTTCTACCACAGAAACTAATACACCTACCACCACAACGAGCGATCCTACTTCGACCACAGACACTACTACTCCTATTACCTCCACAATTGCTCCTACTTCTACTGCAGACACTACTACTCCTACCACCACCACGAACAGTCCTACTTCTACTACAGACCATGGAACTACTACCACCACACTAGCTCTCCTACTTCAACCACAGACACTAGTACACCTACCACCACCACGAGCACTCATACTTCTACCACAGACATTACTACTCCTACCACCAACACAAGCTCTCCTAGTTCTACCACAGAACCAGTTACTCCTAACACCACCACTAGCACAACTATTTCTACCACAGACACTACTATTCCTATCACCAGCACGAGCCTTCATACTTCTACCACAGACCGTGCAACACCTACCACTACCACAAGTGTTCCTACTTCTACCTACCACAGACAATACTACTCTTCCCTCCACCACGAGTGCAAGTACTTCTACCACAGAAATTACTACTCGTACCACCACCACCACGAGCAATCCTACTTCTACCACAGACACTACTACTCCTACCAACACCATGAGTGCTCCTACTTCTACCAGAGAAACAACTACTCTTACCAACACCACAAGCGCCACTACTTCGACCACAGACAGTACTACTCCTACTACCACCATGAGCGCTCCTACTTCTACCACAGACAGTACTACTCCTACCACCACCACGAACACTCCTACTTCTACCACAGACACTACTACTCCTGCCACCACCACGAGCGCTCCTATTTCTACCACAGACATTACTACTACAAGCACCACCACGAGTGCTCCTAATTCTACCACAGACACTACTACTCCTACCAACAACACGAGCACTCCTACTTCTACTAGAGAAACTACTACTACCAAAACTACGAGCGCTCCTACTTCTTCCACAGACTGTGCAACTCCTACCACCACCAAGAGCACTCCTACTTCTAACACAGATCCTGCTACTCCTACCACCACCACGAGAGCCCCTAATTCTACCACAGGCCTTGCAACTCCTACCACCACCATGAGTGCTACTACTTCTACCACAGAAAGTACTACTTCCACGAGCACCACGAGTGCTCCTACTTCTACTACAGAAACTACTACTCCTTCCACCACCACGAGTGCAACTACTTCTACCACAGGCACCTCTACAACTGTCAATATCATGAGTGCTCCTATTTCTACCACAGAAACTACTACTATGAGCACGAGTGCAACAACTTCTACCACAGTCACTACTATTCCTACCACCACCGCAAGCGCTCCTACTTCTCCCACAGGCCGTGCAACACCTACCACCTCCACTACCTCTCCTCCTTCTACCACAGGCAGTACTATTCCTACCACCACCACGAACGCTCCTAGTTCTACCATAGACAATATTACTCCAACCTCCATCACGACCGCAAATACTTCTACCACAGAAACTACTACTCCTACCAACACCATGAGTGTTCTTTCTTCTACCACAGACACTAGTACTCCTACCACCTTCAGGAGCGCTTCTACTTTGACCACAGACACCACTACTCCTACCACCACGACGAGTGCTGCTACTTCTACCACAGACACTACTACTCATACCACCACCACGAACACTCCTACTTCTACCCAAGTCCATGCAACTACTACCACCACCACTAGCGCTCCTACTTCTACCTCGGACACTACTACACCTACCACCACCCCGAGCGTTCATACTTCTACCAAAGAAACTACTACCCCTACCACAACCATGAGTGCTCCTACTTCTACCACAGAAACTACTACTACCACAAACAGGAGCACTCCCAGTTCTACCACAGAACATGCAATTCCTACCACCACCACGAGCGATCCTATTTCTACCACAGAAAATACTACTCCTACCAACACCAAGAGTGCTCCTACTTCTATCACATAAACTACTACTCCTACCACCACCACGAGCACAACTACTTCTAACACAGACACTACTACTCTTACCACCACCACAAGCACTGCTACTTCTACCACAGAAACTACTACTCTTAACACCACTACGGGAGCTCTTACTTCTACCCCAGAAACCTCTACTACAACCACCAATACGAGTGCTCCTATTTCCACCACTGACCCTGCTACTCCTACCACCAGCATGAGCACAGCTACTTCTACCACAGACACAGCTACTCCTACCACCACCACGAGTGCTCCTACTTCTACCACAGAAACTACTACTCCCACCACGACCACGAGCTCTCTGACTTCTAACACAGGCACTAATAATCCTATCATCACCACGAGCCCTCCTATTTCTACCACAGACCATGCAACAACTAACACCACCACTAGCACTCCAGTTTCTACAACAGATACAACTACTCCTACCACCACCACGAGAGCACCTACTTCTAACACAGGGCCTGCTACTCCTACCACCACCATGAGCACTCCTAATCTACCACAGAAACTACTACTCCTACCACCACCACGAGCGCTCCTACTTCTACAACAGACCATGCAATACCTACCACCTCCATTAGCCCTTCTAATTCTACCACAGACAGTACTCTTCCTAACACCACCACGAGTGCTCCTACTTCTACCACAGACAATACTATTCTTACCTCCACCACGAGTGCAAGTACTTCTACCAGGGAAACTACTACTCCTACCACCAAGACGAGTGCTCCTCCTTCTGCCACACACACTACTACTCCCACCACCACCACGAGTGCTCCTACTTCTACCACAGACAGTACTACTCCTTCCACCACCACGAGCCCTCCTACGTCTACCTAAGAAACTACTACCCCTACCACCACCACGAGCGCTCCTATTTCTACCAGAGAAATTAATACTACCAACACCATGCGCACTACTACTTCTACCTCAGACTGTGCAATACCTACCACCACCACGAGCGCTCCTACTTCTAACAAAGAACATGCTACTCCTACCAACACGAGCGAAATTACTTCTAACAGAGACCCTGCTACTCCTACAAACACCACAAGACCACATACATCTAACACAGGCCCTGCAACTCCTACCACCAACACGAGCGCTCCTACTTCTACCACAGAAACTACTACTCCCACCAGCACCATGAGCACCCCTACTTCTACTACAGACACTACTACACGTACCACCACCAGGAACGCTCCTACTTCTACCACAGAAACTACTACTTCTACCACCACCACGAGTGCAACTACTTCTACCACAAAACCTGCTACTCCTGCCACCACCATGAGCGCAAGTACTTCTACCACAGAAACTACTACGCCTACCACCACCACGAGCTCTCCTACTTCTACCAAAGACACTACTACTCCTACCACCACCACGATTTCTGCCTACTTCTACCACAGACACTACTACTCCTACCATCACCAGGAGTGCTCCTCCTTTTACCACAGAAACTAGTACTCCTACCACCACCAGGAGTGCAACTACTTCTACAACAGACACTACTACTCCTACCACCACCACGAGCTCATGTACTTCTACCCCAGAAACTACTACTACCACCACCACAAGTGCTCCTACTTCAACCACAAAACCTGCCATTCCTACCACCACCATGAGCACTCCTACTTCTACCACAGAACCTGCTACTCCTACCACTACCACGAGTGCTCCTACTTCTACCACAGAAACTACTAATCCCACCACCACCTCGAGCTCTCCTAATTCTATCACAAACACTACTACTCCTACCACTGCCACGAGAACTCCTACTTCTACCACAGACACTACTACTCCTACCACCAACATGAGCACAAGTACTTCTAACCCAGAAACTACCACTCCTACCAACACCACGAGCGCTCCTACTTCTACCACAGACACTACTACCCCTACTCCCACCATGTGTGCAAGTACTTCTACCACAGACACTACTACACCTATCACCACCACGAGCCCTCCTACTTCTACCACAGACCGTGTAACACCTACCTCCAACACTAGCGCTCCTTCTTCTACTACAGACACTACTACTCCTACAACCACCACGAGTGCAACTACTTCTACCACAGACACTAGTACTCCTACCACCACCACGAACCCAACTACTTCTACCACAGACACTAGTACTCCTACCACCACCACGAACCCAACTACTTCTACCACAGACACTATAACTCCTATCACCACCACGAGCCCTCCTACTTCTACCAAAGACCGTGCAACTACTACTACCACCACTAGCGCTCCTATTTCTACCACAGAAACTACTATTCCTACCACCAGCACGAGCACAAGTACTTCTACCACAGAAACTACTTCTTCTACCACCCCAACGAGCGCTGCTACTTCTACCACAGACACTACTACTCCTACCCACCGGGTTCGTGAACCTGTGGGATTGGTGGAAACATCAAGCAGTCCCAAGAAAGAATGCAGTGTTTTGCCCGACACTCAGCATACACAGAGTGACTCCGAAGGGCTACAGGCCTGGATGTTGCTTAGAAAGCCCAGGGGAGCCTGGGGATACTCAGTGTTCTTGCATGGAATACAGTGCCCATGCGAGGCTCCTAGGTGTCCTGAAAAGCGTACTGGTTTTAACATACTGCAGAGCAGTGAATATGGCCTCATTGAAACTGCTGCATGCCTCCACTTCTTCATGGCAATTCAGGTCCTTACCTCGAGGCAAGTCCTCACGTTGAGTGTCTCGTGAGTGACACAGCATGGCAGGATGCTGGCTTTCTCCTTGAGTAGAGTGACTTCAGGTACAAAGTCCTCGAAGAATTCTAAGCAGCGTGCTTTCTCATGGCAGCTCAGACGAGGGCCATGACGAAGACTTCCAGGGCACGTTGGACTGGCTAGAACTGTTGTCCTGATGCTGTTTGAATGCTCTCGAAATGTAGCTCTCCTGAAGGAACGTGCAGAGTGTTGCCCATCACTCGGCATACACAGAGGGCCTCCCAGGGACCTATGAGCCTTGATGTTGCTCAGCAGGCCCACAGGGGTCTGGAGGTACTCAGTGATCCTGGAGGGAAAATGTGTCAGTGCCTGAGAAAGGAGTATTGTAAGGGCCTTAGTTAGGGACAGTGTCCGGGTCTGTGTGATGAGTAGTCTCTGGAACTTAGTTAGGGACAGTGCCAGTGCCTGAGTTACGAGTAGTGTCATCCCTTTGTTATGGACAGTGTCAGTACCTGAGTTAGGAGTACTGTCACGGCCTTAGTTAGGGACAGTGTCAGTGCTTGAGTTAGGAGTAGTGTCACAAACTTAATTAGGGACAGTGTCAGTGCCTGAGTTAGAAGTGTCAGGGTTTTAGTTATGGAAAGTGTCAGAGCCTGAGGAGGGAGTAGGGTCAGGGCCTTATTTAGGGACAGTGTCAGGGTCTGAGGTAGGAGTAGTCTCAGGGCCATAGTTAGGGACACTGTAACGCCCTGAGTTAGGAGTAGTGTCACGGACTTAGTTAAGGTCAGTGTCAGTGCCTGAGTTGGTATTAGTGATAGGGCCTGTGTTAGGAGTAGTGTGAGGGCCTTAGTTAGGGACAGTGTCAGTGCCTGAATAAGGTGTAGTGTCAGGACCTTAGTTAGGGACAGTGTCAGGGTCTGAGTGAGGAGTAGTCTCAGGGCCTAAGTTAGGAACAGTGTCAGTGCCTGAGTTGAGAGTAGTGTCTGGGCCTTAGTTATTGACAATGTCAGTGGCTGTGTTCAGAGTAGTGTTAAGGCCTTAGTTAGGGAGAGTGTCAGTGCTTGAGATGGGAATAGTATCAGGGCCTTAGTTAGAGACAGTGTCAGGGTCTGAGGTAGGAGTAGTCTCAGGGCCATAGTTAGGGACACTGTAACGCCCTGAGTAAGGATTAGTGTCACGGACTTAGTTAGGGACAGTGTCAGTGCCTGAATTAGGTGTAGTGTCACGACCTTAGTTAGGGACAGTGCCAGGGTCTGAGTGAGGAATAGTCTCAGGGCCTTAGTTAGGGACAGTGTCAGTGCCTCAGTTAGGAGTAGTGTCATGGCCTTCGTTAGGGACTGTGTCAGAGGCTGTGTTGGGAGTAGTGTCAGGGCCTTAGTTAGCGACAGTGTCAGTGCCAGAGTAGGGAGTAGTTTCAGGGCCTGATTTAGGAGTAGTGTCAGGGCCTTAGTTAGGGACAGTGCCAGTGGCTGTGCTAAGAGTAGTGCCCAGGCCTTATTTAGGGAGAGTGTCGGGACCTGAGTTAGGTGTATTGTCAGGGCTTTACTTACGGACAGTGTCAGGGCCTGAGTTAGGAGTAGTTCCACGACCTTCGTTAGAGACAGTGTCTGAGTTAGGAGAAGTGACATGGCCTTAGTTAGGGACAGTGTCAGCGCCTGTGTTGGGAATAGTGTCAGTGCATTAGTTAGGGACTGTGTCAGTGCCTGAGATAGGCGTAGTGTCAGGGCCTTAGTTAGGGACAGTGTCACTGCCTGAGTTAGGAGTAGTGTTAGTGCCTGAGTTACAAGTAGTGTGAGGGCCTTAGTTTGTGACAGTGTAAGGCCCTTAAGTAGGAATAGTGTCACGGACTTAGATAGGGACAGAGTCAGTGCCTGAGTTATGAATAGTGTTAGGGCCTCAGTTAGGAGTAGTGTGAGGGCCTTAGCTACGGACTGAGTCAGTGCCTGAGTTATCATTAGTGTTAGGATCTTAGTTAGGGACAGTGTCAGTGATTGTGTTAGGAGTAGTGGGAGGGCCTTAGGTAGGGACAGTGTCAGTGCCTGAGTTAAGAGTAGTTTCTGAACCTTAGTTAGAGACAGTGTAAGGCCCTGAGTTATGAGTAGTGTCACGGTCTTAGTTAGGGACAGTGTCAGTGTCTGAGTTAAGAGTAGTGTTAGGGCCTAAGTTAGGAGTAGTGTGAGGGCCTTAGTTAGAGCCAGTGTAAGTGCCTGAGTTAGGAGTAGTTTTAGTGCCTGAGTTACAAGTAGTGTGAGGGCCTTAGTTTGTGACAGTGTAAGGCCCTAAAGTAGGAATAGTGTCACGGACTTAGATAGTGACAGAGTCAGTGCCTGAGTCAGGAGTAGTGTCACGGCCTTAGTAAGGGACAGTGTCAGTGCCTGAGTCAGGAGTAGTGTGAGGGTTTTACTTTCGGAAAGTGTCAGTACCTGAGTTGGGAGTAGTGTCAGGGCCTTAGTTAGGGGCAGTGTCACTGCCGGTGTTAAGAGTAGTGTCAAGGCCTTTGTTAGGGAGAGTGTCAGTGCCTGAGTTAGCAGTAGTGTTAGGGCCTTAGTTAGAGACAGTGTCAGTGATTGTGTTAGGAGTAGAGGGAGGGCCTTAGGTAGGGACAGTGTCAGTGCCTGAGTTAAGAGTAGTTTCTGAGCCTTAGTTAGGGACAGTGTAAGGCCCTGAGTTAGGAGTAGTGTCACGATCTTAGTTAGGGACAGTGTCAGTGCCTGAGTTAGGAGTAGTGTTAGGGCCTGAGTTAGCAGTAGTGTGAGGGCATACTTTAGGGACAGTGTCAGCGCCTTTGTTAAGAGTAGTGTCAAGGCCTTAGTTAGGGAGAGTGTCAGTGCCTGAGTTAAGAGTAGTGTCATGTCCTTATTTAGGGACAGTGTAAGGCCCTGAGTTAGGAGTAGTGTCACGGACTTAGTTAGGGACAGTTTCAGTGCCTGAGTTAGAAGTAGTGTCAGAGCCTTAGTTATGGACAGTGTAAGGCCCTGAGTTATGAGTAGTGTCACGGACTTTGTGAGGCACAGTGTCAGTGCCTGAGTTAGGAGTAGTGTTAGGGCCTAATTTAGGAGTAGTGTCAGGGTCTTATTTTGGGGCAGTGTCAGTGTCTGTGTTAAGAGTAGTGTCACGGCCTTAGTTAGGGACAGTGTCAGGGTCTTAATTGGGAGTTGCGCCAGGGCCTTTGTTAGGGACTTTGTCAGTGCCTGAGTTAAGAGTATTGTAAGAGCCTGAGTTAGGAGTAGTGTGAGGGCCTTATTTAGGGCCAGTGTCAGTGCCTGAGGTAGGAGTAATGTCAGAGCCTTTGTTAGGATCAGTGTCAGTGCCTGAGTTAGGAGTAATGTTAGGACCTGAGTTAAGAGTAGTGTGAGGGCCTTAGTTATGGACACAGTCACAGCATGAGTTAAGAGTAGAGTCAGGGCCTTAGGGATAGTGTCAGGTCCTGTGTTTACACTAGTGTCAAGGCCTTAGTTAAAGAGAGTGTCAGTGCCTGAGTTAGGAGGAATGTCACAGCCTTACTTAGGGACAGTGTCAGAGCCTGAGTTCAGAAGAGTGTCAAGGCCTTAGTTACGGACAGTGTCAGTGTCTGAGTTAGGAGTAGTGTCACAGACTTAGTTAGGGACAGTGTCAGTGCCTGAGTTAGGAGTAGTGTTAGGGCCTGAGTTAGGAGTAGTGTGAGGGCCTTAGTTAAGGAGAGAGTCACTGCCTGAGTTAGGAGTAGTGTTAGGGCCTATGTTAGGAGTAGTGTGAGGGCCTTATTTAGGGACAGTGACAATGCCTTTGCTAAGAGTAGTGTCAAGGCCTTAGTTAGGGAGAGTGTCAGTGCCTGAGTTAAGAGTAGTGTCACGACCTTAATTAGGGACAGCCTCAGTGCCTGAGTTAGGAGTAGTGTCAGGGTCATAGTTACGGAAAGTGTCAGTTCCTGATTTGGGAGTAGTGTCATGGCCTTAGATAGGGATAGTGTCAGCGCCTGCGTTCGGCATAGTGTCAGGGCCTTAGTTAGGGACAGTGTCAGTGCCTGAGTTAGGAGTAGTGTTAGGGCCTTAGTTAGGAGTAGTGTGAAGGCCTTAGTTAGGGACAGTGTCAGTGACTGAGTTAGGAGTAGTGTTAGGGCATGAGTTAGGAGTAGTGTGAGGGCCTTATTTAGGGACAGTGTCAATGCCTCAGTTAGCAGTAGTGTCAGGGCCTTTGTTAGGGGCAGTGTCAGTGCCTGTGTTAAGAGTAGTCTCAAGCCTTAGTTAGGGACAGTGTCAGGGCCTGAGTTAGGAATAGTGTGAGGGCCTTATTTAGGGACAGTGTCAGTGCCTGAGTTATGAGTAGTGTTAGGGCCTGAGTTAGCAGTAGTGTGAGGGCATAATTTAGGGACAGTGTCAGTGCCTTTGTTAAGAGTAGTGTCAAGGCCTTAGTTAGGGAGAGTGTCAGTGCCTGAGTCAAGAGTAAAGTCACGTCCTTATTTAGAGACAGTGTAAGGCCCTGAGTTAGGAGTAGTGTCACGGACTTAGTTAGGGACAGTGTCAGTGCCTGAGTTAGGAGTAGTGTCAGGGCCGTAGTTAGGAACAGTGTCAGTGTGTTAGTTAGGAGTAGTGTCAGAGCCTTAATTGGGGACAGTGTAGGGCCCTGAGTTAGGAGTAGTGTCACGGACATAGTTAGAGACAGTGTCAGTACCTGAGTAAGGAGTAGTGTTAGGGCCTGAGATAGGAGTAGTGTGAGGGCCTTTATTAGGGATAGTGTCAGTGCCTTAGTTAGGCATAGTGTCAGGGCCTTACTTAGGGACAGTGTCAGGGTCTACGTTAGGAGTACTGTTACGGCCAAAGTTAGGAGTAGTTTGAGGGCCTTAGTTAGGGACAGTGTCAGTGCCTGAGATAGGAGTAGTCTCAGGGCCTTAGTTAGGGAGAGTGTCAGTATCTGATTTAGGAGTAGTGAAAGGGCCTGAGTTAGGAGTAGTGTGAGGGCCTTAGTTAGGGACAGTGTAAGTGCCTGAGTTAGAAGTAGTGTTAGAGCCTTAGTTAGAGACAGTGTATGGCCCTGAGTTACGAATAGTGTCACGGACTTTGTTAGGGGTAGTGTGAGGGCCTTATTTAGGGACAGTGTCAGTGCCTTTGTTAAGAGTATTGTCAAGGCCTTACTTAAGGAGAGTGTCAGTGCCTGAGTTAAGAGTAGTTTCACGGCCTTAGTTAGGGACAGTGTCAGTGCCTGAGTTAGGAGTAGTGTCAGGAACTTAATTAGGGACAGTGTCAGTTCCTGAGTTATGAGTAGTGTCAGGGTCTTTGTTACGGAAAGTGTCAGTTCCTGAGTTGGGAGTAGTGTTAGGGCCTTAGTTAGGAGTAGTGTGAGGGCCTTATTTAGGACAGTGTCAGTGCCTGGATCGGCAGTGGTGTCAGGGCCTTAGTTAGGGGCAGTGTCAGTGCCTGTGGTAAGAATAGTGTCAAGGGCTTAGTTGGGAGAGTTTCAGTGCCTGACATAGGAGTAGTGTTATGGCCTGAGTTAGGATTAGTGTGAGGGCCTTAGTTAGGGAAGCGTCAGTGCCGGAGTTAGGTGTAGTGTCAGAGCCTTAGTTAGGGACAGTGTAAGCTCCTGAGTTAGGAGTAGTGTTATGGCCTGAGTTAGGATTAGTGTGAGGGCCTTAGTTAGGGAAGCGTCAGTGCCGGAGTTAGGTGTAGTGTCAGAGCCTTAGTTAGGGACAGTGTAAGCTCCTGAGTTAGGAGTAGTGTCAGGGACTTAGGGACAGAGTGCCTGAGTTGGGAGTAGTGTTAAGGCCTGAGTTAGGAATAGTGTGAGGGCTTAAGTTAGAGACAGTGTCAATGCTTGAGTTAGGAGTAGTGTGAGGGCCTTAGTTAGGGGCAGTGTCAGGGCCTGAGTTAGGAGTAGTGTCATGGCCTTAGCTAGGGATATTGTAAGGCCCTGAGTTAGGAGAAGTGTCACGGATTTTGTTAGGCACAGTGTCAGTGCCTGAGTTAGGAGTAGTGTTAGGGCCAGAGTTAAGAGTAGTGTGAGGGCCTTAGTTAGGAACAGGGTCAGTCCTTGTGTTAGGATTAGTGTCAGGGCCTTAGTTACGGACAGTGTCAATGCCTGAGTTAGGAGTAGTGTCAGAGCCTTAGTTAAGGACAGTGTAAGGCACTGAGTTAGGAGTAGCATTAGGGCCTGAGTTAGGAGTAGTGTGAGTGCCTTATTTAGGGACAGTGTCAGTGCCTGAGTCAGCAGTAGTGTAGGGCCTTAGTTAGAGGCAGTGTCAGTGCCTGTGTTAAGAATAGTGTCAAGGCCTTAGTTGGGAGAGTTTCAGTGCCTGAGTTAGGAGTAGCGTTAGGGCCTGAGTTAGGAGTAGTGTGAGGGCCTTAGTTAGGGAAGCATCAGTGCCTGAATTAGGTGTAGTGTCAAGATCTTTATTATCGACAGTGTCAGTGCCTGAGTTAGGAGAATTGTGAGGGTCTTAGTTATGGAAAGTGTTAGTGCCTGAGTTGGGAGTAATCTCAGGGCCTTATTTAGGGACAGTGTAAGGCCATGAGTTCGGAATAGTGTCACGGACTTTGTTACGGACAGTGCCAGCACCTGAGTTAGGAGTAGTGTCATGACCTGAATTCGGGACAGTGTCAGTGCCTGAGTTAGGAGTAGTGTCAGGGTCTTAGTTACTGAAAGTGTCAATGCCTAAGTTAGGAGTAGTGTCAGGGCCTTAGTTAGGGGCACTGTCAGTGCCTGTGTTAAGAGTAGTGTCAAGACCTTAGATAGGGACAGTGTCAGTGCCTAAGTTGGGAGAAGTGTCAAGGCCTTAGTTAGGGACAGTGTCTGGGTCTGATTGAGGAGTAGTCTCAGGGCCTTAGTTAGGGACAGTGTCAGTGCCTGAGTTAGGAGTAGTTTTAGGACCTGAGATAGGAGTAGTGTGATGGCCTTAGCTGCGGACAGTCTCAGTGCCTGATTTAGGAGTAGTGTCCAAGCCTTAGTTAGGGACAGTGTAAGGCCCTGAGTTAGGAGTAGTGTCACGGCCATAGTTAGGCAGTGTCGTTCCTGATTTAGGACTAGTGTTAGGGCCTGAGTTAGGAGTAGTGTGAGGGCCTTAGTTAGAGACAGTGTCAATGCCTCTGTTGGGAGTATTTTCACTGCCTTAGTTAGGGACAGTGTCAGTGCCTGAGGTGGGAGTAGTATAAGGGTCGTAGTTAGGGCGAGTGTCAGTGTCTGATTTATGGGTAGTGTCAGCGCCTAAGTTATGGACAGTGTCAGTGCCTGAGGTAGGAGTAGTTTGAGGGTCTTTTTAGTTACAGTGTCAGGGCCTGAGTTAGGAGTAGTATTAGGGTCTTAGGGACAGTGTCAGTGCCTGAGTTGGGAGTAGAGTCAGGACCTTAGTTAGGGACACTGTCAGTGCCTGAGTTGGGAGTAGTGTCAGGGCCTTAGTTAAGGACAGTGTCAGAGCCTGAGTTGGCTGTAGTATCAAGGTCTTAGTTATGGACAGTGTCAGGCCCTGAGGTAGTAGTAGTCTCAGGGCCTTAGTTAGGGCGAGTGTCAATGTCCGATTTATGGGTAGTGTCAGAGCCTAAGTTATGGACAGTGTCAGTGCCTGAATTGGGAGTAGTGTCAGAGCCTTATTTAGGGACAGCGTCAGTGCCTGAGTTGGGAAGAGAGTCAGGGCTTTAGTTATGTATAACGTCAGGGCCTTAGTTAGGGATATCGTCATTGTCTGATTTGGGAGTAGTGTCAGGGCTTTAGTTAGGAACAGTGTCAGTGCCTGAGTTGGGATTAGTGTCAGGGTCTTTATTATGGACAGTGTCATTGCCTGAGTTGGGAGTACTGTCAAGGCCTTAGTTAGGGACAGCATCACTGCCAAAGTTGGGAGTACTGTCAGAGCCGTATTTAAGGACAGCTTCAGTGTCTGAGTTCTGAGTAGTGCAGGGTCTTAGTTAGGGAGAGTGTCAGTGCCTGAGTTGGGAGTAATGTCAGCATCTTTGTTAGGGAGAGTGTCAGGGCCTTAGCTAAGAGTAGTGTTAAGGCCTTAGTTAGGGAGAGTGTCAGTGCTGGAGTTGGGAGTAGTATCAGGGTCTTTGTTAGCGACAGTTTCAGGGTCTGAGGTTATAGTAGTCTCAGGGCCTTAGTTAGGGAGAGTGTCAGTACCTGAGTTAGGAGTAGTGTGAGGGCCTTTCTTAGTTATCAGGTCAGGGCCTGAGTTAGGAGTAGTGTCACGGCCTTAGTTAGGGACAGTGTCAGGGCCTGATTTAGGAGTATTCTCAGGGCCTTAGTTAGGGATAGTGTCAGTGACTGTGTTAGGAATAGTGTTAGGGCTGATTTAGGAGTAGTGTGAGAGTGGTATTTAGGGACAGTGTCAGGGCCTGTGTTGTGAGTAGTGTAAGGGCCTAAGTTAGTGACAGTGTCAGTGCCTGAGTTGGGAGTAATGTCAGGGCCTTAGTTAGGGACAGTGTCAGTGTCTGATTTATGGGTAGTGTCAGCGCCTAAGTTATGGACAGTGTCACTGCCTGAGTTTGGAGTAGTGTGAGGGTCTTTTTAGTTATAGTGTCAGGGCCTGAGTTAGGAGTAGTATCAGGGTCTTAGATAGGGACAGTTTCAGTGACTGAGTTGGGAGTAGTGTCAGGGCCTTAGTTAGGGACAGTGTCAGTGCCTGAGTTGGGAGTAGTATCAGTGTTTTAGTTTAGGACAGTGTCAGGGCCTGAAATGGGAGTAGTCTCTGGGCCTTAGTTAGGAACAGTTTCAGTGACTGAGCTGGGAGTAGTGTCAGGGTCTTAGTTAAGGACAGTGTCATGGCAGGATTTAAGTATTGTGTCAAAGCCTTCGTTATAGAGAGTGTCACTTATTTAGTTAAGAGTAGTGTAATGGCCTTAGTTAGTGACAGTGACAGTGCCTGAGTTAGGAGTGGAGTCAGGGCCTTATTTAGGGTAGTGTCAGTGCCTGAGTTAGGAGTAGTGTCAGGGCCTTAGTTAGGGACAGTGCCAGTGCCTGAATTGTGAGTAGTGCCACAGCCTAAGTTACGGACAGTGTCAGGGCCTTAGTTAAGGACAGTGTCAGGGCCTGGGTTGTGAGTAGTTGTAGGGCCTTAGTTAGCGAAAGTGTCAGTGCCGGAGTTGGGAGCAATGTCAGGGCCTTAGTTATGGACAGTTTCAGTGTCTGAGTTGAGAATAGTGTCAAGACCTAGTTAGGGACTGTGTCAGTGCCTGAGTTTGCAGTAGTGTCAGGGCATTAGTATGTGACAGTTTTAGTGCCAGAGTTGAGAATAGGGTCAGGGCCTTAGGTAGGGACAATGTTAGTGCCTGAGTTGGAAGTAGTGTCAGAACCTTAGGGACAGTGTCAGTGGCTGAGATGGGAGTAGTGTCAGGGTCTTTGTTAGGGAGAGTGTCAGTGCCTGAGTTGGGAATAGTGTCAGGGTCTTTATAGGGACAGTGTCAATGCCTCAGTTGGGAGCAGTATCAAGGCCTTATTAAGGGACAGTGTCAAGGCCTGAGGTAGTAGTCTTAGGTCCTTAGTTAGGGAGCGTGTCAGTGTCTAAGTAAGGAGTAGTGTCAAGACCTAAGTTAGGGACAGTGTCAGAGCCTGAGTTAGGAGAAGTGTGAGGGACTTAGTAAGGGACAGTGTCAGTGCCTGGGTTGTGAGTAGTGTCAGGGCCTTATTTTGGGACAGTTTCAGGGCTTGAGTTAGGAGTAGTATCAGGGCCAAAGTTAGGGCCAGTGTCAGTGCCTGATTTAGGAGTAACATCGTTGCCTTTCTTAGGTATTGTATCAGTGCCTGAGTTAGGAGTAATGCCAGGGCCTTATTTAGGGACAGTGTCAGTGCCTGAGTTAGGAGTAGTCTCAGGGCCTAAGTTAGGGACAGTGTCAGTGCCTGAGTTAGGAGTACTGTCAGGGCCTTAGTTAGGGACAGTGTGAGTTCCTGAGTTGGAAGTAGTGTCAGGGCATTAGTTAGGGACAGCGTCAGTTCCTGAGTTGTTGGTAGTGTCAGGGCCTTAGTTAGGGACGGTTTCAGTGGCTGAGATGGCAGTAGTGTCAGGGCCTTAGTTACGGACAGTGCCAGTGCCTGATTTGGGATTAGTGTCAGGGTCTTCATTAGGTCCAGTGTCAGGGCCTGAGTTATGAGTAGTGTCAAGGCCTTAGTTATGGAGAGTGTCAGTGCCTGAGTTGGGATTAGTGTCCGACCCTTTGTTAAGGACAGTGTCAGTGCCTGAGTTGGGAGTATTATCAGGTCCTTAGTTAAAGACAGTGTCTGTGCCTGAGTTCGGGGTAATGTCAGGGCGTTAGTTAGGGACAGTGTCAGTGCCTGATTTTGGAGTAATGTCAGGGTCTAGTTAGGGACTGTGTCAGTGCCTATGTTTGGTGCAGTTTCACTCAATATTTAGGGACAGTGTCAAGCCCTAAGTTCGGAGTAGTGTCAGGGCCTTAGGAACAGTGTCAGTGCCTTAGTTGGGAGTAGTGTCAGGGCCTTAGTTAGGGACAGTGTGAGTTCCTGACTTAAGAGTACTTTCAGGGCCTTAGTTAGGGACAGTGTCATTGCCTGAGTTAGGAATAGTGTCAAGGCCTTAGTTAGGGCGAATGTCATGGCCTAAGTGAAGAGTAGCATCAGTGCCTTCGTTAGGTATATTATCAGCGCCTGAGTTAGGAGTAGTGTTAGGGCCTTTAGGGAGTTGTGTCGGCCTAAGTTAGGGACCTTTTCAGGGTCTGAGTTAGGAGTAATGTCAAGGCCTTCCTTAGGTATTGTACCAGCGCCTGAGTTAGGAATAGTGTCAGGGCCTTAGTTAGGGACTTTGCCAGGGCATGATTTAGGAGTAGTGTTAGGGCGTGAGTTATGAATATGAATATTCATATTCATATGTTCATATGAATGTTCATATGAATATGAACAGTGTCAGTTCCTGAGTTAGGAGTAGAGTCAGGGCCTAAGTTAGGGACAGGGTCAGTGCTGAGTTCGGAGTACTATCAAGGCCTTAGTTAGATACAGTGTCAGGGACTGAGTTAGGAGTATTGTCAGGGCCTTAGTTAGGGACAGTGTCAGTGCCTGAGTTAGGAGTAGTGTCAGAGGCTTTGTTAGGGACAGTGTCAGGGCCTGAGTTAAGAGTAGTGTCACAGCTTTAGTTAGGACCAGTGTCAGGGCCTTAGTTAAGACCAGCATCAGGGCCTATGATAGGAATCAGATCAGGGCCTGTGTTACGAGTAGTGTCAGGGGCTTAGTTCAGGACAGTGTCAGGGCCTGAGTCCTGACTTACTCCTTACTCTCCTCACTAAGGACTTTTGACACTACTGCTAATTCAGGCCCTGATAATGTCCCTAACTAAGGCCCTGACACTTCCCCTGGCTGAGGCCCTGAACTTCTCCTAAGTCAGGCCCTGATACTGTCCCTAACAATAGCACTGACAGTACACCTAACTTAGGTCCGACATGATACCTAACAAAGGCTCTGTTGCTAGTCCAAACTAAAGCCCTAAAATTGGTCCTAAATAAGGCCTTGACACTAATCCTAACTCAGGCCCTAACACTGTCCCTAACTAAGGCCCTGACACTACACCTAACTCAGTCACTTACACTGTACCTGACAAAGGCTCTGATGCTAGTCCTAACTTAGGCCCTGACACTGCCTCTAACTAAGGCCCAGAATCTGTCCCTAATATAGGCCCTGCTGCCAGCAATAACTAAAATCCTGACACTCTCCTGAGATAATATCCTGACCCATTTCTAACCAAGATCCTGACACTGTCCCTAAGAAATCCCTGTCGCTGTCTTTAAGTGAAGACGTGAGTCTGTCTGTAACTCAGGCCCTGAAGCTTTCCCTAACTGAGGCCTTGACGCTGTTACTAACTAGGGCTCTGGTCATGTCTTTAACTAAGAGCCTAAAGCTGATCCAAAAAAGGCACTGATGCTGCTCCTAAGTCATTCCCTGACAGTGTCCCCTGTTAAGGGCCTGACATTAGGTCTCACTCAGGCCCTGTCACTCTCCCTAAGTCAGGCCCTGATGCTGTCCCTACCTGAAGCCCTAACACTGGTTCTGAATAAGGCCCTGATATTCTCAGTAACAAAGGTCTTCACACTATCCTTAGGTCATTTCCTGACACGACTCCTAGCCTTTACCCTAAGCCTGTCCCGAGCTAATGTCCTACCTCTTATGCTAACTAAAGACCTTATGCTGTGCCTACCTCAGGCACTGAATTTAGTCCCAAGGCTGCTAGACTGTCCCTAACTAGGCTCCATGCCCTTATCGTCACAATGTTCCATGACCACTGTCATCACAATACTCCACGCCCTTATTATCACAATGCTTCCTGACCCCTGTCATCACAATGCCCCATGACCTTTTCATCACAATGATCCATGACACTTGTCATCAAAATGCTCCATGATACTTGTCTCACAATGTTCCATGCCTCTGTCATCACAATGCTCCATGCCCCCTGTCATCACAAAGCTCCATGGCACTTGTCATCACAATGCCCTATGACCCCTTTCCTCAAAATGCACCATGACCCCTGTCATCACAGTGATCCATGACCACATTCATCACAATGCTCCATGAACCTTTTCCTTATAATGCTTCATGACCCCTTTCATCACAATGCTCCATGGCCCCTGTTATCACAATGTTCCATGGTCCCTTTCATCACAATGCTCCATGACATTTGTCTCACAGTGCTCCATGACCCTTGTCATCGCAATGCTGCATGCCATTGTCATCACAATGTTCCATACCACCTCTCATCACTATTCTCCATGACACTTGTCTCACGATGCTCCATGCCCTTGTCATCACAATGCTCCATGACCCGTTTCATCACAATGCCCCATGACACCTTTAATCAAAATGCTCCATGACCCATTTCATCACAATGCTCCATGATCATTGTCATCACAATGGTCCATGCCCTTTTCATCACAGTGCTCCATGGCACCTGTAATCACAGTGGTCCATGATGCCTTTCATCACCATGATCCATGACCCTTGTCATAACAATTCTCCATGACCCCTGTCATCACAATGATCCGTGGCGCTTTTCATCACAATGCTCCAAGACACCTGTCATCACAATGCTCCATACCCCTTGTCATCACAATGCTGCATACCCCTTTCCATCACAATGCTCCATGACCCCTGTTTTCACAATGCTCCATAACCCGATTCATTACAATGTTCCATTTCCCTTTTCATCACAATGATCCATGGCGCTTGTCATCTCAATGCTCCATGATCCCTGTAATCACAATGATCCATGACAACTTTCATCACAATGCTCTATTACCACTTTCATCATAATGCTCCATGCCCCCTGTCATCACAATGCTCAATGACCCTTGTTATCACAATGCTCCATGGCCCTTCTCAGCACAATGCTCCATGACCCTTGTCATCACAATGCTCCATGATCCATGTCATCACAATGCTCCATAGCCCTTGTCATCCCAAGGCTCCATGAATCCTGTCATCACAATGCTCCATGGTGCTTTTCATCACAATGCTCCAGGACAACTTTCAGCACAATGCTCCCTGACCCCTTTCATCACAATACTCCATGGTCCTTGTCATCACAATCCCCCATGGAAACTTTCCTCACAATGCTCCATGACCATTGTCATCACAATGCTCCATGTTCCCTGTAATCACAATGATCCATGGTCCTTATCATCACAATGCTCCATGACCACTTTCATCACTATGCTCTAAGACCATTGTCATCACAATGCTCCATGACCCCTGTCACACAAAGATCCATGGCCCTTGTCATCACAATGCTCCATAGCGCTTGTCATAACAATGCTCCATGATCCCTGTCATCACAATGGTACATGACCACTTTCATCACAATGCCCCATAACCCCTTTCATCAAAATGCTCCATGGCCCTTGTCATCACAATGCTCCTAGGCACTTTTCATCACAGTCCTCGGTGATCACTTTAATCACCATGATGCATGACCCCTTTCATCACAATGCCCCATGACCCCTGTCATCACAATGCCCCATCACACCGGTCATCAAAATGCTCCATGGACCTTCTCATCACAATGCTCCAGAACTCTTGTCTTCACAATGCTCCATGACCACTGTCATCACAATGCTCCATGGCTTTGGTAATCACAATGTTCCATGGCCACAGTAATCACAGTGCTACATGACCCTTTTCATCACAATGCTCCATGCCCCTGTCATCAAAATGCTCCACTACCCCTGTCATCACAATGCTCCATGTCGCTTTTCATCAGAATGCTCCATGACCACTTTCATCACTATGCTCAATGACCCCTTTCATCACAATGTTCCATGACACTTGTCATAACAATGCTCCATGATCCCTGTAATCACAATGATCCATGACGCCTTTCCTCACAATTCTCCAGTACCCCTTTCATCACAATGCTCCATGCCACTTGTCATCACAATGCTCCATGCCCTTGTTATCACAATGTTCCACGGCCCCTGGAATTACAATGCTACATGCCCGTGTCATCAAAATGCTCCATGACCACTGTCATCACAATGTTCCATGACCCTGGTCATCACAATGCTCCATGGCCCTTGTCATCACAATGCTCCATGGCTCTTTTCATCATGATGCTCCATGACACCTGTCATCACAATGTTGCGTCCCCTTGTCATCACAAAGTTCCATGAGCCCTGTATAAACAAGTATCCATGACCCCTTTCATCAAAATGCTCCAGTACCTCTTTCATCACAATGCTCCATACCCCTTGTCATCACAATGGTCCATGCCATTGTCATCACAATGCTCCATGGCCCCTGTAACCACAATGCTCCATGCCCTTTTCATCACAATGCTCCATACCCCTTGTCATCACAATGGTCCATGCCATTGTCATCATAATGCTCCATGGCCCCTGTAACCACAATGCTCCATGCCCTTTTCATCACAATGCTCCAGAACTCTTGTCTTCACAATGCTCCATGACCACTGTCATCACAATGTTCCATGACCCTTGTCATCACAATGCTCCAAGATACCTGTCAATGCAGTGATCCATGACCACTTTCATCAAAATGCTCCATTACACCAGTCATCACAAGGCTCCATTCCCCTTCATCACAATGCTCCATGACCACGTTCATCACAATGCTCCATGGCCCTTGTCATCACAATGTACCATGACCCATTTCATCACAATGTTCCATGAACCCTTTCATCACAATGCTCCATAACCATTGTCATCACAATGCTCCATTCCCCTATCATCACAATGCTCCATGACCACTGTCATCGCAATGATCCATGAACCCTTACATCACAATGCTCCATGACCATTGTCATCAAAATGCTCCATGGCCTTTGTCATCACAATGCTCCATGGCCCCTGTAATTCCAGTGTTCCATGACCCCTTTCATCACAATGTTCCATGACCACTGTCATCGCAATTCCCCATGAGCCCTGTCATCACAATTCTCCATGACCACTGTCCTCGCAATTCCCTATGACCCCTTTCATCACAATGCTCCATGACCCCTGTCATTACAATACCTCATGACCACTCTCATCTCAATGTTCCATGGACTTGTCATCACAATGCCCCCTGGTGTTTTTCATCACAAGGGCCATGACAACTTTCATCACAAGTCTCCATGGCCCTTGTCTTCACAATGCCACATGACCCTTTTCATCACAATGATCCCTGACACCTTTCATCACAATGCTCCAAGACCATTGTCATCACAGTGCTCCATGCCCTGATCACCACAATGCCCCATGACCCCTTTCATCACAATGCTCCATGACACCTGTCATCAGAATGCTCCATGTCCTTTGCCATAAAAATGCTCCAAGTACACGGTAATCACAGTGCTCCATGACCGCTTTCATCACAATGCTCCATGACCCCTTTCATCGCTATGCTCCTTGAGCCTTGTCATCACAATGCCCCATGACACCTTTCATCTCAATGCTCCATGACCATTGTCATAACAATGCTCCATGCCCTTTTCATCACAAAGCTCCATGACCCCTTTCATCACAACGATCCAGGACCCCTTTCATCACAGTGCCCTATGACCCCTGTCATCAGAATGCTCCATGTCCTTTGTCATCACAATGCTCCATGGCCACTGTTTTCACAGTGCTCCATGACTCCTTTCATCACAATGCTCCATGGCCCTTCTCATCACACTGCTCCATTGTGCTTTTCATCACGATGCTCCATGACCACTTTCATTACAATGCTCCATGACCACTTTCATCCCAATACCCCATGGCGCCTGTAATCAGAGTTCTCCATGGCCCTTGACATGACCATGGTCCATGGCGCTTCTCATCAAAATGCTCCATGACCATATTCATCACAATATTCCATCCCGCCTGTCATCAAAATGACCCATGACACCTGTCAACACAATACTCCATGGTCCTTGTCATCACAATGCTCCATGAACCTGGTTATCACAATGCTCCACGATCCTTGTAGTCAGAATCATCCATGACCCCATTCATCACAATGATCCATGCCTTTTGTCATCAGAATCTTCCATGCCATTTGTCATCACAATGCTCTATGCACTTGTCATCAAAATGCTGCATGACACCTGTCATCACAATGCTCCATGGATTTTCTCATCACAATGTCCCATGACCCCTGTCATCACAATGCTCCAGAACTCTTGACATAACAATGCTCCATGCCTGTGTCATCACAATGTTCCATGACGCCTTTCATCACAATGCTCCATGAAAATTGTCATCACAAAGTTCCTTGAACCTATCATCACAACCCTCCATGAACCCTGTCATCGCAATGATCCATGACCCTTTCATCAAAACGCTCCATGAACCCTCTCATCACGATGCTCCATGGCCTTTGTCATCACAATGCTGTATGACAACTGTCATCACAATGATCCATGCCACTTGTCATCACAATGCTCAATGCACTTGTCATCACAATGCTCCATGGCACCTGTAATCACCATGCTCCATGACCACTTTCATCATAATGCCCAATGCCCCCTGTCATCACAATGCTCCATGGCCTTTGCCATCACAATGCACCATGAACCCTGTCATCACAATGCTCCATGACACTTGTCACCACAATGCTTCATGGCCCCTATCGTCAAATGCTACCTGGTGTTTTTCATCGCAATGGTCCATGACAAATTTCATCACAATGCTCCATGAACCCTGTAATCACAATGATCCATAACCCCTATCATCACAATGCTCCAGTCCCAGTTTGATCACAGTGCTCCATGCCCTTATCATCACAATGCTCCATGACCCCTATCATCACAATGCTCCATAACCACTTCAATCAAAATGCTCCGTGACCCCTTTCATCACAATGCTCCATGGCCCTTGTCATCACATTGCTCCATTCCTTATCGTCACAATGCTCCATCACCCCTGTCATCACAATGATCCATGGCCCCTTTCATCACAGTGTTCCATGCCCCTTGTCATCACAATGCTCCATGGCCTTAGGAATAACAATTCTCCATGACCCCTTTCATCAAAATGCTCCATTACCATTGTCATCACAATGCTCGAGTTCCCATTTCATCGCAATGCTCCATGCCCCATTTCATCACAATGCCCCATGACCCCTGTCCTCACAATGCTCCATGACCCCTGTCATCACAATGCTCCATGGCCTTTGTCATCAGAATGCTCCATGACCCCTGTCATCACAATGCTCCAATACGCTTGTCATCACAATGCTCCATGATCCCTGTAATCACAATGCTCCATGACCCATTTCATCACAATGTTCCATGATCATTGTCATCACAATGCTTCATGTCCTTTTCATCACAGTGCTCTATGGCCCCTTTCATCACAATGTTCCATGCCCCCTGTCATCACAATGCTCCATGACCACTGTAATCACAATGCTCCAAGACCCCTATAATCACAATGCTCCATGCCACTTGTTATCGCAAAGTTTCATGGCCCTTGTCATCACAGTGCTCCATAGCGCTTGTCAAAACAATGCTCCATGATCCCTGTCATCACAATGGTACATGACCACTTTCATCACAATGCCCCATAACCCCTTTCATCAAAATGCTCCATGGCCCTTATCATCACAATGCTCCTAGGCGCTTTTCATCACAATCCTCCGTGATCCTCTTAATCACCATGATGCATGACCACTTTCTTCACAATGACCCATGACCACTTTCATCAAACTGCTCCATGACCACTTTCATCACCATGCCCCATGACCACTTTCACCACAATGCCCCATGAACACTTTCATCCCAATGCCCCATGACCCTTTTCATCACAATAAGCCATGACCACTTTCATCAGAATGCTCCATTACCCCTGCCTCATGTCCCCTTTCATCACAATGCATCACAATTACCCCTGTAATCACAGTGCTCCATAGCCCCTTTCATCACAGTGCTCCATGCCCCCTGTCATCACAATGATCCATGACCCCATTCATCACAATGTTCCATTAATCCTTTCATCACACTGTTCTATGAGTTTTGTCATCACAATGCTCCATGCCCTTCTCATCACCATGCTCCATGGCGCCGGTCATCACAATGCTCCATGCCCCCTGTCATCACAATGCTCAATGGCCCTTGCCATTACAATGCTCCATGACACTTATCTTTACAGTACCCCAGGCCCTTGTCATCACAATGCTCCATGACACTTGTCGTCATTAAGTTCCATGGCGTATGTCATCACAATGGTCCAGGACCCCTGTAATCACAGTGCTCCAGTATACTTTTCATCACAATGCCCCATGCCCCCTGTTACCACAATGCCATGGAACCCCTGTCATCAGAATGATCCATTACCCCTTTCATCACAATGTTCCATGGCGCCTTTCATCACAATGCTCCATAACCCCTGTCATCACAATGCTCCATGACACTTGTCTCAAAATGCTCCATGACCCTTGTCATCTCAATGCTACATGCCATTGTCATCACAATGCTCCATACCACCTCTCATCACTATTCTCCATGACACTTGTCTCACAATGCTCCATGACCCTTGTCCTCTCAATGCTACATGCCATTGTCATCACAATGCTCAATACCACCTCTCGTCACTATTCTCCATGACACTTGTCTCATGATGCTCCATGTCACCTGTCATCACAATGCTCCATGGCCCTTGACACAAGCCCCATGACACTTTTCTTCACAAAGCTCCATGACCCTTTCCATCACAATGCTCCATGACCCCTGTTATAACAATGATCCATGACCCCATTCATCACAATGCCCATGCCACCTGTCACCACAATGCTCCATCCCCCTTGTCATCACAATATTCCATGACCCATGGCATCACAATGCTCCATGGCCCCTGTCATCAAAATGCTCCACGACCCTTGTAATCTCAATGATCCATAGCCCTTGTCATCACACAGCTCTATGCCCTTGTCATCACACTGCTCAATGACAACTTTCATCACAATGCTCCATGATCCCCTTCATCACAATGCTCCATGGCCACCTGTCATCACAATGCTCTATGACCATTGTCATCACAATTTTCCATGACCCTTTGCATCACAATGCTCCATCACATCTGTCATCACAATGCTGCATGCCCTTGTCATCACAGGTCTCCATTACCATTGTCATCACTATGCCCCATGACCACTGACATCACAGTGCTCATGACCCTTGTCATCACAATAATTCATGACCCAATTCATCACAATGTTCCATGACCCCTGCCATCACAATGATCCATGACCCCTGTCATCACAATGATCCATGACTCCTTTCAACACAATTCTCCAGTGCCCTTCTCATCACAATGCTCCATACACCCTGTCATCACAAGGCCCCATGACCCCTATCATCACAATCCTCCATGACCCTTGTCATCACAAAGCTCCATGAACCCTTTCATCACAACTTTACTGTATCCCTTTCATCACAATGTCCATGCCATCTGTCACAACAATGCTCCATGATCCCTGTCATCACAATGCTACATGATCCTTGTAATCTCAATGATCCATGGCCCTTGTCATCACAAAGCTCCACGAACTTTTCATCACAATGCACCCTGACAACATTCATCACAATGCCCCATGACTGCTGTCATCACAATGCTCCATGGTCCTTTTCCCCACAATGCTCCATGACCCTTGTCATCACAAT
Organism: Balaenoptera ricei; assembly: GCF_028023285.1. Classification (NCBI taxonomy): domain Eukaryota; kingdom Metazoa; phylum Chordata; class Mammalia; order Artiodactyla; family Balaenopteridae; genus Balaenoptera; species Balaenoptera ricei. The sequence goes on along the minus strand of NC_082650.1, from coordinate 94,473,889 downwards.
GCTCCAGGACCCCTTTCATCACAATGCTGCATGACAACTTTCATCACAATGATCTATGACTCCTTTCATCGCAATGCTCCATAACCATTGCATTAAAAGCTCCATGCCCATATCATCACAATGCTCCATGACACCTGTCATCACAATGCTACATGGCCCTTGGCACCACAATGCTCCATGCCCCTTGTCATCACAATGCTCCATGATACTTGCAATCAAAATGCTCCTTGACCCCATTCATCACAATGTTACAGTACACCTTTCACCACAATGCTCCATGACCCTGTCATCACAATGCTCCATGGTCCTTAGCATCACAATGCTCCATGGCCCCTGTCATCACAATACTCCATGACCCTTGTAATCTCAATGCTCCATGGCCCTCATCATCACAAATCTCCACGCATTTGTCATCACAATGCTCCATGACCCCTGTCATCACAATGCTCCATAGCACTTTTCATCACAATGCTCCATGACCACTTTAATCACAATTCTCCATGACCACGTTCATCACAATGCTCTATGACCACTTCCATCACAATGCCCCATGAACCCGGTAATCACAGTGCTCCATGGCCCTTGTCATCACAATGCTCCATGGTGCTTGTCATCACAATGACCCAGAGTCTTAGTGCCTGATTTGGGAGTAGTATCATTGCCTCAGTTAGGGACACTGTCAGTGCCGGAGTTGGGAGTAGTGTCAGGGCCATAGTTAGGGACAGTGTCAGGGCCTGAGGTAGGAGTAGTCTCAGCGCCTTAGTTAGGGAGAGTGTCAGTGCCTGAATTAGAAGTAGTGTTTGGGCCTGAGTTACAGACAGTGCCAGGGCATGAGTTAGGAGTAGTCTCAGGGCCTTAGTTAGGGACAGTGTCAGTGCCTGAGCTGTGAAGAGTTTCAGGGCCTTAGGTAGGGACAGTGTCAGTACCTGAATTGGGAGTAGTGTCAGGGTCTTTGTTAGGGACAGTGTCAGGGCCTGAGTTAAGAGTAGTGTCAAGGCCTTAGTTAGGGAGAGTGTCAATGCCTGAGCTGGGAGTAGTGTCAGAGCCTTAGTTAGGGACAGAGTCAGTGCCTGAGTTGAGAGTAGTATCAGGGTCTTAGTTCGGGATAGTGTCAGTGCCTGAGTTGGGAGTAGTGTCAGGGCCTTAGTTAAGGACAGTGTCAGTGCCTGAGTTGGGAGTAGTGTCAGGGTCTTTTTTAGAGACAGTGTCAGGGCCTGAGTTAAGAGTAGTGTCAAGGCCTTAGTTAGGGAGAGTGTCAGTGCCTGAGTTGGCAAGAGAGTCAGGGCTTTAGTTAGGGACAGCGTCAGGGCCTGACTTGGGAGTTGTGTCAGGGCCTTAGTTAGGGACAGCCTCATTGCCTGAGTTGGGAGTATTGTCAGGGCTTTAGTTAGGGACAGTGTCAGTGCCTGAATTGGGAGTAGTGTCAGAGCCTTATTTAGGGACAGCTTTAGTGTCTGAGTTGACAGTAGTGTCAGGGCCTTCGTTGGGAACAGTGTCAGGGTCTTTGTTAGAGACAGTGTCAGGGCCTTAGCTAAGAGTAGTGTTAAGGCCTTAGTTAGGGAGAGTGTCAGTGCTAGATTTGGGAATAGTGTCAGGGTCTTTGTTAGGGACAGTTTCAGGGCCTGAGTTTAGAGTAGTCTCACGGCCTTAGTTAGAGAGAGTGTCAGTGCCTGAGTTAGGAGTAGTGTGAGGGCCTTTCTTATTTATCATGTCAGGGCCTGAGTTAGGAGTAGTGTCAGGGCCTTAGTTAGGGAGTGTCAGTGCCTATGTTTGGAGTATTTTCACTGCCTTAGTTAGGGACAGTGTCAGTGCCTGTGGTGGGAGTAATGTCAGGGCATTAGTAAAGGGCAGTGTCAGTGCCTGAGTTGGGAGTAGCATCAGGGTCTTAGTTAGGGACAACTTCCGTGGCTGAGTTGGCAGTAGTGTTGGGGCCATAGTTAGGGACAATGTCAGTGGCTGAGATTGGAGTAGTGTCAGGGTCGTTGTTAGGGACAGTGTCAGGGTCTGAGTTAAGAGTACTGTCAAAGCCTTAATTAGGGACAGTGTCAGTGACTGTGTTAGGAATAGTGTGAGACAGGTAGTTAGGAACAGTGTCAGGGCCTGAGTTGTGAGTAGTTTCAGGGCCTTAGTTAGTGAAAGTGTCAGTGCCGGAGTTCGGATTAATGTCAGGGCCTAAGTTAGGGACAGTGTCAGTGCCTGAGTTGGGAGTAGTGTCAGGGTCTAGTTAGGGATAGTGTCAGTGCCTGAGTTGGCAGTAGTGTCAGGGCATTAGTAAGGGACAGTCTTTGTGCCTGAGGTGAGAATAGTTTCAGGGCTTAAGTAGGGACAATGTCAGTGCCTGAGTTGGAAGTAGTGTTAGGACCTTAGGGACAGTGTCAGTGGCTGAGATGGGAGTAGTGTCAGGGTCTTAGTTAGGGAGAGTGTCAGTGCCTGTGTTGGCAGTAGTGTCAGGATCTTTGTTAGGGACAGTGTCAGGGCATGAGTTAATAGTACTGTCAAGGTCTTAGTTAGGGAGATTGTAAGTGCCTCAGTCAGGAGTAGTGTCAGATACTTAGTTAGGGACAGCGTCAGTGCCTGAGTTGGGAGGAGAGTCAGGGCTTTATTTAGGGACAGCATCATTGCCTGAGTTGCGAGTAGTGTCAGAGCTTTAGTTAGGAACAGTGTCAGTGCCACAATTGGGATTAGTGTCAAGGTCTTTATTATGGACAGTGTCATTGCCTGAGTTTGGAGTAGTGTCAAGGCCTTAGTTAGGGACAGCGTCACTGCTGGAGTTGGGAGTAGTGTCAGAGCCTTATTTAGGGACAGCTTCAGTGTCTGAGTTGGGAGTAGTGTCAGGGTCGTTGTTAGGGACAGTGTCAGGGCCTTAGTTAAGATTAGTGTCAAGGCCTTAGTTAGGGAGAGTGTCAGGGACTGAGGTAGAAGTAGTCTCAGGGCCTTACTTAGGGACGGCGCCAGTGCCCGAGTTGGGAGTAGTGTGAGGGCCATAGTTAGGGACATTGTCAGTGCCTGAGTTGGGAGTAGTGTCAGGGCCTTAGTTAGGGTCAATTTCAGGGGGTGAGTTAGTAGTAGTCTCAGAGCTTTAGTTAGGGACAGTGTCAGTGCCTGAGTTGGGAAGAGAGTGAGGGCTTTAGTTAAGGACAGCGTCAGTGCGTGACTTGGGAGTAGTGTCAGGGCCTTAGTTAGGGACAGTGTCATTGCCTGATTTGGGAGTAGTGTCAGCGCTTTCGTTAGGAACAGTGTCAGTGACTGAGTTGGGATTAGTGTCAGGGCATTAGTAAGGGACAGTGTCAGTGCCTGAGTTGGGAGTAGTATAAGGTTTTAGTTATGGGCAGTGTCAGTGCCTGAGTTGGGAGTAGTGTCAGGGCTTTAGTTAGGTAGAACTTCCGTGGCTGAGTTGGCAGTAGTGTGGGGGCCATAGTTAGGGACAATGTCAGTGGCTCAGTTGGGAGTAGTGTCAGGGTCGTTGTTAGGGACAGTGTCAGGGTCTGAGTTAAGAGTAGTTTCAGAGCCATAGTTAGGGACAACATTAGTGCTTGACTTGGGAGTAGTTTCAAGGCCTTAGTTAGGGATAGCTTCAGTGACTGAGTTGGGAGTATTGTCAGTGCCTTAGTTAGGGACACTGGCAGTGCCTGAATTGGGAGTAGTGCCAGGGCCATAGTTAGGGACAGTGTCAGAGCCTGAGCTGGCTGTAGTATCAAGGCCTTAGTTATGGACAGTTTCAGGGCCTGAGGTAGGAGTAGTCTCAGGGCCTTTGTTAGGGCAAGTGTCAGTGTCTGCTTTATGGGTAGTTTCAGGGCCTAAGTTATGGACGGTGTCAGTGCCTGAGTTAGGAGTAGTGTGAGGGCCTTTCTTAGTTATAGTGTCAGGGCCTGAGTTAGGGAAAGCTTCAGTGCCTGAGGTGGGAGTAATGTCAGGGCCGTGGTTAGGGACAATGTCAGTGCCTGAGTTGGCAGTAGTGTCAGGGCATTAGTAAGGGACAGTGTTAGTGCCTGAGGTGAGAATAGTGTCAGGGCCTTAGGTAGGGACATTGTCAGTGCCTGAGTTGGAAGTAGTGTCAGGACCTTAGGGACAGTGTCAGTGGCTGAGATGGGAATAGTGTCAGGGTCTTTGGTAGGGACAGTGTCAGGGCATGAGTTAAGAGTAGTGTCAAGGCCTTAGGTAGGGAGAGTGTCAGTGCCTGGTTTGGGAGTAGTGTCAGGGCCTTAGTTATGGACAGTGTCAGTGCCTGAGTTGGTTCTATTGTCTGGGCCTTAGTTAGGGACAGTGTCAGTGCCAGAGTTGGGAGTAGTTATATGGCCTTAACTAGGGACAGCGTCAGTGCCTGAGTTGGGAGTAATATCCGGGCTTTAGTTAGGAGAAGTGTCAGTGCCTGAGGTGGGAGTAGTGTCAGGGCATTAGTAAGGGACAGTGTCAGTGCCTGAGTTGAGAGTAGTTTCAGGGCCTTAGTTAGGGACAATATCAGTGGCTGAGTTGGCAGTAGTGTCAGGGCTGTAGTTAGGGACAATGTCAGTGGCTGAGTTGGGAATAGTGTCAGGGTCGTTGTTAGGGACAGTGTCAGGGCATGAGTTGGGAGTAGTGCCAGGGCCTAAGTTACGGACAGTGTCAGGGCCTGAGTTGTGAGTTGTTTCAGGGCCTTAGCGAAAGTGCCAGTGCCGGAGGTGGGAGTAATGTCAGGGCCTTATTTAGGGACAGTGTCAGTGCCTTAGTTAGGAGTAGTGTCAGGACCTAGCTAGGGACAGTGTCAGTGCCTGAGTAGGTAGTAGTGCCAGGGCATTAGTAAGGGACAGTGTTAATGCCTGAGGTGGGAATAGTGTCGGGGCCTTAGGTAGGGACAATGTCAGTGCCTGAGTTGGAAGTAGTGTCAGGACCTTAGAGACAGTGTCAGTGGCTGAGATGGGAGTAGTGTCAGGGTCTTAGTTAAGGAGAGTGTCAATGCCTGAGTTGGGAATAGTGTCAGGGTCTTTGGTAAGGCGAGTGTCAGGACATGAGTTAAGAGTAGTGTCAAGGCCTTAGGTAGGGAGAGTGTCAGTGTCTGAGTTGGGAGTAGTATCACGGCCTTAGATAGGGATAGTGTCAGGACCTGAGGTAGAAATAGTCTCAGGGCCTTAGTTAGGGAGCGTGTCAGTGACTAAGTAAGGAGTAGTGTCTGGGCCTAATTTAGGGACAGTGTCAGAGCCTGTGTTGGGAGTAGTGTCAGGGCTTAGTTAGGGACAGTGTCAGTGACTGAGTTTGTTCTATTTTCTGGGCCTTAGGGACAGTGTCAGTGCCTGAGTTAGGAGTAGTGATATGGCCTTAGTTAGGGACAGCTTCAGTGACTGAGTTGGGAGTAGTTTCAGGGCCTTAGTTAGGGAAAATATCAGTGGCTGAGTTGGCAGAAGTGTCGGGCCTGTAGTTAGGGGCAATGTCAGTGGGTGAGTTGGCAGTAATGTCACGGTCGTTTTTAGGGACAGTGGCAGGGCCTAAGTTAAGAGTAGTGTCAGAGCCTTAGTAGCGAGAGCATCAGTGCTTGACTGGGGAGAAGTTTCAGGGTCTTCGTTAGGGATAGCTTCAGTGCCTGAGTTGGGAGTAGTGTCAGTGCCTTAGTTAGAGACAGTGTCAGTGCCTGAGTTGGGGGTAGTGTCAGGGCCATAGTTAGGGACGGTTTCAGTGGCTGAGATGGGAGTAGTGTCAGGGCCTTAGTTACGGACAGTGTCAGTGCCTGAATTGGGATTAGTGTCAGGGCCTTTACTATGGGCAGTGTCAGGGCCTGAGTTAAGAGTAGTGTCAAGGCCTTAATTTGGGAGAGTGTCAGTGTCTGAGTTGGGAGTAGTGTCAGACCCTTAGTTAGGGACTGCGTCATTGCCTGAGTTGGGAGTAGTGCCAAGGCCTAAGTTACGGACAGTGTCAGGGCCTGAGTTAGGAGTAGTTTGAGACTGGTATTTAGGAACAGTGTCATGGCCGGAGTTGTGAGTAGTTGCAGCGCCTTAGTTAACGACCGTGTCAGTGCTGGAGTTGGGAGAAACGTCAGGGCCTTAGTTAGGGACAGTGTCAGTGCCTGAGTTCGGATTAATGTCGGGGCCTAGTTAAGGACAGTGTCAGTGCCTGAGTTGGCAGTAGTGTCAGGACATTAGTAAGGGACAGTGTTAGTGCCTGAGTTGTGAATAGGTTCAGGGCCTTAGGTAGGGACAATATCAGTGCCTGAGTTGGGAGTAGTGTGAGGGCCGTAGTTAGGGACACTGTCAGTGCTTTATTTGGGAGTAGTGTCAGGGTCATAGTTAGGGATGGTGTTAGTGGCTGATATGAGAGTAGTGCCAGGGCCTTAGATACAGACAGTGTCAGTTCCTATGTTGGGATTTGTGTCATGTTCTTTATTATGGACAGTGTCAAGGCCTGAGTTAAGAGTAGTGTCAAGGCTTTAATTTGGAAGAGTGTGAGTGTTTGAGTTGGGAGTAGTGTCAGACTCTTAGTTAGGGACAGCGTCAGTGCCTGAGTTGGGAGTAGTTCCAGGGCCTAAATTACGGACAGTGTCAGGGCCTGAGTTAGGAGTAGACTCAGGGCTTTAGTTAGGGACAGTGTCAGTGACTGTGTTAGGAATAGTGTCAGGTCCTGAGTTAGGAGTAGTCTGAGACCGGTAGTTAGGAAAAGTGTCAGGGCCTGATTTGTGAATAGTTTCAATTCCTTAGTTAGCGAAAGTGTCAGTGCCAGAGTTGGGAGTAATATCAGGGCCTTAGTTAGGGACATGTAAGTGCCTGAGTTGGGAGTAGTGTCAGGGCCTAGTTAGGGACAGTGTCAGTGCCTGAGTTGGCAGTAGTGTCAGGGCATTAGTAAGTGACGGTGTTAGTGCCTGAGTTGAGAATAGGTTCAGGGCCTTAGGTAGGGACAATATCAGTGCCTGAGTTGAAAGTAGTGTCAGGGCCTTAGGGACAGTGTCAGTGGCTGAGATGGGAGTAGTGTCATGGTCTTAGTTATGGAGAGTGCCAGTGCCTGAGTTGGGAATAGTGTCAGGGTCTTTGTTAAGGACAGTGTCAGGGCGTGAGTTAAGAGTAGTGTCAAGGCCTTAGTTAGGGAGAGTGTGAGTGCCTGAGTTGTGAGTAGTATCAGGGCCTTAGTTAGGGACCGTGTCAGGGCCTGAGGTAGAAATAGTCTCAGGGCCTTAGTTAGGGAGTGTGTCAGTGCCTAAGTCAGGAGTAGCGTTAGGGCCTAAGTTAGGGACGGTGTCAGAACCTGATTTAGGAGAAGTGTGAGGGTCTTAGGTAGGGAAAGTGTCAGTGCCTGGGTTTGGAGTAGTGTCACGGCCTTAGTTATGTACAGTGTCAGTGCCTGAGTTGGTTCTATTGACTGAGCCTAAGTTAGGGACAGTGTCAGTGCCTGATTTGGGGGTAGTGTTATGGCCTTAGATAGGGACAGCGTCAGTGCCTGAGTTGGGAGTAGTGTCAGGGCCTTTGTTAGGGACTGTGTCAGGGCCTGAGTTAAGATTACTGTCAAGTCCTTAGTTAGGGACAGTGTCAGTGCCTGGGTTGGGAGTAGTGTCAGTGCGTTAGTTAGGTACAGTATCATTGCCTGAGTTGGGAGTAGTGTCATGGTCTTAGTTAGGGACAATGTGAGGGCGTGAGTTAGGAGTAATCTCAGGGCTTTAGTTAGCGAAAGTGTCAGTGCCTGAGTTGGGAGTTCTCTCAGGGCGTACTCAGGGTCATAATCAGTGCGTACTTTGGGAGTAGTGTCAGGACCTTTGTTAAGAACAATATCATTGCCTGTGTTCAGAGTAATGTCAGGACATTAGTAAAGGACAGTGTCTGTGCCTGATTTAGGAGTAGTGTCAGGGACTTAGTTAGGGACAGTGTCAGTGCCTCAGTTGGGGGTAGTGTCAGGGTCTTTGTTAGGGACAGTGTGAGGGCCTGAGCAAAGAGTAGTGTCAAGGCCTTAGTTAGGGAGAGTGTCAATGCCTTAGTTGGGAGTAGTGTCAGAGCCTTTATTGGGGACAGTGTCAGTGCCTGAGTCGGGAGTAGTGTCAGGGCCTTATTTAGGGACAGTGTCAGTGCCTGAGTTGGGAGTAGTGTCAGGGCCTTATTTAGGGACAATGTCATTGGCTGAGTTGGCAGTAGTGTCGGGGCTTTAGTTAGGGACAATGTCAGTGGCTGAGTAGGGAGTAATGTCAGGGTCTTTGTTAGGGACAGTGTCAGGGCCTGAGTTAAGTGTAATGTCAAGGCCTTAGTTAGGGAGAGTGTTAGTGCCTTAGTTTAGAGTACTGTCAGAGCCTTAGTAGGGAGAGCATCAGTGCTTGACTTGGGAGAAGTTTCAGGGCCTTAGTTAGGGACAGTGTCGGTGACTGAGGTGGGAGTACTATCAGGGCTTAGTTAGCGACAGTGTTAGTGCCTATGTTGGGAGTGTTTCCACTGTCTTAGTTAGGGACAGTGTCAGTGCCTGAGTTGGGAGTAGTGTCAGTGCGTTAGTTAGGTACAGTGTCATTGCCTGAGTTGGGAGTACTGTCAGGGCCTTAGTTAGAGACAGTGTCAGGGCCTGAATTGGGAGTAGTCTCTGGGCCTTAGTTAGGAATAGTGTCAGTTACTGAGTTGGGAGTAGTGTCAGGGCCTTTGTTAGGGACTGTGTCAGGGCCTGAGTTAAGACTAGTGTCAAGGCCTTAGTTTGGGAGAGTGTCAGTGTCTGAGTTGGGAGTACTATCAGACCCTTAGTTAGGGACAGTGTCAATGCCTGGGCTGGGAGTAGTGCCTGGGCCTAACTTATGGACAGTGTCAGGGCCTGAGTTAGGAGTAGTCTCACGGCCTTAATTAGGGACAGTGTCAGTGACTGTGTTAGGAATAGTGTCATGGCCTGAGTTAGGGGTAGTTTGAGACTGGTAGTTAGGAACAGTGTCAGGGCCTGAGTTGTGAGTAGTTGCCGGCTCTTATTTAGCAACAGTGTCAGTGCCGGGGTTGGGAGTAATGTCAGGGCCTTAGTTAGGGACAGTGTCCTTGAACATTGTGATGACACAGTTCATGGAGCATTTTGATGACAAGGGCCATGGCAAATTGTGATGACAGGTGTCATGGGGCATTGTGATGACAGTGGTCATCTAAAGTTGTGATGAAAGGCGTCATGGAGCACTGTGAAGACAGGGGCCATGGAGCATTGTTTTGACAAAGGCCATGGAACATTTTGATCACAAGAGTTCTGGAGCATTGTGATGACAAGAGCATGGAGCATTGTGATGACAAGGGTCATCGAGCATTGTGATGACAGGGGTTTTGGAACATTGTGATGACAATGGCCATGGAGCATTTTGATGACAGGGGTCATGGGGCATTGTGATGACCAGTGGCGTGGAGCATTGTGATGACATGGCCATGGAGCATTTTGATGACAGGGGGCATGGAACATTGTAATGAATGCGGGCATGGAGCATGGTGATGACAGGGGGCATGGAGCATTGTGATGAAAAGGGCATGGAGCATTGTGAGACAAGTGTCATGGAGCATTGTGTTGAGAGTGGGCTTGGAGCATTGTGATGACAAGGGGCATGGAGCATTGTGATGACAAGGGCATGGAGCATCGAGAGAAAAGTATCAAGTAGAGTTGTGTTGAAAGGTGCATGGACGACTGTGATTACAGGGGAAATGGAACATCTTAATGACAAAAGCCATGGAGCATTGTGTTTACAGGGCTCATGGAGCATTGTGATGACAGGGGTCAGGGAGCATTGTGGGGAAAGTGGTCATGGGGCATGGTGATGACAGGTGTTATGGAGCATTGTGATGAAAAGGGTCATGGAACATTCTGATGAAAGGAGTCATGTATTATTGTGATTACAGGGATCATGGAGCATTTTGATGACAACTGCCATGCATCACTGTGATGGAAGGAGTAATGGAGCACTGTGATGACACAGTACATGAAGCATTGTTATGACAATGGTCATGGAGTATTTTGATGAAAGGTGTCATGGAGCATTGTGATGAAAGCGGTCATGGGACATTGTGATGACAAAGGCCATGAAGGATTGTGATGAAAAGGTTAATGGAGCATTGTGATGATAAGGGCGTGGAGCATTCGGATGACAGGGGTCATGGAGCATTGGGACGATAAGGGCATGGAGCATTTTGATTACAATGGTCATGGAGGATTGTGACGAAAGAGGTCCTGGAGCATTGTGATGAAAGTATTCATGGGGCATTGGGATGAAAGAGGTCCTGGAGCATTGTGATGACATGGATCATGGAGCATTGTTCTGACAAGCGAGATGAATCATTGTGATGACAAAGGGCATGGAGTATTGTGATGAAAGGCGTACTGGACCATTTTGAGGTAAGGTGTCATGGATCATTGTGATTACAGCGATCATGGAGCATTGTGATGACCAGGGTCATCGAGCATTGTTATAACAGGGTTCATGGAGCATTGTGATCACAAGGACCATGTAGTATTGTGATGACAGGTGTCATGTGGCATTGTGATTAAAGGGGTCATGAAGCACTGTGATTACTGGGGCCATGGAGCATTGTGATGACAGGTGTCATGGAGCATTGTGATGACAAATGTTATGGAGCATTGTGATGACAATTGTCATGGAGCATTGTGATGACAAATGCCATGGAGCATTGTGATGACAAGGGTCATGAAGCATTGTGATGCAAGGGTTCATGGATGATTGTGATGACAGGGGTAATGGAGCATTGTGATGATACGGCCATGGAGAACTGTGATGACAATGGTCAAGGAGCATTGTGACGAAAGTGTTCCTGGAACATTGGGGTGAATGGCATCATGGGACATTGTGATGACAAGCACCACAGGGCATACTGATGACAAGTGCCCTGGAGCCTTTTCATGACACAGGCATGGAGCATTGTGATGACAAGAGTTCGGGAACATTGCCACGAGAAGAGCATGGAGAATTGTGATTACAGGGGCCATAGAGCATTGTGATGACAAGGGCATGGAGCATTGTGATGAATGACGTCATGAATCAGTGTGACTACAGGGATCATGGAGCATTGTGATGACAAATGTCATGGAGCATTGTGATGAGAATGGCCATGGAATATTGTGATGAAGGTGGTCATGGAGCATTGTGATGAAAAGGGTCATGTGGCATTCTGATGACAGGGGTATGGAGCAATGTGATGAAAGTGTTCATGGAGCATTGTGATGAAAGTTGTCATGGAGCATTGTGATGAAAAGCACCAGGGAGCATTGTGATGACAAAGGCCATGGAGCATTGTGATGACAGTTGTCATGGTGCATTGTGATGAAACGGGTCATGGATCATTGCGGTGACAGGGGTCATGGAGAATTGTGATGACAGGGGCCATTGAGCATTGTGATGGCAGGGGTCATGGGGCATTGTGATGACAGGGGTCATGGAGCATTGTGATGAATGGGGTCATGGATCATTGTGATGACAAGGGTCATGGAGCATTGTGATGACAAGGTCCATTGAGCATTGTGATGGCAGGGGTCATGGGGCATTGTGATGACAGGGGTCATGGAGCATTGTGATGACAAGGACATGGAGCATTGTGATGAAAGTGGTCATGGAGCATTGTGATGACAAGGGCTATGGAACATTGTGATTAAATGTGTTATGGAGCATTGTGATTAAAAACGCCATGGAGCATATTGAAGACAAGAGTCATGGAGCATTGTGATGAAAAGTGCATGTAGCATTGTGATTACAGGGGCCATGGAGCGTTTGATGACCAGGTCATGGAGCATTGTGATGACAAGTGGCATGGAGCATTGTGATGAAAGTGGTATTGAAGACTTGTGAGGAAATGGGTCATGGATCATTGTGATTACAGGGTCCATGGGGCATTGTGATGACAAGGGCCCTGGAGCATTGTGATGAAAGGGGTCATGGAGCATTGAGATAAAATTAGTCATGGGACATTGTGATGATAAGGGCCATGGAGCTTTGTGATGAAAGGGGTCATGGAGCATTGTGATGAAAGTGGTCATGTAGCACTGTGATGAAAAGCGATATGGAGCATTGTGATAACAAGGGACACGGAGCATGGTGATCAAATGGGTTATGGAGCGTTGTGATGATCGTGGTCATGGAGCATGGTGATGACAACAGATCTGGAGCATTTTGATGACAAAGTCATGGAGCATTGTGATTTCAGAGGCCATGGGGCATTGTGATGACAAGGGCATGGTTCATTGTGATGACAAGGGAATGGAGCATTGTGACGAAAGTGGGACTGGAGCATTGTGAGGAAAGGGGTCATGGATCATTGTGATGACAGGGGTCATGGAAATTTGTGTTGACAAGGGCCATGGAGCATTGTGATGACAGGGGACATGGGGAATTGTGATGACAGGTGTCATAGAGTATTGTGATTAAAGCGGTCATGGATCATTGCGATGACAGTGGTCGATGAGCACTGTGATGATAGGGGCAAGGAACATTGTGATGACAATGGTCATGGAGCATTGTGATGAAAGGCATCATGGAGCATTGTGATGACAAGAGCCCTGGAGCATTGTGATGACAAGAGTTCTGGAGCATTTCATGATAATGGCATGGAGCATTGTGATTACAGGGGGAATGAAGCATTTTGATGAAAAGGGTCATGGATCATTGTGATTACAGGGATCATGGAGCATTGTGATGACAAGGGTCATCGAGCATTGTGATGACAATGTTCATGGAGCATTGTGATGACACGGGCATGGAGTAGGGCGATGACAACAGATCTGGAGAATTGTGATGACATGGTCATGGAGCATTGTGATTTCAAGGGCCTTGGAACATTGTGATGACAAGGGCATGGTGCACTGTGATGACCAGTGGCATGGAGCATTGTGATGAAAGTGGTACTGGAGCATTGTGAGGAAAGGGGTCATGGATCATTGTGATGACAGGAGTCATGGAGATTTGTGTTGACAAGGGCCATGGAGCATTGTGATGACAGGGGTCATGGGGCATTGTGATGACAGTGGGCATGGAGCATTGTGATTACAGGGGTCATAGAGCATTGTGATGACAAGTGCCATTTAGCATTTTGATGACAGGTATCATGGGATATTGTGATGACAGGGGTCACGGAGCATTGGGATGACAAAGGCCATGGAGCATTGTGATGACAAGGGTCATGGAGCACTGTGATTAAAGGGGTCATGGATCATTGCGATGACATTGGTCAATGAGCAATTTGATGATAGGGGCATGGGGCATTGTGATGACAATGGTCATGGAGCATTGTGATGAAAGGCATCCTGGAGCATTGTGATGACAAGGGCCCTGGAGCATTGTGATAATATGCGCATGGAGCATTGTGATGACAAGAGTTCTGGAGTATTGCCATGATAACGAGATGGAGCATTGTGATTACAGGGGCAATGGAGCATTTTGATGAAAAGTGCATGGAGCATTGTGATGACAAGGGGCATGGAGTATTTGGATGAAAGCGGTACTGGAGCATTGAGATGAAAGGGGTCATGTATCATGAGAATACAGGGATCCTGGAGCATTGTGATGACAAAGGTCAAGGAGCATTGTGATGAGAAGGACCATGCCACATTGTGATGACAGGGGTCCTGGGGCATAGTGATGACAGGTGTCATTGAGCATTGTGATGAAAGTGGTCATGGAGCATTGTGATGAAAGGGGTCATGGGGCATTGTGATGACAAGGGTCAGGGAGCATTGCGATTAAATGGGTTATGGAGACTTGTGATGAAAGTGGTCATGGAGCATTGTGATGAAAAGCGCCATGGAGCATTGTGATTACAAGAGTCCTGGATCACTGTGATGACATTTTCATGGAGCATTGTGATGACACGAGCATGGAGAATAGTGATGAGAAGAGTTCTGGAGCATTCTGATGACAAGGGCATGGAGCATTGTGATGACAAGGGGCACAGAGCATTGTTATGAAAATGGTACTGGAGCACTGAGATGAAAGGCATCATGGATCATTGTGATTACAGGGATCATGGAGCACTGTGATGACAGGGGTCATGGAGCATTGTGAAGACAAGTGCCATGAGGCATTGTGATGAAAGGTGTCATGGAACATTGAGATAAAAAGGGTCATGGGACATTGTGATGACAAAGGCCATGGAGCATTGTGATGAAAGTGGTCATGGATCATTGCGATGACAGGGGTGATAGGTCATTGTGATGACAGGGGGCATGGATCATTGTGGATAAAAGCGCCATGGAGAATTGTGATGACAATGGTCATGGACCATTGTGATGAATGGGGTCATGGAGAATTGAGGTAAAACGGGTCAAGAGACATTGTGATGAGAAGAGACATGGAGCATTGTGATGAAAGGGGTCATGGAGCATTGTGATGAAAGTTGTCATGGAGCATTGTGATGAAAAGCACTATGGAGCATTGTGATGTCAAGGGCCATGTAGCATTGTGATTAAATGAGTTATGGAGCGTTGTGATGAAAGTGGTCATGGAGCATTGTGATGAAAAGCGCCATGGAGCATTGTGAAGACAAGAGTCCTGGAGCATTGTGATGACCTTTTCATGGAGCATTGTGATGACACGGGCATGGAGAATTGTGATGAGAAGAGCTCTGGAGCATTGTGATGACAAATGCATGGAGCATTGTGATTAGAGGATTCATGGATCATTGCGATGACAGTGGTCAATGAGCATTGTGATGTTAGAGGCATGGAGCATTGTGATGAAATGATTCCTAGAGCATTTTGATAAAAAGGGCATGGCGAATTCTGATTACAGGGGCCATGGAGCTTTGTGATGACAACTGCATTCAGCATTGTGATGACAAGGGAAATGAAGCATTGTGATGAAAGGTGTACTGGAGCATTGTGAGAAAAGGTGTCATGGATCATTGTGATTACAGTGATCATAGAGCATTGTGATGACCGGGGTCATGGGGCAATGTGATGACAGTGGTCATAGAGCATTGTGATGAAACGGGTCATGGACCACTGTGATTACAGGGCCATGGAGCATTGTGATGACACGGGCATGGAGAATTGTGATGACAACGGTCATGAAGCATTGTGATGAAAGTGGTCATGGAGCATTGTGAATAACAGTGCTATGGAGCATTGTGATGAAAGAGGTATTGGACCATTGTGAGGAAAGGGGTCATGGATAATTATGATGACAGGGGTCATCTGGCATTGTGGTGACAGTGGTCATGGAGCATTGTCATGAAAGGGGCCATGGAGCATTGTGATTACAGCGATCATGGACCATTGTGATGACAGGGGTCATGGAGCATTGTGATGACAAGTGCCATGGAGCATTTTGATTACAGGGGTCATGGGGCATTGTGATGAGTGGGGTCATGGAGCATTGTGATGAAACGGGTCATGTAGCATTGTGATGACAAGTGAATGGAGCATTGTGATGACATGAGTTCTTGAGCATTTTGATGACAAGGCAATGGAGAATTGTGATTACAAGGGCCATGGAACATTGTGATGACAACTGCATTGAGCATTGTGATGATAAGGGGCATGCAGCATTGTGATGAAAGGCGTACTGGAGCATTGTGATGAAAGGAGTCATGTAGCATTGTGATGAAATGGGACATTTGGCATTGTGACAGCAAGTTCCATGGAGCATTGTGATGTAAGAGGTCATGGAGCACTCTGATGAAAGTTTTCTTGGAGCTTTGCGATGAAAATCAGCAGGAAACATTGTGATGACAAGGGGGCACTGGGCATTGTGATGACAAAGGCCATGGAGAATTGTGATGACAGGGTTCATAGAGCATTGTGCTGAAAGGCGTCATGGATCATTGCGATGACAGGGGTCATGGAGCATTGTGATGATACGGGCAAGGAGCATTGTGATGAAAATGGTCATGGAGCATGGTGATGAAAAGCGCCATGGAGCATTGTAAGGACAAGAGTCCTGGAGCATTGTGATGACATTTTCATGGAGCATTTTGATGACACGGGCATCGAGAATTGTGATGACAAGAGTTCTGGGACATTGTGATGACAAAGGCATGGAACATTGGGATTACAGGGGCCATGGAGTATTTGATTACAAAGGCATGGACCATTGTGACAACAAGGGGCATGGAGCATTGTGTTGAAAGTGGTACTGGAGAATTGTGATGAAATGGGTCATGGATCATTGTGATTACAGGGATCATGGAGCATTGTGATGACAAGAGTCAAGGAGCATTGTCAAGACAAGGGTCATGGAGCTTTGTGATGACAAGGGCCATGGAGCATTGTGATTACAGGGGTCATGGGGCATTGTGATGAGTGGGGTCATGGAGCATTGTGATGAAACGGGTCATGTAGCATTGTGATGACAAGTGAATGGAGCATTGTTATGACATGAATTCTGGAGAATTTTGATGACAAGGCAATGGAGAATTGTGATTACAGGGGCCATGGAACATTGTGATGACAACTGCATTGAGCATTGTGATGACAAGGGGCATGGAGCATTGTGATGAAAGGCGTACTGGAGCATTGTGATGAAAGGGGTCATGTAGCATTGTGATGAAATGGGACATGTGGTATTGTGATGGCAAGTTCCATGGAGCAGTGTAACATAAGACGTCATGGAGCACTCTGATGAAAGTTGTCATGGAGATTTGCGATGAAAATCAGCAGGGAGCATTGTGATGACAGGGGCTCGGAGTATTGTGAAGAAAGTTGTCTTGGAGCATTGTTATGAAAAACACCATGGACCATTGTGATGACAAGGGGCATGGAGCATTGTGATGTAAGGAATACTGGAGCATTGTAACGAAAGGTGTCATGGGTCATTGTGATTACAGCGATCATGGAGCATTGTGATGACAGGGGTCATTGAGCTTTTGTGATGACAAGGGCCATGGTGCATTGTGATGAAAGGGGTCATGGAGCATTGTGATGAATGGGGTCATGGATCATTGCGATGACAACAGGGTTCATGGAGCATTGAGATGATAGGGCCATGGAGAATTGTGATGACAATGGTCATGAAGCATTTTGATGAATGTGGTCATGGATCATTGTGATTAAAGGGAACATGGGGCATTGTGATGACAATGGCATGGAGCATTGTGATGAAAGTGGTACTAGAGCAATGTGAGTAAACTGGCCAGTGAGCATTGTGATGACAAGGGCATGGAGCATTGTGATGAAAGGGGACATGTGGCATTGTGACAAGAAGGGCCATGGAGCATTGTGATGAAAAATGTCATGGAGAATTGTAATGAAAGTTTTCATGGAGCATTGCGATGAAAAGCACCAGGTAGCATTTGATGACAAGGGCCATGGACCACTGTGATGACATGTGTATGGAGCATTGTGATGACAATGGCAAGGAGCATTGCGATTTCAGGGAATATGGAGCATTGTGATGACAAGGGCATGGTGCATTTTAATGACAACTGCCGTGGAGCATTGTGAATGAAAGGGGTACTCGAGCATTGTGATCTAAGGGGTCATGGATCATTGTGATTACAGGGATCATGGAGCATTTTGATGAAAGGGGTCATGGAACATTGTGATGAAAAGTGCCATGGAACATTGTGATGATAAGGGCCATGGAGCACTGTGATGACAGAGGCCATGGAGCACTGTGATTTCAACTGCATTTAGCATTGTGATGAAAAGTGGCGTGGAGCATTGTGATAAAGGCATCCTGCAGCATTGTGGGGAAAGGTGTCATGCATCATTGTGATTACAACGATCATGGACCATTGTGTTCACAGGTTTCATGGTGCATTGTCATGACAAGGGCCATGGAGAATTGTGATTACAGGGGTCATGGGGCATTGAGATGAAACGGGTAATGGATCATTGCGATGACAGGGGTCATGGAGAATTGTGATGAGAAGAGTTCTGCAGCATTGTGATGAGAAGGGCATGGAGCATTGTGATTACAGGGACCATGGAGCATTGTGATAACAAGGGCAATGACCATTGTGATGAAAGTGGTACGGGAGCATTGTGATGAAATGGGTCATGGGTCATTGTGATGGCAAGGGTCATGGAGCATTGTGATGACAGGGGGCATAGATCATTGTGATGACAAGAGCATGGAGCATTGTGAGACAAGTGTCAAGGAGAGTTGTGATGAAAGGATCATGGAGGACTGTGATTACAGGGGACATGGAGCATCTTAATGACAAAGGCCATGGAGCATTGTGATGACAGGGCTCATGGAGCATTGTGATGACAGGGGTCCTGGAGCATTGTGTTTACACGGGAATGGAACATAGTGATGAGAAAAGATCTGGAGCATTGTGAGGACAAGGGCATGGAACATTTTGATTACAGGGGCCAAGGAGCATTGTACTGACAAGAGCATGGTGCATTGTGATGACAAGTGGCATGGAGCATTGTGATGAAAGGGGTACTGGAGCATTATGAAGAAAGGGGTCATGGATCATTGTGATGGTAGGGGTCATATAGCTATGTGATGACAACAGCCATGGAGCATTGTGATGACAGGGGTCATGGAGCATTGTGATAACACGGGTTAAGGGGCATTGTGATGACAGGGGGCATTGGGCATTGTGATGACAGGGGGCATGGAGCATTGTGATGAAAGTTGTCCTGGAGCATTGTGATGAAAAGCACCATGGAGCATTGTGTTGACAAAGCCATGGAGCATTGTGATTACAAGGGTCATAGAGAATTGTGATGACATTTGTCATGCAGCATTGTGATGAAACGGTCATGGACAATTGTGATGACAAGAATTCTGGAGCATTGTGATGAAAAGGGCATGGCGATTTGTGATTACAAGGGCCATGGAGCATTGTGATGACAAAGGTCATGGAGCATTGTGATGACAGGGGTCATGTAACATTGTGATGACAAGGTTCATGAAACATTGTGATGACAAGGGCATGGACATTGTTATGACAGGGGTCAAGGAGCATTGTGATGTAAGTGGTTATGGATCATTGTGATGACAAGTTACCTGGAACATTGTGATGACCCGGTTCATGGAGCATTGTGATGACAAGGGCCTTGGTCAATTGTGATGACAGTTGTCATGGGACATTGTGATGACAGTGGCCATCTAGAATTGTGATGAAAGGTATCCTGGAGCATTGTGATGACAGGGGTCATGGAGCATTGTGATGAAAGTGGTCATGGATCATTGTGATGACAAGTGTCCAGGAACCTTGTGATCACACGGTTTATGGAGCATTGTGATGACAAAGGCCATGGCAAATTGTGATGACAGGGGCCATGGAACATTGTGATGACAAGGGCATGGAGCATTGTGATGACATGGGCATGGAGCATTATGATGACAAGAGTTCTGGATCATTGTGATGACAAGAGCATGGATCATTGTGATTACAGGGGCCATGGAGTATTGTGATGACAAGGGCAGGGAACATTGTGATGACAGGAATAATGGAGCATTGTGATGACAACTGTCATGGAACATTGTGATGACAGGGGTCATGGAGCATTGTGATGAAATGGGGAATGGAGCATTGTGATGACAGGAGTCATGGGGGATTGTGATGAAAGTGGTCATGGAGCATTGTGATGAAAGGGATCATGGAGCAATGTGATTACAGGGGCCATGGAGCATTGTGAATACATAGGCCATGGAACATTGTGATGACTGTGGTCATGGAGCATTTTGCTGAAAGAGGTTATGGATCACTGTGATGACAAGTGTCCTGGAACATTGTGATGACACGGTTCATGGAGCATTGTGATGACAGTGGTCACGGAGAATTGTGATGAGAGGGATCATGCAGCATTGGGATGACAAGCGTCATGGAGCATTGTGATGACAGGGATCATGGAACATTGTGATGACAGGGGTCCTGGAGCATTGTGTTTACACGGGCATGGAGCATTGTGATGAGAAAAGATCTGGAGCATTGTGAGGACAAGGGCATGAAGCATTTTGATTACAGGGGCCAAGGAGCATTGTACTCACAAGGGCATGGTGCATTGTGATGAAAAGGGTTCTGCAGCATTGTGAGGAAATGGGTCATGGATCATTGTGATGATAGGGGTCATGTAGCTATGGGATGACAAGGGCCATGGAGCATTGTGATGACAGGGGTCATGGAGCATTGTGATAACATGGGTTAAGGTGCATTGTGATGACAGCGGGCATGGAGCATTGTGATGACAAGGGTCATGGAGAATTGTAATGACATGGGTCATGGAGCATTGTGATGACACGATCATGGAACATTGTGATGACAAGAATTCTGGAGCATTGTGATGAAAAGCGCATGGAGCATTGTGATTAGAGTAGACATGGAGCATTGTGATGACATAGGCAGGGAACATTGTGATGACAGGTGTCATGGAGCATTGTGATGAAAGTGGTCATGGATCATTGTGATGAGAAGTGTCCTGGACCCTTGTGATGACATGGTTCATGGAGCATTGTAATGACAAGGGTCATGGTGAATTGTGATGACAGGTGTCATGGGGCATTGTGATGACAGTGGTCATCTAGAATTGTGATGAATGTTATTATGGAGCACTGTGATGAGAGGGGCCAGGGAGCATTGTGATAACAGGCGTCATGTGGCATAGTGATGACAGTGGTCATGGAGCATTGTGTTTACACGGGCATGGAGCATTGTGATGACAAAAGATCTTGAGCATTTTGATGAAAAAGGCATTGAGCCTTTTGAATACATGGGCCAAGAAGCATTGTGCTGACAATGGCATGGTGCATTGTGATTACAAGTGGCATGGAGCCTTGTGATGAAAGGGGTACTGTTGCATTGTAAGGAAGAGGGCCATGGAGAATTGTGATGACAAAGGCATGGAGCATTGTGATGAAAATTGGCATGGAGCATTGTGATGAAAGGTGAGCTGCAGCATTGTGATGAAAGAGGTCATGGATCATTGTGATGACAGGGGTCATGGGGCATTGTGATGAGAGGGGTCATGAGGCATTATGATGACAGTGGGCATGGAGCATTGTGATGAACGGGTTCATGGAGCACTGTGATTTCAGGTGCCATGGAGCATTGTGATGAAAGTTGTCATGGAGTATTGTGATGAAAATCAGCAGGGAGCATTGTGATGACAAGGGCCATGGAGCATTGTGATGACAGGGGTTATGTGGCATTGTGATGACAGTGATCATGGAGCATTGTGATGAAAGGTGTCATGAAGCACTGTGATTACAGGGGCCATGGAGAATTTTGATGACAAAGGCCATGGAGCATTGTGATGACAGGCATAATGGAACAATTTGATGAAAGGGGCATGGAGCGTTGTGATTAAAAGGGTTATGGAACGTTGAGATGAAAGTGGTCATAGAGCATTGTGATGAAAAGCGCCATGGAACATTGTGAAGACAAGTGTCCTGGAGCATTGTGATGACACGGGCATGGAGAATTGTGGTGAGAAGGGTTCTGGAGCATTGTGATGACACGTACATGGAAGGTTGTGATTACATGGGCCATGGAGCATTTGATGACAAGGTCATGGACAACTGTGATTACAAGGAGCATGGAGCATTGTGCTAAAAGGCATCCTGGAGCATTGTGAGTAAAGGTGTCATGGATCACTGTGATTTCAGCGATCATGGATCATTGTGATGACAGGGGTCATGGAGCATTGTCATGACAAGGGCCATGGAACATTGTGATTACAGGGGTCTTGGGGCATTGTGAATGACAAGGGTCATGGAGCATTGTGATGAAACGGGCCATGGAGCACTGTGATTACAGGGGCAATGGAGCATTGTGATGACAGGGGTCATGGAGCGTTGTGATGACAAGAATTCTGTAGCATTGTGATGACAAGGGCATGGAGCATAGTGATAAAAGAGGTCATGGAGCATTGTGATAAAAGTTGTCATGCAGCATTGCGATGAAAAGCACCAGGTAGCATTGTGATGACAAGGGCCATTGAGCATTGTGATGACAAGTGTCTTGGAGCATTATGATGACAGGTGTCATGGAGCATTGTGATGACAAAGCCGTGGAGCATTGGGATGACAGAGGGCATTGGGCATTTTGATGAAAGTTATCATGGAGCACTGTGATTACAGGCGCCATGGAGAATTGTTATGACAATGGCCATGGAGCATTGTGATGACAGGGGTCATGGACCATTTTGATGAAAGGAGTCATGGATCATTGCCATGACAGGGGTCATGGAGCATTGTGATGATATGGGCATGGAGAATTGTGATGACAGTGATCATGGAGCAATGTGATGAAAGGCTTCATGGAGCATTGTGATGACAAGGGCCCTGGAATATTGTGAGGATGTGGGCATGGATCATTGTGATGATAAGAGTTCTGGAGCATTGTCATGAAAAGGGCTTGGAGCATTGTGATTACAGAGGCCATGGATCATTTTGCTGAAAAGTGAAAGGAACATTGTGATGAAAGAGGTATTGGAGCCTTGTGAGGAAAGGGGTCATGGAACATTGTGATTAAAGGGATCATGGGGTCTTGTGATGACAAGGGTCATGGAGCATTGTGATGACAGAAGTCATAGAGCATTGTGATGACAAGGGCCATGGAGCTTTGTGATGACAGGGGTTAACTGGCATTGTGATGAGAGTGGTCATGGAGCATTGTGATTAAATGGGTTAAGGAGCGTTGTGATGAAACTGGTCATGGAGCATTGTGATGAAAGGCGCCATGGACCATTGTGATGACAAGAGTCCTGGAGCATTGTGGTGACATTGCCATGGAGCATTGGGATGACACGGGCATGGAGAATTGTGATGAGAAGAGTTCTGCAGCATTGTGATGAGAAGGGCATGGAGCATTGTGATTACAGGGACCATGGAGCATTGTGATAACAAGGGCAATGACCATTGTGATGAAAGTGGTACGGGAGCATTGTGATGAAATGGGTCATGGATCATTGTGATGGCAAGGGTCATGGAGCATTGTGATGACAGGGGGCATAGATCATTGTGATGACAAGAGCATGGAGCATTGTGAGACAAGTGTCAAGGAGAGTTGTGATGAAAGGATCATGGAGGACTGTGATTACAGGGGACATGGAGCATCTTAATGACAAAGGCCATGGAGCATTGTGATGACAGGGCTCATGGAGCATTGTGATGACAGGGGTCATGGAACATTCTGATGAAAGGGGTCATGGATCATTGTGATGAAAGAAGTCATGGAACTTTGTGATGATAAGGGCATGGAGACTTGTGATGACAATGGTCATGGTCTATTGTGATGAAAGGGGTCAAGTAGCTTTGTGATGAAATTGGTATTGGGGCATTGTGATGAAATTGGTCATGGATCATTGTGATTACAGAGTTCATGGAGGATTGTGATGACAAGGGTCATAGAGCATGGTGAGGATAAGGGCTTGGAGCATTGTGATGACAAGAGTAATGGAGCATTGTGAAGACAGGGGTCATGGAACTTTGTGATGAGTTGGGTCATGGAGCATTGTGATGACAAGGGCCATGTAGCATTGTGATGTCAGTGGTCATGGAGCATTGTGGTGATAACGGCATGGAGCCTTTTGATGACAATGCTCATGGAGCATTTTGATGAAAGTGGTCATGGGTCATTGTGATTACAGGGATAATGGAAGATTGTGAAGAAAAGTGCCATGGAGCACTGTGGTGACAAATGCCTTGGAGCATTGTGATGAAAGGGGTCATGGCGCATTGTTAAGACAAGTGCCATGGATCATTGTGATGACAAGGGCCATGGAGCATTGCTGCAACAAGTGCCAAGGAGCATCGTGATGACAAGGTCATGGAACATTGTGATGACATGTATTCTGGAGCATTGTGATGAAAAGGGCCCCTGTAATCACAATGCTCCATGACCACTCTCATCACAATGCCAGTTAACCCCTGTCATCACAAAGCTCCATGGCCCTTGTCATCACAAGACCCCATGATCCCTTTAATCACAATGTTCCATGACCCCTTTCCTCACAAGGCTCCAATACCTCTTTCATCACAATGTTCCTTTCACTTTTCAGCAAAATGATCCATGGCCTCTGTAATCACAATGCTCCAAGCCCTTTTCATGACAATGCTCCAGAACTCTTATCATCACAATGATCCATGCCCACATCCTCACAATATTCCAGGGCCCTTGTCATCACAATGCTCCATGAAGCCTTTCATCACATTGCTCCATGATCACTGTCATCACAATTCTCCATGCCCATATCATCACAATGCTCCATGACCCCTGTCATGGCAATGATCCATGACTCCTTTCATCAAAATGGTCCATGACCCCTGTCATCACAATGCTCCATGGCCATTGTCATAACAATTCTCCATGGCGCCTGTAATCACAGTGCTCCATGATAACTTTCATCAAAATGCCCAATGCCCTCTGTCATCCCAATGCTCCACGGCTTTGTCATCACAATGCTCCATGACACCTGTCATCATAATGCTCCAAGACACTTGTCATCACAATGCTCAATGGCCCTTGTCATCACAATGCTACCTGGTGCTTTTCATCGCAATGCTGCATGACAACTTTTATCACAATGCTCCATGACCTCTTTTATCACTATGCTCCATGCCCTTGTCATCACAATGCTACAGAATTCTTGTCATCACAACGCTCCATGACCCCTGTCATCACAATGCTCCATTGCCCCTGTAATCACAGTGCTCCATGGCCCGTTTCATCACAATGCTCCATGACCCTTGTCATTCACAATGCCCCAAGACCCCTGTAATCACAATGTTCCATGGCCCTTGTCATGACAATGCTCCATGACCCCTGTCATCACAATGATCCATGATCGCTGAAATCACAGTGATCCATGACACCTTTACTCACAATGCTCCAGGATGCCTTTTAGCACAATGCTCCATGCTCCTTGTAATCACAGTTGTCCATGACCTTGTCATCAAATGCTCCATGGCCCATGTAATCACAACCTTCCATGTACGTGTCATCACAATGCTCCAGAACCCTTCTCACCACAATTCTCCATGCCCGTGTCATCACAATGCTCCAGGACACTTGTCTTCACAATGTTCCATGGCGCTTTTCATCACAATGCTCTATGACCACTTTCATCTCAACGTTCCATAACCCTTTTAATCACAACGCTCCATGCCCCTTTCATCAAATTGTTCCATTATGCCTGTCATCACAATGCTCCATGGCCTTTGTCATCAAAATTCTCCATGGCCCCTGTAATCACAGTGCTTCATGACACCTTTCATCACAATGCTCCATGATCACTGTCATCACAATGCCACATAACCCCTGTCATCACAATGCTCCATGGCCCTTGTCATCACAATGCTCCCTGCTGATTTTCATCACAATACTCCATGACAACTTTCATCACAATGCTCCATGGCACCTGAAATCACAGTGCTCCATGAACCCGTTCATCACAATGCTCCATGCCCACTGTCATCATAATGCCTCATGACCCCTCTCATCACAATGCCCCATGACCCCTGTCATCACAATGATCCATGACCTCTTTCATCACAATGCTGCAGCTCACCTTTCATCACAATGCTCCATGCCAATTTTCATCACAATGCTCCATGCCTTTGTCATCACAATTCTCCATGGCCCTCTTCCTTACAATGCAACAGTACCCCTTTCATCACAAGGCTCCATGCCACTTGTAATCACAATGCACCATGCCATTGTCAGCACAATGCTTCTTGGCCCATGTATTCAAAAGGCTCAATGCCTTTTTCATCAAAATGCTCAAGATCTTTTGTCATCACAATGCTCCATGCCCGTGTAAACACAATGCTCCATGACCACTGTCATCACTATGCCACATGACGCCTGTTATCACAATGCTCCCTGGCCCCTCTCATCACAGTGCTCCATAATAACATTCATCACAATTCTAGATGACCACTGTCATCACAATGCCCCATGACACCTGTCATCACAATTCACCATGACCCTTGTCATTACAATGCTCCATGAACCATGTCATCACAAGGGTCCAGGACACTTCTCATCACAATGATCCATGACCACTTTCATCACAATGCTCCATGACACCTGTCATCACAATGTTCCCTGCCTATGTCATCACAATGCTCCATGTCTACTCTAATCACAATGCTCCATGCGCTTTTCATCACAATGCTCCAGAATTCTTGTCATCACAATGTTCCATGATCGTGTCATCACAATGCTCCATGACCCATGTCATTACAATTCTCCATGACCCTTGTCATCACAATGCTCCATGCCCGCTGTCATCACAATGCACCTTAACCCATGTTATCACAATGCTCCATGACCCCTGTCATCACAATGCTCCATGGCCCTTGTCATCCCATAGCTACATGACCCCTATCATCACAATGATCCATGACCCATTTCCTCACAATGCTGCAGAACCCTTTTCATCACAATGCACCATGCCCTTGTGAGTACAATGCTCCTTGGCCCCTGTAATCAAAATGCTTCATGCCCTTGTCCTCACAATGCTCCAGATCTTTTCTCATCACAATGCTCCATGCCCGTGTAAACACAATGCTCCAGGACCCCTGTCATCACAATGTTCCATGATCCCTGTCATCACAATGCTCCATGACGCTTGTCATCCCAATGCTGCATGATCCCTCTCATCACAATTCTCCGTGACCACTGTCATCACAATGCTCCATGAACCGTGTCATCACAATGTTCCAGGACACTTGTCATCACAGTGATCCATAACCTCTTTCAGCAAAATGCTCCATGACCACAGTCATCACAATGTTCCATGGCCTATGTATTCACAATGCTCCATGGCTCCTGTAATCACATTGCTCCATGATCCCTTTCATCACAATGCTCCATGACCACTTTCATCACAATCCCCCATGACTCCTGTCATCACAATGCTCCATTCCCCATTTCATCACAATGCTCCATGACCCCTGTCATCACAATGTTCCATGACAGTTGTCATCACAATGCTCCATTATTCCTGTCATCACAATGTTCCCTGCCCTTGTCATCACAATACTCCATGGCCCCTGTAATCACAATGATCCATGCTCTTGTCATCACAATGATCCAGAACTCTTGTCATCATAATGCTCCATGCCCATGTCATCACAATGCTCCATGCCCTTGTCATCACAATGTTCCATGGCCCCTGTCATCACAATTTGCCATGGCCTTTGTCATCACAATGCTCCATAAACCGTGTGATCACAAGGTTCCTGGACACTTGTCATCACAATGATCCATGACCACTTTCATCACAATGCTCCATGACCCCTGTCATCACAATGCTCCAGGATACCTTTCATCACAATTCTAGATGGCCACTGTCATCACAATGTCCCATGACAACTGTCATCACAATTGACCAAGGCCCTTGTCATCACAATGCTCCATGAACCGGGTCATCACAATGTTCCAGGTAACTTGTCATCACAATGATCCATAACCACTTACATCACAATGCTCCTTGACCCCTGTCATAACAATGTCCATGCCCTTGTCATCACAATGTTTCATGAACCTTGTCATCACAATGTTACATGACCCCTGTCATCACAATGCTCCATGACCTTTGTCATCACAATGCTCCATGGCCCTTGTAATCACAAATCGCCATGCCCTTTTCATCACAATGCTCCAGAATTCTTGTCATCACAATTGTCCATGACCGTTTCATCACAATGCTGCATGACAAATGTCATCACAATTCTCTATGACCCTTGTAATCACAATGCTCCATGGCTTTGTCAACACAATGCTCCATGGTGCTTTTCATCACAATGCTCCAGGACAACTTTCATCACAATGCTCCATGCCCCCTGTCATCACAATGCCCAATGCCCCCTGTCATCACAATGCCCCTTAACCCGTGTTATCACAATGCTCCATGACCCCTGTCATCACAATGCTCCATGGCTGTTGTCATCACATAGCTATATGACCCCTACCATCACAATGATCCATGACCCCTTTCTTCATAATGCTCCAGTACCCCTTTCATCACAATGCTCCATGCCACTTGTCATCACAATGCACCATGCTCTTGTCAGTACAATGCTCCTTGGCCCCTGTAATCAAAATGCTCCATGCCCTTGTCCTCACAATGCTCCAGATCTTTTCTCATCACTATGTTCCATTCCCATGTAAACACAATGCTCCAGGACCCCTGTCATCACAATGCTCAATGACCGCTCTCATCACAGTGCTCTATGCCCTTGTCATCATAATGCTCCATGCCCGTGTCATCACAATATTCCATGACCCTTGTCATCACAATGTTGCATGACCACGTACATCACAATGCTCCTTGACCCCTGTCATCACAATGCTCCATGGGCTATGTATTCACAATGCTCCTTGGCCCCTGTAATCACATTGCTCCATGATCTCTTTCATCACAATACGCCATGACCACTGTCATCACAATGCTCCATGACCCCTGTCATCACAATGTTCCATGATAGTTGTCATCACAATGCTCCATGACCCGTGTCATCACCATATTTCCTGCCCTTGCTATCAAAATGCTCCATGGCCCCCATAATCACAATGCTCCATGCCCTTGTCATCATAATGCTCCATGGCCCCTGTCATCACAGTGCTCCAGGAAACCTTTCCTCACAATTTTAGATGACCACTGTCATCACAATGCCCCATGACACCTGTCATCACAATTCGCCATTGCTCCTCTCATCACAATTCTCCATGAACCGTGTCATGACAAGGTTCCAGGACACTTGTCATCACAATGATCCATGACCACTTTCATCATAATACTCCATGATGACTGTCATCACAATGATCCATGGCCTATGTATTCACAATGGTCCATGGCCCCTGTAATCACGGTGCTCCATGACCCCTTTCATCACAATGCTCCATGACCACTGTCATCACAATGCCACATGACGCCTG
This sequence comes from Balaenoptera ricei, assembly GCF_028023285.1. Taxonomy (NCBI): domain Eukaryota; kingdom Metazoa; phylum Chordata; class Mammalia; order Artiodactyla; family Balaenopteridae; genus Balaenoptera; species Balaenoptera ricei. Next base: position 94,445,156 of record NC_082650.1, on the reverse strand, counting down.
TTATCAAAATGCAACAAGGCCCCTCTCATCATAATGCTCCATGATCATTGTCAGCACAATATTCCATGACACTTCTCATCACAATGATCCATGACACATTTCATCACGTTGCTCCATGACCCATGTCATCACAATGAAACATGACACCTTTCATCACAATGCTCAATGCCAATTGTCATCACAATGCACCATGCCTTCTCAGCACAATGCTCCTTGGGCCTATAATCAAAATGTTCCATGCCCTTGTCATGACAATGCTCTATGCCCGTGTAAACACAATGCTCCAGGACCACTGTCATTACAATGCTCGATGACCCATGTCATCACAATTATCCATGCCCTTGTCATCACAATGCTTCATGGAAATTGTCATCACAATGTTCCATGATCCCTGTCATCACAATGCTCCATGACCCTTCTGATCACAATTTTGCATGATCCCTGTCATCACAATTCTCTGTGACCGCTGTCATCACAATGCTCCAGGACGATTTTATTCACAATGCTGCAAGCTCGCTGTCATTACAATGGTCCATGGCCTTTGTCATCACAATGCTCCATGAACCGTGTCATCACAAGGTTCCAGAACACTGTCATCAAAATGGTCCATTACCATTTTCATCACAATGCTCCATGAAACCTCTCATCAAAATGCTCCATGGCCTTTGTATTCACAATGCTCCATGGCCCCTGTAATCACAGTGCTCCATGACAACTTTCATCACAATGCCCCATGACCACTGTCATCACAATGCCCCATGATGCCTGTCATCACAATGTTCCAATTCCCCTCTCATCACAACCCTCCATGGTCACTGTCAGCACAATATTCCATGACACTTGTCATCACAGTGCTCCAGAGTTCTTGTCATCAGAAGGTTCCATGACTCATGTCATCACAATGCTCCATTATAACTTTTGTCACAATTCTAGATGACCACTGTCATCACAATGCCGCATGACACCTGTCTTCACCATTGGCCATGGCCCTTGTCATCACAATGCTCCATGAACCGTGTCATCACAATGTTCCAGCACAATTGTCATAACAATGCTCCATGGCCTTTGTCATCACAATACTCCATGGCCCCTGTCATCACAGTGCTCCATGATACATTTCATCACAATGATAGATGACCACTGTCATCACAATGACCCATGACACCTGTCATCACAACTCGCCATGCCCTTTGTCATCAAAATGCTCCATGAAACGTGTCATCACAAGGTTCCAAGACACTTGTCATCACAATGATCCATGACCAATTTCATCACAATGGTCCATGCCCACTGTCATCACAATGCTCCATGGCCTATGTATTCACAATGCTCCATGGCCACGGTAATCACATTGCTCCAAGATCCCTTTCATCACATTGCTCCATGACGCCTGTCATCACAATGCCACATGGCCCCTTTCATTACAATGCTCCATGACCCCTTTCATCACAATGTTCCATGACACATGTCATCACAATGCTCCATGACCCCTGTCATCACAATGTTCCCTGCCCTTGTCATCACAATGCTCCATGGCCCCTGTAATCACAAGGCTCCATGCCCTTATTATCACAATGCTCAGGATCTCTTGTCATCACAATGCTCCATGACCCCTGTCATCTCAATTCTCCATTGCCTTTGTATTCACAATGCTCGATGGTCCCTGTAATCACAGTGCTCCATGACCTGTTTCATTGCAATGCTCTATGACCATTGTCATCACAATGTTCCATGACAGTTGTCATCACAATGCTCCATGACCCCTGTCATCATAATGTTCCCTGCTCTTGTCATCACAATGCTCCATGTCCCATGTCATCACAATTCTCCATGACACTTGTCATCACAATTCTCCATGACCCATGTCATCAAAATGCTCCATAGCTCTTGTCATCACAATGCTCCATGGTGTTTTTCATCACAATGCTCTAGGACAACTTTCATCATAGTGCTCCATACCTCCAGTCATCACAATGCCCAATGCCCCCTGTTATAACAATGCCCCAAGACCCCTATCATCACAATGTTCTATGGCCCTTGTCATCACAGTACTCAATGGCGCTTTTCATCACAACCCTCCATGAAACCTGTAATCACAATGATCCATGAACCTTTTAATCACAATGCCCCATTACCCCTTTAATCACAATGATCTATGACCAATTTCATCGCAATGCTCCATGACCACTGCATTAAATGCTCCATGCCCATATCATCACAATGCTCCATGACACCTGTCATCACAATGCTCCATGGCCCTTGGCACCACAATGCTCCATGGCCCCTGTCATCACAATGCTCCATGACCCTTGTAATCTCAATGCTCCATGGCACTCGTCATCACAAATCTCCACACATTTGTCATCAGAATGCTCCATGACCCCTGTCATCACAATGCTCCATATCGGTTTTCATCACAATGTTCCATGACCACTTTCATCACAATGCTCCATGACCACTTTCATCACGATGCTCCATGACCACTTTCATCACAATGCCCCATGAAACCTGTCATCACAATTCTCCATGGCCCTTGTCTTCACAATTCTCCATGGTGCTTCTCATCACAAAGATCCAGAGCCTTAGTGCTTGAGTTGGGAGTAGTATCATTGTCTCAGTTAGGGACACTGTCAGTGCCTGAGTTGGGAGTAGTATCAGGGCCATAGTTAGGGACAGTGTCAGAGCCTGAGTTGGGGCCTTAATTAGGGACAGTGTCAGGGCCTGAGGAAGGAGTAGTCTCAGGGCCTTATTTAGGGACACTGTCAGGGCCTGAGTTAGGAGTAGTTTCAGTGCCTAAGTTACGGACAGTGTCAGGGCATGAGTTAGGAGTAGTCTCTGGGCCTTAGTTAGGGACAGTGTCAGTGCCTGTGTTGGCAGTAGTGTCAGGGCATTAGTAAGGGACAGTGTCAGTGCCTGAGGTGGGAGTAGTGTCAGGGTCTTAGTTATAGATAGTGTCAGTGACTGAGCTGGGTGTAGTGTCAGGGCCTTAGTTAGGGATAGTGTCAGTGGCTGAGATGGGATTAGTGTCAGGGTCTTTATTAGGGACAATGTCAGGGCCTGAGTTAAGAGTAGTGTCAAGGCCTTTGTTAGGGAGAGTGTCAGTGTCTGAGTTGGGAGTAGTGCCAGTGCCTTGTTAGGGACAGTGTCAGTGCCTATGTTGGGAGTAATGTCAGGGCCTTAGTTAGGGGCAGCCTCACTGCCGGAGTTGGGAGTAGTGTCAGGGTCTTTGTTAGGGACAGTGTCAAGGCCTTAGGTAAGAGTAGTGTTAAGCCCTTAGTTAGGGAGTGTGTCAGTGCCGGAGTTGCGAGCAGTGTCAGAGCCTTAGTTAGGGACAATTTCAGGGCGTGAGTTAGGAGTAGTCTCAGGGCATTAGTTAGGGACAGTGTCAGTGCCTGGGTTGGGAGTACTGTCAGGGCGTATTTAGGGGCAGTCTAAGTGCCTATGTTGAGAGTAGTGTCAGGGCCTTTGTTCGGAACAATGTCAGTGCACGAGTTGGGAGTAGTGTCAGGATATTAGTAAGAGATAGTGTCAGTGCCTGAGCTAGGAGTAGTGTCAGGGCCGTAGTTAGGGACAGTGTCAGTGGCTTAGTTGGGAGTAGTGTCAGGGTCTTTGTTAGGGACAGCGTCAGTGCCTGAGTTGGGAAGAGACTCAGGGCTTTATTTAGGGACAGCATCAGTGCCTGACTTGGGAGTAGTGTCAGGGCCTTAGTTAGGGACAGCGCCATTGCCTGTGTTGGGAGTAGTGTCAGGTCTTTAGTTAGGAACAGTGTCAGTGTCTGAGTTGGGATTATTTTCAGGGTCTTTATTATGGACAGTGTCATTGCCTGAGTTGTGAGTAGTGTCAAGGCCTTAGTTAGGGACAGTGTCACTGCCGGAGTTGGGAGTAGTGTCAGAGCCTTATTTAGGGACAACTTCAGTGTCTGAGTTGGGAGTGTTGTCAGGGCCTCAGTTAGGGAGAGTGTCAGTGCCTGAGTTGGGAGTAGTGTCAGGGTCTTAGGGAAAATGTCAGTGGCTCAGTTGGAATTAGTGTCATGGCCTTATTTAGGGACAGTGTCAGGGCCTGAGTTAGGAGTATTGTCAAGGCCCTAGTTAGGGACAGTGTCAGTTCCTGAGTTGGGAGTAGTGTCAAGGCCTTAGCTAGAGAAAGTGCCAGTGCCTGAGTCTGGAGTAGAGTGTGGGCCATAGAGCAGTGTCAGTGCCTGTGTTGGGAGTAGTGTCAGGGCCTAGTTAGGGACAGTGTCAGTGCCTATGTTCGGTGTTGTGTCAGGTTCTTAGTTAGGAACAGTGTCAGTGTCTTTGTTGGGAGTAGTGTCAGGGCCTTAGTTAGGGACAGTGTCAGTTCCTGTGTTAGGACTACTGTCTGGGCCTTATTTAGGAAGAGTGTCATGGCCTTAGTTAGGAGGAGCATCAGTGCCTATGTTAAGTATTGTATCGGCACCTATGTTACAAATAATGTCAGGGCTTTAGTTAGGGACAGTGTCAGTGCCTGAGCTAGGAGTAGTGTCAGGGCTCTAGTTAGGGTCACTGTCAGTTCCTGTGTTAGGACTACTGTCAGGGCCTTATTTAGGAAGAGTGTCATGGCCTTAGTTAGGAGGAACATCAGTGCCTACGTTAAGTATTGGATCGGCACCTGAGTTATGAATAATGTCAAGGCTTTAGTTAGGGACAGTGTCAGTGCCTGAGCTAGGAGTAGTGTCAGGGCCTTAGTTAGGGACAGTGTGACTGCCTTAGTTAGTAGTACTCTCAGGGCCTTAGTTAGGGAGAGTGTCAGTTCCTGAGTTAGGAGTAGGGTCAGGGTCTTACTTAGAGACAGGGTGAGGGCCTGAGTTAGGAAGAGTCAGGGCCTTATTTAGGGACAGTGTCACGGCCTTAGTTAGGGCAAATGTCAGGGCCTAAGCGAGGAGTAGCATCCGTGATTTCGTTAGGTATGTTACCAGCGTCTGATTTAGGAGTAGTGTCAGAGGCTTCGTTTGGTGTCGTATCAACGCCTGAGTTAGGAGACGTGTCAGGGCCTTATTTTGGGACAGTGTCAGTGCCTTTGTTAGGAATTGTATCAGCGCCTCAGTTAGGATTACTGTCAGGGCTTTAGTTAGGGACAGTGTCAGTGCCTGAGCTAGGAGTAGTGTGAGGGCCTTAGTTAGGGACATTGTCAGGGCATGAGCTTGGAGTAGTGTCAGGGCCTATGTTTGGAGTAGTGTCAGGGCCTATGTTAGGGGCAGTGTCAGGGCCTGAGTTAGGAGTAGAGTCAGGGCCTAAGTTAGGGACAGTGTCAGTGCCTGATTGAGGAGTAGAGTGAGGGACTTAGTTAGGGACATTGTCAGGGCCTGAGTTAGGAGTATTGTCAGGGCCTTTGTTAGAGACAGTGTCAGTGCCTGAGTTAGGAGTAGTGTTAGGGCCTTAGTTAGGGACAGTGTAAGTGCCGGAAGTAGGAGTAGTGTCAGGACCTTACTTAGGGACAGTGTCAGGGCCTGTGTTAGTAATGTCAGGGCCTTAGTTAGGAGTAGTGCCAGGGCCTAAGTTAGGGACAGTATCAGTACCTTAGTTAGGAATACTGTCAGGGTCTTAGTTAGGGAGATTGTCAGTGCCTGAGTTAGGAGTAGTGTTAAGGCCTTAATTACGGACACTGTCAGGTCCTGAGTTAGGAATACTATCAAGGCCTTATTTAGGACAAATGTCAGGGCCTAAGTGAGGAGTAGAATCCTTGCATTCGTTAATTATGTTATCACTGCCTGAGTTAGGAGTCGTGTTTTGGTTTTAGTTAGGATCTCTGTCAGTGCCTGAGTTAGGACTAGTTTCAGGGCCTTATTTAAGGAGAGTGTCAGGGCCTTGTTATGAGAAGCATCAGTGTCTACGTTAGGTATTTTATCGGCGCCTGAGTTAGGAATAGTGTCACGGCGTTAGTTAGGGACTGTGTCAGTGCCTGAGTTAGGAATAGAGTCAGGGTCTTAGTTAGGGACAGTATCAGGGCTTGAGTTAAGTGTACTGTCAGGGCCTAAGTTTGGGCCAGTGTCAGTGCCTTATTTAGGAGTAGCATCATTGCCTTTCTTAGGTATTGTATCAGTGCCTGACTTAGGAATAATGCCAGGGCCTTAGTTAGGGAGAGTGTCAGTACCTGATTTAGATATAGTGTAAGGGCCTTATTTAGGGACAGTGTCAGGGCCTGAGTTAGGAGTAGAGTCAGGACCTAAGTTAGGGACAGTGTCAGTGCTTGAGTTAAGAGTACTGTCAGGGCCTTAGTTAGGGACAGTGTGAGTTCCTGACTTAAGAGTACTTTCAGGGCCTTAGTTAGGGACAGTGTCAGGGCCTGGGGTAGGAGCAGTGTCAGGGCCTTAGTTAGGAACTGTGTCATTCCTTGAGTTAGGAGTAGTGTCAGGGCCTTAATTAGGAGTAACATCAGTGCCTTCGTTAGGTATTGTATCAGTGCCTCAGTTAGGAATAGTTTCAGGGCCTTATTTAGGGACAGTGTCTGTGCCTGAGTTAAGAGTTGTTTCGGCCTTAGTTAGGGACCTTTACAGGGCCTGAGTTAGGAGTAATGTCAGGTCCTTCCTTAGGTATTGTACCAGCGCCTGAGTTAGGAGTAGTGTCAGGGCCTTTGTAAGGGACATTGCCAGGGTATGATTTAGGAGTAGTGTTAGGGCGTGAGTTATGAATAGTGTCAGGGCCTTAGTTAGTGACAGTGTCAGTTCCTGAGTTAGGAGTATTGTCAGGGCCTTAGTTAGGGACAGTGTCAGTGCCTGAGTTAGGAGTAGTGTCAGAGGCTTTGTTAGGGACAGTGTCAGGGCCTGAGTTAAGAGTAGTGTCACAGCTTTAGTTAGGACCAGTGTCAGGGCCTTAGTTAAGACCTGCATCAGGGCCCATGATAGGAATCAGATCAGGGCCTGTGTTACAAATAGTGTCAGGGCCTCAGTTCAGGACAGTGTCAGGGCCTGAGTCCTGACTTACTCCTTACTCTCCTCACTAAGGACTTTTGACACTACTGCTAATTCAGGCCCTGATAATGTCCCTAACTAAGGCCCTGACACTTTCCCTGGCTAAGGCCCTGAATTTCTCCTAAGTCAGGCCCTGATACTGTCCCTAACAATGGCCCTGACACTACACCTAACTTAGCTCCCGACATGATACCTAACAAAGGCTCTGTTGCTAGTCCAAACTAAAGCCCTAAAATTGGTCCTAAATAAGGCCTTGACACTAATCCTAACTCAGGCCCTAACACTGTCCCTAACTAGGTCTCTGACAGTACGCCTAACTCAGGCCCTCATACGATTCCTAACAATGGCTCTGATGCTAGTCCAAATTAAGGCCCTGAAATTGGTCCTAAATAAGGCCTTGACACTAATCCTAACTCAGGCCCTAGCACTGTCCCTAACTAGGTCTCTGACAGTACACCTAACTCAGACCCTGACACTGTCCCTAAGCAAGGCCCTGACACTACTCCTAACTCAGTCCCTTACACTGTACCTAACAAAGTCTCTGATGCTAGGCCTAACTCAGGCCCTGAAACTCTCTGTAACTAAGTCCCTGCTGCCATCAATATCTAAAGTTCTGACATTATCCTGAGGGAATATCCTGACCTATGTCTTTCCAAGGTCCTGAAACTGTCCCAAAGTAAGCCCTGATGCTGTCCCTAAGTGAAGATCTGAGGCTGTCCCTAACTCAGGCTCTGAAGCTTTCCTTAACTGAAGCCTTGAAGCTGTGACTAACTCAGGCCCTGATCATGTATTTCACGAAGACCTTAATGCTGATCCAGCAAAGACTCTGATGCTGCTCCAAAGTCATGCCCTGACAGTGTGCCCAGCTAAGGGCCTGACGCTAGGCCTCACTCAGGCCCCTTTCGCTCTCCCGAAGTCAGGCCCTGGCACTGTCACTAACTAAGGCCCTGACTCTACTCCTAACTCAGTCCCGTACATTGTACCTAACAAAGGCTCTGATGCTAGTCGTAACTCAGGGCCTGACACTGTCTCTAACTAAGGGCTGCTGCCATCAATATCTAAAATCCTGACATTATCCGGAGCTAATATCCTGACCCATGTCTTACCAAGTTCCTGAAACTGTCCCAAAGTAAGCCCTGACGCTGTCCCTAAGTGAGGCCCTGCAGCTTTCACTAACTAACTCAGGCCTTGATGCTGTGACTAACTCAGACCCTGATCATGTCTTTAACTAAGACCCTAAGGCTGATCCAACAGAGGCCCTGATGCTGCTCCTAAGTCATGCCCTGACAGTGTCCCCATAAGGGTCTGATGCTAGGCCTCACTCAGACCCTATCGATCTCCCTAAGTCAGGCTCTGATGCTGTCCCTACCGGAAGCCCTAACACTGGTTCTGAATAAGGCCCTGAGAGTCTCAGTAACAAAGGTCTTCACACTATCCTTAGGTCACTTCCTGACACCATCCCTAGATGTTAAACTGACACTGTCACTAGCTAATGTCTTGCCTCTTATGCTAACTGAAGCCCTTAGGCTGTGCCTACCTCAGGCACTGAATTTAGTCCCAAGACCGTGAATCTGTCCCGAACTAAGGCCTAGATGCTCGTCGTACATCGGCCCTGACACTGTCCCTAACTAAGGCCCTAACACTATTGCTAACTGAGGAACTGACACTGAACCTATCAGGGGCCCGCTACTCCGAACTAACCCCTTGACACTGTCCCTAACTTAGGCCCTGCTACCATCAATATCTAAAGTCCTGACATTATCCTGATCTAATATCCTGACCCATGTCTTACAAGGTCCTGAATCTCTCCCAAAGTTAGCCCTGACACTGTCCCTAAGTGAGGCCCTGAGGCTGTCCCTCACAGAGGTCCTGATAATGTCTTTAACTAAGACCCTAATGCTGATCCTACAGAGACACTTATGCTGATCCTATGTCATGCCCTGACGCTGTCCCTAGCTGAGGCCCTGACTCTAGGCATCACTCAGGCCCTGTCACTCTCCCTAAATCAGGCTAACTCTCTGTCCCTACCTGAAGCCCTGACACTGGGCCTAAATTAGGCACTGATGCTCTAATTAACTATGGTCTTGACACTATCCCTAGGTCATTTCCTGACACTATCCCTAGATCTTAACCTAAACTTGTCTTTAGCTATTGTCGAGCCTCTTATGTTAACTAAACCCCTGATGCTGTCTCTAACTAAGAGCCTGAAATTAGTCCCGAGGCTGTCAACCTATCCCTAACTGAGGCTTGGAGGCTCATCCTAACTGAGGCACTGACACTGTTCCTAACTAAAGCCCTGACACTATACCTAACTCAGTCCCTGACACTGTACTTTAACAAAGGCTCTGACGCTAGTCCTAACTCTGGCCCTGACACTGTCTCTAAGTCAGGCCCAGAATTTGCCCTTAATATAACCCCTTCTGTCAGCAATAACTAAAAACTGGACACTAGCCTGAGTTAATATCCTGCCATATTTCTAACCAAGGTCCTGACACTGTCCCTAAGAAAGCCCTGTCGCTGTCCCTAAGTTAAGAAGTGAGGCTGTCCCTAACTCAGGCCCTGAAGCTTTCCCTAACTGAGGCCTTGACGCTGTGACTAACTCAGGCCCTGATCATGTCTGTAACTAAGACGCTAAGGCTGATCCAACAGAGGCGTTGATGCTGTTCCTTAGTAATGCCCTGACAATGTCCTCAGCTAAGGGCCTGATGCTAGGCCTCACTCAGCCCCTGTCACTCTCCCTAAGTCAGGCTCTGATGCTGTCCCTACCTGAAGCCCTGACATTGGTTCTAAATAAGGACCTGATACTCTCAGTAACTAAGGTTTTGACACTATTCCTCGGTCCTTTCCTGACATTATCCTTAGACCGTAACCTGACCCTGTCCCTAGCAAATGTCGTGCCTCTTATGCTAACCAAAGCCCTGCTGCTGTCCTTAACTAAGGCACTGAAATTAGTCTCGAGGCTGTGACCCTGTCCCTACCTAAGGCCTCGATGTTCGTCCTAAGTCAGGACCTGACACTGTCCCTAACTAAGGGCCTGCTGCCATCAATATCTAAAGTCTTGACACTATCCTGAGCTAATTTCTTGACCCATCTCTTACCAAGGTCCTGAAACTGTCCCTAAGGAAGCCCTGATGCTGTCCCTAAGTGAGGCCTTGATGCTGTCCCTAACAGAGGCCCTGATAATATCTTTAACATAGCCCCTGAGGCTGATCCTACCATGGCTCTTATGCTGCTCCAAAGTCATGCCCTGACACTGTCCCTAGCTAAGGCTTTGACGCTAGGCCTCACTCAGGCCCTGTCGCTCTCCCTAAGTCAGGCTCTGACGCTGTCCCTACCCGAAACCCTGACACTCACTGGACCTAAATTAGGCCCTGATACTCTAAGTAACTAAGGTCTTGACACTATCCTTAGGTCATTTCCTGACACTATCCCTAGATCTTAACCTAACCTTCTCTTTACCTAATGTCGAGATTAGCTAAAGAGATTCTTTAGAATGACATTCTTTCATCTTCTGAATATAGTTTTCTTAAAAACATAATTTTTATAGTGTTACTAACTTTAAACAAAATGTACTCAACTGTTGTGCAATATTCCTTCATAGGAGCGTGCATGGTTCCCTTCTGCATCTGCTTGTGGTGGTGTTCAGGTTGCTTTCAGCTGTAGATCCTCTTATGCTAGCTAAATCCCTGATTCTGTCCCTAAATGAGGCCCTGAATTTAGGTCCAAGGCCGTGAACCTGTCCCTAACTGAGGCCTGGAGGCTCGTCCTAACGCAGACCCTGACACTGTCCCTAACTAAGGTCCTGACACTACACCTAACTCAGTCACTGACACTGTACCTAACAAAGGTTCTGATGCTAGTCCTAACTTAGGCCCTGACACTGTCTCTAACTAAGGCCCTGCTGCCATCAATATCTGAACACCTGATATTTTCCTGAGCTAATATCCTGACCCATGTCTTACCAAGGTCCTGAAACTTTCCCAAAGTAAGCCCTGACGCTGTCCCTAAGTGAGGCCTTCAGGCTGTCCCTAACAGAGGCCCTGATAATATCTTTAACGAAGACCCTAATGCTGATCCTACAGAGGCCTTTATGCTGCTCCGAAGTCATGCCCTGATACTGTCCCTTACTCAGGCCCTAAAGATAGGCCTCACTTAGTCCCTGTTGCTGTATCTTAGTTAGGCTCTGACGCTGTCCGTACATCAAGCCCTGCCACTGGTCCTGATTAAGGCCCTCACGCTGCTGCTAACTAAGGCCCTGATGCTCTCAATGACTAAGGTCTTCTCGTTATCCCTTGGTCATTTCCTTTCACTATCTCTGGCCTGGAACCTGACTCTGTCCCGAGATAATCTCCTGCATCTTATACTGACTGAAACCCTAATGCTCTCCCTAATTAAGGCCCTGACTACTCCTAACTAAGGCCATGACACTGTCTCTAACAAAGGCCCAGAATCTGTCCCTAATATAGGCCCTGCTGCCAGCAATAACTAAAACCCTGACACTCTCCTGAGCTAATATCCTGACCCATTTCTTACCAAAGTCCTGACACTGTCCCTAAGAAAACCCTGTTGCTGTCTTTAAGTGAAGACCTGAGGCTGTCCATAACTCAGGCCCTGAAGCTTTCCCTAACTGAGGCCTTGACGCTGTGACTAACTAGGTGTCTGGTCATGTCTTTAACTAAGAACCTAAAGCTGATCCAACAAAGGCACTGATGTTGCTCCTAAGTCATTCCCTAACAGTGTCCCCAGCTAAGGGCCTGACATTAGGCCTCACTCAGGCCCTGTCGCTCTCCCTAAGTCAGGCCCTGATGCTGTCCCTACCTGAAGCCCTAACACTGGTTCTGAATAAGGCCGTGATATTCTCAGTGACAAAGGTCTTCACACTATCCTTAGGTCATTTCCTGACACGATTCCTAGTCTTTACCTTATCCCTCTCCTGAGCTAATGTCGTACAACTTATGCTAACTAAAGACCTTATGCTGTGCCTACCTCAGGCACTGAATTTAGTCCCAAGGCCGCTAGACTGTCCCCAACTCGGCTCCATGCACTTATCATCACAATGTTCCGTGACCACTGTCATCACAATGCTCCACGCCCTTATCATCACATTGCTCCATGATCCCTTTCATCACAATGCTCCATTACCACTTTCATCACAATGATCCATGGCGCTTGTCATCACAATGCTTTTTGATCCCTGCAATCACAGTGATACATGACCCCTTTCATCACAATGCTCCATTACCCCATTCATCACAATGCTCCATAACCCCTGTCATCACAATGCTCTATAATCCCTGTCATTGCAATGATCCATGGTCCTTGTCATCACAGTGCTCCATGGTTCTTGTCATAACAATGCTCCATGATCCCTGTAATCACAATGATCCATGACCCCTTTCATCACAATGCTCCATTACCACTTTCATCACAATGATTCATGGCGCTTGTCATCACAATGCTGTTTGATCCCTGCAATCACAATGAATCATGACCCCTTTCATCACAATGCTTCATTACCCCATTCATCACAGTGCTCCATGGCCCTTGTCATCACAATGCCCCATGACCCCTAATCCTCAAAAACCTCCATGATACCTTTCATCAAAATCCTCCATGCCCTTACCATCACAATGCTCTATGACCCTTGTCTAAAATGCTACATGCCTGTGACATCACAATGCTCCATGCCCAATGTCATCACAAGTCTCCATGACCCAGGTCATCACAATGCTCCATGGTCCCTGTCATTCAAAATGCCATATGACCACTGTCATCAAAATACTCCATGGCCCTTGTCATCACAATGCCCCGTGACCCCTGTCATCACAATGCTCCCTGGCGCATGTCATCACAAAGATCCATGACTCCTTCCAGCACAATTCTGCATGACAATTGTCATCAGAATGCTCCATGAGCCCTGTCATCACAATGCTCCCTCACCCGTGTCTTCACAATGATCCATGTTTCCTTTCATCACAATTCTCCATTACCCCTTTCTTCACAATTATCCATGGCGCTTGTCAACACAATGCTTCTTGATCCCTGTAATCACAATGCTCCATTACCCCATTCATCACAATGATCCATGGCGATTGTCATCAGAATGCTCCATGATCCCTGTCATTACAATGTTACAGGCCATTGTCATCACAATGTCCCATGACCCCTTTCACCACAAAACTCCATGACCCCTGTCACCACAATCCCCCATGACTCCTATCATCACAATGCTCCATGACCACTGTTATCACAATGCTCCATGACACTTGTCTTCACAATGCTCCATGATCCCTCTCATCACAATAATCCATGACCCCTTTCATCACAATGCACCATGCCCTTGTCATCACAATGCTCCTTGACCCCTGTCAGCACAGTGCTCCATGGCCTTTGTCATCACAATGCTCCATGACCACTGTCATCACAATGCTCGATGACACTTGTCATCACAATGCTCCATGCCGTTGTCATCAGAATGCTTCATGGCCCCTCTAATCACAATGCTCCATGCCCTTGTTATCACAATGCTCCAGAATTCTTGTCATCATAATGTTCCATGGCCGTGTCATCAAAATGCTCCATGACACTTCTCATCACAATGCTCCATGACCCCTGTCATCACAATATTCCCTGCCCATGTCATCACAATGCTCCATGTCCCCTGTCATCACAATGCTCCATGCCCTTTTCATCACAATGCTCCGGAACTCTTGTCATCACAATGTTCCATGACCGTGTCATCACAAGGCTCCATGATCCATGTCATCACAATTCTCCATGACCCTTGTCATCACAATGTTTCATGGCTCTTCTCACCACAATGATCCATGACCCCTTTCCACACAATGTTCCATTCCACTTGTCATCAAAATGCACCATGACCTTGTCAGCACAATGCTCCTTGGCCCCTGTCATCACAAGGCCCCATGAGCCCTGTCATCACAAAGCTCCATGCCCGTTGTCATCACATTGCTCCAAGCTCTTGTCATCACAATGCTCCATGATCACTGTAATCACAATGCTCCATGCCTTTGTCATCACAATGATCCCGAACTCTTGTCATCACAATGCTCCATTCCCGTGTCATCACAATGCTCCATGACCCTTGACATCACAAGCTTCATGACCCTTGTCATCACATTGCTCCATGGCGCTTTTCATCACAATGCTCAATGACCACTTTTATCACAATCCTCACTGACACCTTTCATGACAATGCTCCATGGACTTTGTCATTACAATTCCCCAAAACCTCTTTCATCACAATGCTCCATGGCTTTTTTCATTACAATCCTCCATGGCCCCTGTAATCACATTGCTCCATGAACCCTTTCATCACATTGCCCCACGACACCTGTCATCACAATGCTCCATGACCATTGTGATCACAATGCTCCATGAACCCTGTCATCACAATGCTCCATGATCGTTGTAGTCAGAATCATCCATGACCCCATTCTTCACAATGATCCATGCCCTTTGTCATCACAATCCTCCATGCCATCTGTCATCACAATGCTCCATGCCCTTTTCATGACAATGCGCCAGAACCTTTGTCATCACAATGCTCCATGCCCGTGTCATCACAATGCTCCAGGCCCCTTGTCATCACTATGCTCCCTGGCGCTTGTCATCACAATACCCCATGATTCTCTTCACCACAATGCTCCATGACACCTTTCATCACAATTCTCCATGACCATTGTCGTCACAATGCTCCATGCCCCTTTCATCACAATGCCCCATGACACCTGTCTTCACAATGCTCCATGGCCTTTTCAGCACAATGCTCCATGACACGTCATCACAATGCTCCATGACAACTTTCAGCACAATGCTCCATGACCCCTTTCAACAAAATGAGTCATGAGCATTGTCATCACAATGCTCCATGAGACCTGTCATCGCAAAGATCCATAACCCGTGTCATAGCAATGCTCCATGCCCATTGCCATCGCAATGCTACATGTCATTGTCATCATAATGCTCCATACCACCTCTCATCACTATTCTCCATGACACTTGTCTCACGATGCTCCATGCCCTTGTCATCACAATACTCCATGCAACTTGTCTTCAAAATGCTCCATGACCCGTTTCATCACAATGCCCCATGACACCTTTAATCAAAATGCTCCATAATGCCTTTCATCACCAGGATCCATGACCCTTGTCATCACAATGCTCCATGATCCCTGTAATCACAATGCTCCATGATCCCTTTAATCACAATGATCCATGACCCATTTCATCACAATGCCCCATGAACCCTGTCATCACAATGCTCCATGGCCTTTATAATCACAATGCTCCATGACACTTCTCATCACAATTCTCCATGGACTTTTTCATCCCAATGCTCCATGACCTCTTTCATCACAATGTTCGATGACACCTGTCATCACAATGCCCCATGACGCCTGTCATCACAATGCTCCATGGCCCTTCTCAGCACAATGCTCCATGACCCTTGTCATCACAATGCTCCATGATCCATGTCATCACAATGCTCCATAGCCCTTGTCATCCCAAGGCTCCATGAACCCTGTCATCACAATGCTCCATGGTGCTTTTCATCACAATGCTCCATGACAACTTTCAACACAATGCCCCCTGACCCCTTTCATCACAGTACTCCATGGTCCTTGTCATCACAATCCCCCATGGACACTTTCATCACAATGCTCCATGACCATTGTCATCACAATGCGCCATGATCCCTGTAATAACAATGATCCATGGTCCTTATCATCACAATGCTCCATGACCATTGTCATCACAATGCTCCATGATCCCTGTAATAACAATGATCCATGGTCCTTATCATCACAATGCTCCATGACCCCTTGTCATCAAAAGGCCCCATGACCACTTTCACCACATTGCTCCATGACCACTTTCATCACTATGCTCTAAGACCATTGTCATCACAATTCTCCGTGACCCCTGTCATCACAAAGATCCATGGCCCTTGTCATCTCAATGCTCCATGGCACTTGTCATGACAATGCTCCATGATCCATGTAATTCCAATGATCCATGAATCCTTTCATCACAATGCTACATTACTCCTTTCATCACAATGATCCATGGCACTTGTCATCTCAACGCTCCACGATCCCTGTAATCACAATGATCCATGACCCCTTTCATCACAATTCTCTATTACTGCTTTCATCATAATGCTCCATGCCCCCTGCCATCACAATGCCCAATGGGCCTTGTTATCACAACACTCCATGACCCTTGTCATCACAATGCTCCAGGCTCTTGTTGTCACCATGTTCTATGACTCCTTTCATCACAATTTTCCAAGACACATTTCATCACAAAGCTCCATGATTCCTGACATCACAATGCTCCATGGCCTTTGTCATCACAATGCTCCATGACCCCTTTCATCATAATTTTCCATGACATATTTCATCACAATGGTCCATGACACCTGTCATCGCAATGATACATGACCCCTTTCATCACAATGCTCCATGACCCCTATCATCACAATGCTCCATAACCACTTTCATCAAAACGCTCCGTGATCCTTTTCATCACAATGCTCCATGGCCCTTGTCATCACATTGCTCCATTGCCTTATCATCACAATGTTCCATCACCCCTGTCATCGCAATGATCTATGACCCCTTTCATCACAGTGTTCCATGTCCCTTGTCATCACAATGCTCCATGGCCTTTGGAATAACAATTCTGCATGACACCTTTCATCAAATGCTCCATGACAATTGTCATCACAAAGCTCCAGTACAATTTCATCGCAATGCTCCATGCCCCATTTCACCACAATGCCCCATGACACCGGTCCTCACAATGCTCCATGACACTTATCATCACAATGCTCCATAGCCCTTGTCATCACAATGTTCCATGGTGCTTTGCATCACAATGCTTCATGACCACTTCCAGCACAGTGGTCCATGACCCCCTTCATCACAACGCTCCATGGCCCCATTCAACACAATGCTCCCTGACGTCTCTCATCACAATACTCCCTGACCATTGTCATCACAATGCTCCATGATCCCTGTAATCACAATGATCCATGACCCGTTTCATCACTATGCCCCATGACACCTTTAATCAAAATGTTCCATGACCCATTTCATCACAATGCTCCATGATCATTGTCATCACAATGCTCCATACCCTTTACATCACAGTGCTCCACGGTCCCTGTAATCACAGTGCTCCATGATACCTTTCATCACCATGATCTATGACCCTTGTCATCACAATGCTCCATGACCCCTGTCACCACAATGCTCCATGCCCCATTTCATCACAATGTTCCATGCCCCCTGTCATCACAATGCTCCATGGCCACTGTAATCACAGTGCTCCAAGACCCCTATAATCACAATGCTCCATGCCACATGTCATCGCAATGTTCCATGGCCCTTGTCATCACAATGCTACATAGCCCTTGTCATAACAATGCTACATGATCCCTGTCATCACAATGGTACATGACCAATTTCATCACAATGCCCTATAACCCCTTTCATCAAAATGCTCCATGGCCCTTGTCATCACAATGCTCCTAGGCACTTTTAATCACAGTCCTCCGTGATCCCTTTAATCACCATGATTCATGACCCTTTTCATCACAGTGCCCCATGATCACTTTCATCACAATGCTCCATGACAACTTTTCATCAAAATGCTCCATGACCCTTGTAATCTCAATGTTCCATGGCCCTTGTCATCACAATGCTCCATGGCAAATTTCATCACAATGCTCCATGATCCCCTTCATCACAATGCTCCATGGCCACCTGTCATCACAATGCTACATGACCTCGTCATAACAATGCTCCATGATCCGTGTCATCAGTATGCTCCCTGAACACTTTCATCACAATGCCCCATGACCCCTGTCATCACAATGCTCCAGGACCCTTGTCATCACAATGCTCCATGACACCCCTCATCACGATGCTCCATGGCCTTTGTAATCACAGTGCTCCTTGGAGCTTGTGATAACAATGCTCCGTGATCCCTGTAATCACAATGATCCATGACCCCTTTCATCACAATGCTCCATGACACCTGTCATCACAAGGCCCCATGACGTCTGGCTTCACAATGCTCCATGGCACTTGTCATAACAATGCTCCATGAACCCTGTCATCACAATGCTCCATGGCACCTTTCATCACAATGCTCCATGACTATTGTCATCAAAATGCTCCATTATACCTGTAATCACAATGATTCATGACTCTTTTCATCACAATGCTCCATTAATCTTTTCATCACAATGCTCCATGGCCCTTTTCGTCACAATACTCCATGCCCCATGTCATAACAATGCTCCATGACTTGTCATTTCAATGCCCCATGACCATGTCATCACAATGCTCCATGACACTTTTCATCCCAATACTCCATGACCCCTGTTTTCACAATGCTCCATGACCTGATTCATTACAATGTTCCATGTCTCCTTTCATCACAATGCTCCATGGCCCTTATCATCACAATGCTCCATGCCCTTGTTATCACAATGCTCCATGGCGCTTTTCATCACAATGCTCCATGGCCCTTATCATCACAATGCTCCATGCCCTTGTTATCACAATGCTCCATGGCGCTTTTCATCACAATGATCCAGAGCCTTAGTGCCTGAGTTGGGAGTAGTATCTTTGCCTCATTTAGGGACGCTTTCAGTGTCTGAGTTGGGATTAGTGTCAGGGCCATAGTTAGGGACAGTGTCAGAGCCTGAGTTGGGAGTAGTATCAGGACCTTAGTTAGGGACAGTGTCAGGGCCTGAGGTATGAGTAGTCTCAGGGCCTTAGTTAGGGAGAGTGTCAGTGCCTGAATTAGGAGTAGTGTCAGGGCCTAAGTTACGTACAGTGTCAGGGCCTGAGATAGGAGTAGTCTCAGGGCCGTAGTAAGGGACAGTGTCAGTGCCTGAGTTGTGAATAGTTTCAGGGACTTAGATAGGGACAGTGTTAAGCCTGAGTTGGGATTAGTGTCAGGGTCTTTGTTAGGGACAATGTCAGGGCGTGAGTTAGGAGTAGTGTCACGGCGTTAGTTAGCGCCAGAGTCAGGGCCTGAGTAAGGAGCATTCTCAGGGCCTTAATTAGGGACAGTGTCAGTGACTGTGTTAGGAATAGTGTTAGGGCCTGACTTAGGAGTAGTGTGAGAGTGGTACTTAGGGACAGTGTCAGGGCCTGTGTTGTGAGTAGTGTAAGGGCCTAAGTTAGCGACAGTGTCAGTGCATGAGTTGGGAGTAATATAAGGGCCTTAGTAAGGTACAGTGTCAGTGCCTGAGTTGGGAGTAGTATCAGGGCCTAGTTAGGGACAGTGTCAGGGCCTATATTTGGAGTATTTTCAGTGCCTTAAATAGGGACAGTGTCAGTGCCTGAGTTGGGAGTAGTATCAGGGTCTTAGTTAGGGATAGTGTCAGTGCCTGAGTTGGGAGAAGTATCAGGGCCTTATTTAGTGAAAGTGTCAGTGCCTGATTTTGGAGTAGTGTCAGTGCCTTAGTTAGGGACACTGTCAGTGCCTGAGTTGGGAGTAGTGTCTGGGCCATAGTTAGGGACAGTGTCAGAGCCTGAGGTGGCAGTAGTATCAAGGATTTAATTATGGACCGTGTCAGGGCCTGAGGTAGGAGTAGTCTCAGGGCCTTAGGTAGGGAGAGTGTAAGTGTCTGATTTACGGGTAGTGTCAGGGCCTAAATTATGGGCAGTGTCAGGGCCTGAGTTAGGAGTAGTGTCAGGGACTTAGTTAGGGACAGCTTCAGTGCCTGAGGTGGAAGTAATGTCAGGGCCGTGGTTATGGACAATGTCAGTGCCTGAGTTCAGAGTAGTGTCAGAGCCTTAGTTAGGCACATTATCAGTGCCTGAGATGGGAGTAGTGTCAGGGTCTTAGTTAGGGACGGTGCCAGTGCCTTAGTTAGGGACAGCGCCAGTGCCTGAGTTGGGAGTAGTGTCAGGGCCATTGTTAGGGACAGTGTCAGTGGCTGAGATGGGAGTAGTGTCAGGGCGTTAGTTACGGACAGTGTCAGTGCCTGAGTTGGGATTATGTCAGGGTCTTTATTATGCACAGTGTCAGAGCCTGAGTTAAGAGTAGTGTCAAGGCCTTAATTTGGTAGAGTGTCAGTGCCTGAGTTGGGAGTATTGTCAGACACTCAGTTAGGGACAGCGTCAGTGCCTGACTTAGGAGTAGTGCCAGGACCAAAGTTACGGACAGTGTCAGGGCCTGAGTAAGCAGTACTCTCAGGGCCTTAGTAAGGGACAGTGTTAGTGACTGTGATAGGATTAGTGTCAGGGCCTGTGTTAGGAGTAGTCTGAGACCGGTAGTTAGGAACAGTGTAAGGGCCTGAGTTGTGAATAGTTTCAGTGCCTGAGTTAGGGACAGTGTCAGTGCCAGGGTTGGGAGTAATGTCAGGGTCTTAATTAGGGACAGTGTCAGTGCCTGAGTTGGCAGAAGTGTCAGGGCATTAGTAAGGTACAGTGTTAGTGCCTGAGTTGAGAATAGGTTCAGGGTCTTAGGTAGGGACAATGTCAGTGCCTGAGTTGGAAGTAGTGTCAGGGCCCTAGGGACAGTGCCAGTGGCTGAGATGGGAATAGTGTCAAGGTCTTAGTTAGGGAGAGTGTCAGGGCATGAATTAAGAGTAGTGTCAAGGCCTTAGTTAAAGAGAGTGTCAGTGCCTGAGTTTGGAAGAGTGTTAGGGTCTTTGTTAGGGACAGTGTCAGGGCATGAGTTAAAAGTAGTGTCAAGGCCTTATTTAGGGAGAGTGTCAGTGCCGGAATTGGGAGTAGTATCAGGGCCTTAGTTAGAGACAGTGTCAGGGCCTGAGGTAGAAGTAGTCTCAGGGCCTTAGTTATGGACCGTGTCAGTGCCTAAGTAAGGAGTAGTGTCAGGGCCTAATTTAGGGACAGTGTTGGAGCCTGAGTTAGGAGTAGTGTGTGGGCCTTAGTTAGGGACAGTGTCAGTGCCTGAGTTGGGATTAGTGTCAGGGCCTTAGTTAGGGACCATGTCAGTGCCTGAGTTGGTTCTATTGTCTGTGCCTTAGTTAGGGACAGTGACAGTGCCTGAGTTGGGAGTAGTTTTATTGCCTTATTTAGGGACAGCGTCAATGCTTGTGTTAGGAGTAGTGTCAGAGCCTTAGTTAGGGACAGCTTCAGGTCCTGAGTTGGGAGTAGTGTCAGGGCGTTACTTAGGGACAGTGTCAGTGCCTGAGTTGGGAGTAGTGTGAAGGCCGTAGTTAGGGACACTGTCAGTTCCGGAGTTGGGGATAGTGTCACGTCCTTTGTTAGGGACTGTGTCAGGACGTGAGTTAAGAGTAGTGTCAAGTCCTTAGTTAGGGACTGTGTTAGTGCCTGAGTTGAGAATAGTGTCAGGGCCTTAGTTAGGGACACTGTCAGTGCCTGAGTTGGGAATAGTGTCAGGGCCTTAGTTAGGGACAATGTCAGGGCATGAGTTAGGAATAGTCTCAGGGCATTAGTTAGGGATTGTGTCAGTGCCTGAGTTGGGAGTACAGTCAGGGCGTATTTAGGGATAGATTCAGTGCCTGTGTTGGGAATAATGTCAGGGCCTTTGTTTGGAATAATGTCAGTGCTTGAGTTGGGAGTAGTGTCAGGACATTAGTAAGGGATAGTGTCAGTGCCTGAGTAAGGAGTAGTGTCAGGGCCGTAGTTAGGGACAGTGTCAATGGCTTCGTTGGGAGTATTGTCAGGGACTTAGTTAGGGAGAGTGTCAGTGCCTGAGTTGAGAGTAGTGTCAGAGTCTTAGTTAGGGACAGCGTCAGTGCCTGAGTTGGGAAGAGAGTGAGGGCTTTAGTTAGGGACAGCATTCGTGCCTGACTTGGGAATAGTGTCAGGACCTTAGTTAGGGACAGCGTCATTGCCTGAATTGGGAGTAGTGCCAGGGCTTTAGTTAGGATCAGTGTCAGTGCCTGAGTTGGGAGTAGTGCCAGGACCTTGTTAGGGACAGGGTCAGTGCCTATGTTGGGAGTAGTGTCAGGGCCTTACTTAGGGACAGTGTCATTTCCTGAGTTGTGAGTAGTGTCAAGGCCTTAGTTAGAGACAGCCTCACTCCTGGAGTTGGGCGTAGTGTCAGAGCCTTATTTAGGGTCAGTGTCAGTGCCTGAGTTGGGAGTAGTGTCAGGGTCTGTGTTAGGGATAGTTTCAGGGCCTGAGGTTAGAGTAGTTTCAGGACCTTAGTTAGTCAGAGTGTCACTGCCTGAGGTAGGAATACTGTCAGGGACTAAGTTATGGACAGTGTTAGTACCTGAGTTAGGAGTAGTGTGAGGGCCTTAGGTAGGGACAGTGTTAGTGACTGAGTTGAGAGTAGTGACAGGACCTTAGTTAGTGACAGTGTCAGTGTCTGAGTTGGAAGTAGTGTCAGGGCCTTAGTTAGGGACACTGTCAGTGCATGAGTTGGGAATAGTGTCAGGGCCTTAGTTAGGGACAATGTCAGGGCGTGAGTTAGGAATAGTCTCAGGGCATTAGTTAGGGACTGTTTCAGTGCCTTAGTTGGGAGTACTGTCAGGGCATATTTAGGGATAGATTCAGTGCCTAAGTTGGGAATAATGTCAGGGCCTTTGTTTGGAATAATGTCAGTGCCTGAGTTGGGAGTAGTGTCAGGACATTAGTAAGGGATATTGTCAGTGCCTGAGTAAGGAGTAGTGTCAGGGCCGTAGTTAGGGACAGTGTCAGTGGCTTCGTTGGGAGTATTGTCAGGGCCTTAGTTAGGGACAGAGTCATTGCCTGAATTGTGAGTAGTGTCAAGGCGTTAGTTAGGGACAGCCTCACTCTTAGAGTTGGGCGTAGTGTCAGAGCCTTATTTAGGGTCAGTGTCAGTGCCTGAGTTGGGAGTAGTGTCAGGGTCTGTGTTAGGGATAGTTTCAGGGCCTGAGGTTAGAGTAGTTTTAGGGCCTTAGTTAGTCACAGTGTCACTGCCTGAGGTAGGAGTAGTGTCAGGGCCTAAGTTATGGATAGTGTTAGTGCCTGAGTTGAGAGTAGTGACAGGACCTTAGTTAGGGACAGTGTCAGTGCCTGAGTTGAGAGTAGTGTCAGAGCCTTAGTTAGGGACGGTGTCAGTGGCTGAGTTAGGATTAGTGTCAGGGTCTTTTTTATGCACAGTGCCAGAGCCTGAGTTAAGAGTAGTGTCAAGGCCTTAATTTGGTAGAATGTCAGTGTCTATGTTGGGACTAGTGTCAGACCCTTAGTTAGGGCTAGCGTCAGTTCCTGAGTTCTGTGTAGTGCCAGGGACTAAGTTACTGACAGTGTCAGGGCCTGAGTTAGGAGTAGTCTTAGGGCCTTAGTTAGGGACAGTGTCAGTGACTGTGTTAGGAATAGTGTCAGGCCCTGAGTTAGGAGTAGTCTGAGACCGGTAGTTAGGAACAGTGTCAGGGCCTGAGTTGTGAGTAGTTTCAGGGCATTAGTAAGTGACAGTGATAGTGCTTGAGTTGAGAATAGGTTCAGGGCCTTAGTTAGGGACAGTGTCAGTGCCTGAGTTGGGAGTAGTGTCAGGGCCTAATTAGGGGCAGTGTCAGTGCCTGAGTTGGAAGTAGTATCAGGGCATTAGTAAGTGACAGTGTTAGTGCCTGAGTTGAGAATTGGGTCAGAGCCTTAGGTAGGGACAGTGTCAGTGGCTGAGATGGGAGTAGTGTCAGGATCTTAGTTAGGGACAGTGTCAGGGCATGACTTAAGATTAGTGTCAAGGCCTTAGTTAGGGAGAGTGTCAGTGCCTGAGTTGTGAATAGTGTCAGGGTCTTTGTTAGGGACAGTGTCAGGGCCTGAGGTAGAATTAGTCTCAGGGCCTTAGGGAGCATGTCATTGCCTATGTAAGGAGTAGTGTCAGGGCCTACGTTAGGTACACTGTCAGTTCGTGAGATGGGGGTACTCTCAGGGTCTTTGTTAGAGACTGTGTCAGGGACTGAGTTAATACTAGTGTCAAGTCCTTAGTTATGGACAGTGTTAGTGCCTGAGTTGAGAGTCGTGACAAGGCCTTAGTTAGGGACAGTGTCAGTGCCTGAGTTGGGAATAGTGTCAGGACCTTAATTAGGGACAATGTCAGTGCCTGAGTTGGGACTAGTGTCAAGGCCTTAATTAGGTAAAGTGTCAGTGCCTGATTTGGGATTAGCGTCAGAGCTTTAGTTAGGGACACTGTCATTGCCGGAGTTGGGGGTAGTGTCAGGGCCTTTGTTAGGGACTGTGTCAGGGCCTGAGTTAAGAGTAGTGTCAAGTCCTTAGTTAGGGACAGTGTTAGTGCCTGAGTTGAGCATAGTGTCAGGGCCTTAGTTAGGGACAGTGTCAAGGCCTTAGTTGGGAGTAGTGTCAGGGCCTTAATTAGGGACAGTGTGAGTTCCTGACTTAAGACTACTTTCAGGTCCTTAATTAGAAACAGTGTCATTGCCTTAGTTAGGAATAGTGTCAAGGTCTTAGTTAGGGCGAATATCAGGGCCTAAGTGAGGAGTAGTATCAGTTCCTTTGTTAGGTATATTATCAGCGCCTGAGTTAGGAGTAGTGTCAGGGCCTTAGTTATGGACAGTGTCAGTGCCTGAGTTGGGAGTAGTGTCAGGGCCTTAGTTAGAGACAGTGTCAGGCCTGGGGTAGGAATAGTGTCAGGGCCTTAGTTAGGGACAGTGTCAGTGCCTGAGTTAGGAGTAGTGTCAGAGGCTTTGTTAGGGACAGTGTCAGGGCCTGAGTTAAGGACAGTGTTAGGGCCTGAGCCCTGACTTACTCCTTACTCTCCTCACTAAGGACTTTTGACACTACTGCTAATTCAGGCCTTGATAATGTCCCTAACTAAGGCCCTGACACATTCCCTGGCTAAAGCCCTGAATTTCCCGTAAGTCAGGCCCTGATACTGTCCCTAACAATGGCCCTGACACTACACCTAACTTAGGCCCCGACATGATACCTAACAAAGGCTCTGTTGCTAGTCCAAACTAAAACCCTAAAATTGGTCCTAAATAAGGCCTTGACACTAATCCTAACTCAGGCCCTAACACTGTCCCTAACTAGGTCTCTGACAGTACACCTAACTCAGACCCTGACACTGTCCCTAAGCAAGGCCCTGACACTACTCCTAACTCAGTCCCTTACACTGTACCTAACAAAGTCTCTGATGCTAGGCCTAACTCAGGCCCTGAAACTGTCTGTAGCTAAGGCCCTGCTGCCATCAGTATCTAAAGTCCTGACATTATCCTGAGCTAATATCCTGACCTATGTCTTTCCAAGGTCCTGAAACTGTCCCAAAGTAAGCCCTGATGCTGTCCGTAAGTGAAGACCTGAGGCTATCCCTAACTCAGGCCCTGAAGCTTTCCATAACTGAAGCCTTGAAGCTGTGACTAACTCAGGCCCTGATCATGTATTTAACGAAAACCTTAATGCTGATCCAGCAAAGACGCTGATGCTGCTCCAAAGTCATGCCCTGACAGTGTGCCCAGCGAAGGGCCTGACGCTAGTCCTCACTCAGGCCCTGGCGCTCTCCCTAAGTCAGGCCCCGATGCTGTCCCTACCTGAAGCCCTAACACTGGTTCTGAATAAGGCCCTGATATTCTCAGTAACAAAGGTCTTCACACTATCCTTAGGTCATTTCCTGACACGATTCCTAGCCTTTACCCTAAGCCTGTCCTGAGCTTATGTCTTACCTCTTATGCTAAATAAAGACCTTATGCTGTGCCTACCTCAGGCACTGAATTTAGTCCCAATGCTGCTAGACTGTCCCTAACTAGGCTCCATGCCCTTATCATCACAATGCTCCATGACCTCTTTCATCACAATGTTCCAAGGCCTTTTTCATCACAATGTCCCATGACCCCTGTCATCACAATGCTTCCTGACCCTTGTCATCACAATGCCCCATGACCTTTTCATCACAGTGATCCATGACACTTGTCTCACAATGTTCCATGCCCCTGTCATCACAATGCTCCATGCCCCCTGTCATCACAATGCGCTATGACCCCTTTCCTCAGTATGCACCATGACCCTGTCATCACAATGCTCCTTGGCCTTTCTCATTACAATGCTCCATGTCCCCCATAATCACAGTGCTCCAATACCCCTTTCATCACAATGCTCCATGTCCCTTGTCATCACAATGCTCCATGACCATTTTCATCACAATGCTCCATGACCCCTATCATCACAATGCTCGATGACCCCTGTCATCATAATGCTCCATGACCCTTGTCATCAAAATGCTCCATGGCCCCTGTCATTCACAATGTCAAATGACCCCTGTCATCACAAAGATCTATGGCCCTTGTCATCACAATGCCCCACGACCACTGTCATCACAATGCTCCATGCCCCCTTTAATCACAATGCTCACAATTACCCCTGTAATCACAGTGCTCCATAACCCATTTCATCACAATGCTCCATGCCCCATGTCATCACAATGTTCCATGACCCCTTTCATCACAAGACTCAATTAATCCTTTCATCGCAAAGCCCTAAGCCCTTTGTCATCACAATGCTCCAGTACCCCTTTCATCACAATGCTCCATTACTACATTCATCATAATTTTCCATGACCCCTTTCATCACAATGTTCCAATGACCCTATCATCACAAAGCTCCATGACCCTTGTCACCCCGATGCTCCATAACACCTATCATCAAAATGCACCATGACCCCTGTCATCACAATGCTCCATTGCTCTTGTCATCACAATGATCAATGACCCCTGTCACCTCAAAGATCCATGACCCCTTTCATTGCAGTGCTCCATGACACCTGTTATCACAATGCTCCATGGCCTTTGTCATCACAAAGCTACATGACCCTTGTCACCACAAGTGTGATGACTGGTGTGATGGAGCATTTTGATGAAAGGGTCATGGATCACTGTGTTGACAGGGGTCATGGAGCATTGTGATGATAGGGGCATGGAACATTGTGATGACAATGGTCATGGAGCATTGTGATGAAAGGTGTTATGGAGCATTATGATGAAAAGCGCCATGGAACATTGTGATGACAAGGGTCATGGAATATTGTGATGACAGTGGTCATGGAGCATTGTGAAGACAAGAGTTCTGGAGCATTGTGATGAGAAGGGCATGGAGCATTGTGGTTACAGGGGCCATGGAACATTGTGATGACAATGGCAGGGACCACTGTGATGACAAGGGGTATGGAGTATTGTGCTGCAAGTGGTACTGGAGCATTTTGATGAAAGGGGTCATGGATCCTTGTGTATACAGGGCTCATGGAACTTTGTGATGACAAGGATCATGGAGCATTGTGATGAGAGGGGTCATGGAGCATTGTGATGACAAGAATATGCAGCATTGTGATGACAGGTGTCATGGATCATCATGATGAAAAGAGCCATGGAGCATTGTGATGACAAGGGCCATGTAGCATTGTGATGACAAGGGTCATGGAGCATTGTGATGACAGTGGTCATGGAGCATTGTGCTGACACGGGCATGTAGCATTGTAATTCCAGGGGCCATGGAGCATTGTGATAACAAGGGCATGTAACATTGTGATGACAAGTGGCATGGAGCATTGTGATGAAAGGGGTACTGGAGAATTGTGAGGAAAGGCGTCATGGATCATTGTGATTTCAGGGATCATGGAGCATTGTGATGACAAGTGTCACGGAGCATTGTGATGAAAGGGGTCATTAAGCATAGTGATGAAAGTGGTTATGGAGCGTTCTGATGAAAAGCCACATGGAGCATTGTGATGACATGGGTAATGGAGCATTTTGTTGACAGGGATCATGGAGTATTGTGATGAAAGGGGTCATGCAGCACTGTGATTAATGGGGCCATGGAACATTGTGATTACCAGTGCCATGGAGCATTGTGATGACAGTGGTCATGGAGCATTGTGAAGACAAGAGTTCTGGAGCATTGTGATGAGAAGGGCCATGGAGCATTTTGATGACAGGTGTCATGGGGCATTGTGATGTAAGGGGTCATAGAGCATTGTGATGAAAGGTGTCGTGGAGCACTGTCATTACAGGAGCCATGGAGCATTTTGATGACAAAGGCCATGGAGCATTGTGATGAATGGGGTAATAGATCATTGCGATGACATGGGTCATACAGCGTTGTGATGAAAGGGGCATGGAGCATTGTGATGATAATGGTTATGGAACATTGTGAAAAAAGGGGTAATGGAGCATTGTGATTAAAAGCACCATGGAGCATTGTGATGAGTAGGGCCATGGAGCATTGTGTTGACAGGGGTCATGGAGCACTCTGACTACAGTGGCCATGGAACATTGTGGAGACAGGGGTCATGGGGTATTGTGATGAAAGGTGTGGTGGATCGTTGTGATGAAAGCGGTCATGGAGCCCTGTAATTACAGGGGACATGGATCATTTTGTTGAAAAAGGCCATGGAGCATTTTGATGACAGGCATCATGGAGCATTGTGATGAAAGGGGTCATGTGGCATTGTGACGACAAGTGCCATGGAACATTGTGATGAAAGTTGTCACGGCCATTGTGATGAAAGAAGTCCTGGAGCATTGTGATGAAAAGCACCATAGAGCATTGTGACGACAAGGGCCATGGAGCATTGTGATGACAAGGGTCATGGAGAATTGTGATGACACTGGCATGGAGCATTGTGATGAAAAGTGTTGTGGAGCATTGTGTTGACAATGCATGGATCATTGTGATTACAGAGGCCATGGAACATTGTGAGGAAAATGGCATGGTGCTTTGTGATGACAAGGGCCATGGAGCATTTTGATGAAAGGGGTTAGGGAGCATTGTGATGAAAATGATCATGGAGCATTGTGATGAAAATCTCCATGGAGCACAGTGATGAATATAGCCATGGAGCATCGTGATGTCAATGGTCATGGAACGTTTTGATGACAGGGGTCATGGAGCATTGTGCTAAAAGTTGTCCTGGAGCATTGTGAGTAAAGGTGTCATGGATCACTGTGAGTACAGTGATCCTGGAGCATTGTGATGACAGGGGTCATGGAGAATTGTCATGACAAGGGCCATGGAACATTGTGATTACAGGGGTCATGGGGCATTGTGATGAAAGGGGCATGGAGCATTGTGATTAAATGGATTATGGAGCGTTGTGATGAAAGTGGTCATGGAGCATTGTGGTGAAAAGCGCCATGGAGCATTGTGAAGAAAAGTGTCCTGGAGCATTGTGATGACACGGGCATGGAAAATTGTGATGAGAAGGGTTCTGGAACATTGTGATGACAAGTACATGGAGCGTTGTGATTACATGAGCCATGCAGCATTTGATAACAAGGTCATGGGCAATTGTGATGACAAGGGGCATGGAGCATTGTGATGAAAGTGGTACTGGAGCATTGTGATGAAAGGGGTCATGGAGCATTGTGATTACAGGGGCCATGGAGAATTTTGATGACAATGGCCATGGAGCATTGTGATGACAGGCATCATGGAGCATTGTGATGAAAGGGGTCATGGATCATTGTGATGACACGGGCATGTAGAATTGTGATGAGAAGGATTCTGGGGCATTGTGATGACAAGTACATGGAGCACTGTGATTACATGGGCCATGGAGCATTTAATGACATGGTCATCGAACATTGTGATGACAAGCGGCATGAAGCATTGTGATGAAAATGGTACTGGAGCATTGTGATGAAAGGCGTCAGGGATCATTGTGATTACAGGGATCATGGAGCATTGTGATGACAAGGGTCATGGAGCATTGCGATGAAAACAGCCATTGAGCATTGTGATGACAGTGGTCAAGGAGCACTGTGATGACAAGGGTATGGAGAATTGTGATGACCTCACTTCTGGAGCATTTTATGACAAGGGTATGGAGGATTGTGATGACCTGAGTTCTGGAGTATTTTGATGAAAAGGGCATGGAGAATTGTGATTACAGGGGCCATGCAGCATTGTGATGACAACTGCATTGAGCATTGTGATGACAAGGGGCATTAATTGTGATGAAAGGCGTTCTGGAGCATTGTGAGGAAAGGTGTCATGGATCATTGTGATTACAGCAATCATGAAGCATTGTAATGACAGGGTTCATGGAGCATTGTGATGAGAAGGGCCTTAGGGAATTGTGATTACAGGGGTCATGGAGCATTGTGATGAGTGGGGTCATGGAGCATTGTGATGAAACAGGTCATGGATCACTGTGATTAGAGGGGCCATGGAGCATTGTGATGACAAGGGTCATGGAGGATTGTGATGAAAGGGGTCATGAAGCATTGTGATTAAATGGATCATGGGGCATTGTGATGAGAAGGGCATGTAGCATTTTGACGACCAGTGGCATGGAGCTTTGTGATGAAAGGGGTACTGGAGCATTGTGAGGAAACGTGCCATGGAGCATTGTGATGACAAGGGCATGGAGCATTGTGATGACAAATGGCATGAGCATTGTGATGAAAGAAGTATTGGAGCATTGTGAGGAAAGGGGTCATGGATCACTGTGATTACACAGATCATGGAGCATTGTGATGACCAGGGTCATGGAGAATTGTGATGACAGGGTTTATGGAGCTTTCTGATGACAAGGACCATGGAGCATTGTGATGACAATGTTCATGGAGCATTGTGATGAAAGGTGTCATGGAGAACTGTGATCACAGGGGCCATGGAGCATTGTGAAGAAAAGGGAATGGAGCATTGTGATGACATAGTCATCGACCATTGTGATGACAAGGGGCATTAAGCATTGTGATGCAAGTGGTACTGGAGCATTGTGATGAAATGGGTCATGGATCATTGTGATTACAGGGATCATGGAGCATTGTGATGACAAGGGTCATGGAGGATTGTGATGAAAGTTGTCATGGAGCATTGTGTTGACACGGGCCATGGAGCATTGTGATGACAACGGCCATTGAGCATTGTGATGACAGTGGTCATGGAACATTGTGATGACAAGGGTATGGAGAGTTGTGATGACCTCAGTTCTGGAGCAATTGGATGACAAGGGCATGGAGAATTGTCATGACCCGAGTTCTGGTGTATTTTGATGACAAGGGCATAGAGAATTGTGATTACAGGGGCCATGGTGCATTGTGATGACAACTGCATTGAGCATTGTGATGACAAGGGGCGTGGAGTATTGTGATGAAAGGCGTACTGGAGGTTTGTGAGGAAAGGTGTCATGGGTCATTGTGATTACAGCGATCATGGAACATTGTGATGACAGGGGACATGGAGCATTGTAATGACATGTGTCATTGAGCATTGTGATGATAGGGCCATTGAGAACCCTGATTACAATGATTATGAAGCATGGTGATGAAAGTTGTCATGGAGCACTGTGATTAAAGGGAACATGGGGCATTGTGATTACAAGGGCATGTAGCATTGTGATGACAAGTAGCATGGAGCATTGTGATGAAAGGGGTACTGGAGCATTGTGAGTAAAGGAGCCATTGAGCATTGTGATGACAAGGGCATGGAGCATTGAAATGAAGGGGGACATGTGGAATTGTGACAACAAGGGCCATGGAGCATTGTGATGAAATAGGTCATGGAGCATTGTGATAAAAGTTGTCATGGAGCATTGCGCTGAAAACCACCAGGTAGCACTGTGATGACAAGGGCCATGGAGGATTGTGATGACAAGTGTCTTGGAGCATTATGATGACAGGGGTCATGGAGTATTGTGATGACAAAAGCCATGGAGCATTGTGATGACAGGGGGCATTGGGCATTGTGATGAAAGTTGTCATGGAGCACTGTGATTACAGGAGCCATGGAGAATTGTGATGACAATGGCCATGGAGCATTGTGAAGACAGGGGTCATGGAGCATTTTGATGAATGGGGTCATGGATCATTGCGATGACAGGTGTCATGGAGCATTGTGATGATATGGGCATGGAGAATTGTGATGACAGTGGTCATGGAGCATTGTGATAACAAGGGCCCTGGAGCATTGTGATGACATGGGCATGGATCATTGTGGTGACAAGTGTTCTGGAGCATTGTCATGACAAGGGCATGGAGCATTGTGATTACAGGGGCCATGGAGCATTTTGATGAAAAGTGCAAGGAGCATTGTGATGAAAGATGTATTGGAGCATTGTGAGGAAAGGGGTCATGGATCATTGTGATTAAAGGGATCATGGAGCATTGTGATGACAGAAGTCATAGAGCATTGTGATGACAAGGGCCATGGAGCATTGTGATGACAGGGGTTATCGGGCATTGTGATGAAAGTGGTCATGGAGCATTGTGATGACAAGGTCCATGGAGCATTGTGATGACAGAACTCATAGAGAACTGTGATGACAAGGGCCATGGAGCATTGTGATGACAGGGGTTATCTGGCATTGTGATGAGAGTGGTCATGGAGCATTGTGATGAAAGGTGTCATGAAGAATTGTGATTACAGGGGCCATGGAGAATTTTAATGACAAAGGCCATGGAGCATTGTGATGACAGGCATCATGGAGCATTGTAATGAAAGGGGCATGGAGCACTGTGATTAAATGGGTTATGGAGCATTGTGATGAAAGTGGTCATGGAGCATTGTGATGAAAAGTGCAATGGAGCATTCGGAAGACAAGTGTCCTGGAGCATTGTGATGCCACGGGCATGGAGAATTGTGATGAGAAGGGTTCTGGAGCATTGTGATGACAAGTACATGGAGCGTTGTGATTACATGGGCAATGGAGCATTTGATGACAAGGTCATGGACCATTGTAATGACAAGGGGCATGGAGCATTGTGCTAAAAGGCGTCCTGGAGCATTGTGAGTAAATGTTGACAGGGATCATGGAGTATTGTGATTACAGGGGTCATGGGGCATTGTGATGACAGGGGTCATGGAACATTGTGATGAAATGGGTCATGGAGCATTGTGATGACAAAAGCCATGGAATATTGTGATGATAGAGACCATGGAGCATTGTGATGACAAGCGTCATGGAGCTTTGTGATGACAGGGGGCATGGAGCATTGTGTTGTCACCAGCATGTAGCATTTTAGACAAGGGTCATGGAGCATTGTGATGATAAGTGCGTGGAGCATTGCGGTGACAGGTGTCCTGGAGCATTGTGATGATAAGGGCATGGAGCATTGTGATGATAATGGTCATGGAGCATTTTGATGAAAGGGGTCATGAAGCATTGTGATGAAAGTGGTCATGAAGCATTGTGATGAATGTGGTCATGGAGCATTGTGATGACATGGCGCATGGAGCATTTTGATTACTGTGGCGCATTCAGCACATTGATCCATGACCCCTTTCATCAGAATGTTCCATGGCTCTTGTCATCACAATACCCCATAACCCCTTTCATCACAATTCTCCACAACCATTGTCATCACTGTGCTCCATGGCCCCTGTAATCACAGTCTTCCATGACCCCTTTCATCACAATTTCCATGACCCTTGTCATCACAATGCTCCATGACCCATGTCACCACAATGGAACATCAAAATGTTCCATGCACCCTGTCATCACAATGCTCCATGGCCACTCTAATCACAATGTTCCAAGACCCCTATAATCACAATGCTCCATGCTACTTGTCATCGCAATGTTCCATGGCACTTGTCATCACAATGCTCCATTGCGCTTGTCTTAACAATGCCCCAGGCCCCCTGTCATCACAATGAGCCATGACCCCTTTCATCACAATGCTCCATAATCACTGTCATCACAATGGTCCCTTGCACATGTCATCACAAAAATCCATGACCACTTTCAGCACAATTCTCCATGACCCCTTTCATCACACTTCTCCATGACCATTGTCATCACAATGCTCCATGAACCCTGTCATCACAATGCTCCCTGACCCCTGTCATCACAATGATCCATGATTCCGTTCATCACAGTTCTCCATTACCCCTTTCATCACAATGATCCATGGCACTTGTCAACACAATGCTCCTTAATCCCTGTAATCACAATGATCCATGACCCCTATCATCACAATGCTCCATTACCATATTGATCACAATGATCCATGTCGATTGTCATCACAATGTTCCATGACCCCTTTTACCACAAAGCTCCATGATCCCTGTCATCACAATGCCCCATGATTCCTATCATCACAATGCTCCATGGCCCTTGTCATCACAATGCTTCATGACCACTGTCATCACAATGCTCCATGACACTTGTCTTCACAATGCTCCATGATCCCTGTCATCACAATAATCCATGTCCACTTTCAAAACAATTCTCCAGTTCCCCATTTATCACAATGCTCCATGCCCTCTGTCACCACAATGCTCCATAACCCCTGTCATCACAATGCCCTATGCCCTTTTCATCATAATGCCCCAAAACACTTGTCATCAGAATGGTCCATGCCCATGTCATTACAATGCTCCATGACCCCTGTCATCACAATGCTCCATGGCCCTCATCATCACATTGCTTCATGGCCCCAGTCATCACAATGCTTCATGACACTTGCAATCTCAAAGTTCCATGGCCCTTGTCATCACAATGCACCATGACAACATTCATCAAAATGTCCCATGACTGCTGTCATCACAATGCTCCATGGCCCTTTTCCTCACAATGCTCCATGACCCCTGTCATCACAGTGCTCCATGACCCTTGTCATCACAATGCTCCACTCCCTTATCCTCACAATGCTCCATGACACTTGTCATCACAATGCTCCGTGCCCCCTTTCATCACAGTGCTCCATGACCCCTTTCATCACAATGCTCCATGACCACTTTCATCACAATGCTCTATGGCCCTTGTCATCACAATGCTCAATGGCGCTCGTCATCACAATCCTCCATGAAACCTCTAATTACAATGATCCATGACCCTTTTCATCACAATGCCCCATGACCCCTTTCATCACAATGATCCATGACCCCTTTCATTGCAATGCTCCATGACCATTGCATTAAAGGATCCATGCCCATGTCATCACAATGCTCCATGACACCTGTCATCACACTGCTCCATGGCCCTTGGCACGACAATGTTCCATGCTGCTTATTATCACAATGCTCCATTAGCCTTGTGAACAAAATGCTCCTTGACCTCTTTCATACCAATGTTACAGTACCCCTTTCATCACCATGCTCCATTCCGCCTGTCACCACAATGCTCTATGTCCCCTGTCATCACAATGCTCCATGGTCCCTGTCATCACAATGCTCCATGACCCTTGTAATCTCAGTGCTCCATGGCCCTCATCATCACAAATCTCCACACATTTGTCATCACAATGCTCCATGACCCCTGTCATCACAATGTTCCATAGCGTTTTTCATCACAATGCTCCATGACCACTTTCATCACAATGCCCCATGACCCCTGTAAATAAAATGTTCCTTGACCCCTTTCATCACAATGTTACAGTACACTTTTCATCACAATGCTCCATGCCGCCTGTCATCAAAATGCTCCATGGCCCTTGTCATCACAATGCTCCATTACCCTTGTCATCACAGTGCTCCATGGCCTTGTCATCACAATCCTTCATGACCCTTGTCATCACAATGCTTCATGGCGCTTGTCATCACAATGATCCAGAGCCTTAGTGCTTGAGTTGGGAGTAGTATCATTTCCTCAGTTAGGGACACTGTCAGTTCCTGAGTTGGGAGTAGTGTCAGGGCCATAGTTAGGGACAATGTCAGGGCCTGAGGTAGGAGTAGTCTCAGGGCCTTAGTTAGGGAGAGTGTCAGTGCCTAAGTTACGGACAGTGTCAGGGCCTGAGATAGGAGTAGTCTCAGGGCCTTAGTTAGGGACAGTGTCAGTGGCTGTGTTGGCAGTAGTGTCAGGGCATTAGTAAGGGACAGTGTCAGTGCCTGAGTTTTGAATAATTTCAGGACCTTAGATAGGGACAGTGTCAGTGCCTGAGTTTGGATTAGAGTCAGGGTCTTTGTTAGGGACAATGTCAGGGCATGAGTTAGGAGTAATCTCAGGACCTTAGTTACGGACAGTGCCAGTGACTGTGTTAGGAATAGTGTCAGGGCCTGTGTTAGGAGTAGTTTGAGTGCGGTAGTTAGGGACAGTGTCATGGCCTGAGTTGGGAGTAGTGTCAGGAACATAGCGACAGTTTCACTGCCTTTTTTTGGAGTAATGCCAGGGCCTTAGATAGGGACAGTGTCAGTGCCTACGTAGGGAGTGTTTTCACTGCCTTATTTAGGGACAGTGTCAGTGTCTGAGGTCGGAGTAGTGTCAGGGCATTAGTAAGGGACAGTGTTAGTGCCTGAGTTGGAAGTAGTGTCAGGGCCTAGTTAGGGACAGTATCAGTGCCTGAGCTGGCAGTACTGTCAGGGCCTTAGGGACAGTGTCAGTGGCTGAGTTGGGAATAGTATCAGGGTCTTTGTTAGGGACAGTGTCAGGGCCTGAGTTAAGAGTAGTGTCAAGGCCTTAGTTAGGGAGAGTGTCATTTCCTGAGTTTGGAGTAGTCTCAGGGCCTTAGGGACAATTTCAAGGCGTGAGTTAAGAGTAGTCTCAGGGGTTTAGTTAGCGAGAGTGTCAGTGCCTGAGTTGGGAGTACTGTCAGGGCATATTCAGGGACAGTCTCAGTGCCTATATTGGGAGTAGTGTCAGGGCCTTTGTTAGGAACAATATCAGTGCCTGTGTTCGGAGTAATGTCAGGTCATTAGTAAGGGACAGTGTCAGTGCCTGAGTTAGGAGTAGTGTCAGGGCCATAGTTAGGGACAGTGTCAGTGGCTTAGTTGGGAGTACTGTCAGGGCCTTAGTTAGGGACAGTGTCAGTGCGTGAGTTGGGAGTAGTGTCAAGGTCTTTGTTAGGGACAGTGTCAAGGCCTGAGTGAAGAATAGTGTCAAGGCCTTAGTTAGGGAGAGTGTCAATGCCTGAGTTGGGAGTAGTGTCAGAACCTTAGTTAGGGACAGCGTCAGTGCCAGAATTGGGAGTAGTGTCAGGGTCTTAGTTAGGGATAGTGTCAGTGCCTGAGTTGGGAGTAGTGTCAGGGCCTTCATTAGGGACAGTGTCTATGGCTGAGATGCGATTAGTTTCAGGGTCTATATTAGGGACAATGTCAGGGCCTGAGTTAAGAGTCGTGTCAAGGCCTTATTTAGGGAGCGTGTCAGTGCCTGAGTTGGGATTAGTGTCAGTACCTGAGTTGGGATGAGTGTCGGGGTCTTTATTATGGATAGTGTCATTGCCTGAGTTGGGAGTAGTGTCAAGGCCTTAGTTAGGGACAGCGTCACTGCTGGAGTTGGGCATAGTTTCAGAGACTTATTTAGGGACAGCTTCAGTGTCTGAGTTGGGAGTAGTGTCAGGGCCTGAGATAGGAGTATTCTCAGGGCCTTAGTTAGGGACAGTGTCAGTGCCTGAGTTGGCAGTACTGTCAGGGCATTAGCAAGAGACAGTGTTAGTGCCTGAGTTGAGAATAGGATCAGAGCCTTAAGTAGGGACAATGTCAGTGCCTGAGTTGGGAATAGTTTCAGGGTCTTTTTTAGGGACAGTGTCAGGGCCTGAGTTGGGAGTAGTGTCAGGGCCTTAGTTAGGGACAGTGGTAGTGACTGAGTTAGGAATAGTGTCAGGGCTTGAGTTGGAGTAGTGTGAGAGCGGTAGTTAGGGACAGCCTCAGTGCCTGACTTGGGAGCAGTGTCAGGGCCTTAGTTAGGGACAGCATCATTGTCTGAGTTGGGAGTAGTGTCAAGGCTTCAGTTAGGGACAGTGTCAGTGCCTGAGTTGGGAGTAGTGCCAGGGCCTTGTTAAGGGCAGTGTCAGTGCCTTTGTTGGTAGTAGTGTCAGGGCCTTAGTTAGGGACAGTGTGATTGCCTGAGTTGAGAGTAGTGTCAGGGTCTTTGTTAGGGACAGTGTCAGGGTCTTAGCTATGAGTAGTGTTAAGGCCTTAGTTAGGGAGAGTGTCAGTGCCGGAGTTGCGAGCATTGTCAGAGCCTTAGTTAGGGACAGTTTCGGGGCCTGAGGTTGGAGTAATCTCAGGGCTTTAGCTAGGGAGAGTATCAGTGCCTGAGTAGTTAGGAGTAGTTTCTGGTCCTAAGTTATGGACAGTGTCAGTGCCTGAGTTAGGAGTAGTGTCAGGGCCATAGTTAGGGACAGTGTCAGTGGCTTAGTTGGGAGTAGTGTCAGGGCCTTAGTTAGGGACAGTGTCAGTGCCTGAGTTGGGAGTAGTGTCAGGGTCTTTTTTAGGGACAGTGTCAGGGCCTGAGTTAAGATTATTGTCAAGGCCTTAGTTACGGAGAGTGTCAGGGCCTTAGTTTGGACTACTGTCAGAGTCTTAGTTAGGGACAGCATCATTGCCTGAGTTGGGAAGAGTGTCAGGGCTTTAGTTAGGGACAGCGTCAGTGCCTGACCTGGGAGTAGTGTCAGGGCCTTAGTTAGGAACAGCGTCATTGCCTGAGTTAGGATGAGTGTCAGGGTCTTTACTATGGACAGTGTCATTGCCGGAGTTGGGCATAGTTTCAGAGCCTTATTTAGGGACAGCTTCAGTGTCTGAGTTGGGAGTAGTGGTAGGGCCTGAGATAAGAGTATTCTCAGGGCCTTAGTTAGGGACAGTGTCAGTGACTGTGTTAGGAATAGTGTTAGGGCCTGATTTAGGAGTAGTGTGAGAGCGGTATTTAGGGACAGTGTCAGGGCCTGTGTTGTGAGTAGTGTAAAGGCCTAAGTTAGTGACAGTGTCAGTGCCTGAGTTGGGAGTAATGTCACGGTCTTAGTTAGGGACAGTGTCAGTGCCTGAGATGGGAGTAGTATCAGGGCCTATGTTGGGAGTGTTTCCACTGCCTTAGTTAGGGACAGTGTCAGTGCCTGAGGTGAGAGTAGTGTCAGGGCATTAGTAAGGGACAGTGTCAGTGCCTGAGTTGGGAGTTGTATCAGGGTCTTAGTTAGGGATAGCTTCAGTGCCTGAGTTGGGAGTAGTGTCAGGGCCTTAGTTAGGGACAATATTAATGGCTGAGTTGGCAGTAGTGTTGGGGCCATAGTTAGTGACAATGTCAGTGGCTGAGTTGGGAGTAATGTCAGGGTCGTTGTTAGGGACAGTGCCAGGCCTGAGTTAAGAGTAGTGTCAAGGCCTTAGTTAGGGACAGTGTTAATGCCTGAGTTGGGAGTAGTGTCAGAGCCTTAGTTAGGGACAGTGTCAGTGCCTGATTTGGGAGTAGTGTCAAGGCCTTACTAAGAGACGGCATCCGTGCCTGAGTTGGGTGTAGTCTGAGGGCCGTAGTTAGGGACACTGTCAATGCCTGATTTGGGAGTAGTGTTAGGGCCTTAATTAGGGACAATGTCACGGCGTGAGTTAGAAGTAGTCTCAGGGCTTTAGTTAAAGACAGTTTCAGTGCCAGAGTTAGGAGTAGTGTCAGGGCCTAAGTTATGGGCAGTGTCAGTGTTTGAATTAGGAGTAGCATGAGGGCTTTTCTTAGTTATCGTGTCAGGGCCTGAGATAGGAGTATTCTCAGGGCTTTTGCTAGGGACAGTGTCAGTGACTGTATTAAGAATAGGGTTAGGGCCTGATTTAGGAGTAGTGTGAGAGCGGTATTTAAGGACAGTGTCAGGGCCTGTATTGTGAGTAGTGTAAAGGCCTAAGTTATCGATATTGTCAGTGCCTGAGTTGGGAGTATTGTCAGAGCCTTAGTTAGGGACAGTGTCAGTGACTGAGTTGGGAGTATTATCAGGGTCTTAGTTAGGGACAGTGTCAGTGCCTGAGTTGTGAGAAGTGTCAGGGCCTTATTTAGGGACAGTGTCAGTGCCTGAGTTGGGAGTAGTGTCAGGGCGTTCGTTAGGGACAATATCAGTGACTGAGTTGGCAGTAGTGTCAGGGCCGTAGTTAGGGACAATGTCAGTGGCTGGGTTTGGAGTAGTTTCAGGGTCATAGTTAGGGACAGTGTCAGAGCCTGAGTTGGCAGTAGTATCAAGGCCTTAGTTATGGACAGTGTCAGGGCCTGAGGAAGGAGTAGTCTCAGGGCCTTAGTTAGGGACAGTGTCAGTGCCTGAGTTAGGAGTAGTGGGAGGGCCTTCCTTAGTTATAGTCTCAGGGCCTTAGTTAGGGACAGCTTCAGTGCCTGAGGTGAGAGTAATATCAGGGCCGTGGTTAGGGACAATGTCAGTGCCTGAGTTGGGAGTATGGTCAGAGACTTTGTTAGGGACAGTGTCTGTGCCTGAGATGGGAGTAGTGTCAGGGCCTTAGTTAGGGACAGTGTCAGTGCCTGAGATGGGAGTACTGTCAGGGCCTTAGTTAGGGACAGTTTCAGTGCCTGAGTTGTGAGTAATATCAGTGCCTTAGTTAGGGAGAGTGTCAGGGCCTGAATTGGGTGTAGTCTCTGGGCCTTTGTTAGTAACAGTGTCAGTGACTGAGTTGGGAATATTGTCAGGGTCTTAGTTAAGGACAGTGTCAGGGCATGAGTTAAGTATTTTGTCAAACCCCTAGTTATGGAAAATGTCATTTCTTGAGTTAAGAGTAGTGTAATGGCCTTAGTTAGTGACAGTGACAGTGCCTGAGTTAGGAGTGGAGTAATTGCCTTATTTAAGGTAGTGTCAGTGCCTGAGTTAGGAGTAGTGTCAGGGCCTTACTTAGGGACAGTGTCAGTGCCTGAGTTGGGAGTAGTGTCAGAGCCTTAGGGACAGCGCCGGTGCCTGAGTTGGGAGTAGTGCCAGTGCTTTAGTTTGGGACAGCGTCAGTGCCCGAGTTGAGAGTAGTGAAAGGGCCATAGTTAGGGACGGTGTCAGTGGCTGAGATGGGAGTAGTGTCAGGGCCTTAGTTATGGACAGTTTCAGTGCCTGAGTTGCGATTAGTGTCAGGGTCTTTATTATGGCCAGTGTCAGGGCCTGAGTTAAGAGTAGTGTCAGGGCCTTAATTTGGGAGAGTGTCAGTGTCTGAGTTGGGAGTAGTGTCAGACCCTTAGTTTGGGACAGCGTCAGTGCCTGAGTTGGGAGTAGTGCCAGGGCCTAAGTTATGGACAGTGTCAGGGTCTGAGTTAGGAATAGTCGCAGGGCCTTAGTTAGGGACAGTGTCAGTGACTGTGTTATGAATAGTGTCAGGGCCTGAGGTAGGAGTAGTCTGAGACTGGAAGTTAGGAACAGTGTCAGGGCCTGAGTTGTGAGTAGTTTCAGGGCCTTAGCTAGCGAAAGTGTCAGTGCCGTAGTTGGGAGTAATGTCAGGGCCTTAGTTTGGGACAGTTCCAGTGCCTGAGTTGGCCGTAGTGTCAGGCCATTAGTAAGGGACAGTGTTAGTCCCTGAGTTGAGAATAGTGTCAGAACCTTAGTTAGGGACAATGTCAGTGCATGAGTTGGAAGTAGCGTCAGGGTCTTAGGGACAGTGTCAGTGGCTGAGATGGGATTAGTGTCAGGGTCTTAGTTAGGGAGAGTGTCAGTGCCTGAGTTGTGAGTAGTATCAGGGCCTTAGTTAGGGACAGTGTCAGGGCCTGAGGTAGAAGTAGTCTCAGGACCTTATTTAGGGAGCGTGTCAGTGCCTAAGTAAGGAGTAGTGTCAGGGCCTAAGTTAGGGAAAGTTTCAGAGCCTGAGTTAGGAGTAGTGTGAGGTCCTTAGTTAGGGAGAGTGTCAGTGCCTGAGTTGGGAGTAGTGTTATGGCCTTATTTAGGGACAGCGTCAGTGTGAGAGTTGGGAGTAGTGTCAGAGCCTTAGTTAGGGCAGCGTCAGTGCCTGAGTTGGGAGTAGTGTCAGGGCCTTACATAGGGACAGCGTCAGTGCCTGAGTTGGGAGTAGTGTGAGGGCCGTAGTTAGGGACACTGTCAGTGCCTAGGTTGGGATTTATGTCAGGGCGTATTAGGGACAGTCTCAGTGCCTATGTTGGGAGTATTTTCAGGGCCATTATTAGGAACAATGTAATTGCCAGAGTTGGGTGTAGTGTCAGGACATTAGTAAGGGACAGTGTCAGTGCCTGAGTTAGGAGTAGTGTCAGGGCCGTAGTTAGGCACAGTGTCAGTGGCTTAGTTGGTAGTCGTGTCAGGGCCTTAGTTAGGGACAGTGTTAGTGCCTGAGTTGGGAGTAGTGTTAGGGTCTTTTTTTATTTTATAGTTTTTAAAAAAATATTTTTACTGCAGTATAGTTGACTTACAATGTTGTATTAGTTTCAGGTTTACAGAAAAGTGAATCAGATAAATATATATATATATATATACACACACACACACAGACATATATCCATTCTTTTCCAGATTCTTCTCTCATATGTTATTACAGAAAATTGAGTAGAGTTCCCTGTGCTATACAGTAGGTCCTTTTTAGTTATCTATTTTATATATAGTAATGTGTATATGTTACTCCCAACCCAATTTCCTAATTTATCACTTCCCCCAACATTTACCCTTTGGTAATCCTAAATTTGATTTTGAGATCTGTGATTCTGGTTCTGTTTTGTAAGTAAGTTCATTTGTATCATTTTTCTAATCAGATTCCACATATAAGTGATATTTGTCTTTCTCTGTCTGACTTACTTCACTTAGTATCATAATCTCTAGGTCCATCCTTGTAAACATCAGAAGTTTAGTGACATTGCCCAAGGCTTTGCACTGGTTACAGGTTAATCACTGGTTTCAAGAGTGGTTTTTGTATATTTTCAAGGACAGGTAGTCAGAAACAAAAACCTCACATGTATTTCCATCTCACTGGCTTGTTTTTTAGTTGATATTTGCTGGAAGTTATTGTTTTGGATGCCCTTTAATTTCAGAGTCACTGAGTAAAATGAATCCAAAGGTTTGGGGTCTACTTTTAGCAGTTTGTTGTATCAAGGGAGTGCTGCAAAAATTGAGAAGGTTTTGTTGAGAGGCTCACTTCAGCTAGAAGAGAAAAGGGGCTTTTGCATATAGCAGCTGTCTTCTGTGAAGACAGCATTTCCAGCTTTTTCCAGTTGGGTACTCTTGTTAATTAGTAGGTTAAACACACTAGGGTGGTAATTGCTTGTTTGTTCAGCATATGGGTATTATTGTTGGTAGATTCATGTCTTGATTATTTCAGCCTGTTCTTGATTATTTACCCATAGAGAGCCATGCCTGATTCAGGAGTCTTCAGGTTGGTTCTGTTAGTTACAACTGTATCATGTTCTGATTATCTTTTGCAAAAGAGGAGAGCCTGAAGTTCTAACATATTAGGTCTAAATTAGTTAGTGACAGTGTCAGTGTCGGAGTTGGGAGAAATGTCAGGGCCTTAGTT
The DNA here is from genome assembly GCF_028023285.1 of Balaenoptera ricei. Taxonomy (NCBI): domain Eukaryota; kingdom Metazoa; phylum Chordata; class Mammalia; order Artiodactyla; family Balaenopteridae; genus Balaenoptera; species Balaenoptera ricei. Next base: position 94,402,208 of record NC_082650.1, on the reverse strand, counting down.
AGGGACAGTGTCAGTGCCTGAGTTGGCAGTACTATCAGGGCATTAGTAAGAGACAGTGTTAGTGCCTGAGTTGAGAATAGGATCAGAGCCTTAAGTAGGGACAATGTCAGTGCCTGAGTTGGAAGTAGTGTCAGGGCCTTAGGGACAGTGTCAGTGGCTGAGATGAGAGTAGTGTCAGGGTCTTAGTTAGGGAGAGTGTCAGTGCCTGAGTTGGGAATAGTGTCAGGGTCTTTGTTAGGGACAGTGTCAGGGCATGAGTTAAGAGTAGTGTCAAGGCCTTAGTTAGGGAGCGTGTCAGTGCCTAAGTAAGGAGTAGTGTCAGGTCCTAAGTTAGGGATAGTGTCAGAGCCTGAGTTAGGTGTAGTGTGAGGGCATTAACTAGGGACAGTGTCAGTGCCTGTGTTGGGAGTAGTGTCATGGCCTTAGTTAGGGACAGTGTCAGTGCCTGAATTGGTTCTATTGTCTGGGCCTTATTTAGGGACAGTGTCAGTGCCTGAGTGGGGAGTAGTATTATGGCCTTAGTTAGGGACAGCATCAGTGCCTGAGTTGAGAGTAGTGTCAGAGCCTTAGTTAGGGAGAGATTCAGTGCCTGAGTTGGGAGTAGTGTCAGGGCCTTAATTGGGGACAATGTCAGGGCATGAGTTAGGAGTTGTCTCAGGGCTTTATTTAAGGACAGTGTCAGTGCCTGAGAAGAGAGTAGTGTCAGAGCCTTAGTTAGGGACATTATCAGTGCTTGAGTTGGGAAGAGAGTCAGGGCTATAGTTAGGGACAGCATCAGTACCTGAATTGGGAGTAGTGTCAGGGCCTTAGTTAGGGACAGCATCATTGCCTGAGTTGGTAGTAGTGTCAGGGCCTTAATTAGGGACAGTGTCAGTACCTGAATTGGGAGTAGTTTCTGGGCCTTAGTTAGGAACAGTGTCAGTGACTGAGTTGGGAGTAGTGTCAGGGTCTTAGTTAAGGAAAGTGTCAGGGCATGTGTTAAGTATTGTGTCAAGCCTTAGTTACGGAAAGTGTCAGTTCTTGTGTTAAGAGTAGTGTAATGGCCTTAGTTAGTGACAGTGACAGTGCCTGAATTAGGAGTGGAGTCAGGGCCTTATTTAGGGGAGTGTCAGTGCCTGAGTTAGGAGTAGTGTCAGGGCCTTAGTTAGGGATAGTGTCAGTGCCTGAATTGGGAGTAGTGTCAGGGCCTTAATTAGGGAGAGTGTCAGTGCCTGAGTTGGGAGTAGTAACAGTCCCTTAGTTAGGGAGAGTGCCAGTGCCTGAGTTGTGAGTAGTGTCAGGGCCATAGTTAGGGACAGTGTCAGTGGCTGAGATGGTGGTAGTGTCAGGGCCTTAGTTACGGACAGTGTCAGTGCCTGAGTTGGGATTAGTGTCAGGGTCTTTATTATGGACAGTGTCAGGGCCTGAGTTAAGAGTAGTGTCAATGCCTTAATTTGGGAGATTGTCAGTGTCTGAGTTGGGAGTACTGTCAGACCCTTAGTTAGGGACAGCGTCAGTGCCTGAGTTGGGAGTAGTGCCTAAGTTACTGACAGTGTCAGGGCCTGAGTTAGGAGTAGTCTCACGGCCATAGATAGAGACAGTGTCAGTGACTGTGTTAGGAATCACAGTGTTAAGAGCATTGTTATGACAAGGGTCAGGGGGCATTGTGATGACAGGGGACATTGGGCATTGTGATGACAGGGGGCATGGAGCACTATGATGAAATTTGTCTTGGAGCATTGTGATGAAAAGCACCTTGGAGCATTGTGATGACAAGTGCCATGGTGCATTGTGATGACAAGGGTCATGGAGAATAGTGATGACATGGGTCACGGAGCATTGTGATGAGATGGTCATGGAACATTGTGATGACAAGGATTCTGGAACATTGTGAAGAAAAGGGCGTGGAGCATTGTCATTACAGGGGACATGGAGCATTGTGATGACATGGGCAGGCCCATTGTGGTGACAGTGGTCATGGAGCATTGTGATAACAGTTGTCAAGTGGCATTGTGATTACAGGGGGCATGGATCATTGTGATTAAAAGGATCATGGAGCAGTGTGATGACAATGGTCATGGAGCATTGTGGTTACAGGGGTCATGGAGCATTGTGGTTACAGGGGACATGGAGCATTGTGATGAGAGTGGTCATGGAGAATTGTGATGAAAGGGGCAATGGATCAATGTGATTACAGGGATCATGGAGCATTGTGATGACAAGTGTCAAGGAGCATTGTGATGACAGGTGTCCTGGAGCATTGTGATGACAAGGGCCATGGAGTATTGTGATGACACGTGTCATGGGTCATTGTGATGACAGTGGTCATGGAGCACTGTGATGAAAGGCGCCATGGAACACTGTGATTACAGTGCTAATGGAGCATTGTGAAAACAAAGGCCATGGAGCATTGAGATGACAGGTGTCATGTAGCATTGTGATGAAAGTGGTAATGGATTATAGTGATGACAGATGTCCTGGAACCTTGTGATGATACAGTTCATGGAGCATTGTGATGACAAGGGAGATGGCGAATTGTGATGACAGATGTCATTGGGCATTGTGATGACAGTGGTCATCTAGCATTGTGATGAAAGGTATCACAGAGCACTGTGATGACAGGGGCCATGGAGCATTGTGATGACAAGGGACATGGCGAATTGTGTTGAAAGGTCCATGGGGCATTGTGATGACAGGGGGCATGGAACATTGTGATGAAAATGGTCGTGGAGCATTGTGATGACAGTGGTCACGGATAATTGTGATGACAGGAATCATGCAGCATTGTGATGACAAGGGCATGGAGCATTGTGATGAAATGGGTCATCGAGAATTGTGATGACAGGGGTCCTGGAGCATTGCGTTGACACTGGCATGGAGCATTGTGATGAGAAGAGATCTGGAGCATTGTAATGAGAAGGGCATGGAGCATTTTGAGTACAGGGGCCAAGGAGCATTGTGCTGACAAGTGCATGGTGCATTGTGATGAAAGGTGGCATGGACCATTGTGATTAAAGGTTACTGGAGCATTGTGAGAAAAGTGGTCATGCATCATTGTGATGACAGGGGTCATGGAGCTTTGTGAATACAGTGGTCACAGAGAATTCTGAAGGCAGGGATCATGCAGCATTGGGATGACAGGGGTCATGGGGCATTGGGATGACAGGGGGCATTGGGGATTGTGATGACACGGTGCATGGAGGATTCTGATGAAATTTGTCCTGGAGCATTGTGATGAAAAGAACCATGGAGCATTGTGATGACAAGTGCCATGGAGCATTGTGATGACACGGTCATGGAACATTTTGATGACAAGAATTCTGGAGCATTGTGATGAAAAGGGCATGGAGCATTGTGATTACAGGGTACATAGAGCATTGTGATGACATGGGCAGGGAACATTGTGATGACAGGGGTCATGGAGCATTGTGATGACAAGTGTCATGGAACATTTTGCTGACAGGGATCATGGAGCATTGTGATGAGAGGTGCCATGGAGCATTTTGATGACAGACCTCATGGGGCTTTGTGATGACAGCAGTCATGGAGCATTGTGATGAAAGGGATCATGGAGCAATGTGATTACTGGGGCTATAGAGCATTGTGAATACATGGGACATGGAGAATTGTGATGAGAGTGGTCATGGATCATTGTGATGACAAGTGTCCTGAAACATTGTGATGACACGGTTCATGGAGCACTGTGATGACAAGGGCCATGACGAATTGTGATGACAGGTGTCATGGGGCAATGTGATGACAGTGGTCATCTAGAATGGTCATGAAAGGTATCATGGAGCACTGTGATGACTGGGGCTATGTAACATTGTGATGTCATAGGCCATGGAACATTGTGATGACAAGTGTCATGGATCATTGTGATGACACGGGCATGGAGCATTATGATGACAAGAATTCTGGAGCATTGTGATGATAATGGCATGGAGCATTGTGATGACTAGGGCCATGGAGCATTGTGATGACAATGGCACGGACCATTTTGATGACAAGGGTCATCGAGCATTGTGATGACAGGGGTCATGGAGCATTGTGTTGACACGGGAATGGAGCACTGTGATGAGAAGAGATCTGGACCATTGTGATGACAAGGGCATGGAGCATTTTGATTACATGGGACAAGGAACATTGTGCTGACAAGGCATGGTGCCTTGTGATGACAAGTGGCATGGAGCGTTGTGAGGAAAGTGGTACTGGAGCATTGTGAGGAAAGTGGTCATGGATCATTGTGATGACAGTGGTCATGAGCTTTGTGATGACAAGTGCCATGGAGCATTGTGACGACAGGGGTCATGGGGCATTGTGATGAAATGTGTCATGGAGCATTGTAGTGAGACGGTCATGGAACATTGTGATGACAAGAATTCTGGAGCACTGAGATGGAAAGGGCATGGAGCATTGTGATTACAGGGGACATGCAGCATTGTGATGACATGGACAGGGAACATTGTGATGACAGCGATCGTGAGCATTGTGATGAGAGGGGCATTGTAGCATTTTGATGACAAGCCTCATGGCGCATTATGATGACAGTGGTCATGGAGCATTGTGATGAAAGGGGTCATGGAGCACTGTGATTAAAGGGGCCATGGAGCATTTTGATTACAGGGGCAATGGAGCATTGTGAATACAAAGGCCATGGAACACTGAGATGACAGGGGTCATGAAGCATTGTGATGAAAGTGGTAATGGATCATTGTGAAGACAACTGTCCTGGAACATTGTGATGACACGGTTCATGGAGCATTATGATGACAAGGGCCATGGCGAATTGTGATGTAAAGTGTCATGGAGCATTGTGATGACACGGTCATGGAACATTGTGATGACAAGTATTCTGGAGCAATGTGATGAAAAGGGCCTGGAGCATTGTGATGACAATAGTCATGGAGAATTGTGATGACATGGGTCATGGATCATTGTGATGACATAGTCATGGAACATTGAGATGACAAGGATTCTGGTGCATTGTGATGAAAAGGGCAAGGAGCATTGTGATTAAAGGGAACATGGGGCATTGTGATGACATGGGCAGGGATCATTGTGATGACAGGGGTCATGGAGCATTGTGATGAAAGTGGTCATGGAGCATTGTGATGAGAGGGGCCTTGGAGCATTGTGATGACAGGCGACATGGGGCATTGTGATGACAGTGGTTATGGAGCATTGTGATGAAATGGGACATGGAGCACTGTGATTACAGGGGCCATGGAGCATTGTGAATTCATAGGCCATGGAGCATTGTGATGACTGTGGTCATGGAGCATTGTGGTGAAAGTGGTCATGGATCATTGTGATGACAAGTTTCCTGGACCCTTGTGATGACACGATTCATGGAGCAATGTGATGACAAGTGCCATGGCGAATTGTGATGTAAAGTGTCATGGGGCATTGTGATGACAGTGGTCATCTAGGATTGTGATGAAAGGTATCATGGAGCACTGTGATGACAGGGGCCATGGAGCATTGTGATGACAAATGCCATGGAGCATTATGATGACAAGTGTCGTGGAGCATTGTATGACACGGCCATGGAACATTATGATGACAAGGGTTCTGGAGCATTGTGATTACAGGGGCCATGGAGCTTTGTGATGAAAAGGGCAGGGAACATTGTGATGGCAGGGGTCATGGATCATTGTGATGACAACTGTCATGGAACATTGTGATGACAGGGGTCATGGAGCATTGTGATGAGAGGGGTCATGAAAATTGTCATGGATCATTGTGATGACAAGTGTCCCAGAACATTGTGATGACACGGTTCATGGAGCATTGTGATGACAAATGCCATGGAGCATTGTGATGACAAGTGTCATGCAGCATTGTGATGGCATGGGCATGGAGCATTATGATGACCAGAGTTCTCGAGTATTGTGATGAAAAGGACATGGAGCATTGTGATTACACGGTCCATGGAGCATTGTGATGACAAGTGCATGGAGCATTGTGATGAAAATTGTCCTGGAGCATTGTGATGACAGGGGTCACTGAGCATTCTGATGAGAGGAGCCATGGAGAATTGTGAAGACATGGGTCATGGAGCATTGCGATGACACGGTCATGGAACATTGTGATGACAAGGATTGTGCAGCCTTGTGATGAAATGGGCATGGAACATTGTGATGAAAGTGGTAATGGGTCATTGTGATGACAAGTGTCCTGGAATCTTGTGATGACATGGTTCATGGAGCCTTGTGATGAAAAGGGCCATGGGGAATTGTGATGACAGGTGTCATGGGGCATCGTGATGACAGTGGTCATGGAGCATTGTGATGAAAGGGGCCATGGAGCATTGTGATGACAAGTGTCTTGGAACAGAGCGCTGACAGGGATCAGGGAGCATTGTGATGAGAGTGGCCTTGGAGCATTGTGGTGACAGGCGTCATTGGGCATTGTGATGACAGTGGTCATGGAGCACTGTGATGAAATGGATCATGGAGCAATGTGATTACAGGGGCCATCGAGTATTGTGAATACATAGGCTATGGAGCATTGTGATGACAGGGTCATGGAGGATTGTGGTCACAAGGGCCATTGTGAATTGTGGTGACAATTGTCACCTAGAATTGTGATGAAAGGTATCATTGAGCACTGTGATGACAGGGGCCATGGAGCATTGTGATGACAAAGGCCATGGAAAATTGTGATGACAAGTGTCATGGAGCATTGAGATGACACGGATATTGAACATTATGATGAGAAGATTTCTGGAGCATTGTGATGACGAGGGCATGGAGCATTGTGATTAGAGTGGTCATGGAGCATTGTGATTAGAGTGGCCATGGAGCACTGAGATGACAAGGGCAGGGAACATTGTGATGACAGGGGTCATGGAGCATTGTGAAGAAGGGGCAATGGAACATTATTAGGACAAGATTTCTGGAGCATTGTGATGAAAACGGCATGGAGCATTGTGATGACAAGGGTCATCGAGCATTGTGATGACAGGGGTCATGGAGCATTGTGATGACAAAGGACAAGGAACATTGTAATGACAGGGGTCATGGAACATTGTGCTGACAGTGATCATGGAGCATTGTGATGAGAGGGGCCTTGGAGCATTGTGATGACAGGCATCATGGGGCATTTTGATGACAGTTGTCATTTAGCATTGTGATGAAAGGTATCATGGAGCACTGTGATGACAGTGGCCATGGAGCATTGTGATGACAAAGGCCTTGGAGCATTGTGATGACACGGGCATGGAGCATTATGATGACAAGTGTTCTGGAGCATTGTGAAGACTATGGCATGGAGCATTGTGATTATGAGAGCCATGGAGCATTGTGATGACAATGGCATGGAGAATTGTGATGACAAGGGCCATCGAGCACTGTGATGACAGGGGCCATGGAACATTGTGAATACACAGGCCATGGAGCATTGTGATGACAGGAGTCATGGAGAATTGTGATGAAAATGGTCATGGATCATTGTGATGACAAGTGTACTGGAACATTGTGATGACACGGTTCATGGAGCATTGTGATGACAAAGGCCATGGAGCATTGTGATGACAAGTGTCATGCAGCATTGTGATGACACGGGCATGGAGCATTATGATGACCAGAGTTCTCCAGCATTGTGATGAAAGGGCATGGAGCATTGTGATTACATAGTCCATGGAGCATTGTGATGACAAGGGGCATGGAGCATTGTGATGAAAATTGTCCTGGAGCATTGTGATGACAGTGGTCATGGAGCATTGTGATGACAGGGGCCAAGGAGAATTGTGATGACATGGGTCATGGATCATTGTGATGACACGGTCATGGAACATTGTGATGACCAGAATTCTGCAGCCTTGTGATGAAATGGGCATGGAGCATTGTGATGAAAGTGGTCATGGATCATTGTGATGACAAGTGTCCTGGAATCTTGTGATGACACGGTTCATGGAGCCTTATGATGAAAAGGGCCATGGCGAATTGTGATGACAGGTGTCATGGGGCATCATGATGACAGTGGTCACCTAGTAATGTGATGAATGGTATCATGGAGCACTGTGATGTCAGGGGCCATGCAGCATTGTGATGACAAGTGTCATGCAGCATTGTGATGAAATGGGCATGGAGCATTATGATGACAAGAGTTCTGGAGCATTGTGCTGACAAGGGAATGGAGCGTTGTGATTACAGGGGCCATGGAGCATTGTAATGACAAGGGCAGGGTACATTGTGATAACAGGGGCCGTGGCGGATTGTGATGACAGTTGTCATGGGGCATCGTGATGACAGTGATCATGGAGTATTGTGATGAAAGGGATCATGGAGCAGTGTGATTACAGGGGCCATGGAGCATTGTGATGACAAGGGTCATGAAACACTGTGATGACAACCTTCATGTAGCATTGTGATGACAAGAGCATGGAACATTGTGATGAGAAGAGATCTGGAGCATTGTGCTGACAAGGGAATGGTGCATTGTGATGACAAGTGGTATGGAGCATTGTGATGAAATGGGTACTGGAGCATTGTGAAGGCATGGTCATGGACAATTGTGATGAAAAGTATTTTGTAGCATTGTGATGGAAAGGGCATGGGGCATTGTGATAACAGGGGGCAAGGAGCATTGTGATGACATGGGCAGGGAACATTGTGATGAGAGGGGCCTTGGAGCATTGTGATGACAGGGGTCATGGGGCATTGTGATGACAGTGGTCATGGAGCATTGTGATGAAAGGGGTCATGAAGTACCGTGATTGCAGGTGCCATGGAGCATTGTACATACAAAGGCCATGGAGCATTGAGATGACAGGGGTCATGGAGCATTGTGATGACAGGTGGCATGGAATATTGTGATAAAAATGGTCCAGGAGCCTTGTGATGACAGCAGTCACGCAGAATTTTGATGACAGTTGTTATCTAGCATTGTGATGAGGGGGGCCTAGGAGCACTGTGATGACAGGCGTCATGGGGCATTGTGATCAGAGTGGTCATGGAGCATTGTGATGAAAGGGGGCATGGAGCACCACGATTATAGGGGCCATGGAGCATTGTGACTACAAAGGCCATGGAGCATTGAGATGACAGGGATTATGCAGCATTGTGATGACAAGGGCCATGGAGCATTGTGCTGATAGGCATCATGGAGCATTGTGATGAAAGGGGCCATGGGGAATTGTAATGATAAGGGCCATAGAGAATTGTGATGAAAGTGCTCAGCGAGCATAGTGATTAATGTGGTCATTGAGAATTGTGAAAGAAAGCGCCATAGAGCATTGTGATGACAAGGAGACAAGGATGACATGGAGAACTGTGATGACCAGTGTCATGTAGCATTATGATGACACGGGCATGGATCATTGTGACGACAAGTGTCCTGGAACATTGTGAGGACACAGTTCATGGAGCATTAGGATGACAAGGGCCATGGCGAATTGTGATGACAAGTGTCATGGGGCATTGTGATGACAGTGGTCATGTCGAATTGTGATTAAAGGTATCATGGAGCACTGTGATGACAGAGGCCATGGAGCATTGTTATGATAAAGGTCATGGAACATTGTGATGACAAGTGTCACAGAGCAATGTGATGACACGGGAATGGAGCATTATGGTGACAAGAGAACTGGAGCATTTTGATGTCAAGTGCATGGAGCATTGTGATTACAGGGGCCATGGAGCATTGTGATGAGAACAGCATGGAGCATTGTGATGACAAGAGTTCTGGAGCATTGTGATGACAAGGGCATGGAGCATTGTGATGAAAGTGGTACTGGAGCATCCTGAGGAAAGGGGTCATGGATTACTATGATTATAGGGACCATGGAGCATTGTGATGACAAGGGTCATGGAATATTGTGATGACACTGGTCATGGAGCATTGTGATGACAGATGCTATGGAGAATTGTGATGAAAGTGGTCATGGATCATTGTGATGAAAGTGGTCTTGGAGCATTGTGCTGATAAATGCGTGGAGATTTGTGATGACGAGGGCCATGGAGCATTGAGATTACAAGGGTCATGGAGCATTGTGATTACAGGGGCCATGGAGCATTGTGATGACAAGGGCCAGGGAGCATTGTGATGACAGGCATCACGGGACATTGTGAGGACAGTGGTCATGGAGCATTGTGATGAAAGGGATCATTGAGGAAAGTGATTACAGGGGCCATGGAGGATTATGAATACATAGCCCTTGGAGCATTGTGATGACAGGGATCATGGAGCATTGTGATGAAAGTGGTCATGGATCATTGTGATGACAAGTGTTCTGGAACATTGTGATGAAACGGTTCATGAAGCATTGTGATGACAATGGCATGGAGCATTGTGATGACAAGGGTCATTGAGCATTGTGATGACAGGGGTCATGGAGCATTTTGATGACAAAGGCCATGGAGCAAATTGATGACAGGTGTCATGGGGCATTGTGATGACAGGGGGCATGGAGCATTGTGATGAAAATGATCCTGGAGCATTGTGATGACAGCAGTCATGGAACATTGTGATGACAGGGATCATGCAGTATTGTGATGACAAGGGTCATGGAACATTGTGATGACAAGGTTCATTAAGTATTGTGATGATATGGGTCATCGAACATTGTGATGACATGGGTCATGGAGTATTGTGTTGACAGGGGCATGGAGCATTGTATGAGAAGAGATCTGGAGCATTGTGATGACAAGGGCATGGAGCATTTTCATTACAGGGGCCAAGGAGCATTGTGCTGACAAGGCATGGTGCATTGTGATGATAATTGGCATGGAGCATTTTGATGAAAGGGGTACTGGAGCATTGTGAGGAAAGGGGTCATGGATCATTGTGATGACATTGGTCTTGGAGCTTTGGTATGACAAGGACCATGGAACATTGTGATGACAGGGGTCATGGTGCATTGTGATGACAGTGGGCATTGGGCATTGTGATGACAGGGCATATGGAGCACTGTGATGAAAGTTGTCCTGGAGCATTGTGATGAAAAGCACCATAGAGCATTGTGATGACAAGAGTTATGGAGCACTATGATGACAAGGGTCATGGAGAATTGTGATGACAGGTGTCATGGAGCATTGTGATGACATGGGTCATGGAGCATTGTGATGACACGGTAATGGAACATTGTGATGACAAGAATTCTGGAGCATTGTAATGAAAAGGGCATGGAGCATTGTGATTACAGGTGACATGGAGCATTGTGATGACATGAGCAGGGAACATTGTGATGACAGGGATCATGGAGCATTGTGATGACAAGTGTCATGGAACATTGTGCTGACAGGGATCATGGAGCATTGTGATGAGAGGGGCCTTGGAGCATTGTGATGACAGGCGTCATGGGGCATTGTGATGACAGTGGTCATGGAGCATTGTGATGAAATTGGTCATGGGGTGCTGTGATTAGAGGCAACATGGAACATTGTGAATACAAAGGCCATGGAGCACTGAGATGTCAGGTGTCATGGAGCATTGTGAGAAAGTGGTAATGGATCATTGTGATTACAAGTGTCCTGGAACCTTGTGATGACACGGTTCATGGAGCCTTGAGATGAGAAGGGCCATGGCGAATTGTGATGACATGTGTCATGGGGCATTTCGATGACAGTGGTCATCTAGCATTGTGATGAAAGGTATCATGGAGAACTGTGATGACAGGGGCTATGGAGCATCGTGATAATAAAGGCCATGGAGCATTGTGATGACAAGTGTCATGGAGCATTGTGATGACACAGGCATGGAGCATCATGAGGACGATAGTTCTGGAGCACTGTGATGACAAGGGCATGGAGCATTGTGATTAAAAGGACCATGGAGCATTGTGATGACAGGGTTCATGGAGCATTGTGATGAAAAAGACCATGGAGCATTGTGATGACAAAGGCCATGGAACACTGTGATGACAAGTGTCAGGGAGCATTGTGGTGACACGGGCATGGAACATTATGATAAGAGTTCTGGAGCATTGTGATGACAAGGACATTGAGCATTGTGATTAAAAGGGCCATGGAGCATTGTGATGACAGGGGCCATGGAGCATTGTGATGACAAAAGTCATGGAGCATTGTAATGACATGGTTCATCGGGCATTTTGATGATGGGGGGCATGGAGCATTGTAATGAAAATGGTCCTGGAGCATTGTGATGACAGTGGTCATGGAGAATTGTGATGACAGGGATCATGTAGCATTGTGATGACAAGGGTCCTGGAACATTGTGATGACAGGGGTCATGGAAAATTGTGATGACAAGGTTCATTAATATTGTGATGACAAGGGCATGGAGCATTGTGATGACATGGGTCATTGAGCATTGTAATGACATGGATCCTGGAGCATTGTGATGTCATGGTCGTGGAACATTGTGATGACAAGTATTCTGAAGCATTGTGATGAAAAGGGCATGGAGCATTGTGATTACAGGGGACGTGGAGCATTGTGATGACATGGGCAGGGAGCATTGTGATGACAAGTGTCATGGAACATTGTGCTGACAGGTATCACGGAGCATTGTGATGAGAGGGGCCTTGGAGCATTGTGATGACAGGCGTCATGGGTTATTGTGATGACAGTTTCAATGAGCATTGTGATGAAATTGGTCATGGAGCACTGTGATTAGAGGGGCCATGGAGCATTGTGAATATAAAGGCCATGGAGCATTGAGATGACAAGTGTCATGGAGCAATGTTTTGAATGTGGTAATGGATCATTGTGATGACAAGTGTCCTGGAACCTTGTGATGACACGGTCCATGGAGCATTGTGATGACAAGGGCTATGGCGAATTGCGATGACAGGTGTCACGGGGCATTGTGATGACAGTGGTCAACTAGAATTGTGAGGAAAAGTATCATGGAGCACTGTGATGACAGGGGACATGGAGCATTGTGATGACAAAGACCATGGAGCATTGTGATGACAAAGGGCATGGAACACTGTGATGACAAGTGTCAGGGAGCATTGTGATGACATGGGCATGGAACATTATGATGACCAGTGTTCTGGAGCATTGTGAGGACAAGGTTACGGAGCATTGTGATGACAGGGTCATGAGGCATTGTGATGAAAGGGGTCAGGGAGCATTGTGATTACACGGGCATGTAGTGTTATGTTGACAAGAGATGTAGAGCATTGTGATGACAAGGGTGATGGAGCATTGTGATGAGAAGGCTCATGGAGCATTGCGATGACATGGGCATGGAGCATTGTGATGACAAGGGCATGGAGCACTGTGATGATGAGCGGCATGGAACAATGTGATGAAAGGGGTACTGGAGCATTGTGAGGAAAGGGGTCATAGATTATTGTGATTACAGGGATCATGGAGAATTTTGATGACAAGGGTCATGGAAAATTGTGATGACAGGGGTAATGGGGCATTGTGATGACAGTGGTCATGGAGCATTGTGATGAAAGAGGTCATGGAGGAATGTAATTACATGGGCCACGGAGCATTGTGATGACACGGGCATGGAGCATTGTGATGACAAGAGTTCTGGAGCATTGTCATGAAAAGGGAATGGAGCATTGTGATTACAGGGGCCATGGAGTATTGTGATGAAAGGGGTCATGGAGTATTGTGATGAAAGGTGTCATGGGAAATTGTAATCATAACGGCCATGGAACACTGTGATGAAAGTGTTCATTGAGCATTGTGATGAAAAGCGCCATGGAGCATTGTGATGACAAGTGTCATGGAGCAATGTGATGACAAGTGTCATGGAGCCTTGTGATGACAGGGGTCATGTAGCCTTGTGATGACATGGGCATGGAGCATTGTGATGACAAGGGTTCTGGAGAATTGTGATACAAGGGCATGGAGAATTGTGATGAAAATGGTCATGGAGCATTGTGATGAAAGTGGTCATGGAGCACTGTGATTACAGGGGCCATGGAGCATTGTGATGACAAAAGCCATTGACCATTGTGATGAAAGGGGCATCGAGCATTGTGATGACAGTGGTCATGGAGCATTGTGATGACATATGCCATGGAAACTTGTGATGACAAAGGCAATGGAGCATTGTGATGATAGGGGTCATGCGGCATTGTGATGAAAGGGGTCTTGGATTGTTGTGATGAAAAGGATCATGGAGCGTTGTGATGATAAGGGCATGGAGCATTGTTATGACAAAAGTCATGGAGCACTGAGATGTAAGGTGCCATGGGGCATTTTGATGACAAGGCTCATGGAGCATTGCGAGGAAAGCAGTCATGGAGCATTGTGATGAAAGCGGTCATGGAGCACTGTGATTACAGGGCACATGGAGCATTTTGATGACAAAGGCCATGGAGTATTGTGATGACAGGCGTCAAGGAGCATGTGATAAATGTTGTCATGGGGCATTGTGATGACAAGGGATTCAAGCATTGAGATGACAAGTGTCATCAAGCACTGAGATGACAGGGGTCATGGAGCATTGTGATGACAAAGGCCATGGAGCATTGTGATGACAGGGCTCATGGGGCATTGTGATCAAAATGGTCCTGGAGCACTGTGATGAAAAGCACCATAGAGCATTGTGATAAAAAGGGCCATGGAGCATTGTGATGACAAGGGTCATCGAGCATTGTGATGAAAGGGGTCATTGAGCATTGTGATGAAAAGCACCATGGAGCATTGTGATGACAAGAGCCATGGAACATTGTGATGAGAAGTGTCATGGAGAATGGTGATGACATGGGTCATGAAACATTGTGATGACAATAATTCTGGAGCATTGTGATGAAAAGGGCATGGAGCATTATGTTTACAGGGGACATGGAGCATTGTGATGACAAGTGTCATGGAACACTGTGCTGACAGGGATCATGGAGCACTGTGATGACAGGGGTCTTGGAGCATTGTGATGACAAGTGTCATGAGCATTGTGAGGACACTTGTTATGGAGCATTGTGATGAAAGGGGTCATGGAGCAATTGGATTATAGGGGCCATGGAGCATTGTGATGATAAGTGTCATGTGGCATTGTGATGACAGGGGGCATGGAGCATTGTGATGAAAGGGGTCATGGAGCACTGAGATTACAGGGGACGTGGAGCAATTTGATGACCAAGGCCATGGAGCATTGTGATGAAAGGGGTCATGGATCATTGCGATGACACCTGTCATGGAGCATTGTTATGTTAGGGGTATGGAGCATTGTGATGACAATGGTCATGGAGCATAGTGATGTAAGGGGTCATGGAGCATTGTGGTGAAAAGCACCAGGGAGCATTGTGATGACAAGGGCCATGAAGCAATGTGATGACATGGGTCATGGAGCATTGTGATGACAGGGTTCATGGAGCATTGTGATGACAAAAGTCATGAATCATTGTGATGACAGTTTTCATGGGGCATTGTGATGACAGGGGGCATGGAGCATTGTGATGATTATGGTCCTGGAGCATTGTGATGAAAAGCACCATGGCGTTTTGTTGTGAAAAAGGCCAAGGAATATTGTGATGACAAGGGTCATGGAGAATTGTGATGAAAGGGATCATGGGGTATTGTGATGACAAGGGCCATGGAGCACTGTGAGGACAAGGGCCAGGGAGCATTGTGTAGACCGGGGTCATGGAGCATTGTGATGAAAGGGGTCATGGAGCACTGTGATTATAGGGACCATGGAGCATTGTGATGACAAAAGCCATGGAGCATAGTGATGACAGTTGTCATGGAGCATTGTGATGAAAGTGGTGATGGATCATTGTGATGACAGGGGTCATGGAGTATTGTGATGATTGGGGCATAGAGAATTGTGATGAAAGGGGTCATGGAGCATTGTGGTGAAAGGGATCATGGGGCATTGTGATGACAAGTGCCATGGAACATTGTGATGAAAAGTGGCATGGAGCATTGTGATGAAAGGGGTCTTGGATCAAAACGATGACGAGGGTCATGGCGCATTGTGAAGAAAGGGGCATGGAGCATTGTGATAACAGGGGACAAAGGGCATTGTGATGACAGGGGCATTGAGAATTGTGATGAAAAAGGTCATGGAGCACTGTGATTACAGGCTCCATGGAGCATTTTGATGACAAATGCCATGGAGCATTGTGATGACAGGTACCATGGAGCATTGTGATGAAAAGGGTCATGGGGAATTGTAATGACAAGGGCCATGGAGCATTGTGATGAAAGGGGTGAGCGAGGATTCTGATGAAAGTGGTCATTGAGCCTTGTGATGAAAAGGGCCATGGAGCATTGTGATGACAAGAGTCAGGGAGAATTGTGATGAAAGGGGTCATGGATTATTGCGATGATAGGGTTCATGGAGCATTGTGATGAAAGAGGTATTGGGGAATTGTAATGACAAGGGCCATGGAGCATTGTGATGAAAGGTGTCAGTGAGCATTGTGTTGAAAGTGGTCATTGAGCATTGTGTTGAAAAGTGCGATGGAGCACTGTGCTGACAAGGGTGATAGAGCAATGTGATGAAAGGGTTCATGAAGCATTGTGAGGAAAGTTGTCGTGGAGAATTGTGATGAAAAGCACAAGGGAGCATTGTGATGACCAGGGTTTTGGAGCATTTTGATGAGAGGGGTCATTGGAGCACTGTGATGACAGGGGTCATGGCGCATTGTGAAGACATGGGACATGGAGCATTGTGATGAAAGTGGTTCTGGAGCATTGTGATGAAAAGCAACATGGAGCACTGTGATGACAAGGGCCATGGAGCATTGTGATGACAAGGGTCATGGAACATTTTGATGACACGGGCATGGAGCATTGTGATGACAAGAGTTCTGAAGCATTGGGATGACAAGGGCATGGAGCATTGTGATTACAGTGGCCATGGAGCATTGTGATGACAAAGGCATGGAGCATTGTGATGACATGTGGAAAGGAGCATTGTGATGAAAGGGGTACAGGAGCATTTTGAGGAAAGGGGTCGTGGATTACTGTGATTACAGTGATCGTGGAGCATTGTGATGGCAAGGGTCATGAAACATTGTGATGACAGGGGTCATGGAGCATTCTGATGACAAGGGCAAGGAGCATTGTAATTACAGTGGCCATGGCGCATTGGGATGACAAGGGGATGGAACATTGTGATGATAAGGGTCATGGAGCATTGTGATGAGCGGTTCATGGAGAATTGTGATGACACGGGCAATGAGCCTGGTGATGACAAGAGATCTGTAGCCTTGTGATGACAAGGACATGGAGCATTGTGATTACATGGGTCATGAGGCATTGTGATGACAGGGGTCATGGAACATTGTGATGACACATGCCATGGAGTAATGTGATGATGGGGTAATGGGGCATAGTGATGACATTGGTCATGGAGCAGGGTGATGAGACGGGTCATGGAGCACTGTGATGAAAGGGGCAATGGAACATTGTGATGACAAAGGCCATGAAGCATTGTGATGACAGGTGTCAGGAATCATTGTGTTGAATGGGGTCATGGAGCATTGTGATGAAAAGCCCCAGGGAGCATTGTGATGACACGGGCACGGAGCAATGTGATGACAAGTGTTCTGGAGCATTGTGATGATAAGGGCATGGAGCATTGTGTTTACAGGGGTCATGGAGCATTGTGATAACAATAGCATGGAGCATTGTGATTACAGGGGCCATGGAGTATTGTGATGACAAGGGGATGGAGTATTGTGATAACAAGGGTCATGGAGCATTGTGATGACAGGGGTCATGGAGCATTGTGATGACAAGGGCATTGAGCATTGTGATTACAGGGGCTATGGAGCATGTGTTGACATGGGGATGGAGCATTATGATGACAAGATTTCTGGAGCTTTGTGATGACAAGGGCATGGAACATTGTGATTACATGGGCAAATGGAGCATTGTGATGACAAAGGCCATGGCACATTCTGATGACAGGTGTCACGGAGCAGTGTGATCAAATGGGTCATGGATCATTGCGATGACAGGTGTCATGGAGCACTGTGATTTCAAGGACAGTGGAGCATTGTGATTACAAGGGCATTGAGCAGTGTGATGACAATGTTCATGAAGCATTCTGATGAAAGGTGTCATGGAGCACTGTGAAGACAAGTGTCATGTAGCATGTGATGACAAGTGTTCTGGAGCATTGTGATGACAAGGGTATGGAGCAATGTGATGAAAGGGTTCAAGGAGCATTGTGATGAAATTGGTCATGGAGCATTGTGATGAAAAGCACCATGGAGAATTGTGATGACAAGGGTCATGGAGCATTGTGGTGACAATGCAAGGACCATGGTGATGACAAGTGGCATGGAGCATTGTGATGAAAGGGATACTGGAGGATTGTGAGGAAAGGGGCCAGGAAGCATTGTGATGACAAGGGCATGGAGCATTGTGATGAAAGTGATACTGGAGCATTGTGATGAAATGGGTCTTGGATCATTGGGATGATAGGGTCCATGGAGCATTGTGATGGTAGGGGCATGGATCATTGTGATGATAATTGTCATGGAGCATTGTGATGAAAGGCGTCATGGAGCATTGTGATGACATGTCTTCTGGAGCATTGTGATGACAAGGGCATGGAACCTTGTGATTACAGAGGCCATGGAGGATTGTGATGACAAGTGGCATGGAGCATTGTGATGAAAGGCATACTGGAGCATTGTGAGTAAAGGTGTCATGCATCATTGTGATTACAGCGATCATGGAGCAGTGTGATGAAAGAGGTCATGGGGAATTTCAATGACAAGGGCCATGGAGTATTTTTATGAAAGGGGTCAGCGAGCATTGTGATGAAACTTGTCATTGAGCATTGTGATGAAAAACGATATGGAGCATTCTTATTACACGGGTCATGGAGCATTGTGATGACAAGGGTCATGGAATTTTGTGATGAATTGGGTCATGGATCATTGTGAAGTCAGAGGTCATGGAGCATTGTGATGACAAAGGCCATGGAGCATTGTCATGTCAGTGGTCATGGAGCATTGTGATGATAAGGGCATGGAGCCTTGTGATGTCAATGCTCATGGAGCATTTTGATCAAAGTTGTCATGGAGCATTGTGATGACAGGGGACATGGAACGTGGTTATGAAAGGGGGCATGGAGCATTATGATGACAGGAGTCATGGAACACTGTAATGGCAAGTGTCATGGATAATTGTGATGAAAGGGGTCATGGAGAACGGTGATTACAGGGGCCATGGAGCTTTGTGATGATAAGGGCATGGAGCAATGTGATGACAATGATCAAGGAGCATTGTGATGAAAGGGGTCATGGATCATCTTTATTAGAGGGATCATGGAGCAATGTGATGACAATGGTCATGGAGCATTGTGATGAAAGTGGTCAGGGAGCATTGTGATGAAAGGGGTCATGGAGCATTGTAATGACAGGGGTCATGGAGCATTCTGATAAGAGGTGTCAAGGAGCATTGTGATGAAAGAGGTCATGTAGCATTGTGATGGCAAGGGCCATGGAGCATTTTGATGAAGGGGATCATGGAGCACTGTGATGAAAATTGTCATGGAGCATTGTGAAGACAAGGGCGTGGAGCTGTGTGATGACAAGGGCCATGGAGCGTTGAGATTACAAGGTTCATGGAGCATTTTGATGACTGGGGCCATGGAACATTGTGATGCCAAGGTTCATGGAACATTGTGATGACAGGGGACATGGAGCATTGTGGTGAAAGTGGCCATGGGGCATCTTGATGAAAAGGGCCATGGAGCATTGTGATGACAGGGGTCCTGGAGCATTGGGATGAGAGGGGTCATGGAGTATTGTGATGAAAGGGGTCATGGATCATTCTGATGACAGGGGTTCCAGGGCATTGTGGTGACAGGGGGCATGGAGCATTATGATGAAAAGTGTACTGGATCACTGTGATTACAGGGGTCCTGGATCATTGTGATGACAAACGCCATGGAACATAATGATGACAAGTGTCATGGAGCATTGTGATGACAAGGGCCTGGAGTATTGTAAAGATAAGTGTCATGGAGCATTGTAAAGGCAAGGGCCATGGAGCATTGTGATGACAGGGGGCATGGAGCATTGTGAGACAAGTGTCATGGAGCATTTTGATGAGAAGGGGTATGGAGCATTTTGATGACAATGGCATTTAGCATTGCGATGACAAAGGTTATGGAACCTTGTGATGACAGTGGCTATGGGGCATTTTGATTAAAGGGGTCATGGGGCATTGTGATGAAATGGGTCATGGGGCATTGTGATGAAAGGGGTCATAGGGCATTGTGATGAAAGGGGTCATGGGGCATTGTGATGAAAGTGGTCATGGATCATTGTTATTACAGGGATCATGGAGGATTGTGGTGATAAGGGCGTGGAGCATTGTGATGACATGGTCATGGAGCATTTTGATGACAAGTGTCACGGAGCATTGTGAGGAAAGTGGTCAGGAAGCATTTTGATGAAACGGGTCATGGATCATTGTGATTACAGGGATAATGGAGCAGTGTGCTGATAAGGGCGTGGAGCATTGTGATGACTTGGGTCATGGAGCATTGTGATGACAAGCGTCATGGAGTTTTTTGATGACAAGGGCCATGGACCATTGTGGGGAATGGTGCCAAGGAGCATTGTGATGAATGTGGTCATGAAGCAGTGTTATGACAAGGGTCATGGAGCATTGTGATGACAAGTGCCATGGAGCATTGTTGTGAAAGGGGTCAAGGAGCATCGTGATGAAAGTCCTCATGGAGCATTGTGATGAAAAGTGCTAGGGAGCATTTTGATGACAAGGTCCATGGAGCATTGTGATGACAAGTGTCATGGAGCACTGTGAGGACAGGAGTCATGGAGCATTGTGATGACAGGGTTTATGTGGCATTGTGATGAAATGGGGCATGGAGCATTGCCATGAAAGAGGTACTGGAGCATTGTGATGAGAGAGGTCATGGATCATTGTGATAAAAGGGATCATGGAGCATTGCGATGACAAGTGCCATGGAGCATTGTTATGAAAGGGGTCAAGGAGCATTGTGATGAAAGTCTTCATGGAGCATTGTGATGAAAAGCACTAGGGAGCATTTTGATGACAAGTTCCATGGAGCATTGTGATGACAAGTGTCATGGAGCACTGTGAGGACAGGAGTCATGGGGCATTGTGATGACAGGGGTCATGTGGCATTGTGATGAAATGGGTCATGGAGCAATGTGATTACAGGGGCCATGGAGCATTGTGAATACATAGGCCATGCAGCATTGTGATGACAGTGGTCATTGAGCATTGTGCTGAATGTGGTCATGGATCATTGTGATGACAAGTGTCCTGGAACATTGTGATGACACGGTTCATGGAGCATTGTGATGACAAAGGTCATGGCGAATTGTGATGACAGGTGTCATGGGGCATTGTGATGACAGTGGACACCTAGCATTGTGATGAAAGGTATCATGGAGCACTGTGAAAAGAGGGGCCATGGAGCATTGTGATGACAAAGGCCATGGAGCATTGTGATGACAAGTGTCATGGAGCATTGTGATGACAAGTTCATGGAGCATTGGGATTTCAGGGGCCATGGAGCATTGTAATGACAAGGGTATGGAGCATTGTGATTACAGGAGACATGGAGCATTGTGATGAAACAGTCATGGAACAATTTGATGACAAGAATTCTGGAGAATTGTGATGAAAAGTGCATGGAGCACTGTGATTACTGGGGACATGGAGCATTGTGATGACATGGGCAGGGAACATTGTGATGACAGTGGTCATGAGCATTGTGATGACAAGTGTCATGGAACATTTTGCTGAGAGGGATCATGGAGCATTGTGATGAGCGGGGCCTTGGAGCATTGTGATGACAGGCGTCACGGGGCATTGTGATGACAGTGGTCATGGAGCATTGTCATGAAAGGAGTCATGAGGTACTGCAATTATAGGGGCCATGGAGCATTGTGAATAAAAAGGCCATGGAGAATTGAGATGACAGGGGACATAGAGTATTGTGATGAAAGTGGTCAAGGATCATTGTGATGACAAGTGTCCTGGAACATTATGATGACACGGTCCATGGAGCATTGTGATGAAAAGGGCCATTGCGAATTGTGATGACAACTGTCATGGAACATTGCGATGACACTGGCATGGAGCATTATGATGACAAGAGTTCTGGAACATTGTGATGACAGGGACAAGGAGCACTGTGATTACAGGGGCCATGGAGCATTGTGATGACAAGGGCAGGGAACATTGTGATTACAGGGGTCATGGTGCATTGTGATGAAAACTGCCATGGAACATTGTGATGACCGTGGTCATGGAGCACTGTGATGAAATGGATCATGGAGCAATGTGATTATAGGGGCTATGGAGTATTGTGAATACAAAGGCCATGGAGAATTGAGATGACAGGGGTCATGGAGCATTCTGATGAAAGTGGTCATGGATCAATGTGATGACAACTGTCCTGGAACATTGTGATGACATGGTTCATGGAGCATTGTGATGACAAGGGCCATGGCGAATTGTGGTGACAGGTGTCATGGCACATTGTGATGACATGGTTCATGGAGCATTGTGATGACAAGGGCCATGGCAAATTGTGGTGACAGGTGTCATGGCACATTGTGATGAGAGTGGTCATCTAGCATTGTGATGAAAGGTATCATGGAGCACGGTGATGAGAGGGGCCATGTAGCATTGTGATGACAAAGGCCTTGGAGCATTGTGATGACAAGTGTCATGGAGCACTGTGATGACACGGGCATGGAGCATTATGAAGACAAGAGTTCTGGAGCATTGTGATTACAGGGGCCATGGAGCATTGTGATGACAAGAGCAGTGAACATGGTGATGACAGGGGCCATGGAGCATTGTGATGACAGGCTTCATGGGGCATTGTGATGACAGTGGTCATGGAGAATTGTGGTGAATGGTATCATGAAGCAATGTGATTACAGGGGCCATGGAGCTTTGTTAATACATAACCCATGTAGCATTTTGATGACAGTGGTCATGGAGCATTGTGCTAAAAGTGGTCATGGATCATTGTGATGAAAAGTATCCTGGAACATTGTGATGACATGGTTCATGGAACATTGTGATGAGAACGGCTATGGCGAATTGTGATGACAGGTGTCATGGGGCATTGTGATGACAGTGGTCATCTAGCATTGTGATAAAAGGTATCATGGAGCACTGTGATGAGAGGGGCCATGTAGCATTGTGGTGACAAAGGCCATGGAATATTGTGATGTCAAGTGTCATGGAGCATTGTGATGACACAGGCATGGAGCATTATGATGACAAGAGTTTTGGAGCATTGTGTCACAAGAGCATGGAGCATTGTGATTACAGGGGACATGGACCATTGTGATGACAAGGTTATGGAGCATTGTGATGACAGGGATTATGGAACATTGTGATGACAAGGTTAATGAAACATTGTGATGACAAGGGCATTGGGCACTGTGATGACAGGGCTCATTGAGCATTGTGTTGACAGGGGTCATGGAGCATTGTGATGAAAACTGTCATGGAACATTGTGATTACAGGGGTCATGGAGCATTGTGATGAAAAGGGACATGGAGTATTGTGATGATAGGCATCATGGGGCATTGTGATGACAGTGGTCATGGAGCATTGTAATGACAAATGCCAAGGAGCATTGTGATGACAGAGGTCATGTGGCATAGTGATGACAGGGGGCATGGAGCATTTTGATGAAAATGGTCCTGGAGCATTGTGATGACAGCGGTCACGGAGAATTGTGATGAGAGGGATCATACAGCATTGTGATGACAAGGGTCATGGAAAATTGTGATGACAGGGATCATGGAACATTGTGATGACAAGGTTCATGAAGCATTGTGATGACAAGGCCATGGAGCACTGTGATGGCAGGGGTCATTGAGCATTGTGGTGACAGGGTTCCAGGAGCATTGTGTTTACACGGGCATGGAGCATTGTGTTGAGAAGAGATCTGGAGCATTTTGATGACAAGGCCATGGGGCATTTTGATTACAGGGGACAAGGAGCATTGTGCTGAAAAGGGCATGGTGCATTGTGATGACTAGTGGCATGTAGAATTGTGATGAAAGGGATACTGGAGCATTGTGAGGCAAGGGTTCAAGGATCATTGTGATGACAGGGGTCATGGAGCTATGTGATGACAAGGGCCATGGAGCATTGTGATGACACGGTTATGGAACATTGTGATCACAAGAATTCTGGAGCATTGTGATGAAAAGGGCATGGAGCATTGTGATTACAGGGGACATGGTGCACTGTGAATACATAGGCCATGGAGCACTGTGATGACAGTGGTTAAGGAGCATTGTGCTGAAAGAGGTCATGGATCATTGTGATGACAAGTGTCCTGGAACATTGTTATGACACGGTTCATGGAGCATTGTGATGACAACGGCATGGAGCATTGTGATTACAGGGGTCATGGAGCGTTGTGATGACACTGGCAGGAAACATTGTGATGACAGGGGTCATGGAGCATTGTGATGAAAGGGATGAAGGTGCAATGTGATTACAGGGGCCATAGAGCATTGTGAATACATAGGCCATGGAGCATTGTGATGACAAGGACATGGAGCATTATGATGACAAGAGTTCTGGAGCATAGTGATGACAAGGGCAGGGAACATTGTGATGACAGTGGTCATCGAGCATTGTGATGACAAGTGTCATGGAACATTGTGCTGACAGGGATCATGGAGCATTGTGATAAGTGTGGCCTTGGAGCATTGTGATGAAAGGCGTCATGGGGCATTGTGATGACAGTGGTCATGGAGCATTGTGCTGAAAGTGGTCATGGATCAATGTGATGACAAGTGTCCTGTAACATTGTGATGACACGGTTCATGGAGCATTGTGATGACAAGGGCCATGACGAATTGTTATGACAGGTGTCATGGGGCATTGTGATGACAGTGGTCATCTAGCATTGTGATGAAAGGTATCATGTAGCACTGTGATGACAGTGGCCATGGAGCATTTTGATGACAAAGGCCATGGAGCATTGTGACGACAAGTGTCATGGAACATTGTGATGACACGGGCATGGAGCATTATGATGACAAGAGTTCTGGAGCATTGTGATGACAAGGCCGTGGAGCATTGTGATGGAGGGATCATGGAGCAATGTGATTACAGGGGCCATGGAGCATTTTGCATACATAGGCCATGGAGCATTGTGATGACAGGTGTCATGGAGCATTGTGTTGAAAGTGGTCATGGATCATTGTGATGACAATTGTCCTGGAACCTTGTGATGACACGGTTTATGGAACATTGTGATGACAATGGCCATGGCGAATTGTGATGACAGTAGTCATGTAGCATTGTGATAAAAGGTATCATGGAGCACTGTGATGAGATGGGCCATGTAGCATTGTGGTGACAAAGGCCATGGAATATTGTGATGACAAGTGTCATGGAGAATTTTGATGACACAGGCATGGAGCATTATGATGACAAGAGTTTTGGAGCATTGTGTCACAGAGCATAGAGAATTGTGATTACAGGGGACCTGGACCATTGTGATGACAAGGGTATGGAGCATTGTGATGACAGGGATCATGGAACATTGTGATGACAAGTTTAATGAAGCATTGTGATGACAAGGGCATAAGGCACTGTGATGACAGGGCTCATTGAGCATTGTGTTGACAGGGGTCATGGAGCCATTGTGATGAAAACTGTCATGGAACATTGTGATGACAGGGGTCATGTAACATTGTCATGAAAGGGGCCATGGAGCATTGTGATGACAGGCATCATGGGGCATTGTGATGACAGTGGTCATGGAGCACTGTGATGACAAATGCCATGGAGCATTGTGATGACCGGGGTCATGTGGCATAGTGATGACAGGGGGCATGGAGCATTGTGATGAAAATGGTCCTGGAGCATTGTGATGACAGCAGTCACGGAGCATTGTGATGAGAGGGATCATCCAGCATTGTGATGACAAGGGTCATGGATCATTGGGATGACAGGGATCATGGAACATTGTGATGACAAGGTTCATGAAGCATTGTGATGAAAAGGCCATGGAGCACTGTGATGACAGGGTTCATTGAGCATTGTGATGACAGGGGTCCTGGAGCATTGTGTTTACACGGGCATGGAGCATTGTGTTGAGAAGAGATCTGGAGCATTTTGAAGACAAGGGCATGGAGCATTTTGATTACAGGGGACAAGGAGCATTGTGCTGAAAAGGGCATGGTGCATTGTGATGACTAAGGCATGGAGAATTGTGACGAAAGGGGTACTGTAGCATTGTGAGGAAAGGGGTCAAGGATCATTGTGATGACAGGGGTCATGGAGCTATGTGACGACAAGGGCCATGGAGCATTGTGATGACAAGGGTCTTGGAGAATTGTGATGACATGTGTCATGGAGAATTGTGATGACAAGAATTCTGTAGCATTGCTATGAAAAGTGCATGGATAATTGTGATTACAGGGGACATGGAACATTGTGATGACATGGGCAGGGAATATTGTGGATGAGAGTGGTCATGGAGCATTGTGATGACAAGTGTCAGAGACCATTGTGCTGACAGGGATCATGGAGCATTGTGATGAGAGGGGCCTTGGAGCATTGTGGTGACAGGCGTCATGGGGCATTGTGATGACAGTGGTCATGGAGGACCGTGATGAAAGGGGTCATGGAGCATCGTGATTAAAGGGGCCATGGAGCATTGTGAATACATAGGCCATGGAGCATTGTGATGACAGTGGTCATGGAGCATTGTGCTGAAAGTGGTCATGGATCACTGTGATGACAAGTGTCCTGTAACATTGTGATGACACGGTTCATGGAGCATTGTGATGACAAGGGCCATGGCGAATTGTGATGACAGGTGTCATGGGCATTGTGATGAGAATGGTCATCTAGCATTGTGATGAAAGGTAGCATGTAGCACTGTGATGACAGCGGCCATGGAGCATTGTGATGATAAAGGCTATGGAGCATTATGATGACAAGTGTTCTGGAGCATTGTGATGACAAGGGCCTGGAGCATTGTGATTAAAGTGGCCATGGAACATTGTGATGACAGGGGGCATGGATCATTGTGATGACACAGGGCATGGATCATTGTGATGAAAAGGGTCCTGGAACATTGTGATGACAGTGGTCACGGAGAATTGTGATGACAGGGATCATGCAGCATTGTGATGACAAGGGTCATGGAGCATTGTGATGACAGGGGTCATGGAATACTGTGATGACAAGGTTCATGAAGCATTGTGATAAGAAGGGCATGGAGCATTGTGATGACATGGGTCATCGAACATTGTGATGACAGGGTCCTGGAGCATTGTGTTTACACGGACATGGAGCATTGTGCTGACAAGGGTATGTTGCATTGTGATGACAAGTGTCATGGAGATTTGGTATGACACGGGCATGGAGCATTATGATGACAAGAGTACTGGAGCATTGTGATGACAATGGCATGGAGCATTGTGATTACAGGGCCTTGGAGCATTGTGATGACACGCATCATGGGGCATCATAATAACAGTGGTCATGGAGCATTGTGATGAAAGGGGTCATGGAGCACCGTGATTACAGTGGCCATGGAATCTTGTGAATACAAAGGTTATGGAGTATTGAGATGACAGGGGTCATGGGGCCTTGTGATGACAATTGTCATCTAACATTGTGAAGAAAGGTATCATGGAGCACTGTGATGACAGGGGCCATGGAGCACTGTGATGACAGGGGCCATGGAGCATTGTGATGACATGGGCATGGAGTATTATGATGACAAGAATTCTGGAGCATTGTGATGAAAAGGGCATGGAACATTGTGATTACAGGGGCCATGGAGCATTGTGATGACAAGGGCAGGGAACATTTTGATGACTGGGTTCATGAAGCATTGTGATGAAAAGGGCATGGAACATTGTGATTACAGGGGCCATGGAGCATTGTGATGACAAGGGCAGGGAACATTTTGATGACTGGGTTCATGAAGCATTGTGATGACAGGGTACTGGAGCACTGTGATGAAAGGGGCCATGGAGCATTGTGATGACAGGCGTCATGGGACATTGTGATGACAAGGGTCATGGAGCATTGTGATGAAAGTGTTTATGGAGCAATGTGATTACATGGGCCAT
Source organism: Balaenoptera ricei (assembly GCF_028023285.1). Taxonomy (NCBI): domain Eukaryota; kingdom Metazoa; phylum Chordata; class Mammalia; order Artiodactyla; family Balaenopteridae; genus Balaenoptera; species Balaenoptera ricei. Next base: position 94,374,246 of record NC_082650.1, on the reverse strand, counting down.
GGAGCATTTTGATGACAAGGGTCACTGAGCATTGTGATGAATGTGGTCATGGATCATTTTGATGACAAGTGTCCTGGAACATTGTGATGACATGGTTCATGCAGCATTGTGATGACAAGGGCCATGGCGAATTGTGATGCCAGGTGTCATGGGGCATTGTGATGACAGTGGTTGTCTAAACTTCTAATGAAAGGTATCATGGAGCAATGTGATGACAGGGGCCATGGAGCCTTGTGATGACAAAGGGCATGGAACATTGTGATCACAAGGGTCATGGAGCATTGTCATGACACGGTCATGGAGCATTATGATGACAAGATTTCTGGAGCATTGTGATGAGAAGGGCATGGAGCATTGTGATTACAGGGTCCATGGAGCATTGTGATGACAAGGGTAGGGAACATTGTGATGACAGGGTTCATGGAGCATTGTGATGACTAGGGCAGGGAACATTGTGATGACAGGGTTCACGGAGCATTGTGATGACTAGGGCAGGGAACATTGTGAAGAAAGGGATCATGGAGCAATGTGATTACAGGGGCCATGAAGCATTGTGAACGAATAGGCCATGGAGTATTGTGATGACAGGGGTCATTTAGCATTGTGATGAAAGTGGTCATGGATAATTGTGATGACAATTATCCTGGAATCTTGTGATGACACGGTTCATGGAGCATTGTGATGACAATGGCCATGAGGAATTGTGATGACAGGTGTCATGGGGCATTGTGATGACATTGGTCATCTAGCATTGTGATGAAAGGTATCATGGAGCATTGTGATGACAGGGGTCATGGAGCATTGTGATGACAAAGAACATGGAACATTGTGATGACAAGTGTCATGGAGCATTTTGATGCCACGGGCATGGAGCATTATGATGACAATGGTTCTGGATCATTGTGATGACACGGGCATGGAGCATTGTGATTACAGGGGCCATGGAGCATTGTGATGACAAGGGCAGGGAATATTGTGATGCCAGGGGTTATGGAGCATTGTGATGACAGGCGTCATGGGGCATTGTGATGACAGTAGGCATGGAGCAATGTGATGAAAGGGATCATGGAGCAATGTGATTACATCAGCCAGGGAGTATTGAGAATACTTAGGCCTTGGAGCATTGTGATGACAGTGGTCATGGAGCATTGTGCAGAAAGTGGTCATGGATCATTGTGATGACAAGTGTCTGGGAACCTTGTGTTGACACCGTTCATGGAGCATTGTGATGACAAGGGCAATGGCGAATTGTAATGACAGGTGTCATGGGGCATTGTGATGACAGTGGTCATCTAAAATTGTGATGGTACTTATCATGGGGCACTGTGATGACAGGGGCCATGGAGCATTGTGATGACAATGGCATGGAGCATTGTGATGACAGGGGTCATGGGGCATTGTGATGACAGGGGTCATGGAGCAATGTGATTGCAGGGGCCATGGAGCATTGTGAATACATAGGCCATGGAGTATTGTGATGACAGGGTCATGGAGCATTTTGATGAAAGTGGTCATGGATCATTGTGATGAGAAGTGTCCTGGAACATTGTGATGACACAGTTCATGGAGCATTTCAATGACAAGGGCCATGGCGAATTGTGATGACATGGGTCATGGAGCATTGTGATGACAGTGGTCCTCTAGAATTGTGATGAAAGGTACCATGAAGCACTGTGATGACAGGGGTCATGGAGCATTGTGATGAAAAAGGGCATGGAACATTGTGATGAGAAGTGGCATGGATCATTGTGATGACAAGTGTCCTGGAACCTTGTGAAGACACGGCTCATGGAGCATTGTGATGACAAGGGCCATGGCGAATTGTGATTACAGGTATTATGGGGCATTGTGATGACCTTGGTCATCTAGCATTGTGATGAAATGTATCATTGAACACTGTGATGACAGGGGTCATGGAGCATTGTGATTACAAAGGCCATAGAGCATTGTGATGACTGTGGTCATGGAGCATTGTGATGAAAGGGATCATGGAGCAACGTGATTACAGGGGCCATGGAGCATTGTGAATACATAGGCCATGGAGCATTGTGATGACAGGGGCCATGGCCAATTCTGATGACAGGTGTCATGTGGCATTGTGATGACAGTGGTCATCTAAAATTGTGATGGTAGTTATCATGGGGCACTGTGATGACAGGGGCCATGGAGCATTTGTGATGACAATGGCATGGAGCATTGTAATGACAAGGGGCATTGAGCATTGTGATGACAGGGGTCATGGAGCATTGTGATGACATGGGTCATGGGGCATTGTGATGACAAAGGCCAGGGAGCATTGTGATTACAGGGGTCATGGGGCATTGTGATGACAGGGGGCATGGAGCATTGTGATGAAAATGGTCCTGGAGCATTGTGATGACAGCAGTCACTGAGGATTGTGATGACAGTGATCATGCAGCATTGTGATGACAATGGTCATGGAGCATTGTGATGACAAGGGCAGGGAATATTGTGATGACAGGGGTCATGTAGCATTGTGATGACAGGCGTCATGGGGCATTGTGATGACAGTGGTCATGGAGCAATGTGATGAATGTGATCATGGAGCAATGTGATTACATTGGCCAGGGAGCATTGCGAATACTTAGGCCTTGGAGCATTGTGATGACAGTGGTCATGGAACATTGTGCTGAAAGTGGTCATGGATCATTGTGATGACAAGTGTCCTGGAACCTTGTGTTGACACAGTTCATGGAGCATTGTGATGACAAGGGCAATGGCGAATTGTGATGACAGGTGTCATGGGGTATTGTGATGAGAGTGTTCATCTAAAATTGTGATGGTAGATATCATGGGGCACTGTGATGACAGGGGCCATGGAGCATTGTGCTGACACCGGCATGGAGCACTGTAATGACAAGGGTCATTGAGCATTGTGATGACAGGGGTCATGGGGCATTGTGATGACAGGGATCATGGAACATTGTGAAGACAAGGTTCATGAAGCATTGTGATTACAAGGGCATGGAGCTTTGTGATGACAGGGGTCCTAGAGCATTGTGTTTACACGGGCATGGAGCACTGTGATGAGAAGAGATCTGGATCATTGTGATCACAAGGGCATGGAGCATTTTGATTACTGGGGCCATGGAGCATTGTGAGGACAACTACATGGAGCATTGTGATGAAAAGGGTCATTGAGCATTGTGATGACAGCAGTATGGAGGATTGTGATGACAGTGATCATGCAGGATTGTGATGACAATGGCCATGGAGCATTGTGATGACAGGGGTCATGGAATATTGTGATGACAAGTTTGATGAAGCATTGTGATGATAAGGGCATGGAGCATTGTGATGACATGGGTCATCGAGCATTGTGATGACAGGGGTTATGGGGCATTGTAAACACAGGGTTCATGTGGCATTGTGATGACAGGTGGCATTGGGCATTGTGATGACAGAGCCATGGAGCACTGTGATGAAAGTTGTCCTGGAGCATTGTGATGAAAAGCACCATGGAGCATTGTGATGACAAGAAACATGGAGCAGTGTGATGACAAGGGTCAGGGAGAATTGTGCTGACATGGGTCATGGAGCATTGTGATGACACGGTCATGGAACATTGTCATGACAAGAATTCTGGAGCATTGTGATTAAAAGGGCATGGAGCATTGTGAATACAGGGGACATGGAGCATTGTTATGACATGGGCAAGGAACATTGTAAGGACAGGGGTCATGGAGCATTGTGATGACAAGTGTCATGGAACATTGTGCTGACAATGATCATGGAGCATTGTGATGAAAGTGGTCATGGAGCATTTTGATGACAAAGGCCATGGAGCATTGTGATGACAAGGGCCATGGCGAATTGTGATTACAGGTATTATGGGGCATTGTGATGACATTGGTCATCTAGCATTGTGATGAAATGTATCATTGAGCACTGTGATGACAGGGGTCATGGAGCATTGTGATGAAAAAGGTCATCGAGCATTGTGGTGACAAGTGTCATGGAGCATTGTGATGACTGTGGTCATGGAGCATTGTGATGAAAGGGATCATGGAGCAACGTGATTACAGGGACTATGGAGCATTGTGAATACATAGGCCATGGAGCATTGTGATGACAAGGGCCATGGCCAATTCTGATGACAGGTGTCATGGGGCATTGTGATGACAGTGGTCATCTAGCATTGTGATGAAAGGTATCATGGAGCACTGTGATGACAGGGGCCATGGAGCATTGTGATGACAAAGGACATGGAACATTGTGATGACCAGTGTCATGGAGCATTGTGATGACACGAGCATGGAACATTATGATTACAAAAGTTCTGGAGAATTGTGATGAGAAGGGAATGGAGCATTGTGATTACAGTTGCCATGGAGCCTTGTGATGACAAGGGCAGGGAACATTGTGATGACAGGGGTCATGGAGCATTGTGATGAAAGGAATCATGCAGCAATGTCATTACAGAGGCCATGGATCATTGTGAATAGATAGGCCATGGAGCATTGTGATGACAGGGGTCATGGGTCATTGAGATGACAGGGGGTGGAGCATTGTGATGAAAATGCTCCTGGAGCATTGTGATGACAGCAGCCATGGAGCATTGTGATGACCCGGGCATGGAGCATTGTGATTACAGGGGCCATGGAGCATTGTGATGACAAGGGCAGGGATCATTGTGATGACAGGGGTCATGGAGCATTGTGATGACAACTGTCATGGAGCATTGTGATAACAGGGATCATGGAGCAATGTGATTACAGGGGCCATGGAGCATTGTGAATACATAGGCCATGGACCATTGTGATTACAGTGGTCATGGAGCATTGTGCTGAAAGTGGTCATGGATCACTGTGATGACAAGTGCCCTGGAACGTTGTGATGACACTGTTCATGGAGCATAGTGATGACATGGGCCATGCGAATTGTGATGACATGTGTCATGGGGCATTGTGATGACAGTGGTCATCTAAAATTGTGATGAAAGGTATCATGGGGCACTGTGATGACCTGGGCCATGGAGCATTGTGAGGACAAAGGCCATGGAACATTGTGATGAAAAATGTCATGGAGCATTTGATGAGACGGGCATGGAGCATTATGATGACAAGAGTTCTGGAGCATTGTGGTGACAACGGCATGAAGCATTGTGATGACAAGGGTCATGGTGCATTGTGATGCAAACGGCAATGGGCAATTGTGATGACAGGTGTCATGGGGCCTTGTGATGACAGGGGATATTGAGCATTGTGATGAAAATGGTCCTGGAGCATTGTGATGACAGCAGTCATGGAGAATTGTGACAGTGATCATGCAGCATTGTGATGACAAGTGTCATGGAGCATTGTGATGACATGGGCATGGAGCATTATGATGACAAGAGTACTGGAGCATTGTGATGACAAGGCATGGAGCATTTTGATTACAGTGGCCATGGAGCATTGTGATGACAAGGAACATGGAGCATTGCCGTGACAAGTGCCATGGAGCATTGTGATGATAAGGGCATGGATACTTGTGATGACAATGGTCATGGTGTATTGTGATGAAAGGGGTCATGTAGCTTTGTGAGGAAAATGGTATTGGGGCTTTGTGATGAAAGTGGTCATGGAGCACTGTGATTACAGGGGCCATGGAGCATTGTGATGAAAGGGGTCATGGATCATTGCGATGACAGGGGTCATGGAGCATTGTGATGATAAGGCCATGGAGAACTGTGATGAGAATGGTCATGAAGCATTGTGATTAAAGTGGTCATGGAGCATTGTAATTAAAGGGATCATGGGGCATTGTGATGACAAGGGCATGTAGCATTGTGATGACAAGTGGCATGGAGCCTTGTGATGACAGGGGTCACGGAGCATTGTGATGACAAATGCCATAGAGCATTGTGATGACAGGGATCATGGAGCACTGTGATGACCTGGGCCATGAGCATTGTGATGACAAGGATCATCGAGCTTTGTGATGATAAGGTTCATGTAGCATTGTGATGACAAGAGATCTGGAGCATTGTGATGACAAAGTCACGGAGCATTGTGATTTCAGGGGCCATGGAGCATTGTCATGACAAGGGCATGGTGCATTGTGATGACATGTGGCATGGAGCATTGTGATAAAAGTGTTACTGGAACATTGTGAGGAAAGGGGTCATGGATTATTGTGATGACAAGGGTCATGTGGCATTGTGCTGTCAGCAGCATGGAGCATTATGATCACTGGGGCCATGGAACATTGTGATGACAAAAGCCATGGAGCTTTGTGATGACAGGTGTCATGGAGCATTGTGATGAAAGGGGTCATAGGGAATTGTAATGACAAGGGCCATGGAGCATTGTGATGAAAGGGGTTAGCGAGGATTCTGATGAAAGTGGTCATTGGGAATTGTGATGGAAAAGGCCATGGAGCATTTTGATGACAAATGTCATGGAGCATTGTGATGAAAGGGGTCATGGATCATTGGGTTGAAAGGGATCATGGGACATTGTGATGAAAAGCGCCATGGAGCATACTGATGACAAGGGTCCTGGAGCATTTTGATGACACAGGCATGGAGCATTGAGATGACAAGAGTTCGGGAACATTGCCATGACAAGGGCATGGAGCATTGTGGTTAGAGGGGCCATAGAGCATTGTGATGAAAAGGGCATGGAGCATTGTGATGAATGGGGTCATGGATCAGTGTGACTACAGGGATCAGGGAGCATTGTGATGACAAGGGTCATGGAGCATTGTGATGAGAAGGTCCATGGAGTATTACGATGACAGGGTTCATGGGGCCTTTTGATGACAGGGGTCATGGAGCATTGTGATGAAAGGGGTCATGGAACACTCTGATTACAGGGACCATGGAGCATGGTGAATGACAAAGGCCATGGAGCATTCTGATGACAGGTGGAAAGGAGCATTGTGATGAAATGGATCATGGATCATTGTGATGACAGTGGTCATGGAGCACTGTGATTTCAGGGGCCATGGAGCATTGTGATGAAAGTGGTCTGGAGCATTGTGATGAAAAGGGTCATGTGGCATTGTGATTACAAGGGTCATGGAGCATTGTGAAGAAAAAGGTCATGGAGCATTTTAATGAAAGTTGTCATGGAGCATTGTGATGAAAAGCAGCATGGAGCATTGTGATGACAAGGGCCATGGAGCATTGTGATGACAGGTTTCATGGGGCATTGTGATGTCAGGGACATGGAGCATTGTGATGAAAAGGGTCATGGAGCACTGTGATGACTGGGGCCATGGAGCATTGTGATAACAAAAGCCATGGAGCTTTGTGATGACAGGTGTCATGGAGCATTGTGATGAAAGGGGTCATAGGGAATTGTGATGACAGGGGTCATGGAGCATTGTGATGAAACGGGTCATGGAACACTGTGATTACAGAGCCATGGAGCATTGTGATGACAAAAGCCATGGAATATTGTGATGACAGGGGCCATGGAGAATTGTGATGACAAGGGTCATGGAGCTTTGGGATGACAGGGGGCATGGAGCATTGTGTTGTCACCGGCATGTAGCATTTTATACAATGGTCATGGAGCATTGTGATGATAAGGGCATGGAGCCTTGTGATGACAATGGTCATGGAGCATTGTGATGACATGGCTCATGGAGCATTTTGATTACTGTGGAGCATTCAGCACATTGGTCCATGACCCCTTTCATCAGAATGTTCCATGGCTCTTGCCTTCACAATACCCCATGACCCCTTTCATCACAATGCTCCATGATCATTGTCATCACAATGATCCATGACCCCTTTAATGAAAATGCTCCATGGCCCTTGTCATCACAATGCTCCATGATCATTGCCATCACAATGCTACATGCCCTTTTCATCACAGTGCTCCATATCCCCTGTAATCACAGAGCTCCATGACCCCTTTCATCACAATGCTCCATAGCGTTTTTCATCACAATGCTCCATGACCACTTTCCTCACAATGCCCCATGACCCCTGTAATCAAAATGTTCATTGACCCCTTTCATCACAATGCTCCATTACCCCTGTCCTCACAATGCTCCACGGCCCTTGTCATCACAATCCTTCATGACCCTTGTCATCACAATGCTCCATGGCGCTTGTCATCACAATGATCCAGAGCCTCAGTGCCTGAGTTGGGAGTAGTATCAATTCCATAGTTAGGGACAGTGTCAGAGCCTGAGTTGGGAGTAGTATCAGGGCCTTAGTTAGGGACAGTGTCAGGGCCTGAGGTAGGAGTAGTCTCAGGGCCTTATTTAGGAAGAGTGTCAGTGCCAGAATTAGGAGTAGTGTCAGGGCCTAAGTTACAGACAGTGTCAAGGCCTGAATTAGGAGTAGTCTCAGGGCTTAGTTAGGGACAGTGTCAGTGACTCTGTTAGGAACAGTGTTAGGACCTGACTTAGGAGTAGTGTGAGAGCGGTATTTAGGGACAGTGCCAAGGCCTGTGTTGTGAGTAGTGTAAGGGCCTAAGTTAGTGACAGTGTCAGTGCCTGAGTTGGGAGTAATGTCAGGGCCTTAGTTAGGGACAGTGTCAGTGCCTTACGTGGGAGTAGTATCAGGGCCTAGTTAGGGACAATATCAGTGCCTATGTTGCGAGAATTTTCACTGCCTTAGTTAGGGAGAGTGTCAGTGCCTGAGGTGGGAGTAGTGTCAGGGCATTAGAAAGGGACAGGGTCAGTGCTTGAGTTGGGAGTAGTATCAGGGTCTTAGTTAGGGACAGTGTCAGTGCCTGAGTTGGGAGAAGTTTCAGGGCTTTATTTAGGGACAGTGTCAGTGCCTGAGTTGGGAGTAGTGTCAGGGCCTTAGTTAGGGACAATATCAGTGGCTGAGTTTGGAGTAGTGTGAAGGCCGTAATTAGGGACACTGTCAGTGCCTGAGTTGGGGGTAGTGTCAGGGACATAGTTAGCGACAGGTTCAGTGCCTGATTTGGGAGTAATGTCAGGGCCTTTGCTGTGGACAGTGTCAGTGCCTGAATTGGGAGTAGTGTCAGGGCCTAGTTAGGGACAGTGTCAGTGCTTTTGTAGGGAGTAGTTTCACTGCCTTATTTAGCGAAAGTGTCAGTGCCTGTGTTGGTAGTTGTGTCAGAGCCTTAGTAAGGGACAGTGTCAGTGGCTGAGATGGGAGTAGTGTCAGGACCTTAGTTACGGACAGTGTCAGTCCCTGAGTTGGGATTAGTGTCAGGGTCTTTATTATGCACAGTGTCAGGGCCTGTGTTAAAAGTAGTGTCAAGGCCTTAATTTGGGAGACTGTCAATGTCTGATTGGGAGTATTGTCAGACCCTTAGGGACAGCGTCAGTGCCTGAGTTGGGAGTAGTGCCAGAGCCTAAGTTACGGACAGTGTTAGGGCCTGAGTTAGGAGTAGTCTCAGGGCCTTAGTTAGGAACAATGTCAGTGACTGTGTTAGGAATAGTGTCAGTGCCTCAGTTAGGAGTAGTCTGAGACCAGTAGTTAGGAACAGTGTCAGGGCCTGAGGTGTGAGTAGTTTCAGGGACTTAGTTAGTGAAAGTGTCAGTGCCGGTGTTGGGAGTAATGTCAGGGCCTTAGTTAGGGACAGTGTCAGTGACTGATTTGGGAGTAGTGTCAGGGCCTAGATAGGGACAGTGTCAGTGCCTGAGTTGAGAATAGGGTCAGGGCCTTAGGTAGTGACAATGTCAGTGCCTGAGTTGGAAGTAGTATCAGGGCTTTAAGGACAGTGTCAGTGGCTGAGATGGGAGTAGTGTCAGGGTCTTCGTTAAGGACAGTGTCAGGGCATGAGTTAAGAGTAGTGTCAAGGCCTTAGTTAGGGACAGTGTCAGGGCCTAAGGTAGAAGTAGTCTCAGGGTCTTAGTTAGGGAGCGTGTCAGTGCCTAAGAAAGGAGTAGTGTCAGGGCCTAAGTTAGGGACAGTGTCAGATCCTGAGTTAGGAATAGTGTGAGGGCCTCAGTTAGGGACAGCGTCAGTGCCTGAGTTGGGAGTGCTGTCAGGGCGTTTTAGGGACAGTCTCAGTGTCTATGTTGGGGGTAGTATCAGGGCCTTAGTTAGGGACAGTGTCAGGGCCTGAGGTAGAAGTAGTTTCATGGCCTTAGTTAGGGAACATGTCAGTGCCTAAGTAAGGAGTCGTGTGAGGGCCTAAGTTAGGGACAGTGTCAGTGCCTGAGTTGCGAGTAGTGTCAGGGCCTTACTTAGGGTCGGCGTCAGTGCCTGAGTTGGGAGTAGTGTGAGGGCCGTTGTTAGGGACACTGTCAGTGCCTGGGTTAAGTGTAGTGTCAGGGCCGTTGTTAGGGACACTGTCAGTTCCTGAGTTGGGAGTAGTGTCAGAGCCCTAGTTATGGACTGTGTCATTGCCTGAGTTAGGAGTAGTGTCAGGGCCTTAGTTAGGAGTAGCATCAGTGCCTTCGTTAGCTATTGTATCAGCACCTCAGTTAGGAATAGTTTCAGGGCCTTATTTAGGGACAGTGTCAATGTCTGAGTTAGGAGTTTTGTCAGCTTTAATTAGGGACCTTTTCAGGGCCAGACTTAGGAGTAATGTCACGGCCTTCCTTAGGTATTGTATCAGCGCCTGAGTTAGGAATAGTGTCAGGGCCTTAGTTAGGGACATTGCCAGGGCATGATTTACGAGTAGTGTTAAGGCATGAGTTATGAATAGTGTCAGGGCCTTAGTTAGTGACAGTGTCAGTTCCTGAGTTAGGAGTAGAGTCAGGGCCTAAGTTAGGGACAGTGTCAGTGCTGAGTTCCTAGTAGTATCAGGACCTTAGTTAGAGACAGTGTCAGGGACTGAGTTAGGAGTATTGTCAGAGCCTTAGTTAGGGACAGTGTCAGGACCTGAGTTAAGACTAGTGTCACAGCTTTAGTTAGGGCCAGTGTCAGGGCCTTAGTTAAAACCAGCGTCAGGGCCTACGATAGGAATCAGATCAGGGCCTGTGTTATGAGTAGTGTCAGGGCCTTAGTTAAGGACAGTGTCAGGGCCTGAGACCTGACTTATTCCTTACTCTCCTCACTACGGACTTTTGACACTACTGCTAATTCAGGCCCTGATAATGTCCCTAACTAAGGCCCTGACACTTTCCCTGGTTAAGGTCCTGAACTTCTCCTAAGTCAGGCCCTGATACTGTCGCTAACAATGGCCCTGACACTACACCTAACATAGGCCCTGAAATGATACCTAACAAAGGCTCTGTTGCTAGTCCAAACTAAAGCCCTAAAATTGGTCCTAAATAAGGCCTTGACACTAATCCTAACTCAGGCCCTAACACTGTGCCTAACTAAGGCCCTGACAGTATGCCTAACTCAGGCCCTCATACGATTCCTAACAATGGCTCTGATGCTAGTCCAAATTAAGGCCCTGAAATTGGTCCTAAATAAGGCCTTGACACTAATCCTAACTCAGGCCCTAGCACTGTCCCTAACTAGGTCTCTGACAGTACACCTAACTCAGACCCTGACACTGTCCCTAAGCAAGGCCCTGACACTACTCCTAACTCAGTTCCTTACACTGTACCTAACAAAGTCTCTGATGCTAGGCCTAACTCAGGCCCTGAAACTGTCTGTAACTAAGGCCCTGTTGCCAACAGCATCTAAAGTCCTGACATTATCCTGAGCTAATATCCTGACCTATGTCTTTCCAAGGTCCTGAAACTGTCCCAAAGTAAGCCCTGATGCTGTCCCTAAGTGAGGCCCTGCAGCTTTCACTAACTAACTCAGGCCTTGATGCTGTGACTAACTCAGACCCTGATCATGTCTTTAACTAAGACCCTAAGGCTGATCCAACAGAGGCCCTGATGCTGCTCCTAAGTCATGCCCTGACAGTGTCCCCATAAGGGTCTGATGCTAGGCCTCACTCAGACCCTATCGATCTCCCTAAGTCAGGCTCTGATGCTGTCCCTACCGGAAGCCCTAACACTGGTTCTGAATAAGGCCCTGAGAGTCTCAGTAACAAACGTCTTCACACTATCATTAGGTCATTTCCTGACACTATCCCTACATGTTAAACTGACACTGTCACTAGCTAATGTCCTGCCTCTTATGCTAACTGAAGCCCTTAGGCTGTGTCTACCTCAGGCACTGAATTTAGTCCCAAGACCGTGAAATTGTCCCGAACTAAGGCCTAGATGCTCGTCCTACATCTGGCCCTGACACTGTCCCTAAGGCCCCAACACTATTGCTAACTGAGAACCTGACACTGGATCTATCAGGGGCCCGCTACTCCTAACTAACGCCTTGACACTGTCCCTAACTTAGGCCCTGCTACCATCAATATCTAAAGTCTTGACATTATCCTGAGCTGATATCCTAACCCATCTCTTACCAAGGTCCTGAAACTCTCCCTAAGGAAGCCCTGATGCTGTCCCTAAGTGAGGCCTTGAGGCTGTCCCTAACAGAGGCCCTTATAATATCTTTAACATAGCCCCTGAGGCTGATCCTCCCGTGGCTCTTATGCTGCTCCTAAGTCATGCCCTGACACTGTCCCTAGCTAAGGCCCTGACGCTAGGCCTCACTCAGGCCCTGTCGCTCTCCCTAAGTCAGGCTCTGACGCTGTCCCTACCCGAAGCCCTGACACTCACTGGTCCTAAATTAGGCCCTGATGCTCTAAGTAACTAAGGTCTTGACACTATCCTTAGGTCATTTCCTTACACTATCCCTAGACCTTAACCTAATCTTCTCTTTAGCTAATGTCGAGATTAGCTAAAGAGATTCTTTAGAACGAGATCCTTTCATCTTCTGAATATAGCTTTCTTAAAAACATAATTTTTATAGTGTTACTAACTTTAAAGAAAATATAGTCAACTGCTGTGGAATATTCCTTCATAGGAGCGTGCATGGTTCACTTCTGCATGTGCTTGTGGTGGTGTTCAGGTTGCTTTCAGCTGTAGATCCTCTTATGCTAGCTAAATCCCTGATTCTGTCCCTAAATGAGGCCCTGAATTTAGGTCCAAGGCCGTGAACCTGTCCCTAACTGAGGCCTGGAGGCTTGTCCTAACGCAGGCCCTGACACTGTCCCTAACTAAGGCCCTGACACTACACCTAACTCAATCACTGACAGTGTACCTAACAAAGGCTCTGATGCTAGTCCTAACTTAGGCCCTGACACTGCCTCTAACTAAGGCCCTGCTGCCATCAATATCTGAACACCTGATATTTTCCTGAGCTAATATCCTGACCCATGTCTTACCAAGGTCCTGAAACTTTCCCAAAGTAAGCCCTGACGCTGTCCCTAAGTGAGGCCTTCAGGCTGTCCCTAACAGAGGCCCTGATAATATCTTTAATGAAGACCCTAATGCTGATCCTACAGAGGCCTTTATGCTGCTCCGAAGTCATGCCCTGATACTGTCCCTTACTCAGGCCCTAAAGATAGGCCTCACTTAGTCCCTGTTGCTGTATCTTAGTTAGGCTCTGACGCTGTCCGTACATCAAGCCCTGCCACTGGTCCTGATTAAGGCCCTCACGCTGCTGCTAACTAAGGCCCTGATGCTCTCAATGACTAAGGTCTTCTCGTTATCCCTTGGTCATTTCCTTTCACTATCTCTGGCCTGGAACCTGACTCTGTCCCGAGATAATCTCCTGCATCTTATGCTAACTGAAACCCTAATGCTCTCCCTAACTAAGGCCTTGACTACTCCTAAGGGCATGACACTGTCTCTAACAAAGGCCCAGAATCTGTCCCTAATATAGGCCCTGCTGCCAGCAATAACTAAAATCCTGACACTCTCCTGAGCTAATATCCTGACCCATTTCTAACCAAGGTCCTGATACTGTCCCTAAGAAAGCCCTGTCGCTGTCTTTAAGTGAAGACCTGAGGCTGTCTGTAACTCAGGCCCTGAAGCTTTCCCTAACTGAGGCCTTGACGCTGTGACTAACTAGGGCTCTGGTCATGTCTTTAACTAAGAGCCTAAAGCTGATCCAACAAAGATACTGATGCTGCTCCTAAGTCATTCCCTGACAGTGTCCCCAGCTAAGGGCCTGACATTAGGCCTCACTCAGGCCCTGTCGCTCTCCCTAAGTCAGGCCCCGATGCTGTCCCTACCTGAGGCCTTAACACTGGTTCTGAATAAGGCCTTGATATTCTCAGTAACAAAAGTCTTCACACTATCCTTAGGTCATTTCCTGACACGATTCCTAGACTTTACCCTAACCGTGTCCCGAGCTAATGTCCTACATCTTATGCTAACTAAAGACCTTATGCTGTGCCAACCTCAGGCACTGAATTTAGTCCCAAGGCCGCTAGACTGTCCCTAACTAGGCTCCATGCCCTCATCGTCACAATGCTCTGTGACCACTCTCATCACAATGCTCCATGGCCTTTGTCCTCACAATGCTCCATGGCCCCTGTAATCACACTGCTCCATGACCCCTTTCATCACAATGCACCATGAACACTGTCATCACAATGCTCCATGACACCTGTCATCACAATGCTCCATGGCAGTTGTCATCACAATGTTCCCTCGTGCTTTTCATCACAATGCTTCATGAAAACTTTCATCAAAATGCTCCATGACCTCTTTCTTCACAATGCTCCATGACCATTGTCCTCACAATGCCACATGACCCTTTTCATCACAATGCTCCATGACCACTTTCTTCACAATGCTCCATGACAATTGTGATCACAATGCTCCATGCCCTTGTCATCACAATGCTCCATGGCCCCTGAAATCACAGTGCTCCATGACTCCTGTCATCGCAATGATCCATGACCCATTTCATCACAATGCTCCTTGACACCTGTCATCAGAATGCTCCATGGCCTTTGTCATCACCATGCTCCATGGCCCCTGTAATCAGAGTACTCCATGTCCCCTTTCATCACAATGCTCCATGACCACTGACATCACAATGCTCCATAGCCCTTGTCATCACAATGTCCCATGACCCAATTCATCACAAAGTTCCATGCCCTTTTCATCACAATTCCGCATGGCCCCTTTCATCACAATGCTCCCCGAGCCCTTTCATCACAATGCTCCATTATACCTGTAATCACAATGATCCATGACCCCTTTCATCACAATATTCCATTAATTCTTCAACACAATGCTCTATGAACCTTGTCATAACAATGCTCCATGTCCTCCTCATCACAATGCTTCTTGGCCCTTGTCATCACAATGCTCCTTGCCCCATGTCATAACAATGCTCCATGCCCTTGTCATCACAATGCTCCATGGCGCCTGTTTACACAATTCTCCAGAACCCTTGTCATCACAATGGTCCATGCCCGTGTCATCACAATGCCCCATGACACTTTTCATCACAATGCTCCATGACCCCTGTCTTCACAATGCTCCATGACCCGTTTCATTTCAATGTTCCATTTCCCCTTTCATCACAATGATCCATGGCACTTGTCATCACAATGCTCCATGATCCCTGTAATCACAATTATCCATGACCCATTTCATCACAATGCCCCATGACCCCTGTCATCACAATGCTCCATGGCCCTTATAATCACAATGCTCCATGACACTTCTCATCACAATTCTCCATGTCCTTTGTCATCCCAATGCTCCAAGGCCCCTGTAATCACAGAGCTCCATGACTCCTTTCATCACAATGTTCCATGACACCTGTCATCAAAATGCCCCATGACGCCTGTCATCACAATGCTCCATGGCCCTTCTCAGCACAATGCTCCATAACCCTTGTGATCACAATGCTCCATGATCCATGTCATCACAATGCTCCATAGCCTTTGTCATCACAAGACTCCATGACCCCTGTCATCACAGTGCTCCATTACGCTTGTCATCACAATGCTCCATGATCCCTGTCATCACAATGACCCATGACCACTTTCAGCACAGTGGTCCATGACCCCTTTCGTCACAATGTTCCATGGCTCTTGTCATCACAATGCCCCATGGCCCCTTTCATCACAGTGCTCCATGACCATTGTCATCACAATGCCCCATGACCCCTTTAATCAAAATGCTCCATGACACATTTCATCACAATGCTCCATGATTATTGTCATCACAATGCTCCATGCCTATTTCATCACAGTGCTCCATGGCCACTGTAATCACAGTGCTCCTAGACCCTTATAATCACAATGCTCCATGCCATTTGTCATCGCAATGTTCCATGGCCCTTGTCATCACAATGCTCCATAGAGCTTGTCTTAAGAATGCTCCATGATGCCTGTCATCACAATGGTACATGACCACTTTCATCACAATGCCCCATAACCCCTTTCATCAAAATGCTCCATGGCCCTTGTCATCACAATGCTCCTAGGTGCTTTTCATCACAATCCTCTGTGATCCCTTTAATCACCATGATGCATGACCCTTTCATCACAATGCTCCATGTCCCCTTTTCATCACAATGCTCCATGACCCCTTTTCATCACAATGCTCCATGAACATTTTCATCACAAGGCTCCATGCCCTTATCATCACAGTGCTCCATGAACCCTTTCATCAAAATGCGCCATGACCATTGTCATCACAATGCTCCATGACCCATGTCATCGCAATGCTCCATGACCCCTGTCATTGCAATGTTCCATGACACTTGTCATCGCAATGCTACATGCCATTGTCATCACAATGCTCCGTACCCCCTGTCATCACAATGCTCCATGACCCTTGTCATCACAATGGTCCATGGCCCCTGTCATTCACAAAGCCAAATGACACCTGTCATCACAATGCTACATGGCCCTTATCATCACAGAGCTCCACACCCTTGTCATCACAATGCTCCATAACCCCGTTCATCACAATGCTCAAAATTACCCCTGTAATCACAGTACTCCATAACCCTTTTCATCACAATGCTCCATGCCCATTTTTATCACAATGAGCCATGCCCATTTTCATCAGAATGCTCCATTACCTGAAAAAAAAAGAGGATTAACCAAGATGGTGGAGTAGAAGGACCTGCTCTCACTCCCTCTTGTGAGAGCACCAGAATCACAACTGGCTGCTGGACAATCATTGACAGGAAGACCCTGGACTTCACCAAGGAGGATACCCCATGTCCAAGGACAGAGGAGAAGCCACAGTGAGATGGTAGGAGGGGTGCAATCAGAGTAAAATCAAATCCCATAACTGCTGGGTGGGTGACTCACAGACTGGTGAACACTTATACCACAGAAGTCCACCCACTGGAGTGAAGGTTCTGAGCCCCACGTCAGGCTTCCCAACCTGGGGGTCCGGCTACAGGAGGAGGAATTCCTAGAGAATCAGACTTTGAAGCCTAGTGGGAATTGATTCCAGGACTTTGACAGGACTGGGGGAAACAGAGACCCCACTCTTGGAGGGCACACACAAAGTAATGTGTGCATTGGGACCCAGGGGAAGGAGCAGTGACCCTGGGGGAGACTGAACCAGACCTACCTACTGGTGTTGGTGGGTCCCCTGCAGAGGCGGGTGGTGGCTCTGTTTCACCGTGGGGATAAGGACACTGGCAGCAGAGGTTCTGGGAAGTTCTCCTTGGCGTGAGCCCTCCCAGAGTCTGCCATTAACCCCACCAAAGAGCACGGGTAGGCTCCAGTGTTGGGTTGCCTCAGGAAAAACAACCAACAGGGAGGGAACCCAGCCCCACCCATCAACAGTCAAGTGGATTAAGGTTTTACTGAGCTCTGACAGTCACAGCAACAGTCAGTTCTACCCACCACCAGAGCCTCCCATCAAGCCTCTTAGATAGCCTCAACCACCAGAGGGCAGACAGCAGAAGCAAGAAAAACTACAATCCTGCAGCCTGTGGACCAAAAACCACAGTTACAGAAAGATAGAGAAGATGAAAAGGCAGAGGGCTATGTACCAGATGAAGGAACAAGAAAAAAACCCCAGAAAAAACAACTAAATGAAGTGGAGATAGGCAACCTTCCAGAAAAAGAATTCAGAATAATGATAGTGAAGATGATCCAGGACCTCGGAATAAGAATGGAGGCAAGGATTGAGAAGATGCAAGAAATGATTAACAAAGACCTAGAAGAATTAAAGAACAAACAAACAGAGATGACCAATACAATAACTGAAATGAAAACTACACTAGAAGGAATCAATAGCAGAATAACTGAGGCAGAAGAACGGATAAGTGACCTGGAAGACAGAATGGTGGAATTCACTGCTGTGGAACAGACTAAAGAAAAAAGAATGAAAAGAAATGAAGACAGCCTAAGAGACCTCTGGGACAACATTAAACCCAACAACATTCGCATTATAGGGGTCCCAGAAGGAGAAGAGTGAGAGAAAGGACCAGAGAAAATATTTGAAGAGATTATAGTCGAAAACTTCCCTAACATGGGAAAGGAAATAGCCACCCAAGTCCAGGAAGCACAGAGAGTCCCATACAGAATAAACCCAAGGAGAAACACGCTGAGACACATAGTAATCAAAGTGGCAAAAATTAAAGACAAAGAAAAATTATTGAAAGCAGCAAGGGAAAAACGACAAATAACATACAAGGGAACTCCCATAAGGTTAACAGCTGATTTCTCAGCAGAAACTCTGCAAGCCAGAAGGGAGTGGCATGATATACTTAAAGTGATGAAAGGGAAGAACCTACAACCAAGATTACTCTACCTGGCAAGGATCTCATTTAGATTTGATGGAGAAATCAAAAGCTTTACAGACAAGCAAAAGCTAAGAGAATTCAGCACCACCAAACCAGCTCTACAACAAATGCTAAAGGAAATTCTCTAAGTGGGAAACACAAGAGAAGAAAAGGACCTACAAAAACAAACCCAAAACAATTAAGAAAATGGTCATAGGAACATACATATCGATAATTACCTTAAACGTGAATGGATTAAATGCCCCAACCAAAAGACATAGACTGGCTGAATGGATACAAAAACAAGACCCATATATATGCTGTCTACAAGAGACCCACTTTAGACCTAGGGACACATACAGACTGAAAGTGAGGGGATGGAAAAAGATATTCCATGCAAATGGAAATCAAAAGAAAGCTGGAGTAGCTATACTCATATCAGATAAAATAGACTTTAAAATAAAGAATGTTACAAGAGACAAGGAAGGACACTACATAATGATCCAGGGATCAATCCAAGAAGAAGATATAACAATTATAAATATATATGCACCCAACATAGGAGCACCTCAATACATAAGGCAACTGCTAACAGCTATAAAAGAGGAAATCGACAGTAACACAGTAATAGTGGGGGACTTTAACACCTCACTTACACCAATGGACAGATCATCCAAAATGAAAATAAATAAGGAAACAGAAGCTTTAAATGACACAATAGACCAGATACATTTAATTGATATATATAGGACATTCCATCCAAAAACAGCAGATTACGCGTTCTTCTCAAGTGCACATGGAACATTCTCCAGGATAGATCACATCTTGGGTCACAAATCAAGCCTCAGTAAATTTAAGAAAACTGAAATCATATCAAGCATCTTTTCTGACCACAACGCTATGAGATTAGAAATGAATTACAGGGGGCTTCCCTGGTGGCGCAGTGGTTGAGAATCTGCCTGCCAATGCAGGGGACACGGGTTCGAGCCCTGGTCTGGGAAGATCCCACATGCCACGGAGCAACTGGGCCCGTGAGCCACAATTACTGAGCCTGCGCGTCTGGAGCCTGTGCTCCGCAACAAGAGAGGCCGCGATGGTGAGAGGCCCACGCACCGCGATGAAGAGTGGTCCCCACTTGCCGCAACTAGAGAAAGCCCTCGCACAGAACCGAAGACTCAACACAGTCATAAATAAATAAATAAATAAAAGAACGTGAATTTCTAAAAAAAAAAAAAAAATTTATTAAAAAAAAAAAAAAAAAAAAGAAATGAATTACAGGGAAAAAAACGTAAAAAAGACAAACACATGGAGGCTAAACAATACGTTACTAAATAACCAAGAGATCACTGAAGAAATCAAAGAGGAAATAAAAAAATACTTAGAGACAAATGACAATGAAAACACGACGACCCAAAACCTATGGGATGCAGCGAAAGCAGTTCTAAGAGGGAAGTTTATAGCTATACAAGCCTACCTAAAGAAACAAGAAAAATCTCAAGTAAACAATCTAACCTTACACCTAAAGAAACTAGAGAAAGAAGAACAAACAAAACCCAAAGTTAGCAGAAGGAAAGAAATCATAAAGATCAGAGCAGAAATAAATGAAATAGAAACAAAGAAAACAATAGCAAAGATCAATAAAACTAAAAGTTGGTTCTTTGAGAAGATAAACAAAATTGATAAGCCATTAGCCAGACTCATCAAGAAAAAGAGGGAGAGGACTGAAATCAATAAAATCAGAAATGAAAAAGGAGAAGTTACAACAGACACCGCAGAAATACAAAGCATCCTAAGAGACTACTACAAGCAACTTTATGCCAATAAAATGGACAACCTGGAAGAAATGGGCAAATTCTTAGAAAGGTATAACCTTCCAAGACTGAACCAGGAAGAAACAGAAAATATGAACAGACCAATCACAAGTAATGAAATTGAAACTGTGATTTAAAATCTTCCAACAAACAAAAGTCCAGGACCAGATGGCTTCACAGGTGAATTCTATCAAACATTTAGAGAAGAGCTAACACCCATCCTTCTCAAACTCTTCCAAAAAATTGCAGAGGAAGGAACACTCCCAAACTCGTTCTATGAGGCCACCATCACCCTGATTCCAAAACCAGACAAAGACACTACAAAAAAAGAAAATTACAGACCAATATCACTGATGAATATAGATGCAAAAATCCTCAACAAAATACTAGCAAACAGAATCCAACAACACATTAAAAGGATCATACACCACGATCAAGTGGGATTTATCCCAGGGATGCAAGGATTCTTCAATATACGCAAATCAATCAATGTGATACACCATATTAACAAATTGAAGAAGAAAAACCATATGATCATCTCAATAGATGCAGAAAAAGCTTTTGACAAAATTCAACACCCATTTCTGATAAAAACTCTCCAGAAAGTGGGCATAGAGGGAACCTACCTCAACATAATAAAGGCCATATATGACAAACCCACAGCAAACATCATTGTCAATGGTGAAAAACTGAAAGCATTTCCTCTAAGATCAGGAACGAGACAAGGATGTCCACTCTCACCATTATTATTCAACATAGTTCTGGAAGTCCTAGCCACGGCAATCAGAGAAGAAAAAGAAATAAAAGGAATACAAATTGGAAAAGAAGAAGTAAAACTGTCACTGTTTGCAGATGACATGATACTATACATAGAGAATCCTAAAACTGCCACCAGAAAACTGCTAGAGCTAATTAATGAATTTGGTAAAGTTGCAGGATACAAAATGAATGCACAGAAATCTCTTGCATTCCTATACACTAATGATGAAAAATCTGAAAGAGAAATTAAGGAAACACTCCCATTTACCATTGCAACAAAAAGAATAAAATACCTAGGAATAAACCTACCTAGGGAGACAAAAGACCTGTATGCAGAAAACTATAAGACACTGATGAAAGAAATTAAAGATGATACCAACAGATAGAGAGATATACCATGTTCTTGGATTGTAAGAATCAACATTGTGAAAATGAGTATACTACCCAAAGCAATCTACAGATTCAATGCAATACCTATCAAATTACCAATGGCATTTTTTACGGAGCTAGAGCAAATCATCTTAAAATTTGTAAGGAGACACAAAAGACTCCGAATAGCCAAAGCAGTCTTGAGGCAAAAAAATGGGGCTGGAGGAATCAGACTCCCTGACTTCAGACTATACTACAAAGCTACAGTAATCAAGACAATATGGTACTGGCACAAAAGCAGAAACATAGATCAATGGAACAAGATAGAAAGCCCAGAGATTAACCCACGCACCTATGGTCAACTAACCTATGACAAAGGAGGCAAAGATATACAATGGAGAAAAGACAGTCTCTTCAATAAGTGGTGCTGGGAAAACTGGACAGCTACATGTAAAAGAATGAAATTAGAATACTCCCTAACACCATACACAAAAATAAACTCAAAATGGATTAGAAACCTAAATATAAGACTGGACACTATCAAACTCTTAGAGGAAAACATAGGAAGAACACTCTTTGACATAAATCACAGCAAGATCTTTTTTGATCCACCTCCTAGAGTAATGGAAATAAAAACAAAAATAAACAAGTGGGACCTAATGAAACTTCAAAGCTTTTGCACAGCAAAGGAAACCATAAACAAGACAAAAAGACAACCCTCAGAATGGGAGAAAATATTTGCAAATGAATCAACGGACAAAGGATTAATCTCCAAAATATATAAACAGCTCATTCAGCTCAATATTAAAGAAACAAACACCCCAATCCAAAAATGGGCAGAAGACCTAAATAGACATTTCTCCAAAGAAGACATACAGACGGCCACGAAGCACATGAAAAGATGCTCAACATCACTAATTATTAGAGAAATGCAAATCAAAACTACAATGAGGTATCACCTCACACCAGTTAGAATGGGCATCATCAGAAAATCTACAAACAACAAATGCTGGAGAGGGTGTGGAGAAAAGGGAACCCTCTTGCACTGTTGGTGGGAATGTAAATTGATACAGCCACTATGGAGAACAATATGGAGGTTCCTTAAAAAACTAAAAATAGAATTACCATATGACCCAGCAATCCCACTACTGGGTATATACCCAGAGAAAACCGTAATTCAAAAAGACACATGCACCCGAATGTTCATTGCAGCACTATTTACAATAGCCAGGTCATGGAAGCAACCTAAATGCCCATCAACAGACGAATGGATAAAGAAGAGGTGGTACATATATACAATGGAATATTACTCAGCCATAAAAAGGAACGAAATTGAGTCATTTGTTGAGACGTGGATGGATCTAGAGACTGTCACACAGAGTGAAGTAAGTCAGAAAGAGAAAAACAAATATCGTATATTAATGCATGTATGTGGAACCTAGAAAAATGGTACAGATGAGCCAGTTTGCAGGGCAGAAGTTGAGACACAGATGTAGAGAATGGACATATGGACACCAAGGGGGGAAAACTGCGGTGGGGTGGGGATGGTGGTGTGCTGAATTGGGCGATTGGGATTGACATGTATAGACTGATGTGTATAAAATTGATGCCTAATAAGAACCTGCAGTATAAAAAAACAAACAAAACAACTAATACTAAACTTTCATTGGGTTATTTGTATGGAAATACGTTAATATAAATGTTTCAGACATTACATGAAATTTCTAAAAATCTTATATTTGTATGTGTATGGAAATATGTATGGAAATATGTTAATATAAATGTTTCAGACATTACATGAAATTTCTAAAAATCTTATATGTTCTGGTATAATGTTATAAGTAACAATCCTAGTTATTACTTTAAAATGTATATCTCAGAAATAACTAATTTTCTTGTCAACTGCATTATTATGAACTTTCATCAAATCTTTAACCGTGGTCATTTTTAAGTCTTTTGTCATTTACAGACCGTTCTGGGTGTGCTCTAATGATTTTGCAAATATGTTCCTATAAAAGGGTTTCATCTTCAAGAAATTCATGGAAAAGACTCTGACAAGTACAGGTTTCTGGTAACTGACTGTACTGCTGAACTGAATGAATAAGCATTTTCAGAACTCTAATGAAAAACTGATGAACTCATAAAAGTGCTAACAAAAGATCAAGATGAAAAAAAAATTAATTACATGGGACTGAGTGAACTGATGAGGATGAGTATAATTCTTGTGTCTTTCTGTCTGAATTAAAAAAAAAATCCCACAAGGACTCAGAGGCAAAGAATATACAAATCAATTTTCACTGCAAAGTAAAGGAGCTGTTACAGTGGAGGATTACTGGACTGAATGTCAATATTATGACATAGTATGAGTGTGTTTCATGTTTGGTAATTGCAATCATTGTTGCTTTTGTTGTGGTCATCCATGTACAATGCTTGGTGTCAGTCTATTTATCTTTTGTAAAAATAAAATACAGTGTGTGTGTGTGAAAAAAAAAAAGAATGCTCCATTACCCCTGTCTCATGTCCCCTTTCATCACAATGCATCACAATTACCCCTTTAATCACAGTGCTCCATAAGCCCTTTCATCCCAGTGCTCCATGCCCCCTGTCATCACCATGCTCCATGACCCCTTTCATCACAATGCTCCATTAATCCTTTCATCGCACTGCTCTATGACTTTTGTCATCACAATGCTCCCTGCCCTTCTCATCACAATGCTCCATGACCCCTTTCATTACAATGCTCAATGCCCCCCGTCATCACAATGTCCCATGACCCCGTCATCACAATTCTCCATGATCCCCTTCATCACAATGCTCCATAGCCACCTTCATCACAAAGCTCCATGAACCTTGTTATAACAATACTCCATGATCCGTGTCATCACAATGCTCCTTGAACAATTTCATCACAATGCCCCATGACCCCTGTCATCACAATGCTCCATGACCCCTTCCATCACAATGCTCCATGACCCCTTTCATCAAAATGCGCCATGACCATTGTCATCACAATGCTCCATGACCACTGTCAGCACAGTGGTCCATGACCTTTTCATCACAATGTTCCATGGCTCTTGTCATCACAATGCCCCATGGCACTTGTCATCACAATGCTCCATGGCCCCTTGTCATCACAATGCCCCATGGCCCCTTTCATCACAATGCTCCCAGACGTCTTTCATCACAATGCTCCATGACCACTTTCATCACAATACTCCATGTGCCCTGTTCATCACAATGCTCCGTGACCACTTTTCATCACAATGCTCCATGACGATTTTCATCACAAGGCTCCATGCCATTCATCACAATGCCCATGACCCCTTCCATCACAATGCTCCATGACCCCTTTCATCAAAATGCACCATGACCATTGTCATAACAATGCTCCATGACCTCGTTCATCAAAATGCTCCATGGCCCCTTTCCTTACAATGCTCCATGGCTCTTGTCATCGCAAAGCTCCATGGCGCTTGTCATCACAAGGCTCCATGACTGCTGTAATCACAATGATCCATGACCCCTTTGATAAGAATTTTCCATTACACCTTTCATCACAATGATCATTGACCCCTTTGATAACAATTCTCCATTACCCCTTTCATCACAATGATCCTTGGCACTTGTCATCACAATGCTCCATGATCCCTGTAATCACAATGATCCTTGACCCCTTTCATCACAATGTTCCATGGCCGCTTTCATCACAATGATCCATAACCCCTGTCATCACAATGTTCCATGACCCTTTCACCACAAAGCTCCAAGATCCCTGTCATCAAAATGCCCCATGACTCCTATCATCACAATGCTCCATGGCACTTGTCATCACAATGCTCCATGACCCCTGTCATCACAATGCTCCATAGCGCTTTTCATCACAATCCTCCATGACCACTTTCATCACAATGCTCCATGACCATTTTCATCACAATGCTCCATGACCACTTTCATCAAAATGCCTCATGAACCCTGTAATCACAATGCTCCATGGCCCTTGTCATCACAATTCTCCATGGGCCTTGTCATCAAAATGCTCCATTACTCTTGTTATCACAATGCTCCATGCCCTTGTCATCACAATTCTCCATGACCCTTGTCATCACAATGCTCCATGGCACTTGTCATCACAATGATCCAGAGCCTTAGTTCCTGAGTTGGGAGTAGTATCATTGCCTCAGTTAGGGAAAATGTCAGTGCCTGAGTTGGGAGTAGTGTCAGGGCCTAAGTTACAGTGTCAGGGCATGAGTTAGGAGTAGTCTCAGGGCCTTAGTTAGGGACAGTGTCAGTGCCTGTGTTGGCAGTAGTGTCAGGGCACTAGTAAGGGACAGTGTCAGTGCCTCAGTTGTGAATAGTTTCAGGGCCTTAGATAGGGACAGTGTCAGTGCCTGAGTTGGGATTAGTGTCAGGGTCTTTCTTAGGGACCATGTCAGGGCGTGAGTTATGAGAAATCTCAGGGCCTTAGTTAGGGACAGTGTCAGTGACTGTGTTAGGAATAGTGTCAGGGCCTGCTTTAGGAGTAGTGTGAGAGTCGTAGTTAAGGACAGTGTCAGAGCCTGAGTTCAGAGTAGTGTCAGGGACATAGTTGCAACACTTTCAGTGTCTGATTTGGGAGTAATGTCAGCGCCTTAGTTCTGGACAATGTCAGTGCCTGAGTTGGGAGTAGTGTCAGGGCCTTAGTTAGGGACAGTTTCAGTGGCTGAGATGGGAGTAGTGCCAGGGCCTTAGTTATGGACAGTGTCAGTGCCTGAGTTGGGATTAGTGTCAGGGTCTTTATTATGGACAGTGTCAGGGCCTGAGTTAAGAGTAGTGTCAAGGCCTGAATTTGGTAAAGTGTCAGCGCCTGAGTTGGGAGTAGTATCAGACCCTTATTTAGGGACAGCATCATTGCCTGAGTTGGGAGTAGTGCCAAGGCCTAAGTTATGGACAGTGTCAGGGCCTGAGTTAGGAGTAGTCTCAGGGCCTTAGTTAAGGACAGTGTCAGTGACTGTGTTAGGAAAAGTGTCAGGGCCTGAGTTAGGAGTAGTTTGAGACCGGAAGTTAGGAACAGTGTCAGGGCCTGAGTTGTGAGTAGTTGCAGGGCCTTAGTTAACGACAGTGTCAGTGCCAGAGTTGGGAGTAGTGTCAGGGCCTTAGTTAGGGACAGTGTCAGTGTCTGAGTGGGGAGTAGTGTCAGGGTCTTTCTTAGGGACAGTGTCAGGGCCTTAGCTAAGAGTAATGTTAAGGCCTTAGTTAGAGAGAGTGTCAGTGCCAGAGTTAAGAGTAGTGTCAGGGTCTTTGTTAGGGACAGATTCAGGGCCTGAGGTTAGAGTAGTCTCAGGGCCTTAGTTAGGGAGAGTGTCAGTGCCTGAGTTAGTAGTAGTGTCAGGGCCTAAGTTATGGACAGTGTCAGTGCCTGAGTTAGGAGTAGCAAGAGGGCTTTTCTTAGTTATCGTGTCAGGGCCTGAGTTAGGAGTAGTGTCAGGGCTTTAGTTAGGGACAGTGTCACGGCCTGAGTTAGGAGTATTCTCAGGGCCTTAGCTAGAGACACTGTCACTGACTGTTTTAGGAATAGTGTTAGGGCCTGATTTAGGAGTAGTGTGAGAGCGATATTTAAGGACAGTGTCAGGGCCTGTGTTGTGAGAAGTGTAAGGGCCTAAGTTATCGACAGTGTCAGTGCCAGAATTGGGAGTAAAGTCAGGGACTTAGTTAGGGACAGTGTCAGTGCCTGAGTTGGGAGTATTGTCAGGGTCTTTTTTAGGGACAGTGTCAGGGCCTGAGTTAAGAGTATTATCAAAGCCTTAGTTAGGGAGAGTGTCAGTGTCTGAGTTTGGCGTAGTGTCAGAGCCTTAGTTAGGGACAGCGTCAGTGCCTGAGTTGTGAAGAGAGTCAGGGCTTTAGTTATGGACAGCGTCAGTGCCTGACTTGGGAGTAGTGTCAGGGCCTTAGTTAGGGACAGTGTCATTGCCTGTGTTGGGAGTAGTGTCAGGGCTTTAGTTATGAACAGTGTCAGTGTCTGAGTTGGGATGAGTGTCAGTGTCTTTATTATGGACAGTGTCATTGCCTGAGGTGGGAGAAGTGTCAAGGCCTTAGTTAGGGTCAGCGTCACTGCCGGGGTTGGGAGTAGTGTCAGAGCCTTATTTAGGGACAGCTTCAGTGTCTGAGTTGGGAGTAGTGTCAGGACCTGTGATAGGAGTATTCTCAGGACCTTAGTTAGGGACAGTGTCAGTGACTGTGTTAGGAAGAGTGTTAGGGCCTGATTTAGGAGTAGTGTGAGAGCGGTATTTAGGGACAGTGTCAGGGCCTGTGTTGTGAGGAGTGTGAGGGCCTAAGTTGTCGACAGTGTCAGTGCCTGAGTTGGAAGTAATGTCAGGGCCTTAGTTAGGGACAGTGTCAGTGCCTATGTTGGGAGTATTTTCACAGCCTACGTTAGGGACAGCGTCAGTGCATGAGGTGGGAGTAGTGTCAGAGCATTAGTAAGGGACAGTGTCAGTGCCTGAGTTGGGAGTAGTGTCAGGGTCTTAGTTAGGGACAATGTCAGTGGCTGAGTTGGGAGTAGTGTCAGGGTCGCTGTTAGGGACAGTGTCAGGGCCTGAGTTAAGAGTGGTGTCAAGGCCTTAGTTAGGGAGATTTTTAGTGCCTGAGTTGGGAGCAGTGTCAGAGTCTTAGTTAGGGACCTCATCAATGCTTAACTTGGGAGTAGTTTCAGGGCCTTAATTAGGGATAGCTTCAGTGCCTGAGTTGGGAGTAGTGTCAGTGCCTTAGTTAGGGACACTGTCAGTGCCTGAGTTGGGAGTAGTGTCAGGGACATAGTTAGGGACAGTGTCAGAGCCTCAGTTGGCAGTAGTATCAAGGCCTTAGTTGATGGACAGTGTCAGGGCCTGAGGTAGGAGTAGTCTCAGGGCCTTATTTAGGTAGAGTGTCAGTGTCTGATTTATGGATAGTGTCAGGGCCTAAGTTATGGACAGTATCAGTGCCTGAGTTAGGAGTAGTGTGAGGGCCTTTCTTAGTTATACTGTCAGGGCCTGAGTTAGGAGTAGTGTCAGGGCCTTAGTTAGGGACAGCTTCAGTGCCTGAGGTGAGAGTAATGTCAGGGCCGTATTTAGGGACAATGTCAGTGCCTGAGTTGGGAGTAGTGTTAGAGCCTTAGTTAGGCACATTATCAGTGCCTGAGATGGGAGTAGTGTCAGAGCCTTAGTTAGGGACGGTGTCAATGCCTGAGTTGGGAGTAGTGTCAGGGCCTTAGTTAGGGACAGTGTCATTGCCTGAGTTGGGAATAGTATCAGTGCCTTAGTTAGGGACAGTGTCAGGGCCTGAATTGGGAGAAGTCTCTGGGCCTTAGTTAGGAACAGTGTCAGTGACTGAGTTGGGAGTAGTGTCAGGGTCTTAGTTAAGGACAGTGTCAGGGCATGAGTTAAATATTGTGTCAAGCCTTAGTTACGTAAAGTGTCAGTTCTTGTGTTAAGAGTAGTGTAATGGCCTTAGTTAGTGAGTGACAGTGCCTGAGTTAGGAGTGGAGTCAGGGCCTTAGTTAAGGGAGTGTCAGTGCCTGAGTTAAGAGTAGTGTCAGGGCCTTAGTTAGGGACAGTGCCAGTGCCTGAGTTGGGAGTAGTGCCAGTCCCTTAGTTAGGGACAGCCTCAGTGCCTGAGTTGTGAGTAGTGTCAGAGCCATAGTTAGGGACGGTGTCAGAGGCTGAGATGGGGGTAGTGTCAGGGCCTGAGTTACGGACAGTGTCAGTGCCTGAGTTGGGATTAGTGTCAGGGTCTTTATTATGGATAGTGTCAGGGCCTGAGTTAATAGTAGTGTCAAGGCCTTAATTTGGGGGAGTGTCAGTGTCTGAGTTGATAGTAGTGTCAGACCCTTAGTTTGGGACAGCGTCAGTGCTTGAGTTGGGAGTAGTGCCAGGGCCTAAGTTACGGACAGTGTCAGGGCCTGAGTTAGGAGTAGTCTCAGGGCCTTAGTTAGGGACAGTGTCAGTGACTGTGTTAGGAGTCACTGTATTAGAAGCATTGTGATGACAGGGGGCATGGAGCATTGTGATGACAGGGTCAGGAGGCATTGCGATGACGGGGCCTGGAGCACTGTGATGAAAGTTGTCCTGGAGCATTGTGATGAAAAACATCATGAAGCATTGTGATGACAAGAGCCATGGTGCATTGTGATGATAAGAGTAATGGAGAATTGTCATGATATGGGTCACGGAGCATTATGATGACATGGTCATGGAACATTGTGATGACAAGAATTCTGGATCATTGTAATGAAAAGGGCATGGAGCATTGTAATTACTGGTTACATGGAGCATTGTGATGACATGGGCAGGGAATATTGTGATGACAGCAGTCAGGGAGCATTGTGATGAGAGGGGCCTTGGGACATTGTGATGACAGGCGTCATGGGGCATTGTGTTGACAGGGGTCATGGAGCATTGTGAAGACACGGTCATGGAACGTTGTGATGACAAAAATTCTTGAGCATTGTGATGAAAAGGGCAGGGAGCATTGTGATGACAAGTGTCATGGAGAATTGTGATTATATTGGTCATGGAGCATTGTGATGACACAGTCATGGAACATTGTGATGACAAGAATTCTGGTGCATTGTGATGAAAAGGGCATGGAACATTCTGACGACATGGGCAGGGAACATTGTGATGACAGCAGTCATGGAGCATTGTGATGAGAGGTGTCTTGGAGCATGGTGTTGACACGTGCATAGAGCACTGTGATCAGAAGAGATCTGGAGCATTGTGATGACAAGGGCATGGTGCATTGTGATGACAAGTGGCAAGGAGCATTGTGATGAAAGGGGTACTGTAGCATTGTGAGGAAAGGAGTCATGGATCATTGTGAGGACAGGGGTCATGGAGCTTTGTGGTGACAAGGGCCATGGAGCACTGTGATGACAGGGTCATGGGGCATTGTGATGACAGAGTGCATTGGGCATTGTGATGACATGAGGCATGGAGCACTGTGATGAAAGTTGTCCTGGAGCATTGTGATGAAAAGCACCATGGAGCTTTGTGATGACAAGAGGCACGGAGCATTGTGATGACAAGGGTCATGCAGAATTGTGATGATATGCGTCATGAATCTTTGTGATGACACGGTCATGGAACACTGCGATGACAAGAATTCTGCAGCATTGTTATGAAATGGGCATGGAGCATTGTGATTACAGGGGACGTGGATCACTGTGATCACATGGGCAGGGAACATTGTGATGACAGGGGTCATGGATCATTGTGAGGACAAGTGTCTTGGAACATTATGCTGACAGAGATCATGGAGCATTGTGATGACAGGCGTCATGCGGCATTGTGATGACAGTGGTCACCTAGCATTGTGATGAAAGTTATCATGGAGCACTGTGATGACAGGGGTCATGATGCATTGTGATGACAGTGGTCATGGAGTATTGTGATGAAAGGTATCATGGAGCAATGTGATTACAGGGACCATGGAGCATTGTGAATACATAGGCCATGGAGCATTGTGATGACAGGGGTCATGGAGCATTGTAATGAAAGTAGTCATGGATCATTGTGATGACAAGTGTCCTCGAACATTGTGATGACACGGTTCATGGAGCATTGTGATGACAAGGGAAATGGCGAATTTTGATGAGAGGTGTCATGGGGCATTGTGAGGACAGTGGTCATCTAGAATTGTGATGAAAGGTACCATGGAGCTCTGTGATGACAGGGGCCTTGGAGCATTGTGATGACAAAGGCCATGGAACATTGTGATGACAAGTGTCATGGAGAATTGTGATGACATGTGTATGGAGCATTATGATGACAAGAGTTCTGGAGCATTGTGATGACAAGGACATGGAGCATTGTGATTACAGGGCCATGGATCATTGTGATGACAACGGCATGGAGCATTGCTATGACAAGGGTCATCGAGCATTGTGATGACAGGGCTCACTGAGCATTGTGATGACAGGAGTCATGGGGCATTTTGATGACAGGGGGCATGGAGCATTGTGATGAAAATGGTCCTGGAGCATTGTGATGAGAGCGGTCACGGAGAATTGTGATGATAGGGATCATGCAGCATTTTGATGACAAGGTTTATGGAGCATTGTGATGACAGGGGTCATGGAACATTGTGATGACCAGGGTCATGGAGCACTGTGATAACAAGGATAATGGAGCATTGTGATCACAAGGACCATGTAGTATTGTGATGACAGGTTTCATGGGGCATTGTGATGTCAGGGGCATGGAGCACTGTGATTACTGGGGCCATGGAGCATTGTGATGACAAAAGCCATGGAGCATTGTGATGACTGGTGTCATGGAGCATGGTGATGAAAGGGGTCATAGGGAATTGTAATGACAAGGGCCATGGAGAATTGTGATGAAAGGGGTCAGCGAGGATTCTGATGAAAGTGGCCATTGAATATTGTGATGGAAAGGGCCATGGAGCATTGTGATGACTAGTGTCATGGAGCATTGTGATGACAGTGGTCATGGAGTATTGTGATGACAAGGGGCATGGAGCATTGTGATGAAACTGTTACTGGAGCATTGTGATGAGAGGTGTCATGGATCATTGTTATTACAGCGTTCATGGAGCACTGTGATGACAAGAATCATGGAGCATTCTGATTACAGGCATCCTGGAGCATTGTGATGACAGGGGTCATGCAGCATTGTGACGATAGGGTCATGGAGAATTGTGATGACAATTGTCATGGAGCATTGTGATGAAAGCGGTCATGGAGCATTGGGGTGAAACGGATCATGGGGTATTGTGATGAAAAGCGCCAGGGAGCATAGTGATGACAAGGGACCTGGAGCATTGTGATGACACGGGCATGGAGCATTGTGATGAAAAAAGCCACGGAGCATTTTGATGACAGGGGTCAAGGGGCATTGTGATGAGAGGGGTATGGAGCATTGTGATGAAAGTTGTCATGGAACACTGTGATTACAGTGTCCTGGGAGCATTGTGATGACAAAGGCCACGGAGCACTGTGATGAGAGGTGTCATGGGGCATTGTGATGACAGGGGGCATGGAGAATTGTGATGACAAGAGTTCTGGAGCATTGTGTGACAAAGGCCATGGAACATTGTGATGACAGGGGGCATTGCGCATTGTGATAACAGCGGGCATGGAGCATTCTGATGAAAGTTATCCTGGAGTATTGTGATGAAATGCACCATGGAACATTGTGATGACAAAGTCCATGGAGCAATGTGATGACAGGGTCATGGGGCACTCTGATGACAGTGGGCATGCAGCACTGTGATGAAAGGGGTCAAGGAGCACTGTGATTACAGGCGCCATGGGGCATTGTGATAACAAACCATGGAGCATTGTGATGAAAGGGGTCATGGATCATTGGGATGACAGGGGTCATGGAGCACTGTGATGACAATGGTCATGAAGCATTGCGATGAAAGGGGTTATGTGGCATAGTGACGACAAGGGCCATGGAGTATTTTGATGAAAGAGGTCATGGCCATTGTGATGAAAGGTGTCATGGAGCATTGCAATGAAAAGCACCAGGGAGCATCGTGATGACAAAGGCCAAGGAGAATTGAGATGACAAGGGTCATTGAACATTGTGATGACAGGGAACATGGAGCATTGTGATGACACGGGCATGGAGCACTGTGATGACAAGCGATCTGGAGAACTGTGATGACAAGGGTCACGGAGAATTGTGATGACAGGGGTCATGGAGCATTGTGATAACAGTTGTCAAGTGGCATTGTGATTACAGGGGGCATAGATCATTGTAATTAAAAGGATCATGGAGCAGTGTGATGTCAATGGTCATGGACCATTGTGGTGACAGGGGTCATGGAGCACTGTGATGAGAGTGGTCATGGAGCATTGTGATGAAAGGGGCAAAGGATCAATGTGATTACAAGGATCTTGGAGCATTGTGATGAAAAGTGTCAAGGAGCATTGTGATGACAGGGGCCATGGAGCTTTGTGATGAAAGGGTTCATGGATCATTGCAATGACAGGGGTAATGGAGCATTGTGATGATAGGTGCATGGTGCATTGTGATGACAATGGTCATGGATCATTGTGATGAAAGGGGTCATGGAGCATTGTGATGAAACAGGACATGTGGCATTGTGATGACGAGGGCCACGGAGCATTGTGAAGAAAGAGGTCATGTAGCATTGTGATGAATGTTGTCATGAAGAATTGTGATGATAAGCACCAGGGAGAATTCTGATGACAACGGCCATGGAGCATTGTGATGACAAGTGTCATGGAGCACTGTGATGACAAAGTCCATGGAGCATTGTGATGACAGGGGGCATTGGGCATTGCGATGACAGGGGGCACGGAGCATTGTGATGAAAACTTCATGGAGCATGGTGATGCAAGGCACCATGGAGCATTGTAATGACAAAGGCCATGGAGCATTGTGATGACAAAGGCCATGGAGCATTATGATGACATGGGTCATGGGGCATTGTGATGACAGGGTGCATGGAGCATTGTGATGAAAATGGTCCTGGAGCATTGTGATGAAAAGCACCATAGAGCATTGTGATGACAAAAGCCATGGAGCATTGTGATGACAAGGGTCATCGAGCATTGTGACGACAGGGGTCATGGAACATTGTGATGACATGGGCATGGAGCATTGTGATGACAAGGGCATGGTGCATTGTGATGACAAGTGGCATGGAGCATTGTAATGAAAATGGTACTGGAGCATTGTGAGGAATGGCGTCATGGATCATTGGGATGACAGGGGTCATGGAGGTTTGTGATGACAGTGGGCATGGAGCATTGTGATGATAAGGGCATGGTGCATTGTAGTAACAGTGGTCATGGAACATTGTGATGAAAGGGGTCAGGGGGCATTGTGTTGATAGGGATCATGGAGCATTGTGATTACAAGAGCATGGACCATTGTGATGAAAGGGGTACTGGAGCATTGTGAGGAAAGGGGTCATGTATCACTGTGATTACATGGATCATGGAGCATTGTGATGACAAAGGTCATGGAATATTGTAATGAAAGTGGTCATGGAGCACTGTGATGAAACGGGAGATGTGTAATTGTGACGACAATGGCCATGGAGCAATGTGATGAAATAGGTCATGTAGCATTTTGATGAAAGATGTCATGGAGCATTGTGATGAAGCGCACAAGGGAGCATTGGGATGACAAGGGCCATGGAGCATTGTGATGACAGGGGGCATGGAACATTGTGATGAAAGTTGTCCTGCAGCATTGTGATGAAATGCACCATGGAGCATTGTGATAACAGATGCCATGAAGCATTGTGATGACAAAGGCCATGGAGCAGTGTGATGACAGGGGTCATAGGGCATTGTGATGACATGGGGCATGGAGCATTGTGATGAAAATTGTCCTGGAGCATTGTGATGAAAAGCACCATAGAGCATTGTGATGACATGGGCCATGGAGCATTGTGATGACACGGGCATGGACCATTGTGATGACAAGAGATCTGGAACTTTGTGATGAGAAGGACATGGAGCACTGTAATGAAAATGGCACTGGAGCATTGTGAGGAATGGCATCATGGATCACTGGGATGACAGGGGTCATGGAGGTTTGTGATGACAAGGGCCTTGGAGCATTGTGATGACAGGGGTCCTGGGGCGTTGTGATGACAGGGGGCATGGAGTATTGTGATGATAAGGACATGGTGCATTGTAGTAACAGTGGTCATGGAACATTGTGATGAAAAGGGTCAGGGGGCATTGTGTTGATAAGGATCATGGAGCATTGTGATTACAAGAGCATGGACCATTGTGATGAAAGGGGTACTGGAGCATTGTGAGGAAAGGGGTCATGTATCACTGTGATTACATGGATCATGGAGCATTGTGATGACAAAGTTCATGGAACATTGTGATGAAAGGGGTCATGGAGAACTGTGATGACAGGGGTCATGGAGCATTGTGATAAAAGGGGTTCATGGAGCACTGTGATTACAGGGGCCATGGAACATTGTGATGACCAAAGCCGTGGAGCATTGTGATGAAAGGGGTCATGGAGCATTGTGATGACAAGGGCATGGAGCATTGTGATGACAAAGGACATGGATCATTGTGATGAATTGGATCATGGATGATTCTGACTAAAACGATCGTGGAGCATTGTGATGACAGGGTTCATGGAGCATTGTGATCACAATGGCCATGGAGCATTGTGATGACAGGTGTCATGGGGCAATGTAATGAAAGGGGTCATGGAACAATGTGATTACAGGGGCCATGGAGCATTGTGATGAAAAAAGCCATGCAGCACTGTGATAACAGGTGTCGTGGAGCATTGTGATGAAAAGGGTCATGGGGAATTGTTTTGACAAGGGCCATGGAGCATTGTGATTACAGGGTTCATGGAGCATTGTGATAACAGTTGTCAAGTGGCATTGTGATTACAGGGGGCATGGATCATTGTGATTAAAAGGATCATGGAGCAGTGTGATGACAATGGTCATGGAGCATTGTGGTTACAGGGGTCATGGAGCATTGTGGTTACAGGGGACATGGAGCATTGTGATGAGAGTGGTCATGGAGCATTGTGATGAAACGGGCAATGGATCAATGTGATTACAGGGATCATGGAGCATTGTGATGACAAGTGTCAAGGAGCATTGTGATGACAGGTGTCCTGGAGCATTGTGATGACAAGGGCCATGGAGCATTGTGATGACAGGTGTCATGGAGCATTGTGATGACAATGGTCACGGAATATTGTGATGAAATGGGTCATGCGGCCTTGTGATGACAGGCGTCATGGAGCATTGTGATGAAAGGGGTCATGGAGCACTATGATTACAGGGCCCATGGAGAATAGTGATGAAAAAAGCCAAGGAGCATTCTGATGACAGGGGTCAAGGGGCATTGTGATGAGAGGGGCATGGAGCATTGTGATGAAAGATGTCATGGCACACTGTGATTACAGTGTCCTGGGAGCATTGTGATTACAAAGGCCACGGAGCATTGTGAAGAAAGAGGTCATGTAGCATTGTGATGAAAGGTGTCATAGAGAATTGCGATGATAAGCACCAGGGAGAATTCTGATGACAAGGGCCATGGAGCATTGTGATGACAAGTGTCATTGAGCACCGTGATGACAAAATCCATGGAGCATTTTGATGACAGGGGGCATTGGGCATTGTGATGACAGGGGGCACGGAGCATGGTGATGAAAATTATGGTGGAGCATTGTGATGAAAGGCACCATGGAGCATTGTAATGACAAAGGCCATAGAGCATTGTGATGACAAGGGTCATCGAGCATTGTGATGACAGGGGTCATTGAGCATTGTAATGACACGAGCATGGAGCATTGTGATGACAAGATATCTGGACCATTATGATGACAAAGGCATGGAGCATTGTGATTACAGGGGCAATGGAGCATTGTGATGACAAGGGCATGGTGCATTGTGATGACATGTGGCATGGAGTACTGTGATGAAAGGGGTAGTGGAGCATTGTGAGGAAATGGGTCATGGATCATTTTGATGAGAGGGGTCATGGAACTTTGTGATAATAAGCGCCATGGAGCATAGTGATGAAAGGGGTCATGGGGCATTGTGATGACATTTGGCAGGGAGCATTGTGATGAAAGGGGTAATGGAGCACTGTGATTACAGGGGCCATGGAGCATTGTGTTGACAAAATCACTGAGCATTGTGATGAAAGGGTTCATGGATCATTGTGATGACAGGGGTCATGGAGCATTGTGATGATAGGGGAATGGCGCATTGTGGTGACAATGGTCATGGAACATTGTAATGAAAGTGGTCATGGAGCACTGTGATGAAATGGGAGATGTGTCATTGTGACGACAATGGCCATGGAGCATTGTGATGAAATATGTCATGTAGCATTTTGATTAAAGAGGTCATGGAGCATTGTGATGAAACACACAAGGGAGCATTGTTATGACAGGGGCATGGAACATTGTGATGAAAGTTGTCCTGCAGCATTGTGATGAAATGCACCATGGAGCATTGTGATAACAAATACCATGGAGCATTGTGATGACAAAGGCCATGGAGCAGTGTGATGACAGGGGTCATGGGGCATTGTGATGACATGGGGCATTGTGATGACATGGGGCATGGAGCATTGTGATGAAAAGCACCATAGAGCATTGTGATGACATAGGCCATGGAGCACTGTGATGACACGGGCATGGACCATTGTGATGACAAGAAATCTGGAACTTTATGATGACAAGTGCATGGAGCATTGTGACTACAGGGGCCATGGAGCATTGTGATGACAAAGGCATGGTGCATTGTGATGACAAGTGGCATGGAGCATTGTAATGAAAATGGTACTGGAGCATTGTGAGGAATGGCGTCATGGATCACTGGGATGACAGGAGTCATGGAGGTTTGTGATGACAGGGGTCATGGGGCGTTGTGATGACAGTGGGCATGGAGCATTGTGATGATAAGGGCATGGTGCATTGTAGTAACAGTGGTCATGGAACATTGTGTTAAAAAGGGTCAGGGGACATTGTGTTGATAGGGATCATGGAGCATTGTGATTACAAGAGCATGGACCATTGTGATGAAAGGGGTACTGGAGCATTGTGAGGAAAGGGTCATGTATCATTGTGATTACATGGATCATGGAGCATTGTGATGACAAAAGTCATGGAATGTTGTGATGAAAGGGGTCATGGAGCACTGTGATGACAGGGGCCATGGAGCATTGTGATGACCAAAGCCGTGGAGCATTGTTATGAAAGGGGTCATGGAGCATTGTGATGACAAGGGCATGGAGCATTGTAATGACAAATGGCATGGAGGACTGTGATGACAAAGGGCATGGATCATTGTGATGAATGGGATCATGGATGATTCTGACTACAACGATCGTGGAGCATTGTGATGACAGGGTTCATGGAGCATTGTGATGACAGGTGTCATGGGGCAATGTAATGAAAGGGGTCATGGAACAATGTGATTACAGGGGCCATGGAGCATTGTGATGAAAAAAGCCATGGAGCACTCTGATAACAGGTGTCATGGAGCATTGTGATGAAAAGGGTCATGGGGAATTGTAATGACAAGGGCCATGGAGCATTGTGATTACACGTTTCATGGAGCATTGTGATGACAAGAATCATGGAGCATTCTGATTACAGGGGCCATGGAGCATGGTGATGACAAAGGCCATGGAGCAATGTGATGACAGGGTCATGGGGCATTGTGATGACAGTGGGCATGGAGCATTGTGATGAAAGGGGTCAAGGAGCACTGTGATTACAGGCGCCATGGAGCATTGTTATAACAAACCATGGAGAATTGTGATGAAAGGGGTCATGGATCATTCCAATGACAGGGGTCATGGAGCATTGTGATGATAAGGGTATGGTGCACTGTGATGACAATGGTCATGGAACATTGTAATGAAAGTGGTCATGGAGCACTGTGATGAAAAGGGAGAGGTGTCATTGTGATGACAATGGCCATGGAGCATTGTGTTGAAATAGGTCATGTAGCATTTTGATGAAAGATGTCATGGAGCATTGTGATGAAACGCACAAGGGAACATTGTGATGACAAGGGCCATGGAGCATTGTGATAACAAGTGTCATGGAGCATTGTGATGACAGGGGGAACAGAACATTGTGATGAAAGTTGTCCTGCAGCATTCTGATGAAATGCACCATGGAGCACTGTGATAACAAATGCCATGGAGCATTGTGATGACAAAGGCCATGGAGCAGTGTGATGACAGGGGTCATGGGGCATTGTGATGACATGAGGCATTGTGATGACATAGGTCATGGGGCATTGTGATGACAGGTGTCATGGAGCATTGTGATGAAATGGGTCATAGGGAATTGTAATGACAAGGGCCATGGAGCATTGTGATGAAAGGGGTAAGGGAGGATTGTGATGACAGGGGACATTGAACACTGTGATGAAAGTGGTCCTGGAGCATTGTGATGACAGGGGTCATGGGGCATTGTGATGAAAGGGGCCATGGAGCATTGTGATGACAGGCGTCATGGGGCATTGTGATGACAGTGGTCATGGAGCATTGTGATGACAGTGTCCTGGAACATTGTGATGACACGGTTCTTGGAGCATTGTGATGACAAGGGCCATGGCGAATTTTGATGACAGGTGTCATGGGGCATTGTGATTACAGTAGTCATCTTGAATTGTGATGAAAGTTATAATGGAGCACTGTGATGAAAGGGGCCATGGAGCACTGTGATTACAGGGGGCATGGAGCATTGTGATGACATGGGCAGGGAACGTTGTCATGACAGACATCATGGAGCATTGTGATGAAAAGTGTCATAGAACACTGTGTTAACAGGGATCATGGAGCATTTTGATGAGAGGGGCCTTGGAGCATTGTGATAACAGGCTTCATGAGGCATTGTGATGACAGTGGTCATGGAGCATTGTAAAGAAAGGGGTCATGGAGCACTGTGATTACCGGGGCCAGGGAGCATTGTGATGACAAGGGCCATGGCGAATTGTGATGACAGGTGTCATGGGGCATTGTGATGACACCATCATGGAGCATTATGATGACAAGAGTTCTGGAGCATTGTGATGATAATGGCATGGAGCACTGTGATGACAAGGGTCATGGAGCATTGTGATGACAGGTGTCATGGGCCATTGTTATGAGAGGGGGCATGGAGCATTGTGATGAAAATGGTCCTGGAGCACTGTGATGACAGCGATCACAGACAATTGTGATGACAGGGATCATGCAGTACTGTGATGACAAGGGTCATGGAGCATGGTGATGACAAGGGCATGGAACATTATGAATACAGGGGCCATGGAGCATTGTGATGACAAGGGCAGTGAACATTGTGAAGACAGGGGTCATTGAGCATTAGGATGACAGGGGTCATGGAGCATTGTGATGAAAGGGAACATGGAGCAATGTGATTACAGGGGACTTGGAACATTGTGAATACATAGGCCATGGAGCATTTTGATGACAGGTGTCATGGAGCATTGTGATGAAAACGGTCATGGATCATTGTGATGACAAGTGTCCTGGAACATTGTGATGAAACGGTTCATGGAGCATTGTGATGACAAGGGCCATGGCGAATTGTGATGACAGGGGCCATGGAGCATCGTGATGACAACAGCTTGGAGCATTGTGATGACAAGAGCCATGGAGCATTGTGATGACACAGGTCATGGGGCATTGTGATGACAGGGGGCATTGGGCATTGTGATGACAGGGGGCATAGAGCACTGTGATGAAATTTCTCCTGCAACATTGTGATGAAAAGCACCATGGAGCATTGTGATGACAAGGGTCATGGAGAATTTTGATGACATGTTTCATGGAGCATTGTGATAACACGGTCATGGAACATTGTGATGCCAAGAATTCTGGAGCACTGTGATGAAATGGTCATGGAGCATTGTGATTACAGGGGACATGGAGCATTGTGATGACAAGGGCAGGGATCATTGTGATGACATGGGCTCTGGCGCATTGTGATCACAAGGACATCGAGCACTGTGATTACAGGGACCATGGAACACTGTGATGACAAGGGCATAGAATATTGTGAAGAAAATGGTACTGGAGCATTGTGATGAAAGTGGTCATGGATCATTGTGATAACAGGGATCATGGAGCATTGTGATCACAAGTGTCGTGGAGCATTGTGCTGAAAAGGGCCATGGAGCATTGTGATGACAGGGGTCCTGGGGTATTGTGATGACAGATGTCGTGGAGCATTATGATGGCTGGGGTCATGGAGCATATGATGAAAGGGTCATGGAGCATTGTCATGACAAGGGCCATGGAGTGGTGTGATGAAAATGGTCATGGAGCATTTTGAAAAAAAGGGTACTGGATAATTGTGATGAAAGGGGTCATGAATTATTCTGATGACAGGAATCATGGAGCACTGTGATGACAAGGGTCATGGAGCACTGTGATGAGAGTGGTTGGAGCATTGTGATGACAATAGCCATGGAGCACTGTGATGACAAGTGTCATGGGGCACTGTGATGACAGGCGTCATGAAGCATTGTGGTGAAAGGGGATGGGGACACCATGGAGATTCCAGCACTGACACTGTCCGTAACTTTGGCCCTGACAATACTCCTAACTCAGGCACTGACACTCTCCATAACTAAGGCCCTGATACTACTCCCAACTCAGGCACTGACACTGTCTCTAACTAAGGTCCTGACACTACTCACAACACAGACACTGAGAGTGTCCCTAAGTAAGGCTATGACACTACTCCCAACTCAGGCACTGAAGCTGTCCCTAACTAAGGCCATGACAATACTCCCAACTCAGGCACTGAAATTTTGACTAATTAGGGCCCTGACACTACTCCCAACTCAGGCACTGACACTGTCCCTAAATAAGACCCTGACACTACTCACAACTCAGGCACTGACGCTGTCCCTAACTAAGGCTCTAACACTACTCTCAACTCAGGCACTGACACTGTCCCTTACTAATGTCCTGGCACTTCTCTCAATTCAGGCACTGACACTGTCCCTAACAAAAGCCCTGACACTACTCCCAACATAGGCACTGACACTGTCCCTAAGTAAGGCCCTCACATTACTCCCAACTCAGGCACTGACACTATCCCTAACTAATGCCTTGACATTACTCTTACCTCAGGCCCTGACACTGTCCCTAACAAAGACCCTGACCCTACTCCCAACTCAGGCACTGACACTGTCCCTAAGTAAGGCCCTGACATTACTCCCAACTCAGGCCCTGATACTGTCCCTAACTACCGCTATCTCACTACTCCTAACACAAGCCCTGACGCTATTCCTAACTCAGTCACTGACACTGTCCCTATCTAAGGCCCTGACACTACTCCCATCTCAGGCACTGAAACTGTCCCTAAATAAGGCCCTGACACTATTCTCAACTCAGCCTCTGACATTTTCCCTAACAACGGCCCTGACAATACTCCCACATCACGCACTGAAGCTGTCCCTATCTAGAGGCGCTGACACTACTCCCAGCTCAGGTACTGACGCTGTCCCTAATGCCCTGACACAACTCCCAACTCAGGCACTGACGTTGTCCCTAACAAAGGCCCTGACACTACTCTCAACCTAGGCACTGACACTGTCCCTAACTAGGCCCTGACAGTACTCCGAACTCAGGCACTGACACTGTCTCTATCTACCGCTCTCACACTACTCCTAACTCAAGCCCTGACATTATTACAAACTCAGTCACTGACACTGCCCCCAACTAAGGCCCTGAGACTACTCTTAACTCAGGCCCTGACACTGTCCCTAATTAAGGCCCTGACACTACTCCCACTCAGGCACTGACACTGTGTCTAACTAAGGTCCTGACTCTACTCCCATCTCATGCGCTGAAGCTGTCCCTCTCTAAGGCGCTGACACTACTCCCAACTCAGGCACTGCCACTCTCCCTAACGTAGGCCCTGACATTACTCCCAAATCAGACACTGACACTGTCCCTATCTAAGGTGCTGACACTAGTCCCAACTCAGGGACTGACTCTGTCCCTAACTAAGGCCGTGACACTGTTCCTAACTCAGGTCCTTAAAATATCCGTAACTAAGGCTCTGTCACTACTCCTAACTCAGGCACTAACACTGTCCGTAACTGAGGCCCTGACACTACTCCCAACTCAGGCACTGACGCTGTACCTAACTAAGGCTTTGACAGTACTCTTCATTCAGGCCCTGACACTGTCCCTTACAAAGACCCTGTCACTACTCACAACTCAGGCACTGAAGCTGTCCCTAACTAAGGCTCTGACACTACTCCCAACTCAGGCACTGACACTG
Organism: Balaenoptera ricei; assembly: GCF_028023285.1. Lineage (NCBI taxonomy): Eukaryota > Metazoa > Chordata > Mammalia > Artiodactyla > Balaenopteridae > Balaenoptera > Balaenoptera ricei. The sequence goes on along the minus strand of NC_082650.1, from coordinate 94,331,083 downwards.
TCCCTTACTAATGCCCTGACACAACTCCCAACTCATGCACTGACACTGTCCCTAAAGAAGGCAGTGAAACTACTACCAACATAGGCACTGACAATGTCCCTAACTAGGCCCTGACACTATTCCCAACTCAGGCACTGACACTGTCCGTATGTAAGGCCCTGACATTACTCCCAAGTCAGGCACTTACACTGCCCTTTACTAAGGCCCTGACACCACTCACAACTCAGGCCCTGACAGTGTCCCTTACAAAGACCCTGACATTACTCACAACTCAGGCACTGAAGCTGTCCCTAACAAAGGCCCTGACACTATTCGCAAGTCAGGCACTGAAGCTGTCCCTAACTCAAGCCCTGACACTACTCGCAAGTCAGGCACTGACACGGTCCCTAAAGAAGGCAGTGAAACTACTACCAACATAGGCACTGACACTGTCCCTAACTAAGCCCTACACTATTCCCAACACAGGCACTGACACTGTCCCTTACTAAGGCCCTGACATTACTCCCAACTCAGGCAATGACACTGTCGCTAACTAAGGCACTGACACTACTCAGAACTCAATTCCTGACACTGTCCCTAACTACCGCTCTCACTCTATGCCTCACTCAGGCCCTGACACTATTCCTAACACAGTCACTGACATGGTCCCTAAGTAAGGCTCTGAGACTATTCTTAACGCACGCCCTGACACTATCCCTAACTAAGGCCCTGACAATAATCCCAACTCAGTCACTGACACTATCCGTAACTAAGACCCTGAGACTTCTCCGAACTAAGGCCCTGACACTGTCCCTAACCAAGGCCCTGATACTATTCCCAACTCAGGCACTGACACTGTCCCTAACTAAGAGCTCGACACTAATCTTAACTCAGGCCTTGACACTGTCCCTAACTAAGGCCCTGGCACTATTCTCAACTCAGGCACTGACGCTGTCCGAAAATTAGGCCCTGACGCTACTCCTAACTGAGGCACTGACACTCTCCGTAATTAAGGCCCTGAGACTACTCCTAACTCTGGCACTGACAATGTCCCTAAATAAGGCCCTGACACAACTCACAACTCAGGCACTGAAGCTGTCCTTAACTAAGGCCCTGACACTACTCGCAAGTCAGGCACTGACGCTGTCCCTATCTAAAGCCCTGAAACTATTCCCAACTGAGGCACTGACGCTGTCCCTAACTAAGACTCTAACACTACTCTCAACTCAGGCACTGACACTGTCCCTTACTAATGTCCTGACACTACTCCCAACTCAGGCACTGATACTGTCCCTATCTAATACCCTGACACTACTCCCACCTCAGGCACTGACGCTGTCCCTAACTAAGGCTTTGACACTACTCTTAATTCAGGCCCTGACACTGTCCCTTACAAAGACCCTGACACTACTCACAACTCAGGCAATGAAGCTGTACCTAACTAAGGTCCTGACACTCCTCGCAAGTCACGAACTGACGCTGTCCCTAACAAAAGCACTGAAACTATTCCCAACTCAGGCACTGACGCTATCCCTAACTAATGCCTTGACATTACTCTTACCTCAGGCCCTGACACTGTCCCTAACAAAGACCCTGACCCTACTCCCAACTCAGGCACTGACACTGTCCCTAAGTAAGGCCCTGACATTACTCCCAACTCAGGCCCTGACACTGTCCCTAACTACCAATATCTCACTACTCCTAACACAAGCTCTGACACTATTCCTAACTCAGTCACTGACACTGTCCCTATCTAAGGCCCTGACACTACTCCCATCTCAGGCACTGAAACTGTCCCTAAATAAGGCCCTGACACTATTCTCAACTCAGCCTCTGACATTTTCCCTAACAACGGCCCTGACAATACTCCGTCATGCACTGAAGCTGTTCCTATCTAGAGGCGTTGACACTACTCCCAGCTCAGGTACTGACGCTGTCCCTAATGCTCTGACACTACTCCCAACTCAGGCACTGACGTTGTCCCTAACAAAGGCCCTGACACTACTCTCAACCTAGGCACTGACACTGTCCCTAACTAGGCCCTGACAGTACTCCGAACTCAGGCACTGACACTGTCTCTATCTACCGCTCTCACACTACTCCTAACTCAAGCCCTGACATTATTACAAACTCAGTCACTGACACTGCCCCCAACTAAGGCCCTGAGACTACTCTTAACTCAGGCCCTGACACTGTCCCTAATTAAGGCCCTGACACTACTCCCACTCAGGCACTGACACTGTGTCTAACTAAGGTCCTGACTCTACTCCCATCTCATGCGCTGAAGCTGTCCCTCTCTAAGGCGCTGACACTACTCCCAACTCAGGCACTGCCACTCTCCCTAACGTAGGCCCTGACATTACTCCCAAATCAGACACTGACACTGTCCCTATCTAAGGTGCTGACACTAGTCCCAACTCAGGGACTGACTCTGTCCCTAACTAAGGCCGTGACACTGTTCCTAACTCAGGTCCTTAAAATATCCGTAACTAAGGCTCTGTCACTACTCCTAACTCAGGCACTAACACTGTCCGTAACTGAGGCCCTGACACTACTCCTAACTCAGGCACTGATACAATAACTAATGAAGGCACCGATGCTACTCCTAATTCAGGCTCTGACACTGTCCCTACAGACAGCTCTCACGCTACTCCTAACTCAGGCCCTAACACTACTCCTAACTCAGACACTGACACTGTCCCAAACTAAGACCCTGACACTACTCCCAACTCAGGCACTGACACTGTCCCTAAATAAGGCCCTGACACTACTCCCAATCAGACATTGACGCTGTCCCTGACTATAGCTCTGACACTATTCCCAACTCAGGCACTGACAGTTTCGCCTACTAAGGTCCTGACACTACTCACAACTCAGGCCCTGACACTGTCCCTAACTACCACTCTCACACTACTCCTAACTCAGGCCCTGACACTATTCCTAACACAGTCACTGACACTGTCCTTAACTAAGGCCCTGACACTACTCCCACCTCAAACACTGACACTCTCCCTATCTAAGGCGTTGACTCTGCTCCCAACTCAGGCACTGCCACTGTCTCTAACGTAGGCCCTGACACTTCTCCTAACTCAGGCACTGACACTCTCCTTAGCTATAACCCTGAGACTACTCCTACCTCAGACCCTGACACTGTCCCTAACTAAGACACTGACACTACTCCCAACTCAGGCACTGACACTGTCCCTAACTAAGGCTCTGACACTACTCCTAACTCAGGCACTTACGCTGTCCGTTAACTAAGGACCTGACACTACTCTTAACTCAGGCGCTGATACAATAACTAACGAAGGCACCGATGCCACTCCTAACTCAAGCCCTGACACTGTCCGTACAGACAGCTCTCACACTACTCCTAACTCAGGCCCTGAAACTACTTCCAACTCTGGCACTGACATTGTCCCTAAGTAAGGCCCTGATATTACTCCCAACCTACGCACTGACACTGTCCCTAAGGCCCTGACACTACTCCTAACTCATGCCCTGACACTGTCCCTAACATATGCCCTGACACTACTCCTAACTCAGGCGCTGACACTCTCCCTAACTAAGGCCCTGACACTGTCTCTAAATAATGCCTGGAATCGGTCCCTAATATAGGCCCTGCTGCCGGCAATGAATAAAATCCTGACACTATCCTGAGCTAATATCCTGCCGCATTTCTAACCAAGGTCCAGACACTGTCCCTAAGAAAGTCCTGTCGCTGTCCCTAAGTGAAGACCTGAGGCTGTCCCTAACTCAGGCCCTGAAGCTTTCCCTAACTGAGGCCTTGACGCTGTGACTAACTCAGGCCCTGATCATGTCTTTAACTAAGACCCTAATGCTGATCCAACAAAGACTGTGAGGCTGCTACTAAGTCATTCCCTGACAATGTCCCCAGCTAAGTGCCTGACTCTAGGCCTCACTCAGGCCTTGTCACTCTCCCTAAGTCAGGCTCCAATGCTATCCTTACCTGAAGTCCTGACGCTGGTTCTAAATTAGGCCCTGATACTCTCAGTAACTAATGTCTTGACACTATCCCTATGTCATATCCTGACACGATCCCTAGCCTTTACCCTAACCCTGTCCCTAGCTAATGTCTTGCCTCTTATGCTAACTAAAGCCCTTATGCTGTGCCTACCTCAGGCACTGAATTTAGTCCCAAGGCACCTACACTGTCCCTAACTAAAACCCTAACACTATTACTAACTCAGGACCTGACCCTGTATCTAACAGAGGCCCTGATGTTAGTCCTAACTAAATCCTTGACACTGTCCCAAATAAGGCTCTGCTGCTGTCAATATCTAAAGTCCTGACAGTCTCCTGAGCTAATTTCCTGACCCATCTCTTACAAAGGTTCTGAAACTGTGCCTAAGTAAACCCTGACACTGTCCCTAACTGAGGCCCTGAGGCTGTCCCAAACAGAGGCCCTGATAATGTCTTTAACAAAGCCCCTGAGGCTGATCTTACCGAGGCAATTATGATGCTCCTACGTCATGCCCTGACACTGTCCCTAGCTAAGGCCCTGACTCTAGGCCTCACTCAGGCTCTGTCGATCTCCCTATGTCAGGCTCTGACGCTGTCCCTACCCGAAGCCCTGACACTCACTGGTCCTAAATTAGGCCCTGATGCTATAAATAACTAAGGTCTTGACACTATCCCTAGGTCATTTCCTGACACTCTCCCTAGACCTTAACCTAACCTTCTCTTTAGCTAATGTCGAGATTAGCTAAAGAGATTCTTGAGGACGAGATTCTTTCATCTTGTGAATATAGTTTTCTTTAAAAAATAATTTTTATAGTTTTACTAACTTTAAACAAAGTGTACTCACCTTCTGTGGAATATTCCTTCAGAGGATCCTGCATGGTGCACATCTGCATCAGCTTGTGTTGGCATTCAGGTTGCTTTCAGGTTTGGCTCCTCTTATGCTAACTAAATCCCTGATGCTGTCCCTAACTAAGGCCCTGAAATTACTCCCAAGCCCGTGAACCTGTCCGTAACTGAGGCCTGGAAGCTCGCCCTAACTCAGGCCCTGACACTGTCCCTAACTAAGGCCCTGACACTACACCTAACTCAGTCACTGACACTGTACCTAACAAAGGCTCTGATGCTAGTCCTAAATTTGGCCCTGACACCGTCTCTAACTGAGGTCCTGCTGCCGTCAATATCTGAACACCTGATATTATCCTGAACTGATATCCTGACCCATGTCTTACCAAAATCCTGAAATTTTCCCAAAGTAAGCCCTGACGCTGTCCCTAAGTGAGGCCCTGAGGCTGTCCCTAACAGAGGCCCTGATAATGTCTTTAACAAAGACCCTAATGCTGATCCTACAGAGGCCTCTGTCTACTCCTATGTCATGCCCTGACACTGTCCCTAACTCAGGCCCTAAAGACAGGCCTCACTCAGGCCCTGTTGCTGTACATTAGTTAGGCTCTGACGCTGTCCGTACATCAAGCCCTGCCACTGGTCCTGATCAAGGCCCTGACGCTGGTCGTAACTATGGTCCTGATGCTCTCAATAACTAAGGTCTTCACGCTCTCCCTAGGTCATTTCCTGAGACTTTCCCTGGCCTGGAACCTGACTGTCCCTAGCTAATGTCCTGCATCTTATCCTAACTGAAACCCTAATACTCTCCCTATCTAAGGCCCTGACTAGTCCTAACTAAGGCCTTGACACTGTCTCTAACTGAGGCCCGGAATCTGTCCCTAATATAGGCCCTGCTGCCGGCAATAACTAAAATCCTGACACTCTCCTGAGCTAATATCCTGACCCATTTCTAACCAAGGTCCTGACAGTGTCCCTAAAAAATCCCTGTCACTGTCCCTAAGTTAAGACCTGAGGCTGTTCCTAATGCAGGCCCTGAAGCTATTCCTAACTGAGGTCTTGATGCTGTGACTAACTCAGGCCCTGATCATGTCTTTAACTAAGACCCTAATGCTGATCCAACAAAGGCCCTGATGCTGCTCCTAATTCATGCCCTGACAGTGTCCCCAGCTAAGGGCGTGACGCTAGGCCTCACTCAGGACCTGTCGCTCTCCGTAAGTCAGGCTCTGTTGCTGTTCCAACCTGAAGCCCTGACACTGATTCTAAATAAGGCCCTGATACTCTCAGTAACTAAGGTCTTGACACTATCCCTAGGTCATTTCCTGACACTATCTCTGTCCTGGAACCTGACTCTGTCCCAAGCTAATATCCTGCATCTTATCCTAACCAAAACCCTAATACTCTCCCTAACTAAGGCCCTGACTAATCCTAACTAAGGCACTGACACGATACTTAACAAAGGCTCTGATGCTAGTCCTAACTAAGGACGTGACACTGTCTCTAACTAAGGCCCGGAAGCTGTCCCTAATATACACCCTGCTGCCGGCAATAACTAAAGTCCTGACACTATCCTGAGCTAATATCCTGACCCATCTCTAACCAAGGTCCTCACACTGCCCCGAAGTCAGCCCTGATGCTGTCCCTAAATAAGGCCCTGAGGCTGTCCCTGACACTGGCTCTGAAGCTATTCCTAACTGAGGTCCTGACACTGTAGCTAACTCAGACCCTGATCATGTCTTTTACTAAGACCTTAATGCTGGTCCTACAAAGGCCCTGATTCTTCTCCTCTCATGCCCTGACACTGTTCCTAGCTAAGGCCCTGATGCTGCGCCTCACTCAGGTCCTGTTGTTCTCCCTACATCAGGCTCTGATGCTCTCCCTACCTGAAGCCCTGACACTGGTCCTGAGTAAGGGCCTGACGCTGATGCTCAATAAGGGCCTGATGCTCTCAATAACTAAGGTCTTCACACTATCCCTTGCTCATTTCCTGACACTATCCCTAGCCCTTAACCTGACGCTGTCCCTAGCTAATTTCCTGCCTCTTATCCTATCTAAAGCCATAGTGCTGTCCCTAACGAAGGCCCTGACGCTACCCCTAACTCAGGCCTTAACACTGTCCCTAACTACGGCCTTCAAGCTAGTCTTAATTCAGGCCCTGATACTAGTCCTAACTCAGGTCCCACTCTGTGCCTAACCTAGGGCCTACTGCCATCAATAACTAAATCCCAACACTATCCATAGGTAATGTCCTGGTGCCTCTGTTATCAAGGTCCTGACACTCTCTCTAAGTAAGCCCTGAGGCCTTCACTAACTAAGTACTTCACACTAGCCCTAACTCTAGTCCTGACATTGTCCCTAATAAAGGCTCTAATGCTAGTCCTAACTAAGACCTGGAAACTATCTCTAACTAAAGCCCTGAAGCTAGACCTAACTCAGACCCTGACGCTAGGTCTAACTCAAGCCCTGATGCTATGCCTGACTCAGACCCATGCACTGCCCCTAAAAAGGCCCTATGCTAATCCTAACTCACGTCCTAAAGCTAGGTCTAAGTCAAGCCATGAATTTAGGCCTAATTCAGGCCCTGACGTTGTCCCTAACTAAGGCACTGAAGCTGTCCCTAACGTCAGCCTTGCTGCCATCAAAACTAAAGTCCTGACACTATCCTGAGCTAATATCCTGACCCATCTCTTACCAAGGTCCTGACACTTTCCCTATGTAAGCCCTGATTCTGTCCCTAACTGAAGCCCTGAGTCTGTCCCTAACTCAGGCCCAGACTCTGTACCTAACTTAGACCCTAAAAAGTGTTTGAGACCCTGATGCTGCTCCTAAGTCGTGCCCTGCCACTGTCCCTAACTAAGGCCCCAACACTGGTTTTTAACTCAATCCCTGAGTCTACCCCTCACTCAGGCCCAGACATTGTCCCTAAGTAAGGCCCTGATGCTATCCCTAACTCAGGCTCTGATGCTGCCCTTGCCTGAAGCCCTGATACTGGTCCTAAATAAGACCCTGATGCTCTCAATAACTAAGGTCTTGACACTATCCCTAGGTCATTTCCTTACACTATGCCTAGACCGTAATCTGACCCTGTCCCTGGCTAAAGTCTGGCCTCTTTTCCTAATTCAAGCCCTAATGCTGTCCCTAACTAAGTCCCTGACTAATCCGAACTAAGGCCCTGACACTGTCTCTAACTAAGGCCTGGAAGCTGTCCCTAATATAGGCCCTGCTGTGGGCAATAACTAGTCCTGACACTATTCTGAGATAATATCCTGACCCTCTCTAACCAAGGTTCTAACTCTGTCCCTGTATCAGCACTGATACTGTCCCTAAGTGAAGCCCTAGGCTTTCCCTAACTCAGGCTCAGACGCTATACCTAACTCAGACCCTCAAAATGTCTTTGAGACCATGATGCTCTTCCTAAGTCATGCCCTGGCACTCTCCCTAGCTAAGGCCCTGACGCTAGGTCTTACGCAGGCCCTGTCGCTCTCCCTAAGTCAGGCTCCGACTCTGTCCCTACCCGAAGCCCTGACACTGGTCCTAAGTAAGGCCCTGATATTCTCTGTAACTAAGGTCTTGACACTATCCCTAGCTCATTTCCTGACACTATCCCTAGACCTTAACCTAACCCTGTCCCTAGCTAATGTCATGCCTCTTATGCTAACTAAAGCCCTGTCTCTAACTAAGGCCCTGAAATTAGTCCCAAGGCCCTGACACTGTCCCTAAGGCCTTGACACTACTCCTAACTCAGTCCCTGACATTGTGCCTAACAAAGGCTCTGACGCTACTCGTAACTAAGGCCCGGACACTGTCCCTAACAAAGGCTCTGCTGCTATCAATAACTAAAGTCCTGACACTATCCTGAGCTAATATCCTGACCTATCTCTTACCGATGTACTGACACTGTCCCTAAGTAAGCCCTGACGCTGCCCCTAAGTGAGGCTCTGAAGCTGTCCCTAACTAAGGCCCTGATGCTCAGCCTAACTCAGGCCCTCATGCTAGGCCTAACACTGGCCCTGAAATTGTCCCTAACAAAGGCCCTGACCCTAGTCTTACCCTAGGCCCTGATGTTTGGTCTAACTCAGGTTCTGACACTGTCCCTAAGTAAGGCCCTGAAGCTGTCCCTAACATCAGCCTTGCTGCCGTCAATAAATAATGTGCTGACACTATCTTGAGCTAATATCTTGATCCATCTCTTACCATGGTCCTGATGCTGTCCCTACTAAAGTCCTGATTCCGTCCCAAAGTGTGACCCTGAGGCTGTCCCTTTGAAGCCCTGTTGCTGTACCTAACTCAGGCCCTGATAATGTCTTTAACTAAGGCCCTGATGCTGATCCTACCTAACAGCCTGGCACTAGGCCTCACTGAGGCCCTGAAGCTGTCCCTAACTCAGGCTCTGACACTTTGCCTAACTCAGGTCCTGACAATAACTTTAACTAAGACCGTGATGCTGATCCTAACTACAGTCCTGATGCTGGTCCTACGTCATGCCCTGACACTCTCCCCAGCTCAGGATCTGATGCTGTCTGTAATATCTTGGTCTGTCCCTCCCTAATTCCCTGAGGCTTTCCATAACTATAGACCTGACACTGTTTCTAACTAACTGCCTGACTCTGGACCTAACTGATACTGAATAATCAGCCTCTCTGCACCGGTTCTGAATCAAATCTCGAGAACCGTGTTTTGGAAAAATAGAAAAGATTAGTTTTATCACTCTGCCAGCCAGTGGAGGACATAGCAGGTTCATACCCTCGACAGCTGTGTGTCCCAATGCGGGAGGATTTGGTGTTTTATAGCGATGGTTCACGGGTGTGGTTGCTCATAAGGATCAGTGTGTATGCAGCGCCTGCACTCCTTTAGTCTGGTCTCAGATGGTTTCTTGATGAGCTCCTCTGGAATGAAGAATGCTAACATCTTCCATTTGTTGGGGGTTTTAGTTCTTTAAGGAGCTCAAATATCCTGTTATGTGTATCCCTTGAGGCAGAACCAGGACACTGCCTCAAGGCTGCACTATTGTTTCTTGACTCTTCCTCCCTGTCTCTGCATCCCCTCACTTCCCTGATTAGCAACTGTTCGAATTTGCCCTTTGGAACTCAGGGAAGGCCCTGGAGTCTCTAGTCTATTCCCTACAAACAAGTTAGGAGGCACACAGAAAGGCTTCTGTGCCCAGGAGACCACAGAGTCCCTCTCAGTTTCACTCCTCCTCTTCTGGATACTCCTCAATCTTGAGGAGAACAGATTTTTGACAAGAAAAGGAATAATCATTTCAGATTGAGACATTAATCATAAAATTGGCACAGGAACTCGTTTTTAATCCCCACTTCACTTTTATCTTTCCCCACATCTTTCAAGGAACAGGGTGACGACCGCTCTGGCTACTTCCTGCTGAAATGGGGCACAGTCCTGCTTAAATCTATGGGAATGGATACCAAGTTAGAAATATTTGAGTTCCAAGTCCTGTACCTGAGACTTGTATGATTAATATCTCAGTCCCTTGGCCCCCTATTTTGGTGCAACCAATCCAGTTAAAATAGGAGGAGTAACAACTGAAAATTTAATAGCAAAAGTAGATCTCATTCCCTTAGGAATTCAGGAGAATAAGTCTGAAACCTGGTCTGAAACTGGAACTTCAGAGAGACTTCGTAGCCAGATGTCTAATTCTACCTAAGTAGGTTTTAAATTCTGATGTAGTATTAACGTATCCATAACAGGAGCTATTGACCACTACACATATGTCTCATCTTTCTATTAGTATCTGATCTAACATCATTGTTTGAAATTTAATAGTTAAGAGAGGAGTCCTTGAAAACGTACGGTTGCAGCTACCAGCAGACATTGTTTTGAGAATGGCTAGTGGCATCCCGAGTCTGATATAGCTCAGAAATTCAAGTTGAACAATACAGGAATGCGGGGACTTCCCTGGCAGTCCAGTGGTTAAGACTTCATCTTCCAACACAGGGGGTGCCGGTTTGATCCCTGGATGGTGAGCTAAGATCCCACATGCCTCGTGGCCTAAAAACAAAAATATGAAACAGAAACAATACTGTAACAAATTCAATAGACTTAAAAAATGGTCCACAGCAAAAAAAAAAAAAAAAAAAAAAAACGTAAAAAGAAAACAAAACAAAACAAAAATACAGGAATGCATCTAAATCACATCTACAATGGTCACTTAGGTTTATCTTGGATGTCTGAACCATAGTTACTCCTTTTTGACTGTCAAATGCATTCTCCTCCTCAATGCCAAAGCAGATGTACAACTCATATCCAAAAGACCACAAAACAGGCCACTTTGGTCAGTAAAATTTACATTAAACCATGTATAAGCCAGAGTGACTTCCTCACACCTCAATACGTGAAGAGTTTTTTCCCTTTTGATTACAAGTTTTTCAATAGAAATCATTGATGATCAAAATGTCAATCTCTCAGTGCCACAATGATTCAGCTGTTTGGCCCAGGTGTAGATCATGTCCCTCAGTGCTAGGCCTCCATTATATTTGCCTAGTTAATCCACATTGGGGGAATACTGATCAGGTATCGTGAACATGCTCAGAGGTATGTTAATGAGAAAACTCTTTATATAGGCCATACATTTTATTATTCATACCCAATTGTCACACAAGCATTGTGTATGTGCTTTTAGCATTAGACCTAAAGCAAACAGTGATACATCATGAGTAATTACATTCTGATAACTTCACTAGGTAACTTTCCTTTTCTCTTAAACATCAGGGCAAAGTGAAGGCAACACAGTAACTTTCATAAATACAGACTTCAATACAGAGGTGTCATTTATCCAATTGCTGCAAGTCCTAAGTAGCTTGAGGGGAAGGACTTCTCTGTGTCTGGAAAACACAGATCAAAGCCAGTAACAAAAAAACAAAAACATTATAACCATATTCACCAGTTCACTCAGTAACCAATCCTTTTGTTAATTTTTTATGAAGCCATCAGATTCTCCATTAAGATTTTTCATTTCTTACCCAGTTTGGCATTATGATATGAAATTTATCAGAGACCTGTGCTTGCCAAAAGGTCCTTCACATAGATCTTCTTGAAGATGGAGCATTTTGCAAAGTGTTAGAGCACAACAGTAACTATCTATAAATCACATAAAGACTTAAAATGTCATGGTTAAACACTGGATCACAATGTAAATGACAAAAGAAACCATTATTGCTGTTACATACAACATTTAAAAATAACTAGAATTATGACTGATAAAATTTTACCAGGACATACTAGATTTTTAGGAATTCCATGTAATTTAACATACTAATCAAACATTTCTCTCTGAGATGGCTCAAGGGCCTTCTAAAACATCTCAAAGTTAGCTGGAGATCAAAAGAACTGTTAGAATTGGCAAAACAACACTTACTCACTGAACCAAAGTAAAGAGATTTCAAACAAAAATAGAGATCACAGACACAGGCAAAGGAACACACAAGCTGTTATCAAAAGCAGCATTCCAAGAAAACTTTGGAGGGAGAAACCAAATCCAGGCTTGCCCTAACCCACTTCCAACAAAATCCATCTTAGAAAATCCCGGTCATGCACAACTCTTTCCTCAGTGTTCCCTTTTCACAAATGTTCATCACCTTCTGTATCCATCTTATGTTGCCCCTTATTTTTTTCTGCATTCAGACACAACCAGCTCTAGTACAAAGTGACTTTCTTTTCTCTTTGTACCATCAGCCTGTTACCTAGCTGCTCACTTTGTTTATTAGGTAGCTTCATAAATGTTTGAACATATGGAACTTCTTTTGTCTTTCTCTTCCTGTGGCAAAATAACTCTAGCTGAAGGATAATATAGTCATTTAGGCTACCATTCAAAGACCACCTTTCCTCATTTTTCAAGAATGTATCCATACATTGGCCAGACAAAATTACAATAGAATTTCATTCTTTTCTTAGTCTTAGGTTTACAACTATAGGTTGACCAGTGTGTCAGAGTTTTGCCCATTGGCTATCAGATGGAACTGAAGAAGAAGCACTTCTTATGTTTAAACCATAGAACACTCACACGCAGACTAAGAACAAAACAAAATCCTAACACCAATGGAAGCCTCAAACCAAAGGAACAAAAAACCAAACAGCACAGGACTCAAATCAGCTTCCAAGTCTCAACTTAGCCTGTGACCTCTGTCCAAGTGGTGCACCTTCCAAATGAGATTTCCTGGAATGAAAAGTCACCCAAATGGGAACCAAGTTTCCCCCAAATGTACAGGGCTAAAAGGAACTCAGAGTGCATGCCAGGGGACTTACCACACGCTGGCTGAGGTGTTGCAACATCCCAAATGCTATTTTTCTGGTTCCCCCAAACAATCCCTTGACATTCGGGGAAGTCCAGCAGGAGGAAGAGAGGAATGTCCTCAAGGAAAAGGCGGCCTCAGAAGCTGCTAGGCTGGTCCCTCTTCTACCATCTACTCCTGCCCCAGAGTTCTAACTGCTGGGATGACTGGGGCTCGGCCTTTCGAAGCAAGGGTCCCAGATGGTCTGGCCTCTAAAGGAATTCTCCAACCCTACACTCTCTCAAAAGAGGCTGGCGTGGAGAAAATCTCAGAGTGTCCGATCAAGTCAGACGACCCACAGGGGCCATCCTCAAGTCAGCCCCACATTGGGTACTAAATTTGATGTCGAAAACTCGACCTCTGTGCACCAGTGCCGAATCGAATCTCAGAGAGAGAGGTTTGGAGGAAGTAGAAAAGAATAGCCTTACTGCTTTGACAGCCAAAGAGGGACACAGAAAACTCGTGCCCTCAAAAACAATGCATCCCAATGCAGGAGGATCTGGTGAGGAGTTTTACAGCAATGGTTTAAGGACACACTTGCTCCTAAGGATTAGTGTGTGTACAGGGCCTTAACTTCCTTTAATCTGGTCTCAGATGATCTCTTGATGAGCTTCTCTGGAATGGAGAACACTAAAATCTTCCATTTTGTGGGGGTTTTAGTTTGGTAAAGAGCCCAAAGATACTCTTACGTACATTCCTTGAGGCAGAACCAGGATCCTGACTCAAGGCTGCACTACTGTTTCTTGATGGTTCCTCCCTTGTCTCTACATCCCCTCCCTTCCCTGATTAGTAACTGTTCGAATCTGCCCTTTGGATCTCAGGGAAGGTCGTGCAGCCTGGAGCCTATTCCCAACAAACAGGAAACAGGAGACATGGGAAAGGCTTTCGTGCCCAGGAACCCCACAGGGACCTGCTTGATTTCACCACCAGGCCCTGACCCTGACACTGACTATGGCCCTGAGCTGTCTAGAATGGTGTGAGTTTTCCCTAACTATGAATTTCTCTGTCTCCCTAACTAAGGTCCTGATGCTGTCTCTAAGGACTGAGGCTGTCCCTAACAAAGGTCCTGATTATGTTCCTAACTATTGGCCTGTACTGTCTCTAACTAAAGCCTTGACACTGACCTTAATTAAGGTCCTTGTGCTCTTCTTGAGGCCCTGAGGCTGTCCTTAACAAGGCCCTCAACTTATCTTTAACTGACGCCCTGACACTCTCCCTAACTAAGGACTGAGGCTGTCTCTAACTAAGGCCCTGAGTCTGTCTTTAACTAATGGCCTCACTCTTTCCCTAACAAAGGCCCTGACACAGTCCCTAACTAAGGCCCTGATATGCTCCCTAATAACATGAGCTGTCCCTCATTAATGCCCTGATGTGGCCCATAAATGATGTCCTTAAGACAGCACTAAGGTCCTGATGATGTCACTAATGACCCAAAATGTCTCTTACTAAGGCCCTCAAATTACCTCTAACTGAGGCCCTAAGGATGTCCATAACTAAGTCCCTGACACTGTCTCTAACTAAGACCCTCAAGTTATCTTTAAATGAGGCTATAACAGTGTCCTTAATGAAGAACTTGACACTGTCTCTAACTAAGGCCCTGAGTCTGTCTTTACCTAACGGCCTCACTCTTTCCCCAACTGCTTCCTGACGCTGCCCCTATCCAAGCCCTGACGGGGTGTCTAATTGCCTGAGCTGTCTTTCACTAATACCCTGACCCTGTCCATAACTAACGCCCTGATGATGTCCCTAACGAACAGCCTGAAGTGTCTCTTACTAAGGTCCTCAAGTTTTCTCTGAGGCCCTGACACTATCCCTAATTAAGGCCTTGACACTGTCTTTAAGTAATGGCCTGATGCAGTTCCTACCTGAGGTGCTGATGCTCTCACTAAGACCTTGAAGTCTCTACCTGAGAAGGTGACACTGTCTGTAACTAATTTCCTGACTTTTTCCTTAACTAACATCCTAATTTTGTCACTAAATAACGCCCTGACACTGGTCCTAAGTACGACCCTGATGCTGACCCTATCTAAGGCCCTGATGATGTCCCTAATAGACTTAGATGTCCCTCACTGTGGTCCTGATCCTTTCCATTACTAAGGCCTTGAATATGTGCTTAAGTAAGTCTCTGACCCTGTCCTAAGGCCCTGACCCTCTTCCTAACTAAGGGCCTTGGTGCTGTCTCTACAAAAGGCCGTGACAGTGACCCTAAATAATGGTCTGACAATGGTCCCAAGTATGGACCTGATCCTGTCCATAACTAAGGGCCTGAAGATGTCCCTCATTAAGTCTCTGACACTGCCCTTAATAAGTCCCTGACACTGTCCCTAGCTAATGGCCTAAGCTATAACTTACAAAGTCCCTAACACTATCCCCAAGATGCTGACACCCTCCCT
Source organism: Balaenoptera ricei (assembly GCF_028023285.1). Taxonomy (NCBI): domain Eukaryota; kingdom Metazoa; phylum Chordata; class Mammalia; order Artiodactyla; family Balaenopteridae; genus Balaenoptera; species Balaenoptera ricei. Next base: position 94,315,602 of record NC_082650.1, on the reverse strand, counting down.
AACTTAGGCTTTGATGCTGTCCCTTAGTGCCTAAGTGGTCACAAAATAACACCCTGATTCTATTACTAAGGCCCTGAATATACCGCTAAGAAAGTCTCTGAACTGTCCTAACTAACGGCCTAAACTGTTTCTTACTTAGGCCCTCAAGTTATCTCTGAGGGCCTGACAACACTGTACCTAACTAAGGCCTTGTTGCTGGCCCTAACTAACGTCCTGATGCTGAACCTAACTGAGGCCCTGATGCTCTTCCTAACTAAGGCCTTGATGCCGATTCTACCTGAGGCCCTAAAACTGTCTGTAACTAATGACCTGACTCTTTCCCTAACTAACACCCTAATTTTGTCCCTCATTAATGCCCTGACACTGGTCGACACTACAGCCCTGATGCTGGCCCAATCTAAGGTCTTGACGATGTCCCTAATAGCCTTAGATGTCCCTCACTGTTGGCCTGACCCTGTCCCTAAACAAGGCCCTCACCCTCTTCCTAACTAAGGCTGTGATGATGTCTCTACCTGAGGCACTGACACTGTCTATAACGGCTGACTCTTTCCCTAACACCCTGATGCGGTCCCTAATAGTCTCATGTATCTCTCAATGACAACCTGATCCTGTGTATAACTAAGGCCCTGAATAGTCCCTAGGTAAGTCTCTGACGTTGTCCCTAACTAAGGCCCTGATGCTGTCTCTACCTCAGAATCTGACATTCGAATGTCCTGACTCTCCCTAACTAACATCCTGATGCTGCCCCTAAGTGAGGCCCTGACACTCTTCTTAACTAAGGATTTGCTGCTGTCCCTACCTAAAATCCTGACACTGTCTGTAACTAATGACCTGACTCTTTCCCTAACTAACACCCTAGTTTTGGCCCTGACTAACGCCCTGACACTGGTTCTAATTATGGCCATGATGCTGGCTTGAAGGCCCTGAAGATATCCTTAAGTAACAGCCTGAACTCTGTCTAACTGAGGCTCTCATGTTATCTCTAACTGAAGCACTGACACTGTCCCTAACTTAGACCCTGACGCTGTCCCTTATAGTCTAAGCTGTCACTAAATAACGCCCTGAACCTGTCCATAACTAAGGCCCTACATATGTCCCTAAGTACATCTCTGATGATGTCCTTAAAGCCTGAACTGTCTCTTCAAGTTATCTCTGAGTCTCTGACACTGGCCCTTCCTAAGGCCTCACTCTGGGGTTGTCCCAGGCTGCTGGCCAGCTGCCTGCCATTGGCCACTCTAAGATTCTGTGATGCAGTGGTCCCACGTGGGATGTGCCTGTGTAGGCTCACCTGCGGGAGGAGAGTCATGGCCACTTCGCCGTCCAGGGGACTGAGGCTCAGGGTAGGAATCTCTCAGCCAGTGTCTGGACACAGGGTTCTGTGTCCTTGTTTGTTGTAAATCCCTTGGAGTTACCTCTAACATTTTTTAAATAGATATCCCCTTCAGCATATTTATAATTTAAATTATTTACCACATTAAAATTCAGGAATGACATTACTAGAATGAGCAGGAAGACACCGGATGCCCCCCCACAATGATCTATTACTTGGAGGATTTAAAATTCTAATGAGAAAACACTCACTCTCCTCACCCTCTTGGGCGTCAGCACAAGGAGGGAATCAGCTGCATTCTTTATTATCCCTCTGATTTTCCAGAACCTTTCCTTCAAGGAGAAATATCTGGGATCTGTGGGAACTGTGAGTGGTGACCATCAGGTAAATCTGAGACTGAAAAGCAAGAGGAAAAGAGATAGAGGAGGAGATGAGAATTGGTGATGGGGAGAAGCAGGGGAATCCACGTTCAATCTCAGGCTGAGAGTCTGGGTGAATCTCCAACGAAGCTAAGGACCACCAGGATCTGGCCCCACTGGCCTTGTCACCTGGTGTGGGGATTAGGGACAGCCAAACCACCATGGCCAATTTCAGAGAAATAAAGAAGGTGGGAGGGCACCCCTGGGAGCCAGATTGAAAATGGTCATGCTGTGAAATAATAAGATGCCCTTTTCAGAAAAGTGAAGACGGTTCTCTTGGTTCTCAAAGACTTGCAAATACTCTGTGTCCTTCTGGAGGCATGCTGAAGCCTTCAGCCTTTGAGGGCAGTACTCAGAAAACTATAAAGCATTGATAAATAAATTGAAGACACAATAGAAAACAATATTCCATGCTCATGCATCAGAAAAATTACTGTTATTAAAATGTTTATTCTACCCAAAGCCATCAACAAAGAGTGCCAGGAAAACTAGACACCAGACTCCAAAGAACGACACTGGTCACCACCTAAACTGCACATAAAACTAACTAAAAGCGCACAATATTCCACATTAAACCCTTTCTCTCCTGAGTCACCTGAAGATGCACCCCACCCACCCAGCAGTCAGCTGCACAGGAAGATTCTGCACACTTGCTCATTTTTCCTCTTGTGGAGTCTCCTCACCAGTGGTTCCTGAGAAAACCCAGCTCCTGTCAGTGTGGATAGTGCCTCATGGTCCAGAAACCTAAGCCCTGACAGGAAGCAAAGCTCCTGTCTGCTTCTCACAGAGCAAAGTCTGTGGGCAGGGTGCACCTGTGCCCCCAGGGTCAGACAGGGGGGTTCGGCGCCCCCTGTGGGGCGTCAGAGAAGTACTGGGAGTGCCGCACTCCAAACCCAGAGACCTCATCCGGAATGCAGTTCTGCTGTATATACTAAGCTTGGAAATCCAAACTGAAATGGAGACAAGTATCTCACTGTATCTTCTCAAAAGATGGTTAAGGAGCAATTAATTACAAACCATATGTAATGAAATGAATGTAGACACAAACTTTACAACTTAAACCAAAATTCATTCAAAATTGCCCATAGACAAATTTAAATTACCACACTATAAAAATCCTAGGAAAAAAAAAAGATAATCTATATGACTTTGGATCTGGTGACCTTATTCAGAAAACTGAAAGACAAACCACAAACTGCAAGAAACTATTTCCAAAACACATATCTGATAAAGGATTTGTACTCAAATTATGTCAACAACACCATTAAAATTTGATAAAGATTGAAACACACACCTGGCCCAAGAAGATAAACAGGCAGTAAATAAGCATACAAGAACATACTCAAGATGCTGGTCGAATGCATGTACAACCAACTTTGGAAGACAGTTTGGCAGTTTTTTCCAAATCTAAAAAGCCTCACCTTAGGATCCAAGAAGTATACCTCTTGTATTTAGACAACTGCTTTGAAAAACTGTGTTCAAACCAAAACTAGCATCAAGTAATGCACAGCAGCTCTATTCATAATGGCTAAAAACTTAAAGATATCAGGATGTCCTTCTGTAGATGAATTCATAAGCAAATTAAGGCACATACATGTCAAGGGGAGCAGAATACACCACCCCAAAATATGCCCATTTGACAAAAACATTATTTTGGACTGATTAATTTAAGAAACAGCAGACCCAGGAGAATCTTTCAAAACCAAGTAGAAAATGCCCTTTTAGGAGGTAAATTTACATTTATTAAGGATATTTCCATTTGTAAAGGTATGTCCCTCTCTGGACCAGGAATTGAATGATAACTAAATATCAAGAAAAGCTTGTTGGGACTTCCCTGCTGGTCCAGTGGTTAAGACTCCATACTCCCAATACAGGGGACCAGGGTTCAATCCCTGGTCAGGGAACTAGATCCCACATGCTGCAATTAAGAGCCCGCATGCCACAACTAAAGACTCCACAGGCCGCAAGTAAGACCCGGCATAGCCAAATAAATAAATGTTTTTTTTTTTTTAAAACAAAAAGCTTGTCAATGAAATAGGCCTGGATGTAACTCTGTGTAACAACCATACCCTTGTTTACTGGACTTTGCCTAATAACATCCCTTAAATGGCTTCCTCCATTCCCTAACATCTTTCTTTTGTTCTCAGCAGAAGATAGCACTTAAGGTAACGGCTTGGGCCATTTCAGGGAGTGACTCAGTTTTCCTGGGTATCTTTCAAGTATACAGGAGGTATGCATGGTATATATTAAACTTCTGATTGTTTTCTCCAGTTCTTCTCTTTTTCATTACAAGGCAGATCTCAATAAAGAACATAGAAGTGTAGAGGGAAAATTATTTTTCCTCTCACATACATGCAATGCAATAGTATTCAGATATATAAAGGAATGGACCGTCAACCCGTGCAAAAAAAAAAAAAAAAAAAAAGATACATCTAACACTTACATTGCTAAATGAAAGAATCCAGTCTGAAGTGCTACACACTGTATGACCTCATTTGTACGACATTCGAGAAAAGGCAAAACTGACATGGTAAACAGTTTATGGAATATGTGGTTGAAATAGTCCATATGTTAATTTAGTGGTGAATACCTGTCACTATGCATTTGTCTACACCCACAGATTTTTACAACCCAACAAGTAATTGACCATCTATTCAAACTTAGCTACTTAGGATATGGGAGTGTCAAAGACTGGAATACAGAATGTAACAAAGAATCTAACTGATTCAGAAATGTATGAAAAATCTCACTGTTGGTAGTGGGACAAATGGGCTGACCTAAGTTAACTTTGGAAATGTACAGAAGCTGTAGGCCAAAGACAAAATGTGCCATACATACACAGTGGACTCTGTGTTCTTTCCCATGAAGGCTAGTAGCTAACAGTACTGAAACTACTATATCAGTAATCAAATGGAACAAGCTCTGAATTTAATAAATGACAAATGGTGGAAGCCAGGTTTCTTACCACTGGAGTGGTATGTTACAGTCAAACAAAGGGAGAAGGTTACAATATCCATGTCATAACAGATCCGGTTGGAGATATCAGTATGAACTATCTTTAGCCTACACATAGTTCCACATGGAAATCTTTATAATTATGTGTATATGCGTAGGCTGCGATACATGCATATATTTCTGTACACTGTCAGCTGAGCATATTTAACTCCCACATGTAAGTTTTTAATACCGTTCTCTAATAAAAGGAACAAGGGCTCTTTGAAGAAAGGGCTGATGCTAGGACTGAGATGGTAAATATATGAAGCAGGATAATCTTAAAATATCAGAAAGTAAAGAGGTACCAAAAATTTAAAAAACCCACACAAGAAAAATTATGTAAAATGAAAACAGGAGCAAATGGAAAAAGCTCTCAACAGCCAAAGCAAAAATTAACTAAGCAGTCTAATAATGTAGTGCTGGATTATAACCAAAAGATTACAATAATTATTCATGTGTCCAAACTGGTAAAAATAAATTACACAGTTTTTGATGAATGGTGTTAAATGGAAATCTCCTATGCAGAAAGCTTCTAAACAATGTATATAGCCACTCAGCTGTCCATCAAGGATGTGAAGCTAACCCCTCTCTCCTCAAGTGTGGGTTCTGCATTATGACTTCCTCCTAAATAAGACACACAGGATGGACATGGGAAAAAATTAACCTCACTGTGGGAAAACTTGACACACACTACTTCAGCTAGGTGACCAAAGTTAAGAATATAAGTGAGAAGTTTCCTTAAGAACCTGTCCTCTTGATATATAGTGAAGAGGAAGCACTTCACCTCTGTGATCTACTTTTTCAAAGCCAAGTCTAACCACAACAAAACCACCAAGCAAATCCCAGTGCCTGGCAGTCTATAAAATACCTCACCAGTCCTCCTCCACGCTGTCAAGGTCATGGAAACAAGGAGAGTCTGAGCAACTGTCAAAACCCAGAAGAGACTAAACCGACATGATGACCCCATGTCCTTTGAGATCCTGGAACAAGGAAAGGTATAACAAAGGGAACATGAATAGGGACTTCAGTTAATAATAAAGTATCAATATTTGTTCATTATTTGTCATGATTCTGTATAAAATTAGACAGGAAAAATTAAATGTCAAATAAGAGAAACCTACAGTAACAAACTGGAAATGTAGAGGAACCGGGTGATTTCTTTGTAAAAACACATTACCAAAATGAACCCTAAATTAAGGAAAATACAAAAAGACCAATTAATCACTGAGGAACCTCTTCCCCATACTGGTTATCCTATCACTGTTCCAGGGTTTCCCTCTCCCAAGACAGGGAAGGAACAGGGACAGAGCTGTTTGGCAGCTCCACTAACATCTGATCCCACCCAGTGTCTTCATCTCCCCCAGCCATGCCTACCCAGTGAGGACACCTGAGGAAGGATCAGGGATTATTGATTCAGATGTATCGACTAGGACTTTTTCTTTTCCCAGCGACTGGACACACTTACTGAAGTAAAATAAATTAGTATTTCTCGTAAGGGTAGAAATAAATTAATACTTGCAAGTGGCAAGTTGAAGAATGGATTTGGACCTGGCAGGTCCAGTGGCTCACACTATCTCAGTGTGACCTTGCTTCTGCCAAAACTTTGTCCTGCTCAGTGCCTTTGGGGGACCCCATTCACAGGCACAGGCTCTCTCACTGCCCTTGGGCCAACAGCAATTCTAAGCTGACAACCACTTACCATCCATTTTCCGAGAAAGAGTTTCTCCTTTTCTTAGATTCCAAGAAAGTCATGGTTTTAAATGCCTTTGATCTGGCTTGGGTTGCATTCTCATCCGTGGCCCATCACCAGAAGACAGAAAATGGGACTGGCTAGATGTGGGTTGTAAACCCATCTTCGAGCTGAGTGGAACATGGGGTCATCCTTCTGCAACTGTTTGGACTGGAAGCAGGTGAGATGTAATTCCCAAAGGAAAACTGAGGCACTTGGGCATGAGAACAGATGCTGGCTGGGAGAAAGCAACAGATTCTAGGAGAAAGCAACAGATTCTAAGTCAACGACAGCTCACTGCACAGCATAGAATCTGACACAAAAGGAAGAAAGAGGTTCACTTAGGGTCAGGGGCTGCAGCTACTCATCCAGTGTTCTTACTGTCCCTCCCAAGACTGCAAGAAGTTCTTTCACTTGCTGAAAACTCAGGATCATTGGTGGTGGTAAACTCAAGTCTCTTTCCTTGGGCATCAGGTCCTCACATCTCAGAGGTTGGCCCAGAACAGCCCATGTGCCCTCAGAAAACACACAGACCTCATTCCTGCTCCTGAGAGGTGGGAGCCCTTGAGTTATGCCATCTCCCTGGCCATATTAATTGTCCATCTCTGAAAAACAATACTGCTCCTTTTCCAGTTTTTTCTCTCTCCTTTACTAAGTGAAGAAACCAAATGCTAGGGTGGTAAGGAAACTCTTGTGCAATGAAGTAATGGGAGGCTCAAGAATTATTCCATACCATGGAACCCATAATTGGCAGGCTTTCCAGAGGCCACATGGATGCATATGGCTCTCCAAGACAATGCAGTCTCAGTGTGAACCTCCCATTGTGAGGTTCAGGTGCTCCCATATCTTTGATTCTTAATGAATATGAATGTCAAAAGTCTCTAACGACTGAAAGGACAAAGGATCGCAGGGCCATGGTCTGCTGTATGGTTGTTGTGTCAGGGACACACTCTAATGTTTAGAGGATTATTACTTCTCTTGGTAGCCTATGAGGCTGTGAGGGGGAGGCCTTTTTCTCAACCACATGCATGTTGGTAGTTGAAACTTCTCAAAGGAATGTCTACCCTGCCCAAGTAGCTGTTGAATTGTCTGGCATCCTGGTCAGCTCTGTAACTGTACATGAGGGCCTGACAATGCCCAGGCTGGACTGAGCTAGAGGAACACAGATGCCTGCCTGGATAGTCAGAGGTCAAGGGTGTCCTGCCTGAGACAAAGGATGTCTTCAGTGCCAGGAGGGCCCCACCAGCCCTTAAGAAGGCAGCATCTGGGGGCTGGCAGGTCACTGCACCCAGTCCTGTATAAATCCACACATGTCCACTGAGTACCCTCCTCTCTGGGCTGGGCTGGAACCTGGGGCTGCCCAGGCAGAGTAGGGCCAGCATCACCCTTCCCAGGTAGGAGGGCAGATGGAAACCATGCATGACTTCTGACACCCTCCCCAATCCTTGACAGAGGTTGAGTTGGATAAGAAACAGTCCGAGACAAGAACAGACATTTCATTCTTCTCTCAGAGCCCAGGACTGGGGGAAGGGAGGCCAGAAAAACAGTTACTGACCTCAGCTCCCTGACTCCTGTTTGACCTTGGGCAAGTCCTATCCATTCTGGAGGCTTCAGAGAGAAGGAGAGGGGAAGGCAATGAGGGCCAATTGTGCTTAAACCTAACTCTAACCTTTACCCTAAGAACCCTAACCTCTAACCTTAACCCCCTAACAACCCTAGCCCCAGACCGCTAGACCCTCGCCCCTGACGCCTAAACTCTACTCCCCGACCCTGACCCTTTAACCACAGCCCTCTACCATGACTCTTCAACAATGACCCGTAACCCTAAACCATGACCCCTGAACCCTCACACTGACTCAACCCCAGGCCTAAAGCCTGGCCTAGTGGGTACCGAGGGATGACTGTATGAACTCTCAAATAAACCAAGGAATTAAATCTTCCTGACCATGAATTTAGCAATGGTTTCTTAGATTTGACAGTAAAGCATAAGAAATGAAAGGAAAAAATAGACAAATTAGATTTCCTCAAAATTACAAACCTTTGTGCATCAAAAGAGGCTATCCAGAAAGTAAAAAAAAACAGCCCACAGAATGGAAGACAATATTGGCACATTATATATCTGATAAGACTCTTTACCTAGAATATACCCAGGACATTTCCAACTCATTAACAAAAAGACAAACAATAAAACTTTTGAAACAGACAAATGACTTGCATGGACTGCTCTCCAGGCAAGATATACAAATGGTCAACAAGGACATGAAAAGATGTCAAACATCAGTAGTCAGGATGAAAATGCAAATTAAAGCCACAGTGTGATGCCTCTTCACACACACTAGAATAAAAATAAATTTTAAAATAAATTTTTAAATATATAAATAAAAATAATAAATGTTGGCAACAATGTAGAGAAATTGGAACCCTTAAAAGTTACTTGTGGAGATGTACAATGGTGCAGTCTATGTGTACAAAACTTTAGCATTTACTCAAAAATATAAAATATAATTACCATGTGGTTCAACAACTCCACTCCTGGATATATACCCAAAAGATGGAAAACAGGTGTTCAAACAAAAACTTGTACACCAATTATTCATAGCAGCACTGTTCACAATAGCCCAAGGTAGAAAAGATTTAAATGTCCATCAGCAGGTAAATGGATAAGCAAAATAAGATATATCCATAAGCTGCATTATTCTGTTATATAAAGGAATAAAGTAAAATTATACAGCCGCTGTGGAAAACTGTATGGTGGCTCCTCAAAAACATGGAAAATGTATGATCCCTTGATTCCGCTCCAGGGTGTACACCCAAAATATTAGAAAGCAAGGACTGGAACAGATATTTGTACCCCATATTCATAGCAACATTATTCACAATAGCCAAAAGGTGGAAGCAACACAACACATCCTTCAACAGATGAATGGATAAGTACAGTGTAGCATATACACAATGGAATATGATTCAACCTTTAAAACTAAGGTAATTCTCACACATGCTACAATGTGGATGAACCTTGAAGTCATTATGCTAAGTGAAACAAGCCAGACACAAAAAAGGACAAACGTTCTATGATTCCACTAGTATGAGGTATCCAGATAAGTCAAATTCAAAGACAAAGTAGAATAAGGTTGCCAGGTGTTGAGGTGAGTTAGTGTTTAATGGCTACGGTTTCACATGGGGAAAATAAAGTTCTGGAGATGGATGGAGAGGATATTTTTACAACAATGTGAATGTAGTTAATGCCATAGAACTGCATACTTAAAAATGGTTTAAATGGGGCTTCCCTCGTGGCACAGTGGTTAAGAATCCGCCTGCCAATGCAGGGGACACGGGTTCAAGCGCTGGTCCTGGAAGATCCCACATGCCACGGAGCAACTAAGCCCGTGTGCCACAACTACTGAGCCTGCGCTCTAGAGCCTGTGAGCCACAACTTCTGAAACCTGTGCGCCTAGAGCCCGTGCTCCGCAACTAGAGAAGACTGCACACGGCAACGAAGAGTAGCACCCCCTCGCTGCAACTAGAGAAAGCCTGCGCGCAGCAACAAAGACCCAACACAGCCAAAAAATAAAAAATAAAATAAAATAATTATTTTAAAAGCTTTAAAAAATGGTTTAAATGGTAAATGTTATGTGTTTTTTTTTCTTTTTTAATTAAAAAAAAAAATAAAAAATAAAAAAAACCCTTGTGTCGAGGGCTGACTTTCAATAGATTGCAGCGAGAGAGCTGCTCTGCTACGTACGAAACCCCGACCCAGAAGCAGGTCTTCTACGAATGGTTTAGCACCAGGTTCCCCACGAACGTGCGGTGCGTGACGGGCTAGGGGGATGTTATGTGTTTTTAATCACAATGGAAAAAATGAATGAAATAATGATCAATGTTACAATGTGGATAAACACTGAAAATATCCTAAGTGAAAGAAGCCATACAGAAAAACCACCCAGATCATGCTCATCTTGTACACTTTAAATCCAACAAGGTTTTTAAAGTGAGGAAAAGCCCCAGTGATGGTTCCAAGAAAGGAAAACTGGATTCAAATGGGAAAATACATTTCCACAAAGCTGGGGCAGCTGGTGAAATTTGAAGCAGGTCTGTGGATAGGATTATAATGTGGAAACCATAATTATTCCTCATTTTGGAGTTATGTGCTGGTTCCCTGGGAGAGTGGCCCTCCCACTCTCACAGGGTAAAACAAACTGGAGTATTTTGTGAATGTGGAAAACTTTATACTGCTATTTAAAGTTATTTATACACTTGAAATTTACTAGAAAATAAAGTACTTATCAGAACAACCATGTCGTACCAAGCCAGAAATACAGACAGCAAACTTTGTTATAGAGGCCAAGCTCTACCCAGATCCAGCTCACCCGCAGTGGGGATGCCAATCACCCTTGGAGGAGTCCACATACTACAAGAGGCACCATGGGAAGATTATATTGGGAGCCACTATGTCTTGGGTGCTGTGGATGACCTGGATGCAGTTGAAACAGTGGGATTTCTGAATTCTAGTTTTCCACATTCAACCACCAAATAACTGTTACAACTAAAAAATGAATTCAGTAGAGCTGCAGGATACAAAAAAAAAAAAAAGAAAAATCAATGCACAAAAGTCATTTGTGATTCTATACACTGATAATGAACCATCAGAAAAAGAATTAAAAAAAAAATCCCACTTACAATTACATCCAAAAAGATAACTAGGAGTAAATTTAACCAAGGACGTGAAGGACCTGCACACTGAAAACTGGAAGACACTGATAAAGGAAAATGAACAGACAAAAATAAATGGAAAGATACCCCGTGCTCATGGGTAAAAAGAATATTGTGAAAATATGCATTCTAAGGTGGTACTTCCCTAGCCGTCCAGGGGTTGGGACTCTGAGCTCCCACTGCAGGGGGCGCAGGTTCGATCCCTGGTTGGGGAACTAAGATTCTGCATCCTGCATGTCACATGGTGTGGTCTCCAATTTTTTTTAAGTAAAAAAAAGTGGCACATTTATACAATGGAATATTACTCAGCCATAAAAAGAAATGAAACGGAGGTATTTGTAGTGAGATGGATGGAGTTACAGTCTGTCATACAGAGTGAAGTAAGTCAGAAAGAGAAAAACTAATACAGTATGCTAACACATATATATGGAATCTAAGGGGAAAAAAAAAGGTCATGAAGAATCTAGTGGCAAGACGGGAATAAAGACACAGACCTACTAGAGAATGGACTTGAGGATATGGGGAGGGGGAAGGGTAAGTTGTGACAAAGTGAGAGAATAGCATGGACATATATACGCTATCAAACTTAAAATAGATAGCTAGTGGGAAGCAACTGCATAGCACAGGGAGATCAGCTCTGTGCTTTGTGACCACCTAGAAGGGTGGGATAGGGAGGGTGGGAGAGAGGGAGATGCAAGAGAGAAGAGATATGGAAACATATGTATATGTATAACTGATTCACTTTGTTATAAGGCAGAAACTAACACACCATTGTAAAGCAATTATACTCCAATAAAGATGTTAAAAAAACAGAAAAAAATATATGCATTCTAGACAAATTAATGTACACATTCAATGCAATCCCTACCAAAAGTCTAATGACATTTTCCATAGAAACAGAACAAACAATCTTAAGATGTGTGTGGAACCACAAAGGACCCAGAAGAGCTAAAGCAACCCTGAGGAAGGGGAATGGGCTGGAGGCATCTCGCTCCCTGGCTTCACACTTCATGATGAAGCTACAGTCCCCCAAAAGTGTGGAATTGGCACAAAAACAAGCGCACAGACCAGAGGAACAGAGCAGAGAGCCCAGGAATCAATCTACAGGTATGTGATCAGTTAATTCACAAGAAAGGAGCCAAGAACATACACCAAGGAAAGGACAGTCCCCTCAATAAACGGTGCTGGGAAAACCAGATGCCACACGCCAAAGAACAACACTGAACTCTGTCTACACCACACACAAAAGGGGCCAAAAACCCAATTTTCCATATCAAGCCCTTCCTCTCCTGGGTCCTCTGAAGACAGACACCCTCAGCGGTCAGCAACGTACAGGTACCTTCTGCCCACTTTTCCTCACCTTTTCCCTCAGCGGCATCACCTCCCGGCCGGTCCTGAGGAGACCAGGGTCCTGTCAGCATGAACTGGACCCCACAGTGTCCCAAAGCTGAAGCCCCAGAGGGTCCTGAGGAGACCCGGCTTCTGTTAGTGTGGACTTGACCCCGGCTTGTCTGGAAGACCGGCCGTCAGCGTGGACTCAGCCCAGCGTGTTCCAGAAGCCAAAGCCCCAGCGGGTCCTGAGGAGACAGGGCTCCTCTCAGCGTGAACGTGAACAGCATGATCTGAACAGACATCCCACCAAAAAAGATATACAGATAGTAAAAGTCATACAGGAACAAGCTCAACATCGTATACCATTAGGGAATTACAAATTAAAATCATGAGATATCACAGCACACCTATTAGCACTGCTAAGCTCCAAATATATGACAATACCAATTGCTAGAGGGTGAGGAACAACAGGAACTCTCCCTCATAGCTGGGGGGATGCATGTGCAGCCACTTTGTAAGACAATTTGGCAGTTTTTTCCAGAGCTAAACAAGTCTCACGTTGGGATCCAACAATCATGCTTCCAATATTTAGGCAACTGCTTTGAAAATCTATGTCCAAATGCAAACAAGGATGCAATTATGCACAGCAGCACTTTCATAATGGCTAAAAACTTGAAGAAATCAGGATATCCTTCAAAAGATGAATGCATAAGCAAATTGGGGTACATCCATGTCAAGGTGAGTAAAATATGCCACCCCAAAATAGGTCTCTCTGGCAAAAGGATTATTGGTCTGCTTTAAAAAAAAATGGGGGGGGTGCTTTCTTGGTGGCTCAGTGGTTAAGAGTCTGCCTGCCAATGCAGGGAACACGGGTTTGAGCCCTTGTCCGGGAAGATCCCACATGCCGCAGAGCAACTAAGCCTGTGAGCCACAATTACTGAGCCTGTGCTCTGGAGCCCGCGAGCGACAACTGCTGAAGTCGTGTGCCACACTGGCTTTACTGCACTTGGGCAAGCGGACCCAAGTTTTGTTCAGTAACACTGGGGTCTCCCAGGCTCCCACTCTCCTTGTGCCCCATTGACTGTCATCTGCTCCTCCAGAGTCTTGTTGCAGCAAAAATAGAAATGAAGTTTTCCCTCTCCTGAGAACAAGGAAAACAAAGGGAATAGCGAACAGGCTAGAGAAGAACATAACCTGGCCTGAAAGAGTTCATCACTCCTTGTTTTACTTTGTCACTCATTTGTAGTAACTAGATTTGTACTTTACAATACTAACCTCACTCCCTGACACTATGTAATTTAGCTTTGGCACCCAACACCCCTAACTCTGTGTGAGTTACATCCCCTGCCTCTCACTCCCTAACCTTATTATGTCCAGCATTTACATTCTATATGCCCCTCATAACAAATCACCCCCTATAGTTTTTCATTTCAGAAACAGGTCACCGGCCGATAAACCAGAGGTAAATGGATGCAATTCTCAGACTGCTGGACCCCAATTACCGGGCGGCCTGATGCCAACTATGACTGTTTTGAAATAATGCAAAGGAAAGGAGGAATGCAAGACCTTCACTACTTTGATCCTCATCCTATACCCCGGACTGCGAGAGCCCCACGTATAAAACCTTCCCTGATTCTCAAGGAGGGGGTGCCCAGTTCTTGAGGCGCTAGCCGGCTGTGTCTTCCCTGCTGCCTGGCAGAAAAATAAAGCCATCTCTCTCTTCCTCCAAAATCCCTGTCTCCATAGTTCTGTTCGGCCTCGTTGCACAGGGAAGCCGATATTTCAACAACAGTCTGTGGCCAGTTCCCACACTAATTCACCTCTACGCCCACAGTCCTGGCCCAAGCCCGATCTTGTGCCTGGTTCCTCCACCAGGCCCTGACAGAACTCCCTGCCCGCACCGTGCACCTCACATCCCACCCCAACGTGGTCTTTCTGAAGCATAAACGAGACTGTGACTCTCTCCCACCCATAATCCCCCAAATGTTTCCCCACTTTCGCTAGGGTATCTGCTGGGAGAGACATCTGCCAAGGCCCTGAGAGTCCCCGGCATCCCCACGAGGCTGCTGGCTCCTGGGTTCCCTGACAATGAGCACCTCAGCCGGCCAGGAGACACGGCAGGAAACCCCAGAACCGCTCACCTCAGGAGGGGACTGGCACTGCCACTGCCTGATCAGAGAGAGCAGAGAAGGGCTCCCCAGCTGGGACACAGACTCTGCACGAGTGGCCTCTCCCTGAGCCATTACATCACCTTGTATGACTTGAGGGAAGGAAGGATCGAGGCACACTTGGTTCCTAAGGAGGATGGTATAGGCTCAGCCATGTCCCCCCAAATTCACATGCTGAATCCCTAACCCCCAGGACCCCAGGATGTGGCGGTATTTGGAGATGGGATTTTTAAAGAGGTGATCAAGGTAAAAATGAGGTCACTAGGGTGGATCCCAATCCAATAAGATTGATGTCCTACCAGAAGAGATTAGGACACAGATAGGCACAGGGGGAGACCATGTGAGGACCTGGGGAGAAGATGGCTGTCTAAGCACCAAGGAGAGAGGCCTCAGGAGAAGCCAGCATGCAGACACCTTGATCTCAGACAGCATCCAGGACTGGGAGATCGGTCTGTTATTCAAGCTGCCCAGTCTGTGGTATTTGTTACGGCGGTCCTGAGCAGACTCACACGCAGGGTAACTCAGGGCTCAGACTGGACAGAGCCCACTCTCCATCCCCCTGTACGGGAGTTACAGGATCCTCAGGAACTGAGGAGGGGGTCCCTGAGGAGAGGCACAAGATAGAAGATGCTAGGCATTAACACGACTGCATTCACGTTAAACGTGCCTGAAGTCCATTCACACGAGATGGTCTTGTCCTGTATGTACATCGGCACCCTCGGTCTGAACTGAGATCTTTGGCTTCACCACCTCCACTGAGAGCATTAGCTTCACCTGCTGTGGACCGTCTCCTATAGGATTTCCAGAACCACAAAACATCGAAGCTTCACAGGACCCAGAGTCTGTGCGCTACCGTCCAGGTGACCCTCACAGCAGGGCCGCACAGATGCCCACCAGATCCCATTTCCCTTTTTCCTGTTCACATCTACCCTGCACCTCCCAGCCTTCCCACCCCTTACAACTGGGGCGTAGTGTCTCGTGTTACCAAGGGGAAGGGGTGGAGGTGGTGAGGGCCTTGACCAGCCTGCATCCTAGGACTGAGGGCAGGATGCCCACCTGGTCACCCCACCCTGCTGGTTGGAGCCCTCACCTGGAAGCAGGGAGGAGAAACAAGGGGGACAGAGCCTGGGACCTGACACCCACCTGCCCTGGACTCTCACAAGAAGGGGACAGAGACATCTTGAGCTTCAGCCCAGTTTTGGGAGACACTTTGTGCAACAAACTTTGCTTTAAAAGCCAAGGTGCTTTACAAACCCCTCCCCAGCTGTCACAGAAAGTCAGGCTTAATCTCATCACACTTTTCTCAAACCCCAGCTCATGCTGAGACCACCTCTCAGGTGATGGTGCTTCAGAGCAGCCCCTTTAAATGATCCCTGGAGTTCAGCTCTCCCAGCCCTGCCTTCAGTTTAAGGGAGAAGTTTCCTTGACAAACCTGCTCAGTTTCCTTGACAACCAAGCTTCACCATCTCCCAAATTCTTCTTCAAACATTCCTATTCTAGGCTTGATGAGCCTAAAGTGACAGTGTTGTCATCATGTGCCAGAGAGTGACTCCTCCAAGCCCATAGTTATTGGTTACATGATGCTACTGATGATGAAATCCCAGAAGAGCCAGCTTTGCTTTGGACTCGGCACTGGCTCCCTTTCCACGGACAGAGTAGAGTGGCTGTTTCCATGGACCACGTGGTGGAAGAGCTCACCTAATTCAGCCAGGACTTCATCCCTTCCAGGCGATTCCAGGGTCCTCATTCTTCCCAGAACCCCACCCACATGGCTGCTCTCTGTGCCAGTCTATACGGGACCTTGGTAATCTCCTAAAAGAGGGTTATTTTATACACAGATAATGGGTTGAATGCTGGCCTCAAAAGATGTGCCCCCCCCAGAACACGTGAACAGGACCCTACCTGGGAAAAGGGTCTTTGTATATGCAGTTCAGTATCTCAAGGTGAGGTCATCTTGGGTTAGGGTGGCCCTCAATCCAATTGAGAGAGTCCTTATGAGAGACAAAAGAGGAGAAACACAGACATAGAGGAGAAGCCACGTGAAGACAGAGGCAGAGATGGGAGGGATGCAGCCACAAGCCTGGGGACTCCTAAGCCCCCAGAAGCTGGAAAGGGCAGGAAGAACAGTATCCTGGAGCCTCTGGAGAGACTTCCATCCTGCAACACCTTGATCTCAGATGTCTGGTCTCCAGGACTGTGGGAGGATGAATTCCTGTTGTTTTAAACCACCCAGCTTGTGGTCATTTGTTACACAAGCCACAGAACGGTCACACAGACCCTACTCTGTAGGATCCTGGAAGTGCGGGTCTCATTAAAGGCCGACAGAGGCTGGATTGCAGAACCCTTAGAGTCAGCATTGGGCCCCAGAAATCCTAAAGCAGTGGCTGGACACCAGAACATTGAGGGGTCAGTCGGAAGCCCGTCCCTAAGGGTGCCGGCTGCACACGGCCTCCCCAGGTTTTTACGCCTATACAAGTTGGGGATAAGTATTTCCATCCTGATTCAGGACTTCTGATGTCACCCTTCACGTTGCTAATTAGAACCCACTAGTTACACAGATGAAACCTTATCAGGACACTTGCTCCAGTGGTAAACAATTCTGAAGTTGCTCACAGGTGGGGAATCGTCTCACACGCAGCCAGCAGCTCCCCCGCCAGGAGCGTCCTCATTGCAAGGCTGGGGGACCGTGCCCAGGCATCTCTGAGTAAACGTGAGCTGACCCCCCCGGCCAGCTGCTCCTGAACTTTTTCCACCCTTCCCAGATAAAACACCTGAATATGTACAAAGACTTTAAAGCCCAGAGGAAAGGTCTTGGAGTCACACCAGCGACAGCACGCAGGCCGAGTTGGTGCCTGCAGGCCAGGCAGGATGGTCCTGGCCCCGGGCACTCTTCTGGAAGCTTTCCATTTCCCTACCTGAGGTACTCCTCCTCGCCAGGCCCCCACTACTTTTTTCTTTCCTCACCTCTACCAGGGAGAAATTCCAACGGCAGGTATGGGTGACACACCCTCTTCTTTAGCAGGGAGCAGACTGGCAACTCCTGCAGAAAGTCCAGCAGAGACCCACTCACACCGGGCCACCCACAAAGCCGTGGGCCCTCACTCACTCCCACCAGCCCAGCCCCGAGACTGCTGACGGGGCAGAGAATATGGCGTCAGGCACAGCTGCAGGGGCTCTTGCTGCCTGGAGGGGTGTTTATATTGACCTCAACCCAGGCACACCTTGGGAGGGCTGGCCGGCCAGGTCAGGCTGCCCAGGTCAGCCAATCCTTGCCCATCAGGGACTCAGAGTTGCAGAAACTGGGCCTTGCTGCACCGGCCAGGTCCAAGGAACAGGTGTGGGGTCCTGAAGGTCAGGATAGACACGGGGCTGCAGCTCTGGCTTGTTTTCTAATCATTTTGTCTGGTCCATGAGTGGGAGACAACTTCAAGAAGACCCTCTCCTAATGAGAGGGACCAAGGAGTCAGGGAGAAGAGGGGTGGTGGGTGGAGACAGAGGCCTGGTGCCCCGGCTGCAGTGGAAGCCCCCGGAAGACCAGGCGGAGGGAGGCTGCACAGAGTGAAGCCCAGGGCCACAGACCTGTCGGAGCTGCTGTTTGTTAGTTCAGGTCCTGCTCTGAGGTGCTCAGGGTCAGCTCTGACCAACAGGTGGGCTGGGGGTGCTCTGCAACAAGGGCCACGTGCACGGTTCCTGTGTGCCCAGCCCTGCCGGGTGCCTGCCCAGGGGAGCTCCATATCCTGGGAGGGGCCTGACCACGAGAGCCCCGTGAGCTGCTGGATGCCTTCCCAGGTGAACTCCATATCCTGGGAGGGGCCTGACCACGAGAGCCCCGTGGGCTGCTGGGTGCCTGCTCAGGTGAGCTCCATATCCTGGGAAGGACCTGACCACAAGAGCCCCGTGGGCTGCTGGGTACCTGCTCAGGTGAGCTCCATATCCTAGGAGGGGCCTGACCACGAGAGCCCCGTGGGCTGCTGGGTACCTGTCCAGGTGAGCTCCATATCCTGGGAGGGGCTCGGCCACGAGAGCCACGTGTGCTGGGAGGGGGGCGTGTGTATGAGTGTCCTCTCTGTGCAGCCGGCACAGAGTTGCTTAGCAACTTCCCTGTGGGCAGTGCTGGGATGAAATGAGAACCAGGAGATGCCACAGATTCCCTGAACCCCTGTCCATCTAGAGTGATGCGGTCAGTAGGCGGGTGCTGGCCACTGTGCTGCGTGAGGGAGGCCCCATGGGTACCTCTTGTGTCGTCCACCTGACACCACAGAGGCCTCCCCAGGACAGAGCAGACAGCCTGCCTGGGGCAGGTGGCAGCTCCTGGTGACCCTGCAAGGGACATGAGAGGGATGGACCAGGCAGGAGAGGGTGGGAGCCCAGGCAGAGCCACGGGTCTCGGGGCCAAGGGGGCCTTTCTAGGTCTGAGCTGGGAGTGGACGTGCAGGTGGTGAGTGTGATCCAGGAAAGCTGCTCTGGTGACATGAAGCTGAACCTGCTTCAGAGTGACAAGCCTTCTGGATGATCCCAGAACAGGATAGTGAGACGGATCCTGTTAGAAGAAGGTAAGTGAATCCTCCCAAGAGGAGGCTCTGTGAACTGGCCCTGAGAGCGGGGTGAAGGGAACAGGTGTGGAAGCTGCGGGGAGTGGGCAGTCACCCTGGGCGGGCGGCGGGTGCAGACCCCACTCCGTGGTCGCCCATCTGTGTTTCTGGCTGGATTACTTGGCCTCTGGGAGCCTCAGCTTCCTAGTCTGCTCGTGGGGTGATGGTAGCGTGGATTGACTAGTAATTTGCTCAGAACAGGGTAGGAAGGGGTCTAGTGGAAATTCCACAGAACACCGTCAGTATGGGAATTGCAGGCCTTGTTTCCCGCAGGTCTGTCTTCAGGATCAGGAGAGCAAATCTGAGCAGACTTGCAGCAGAGTCTGGGGATGGGCTCCGTTTGGTGGGTCCCCCTGTTTCCTGAATCTCGGAAGGAGCAGCTCCAGCGGGCAGTGACAGGTTCATCCCACACCTGGAAGCATCCAGACCTCAAGGCCCAGCAGCCCCCGAGCCCTGTGTCTGGGGCCCCAGGAGGAAGACGGGATAGGCCGGCCTCCTCCTCAGCCCTCTTCCTGCCCAGAACATTCGAGGTCCAGGCCGTCATTAGGGAGAAGCAGGGATGGGGGTGTCCCACGTGGGAAGAGAACACGGAGCAGCTTGTGTACATGGACGTCCACACCAGGAATGTGGGTCAGTGGGACGCGGGCACAGGGGCGGCAGACGGTGGGCTTGAGGAAGCAGGATGGGGCCAGGGGTCCCGAGGAGGGGGTGTGCAAGCTTTGCCTGTGCCGGGCCTCAGACTCCACGGGGCTTCCCTCCCCTGGTCACTGGGGAGGAGAAGCAGAGCAGCGTTGGTGGGGTGACCACTCGCGTCCCCAGGCCCTGCCAGCATCAGACCTTCAGGCTCGGGGTCGGGGAGCCTGAGGAGAGCAGGTCCAGCCGTGCCCGCCAGGGAGGCCTGGAGGGGTCGGGCGGGAAGCACTGGTGTGGTCATCCCCTGTGCGGAAGCTCCCGAGCCAGTGCCCAGTGGGAGCTCTCACCTCACACGTGGGTTTCACGTCCACAGCTCAGATCACCTTCTAGCCGCTTGGTTTGTTTTCTAGACACAAAGTCCTAATATCTCCCATGTCCCCTGCCCGTGAAAAGGCACGTCTGATCTGGCCCCAGGTGCTGCCTCTGGTCCCTCCTGACTGGACGACCAGCAGCCAGTGTCACCGCGTCATGACTGTCAGGGGGTGTCAGGCGTGGGGGGATGAGAGCACACGGTCCAGGCCCACGAGGGGCCATGCCATCCACGGAGCCGGTGCTGTGGCTCTAGGTGTTCCCTCCCCCCACCCCACGGGCAGAGACCACCGTCCCCTTACAGACTGTTACCAAGTGAAGTCACATGGACCCTGCTCGGGCCCTAGCCTGGCGAGGCGCTCTGCCTCAGCGGGGAAGGTTTCCTTTTTCCATGTGGGTTCAAGTAGGCAAATAACAAAACCAAAGCTGAGACCACCACAGCACAGGCTCTGTTCAGTGGCCAAAGAATGGAGAAGCAGGAACTAAGTTCACAGATCAACTTCTCGCCCTCCTGGAGAGAGTGGTTTAATTTTAAAGAGTAAAGATAAAGGGAGGAGGAATGAGGCTAATGATGGAGATGAAGAGGCCTTCCGGGGAAGGGGCAGGGCTTTTTCCAAGGGAGTGAAGTACCACCTCCTTTTACCCGTTTTTGGTCGTTCATGTCCAGTCATGGCCACCGGTAGGTGTGTCACTTAATATGCTGATACAGTAAATTCAACATATGATGAGACTCAGGGTCTGTTAGAGGTCAGATTCGTTGCCACCTTGGTCCCAGCTGGTTCCATCTGTTTGTTTGTTTGTAGCTTCCTTTCTTATCTCTGGACCCTTTAACTTAAATACTTAGGTGAACTCCTGCTGAAGTTGGGGGTTGGAGGACAGCCCTGTTAATGGTGGGTCCACGGGTTTTGAGCAAGGGCCTGGAGCAGCTCTGACAACAAGAGGAGGAGGCTGAGACAGGTGGTCAGTCTGACGCCTGCACTGGGGCCTGTGGTTGGCATGCGGAAGTGGTCAGCTGGGGGCACGTGTCAGGGAAGGTTCTCGGTGTTTACACAGAAGATGTGAATGTGGGCCCAGAAGCAGAGCTGCCTGCAGACGCTGCTACAGAACCCCCTGATTCTTTCCTGAGAAAACTGGCGGGGGGGCATTCAGTCAACAGGGCAAACAGCTTGCTCTGGATGTTCTTGTGGGGAAATGGGGACATAGCAACAGGGGCTCAGCCTGCATAACCCCAGAAGCCCTCCCAGAACAGCCCCAGAACCGCTTCTGGAATGGCAAGGAGAAGTGGGTCTTCCACCTACTAGACGTGGAGGAAAGGGCTGGGGTCTGCAGGGCCGCCCTCACCTTCAGGGACTGGCTGGGAGGCTCACAGGACTCAGCACATGCTTGTGGCTTGTGTCCTCACAGCTGAGATGGGTCACAGCATGCAGTAGGGATGCACGGGAGGGAGGGCCCCTGCTCCAGTCACCTCATGACCCTTCATGCCCCCTCCTTCCCTCGAGGGTCTCTAGGGTGTCTCTTCCCCCAGCGACGAAGGGCAGAACCATGACAGTTACCCGCACCCCCGTCCTCCCAGGGAAGCTCATTAGAGACTTGGCACCCAGCTGGGGGCTGGTCACGTGGTGTTCTCTGCCCTCACCCTCCAAAATGCCAGTGTCCAGAAGGGGAGCCGGGATTCAGTATGAACCACGGTTTGTGCAAACAACCCAGGTGCAGGGGGCTGCCCCTAACGGGAGGAGGGAGGGTTTAGATCAGGGCAGGGAGCTGCTCACCAGCTGCATTAGCTTCCCAGGGCAGCTGTGACAAACGACCACAAATGGAGGCTCAGAGTAACAGAAACCTGTCCTCTCTCAGTCCTGGAGACCAGACGTCTGAGAAGGTGTCCCAGTGCCGCGCTCCCTCCGGAGGCTCCAGGGGAGGGTCCTGCCTGCCTCTTCCAGCTTCTGAGGGCTCCAGGAATCCCTGGGCTTGTGGCTGCATCCCTCCTGTCTCTACCTTCATCTTCACATGGTGTCTCCTGTGTGTCTGTGTCTCTCCTCTTGTCTCTTAGAAGGACACTGTCACTGATTTAGGGCCACCAGGATCCAGGATGACCTCATCTCCAGATCCGTAACTAATTATACCTGCAAAGACCCTACTTCCAAATAAGGTTCCATTCTCAGATTCTAGGGGGCATGACGTGGACATAACATTTGGGGGGACCCCCCATTCAACCCACTATAGCACCCAGTTCCCAGATGCCAGCCGACCTTCCTCAGGACAGCATCAGGCTGGTGATGTTCTGTCTTTCTGCACGGAGTTGCCTCTTGTTTCTTGTGGTAACAGTGAAGTTGGGTGTGGGGCGCTTCTGGCCAACTTCCTGGTCATTACAGGGACCATGCTGATGTGTCCTTCCTGGGAGGGTGCGAGCACGGCCAGGGCTTCCTGGGAATACTCTACACTGACCGCTCGGTGGTCAGACGCCTGCATGGGCTGGACCGGTCCCCGGACCTCTGCACCTTCTACCACATCCACAGCCTGGTGGACTCTGTGCGGGCCTATGACCATGAGGTGTGGACCGGCAAGATCGGTGGGAGCCCTCCTGCATGCCACGTGGCCTCCAGCCCACCACAGACCCTCCGGTCCTGCCATGGACACCCCCATCACATTAACCCCCAAGAAGGCTTCTGGGAGGGGTGAGAATTCGACCATGAAGAAGACAGGGCAGGCCCTAACTGCAGCAGGTGTAGGCAAGTACTGGTGGTGCTTGGCTCTTTGTCCCTCAAAGACCCCGAATGTGGGCTCTGACTTGATGGGTCCACCTCCACCTCAGCACACCTGGGGGGTCGCTGCAGGGAGAGCATGTCCTTGGGTGATTTTCTAACTCTCCCCACCCCAGCTTCACCCTCTGGGTCCCCCTGGTTCCATTAATAGTCTTTAAATAGTGTCTCTCATCCATCAGGCCTACGTGGGAGATTTTAATATTGTGTGGGAGTCCAGTGACCAGCGCCCATGTGTCCTGTGTGTCTTGGGAGGGGAAGAAGCCTCACTCTCACATTCCTGCCCCAGTGCACCTGGGGTCGGGGGCAGCAGACCCAGGCTCTGTTCTGGCAGAAGCTCCCTTTCTGTGAACAAGTCTTCCCCCAATCCCATTATCCTCACTGGAGACTCAGGAGGCCACAGCATCGGGGCACCTCCAGCACCAGGACTCCACCCTAGGGAATTTCTCAAGAGCAGGGACCAGGCCTGGAGGCGGAGGGGAGGAGGGAGCCGACCTCTTCAGGATCCCCGGGGCTAGGATGCCTCCTACCCAGGAGGGCCTTGGACTCAGTTTAATTTCCATCCGGGGTCTCCTACCCTCCCCTGGTAGAGGGGCCCTTCAGATTCCAGGGCCCCAAGATCCTCCCCACCGCCTTCTGACCCCAACTGCAGAGTTGGGAACTCAGAGACCCCCTCTACAGCTTCTTTTTTCTTGGACGCTCCCAGAATTCCCTGAAGCTGTTATACCCAGGGTTTATTATGGTGAAGGATGCAAGTTAAAATCAGCGAGGACACAGGTGATGAGCAGGGTCCAGCATCCTCGGCTGTGGCAGCCCAGGGAATCCCACCTGAGTCCTGAAGTGCAGGGTTTATTGGGGTCTATCATGTCAATGTGGGGGCCACCATGTGCCTGACCTTGTCCTCCAGCCCCCGGGGGGGACTCAGGAAGCCCCACCATGCATCGTGCCGTCAGCACAGACCAGCCTGGACTGAGGCCCACGGAGCACGGACACTCCCGTCACACTCAAGGTGACCTCCTAGAGCCACGACAGAGACCCGTCCTCTCTGTGGGCAGGTGAACCTACACCGCACAGGCCCTGGTGCAGTGCCTGTTCCGTGTGGTCAGCATGGGTGCACACAGGTCAGCCAGTGTCTGTGTGTCTCAGCCTGTAACCACAGACCACACTGTCCTGCTCTGCTCACAAGAGCGAGGCCAATGGAGGGACGACGGGGTTGGGGACAAATCCGGGTCATGGTCAGGCTGGGTGAGAAAGGGTCCAAGGAGCGAGAACCTGGCTGCCCTTGCCTGGTGAGTCGAGAGCTGATGTCCACCCTGTGGTCAGCCCCTCTCCCCACATCCCGAGGTAAGGCTGCCTTTCCTGCACCCTGGGACAGGGTCATGTCTGTGTATACAGCAGGACGCACAGCAGTGCACGCAACAATCATGATGCCTGCCCTTGGCACGTACCTGGGGGCTTGCTGAGGGTGGAACATCCCGACAGGACATGGGCCGACCCCGGGGAGGATGTAGGGGGGAAGTGTTTGGGAGCACCTGGAGGGGAGCCTCACCTGTCTGCACTGGTGGACTGAGGAAACAGACCAAGGGTGGGCAGGTGGGGAGCCCAGTCCTGGGTCATCCCTGAGGCTGAAGGAGGGGTGTGGAGCTGATGTTGATGGCGGTGGGGACGAGTGGCTGATCACAGGACAGTGAGGAGACAGATCATTTGAGGCAGCAGAGAAGGTGGAAGACTGTGCCTGATGGGAGGACGGAGAGACCAGCAGGCGGCGCTGCAGGCGCGGGTAGCAGGGCTGCTCCCTGCAGGGTGGTGCCAGAGCCCCATACCGCTGGAAACCCCGTGGTGTCCTGACAGAACCCCAGAGGATGGGGAGTCGAATGAGCAGGAAGAGTTTGGAAAAGTCACCTTATCTCCACATGTCCTGGGGGAGGGGTTCCCTGCTCCAGCCTCTTTCCTTAGAGTCTCCCCACCTGGGGAAGTCAGCACCCTCAACAGCTGGTCGTGCACGGCTTACAATTTGTCAGGAGGATGAAAGGGAAGGGGGGGGAAGGAATGAGAAACAAGCTCTACCTGTTTGGACAGCACATGCCACTCTAATTTCCAATCAGGAAGAGGAATTTCCCAAAGGCTCAGGCTGGCCCTGTAACAAGAATGGGGCTTGAAGCAATCCTGCCACTTTGTGGCCTGTTCCAGAAACAAGTTGAAGACAGTTGCTCAGGGGCACTGCAATCCACAACGCCTGCAGTGTTGTAAATGACAACTATCGTGGAAAAATGGCTTGGGGTAAGTAACTGAAAAGGACTTGAAAACAAGGCAGGATTGCAGGAACCGGATTGCAAGAGGTAGATTGGACTCGCTGTTAAAGCACATGAAAGCTGCTCAACAATGCCTATGATTCAGTTGGCCAAAAAGGGTGTACAGGTTGAAACCCATACGAACTTTGTGGCCAACCAAACATGCGGGAAATACAAATCAACACTACAAGATGTAGCACTTTTCCCCAGTCAGAATGGCCATCCTCACAAAGTGTAAAAACAAGAAATGGAGGAGAGGACGTGGAGAAAATGGAACCCTGCTATGTTGATGGTGGGAATGTCAATTGCTAACAGCCACGCTGGAGAAGGGTATGATGTTTCCTAAAAATTCTAAAAAATAGAGCTACAGAGACTTCCTGGTGGCACAGAGGTTAAGAATCCAACTGCCAAGGCAGAGGACACGGGTTCAAGCCATGGTCCAGAAAGATAACACATGCTGCAGAGCAACTAAGCCTGTGTGCCACAACTACTGAGCCTGTGCTCTACAGCCCGTGAGCCACAACTATGGAGCCCGTGTGCCACAACTACTGAAGCCTGACACCTAGAGCCCAGGCTCCAAAAGAAGACAAGACACTGCAATGAGAAGACCATGCACTTCAACGAAGAGTAGCCCCAACTTCCTGCAACTAGAGAAACCCCACGTGCAATAACGAAGACCCAACATAGGCAAAAAAGATTAATTAATTAATTAAAAAACAATAGAGTTACAGAGCATACAGCACTTCCACTCCTGGGTGTATATCTCAGGATAACCATAAATCGATAGGACAGAGGCACTTCAAATATTAGTGCAGCACTTTTGCAGGAGCCTCGACTTGAAAACAATATAAATATCCTTAGAAGGAAAAAATGGATAAAGAAGATATGGTACTTATGTACAATGGAATAGTACTCAGCCATGAAATCAATGAAATAAAGCTAGTTGCAGCAACTCGGGTGGACTTAGGTACGATCATTCTAAGTGACATAAGTCAGACACAAAAAGACACTTAACATAAGGTATCATTTATAGGTGGAATCTAAAAATGGCTACACATGAACTAAATTACAAAACAGAAACAGAGTCACACATTTAAAAAACACACTTATGACTGCTAAAGGGGAAAGGTGGGGTGGGGTGAGACATAAACCAGAGGGTTGAAATTAGCACAGATACCGATCCAAAGACCAAATAGATAATCCACAAGACCTACTCTATAGCTCAAGAACTGCACTCAGCACACTCTAGTCACCAGAAAAGAATATATACGACTGGTAAGAATCTGAAAAAGAATTTATGGATGTCTCTCTGTAAGTGAAACAAGTGGATGTGCAGCAGCAAGAAAGACAGCATTGAAAAGCAGCTGCACTCCATTATAAAAATAAATTGCAAAAAAACAAAAAAAAAAGACAGAGAGAAAATGTTATAAAATACACTCAGGGGCTGTGATGGAACCTGGATTGACCACATCTAGACCCACAGTTAGATGGGCCCTAAGGCTGGACACTCGTGGGGCTGAGAGGCATGGTGAGGATGAGTCAGCAAATGCAACGCCTTTAGAGTAATACTTCCTGGTCCCTATTCCATGTATCCCAAATCTCCAGGTGCAGGGGACCCTTCATACAGCTAAAACATGCATGGGACACACTGATAATGGTACAACATCGCATCAGGAAGAGTTTAAGAAAAGGCACATCATCTCCTCATCTCCGGGTGCTCGGGTTCCCCCCTCCAGACTCTTTCCTAACAATCTCCCCACTAGGGGAAGTCAGCACCTTCAACATCCTGTTTCGCACAGTCTGGAATTTGTCCGGAGGATGAACTGGAATGGGGGGAAACAATGAGAGACAAGCCCTAGGTGTTTGGACAGGCACATGCCACTCTAATTTCCAATGAGGAAGACGAATTGACCAAAGGCTCACCTTGCCCTCGGAACTGGAATAGGGCTTGAAGCAATCCTGCTGTTTTGTGGCCAGTTCCCAAAGAAACAAGTTGAAAAGTGGACCTCAGGGGCACTGCAATTCTCAATCCTGCAGGATTGTAAAAGATACCTAACGTGGAAAAATGCATCGAGGTAACTGACCAAAAAGGACTTGAAAGCAAGGCAGAATTTTGGGAACAGGATTTCAGGAGGAAGATTGGTCTCACCTCGAAAGCACATGGAAAGGGGCAGAACTTCTTCAACGATGTCGTTGGCCAAAAAGGGCGTATGCGTTTTACATGAATATATTCAGAAAAAAACGCATATGCCCTTTTTGGCCAAGCAAGCAGGCGCGCGGTGCAAATCAACACTACAAAGAAATATCACTTCGCATCAGTCCCAAGGGCCATCCACAGAAAGAGTAAAAACCAGAAATGCAGGATAGAGCGTGGAGAAAAGGAAGCCTTTTAAGCTGATTTAAGCCTTTTTAAGCTGATTGTAAATTGCCAACGGCACTCTGGAGAAGTGTATTGTGTTTCCCAAAAAAATCTAAGAAACAAAGCTATAGAGCATATGGCACTTCCACTCATGGGCGTATATCTTGGGAAAACAAAAACTCAACAGGACACAGGCACCACAACGTGTAGTGCTGGTCTATTACAAGAGCCTCGACTTGGATACAACTGAAATTTCCTTGGAAGGAAAACATGGATAAAGAAGATGTCATACGCATGTACAATGGGCGATTGGGATTGACATGTGTACACTGATATGTATAAAATTGATGACTAATAAGAACCTGCAGTATAAACAAACAAACAAACAAAACAACTAATACTAAACTTTCTTTGGGTTATTTGTATGGAAATATGTTAATATAAATGTTTCAGACATTACATGAAATTTCTAAAAATCTTATATGTTCTGGTATAATGTTATAAGTCATAATCTTAGTTAATACTTTAAAATGTATATCTCAGAAATAACTAATTTTCTTGTCAACTGTATTATTATGAACTTTCATCAAATCTTTAACTGTGGTCATTTTTAAGTCTTGTCATTTACAGACAGTTCTGGGTGTACTCTGATGCTTTTGTAAATATGTTCCTATAAAAGGGTTTCATCTTCAGGAAATTCATGGAAAAGACTCTGACAAGTACAGGTTTCTGGTAACTGACTGTACTGCTGAACTGAATGAATAAGCATTTTCAGAACTCTAATGAAAAACTGATGAGCTCATAAAAGTGTTAACAAAAGATCAAGATGAAAAAAAAATTAATTACATGGGACTGAGTGAACTGATGAGGATGAGTATAATTTTTGTGACTTTCTGTTTGAATTTAAAAAAAGAAAAAAATCCCACAAGGACTCAGAGGCAAAGAATATACAAAACAATTTTCACTGCAAAGTAAAGGAGCTGTTACAGTGGAGGATTACTGGACTGAATGTCGATATTATGACATAGTATGAGTGTGTTTCATGTTTGGTAATTGCAATCATTGTTGCTTTTGTTGTGGTCATCCATGTACAATGCTTGGTGTCAGTCTATTTATCTCTTGTAAAAATAAAATACAGTGTGTGTGTGTGAAAAACAAAAAAAACAAAACAAACAAAAAAAGACACATGCACCCCAATGTTCATTGCAGCACTATTTACAATAGCCAGGTCATGGAAGCAACCTAAATGCCTATCGAGAGACGAATGGATAAAGAAGTTGTGGTACATATATACAATGGAATATTACTCAGCCATAAAAAGGAATGAAATTGAGTCATTTGTTGAGACGTGGATGGATCTAGAGACTGTCATACAGAGTGAAGTAAGTCAGAAAGAGAAAAACAAATATCATATATTAACGCATGTATGTGGAACCTAGAAAAACTTCTGCAGGGCAGAAGTTGAGAAACAGATGTAGAGAACAAATGTATGGACACCAAGGGGGGAAAGCCACGGGGGTGTGGGGACGGTGGTGTGCTGAATTGGGCAATTGGGATTGACATGTATACACTGATGTGTTATAAAATTGATGACTAATAAGAACCTGCTGTATAAAAAAATAAAATTAAATTAAAAAAATTTTTTTAAAAACTAAAAAAAAAAAAAAGATGTCATACACATGTACAATGGAATATAACTCATCCATGAAATCAATGAAATAAGGCCGGTTGCAGCCACTCGAGTGTACGTAGGTATGATCATTCTCAGTGACATAAGTAAGACAGAAAAAGAGACTTATCATAAGATATCAGTTATAGGTGGAATATCACAATTGTTACACATGAACTAAATGATAAAATAGACACAGAATCACACATTTAGAAAACTCACTTATGACTGCAAGAGTGCAAAGGTCGGTTGACGTGACACATAAACCAGGAGTTTGAAATGAACACACATACCATTCCATAGACCAAATAGGGAATCAACAAGACTTACTCTAAACCTCAAAGGACTGGACTCAGCTCACTCTACACACTGGAAAAGATTATATACGACTGGTAAGAATCTGAAAAAGAATTTATCGATGTATCTCCATACGTGAATCAAGTGGATATACAGCAGCAAGAAACACAGCACTGAAAATCAGCTACTCCCATTATAAAAATAAATTACAAAAAAAAAAAAAAAAGACACTGAGTGAAAAGTAAATTCTTATACAATTCGTTCAGGGTCTGCGAGGCAACCTGGATTGACCATATCTAAACACACAGCTGGATGGGACCTAAGGCTGGACACTCATGGGGCTGAGAGGCTTGGTGAGCAGAAGTCAGCAAAGGCACCCCCTTTAGAGTAATACTGCCTGGTGCTGATTCCATGGGTCCCAAATCTCCAGATGCAGGCGACCCTTTGTACAGCTAAAACATTCGTGGGCCACCCTGAGGATGGTACAGCATCAGAAAGGGAAGAGTTTGGAAAAACCACCTCAATTCCTGGCGTTCGGCTTCCCACCTCCAGCCACTATCCTAAAAAACTCCCCACTTGGGGAAGTCTGCACCTATAAAACCCTCTTTCACACAGTTTGGAATTTGTCCGGAGGATGAAATGGAATGGGGAGAACAATGAGAGACAATGTCAAGGTGTTTGGACAGGCTCATGCCACTCTAATTTCCAATGAGGAAGAGGAATTGACCAAAGGTTCAGCTTGCCCTCTGAACCGGAATAGGGCTTGAAGCAATCCTGCTGTTTTGTGTCCAGTTCCCAAAGAAACAAGTTAAAAAGTGGAGCTCAGGGGCACTGCAATTCACAATCATACAAGATTCTAAAAGATACCAAAAGTGGGAAAATGCCTTGAGGTAAGTCACGAAAAAGGACTTGAAAGCAAGGCAGAATTGTAGGAACGGGATTTCAAGAGGGAGATTGGTCTCGTCTCGAATGCACATGGAAAGGGACAGAACTTCTTCAATGATGCCGTTGGCCAAAAAGGGCGTATGCGTTTCTCCTGAATATATTCAGGAGAAACGCATACGCCCTTTTTGGCCAACCAAGCCGGCCCGCGGTGCAAATAAACACTACCAAGAGGTATCACTTCCCATCAGTCCGAAGGGCCACCCTCACAAAGTGTAAAACCCAGAAATGCAGGATAGGGCGTGGAAAAAAGAAAGCCTTTTTACGCTGTTTGTGGGAAAGTACATTACCAACAGCACTCTGGAGAAGTGTATTGTGTTTCCCAAAAAAATCTAAGAAACAAAGCTACAGAGCATACAGCACTTCCACTCGTGGACATATATCTTGGGAATACCAAAACTCGACAGGACACAGGCACCACAACTTTTAGTGCTGGTCTGTTTACAAGAGCCGCTACTTGGATACAACCGAAATTTCCTTGCAAGGAAAACATGGATACAGAGGATGTGATACTTAGGTACAAGGGAAAATAACTCAGCCATGAAATCAATGAAATAAGGCCAGTTGCAGCAACTCTGGTGTACTTATGTACGATCATTCTCAGTGACATAAGTAAGACAGAAAAAGAGACTTATCATACGATATCAGTTATAGGTGCAATATCAAAATTGCTACACATGAACTAAATGACAAAAGAGATACAGAATCACACATTTAGAAAACACACTTATGACTGCTAGAGTGCAAAGGTCAGTTGAGGTGAGGCATAAACCAGGAGTTTCAAATGAGCACACGTGCCGTTCCATAGACCAAATAGGGAATCAACAAGACTTACTCTAAACCTCAAAGGACTGGACTCAGCAAACTCTACACACTGGAAAAGATTATATACGACTGGTTAGAATCTGAAAAAGAATTTATTGATGCCTCTCTGTAAGTTAATGAAGTGGATGTACTGCAGCAAGGAATATAGCACTGAAAATCAGCTACACCCCATTATAAAAAGAAATTACAAAAAAAAAAAAGACACTGAGTGAGACATAAATTCTTACAGAATTCTTTCAGAGGCTGCGATGCAACCTGGATTGACCATATCTAAACACACAGTTGGGGAGATTAACCAAGATGGCGGAGTAGAAGGACGTGCTGTCACTCCCTCTTGCGAGAGCACCAGAATCACAACTGGCTGCTGGACAATCATTGACAGGAAGACCCTGGACTTCACCAAGGAGGATACCCCACGTCCAAGGACAGAGGAGAAGCCACAGTGAGATGGTAGGAGGGGCGCAATCAGAGTAAAATCAAACCCCATAACTGCTGGGTGGGTGACTCACAGACTGGCGAACACTTATACCACAGAAGTCCACCCACTGGAGTAAAGGTTCTGAGCCCCACGTCAGGCTTCCCAACCTGGGGGTCAGGCAACGGGAGGAGGAATTCCTAGAGAATCAGACTTTGAAGCCTAGTGGGAATTGGATTGCAGGACTTTGACGGGACTGGGGGAAACAGAGACCCCACTCTTGGAGGGCACACACAGAGTAGTGTGTGCGTCGGGACCCAGGGGAGGGAGCAGTGAGCCTGGGGGAGACTGAACCAGACCTGCCTGCTGGTGTTGGGGGGTCTCCTGCAGAGGCGAGTGGTGGCTCTGTTTCACCGTGGGGATAAGGACACTGGCAGCAGAGGTTCTGGGAAGTTCTCCTTGGCGTGAGCCCTCCCAGAGTCTGCCATTAACCCCACCAAAGAGCACGGGTAGGCTCCAGTGTTGGGTTGCCTCAGGCAAAACAGCCAACAGGGAGGGAACCCAGCCCCACCCATCAACAGTCAAGTGGATTAAGGTTTTACTGAGCTCTGACCGCTACAGCAACAGGGAGGGAACCCAGCCCTACCCATCAACAGTCAAGTGGATTAAGGTTTTACTGAGCTCTGACCGCCACAGCAACAGTCAGCTCTACCCACCACCAGAGCCTCCCATCAAGCCTCTTAGATAGCCTCAACCACCAGAGGGCAGACAACAGAAGCAAGAAAAACTACAATCCTGCAGCCTGTGGACCAAAAACCACAGTTACAGAAAGATAGAGAAGATGAAAAGGCAGAGGGCTATGTACCAGATGAAGGAACAAGAAAAAACCCCAGAAAAACAACTAAATGAAGTGGAGATAGGCAACCTTCCAGAAAAAGAATTCAGAACAATGATAGTGAAGATGATCCAGGACCTTGGAATAAGAATGGAGGCAAAGATTGAGAAGATGCAAGAAATGATTAACAAAGACCTAGAAGAATTAAAGAACAAACAAACAGAGATGACCAATACAATAACTGAAATGAAAACTACACTAGAAGGAATCAATAGCAGAATAACTGAGGCAGAAGAACGGATAAGTGACCTGGAAGACAGAATGATGGAATTCACTGCTGCGGAACAGACTAAAGAAAAAAGAATGAAAAGAAATGAAGACAGCCTAAGAGACCTCTGGGACAACATTAAACGCAACAACATTCGCATTATAGGGGTCCCAGAAGGAGAAGAGAGAGAGAAAGGACCAGAGAAAATATTTGAAGAGATTATAGTCGAAAACTTCCCTAACATGGGAAAGGAAATAGCCACCCAAGTCCAGGAAGCGCAGAGAGTCCCATACAGGATAAACCCAAGGAGAAACACGCCGAGACACATAGTAATCAAAGTGGCAAAAATTAAAGACAAAGAAAAATTATTGAAAGCAGCAAGGGAAAAACGACAAATAACATACAAGGGAACTCCCATAAGGTTAACAGCTGATTTCTCAGCAGAAACTCTGCAAGCCAGAAGGGAGTGGCATGATATACTTAAAGTGATGAAAGGGAAGAACCTACAACCAAGATTACTCTACCTGGCAAGGATCTCATTTAGATTTGATGGAGAAATCAAAAGCTTTACAGACAAGCAAAAGCTAAGAGAATTCAGCACCACCAAACCAGCTCTACAACAAATGCTAAAGGAACTTCTCTAAGTGGGAAACACAAGAGAAGAAAGGGACCTACAAAAACAAACCCAAAACAATTAAGAAAATGGTCATAGGAACATACATATCGATTATTACCTTAAACGTGAATGGATTAAATGCCCCAACCAAAAGACATAGACTGGCTGAATGGATACAAAAACAAGACCCATATATATGCTGTCTACAAGAGACCCACTTTAGACCTAGGGACACATACAGACTGAAAGTGAGGGGATGGAAAAAGATATTCCATGCAAATGGAAATCAAAAGAAAGCTGGAGTAGCTATACTCACATCAGATAAAATAGACTTTAAAATAAAGAATGTTACAAGAGACAAGGAAGGACACTACATAATGATCCATGGATCAATCCAAGAAGAAGATATAACAATTATAAATATATATGCACCCAACATAGGAGCACCTCAATACATAAGGCAACTGCTAACAGCTATAAAAGAGGAAATCGACAGTAACACAATAATAGTGGGGGACTTTAACACCTCACTTACACCAATGGACAGATCATCCAAAATGAAAATAAATAAGGAAACAGAAGCTTTAAATGACACAATAGACCAGATAGATTTAATTGATATATATCGGACATTCCATCCAAAAACAGCAGATTACACGTTCTTCTCAAGTGCGCACGGAACATTCTCCAAGATAGATCACATCTTGGGTCACAAATCAAGCCTCAGTAAATTTAAGAAAATTGAAATCATATCAAGCATCTTTTCTGACCACAGTGCTATGAGATTAGAAATGAATTACAGGGAAAAAAACGTAAAAAGGACAAACACATGGAGGCTAAACAATACGTTACTAAATAACCAAGAGATCACTGAAGAAATCAAAGAGGAAATCAAAAAATACCTAGAGACAAATGACAATGAAAACACGACGACCCAAAACCTATGGGATGCAGCAAAAGCAGTTCTAAGAGGGAAGTTTATAGCTATACAAGCCTACCTAAAGAAACAAGAAAAAGCTCAAGTAAACAATCTAACCTTACACTTAAAGAAACTAGAGAAAGAAGAACAAACAAAACCCAAAGTTAGCAGAAGGAAAGAAATCATAAAGATCAGAGCAGAAATAAATGAAATAGAAACAAAGAAAACAATAGCAAAGATCAATAAAACTAAAAGTTGGTTCTTTGAGAAGATAAACAAAATTGATAAGCCATTAGCCAGACTCATCAAGAAAAAGAGGGAGAGGACTCAAATCAATAAAATCAGAAATGAAAAAGGAGAAGTTACAACAGACACTGCAGAAATACAAAGCATCCTAAGAGACTACTACAAGCAACTTTATGCCAATAAAATGGAAAACCTGGAAGAAATGGACAAATTCTTAGAAAGGTATAACCTTCCAAGACTGAACCAGGAAGAAATAGAAAATATGAACAGACCAATCACAAGTAATGAAATTGAAACTGTGATTAAAAATCTTCCAACAAACAAAAGTCCAGGACCAGATGGCTTCACAGGTGAATTCTATCAAACATTTAGAGAAGAGCTAACACCCATCCTTCTCAAACTCTTCCAAAAAATTGCAGAGGAAGGAACACTCCCAAACTCATTCTATGAGGCCACCATCACCCTGATACCAAAACCAGACAAAGACACTACAAAAAAAGAAAATTACAGACCAATATCACTGATGAATATAGATGCAAAAATCCTCAACAAAATACTAGCAAACAGAATCCAACAACACATTAAAAGGATCATACACCACGATCAAGTGGGATTTATCCCAGGGATGCAAGGATTCTTCAATATACGCAAATCAATCAATGTGATACACCATATTAACAAATTGAAGAAGAAAAACCATATGATCATCTCAATAGATGCAGAAAAAGCTTTTGACAAAATTCAACACCCATTTCTGATAAAAACTCTCCAGAAAGTGGGCATAGAGGGAACCTACCTCAACATAATAAAGGCCATATATGACAAACCCACAGCAAACATCATTCTCAATGGTGAAAAACTGAAAGCATTTCCTCTAAGATCAGGAACGAGACAAGGATGTCCACTCTCACCACTATTATTCAACATAGTTTTGGAAGTCCTAGCCACGGCAATCAGAGAAGAAAAAGAAATAAAAGGAATACAAATTGGAAAAGAAGAAGTAAAACTGTCACTGTTTGCGGATGACATGATACTATATATAGAGAATCCTAAAACTGCCACCAGAAAACTGCTAGAGCTAATTAATGAATATGGTAAAGTTGCAGGATACAAAATTAATGCACAGAAATCTCTTGCATTCCTATACACTAATGATGAAAAATCTGAAAGAGAAATTATGGAAACACTCCCATTTACCATTGCAACAAAAAGAATAAAATACCTAGGAATAAACCTACCTAGGGAGACAAAAGACCTGTATGCAGAAAACTATAAGACACTGATGAAAGAAATTAAAGATGATACCAACAGATGGAGAGATATACCATGTTCTTGGATTGGAAGAATCAACATTGTGAAAATGAGTATACTACCCAAAGCAATCTACAGATTCAATGCAATCCCTATCAAATTAC
Source organism: Balaenoptera ricei (assembly GCF_028023285.1). Lineage (NCBI taxonomy): Eukaryota > Metazoa > Chordata > Mammalia > Artiodactyla > Balaenopteridae > Balaenoptera > Balaenoptera ricei. The sequence continues at coordinate 94,279,473 of NC_082650.1, read as the reverse complement.
CAATGGCATTTTTTACGGAGCGAGAACAAATCATCTTAAAATTTGTATGGAGACACAAAAGACCCCGAATAGGCAAAGCAGTCTTGAGGCAAAAAAATGGAGCTGGAGGAATCAGACTCCCTGACTTCAGACTATACTACAAAGCTACAGTAATCAAGACAATATGGTACTGGCACAAAAACAGAAACATAGATCAATGGAACAAGATAGAAAGCCCAGACATTAACCCACGCACCTATGGTCAACTAATCTGTGACAAAGGAGGCAAAGATATACAATGGAGAAAAGACAGTCTCTTCAATAAGTGGTGCTGGGAAAACTGGACAGCTACATGTAAAAGAATGAAATTAGAATACTCCCTAACACCATACACAAAAATAAACTCAAAATGGATTAGAGACCTAAATATAAGACTGGACACTATAAAACTCTTAGAGGAAAACATAGGAAGAACACTCTTTGACATAAATCACAGCAAGATCTTTTTTGATCCACCTCCTAGAGTAATGGAAATAAAAACAAAAATAAACAAGTGGGACCTAATGAAACTTCAAAGCTTTTGCACAGTAAAGGAAACCATAAACAAGACGAAAAGACAACCCTCAGAATGGGAGAAAATATTTGCAAATGAATCAACGGACAAAGGATTAATCTCCAAAATATATAAACAGCTCATTCAGCTCAATATCAAAGAAACAAACACGCCAATCCAAAAATGGGCAGAAGACCTAAATAGACATTTCTCCAAAGAAGACATACAGATGGCCACGAAGCACATGAAAAGATGCTCAACATCACTAATTATTAGAGAAATGCAAATCAAAACTACAATGAAGTATCACCTCACTCCTGTTAGAATGGGCATCATCAGAAAATCTACAAACAACAAATGCTGGAGAGGGTGTGGTGAAAAGGGAACCCTCTTGCACTGTTGGTGGGAATGTAAATTGATACAGCCACTATGGAGAACAATATGGAGGTTCCTTAAAAAACTAAAAATAGAATTACCATATGACCCAGCAATCCCAGTACTGGGCATATACCCAGAGAAAACCGTAATTCAAAAAGACACATGCACCCAAATGTTCATTGCAGCACTATTTACAATAGCCAGGTCATGGAAGCAACCTAAATGCCCATCAACAGACGAATGGATAAAGAAGATGTGGTACATATATACAATGGAATATTACTCAGCCATAAAAAGGAACGAAATTGAGTCATTTTTTGGGACGTGGATGGATCTAGAGACTGTCATACAGAGTGAAGTAAGTCAGAAAGAGAAAAACAAATATCGTATATTAATGCATGTATGTGGAACCTAGAAAAATGGTACAGATGAGCCAGTTTGCAGGGCAGAAGTTGAGACACAGATGTAGAGAATGGACATATGGACACCAAGGGGGGAAAACTGCGGTGGGGTGGGGATGGTGGTGTGCTGAATTGGGCGATTGGGATTGACATGTATACACTGATGTGTATAAAACTGATGCCTAATAAGAACCTGCAGTATAAAAAAACAAACAAAACAACTAATACTAAACTTTCATTGGGTTATTTGTATGGAAACATGTTAATATAAATGTTTCAGACATTACATGAAATTTCTAAAAATCTTATATTTGTATTTGTATGGAAATATGTATGGAAATATGTTAATATAAATGTTTCAGACATTACATGAAATTTCTAAAAATCATATTTGTATTTGTATGGAAATATGTATGGAAATATGTTAATATAAATGTTTCAGACATTACATGAAATTTCTAAAAATCTTATATTTGTACTTGTATGGAAATATGTATGGAAATATGTTAATATAAATGTTTCAGACATTACATGAAATTTCTAAAAATCTTATATGTTCTGGTATAATGTTATAAGTAATAATCCTAGTTATTACTTTAAAATGTATATCTCAGAAATAACTAATTTTCTTGTCAACTGCATTATTATGAACTGTCATCAAATCTTTAACCGTGGTCATTTTTAAGTCTTTTGTCATTTACAGACAGTTCTGGGTGTACTCTGATGATTTTGCAAATATGTTCCTATAAAAGGGTTTCATCTTCAAGAAATACATGGAAAAGACTCTGACAAGTACAGGTTTCTGGTAACAGACTGTACTGCTGAACTGAATGAATAAGCATTTTCAGAACTCTAATGAAAAACTGATGAACTCATAAAAGTGCTAACAAAAGATCAAGATGAAAAAAAAATTAATTACATGGGACTGAGTGAACTGATGAGGATGAGTATAATTTTTGTGACTTTCTGTCTGAATTTAAAAAAAAAAAAAAAATTCCACAAGGACTCAGAGGCAAAGAATATACAAATCAATTTTCACTGCAAAGTAAAGGAGCTGTTACAGTGGAGGATTACTGGACTGAATGTCAATACTATGACATAGTATGAGTGTGTTTCATGTTTGGTAATTGCAATCAGTGTTGCTTTTGTTGTGGTCATCCATGTACAATGCTTGGTGTCAGTCGATTTATCTCTTGTAAAAATAAAATACAGTGTGTGTGTGTGAAAAAAAAAAAAAAATAAACACACAGTTGGATGGGACCTAAGGATGGAAACTCGTGGGGCTGAGAGGCTTGGTGAGCATGAGTCAGCAAACGCAGTCCCTTTAGAGTAATACTGCCTAGTCCTGATCCTATGGGTCCCAAATCTCCAGATGCAGGCGACCCTTCATACAGCTACAACATGCACGGGACACCCAGAGGATGGTACACCATCAGATCGGGAAGAGTTTGGAAAAACCACCTCAATTCCTGGCGCTCTGGTTCCCACCTCCAGCCTCTTTCCTAAACATCTACCCAGGTGGGTAAGCCAGCACCTTCAACACTCTCTTTCACACAGTTTGGAATTTGTCTGGAGGATGAAATGGAATGAGGGGAAAAATGAGAGACAAAGCTTAGGTGTTTGGACAGGCCCATGCCACTCTAATTTCCAATGAGGAAGAGGAATTGATCAAAGGCTCAGCTTGCCCTCAGAACCGGTATAGGGCTTGAAGCAATCCTGCTGTTTTGTGGCCAGTTCTGAAGGAAACAAGTTGAAAAGTGGAGCTCAGAGGCACTGCAATTCACAATCATGTAGGATTGTGAAAGATACCTAACGTGGAAAAATGCCTTCAGGTAAATCACAAAAAAGGACTTGAAACAAGGCAGAATTGCTGGAACAGGATTTCAAAGGGAGATTGGTCTCTCCTCGAAAGCACATGGAAAGGGGCAGAACTTCTTCAACAATGACCTTGGCCAAAAAGGGCGTATGCTTTTTTCCTGAATATATTCAGGAAAAAAGCATACGCCCTTTTTGGCCAACCAAGCAGGCGGGTGGTGCAAATCAACACTACAAAGAGGTATCATTTCCCATCAGTCTGAAAGGCCATCCTCACAAAGAGTAAAACCCAGAAATGCAGGATAGGGCGTGGAGAAAAGGTAGCCTTTTCCCGCTGATTCTGGGAAGTAAATTGTCAACGACACTCTGGAGAAGTGAATTATTGTGTTTCCCAAAAAATCTAAGAAACAAACCTACAGAACATACAGCACTTCCACTTATGGGCATATATCTAGGGAAAACAAAAACTCGACAGGACACAGGCACCACAACATTTAGTGCTGGTGTGTTTACAAGAACCTCGTCTTGGATACAACCACAATTTCCTTGGAAGGAAAACATGGATAAAGAAGATGTCATACGTATTTACAATGGAATATAACTCATCATGAAATCAATGAAATAAGGCCATTGCAACCACTTGAGTGTATTTTGGTACAATCATTCTCAGTGACATATGTCAGACAGAGAAAGATACTTATCATAAGATATCAGTTATAGGTGGAATATCACAATTGCTACACATGAACTGAATGACAAAATAGACACAGAATCACACATTTAGAAAACTCACTTATGACTGCAAGAGTGCAAAGGTCGGTTGACATGAGGCATAAACCAGGAGTTTGAAATGAGCACACATACCGTTCCATAGACCAAATAGGGAATCAACAAGACTTACTCTAAACCTCAAAGGACTGCACTCAGCACACTCTACACACTGGAAAAAATTATATACGACTGGTAAGAATCGGAAAAATAATTTATCGATGTCTCTCTGTAAGTGAATCAAGTGGGTGTACAGCAGCAAGAAACACAGCACTGAGAATCAGCTACTCCCCATTATAAAAATAAATTACAAAAAAAAAAAAACACTAAGTGAAAGGTAAAATCTTACACACTTCATTCAGGGTTTGCAAGGCAACCTTGATTGACCATATCTATACACACAGCTGGATGGGAACTAAGGCTGGACACTCGTGGGGCTAAGAGGCTTGGTGAGCAGAAGTCAGCAAAGGCAGCACCTTTAGAGTAATATTGCCTGGTCCTGATTCCATGGGTCCCAAATCTCGAGATCTAGGCGACCCTTCGTACAGCTAAAACATGCATGGGACACACAGAGGATGGTACCCCGTCGGATTGGGGAGAGTTTGGAAAAACAAGCTCATCTCCTCATCTCCTGGCGCTCGGGTTCTCACCTCCAGCCTCTTCCTAACAATCTCCCCACTTGGGGAAGTCAACAACTTCAACACAGTCTTTCGCACAGTTTGGAATTTGTCCGGAGCATGAACTGGAATAGGGGGACCATGAGAGACAACGCCTACGTGTTTGGACAGGCACATGCCACTCTAATTTCCAATGAGGAAGAGGAATTGAACAAAGGCTCAGATTGCCCTTGGAACCAGAATAAGTCTTGAAGGAATCCTGCTGTTTTGTGGTCAGTTACCAAAGAAATAAGTTGAAAAGTGAAGCTCAGGGGCACTCAATTCACAATCCTGCAGGATTGTAAAACATACCTAACATGGAAAAATGCCTTGAGGTAAGTCACGAAAAAGAACTTGAAAGCAAGGCAGAATTGTGGGCCCAGGATTTCAAGAGGTAGATTGGTCTTGCCTCGAAATCACATGGAAAGGGGCAGAACTTCTTCAACGATGCCGTTGTCCAAAAGGGCGTATGCGTTTTTCCAGAATATATTCAGGAAAAACGCATACGCCCTTTTTGGCCAACCAAGCAGGCATACTGTGCAAATCAACACTACCAAGAGGTATAACTTCGCATCAGTCCAAGGGACCATTCTCACAAAGTGTATAAGCCAGAAATGCAGGATAGGGCATGGAGAAAAGGGAGCCTTTTTACACTGATTTTGGTAAGGCAAATTGCCAATGGCACTCTGGAGAAGTGTATTCTGTTTCCCAAAAAACTCTAAGAAACAAAGCTACAGAGCATACGCACTTCCACTCATGGGCGTATATCCTGGGAAAACCAGAACTCGACAGGACACAGGCACCTCAACGTTTAGTGCTGATCTGTTCACAAGAGCCTCGACTTGGATACAACCGAAATTTCCTTGGAGGGAAAACATGGCTAAAGAAGATGTGATACTTATGTACAATGGAATATTACTCAGCCATGAAATCAATGAAATAAGGCCAGTTGCAGCCACTTGGATGTACTTAGGTACGATCATTCTCAGTGACATAAGTCAGACAGAAAAAGAGACTTATCATAAGATATCAGTTATAGGTGTAATATCAAAATTGCGACACATGAACTAAATGGCAAAAGAGACACAGAATCACACTTTTATAAAACACACTTATGACTGCTAGAGTGCAAAGGTCGGTTGACATGAGGCATAAACCAGGAGTTTGAAATGAGCACACATACCATTCCATAGACCAAATAGGGAATCAACAAGAGTTACTCTATACCTCAAAAGACTGGACTCAGCACAGTCTACACAACGGAAAAGATTATATATGACTGGTAAGAATCTGAAAAAGAATTTTTCGATGTCTCTCTGTTAGTGAATCAAGTGGATGTACAGCAACAAGAAACACAGAACTGAAAATCAGCTACACACCATTATAAAAATAAATTACAATAAAAAAAAGACAGTGAGAGATAAATTCTTACAGAATTCGTTCAGGGGCTGTGATGCAACCTGGGTTGAACATATCTAAACTCACAGCTGGATGGGACCTAAGGCTGGACACTCGTGGGGCTGAGAAGCTTGGTGAGCCCGAGTCAGCAAAGGCAGCCCCTTTAGAGTAATACTGCCTGGTGATGATTCCATGGGTTCCAAATCTCCAGATGCAGGCGACCCTTCGTACAGCTACAACATGCATGGGACATCCAGAGGATGGTACAGCATCAGATTGGGAAGAGTTTTGAAAAACCACCTCATCTCCTTGCACTCGGGTTCCCACCTCCAGCCTCTTTCGTAACAATCTCCCCACTTGGGGAAGTCAGCAACTTCAACACCCTCTTTCGCACAGTTTGGAATTTGTCCAGAGGATGAACTGGAACGGGGCGGGGGGAAATGAGAGACAACGCCTAGGTGTTTGGACAGGCACATGCCACTCTAATTGCCAATGAGGAAGAGGAATTGACCAAAGGCTCAGCTTGTCCTCTGAACCGGAATAGGGCTTGAAGCAATCCTGCTGTTTTGTGGCCAGTTGCCAAAGAAACAATTTGAAAAGTGGAGCTCAGGGGCACTGCAACTCACAATCCTGCAGGATTGTAAAAGATACCTAACATGGTAAAATGCCTTGAGGTAAGTCACGAAAAAAGTCTTGAAATCAAGGCAGAATTGCAGTATAGGGCTTTCAACAGGGAGATTGGTTTCGCCTCGAAAGCACATGGAAAGGGGCAGAACTTCTTCAACGATGCCGTTGGCCAAAAAGGGCGTATGCGTTTTACATGAATATATTCAGAGAAAACGTATATGCCCTTTTTGGCCAAGCAAGCAGGCATGCGGTGCAAATCAACACTACAAAGAGGTATCACTTCGCATCAGTCCCAAGGGCCATCCTCAGAAAGAGTAAAAACCAGAAATGCAGGATAGGGCGTGGAGAAAAGGGAGCCTTTTTAGGCTGATTGTGGGAAGGTAAATTGCCAACAGCACTCTGGAGAAGTGTATTGTGTTTCCCAAAAGAATCTAAGAAACAAAACTACAGAGCATACGGCACTTCCATTCATGGATGTATATCTAGGGAAAACCAAAACTTGACAGGACACAGGCACCACAACGTTTAGTGCTGGTCTGTTTACAAGAACCTCGACTTGGATACAACCGAAATTTCCTTTGAAGGAAAACATGGCTAAAGAAGATGTGATACTTATGTACAATGGAATATTACTCAGCCATGAAATCAATGAAATAAGGCCAGTCGCAGCCACTTGGGTGTACTTAGGTACGATCATTCTCAGTGACATAAGTCAGACAGAAAAAGAGACTTATCATAAGATATCAGTTATAGGTGTAATATCAAAATTGCGACACATGAACTAAATGACAAAAGAGACACAGAATCACACTTTTATAAAACACACTTATGACTGCTAGAGTGCAAAGGTCGCTTGAGTTGAGGCATAAACCTGGAGTTTGAAATGAGCACACATACCGTTCCATAGACCAAATAGGGAATCAACAAGAGTTACTCTATACCTCAAAAGACTGGACTCAGCACAGTCTACACAGCGGAAAAGATTATATATGACTGGTAAGAACCTGAAAAAGAATTTTTCGATGTCTCTCTGTTAGTGAATCAAGTGGATGTACAGCAGCAAGAAACACAGAACTGAAAATCAGCTACACCCCAGTATAAAAGTAAATTACAAAAACAAAAGAAAAAAAAAGACACTGAGTGAGAGATAAATTCTTACAAAATTCGTTCAGAATCTGCGATGCAACCTGGATTGACCATATCTAAACACACAGCTGGATGGGACCTAAGGCTGGACACCTGTGGTGCTGAGAGGCTCAGTGAGCATGGGTCAGCAAAGGCAGCCCCTTTAGAGTAATACAGCCTGGTCCTAATTCCATGGGTCCCGAATCTCCAGATGCAGGCGACAGTGTCCATATATAACAAGGGCTACCGCAAGTCATTATCTATTCGTCCACTGGAAATCAGTGTCCACAAAATACACAGGCACCCACAGCACAACAGCTATCAGTCACACTGGAAATCAGTGTCCACATATAACAAGGAAAACCAGAGGATGAATGGTAGTCAGTCTCACTGGAATTCAGTGTCTACATATAACAAAGGGAACTACAGGTGAAAGTGTACCATTCTCACTGGAAATTATGTCCACATATAACAAAGGCAAGCAGATCATCAACATCTAACAGTCACTGTGGAAATCGTGTCCCTATATATATGAAGGGTAAACACAGGTCAAAAGCTAAGCATCTCATTGGAAATAAGTGTACCCATATAACAAGGGGAACCACAGATCTTCGGCCCTGTCTCACTGGAAATCAGTGTCCACATATAACAAGGGCAACCACATATCAACTGCTATAATTCCCAATTAAATCATTGGCCACCTATAAAATCTGATATCACAGGTCACCTGCTATCAGTCTCACAGGAAATCAGTGTCCACATATAACACGGGCAGCCACAGCATCAATAGCTATCGGTCTTATTGAAATCACTTTCCCCATATATCAGGGGCAGCCACAGCATAAACAGCAACCAGTCACAGAGTAAACCAGGGTCCACATATAAGACTGGCAACCACAGCATCAATAGCTATCAGTTTCACTGGTAATGAGGGTCTACATAACACAAGGGTAACCACAGTTCACATATTATAATGTCCAGTAAAATCAGTGTCCACATATAGCAAGGGAAACCACAGATCAACAGCTATCTGTCACACTTGAAATCAGTGTCCAAAAATTACAAGGGGTTATAATAATAACCGCAGGTCAACATCCTTTGTCCACTGGAAATCAGTGTCCACTTATTAAAGGGCACCCACAGCATAAACAGCTATCAGTCTCACTGGAAGTCAGTCCACATATAACAAGGGAAACCGCAAGTCAACCTCTATTTGTCCGCTGGAAATCACCGTCCACCTCTCATAAGGGCAAATAAAGCATCAAAGTTTATCAACCTCACTGGAAATCAGTGTCCACATATAAGAAGGACAACCACAGGTTAACGGCTATCTGTCTCATTGGAAATCAGCGTCCACATATATAAAAGGCAACCACAAGTCAACGGCTCTCAGTCTCACTGGAATTCAGTGTCCAATATAACATGGGCAACCTCAGCATCAACGGCTAACAGTGTCAACTGGAACAAGGGTCCACATATAATAAGGCAGCCACACATCAATGGCTATCAGTCTCATTGGATACCAATGTCCATATATAACAAGGGCAACCAGAGCTCAATGGCTATCAGACTCACTGGAAAACAGTATCCACATTTAACAAGGGCAAACAAATGTCAATATCTATCAGTCTCACTGGAAATCTGTGTCCACATATAATAAGGGGAAATGAAGGTCAACCTATGTCTCACTGGAAATCAGTGTTCACATATAACAAAGTCAACTGCAGCAACAATGGCTATCAGTGTCACTGGAAACAGGGTCCATATATATATAGGGCAACCAAGGAATCAACGGATATCAGTCTCATTGGAAATCAGTGGCCAGATATAACAAGTGCAACCGCAGGATCAACAACTCTGAATCCCACTGGAAATCAGTGTCAACAAATAACAAGGACAACCACAGCAGCAGGAGATATCAGTCTCACTGAAAATCAGTGTCCACATATAACAAAAAAACCAGAGCCTCAAATGTTATCAGTCTCACTGGAATTCAGTGTCTACATATAACAAGGGGAACTACAGGTAAATGTCTATCATTCTCACTGGAAGTTATGTCCGCATATAACAAGGGCAAGCACAGCATCAAAGTCTATCAGTCACATTGGTAATCAGTGTCCGCATATAACAAGTGCAACCAGAGCATGAACGGCTTTTTGTCTTAATGAAAAGACTGTCCACATTGAACAATGGCAAGCAGGGTTCAACGGCTATTAGTCTCACTGGAAATCAAGTCCACACATAATAAGGGCAACCAAAGCATCAACGACTATCAGCCTCACTGGAACTCAGTGTCCACATATAACAAGGGCAACCACAGGTTAACCGCTATCAGTCTCACTGGAAATCAGTGTCCATATATATCAATTGTAAACATAGGTCAATGGCAAAGCGTCTCACTGGAAATCAGTGTACCCATATATCAAGGGGAACCACAGATCTATGGCTATGTCTCACTGGAAATCAGTGTCCACATATAACAATGGTAACCACATATCAACCACTATCATTCCCAATTAAATCATTGTCGACCTTTAAAAAGTGAAACCACAGGTCACCTGCTATCACTCTCACAGGAAATCAGTGTCCACATATAACACCGGCAGCCACAGAATCAACAGCTATCGGTCTCATTGAAATCAGTTTCCCCATATATAAGGGGCAGCCACAGCATCAATGGCTAACACTCACACAGGAAACCAGGGTCCACATATAAGAATGGCAACCACAGCATCAACAGCTATCAGTTTCACTGGTAACGAGGGTCCACATAAAACAAGGGTAACCAGAGGTCAAATGCTATCACGTCCACTAAAATCAGTGTCCACATATAACAAGTGAAAACACTGGTCAACAGCTATCTGTCACACTGGAAATCAGTGTCCACAAATAACAAGGGCTACTGCAGGTCAACATCTATTTGTCCACAAGATTTCAGTGTCCACATATTACAAGGGACCCCACAGCATCAACAGATAACAGTCTCACTGGAAATGTGTCCAAATATATAAAGAGCAACCACAGGTCAACGGCTCTCAGTCTCACTGTAATTCAGTGTGCCATATAACATGGGCAACCTTAGCAAAAATGTTATCAGTCTCAACGGAAACCAGGGTCCATATACAATAAGGCAGCCACAGATGAACGGCTATCAGTCTCACTGGAAATCAGTGTCCACATTTAACAAGGGCAAGTACAGTTCAACGGTTATTAGTCTCACTGGAAATCACTGTCCACCTATAATAAGGGCAACCAAAGCATCAACGGTTATCAGCCTCACTGGAAATCAGTGTCCACATATAAGAAGGCCAACCACAGGTTAATGGCTTTCAGTCTCACTGGAAATCAGTGTCCACATAGATAAAGGGCAACCACAAGTCAGCGGCCCTCAGTCTCACTGGAATTCAGTGTCCCAGTATAACATGGGTAACCTCAGCATCAATGGCTATCAGCCTCACTGGATATCAATGTCCATATATAATAAGTGGAGATGAAGGTCAACCTATATCTCACTGGAAAACAGTGTTCACATATAACAAAGTCAACCACAGCAACAAAGGCTATCAGACTCATGGAAACAGGGTCCGTATATAAATAGGGCAACCACAGAATCAATGGATATCAGTCTCATTGGAAATCAGTGGCCAGATATAACAAGAGCAACCGCAGGATCATCAGTTCTGAGTCCCACTGAAATCACTGTCCAAGTATATCAAGGGCAATCACAGTTCAAAAGCTATCAATTCCACTGTAAATCAGTGTCAACATATAAAAGGGCAACCACAGCATCAGCGGATATTGGTCACACTGGAAATTAGTGTCCACATATAACAAGGAAAACCAGAGCATAAAATGTTATCAGTCTCACTGGAATTCAGTGTCTACATATAACAAGGGGAACAACAGGTAAAATTCTATCATTCTCACTGGAAATTATGTCCACATATAAAAAGGGCAAGTAGAGCATAAACGTCTATCAGTCACACTGGAAATCAGTGTCCGCATATAACAAGTGCAACCAGAGCATGAACGGCTTCTAATCTCACTGGAAAAAGCTGTCCACATTTAACAATGGGAAGCGCAGTTCAACGGCTTTAGTCTCACTGGAAATCAATGCCCACCTACAATAAGGGCAACCAAATCATCAACGGCTACCAGCCTCACTGGAAATCAGTGTCCACATATAATAAGGGCAACCACAATTAAATGACTCTCAGTCTCACTGGAATTCAGTGTTCAATATAACATGGGCAATCTCAGCGTCAACGGCTCTCAGTTTCATTGGAAACGAGCGTCAACATATAATAAGACAGCCACGGGTCAACCACTCTGTCTCACTGGAAATCAGTATCCAAATATATCAAGGGCAAACATAGGTCGAAGGCTATGAGTCTCACTGGAGATCAGTGTCTACATATAACAAGAGCAGCCACAGTAAAACGGCTATCAATCTCAATGGACATCTGTGTCCACTTATAAATAGGGAAAGCATAGCATCAATGGCTAATAGTCTCCAGGAAGTCAGTGTCCACCTATAAAGAGGTCAACCACAGGTCAACAGGTATCAGCCTCACTGGGAATCAGTGTCCTCATATAGCAAGAGCAACCACAGCATCAACGGATATCAGTCTCAATGTTAATCAGTGTCCACATATAAAATGGGCAGCCACAGCATCAACAGCTATGTGTCCCACTGGTGTCAGTGTCCACATATAACAAGGGCAGCCACAGCATGAACTGATATCAGTCTTAGAGGAAATCATGGTTCACATAAAGCTAGAGCATCCCCAGCCTCAACAGCTATCAGTCCCACTGGAAATCAGTGAACACATTTAAATGTGTACCCACAGAATCAGCCCCTATAAACTCACTGTAAATATCTATCCACATATAACAAGGGTAAAAACAACTCAACAGCTATCAGTCTCACTGGAAATCAGTGTCCATATATATTAAGTGCAAACACAGGTCAGTGGCTAAGCATCACATTGGAAATCAGTGTACCCATATAACACGGGAACCACAGATCTACAGCTATGTCTCACTTGAAATCAGTGTCCACATGTAACAAAGGCAACCACACATCAACTGCTATCAGTCCCAATTAAATAATTGGCCACGTATAAAAATTGAAACCACAGGTCATCTGCTATCAGGTTCACTGGAAATCAATATCCACATATAATACAGGCAGCCACAGCATCAACCACTCTCAGTCTCATAGAAATCAGTTTCCCCATATATCAGGGGCAGCCACAACATCAACGGCTACCCCTCACACAGAAAACGAGGGTCCACATATAAGAATGGCAACCACAGCATCAACAGCTATCATTTTCACTGGTAACAAGGGTCCCCATAACACAAGGGCAACCACAGGTCACTTGCTATCACATCCACTGAAAATCAGTGTCCACATATAACAAGGGAAACCACAGGTCAACAGCTATCAGTCCCACTGGAAATCAGTGTCCACATATAAAATGTACTACCAGATCATGAACGGCTATCAGTCTCACTGGAATACAGTGTGTGGACACTGTAAACGAGGGTAAGCACAGTTCAATGGCTATTTGTCTCAGTGGAAATCAGTGTCCACTTATAATAAGGGCAACTGAAGCATCAATGGCTATCAGCCTCACTGGACATCAGTGTGCATATATAACAAGGGCAACCACAGGTTAATGGCTATCAGTCTCACTGGAAATCAGTGTCCACATATATAAAGGGCAACCACAATTCAAAGACTCTCAGTCTCACTGGAATTCAGTGTCCAATATAACATGGGCAACTTCAGCATCAATGGCTATCAGTCTCAATGGAAATCAGGGTCCACATATAATAAGGCAACCACAGGTCAACGGCTAACAGTCTCATTAGATATCAGTGTCCACATATAACTCGGGAAACAAGAGCATCAACAGCTATCAGACTCACTGGAAAACAGTATCCACATTTAACAAGTGTAAGCAAAGTAAATAGCTATCAGTCTCACTGGAAATTTGTGTCCACATATAATAAGGGAAACCGAAGGTCAACCTATGTCTCACTGGAAATCAGTGTTCACATATAACAAGGTCAACCACAGCAACAATGGCTGTCAATCTCACTGGAAACAGGGTCCATATATAAATAGGGCAACCACAGAATCAACGGATATCAGTCTCACTGGAAATCAGTGTCCACATATAACTAGAACAAACACAGGTCAGTGGCTATCAGTCCCACCGGAAATCTGTGTCCCCATATAACAACGGCAACTAGAGGTCAACGGCTATCAGTCTCACTGGAAATCAGTGTCCATATATAACAAACGCAAGAACATGTCAACAGTTATCAGTCTCACTCGAATTCAGTCTCCAAATATGAAAAGGGCAACCACAGCATCAACGGCTTCAGTCTCAATGTTAATCAGTGTCCACATATAAAAAGCCAGCCATGGCATCAACAGCTATCTGTCCCGCTGGAAATCAGGGTCCCCATATAACAAGGGCAGCCACAGCATCAATGGATATCAGTCTTACAGGAAATCCTGGTCCATATATAACAAGTGCAGCCACAGCGTCAACAGCTATCAGTCCCACTGGATATCAGAGAACACAATTATCAAGTATACCCACAGAATCAATGGCTTTCAACTTACTGTAATATATGTGCACAAATAACAAGGGCAACAACAACTCCAGAGCTATCTGTCTCACTGGTATTCAGTGTCTAGATATATCATGTGCCCACACAGGTAAACGTCTATGTCTCACTGGAAATCAGTGTCCACATATAACAAGTGCAACCACAGCATCAATGGCTATAAGTGTCACTGAAACTGGGTCCGCATATAACAATGACAACGACATCATCAACGGCTATACGTGTCACTGGAAATCAGTGTGTACGTATAACAAGGACAACCACAGCATCAAAGGTTATCAGTCTCATTGGAATTCAGGGTCCATATATAACAAGGGCAACCACATGTCAATGACTATCAATCCACTTGAAATCAATGCCCACATATCAAAATGTCAATCGCAGGTCATCAGATATTTGTCTCACTGCAAGTCAGTGTCCACATATAACAAGGGCAGTCACACCATCAACGGCTATCAGTCTCACTGGAAATCAGTGTCCACATATAAAAAGTGCAACCAGAGCATCTATGGCTATCAGTCTAACTGGAAATCTCTGTCCACATACAACAAAGTCAAGCAAAGTTTAACAGCTATCAATCCAACTGGAAATCAGTGTCCATATAACAAGGTCTACTACAGCATCATCGGCTATCAGTTTCACTGTAATTCAGTGTCCACATATCACAAAGGCAACAACAGCATCAACGATTATCAATCTCACTGGAAATCAGTGACCACATATACCAAGTGCAACCACAGCATCCACAGCTGACAGTCTCTCTGCAAATCAGGGTCCACATATACCAAGGGCAGCCACAGATCAACGGCTATCAGTCTTACTGTAAAATCGTATCCACATATAACAAGTGCAACCACTGCATCAACATCTATCAGTCCCATTGGCAATCAGTGTCCACATATAAATGGGCAAGCACAGCATCAGTTGCTGTGATTTCTATCAGCACGACTCTCAGCCTCACTGTATATCACTGTCCGCATATCTTTTGTAGCACTTGAGCTATTCCCACAGAATGTATTGTCAGGGAACTGGAAATAGTGTAACTCCTGTTTCTGATTTAATTTACAGGGGTTGTGGGTGGTCAGACTCAGTTAGTCCAAATACTTAAGAAATCAGTTGGAAAGAAAACATCAGATGAGTTCTACTTGTTGGCACAGTAACACGGTGTGTGTCTGGGGAGTAGAGAGTATTCACATGATGATGAGAGTAAGACTTGAAATTCCAAAGAATGAATAACAAATATGATATAGAACATACAAATATGGTGTTATGGTCCGTTCTTCAGAGATGTCACATCTGAATTTAAACACTTAAATTACAAATCTTCAACCTGTCATTTTCTCAAATAGAGATCTTAAGAGAATCTGGATAAAACAGGGGCTACATTTGAGGTTCAAAAGAATGTTGCTTAATGATGAATCATGCACAGTTACTGGACAGGTGAGCTGGTCAGCAGCGCACTGACAAGAGGGACAAGGCATGTATGTGGGACCTTGGAAGATCCTTTTATTATAGTAGGAGGATCAAATTTGGGGAAGGGAAAGCAGATGGAGTTCTCTGATTTTTTTAGACGTATTTGACCTATATTTAGAAATTCATTGTTATTTAACTTAATACCTGAAATTTTGTTTGACTATGAAGAAAAAAAAATTCACTCAAGTGTAAATGTCTCTTTCCTAACCATATGTTAGGAAGGAAACATGTCTCACGGACCTTACTTGTGGTACTGATAAGAATACATTTATGATATAACAGCAATAATTCTGTGAACATCACCACGGAAGGCAGCTATCTTACCTAAGGTCACTGCAAATCCACAAAAAGAAATTAAGGTTTCCTACGTCCAACTAAGCAGATAAGCTTTCCTGCAGTACACAGAGCCTATACTCTGAGACCCTGAAAAAAGATGTTTTCTAAAAAAATCCAAACTGAATACAACTTGACATTCTGGCTGGATTAAATATGTAACAGAGCTTCTAGTATTACCCAGAGGAAAGAAATTTTAAAAGACGGAAATGGTAGGATGATCTGACAACAAGAAAGATACTTTTAGAGTTTACAAACATTAATTTAAACCTTGGTTCATAGTCTTAATTTTGAAAAAGTTACTTAATCTCCCTGAACTTCACATTTTCCTGGGTACAATGAGGATAGTATGAGATAATTTATGCAAATCACAGTGCCTCAAGATCTGGTAAATGCTCGATAAATAGCACCAACTGTATTTATTAATAATAGTTAATATTTTAATCATTTACTACTCTCACCTTCAGATGACCCAGACAATAAAGCTATTATTTCTCTCAGTGACTGATACCTCAAGGAAAGCACTAACCTGATATAACAATGACTAAAAGAAGACCATTTTAGTGAACCCACACATGCCCACACATCTCCCACCACTACCCACACACTTCACTTCTCAGAAATAATTAACTGTGAACAACTACTTTATTCCAGATATACTGTAAATGCTGTAAACTGATCTACATTTCTACAGCTTCAGAAAATGGTCTCCCCGTAAAGTATTAGCTAACAGCAGAGCACTGCAGGGGGAACAAAGACCTGTCAGAGTGAACAAAGCAAACTGTTAGGTAAATCCATAGTTTTATAAAGTCCATAGTTACACACTTTCTATGATCAAAACAAAAAAAGCTTTAACTTTCATTTTCCGGATTTCCGAAGTACAATTAAGGGTAAATGAACTTCAAATTGAAAATTCTGTTCTTCCACTCTTCTTAAAGCTTTCAAAAGCCTACTCAAGTAGCAAAATAAATTTTTGTTTGTTTCTAGACCTTATTTTTCTTTCTTTCTTCTCATCTTTCCCATGTATTATTGCTCAGATGATTAACAACTGTGTCTGTTCATCCTCGGTGACCATTACCAGCATGCAGATGCTGAAATTCCATCTTCGTGGTCAGAACATTTTGCTTTATCTTTTTGGGAGACAGGTCCCTACACAGCTTTTCTATTTTGCATGAGGCCTTTCCACCACAAAAGTGGATTCCTCTTACAATTCCAGGGTCAAACAGCCTGTCAGATGTGGCCTGCTCTAATTCAGATGTTGGAAGAGTTTAAAGAAAAAACAAAACCTTCCTCTGAGGCAAGTTCATGGCCAGTATCAGAGATAAGCCTGCCGGGCTCCACATCCCACCCCATCACCATGGAGGGAGCCAGGCTCCTGATGCAGTGTGGCCTCCTCAGAATGCCTCTGAAAACAAAGCATGCACAACACAGATGAATTAAATAGAAACACGTCTGCAGAGACTTAAATCTTTTGAACAAGTAATCAATAAATCTGAAGTATCCTAAAATTAAATTTCATAAGCACTGACTGGGTTGAGATTTAAACAAATGCTTTTGATCTGCCTCAAACCAGGCTGAATGCTTCCCTCTGCATGGGCCTTCTTCCCAGTGATGCACATTCATAACAATCCCAAGTTCTATCCACTATTTTTAAAAAGCATCTAATTAGCTTTGATGTGCCAGCATTCAGTTAAATGATGTAACTAAGGAGTCCTTTGGTAAACTAACAAACTGTGAATTGTTCAAAATTTTTGAGAGTATGAATTATTAAAAATTAGTCCAAAATTACCTCTTCCGTCCAGTCTCCCAAACTAGAAACCTTGGTTTTTGACAAACCTGCACTTCCTAAATCCAGTCAGTCGCCAAAACCAATCATCTCTAACTCAGACAGTCCTCTAGAATTATACTATCATTCACCACAATTGCTTTCGCTCTTGGACCTAGTTTGAACGATTTCAGTACTCTCTACCTTGATTGCCAGTCTCCTGCATCCACCTCTCACCATGCAGTGAGACCTCACTAAAAGCAAAGACAAGCACTCCCTTCTCTTGCCAGGAAAATCCTTGTAGATCTCCAGTGATTCTGAGATGGAATTCCGGGTCCTGGTCTGGCCTGTGACGGTGCCCTCATGGATAGCCATCTGCCCACACATCTCCTCTCATCCTTCTCAAGTCCCCCTTTGTTCCTGCCAACCTAGATACCTCCCCGTTTCCTGGATGTGCCAGGATCCATCAGAGCCTCTGGGGAAGAATGAGTTTTTCTCTCAAAGACAGCTCAGCTTTCCCCCTGGCAAACTCCTATTTAACCTTCCAGTGCCGCTTTGAATGTCCCCTCTCTATAGTGGGCTACTCCCCCTTTCCTTCCCCTGGCAGTTGAGTGCATCATCGTCTGTGTTCCTGTAGCACGTTTAGCATCTCTATCAGCATTTCCTCTGTGTGAGTATTCACTGTGTGCTGCCCTCTCCCCAGCGATATCATGATCTCCCCTAAGACATGAACCACGTACAATTCCGAGGCTAGTATGAATGCTAACATTGACTGAATCCTCTACTGCATGTTAGCTTCATCATGATCTAACACAAAGTACATGAAATTAAAGCCAGGAAACTCCTGGGTTTAAATCATAAATCCTAGCACCTTCTTCTTCTAGAAACTTAGCTGTGGAGCTTTGCGCTTCCTCACCTGTAAACTAGTATCACAACCAGCTCATGGCGGGGGGGTGGGGGGGGAGGGAGGGAGAACTAAGGAAGATTAAATGAGAAAATGCATGAACACTGCCAGGAAACTTCCGGGTATGAATATATGCATCAACAATAACAAAGATAAAAAGGCCCTGGCACCCACTCTGTGCTGGCACGTGGTCAACAATCTCCCCATCTAACCAACTAGTACAAAGGCCCATGGAGGACACAGGAGCTGACCAATGCCACAGGTTAAGTGCCAGCAAAGCCAAGACTCAAGCCCAGGTGGGAATCCAACCATAAGCTCCAAACATTACTTCACTTACCTAAGTACCCGATAGTTGATCTGATCCTCATCAAAATTCCTTTTACTTTCCTCATTTTATGGATGAAAAAACTGAACCTCAAATAAATAACTTGCCACATATCATACATACAGTTACAGGGTAAACAAGCTAGGATTCAAATCCAGTGTGTCTAAATTCAAAACACTTCAGTCAAAATCGCATGGGCTATCATCAATATAAAAGGTGCAGACATACTATAAAACAGAAGACTGGCATGAACCTCAGGAACAGCACCTGTATGGCCGTGATTCAAAATGAAGCCAGATTCCCCCTGGTTAAGGTGATCAAGACAGACAGGCTGATAGATAGATGATTGATGGATGGATAGATGACTGATAGATGGTTGGATAGATAGATGATTGATGGATGGATAGATAGATGATCGATGGATGGATAGGTCGATGATAGATAGATACATAGATACATAGATAGATAGATTGGTTGATCTTTTTTTTTTTTAATTTTTATTTATTTATTTATTTTTATTTATGGCTGTGTTGGGTCTTCGTTTCTGTGCGAGGGCCTTTCTCTAGTTGTGGCAAGCAGGGGCCACTCTTCATTGCGGTGCGCGGGCCTCTCACATCGCAGCCTCTCCCGCTGCGGAGCACAGGCTCCAGACGCGCAGGCTCAGTAATTGTGGCCCACGGGCCCAGTTGCTCCGCGGCATGTGGGATCCTCCCAAACCAGGGCTCGAACCCGTGTTCCCCGCACTGGCAGGCAGACTCCCAACCACTGCGCCACCAGGGAAGCCCAGATTGGTTGATCTTAAGAAGGAACCTTCACAAGTCACAGTACATCCCAGGGAATCTTCTTTCACATGGGAAGTAATAAGAAGATATCACAATATTTTATATGGTTTATTTTCCTAATACTGAAGGGAGACCACAGTTGTGATGGGTAAAGAACAGGAAGAAGAAAAACAGGCACATATGGATGTTTTGTTATTTACTATCATCTCTTGATCTCAGCCAGGGCTCATTTCCATCGTCTCCAAACCCCTCTCTCAGTCGCGCACACACAGAGGAGAAGGGGTGTGGTCAGAAGCAGGGCACAGATGTAACCAACCCACAAGGATGAGACCTTTACCCTGCCTCATAAACACCGAGCTACACACGGGGAGCCAAGCAGACTCCAGTTTCCTCACGAGAAAGTCCGCTCACCACAACCCCCAGGGTCACACCTGTACCACATACCTGAGAAAGATGAACAATACTCTGGTTTAGAAGTGATAACCCAGCTATGTTGTCATTTGTTATGAGTTATCAAATGGCTTTGGAATGACGGTTCTGCAGTATTAACCCTCTTGGTGAGTGGTAGCTGGGGAGGAACCAGATGGTACTGTTTCGTGTCAACAGTTAGTACCTGGATGAGACATGAACACACAGGAAGAGTGCTTCAGGGCCCGCAGAAACCTCCAGCCTTCTGGGAACAAAGCTCCTGCCCTCAGAACTGCTTCTAAAGGTATGCCCATGACCAGCAAGGTCAGAAATACTGACTCAGAGCCACGTAAAAACCATCAATGATTAGAGCAGGCTAGAAAACTGCCAAGAGTGGCCATCTGTTTAGAAGAGGAGGTTTGGCAAGTATACTTAAGAATACCCTAGTCAGAAAGGAAACAAATGTGCTAAGTTTTTGAGTGGCATGGGCAGGATAGCCTGCATCCCATGTGGGTCTTTAAATTACAGGGCCATGAGTAGACACACATCAGAGCTGCTGTTCCCACTGCAATCTGCCTCACAGCCATTGAGTTCTGTGAATTCTCCTACTTACATCAAAGGGAGCTGAGCTGGACTCGGCATCCTGACCACATGGCTGCCTGAAGCAGTCACTGAAAGGAAGAAGGAGACCCATGGCAATGATCCATGAGCAGAACTTCTCTGCTTCTTCTGGAAGCCCATTCTCCTGCTGGCTGAATAGCTTCTCCAGCAGAGTTCGCCCTGCAAGGGAGACACGGTCATTAAGCGGGAGCACTGGCGGGTCCCCTGGCTCAGACTCCCGGAGGAGAGGCCAACAAACACAGCTGGGGTAGCACCGTTGCCAAGACTTTGTCATGTACAGGGAAGATTCTGCAGGTGGGCCACACGGGAAAGGGCAGACCTGGGTCACTCTCCCATCCTCCAGAATATCTCCTGCCCTCAAACAGAATGGGCCACGTGATCGGCCCTACATCCTCTTCCATCTGAAGAAGACCCAGCCTTTTGGGTTTCACTGGAAATCCTCCTTCCACTCCTTGTCAACCAGCCGGAAGCTCTCTGAAGAGGCAGCGGGTAGCCACCAAGTGGGCTAAGAAATGTCAGAGGCTGACTCATATTCTCAGGGGTGACTGGTGGGGGGCAGGGAGGGGGGTGATGGGGAGGCAGGCACCAGCCACTGGAAGGGGACAGGGTGGGTCCACAGAAAATACCACCATGAAGAGGAGAGTAACAGAAACTCAATATATTCTCATATAAGCCTCAGAAACATCACTCTAGGGTAGGTCTACATTGAGGTTTTTATTACTTCCCTAAGAGAGACAAGAGAAGAGAGGCACATGGAGAGGAGAGTGCCTGCTGTGGGCCAGACCCACATTGTCCTGTGGCTCTGGGTCCCACACGCGGCGAGAGCAGGGTGATGATGGAGGAACACAGGCGTCTGCTCTCACTGGTCAGCCAGAGCCAAGAGCTGCAGGCCAGACCCTCATCCGTCTGATTCTCAACTTACTATTCTTCAGAGAGTGGTTTTGCTGGCTTCCGCACTAATCATCTACGGTGGAGGAAACAGGAGGTCTCCAGGGTCACTCAGTTCCTGCTGCTCCGGCCCTCCCTCTATCAGCAGGTTCAGTCTTCAAATTTAGATTAAAGTCCCATATCCAGAAAAGCTCCCAGTGACCCCTTTCTGCACTCTTCTGGCTCCCTTCAGAGCTCCTCTGTGTCATTAATTACTTTAGTTAATTATTTATTTAATGTCTACTCTGCTTACTAAAACATAAACTCTCTGACAGTCAGCAGACATCCTGCAGACCTGGCCACTCACACAGAAGAAGCATCAATGAACACTTTCTGGAATTCTGATTGAATACAATGCTATGATTCTGTGACAAAGACTCATTCACATCATGGTCAGAACTGAAAATGAAATATCCGTCTAGACCAGGGGTCAGCAAACTTTCCCTGCAAAGGACCAAATAGAAAATATTTTAGGCTTTAAGGGCAAGTAAGGTCTCTGCTGCACATTCTTCCTTGGTTTGGTTTGGTTTGGTTTTGAACAAATTTAAGAATGTAAAAAGCACTCTCCGCTTGGGGCTGTGCAGGGCCAGGCCTCACTCTACACATCAGTCACATCTAAATTTCAAACGTATAAACATTCAGTTCTGCAGGATGGTTTCCATGCAATTTTAGTGCCTCTTCCTATGTTTGTTTGTAAAAGAAAACTAAATTCAAAATCTACCTCTCATATGTAGAATGACAAAGCAGGGCCAAAGAGGCTCTCTGTTTTCTCCATTCCTGTAGGTCACTAGAGAGAATTTGCAGGTCTCCCAGGACATTTTCTGAGGGGAAAATGAACTCTTTTTCCCTACATAACTAAGTTTGCCTGCACCTAACTGGACCCACACACCTAAGAAACCACATCTCTTGGTTCTCAAGTGATTAATTATCATTACACTAAACAATTCTTATGCAGACCATCTTACAGTAGCTCTGCTAACGGCCAGAAAGCTAATTAGTTCTTTCCTACAACTCAATCTTGCATACGACATAAAACAAGGGAGACAGGATCTCGTGTGTGTGTTTCCCAGAGTGAATGAATGTATATGTGTTCATCAAGCCAAAACCTTATGAGCAGTGGTTGAGGAGCGGCGTGGAAAAGAGGGAAGCACAGCCCCAGAGCTTCGTGCCCTGAGGTGCGAACAACCTTCACCCCGAGGACCTCAGCTACAGCCCCGACCCTGTGCTGGGGGCCGGCCCGCCACCGCCCCCCTGGGCCCCACTTCCAGCTCTAACAGCCCTGAGTGTCTCCCTGGTGGCTAACTCGCCCTGGGCTGGGAGCCCTGCCCTCACCTCCCTGCCTTCACAAGAGCCCGGGTGCCCAGGGACTTCCTCTCACAGGCCTCTCCGATGGAGATGTTACGTCCAATCCCACACGCTTAGGGACAGGGAGTGGGGGTGACATTTTGATCCCACAAGCACTTTTAAATGATGTGACTCCTCCAAACCCTCAGCGCCCTTGACACTCCCGCCAGCCCTCATCCTGCAGGGTCCACACTTTCTGGTCCTTCCGTCTCTCACAAAGCCCTCCACCTCCTCACTCACCACCCTGGTCTCCACTCGACCCCATCATCATCGTCACCGACACTCCTGAAGGTAACCCACCCGTGACCTTGAGTCCTGCCTTCACCCCGCGGGACCCGGCCCGACCAACCCCCGGCTGTGCCACCTGTGCCAGGCCCGCGTCCAATTTCAGTCAGCCCTCGGGGCTCCCTGACCCCCTCAGGCTGAGGCCGTGAGTGAAGCCCCACCTCCCACTACCTCTTCCAGCTCCCTGAGCACCAGCCGGTGCTCCCGCACCAGAGCACTCTGCCCTGGGCCTGCATGACCCAGCCTATCTCACTCACCCACATCTCTGCTCAACTGTCCCTTCCCCCACCCTCCCTAAAACAGCACCTACCGCCCTTTCCCATTATTCCCTTCGGCCTCCAGAGCCGGGCCCTGAGCTCTTGCGAGCCCATGGACCACTCCTCTCGGAGTGTCAGCTCCATTTCAGCAGATGCCGGTGTCTGTTCACCACTTTCACCCAGAACCACAAGGGAGGCCTGGCCCAGAGCAGGTCCCCAGTAAACCAGTGTATGGACATCTAATCCCCGATATGACTCTTTCAGCTCTGGCTCTAGAATCCCCGCTAAACCTCCATCCTCCACATGGGCCTTGAATCAGTCACGGTTACACGGTTACTGCCACCCTCGCCGGTCGATCCCAGGCTCCAGCACCACACCACAACCAGGCCCCCATCCCCCTCTCCCTCTGTCACGTCAGCCTGGGAACCCACACACACTCCAGCCTGGCCCACGCTTCCCTCTGCCTGCAGCTGAGCACCTTAACACCCCAGAAGAAAGACACACTCGCTGCCTGTCCTCACTTTACTATCTTGACTATAAACCTCAATGAGGCCCAAACCTGCTCTGCATTCTCAACTCAGCTTCCAGTCGCCTCCCTCATCCCACTCTTTCCAATGAGGAGCTGATGACCCTCTCAAATAATTTACTGAGAAGATGCAAGAATCCGGGACAAACTGTATATGCAAAACACCCACACCTGCACCCTCCTCTGCCTACGCTTCACGGTGGACACCCTGCTCCAGACAAAAGCAAGTTCTTCTCTCTGTGTCCTGGATCTAATTCCTTGTTGCATGCATGGAACTTCACTCTTTAACTGTTCCTTCTCTCTCTGAATCATGAACACACCCTTCTTGACTGGACATTACCAGAATCACAAATACATGCTTAACTGTAAGAAAATCTCCCTGAGCCCACATCATTACCCACCACCAGCTACTGTCCCATTTCTTGGTTTCCTTTCACATCAAAACTGCTAGCTATATCATCACAAAGTATACAAATAACAAATGTTGAAGAGGATGTGGAGAATAGGGCACTTTCACACTCTGTCGGTGAGAATGTAAACTGGTGCAGTAACAACTTAAAACACTATGGAGGTCTCTCAAAAACTAAAAATAGAACTACCATATGACTTAGCAATTCCACTGCTGGGCATATATCCAAAAACATTCAAAAAGATACATGCACCCCAATGTTCAGAACAGCACTAGTTACAATAGTGAAGATATGAAAGCAACCTAAATGTCCATCAATAGATGAATAGATAAAGATGATGTGGTACATATATACAATGGAATATTAATTTGCCATAAAGAATGAAATAATGTCATTTGCAGCTACATGGATGGACACAGAGATTATCATACTAAGTGAAGTATGTCAGAAAGAAAAAGACAAATACCATATGATATCACTTATATGTAGAATCTAAAATATGATACAAATGAACTTATTTACAAAACAGAAACAGACTCACAGACATAGAAAAACTCATGGTTACCAAGGAAGGGGCAGGGGCAAATTAGGAGTATGGGATTAAGGACACAAACTACTATATATAAAATAGATAAACAACAAGGATTTACTGTATAGCATAGGGAATTATACCCAATATCTTGTTAAAACCTATAATGGAATACAACCTCAAGAATACTTTGCTGTACCTGAAACTAACACAACATTGTAAATTAACTCTACTTCAATTAGAAGGAACCTACTAGCCAGAATTACCTACACCTGCCACCTCTGAACCCTCCCTCCTGGCTCAGCCCACTCTGTGCTTAATCCCTCCAGAAATTCTCACTGTCGACTCACTGTGACTCCTTAAAACACTTTCTTCTCACCCCCTGATGCTCCCTCTGTTCTCTCCACCTCGCAGCTATGGTCTCCCCAGGCCCCTTTCCTGGTTTTCTGCTCAGTGTGTTCAGGCTCATTCTACGACCTCCTCTCAACTCTTCCCATTTTCTCTCCTACGGACTCACCCCAGCAAATACTCCTCCCCTTAAAACCAGGCAGGTCTCTGTGACTGCATCAGCCAGCAGAGGATGGGAGAAGCGGCATCCCCCTCGGGAAGAAGATGAGAAATCAAAGAACCTCGAACCAGGCACTGAGAGTTTTTCCTCCAGGGTCTCTCAACCTGGATTCAAGGAAGCCTGAAACCCAGAAGTGGGTATCAGAATTGACTGGGGAAGCTCTCAGGAACAATTTGGACATTTGTGTCAGTAATCTTTAAAAATTCACCCCTTTACACAAAAATTCCACTTTGGAAAACATGTCATAGGAAACTATCCCAGAGTGATGCATCACAGGATTACTGTGAAAATTAGATGAGATAACACATGTGAAGTGCTGAGCCCAGTTCCTGGTACAATAATAAATGGACCGTTGCTACTAAAATGAAAAAAATGAAAGAAACTAAAATGTCCAGCTGTAAAGACATATTTAAAAAACGATAGCTTTATATAGATGACAGCTTACTATACAGCTGTCAGAAGTCATGTTAGTATAGAAAGAATAATGACTCAATTAATTTCAACACATTGAATATATGAAAAAGAATAAAAGTAAAACTAAATAGATGTCACTGGAGAATGCTAGTGCACCAATCGCCACTGATAACAGAATTAATGGGAAATAAATTAATCTGCCTTTCCAGTACGAATTGGATTTTAGGTTAATAATCATACCTAGTGATTAAAGTTTTCAGTACAGGAAAATTCCAGCCAAAAATGCAAAGAGATGACAAAATTAGAAAATAGCAATCCCTAATGGTTCACATAATGAATAGATGGGAAACCCATTATAAAACGGTCAACTGAAAAATGTGCAAAGAAGACATCAATTTGTCATCCCCAAACCCACAAGTCATTCAGAGTCAACACAAGGAGACAGGTAAACCTGGTAAGCCCCTCGATGGGGGGGATTGTAAAGTCTACAGCACTGTCCAACAAGCACCCAAGCTGTCCCTCCAGGAAGAGAGAGAAGAGGCCCAAGCATGGGACACACCATGTCAGCCTGGACCTATTCTCGCCCAGGGTTTCTGACAGTCTGTGAATGCCTAGTTAACAGAAGAGTGTTGTCTGTTGGGGTTAGGGCTACCCTAACACTAACCCTTAAACAATGAATTCTATGTGACTTCAATATAATGATGCCATTGCAGCATATTAAAAATTAGTACATTTTTGAGATGCAGACTTAAATATTTGAGATACATATAACAGGATGCCAGGAATTTCTCCAAATTAGTCCATTAAAAAAATGGTGGTGAGGGGTGGAGGTGATGAAGCTATTACAGGGTAATAGTAATGCTGATAATTATGGGAGGTGGGTGGTGGTCCCATGGACTTCATCACATCTCTGCTTTTATGTATGACCAAACTTTAACAATTAATATCTTCAATCACGCTATTAAAAAGGTTTAATGACATGGAACAATGTGTCAAAAGTATTATACGAAATACTCAAGGTTACACAGCTTAACAAGGTGTGTTCCTGATTCTTCAAAAATAGCAGAAACGACTTCATTTAAAAAGAGTCAAATCACTGCAGAAGGAATATGACAAATTTTTAAAAATTTTTTCAATGACCTGCACACCAGCTGGATGGAACTGAACTCCCCTTCCAACCCACGGCATGTAATTTGACCAGAGTAGGGGGAACGGACAGAGACAAGACGTTATGTTTTGTTTCTTGCACTGATGGCTGGGGATTTAATACTTGTGCATGGAGTGGTCCAGCTTCCCCAGCACCATTCATTGCAAAGGCTATCTTGTCCCCATGGGACCTTCTCACCTCCTTTGAAGGCACAAGTCTGGCTTTCTTTTGGAGCTCTTTGTTCTCTTCCTTGGATCTATTGTGTCTTGTGTGCCAATATCATGCTGTCTTGATGATGGTAGGTTTGCAGTCTAGGTGGAAATCAGGCAGCGTGGGACGTCCGAAGTCTGCACTTCTTTCTGAAGAGCGTATGGACACTCTCTATGCTCTTTTGGGTTTCCAGACACATTTTGGATTTCTGGGTTATATTTGTCTGAGAAAATCCGTGGGTATATTGAGAGGAATGGCATCGACTCTCTAGATTGCCTTGGGGGTGTGGAATCATTTGCGCAAGATGGACTGTTCCGATCCATGAGCACAGCCTATTTTTCCAAGTTGGGTGTGTGACGTGTTCATTTTCTTTCATCAATATGTATCTCATCCGGTTTTCTGAGTTATGGGTCTTGTAGGTCGTAGGTAGGATGAACTCCTAGGTATTTTCTTTCTGTTGTTACCGTCATTTTCCATGGGGTTGTCTCCTTCCTTTCTCATTCGGTTAGTTTGTTGTAAGTGTACATAAAGGCAACCGATTTCCGTACAGTCGATGAAGTTTGTACCCTACAATCGAACTGAATTTCCTGAGTTCTGTTCTGTTTTGTTTTCTTTTTTTTGGGTGGGTGGGGGAGCGCCTTCAGGATTTCCTGTGCAGAGAATTAGGTCCATTGGAGTCTTTCCTCTGCCGTCGGATAATTCTTCTTTTTTCTTTCCATGCCGTTATTATGGCGAGGACTTCCTCCACCAGGGTGAATGAAATCAGCCAGCATGCCACGGTTAGAGTTATGCATATGCAATAACTGGCCCTCTTCTCCTTCCACCCTTTCCATCTCTCTGAGGTCTCCAGGAAGCTCAGGACTAGGCCAGGGACCCATAGGGCTCAGCTTGGTCAGCTGGACTGCTGTTCGTCTGCCCCTCTGTCCCAGGCATAATTTGCTCTACCATCTGTGACTCTTCTGTGGCTGGTGGTGGGGTTTGAGGGTGTGGGGGAGCCTTCAGACCTTTCCCTCCTTTGAGACCAATCCTCTGTTCGTTCTGGTTTGGCAGATTACAGTCCACCATATGGGTGGTCTAAGGCCAGCCTTTGGTCCAGGCCCAAGACCAGGCTCTGGGGGCTCACCCTGTGGGGCCCAGCATTCATCTCCAGCCTGCTCACCCTTGTGCTTTACCTTGGTGTGCTCTGGGTCCTGTAGCTGACTCAGGGGGAAGCTTGGCATGATGCCCCAGCTCAGATCCACCTGTGCTGAGCTCTCTTTGTATCCCTGGATTGGGCCCTGTAGACTCCTGGGCCATGGTCCCAGAGAAACCTCCATGGTCACACTAACCCAGAACCTGCTGTGGCCCTCGTGGGCAGTGGGGGCTGGGGGTGGGGTGGGAGGACCCGGCCCCACACTTGGGGAGATGCATTGGATGTCCAGATCAATGAGCTCCTCGCCGATCTCCAACTTGGAGCTCTGCCATGACAGTGACCAGCAGATGGGACCGCTCAGCCCAGAGGGATCAGGGCACTGCCGGGCCATTATCACTGCTTCTTCTGCAATCGACCTTCTGCTCCCAGATCAGGCACAGACCTAGGCCAGATCACATAACCACCCGGGACAAAAGAGATCCACCTAGAGGGTTTGATATAAACTTCGAGTTGAAGAGCACTGCCTGGGTGCGTTCCATCCTGACCAGCCAGCTTGGGACAGCACTGTGGATGTTTCTGGCCTACCGGGCTTCTCACCCCTCATCAGCCTGCCAATGCTGGAGGCAGACCCACCCCACAGGACAGGAACACCCACCCCCAACACCACTCCACACATCCAGGGAAGGGACAGAGTGCTACCCAGCTGGCATCAGGGTGGTGGCCTGGCTTGGGGCTCTCAGGCTTGCCTTTGGGGTCCTCTCACACAATGGCCCAAGGCCACTCACGTGAGCCTTGATCCAATGTCGACAGCCTTGGAGGAACACCCTGACTGTGACATTTCCTGAGGCCACAGCCCCAGCACATGGGAACACAGCACAGCCATGTTTAGAGCCACGTGAGCTGGGGAGGGGGCTCCTCTAGGATGTGGATGCCTCGTTCCCCAGGTTCCAGATTCTGTTGGGCTCTATTGCCAGGGAAGTGAGGTCACCTCCTGGGGTTCCCTGGCCCAGACCAGTGACACCAACACGGCCTGGGCAGAGCCAGGGCCCAGGCTCTGTTGACATAACTGCTTTCAGATATGGTGGCTCTCCTCCGTGTCATCTGGGATGTTGCCATGTACAAACCATGGGACTCTCCTCCCGAGTCTCCCCATCTTCAGGGTGGCACTCATTCTGGCATCGACTTCCTAAGGAAACCATTAGGCAGATAGACCTAAAAGCACCTACAGTGCCTGTCAAACCATTAGGCTGGTATCACATGGAGGGCTGGTATCACATGGAGCACAGGTACACACTGCACAAAGGAAGGATTGCCTCAGGGTTGGCCTAGTGCAGAATCCAGCTGAAACAGGCTTGGGTCTACTCTGGGATCTCAGGAGAGTCACTCATCCTACAGCCTACATCCCACTCCCACTAAGGGAGGGCTAAAAGTTAAGAAATTTCAGACATCACCCCCTGTGGCTTACAACCTTCGAGGTCCCCCAGTTGCAGTTGATTCACGTTCACGTGTCTCATCTTGGCCTCTGGTGTAGGTTGCCCCTGCATTGGCTCCCGGCAGTCTTGCCTCCAGATCACATATCTTTGAGGAAATGCCCACCCCTCCAAAATGGATGGACATTGTTGATTTGGTCCTCGTCTATAGATGGAGTTAGGAAAATTCTATGACTTCTACTCAATTCCTCTCCCCTGTGATTGTGTGACTTGTGCGTGCGTGCACACGTGAGCGCACATGTATTTGTATCCCTAAGTGTGATACATAATATGTATGTACTAGATATATATTATGTAGAAAAATTTATGATACATAATATATATATTATACATATTGCCTATAATATATATTTTATGTATCCTAATCTTATTCTATATAATAAATTCATGATATAGAATACGTTTATTATATATAATCTGGGTATAATATGTATAGAATACCTACAGGTGCACATACGTAAACACAGACACATTGTTAGGGTTCAGCTTCGGGTTAGGGTTTTTGTGTCTCGAAGGCTTACATTGTGTGACTTCTCGGTTTGTTTTCCAGATGATCCCCCTCGTCAGTTCCATCACTGGAAAATCAATATTTTCTCTAGTTCGCTCCACTGCCTTTTTGTCATATGGACAATTTTCCTGTGCCTTCCAAAACGCTATTCAGTCGCCTGGAGCCCCAACTGCCTTTATTGTGCTTCTGTTTCCCTTGCCTGAGGAGGCTGATCTACAGACATGCTTCTAAGGCAGAGGCCCAAGAAGGTAAAGCCTATGTGTTTCTTCTAGGCCTGGCCTGACTTCAGGTTTGACATTGCGGTAGTCGATTTAGTGTGAGGTTCTTGTTGTATGTGGCACGAGAAAGCAAACCAGTGTGATGCTTGTGCATGGAGCGGTCCAGTTACCCCAGCACCATTCATTGCACAGGCTATCTTGTCCCCATCGGACTTGTCCCCTTCTCACTTCCTTTGACTGAACAAGCTTGGCTTTCTTTCGGAGCTCGCCTTTTCTTCCTTGGGTCTATGAGGAAGTCTTGTGTGCCAATACCATGCGGTCTTGATGATGTTAGGTTTGCAGTCTAGTTGGAAAGTTGCAGGCAGCTTGGGACGTCCGAAGTCTGCACTTCTTTCTGAAGAGTGTATGGACAATCTCGAGGTTCTTTTGGGTTTCCAGACACATTTGGGAATTCTTGGTTGTACTTGTCTGAGAAAATCCGTGGGTATTTTTAGAGGAGTGACATTGAATCTCTGGATATCCTCGAGGGTGTGGAATCATTTGCACAAGACAGACTCTTCCGATCCATGAGCACCACATATCTTTCCATGTTGGGTGTGTGTCATCTTCATTTTCTTTCATCGATATGTCTCTTGTCCCGTTTTCTGAGTTACGGTTCTTGTAGGTCATGGGTTATTTGGACTCCTAGATATTTTCTTTGTGTTGTCCTCCGGGTTGTCTTCTTCCTTTCTCATTTGGATACTTTGTATTGTGTGTACAGAAAGGCAACCTATTTCTGTAGCATCAATGAAGTTTGTACCCTGCAATCTAACTGAGTTTCATGAGTTCTGTTCTGTTTTGTTTTGTTTTGTTTTATAGGGGGTGTCGCCGTCAGTATTTTCTATGCAAAGAATCAGGTCAATTGGAGTTTTTCCTCTGCCGAGGGTAATTCCTCTTTCTTCTTTCCATGCCATTATTATGGTGAGGACTGACTCCAGCTTGGTGAATGTAAGCAGCCAGCATGCCAGGGATAGGGTTAGGTGTATGCAATAACTGCCCTCTTCTCCGTCCTCCCTCTCCATCTCTCTGAGTCCTCCAGGAAGGGCAGGACTAGGCCAGGGCCAATAGGGCTCAGCTCGCTGAGCTGGACCACTGTTTGTCTGCCCCTCCATCCTGGCCGTAATTTGCTCTACTATCTGTGACCGTGCTCTGGCTGGGAGTGAGGGATTGAGGGGATGGGGGTTCCTTCAGTCCTTTCCCCCCCTTTGACACCAATCATCTGTTTGTTATGTGTTGCAAGTTGCAGTCACACTGATGGAGGTTTGAAGCCAACCTTTGGTTCAGACGTAATACCAGCCTCTGTGGGCTTATCCTGTGGGGCCCAGCATTCAGTCCCGGCCTGCTCACATTTGTGTTCTGCATTGGTGTGCTCCGGGTCCTGCACGTAACTTGGTAGGAAGCTTGGCACAGTTCTCCATTCAGCGCCTGCTATGATGAGTTCTCTTCGTAGCCCAGGATTAGGTACATAGACTTTTGGTTGCTGGTTCCACAGCATCAACGGCTATCAGTCTCACTGGATATCAGTGTCCACATATAAAAAGGGCAGCCACAGTATCAACAACTATCTGTCTCACTGGAAATTAGGGTACACACATAACGAGGGCTGCCACAGGTCATCGGCTATCTGTCTGAATGGAAATCAGTGTCCAGATGTAACAAGGGTAACCACAGCTTCAATGGCTATTATTCTGAATGGTAATCAGTGTCCACACGTAAAAAAGGCAGGCACAGCATCAAGAGCTATCAGTCCTACTGGAAAACAGTGTCCACATATAACACACACAACTACAGGACAACAGCTATCAGTCTCTCTTGAAATCACTGTCCACATATAACAAGGGCTACCGCAGCAACAAGGGCTATCAGTCTTACTGGAAATACGTGTGCACATATAAAAAGGGCAACCACAGCATCAATGGCTGTCAGTCTCACTGAAAATCCTTGCCCACATATAACAAGTTCAGCCACTGCATCAACGGATATGACTCTCGCTGGAAATCAGTGTCCACATATTACAAGGGCACCATAGCATCAACGGCTGTCAATCTCACTGGAAATAAGTGCCCGCATATAACAAGGGCAACCAGAGCATCAATGGCAATCAGTCTCACTGGAAATCAGTGTCCACTTATAAAAAGTCCAACCACAGCATCAAAGGCTATCAGTCTCACTGGAAATCATTTCCCACATATAAAAAGGGCAGCCACAGCATCAAAGGATATCAGTCCCACTGGAAATCAGTGTCTAAGTATAACAAGGGCAACCAGAAGTCAACGGCTATCAGTCTTACTGGCAAGCAGTGTTCACATCTAACAAGGGCAACCAGAGAAATAACAGCAATCAGTCTCACTGGAAATTAGTGTCCACAGATAACAAGGGCACCAACAGCATCAATGGTTATCATTCTCACTGGAAATCAGTGTGCAGATATAACAAGGGCAACCACAACATCAAAAGCTATCAGTCTCAATGGAAATCACTGTCCACATATAAAAAGGGAATCCACAGCATCAACGGCTCTTAGTCTGAATGGAAATCAGTGTCCATATATAAAAAGTGCAGGCACAGCATCGACAACTATCAGTCTGCCTGGAAATCAGTGTGCACTTATAAAACGGGCAACTACAGGACAATGGCTATCAGTCCCACTTGTAATCACTGTTCATATATAACAAGGGTTACCAACAGCATCAAGGGCAATCAGTCTCACTAGAAATCATTGTGCACATATATAAAGGGCAACCACAGCATCAAAACCTGTCAAGACACCTGAAAATCAGTGTCCATATATAAAAAGGGCAACCACAGCATCAATCGCAATCAGTCTCACTGGAAATGTGTCCACATATTAAAAGTCCAGCAACAACATCTAAGGCTATCTGTCTCACTGTAAATCATTGCGCACATATAACAAAGGCAGCAACTGCAACAACGGCTATCAGTCTCACTTGAAATCACTGTCCACCTATAACAAGGGCGACCACAGCCTCAAGGGCTGTCAGTCTCACTGGAACTCAGTGTCCACATATAAAAAGTGCAACCACAGCATCCACGGCTATCAGTCACAATGGAAATAATTGCCCACATATAACATGGGCAACCACAGCATCAATGGCGATCCTTCTCACTGGAAATTTGTGTCCTCTTATAACAAGGACAACCACGGCATCAACAGCTATCAGTCCCCCTGGAAATAAGTGTCCACGTATAATAAGTGCAACCAGATGTCAAAGGCTATCAGTCTCACTGGAAATCAGTGTCCACTTATAAATAGTCCAACCACAGCATCCAAGGCTATCATCCTCACTGGAACTCAGTGTCCACATATAACAAGGAAAATAGATAATCAATGGCTATCATTCTCAGTGGAAATCAGTGTCCAGATATATCAAATGCAAATACAGGTCAACAGCTATGTCTCACTGGAAATCACTGTCCACATATAACAAGGGCCACCACAGCATCAACGGCTATCAGTCCCACTGGAAATCAGTGTCCACGTATAACACAGGCAACCACAGGTCAATGGCTATCATTCTCACTTGAAATCACTGTCCACATATAACAAGGTCTACCACGGCATCAAGGGCTATCAGTTTCACTGGGAATTAGGGTCCACATATAACAAGGGCAGCCACAGGTCAAAGGTTCTCTGTCTCACTGGAAATCAGTGTCCACATATAACAAGAGCAACCATAGGTCTACGGTTTGAGCCGTGCACATCCCGTGACACACAGAGTCTTTTCAGTAGTAAATATTGTAGCACTACACAAGCTGAGGGTTGTTGTGTCCACGGATGTGGAATCTCAGATATGGGGGGGGAACCCCAAATACAATAGGCTGATTATAATTTATACAGAAATCTTGGACTGCCTGGAGGTTGGCACCCTAAGCCCATGTTGCTCAGGACTGAAAGTGTTTGCAAGCCTTTGGAAAATACATTTTCCTTAAATGAAAATTTACATGTCTCAAGTACTTGGAATGGGTAAATTTTTCTTCCCAATACAACAGAGTTAAATAAAACTGGCTTTCTTCAGCCATCTAACACTTTGCAGCAGGTTTTTTCTTACCAACATACTGGAAAAATTACCTTATCCCTCCAAAAACAAACCTGAATAGCAGAGCCGAGTACAAGACCCTGGCCAACGATATGCTGACAAGCTCATCAGGAGTCAGGATGGAGACTGGTCCACAAACACTCTTTAAGCTGATGGTCAACAGGTGTGTCACCACCAAAGGGTTCAAACGACAGCACTGGCAAAGGCTCGTACCCGCAGTTTACCAATGGGCTCATGACAGGGTGAGGCCACTGTGCAGACACGATACTCCACATGATGTTCGTGTGCAAGGGGGCCATCTCATGCCAGCTAGCTGAGTCTGAAGTCTTCATGACTTGTACAGAAATCTCATTTCAGTAGGCTTAAAAACTGAACGTTATGTCAAAAAAAATCATGAAATCCTATACTTGTATGTAACATGAAGCAGCTTCCTCATCTCTGTTCATTTAACAGAAAAAACGTGGTGACAGGAGATGGGGAGGTTGTGCTTGGCCTTTTGGAGAATTTCATCCCTAGACTAGTGACATCCCACATCACTCCTGCCCTTCATCAGGTGATGGCCCTGCTGCTTCACTCTACCTGGCCTTTGTGCTCCCAGCCCATAATCCCCACCCAGACAGCTTTTGCATCTCTGATACGTTCCATGGGAAGAGGTGTGATGACTCAGCCTACATGTACTATATGCAAATATGCCTTGGGAAAGATTTTTAGAACATTTACCTCTGCCAGAAAAACTTGGTTTTCCATTTACCTTTATTCCACTGACAAAGCCACCTTGGCAGTATTGCTTATTATGAGATGAGTTATTTTCTGGCTTTTAATCATTACTGGGTATAGCCACTGATATGTATAAAGCCCTCCTCCTCCAGCCAGCTGGTTTATTTGTTAAACAAATATTTATTCAGTGCCTTTTCTGATCTAAAGTCACCAGCAACCAGCTGTATCATAATAAATGGTTCTGAAAATGCATCTGCATCACATTTGGGTTTGCGTCATCGTCAGATTAATAGAGATGCCTGTGGTGAGGCTGCCCCCAGCTCAGCT
Source organism: Balaenoptera ricei (assembly GCF_028023285.1). Classification (NCBI taxonomy): domain Eukaryota; kingdom Metazoa; phylum Chordata; class Mammalia; order Artiodactyla; family Balaenopteridae; genus Balaenoptera; species Balaenoptera ricei. The sequence goes on along the minus strand of NC_082650.1, from coordinate 94,243,408 downwards.
AGAGGTTCCGTTCACACCCACCCCTCCAGGCTGGATTCCGCAGCGCCCATCTGGGGGCAGCTGTCTGTTTGGAAATAAATATGGATGAAAATAACTCTGGGTCAGATGTCTAGCCTCAACTTCCAGGTCAGTAGCAAAAGTTCACAGAATCACATCACCCCTTAGTTGTCACTCGCCTGGGGAAGCTGTGCCAGCTTCAGGCCTCATTTCTCTCTCTTTCTTTCACCCAAAAAGACGGAGTTGCCCACCACAACCACCCCCACCCCCACCCCCGCTTCAGGGTGAAGGATGGGCACCAACTGCAATACCTTCCTTCTGGGCTCATTGTTCTAAGACTACTACACTTTCCTGAATGGCCGCCTTGAGAAATTTACAAAATCATTTCACGATCAAGGCCACTTGGTGGATCAATGGAAAAACATTGCATGAAAATGTTTTCCTCCAGTTGCACTCTTCCTTCTCTTTAGGACTCAGGTGTCACAGGATAGATCAAAGGATCTGACACAGAATGGAGATGTTGGAACTGGATGCAATAGTCTCTTCCCTGTGTCAAGTACAAGGTGACTGTTTAGCTGTGTTCTACAGGACATCCACTCAGGTATTACAATAGCAACAAAATACCAAACACATGATTGGTTACTAAGGACTGGATTTTTTCTTGCTTTCCTTTGCTCACTCTTGCCTTTCTTTCCATCCATACTAGTACTAAGTTGGATTTCAATCAAGTGACAGTTTGTTTCTAGACAATTAATTCTGGAAACAAGCAATTGCTGAAATTTTGGAAATATGTATCATGAGGCTACAAATAAAGTAGTCAGAACATGATCACTTGGTGGAGATGATTATTTGTTGTTCTATCTGGGAAAGTCTTACTTAACCTCATGTTCTAAAATGTTAACCTCTGCTACCTGCTTACAGACTGTGGAGGGTACACAGCCCAGAAAACAATGTCAATGTTTTTCTCTAATGAAAGTTCACACTTATGCCCAAAACACTGTCCAATTTCAGAAAACACATGAGTACTCACTTTTTTAGCCTAGGTCTTTGTGATGGTGTCAGAAATCTGTTTCTTCCTTTCCTTTACAGTTTTAGAAAATAATTCCTCAAACTCATGACAATCTATGGATGGCTCTTCAATTTTTTCCCAATAAGTGAAACACTGCAGTCTGTAAAGTTAAGCAAAAGACCCATGAGAGAGCCATCAGACCAAACTGCAGGACATTATGGTGAGTGGGAACAGATGGGGATGGGGAGGACAGAGGCGGCAGAGGAGCAGGGAGAGGACAGCAGGCAGTGGAGGATGGATGGAGATCGAGGAGAAGATACTCTTTTCTGTACTATCACCATTTGTTTAATCAACGTGATGAGAAACAGCATCAATACAGAATGAGACCTTTGCCTGGAAAGAGTCGTTTCCAGGAATTCTCAGTCATCAAGTCGCCATATAAAAACATAAAAGAACAACCCCTCTCGGTATGGCTCTCAAGGCAGGAAATGTCTGATATCTCACAAATCCAACATGACCCATCAGCTTTGTGGGTTATTTGTGGGTTGAAAATGATTCACTTCATGCCCACAGAGGCACCTTTGTCTCCCCACTGCTGCCCATCACTGCATGTCACCTGACTCTTCAGTGACTGTGGAGTCATGTAGTACCACCTAAAAAGGGGAGATCCATTTAAAAAAAAGCAGAACAAAAGAACTTCTTATACTGCATATGGATAAAATGTGTTTGGGGCACAGTTGGAAATGATGCCTTGACACACAGAAGTGACCCGGCAAATTACTCAGAGAATGAGCTGCAAAATCAGAAGTAGTCAAAATAGATAGATTCCTCCCCCATTATGATTCAGTGAAGAGAAATTTAATATAAGAAATGAAAATGAAACTGGTAAATATCCTATTTCTAAATCTGTGCCACATCACATACACACACACACACACACACACACACACACACACACACACATATTCAAAGAGTCATGAGAACTTGGGACAAGGAAGTCCAGTGAAATTTAAAGGGCATGCTTTTTCTTGCGCTGGCACATTCCACAGCCATGTCCCAGCACTGTCCCAGGGGTCGGGGAACTAGGTTATGGAACATGCATGGATAAGTAATACACCAGCAGCGTACCTGCTGGGAGGCATTCTTTTACAAATATCATATCTTTTATAAAAATCATATAAGTTTGTGATTTTATGACCTCACAGTGTTGCAAATAATCTACAGAAGTGCCATGAAATGCTCAGAACTAAATCATTTCACACATGGGGTGTGGATGTGTGTATTTTTGTGTAGCACATTTCTGAATAGTAAAACAAGACTGTGCCTTCCAAAGGATGCAGAAAACATCCTCAAGAGTCAGTCTGTCTAAGTATTTGATTTAATTTTATAAGATATTTGTCAGAGTGAAGTTCTGCAATGAGGCAACAGAGCATGTATGCTAAGAAAAATATATCCCTCTATCTGTAAAATGTCAGTCAAAAACTACATAGACAGAAATCTGTACATTGATTCATGTCATTTGTTTTATCCATTTGATACTTCTGGAGAAAAGTCTAAAATTGCTTCACTAAATACTGATGTAATCATCTACAGGCAAGTTTTATTTTTATTTATTTTATTTTTAATAATTTCCCCCCAGAGTTTTAAAGGAAAACGCTTCCCTCATATTGACAAATTGTGCAGAGATGAGCCCCCGTTCATGTTATCTTTTACTGTGCAGCTGAATTCTCGTCCAATACAGAGGCTTCATCAGCCAACAAGTCTCTATTGGCTGCTTCCTGCTGCCTTTGTCCTGGTTCAACCCGAATCCAAACAAGCCAGTTGGCAATGGTGGAGGAAGAAATCCACACGTCTGCGGTGTTGGTGAAGTGCTACTCCCAGCTTGTGGTGGGAGAGGAAAACCTGATCCAGGAAGCAGAGGGGGTGGGGAAGTGGGGCGGCACCTGTTCAAGGAGGGGGAGGAGGGGGAGGAGCTAGAGGAGGCCGAATCCCCACACCTGGCAAAAGAGGAGGTGGGGCAGGAGGAATTCCCACTCCAGGAAGAGGTGGGTCAGGAGGAATTCCCACTGCGGGAAGAGGGGGGCAGGAGGGATTCCCACTGCGGGAAGAGGGGGGCAGGAGGGATTCCCACTGCGGGAAGAGGGGGGAAGGAGCGATTCCCACTGCGGGAAGAGGGGGGCAGGAGCAATTCTCACTGCGGGAAGAGGGGGGCAGGAGCAATTCCCACTCTGGGAAGAGGAGGGGCAGGAGGAATTCCCACTGCGAGAAGAGGGGGCAGGAGAAATTCCCACTGCAGGAAGAGGCGGGTAGGAGGAATTCCCACTGCGGGAAGAGGGGGCACATTAGGAATTCCCACTCCGGGAAGAGGGGGCAGGAGGAATTCCCACTCCAGGAAGAGGGGGGCAGGAGGAATTCCCACTGCAGGAAGAGGGGGGTAGGAGGAATTCCCACTGTGGGAAGAGGGGGCAGGAGGAATTCCCACTCTGGGAAGAGGTGGGGCAGGAGGAATTCCCACTCCGGGAATGGGGGCTCAGCAGGAATTCCCACGCCGGTAGGAGGTAGGGCAGCAAGAATTCCCTCACCAGGCAAAGGTAGGGGAGGGGATGGCAGCATCTCTGGACCAGGCGGAGGAGGAGGTGAGGGGCACGGTGGGCTGGGCAGCGCAGACCAGGGCGCGGCACCGGGCGGGGGCGGTTGGGGAGCCGTGGTGCTCAGATCAGGCATCTGGCGGGAGGACTTCGGAGACAGAGGCAGCGCGGGGGGGATGTCATGGCTGTTTTCAGAGGAGGGGAAAGCAGAGTGCTCATGGCTGGTTTCAAACTCCGTGTGAAGAGAAAGATGGGAAGTCTGTGAGCTCGCCTGTCCTTGACCGTCAGACCAGGGCCGCGACGCAGGTGGTGGAGTCTGGAGGGACAGATGTGCGTCGAGCTGAACTGATATTCGCCTTGGAGACACCACCAAAGAAATATCTGCGCAGAATTTGGTCTGAGGTCCGGGAGGTGAGGACGGCCCGGCTGAGTCTCCATTCGTGGCCTCAGGCAGGGCGCCCATGGGAGGACGAGTCAGCGTCGCACCCTCCTCTGTCGGGGACGCCTGGAGGGACTTTGCCTGTAAAATCCTTTGATGCCCTAAGTCCTTTTCTCCCAACCTGAGAGCTTGCAAACACATGTCTCCGGAGGTGGCCGCCTCCAGGTCTGCGGCCGGGTACTGCTTCTCTAGCTCAGCTATTTTGGTCCTCAGATCCTCAATGGTCTGCTCCAGCTGCTGAATGACAGTGGCCTGACACTCAGATTTCATGTCACAAACTTCTTGAGGGGCAACAGAGACTTCACAGTTAAATATAAAATAAGGAATACTCAAAATACCAAAAACTAGTTTTACAAAATTAAGCAAAATGTATTTGTTTGTTATAATACTTCTAAACGCTCCCTCCACGGAAAGACACTATTGCTACTTCCACGTGTCCCTTCTTTTCCAGCCTCAGATTTCAAACTGGTTTACACACGTGACCATGAAGTCCTAAGGCCTTTGTCTAATCTTCGAATGAAATCATGGAAGACCGGCAGACCGCTGAGAAGAGGGAAGAAGAGGCTGAGTGACAGACCCACTTAATGCCATGATAGGCTATTCTCTTCCTGCCCAGTAACATCTGATATTAGGACGTTCCCTAAAGACATTTTAAATCCTGAGTTTTAAAGGTAATCACAACCTTTAAAAGGTAATCTCTAAAAGAGTCTCCAATAAGATCATGGAAAATATTTCTGATATCCATACTGGCGTATGCATATGTCTTATGTGCATGTATACAACTTACATCACGTTTACTACAATTCAAATATTTTATCCAAGGCATTTCAGAAAGGGATGCCTTTGGTCACCACAATTTATGAAGATGGCTGAGAGCAACTGTGACCCCGTATGGGTCACCCTCACACGCACACGGTGTCTTCCTCTCCCAAAGGGACACTTTCAGGAAAAAGTGCTTTGGGTAGAGAAAAGGGGGGAGCCCTCTGGGTAAACTGATTACCAATAACAGATGAGTAAGAAGAAAAGACAAGAAAGAGGAATGGGTAAAGAAAAAGGAGGAAAGCAGGGACAGGAGGTAGGAGAGAAGCGGGGACAGACTCCAGCTGACTGAAGCTCAGGCTCACACACTTGCTCACACAGGCTCAACTGCTCCCTTAATGCTGGAATGAGAGGGGAGGGGGGAGGTCCCCATGTTCAGAACTGCTTCTCCAGAGCATCCAGGGCTTTTCATAGATGACTCCAACAGATGTCACCAAGAGGAGCCACCATCCATGGCACAGACACCTACTACCTTCCCCTTTTTTCATCTACAGTGAAGGAATAATTAAGAGGTTAATACAAAGATGACAAAAACTACTGGGTTGGCCAAAAAGTTCATTCAGGTTTTTTCATCTCTTGATGGAAACCTAGGTTGTTTCCATAACTTGGCAATTATAAATAATGTTGCTACGAACATTGGGCTGCATGTATCTTTTCGAATTATTGTTTTCATTTTTATTTTTTCAGATAAATACACAGGAGTGAAATTGCTGGGTCACATGGTAGGTTTTAGTTTTTTTGAGAAACTTCCATACTGTTATCTGTAGTGCCTGCACCAATTTACATTCCCACCAACAGTGTATGTGGGGTCTGTTTTCTCCACATTCTCGCCAACGTTTGTTATTGTGTTCTCTTTTTTTACATTTTCTTTTTTATTATTGTTTTGAAAATTTTATTGAAGTATAGTTGATTTACAACATGTTAATTTCTTCTGTACAGCAAAGTGACTCAGTTTTGTGTGTGTATGTATGTGTATATATATATATATATATATATATATAAATAGTTATTGTGTTCTTTTTGATGACAGCCATTCTGACATGTGTGAGGTGATATCTCATTGTGGTTTTGATTTTCATTTCTCTGAGGACTAATGATGTTGAGTATCTTTTCATCTGCCTGTTGGCCATCTGTATGTCATCTTTAGAAAACAGCCTATTCAGGTCTTTTGCCTATTTTTAAATTGGGGTTTTTGGTTTTTGTTTTTAATATTTATTTATTTATTTAGGCTGCACTGGGTCTTAGTTGTAGCATGCAAGAACTTCGTTTTGGCATGTGGGATCTTTAGTTGCAGCATGTATGTGGGATCTAGTTCCCTGACCAGGGATCAAACCCAGGCCCCCTGCATTGGGAGCACAGTGTCTTAGTCACTAGACCACCAGGGAAGTCTCAGGGTTTTTGTTTTTTGATGTTCAGTTGTATGAGCTGTTTATATATTCTGGATATTAAACACTTATCAGTCACATAATTTGCAAATATTTTCTCCCATTCAGTAGGTTGCCTTTTCATTTTGTCAATGGTTTCCTTTGCCATGCAAAAGTTTTAAGATTAATTAGGTCCCATCTGTTTTTGTTTTTATTTCTTTTGCTTTAGAAGACAGATCCAAAAAAACATTGCTATCATTTGTGTTAAAGAGTGTTCTGCATATCTTTTTTCTAGGAATTTTATGGTTTCTGGTCTTACATTGATATTTAGGTCTTTAATCCATTTTGAGTTTGTTTTTGTGTAGGGTGATAGAGAATGTTCTAATTTCATTCTATTACATGTAGCTGTCCAGTTTTCCCAGCACCACTTATTGAAGAGACTGTCTTCTCCATTGTATACTCTTACCTCCTCTGCTGTAGAAGAATTTGACAATATAAGCTCAGGTTTGTTTCTGGACTCTCTATTCTGTTCCATGGCCTCCCCAGGAGACCCTCCAAGACCAGCAGGTAAGTCTGTCCCAGGGTCCTATGAAATTGTGGTTTTGCCCTTGTTTCTGGTGTGCATGAGATTTTGTGTGCACCCTATAAGAGTGAAGCCTCTGTTTTCCCCAATCCCGTGTAGCTCCTGCAACCAAGCCCCACTGGGCTTAAGCCAAATGCTCTGGGGTCTCCTCTTCCCAGTGTCAGACCCCCACACTGGGGGGCCTGACGTGGGGCTCAGAACTCTCACTCCTGTGGGAAAACCTCTGTAAGATAATTATTCCCCAGTCTGTGGGTCATCCACCCAGAGAGTGTCAGATTTTATTATATCACAACTCCACCCCTCCTACCAGTTTTTTGTGCTTCCTTCTTTATGTCTTTAATGTAGAGACATTTTCTGGTAGGTTTCAGACATTTTCAACAATGGTTGTTCTGCATATTTTTGTGATATTGGTGTCCTCCTGAGAGGAGGTGAGCTTAGGGTTCTTCTACTCCACCATCTTGGCTGCTCTGTCAGGATTCACTCCCCTTTGTTGCGTTTAATATTCTCTCGTTGCCTTTTGTTTTTGCCAATTACAATATGTCTTGGTGTGTTCCTCTTTGGCTTTGTCCTCTATAGGACTCTGCACTTCCTGCATTTGGCAACTGTTTCCTTTTCCCAGGTTGGGGAAGTTTTCAGCTATTATGTCTTCAATTATGTTCTCAGCCCCTTTCTCTTCTCTCTTCTCCTTTTGGGACACCTACAATGCAAATATTAGTATGCTTGATGTTGTCCCAGGGGTCTCTTAAACTGCCCTCATTTCTTTTCATTCTTTTTCTTTTTTCTACTCAGCATCAGCAATTTCCACTGCTGTCTTCCAGCTTGCTGATCCATTCCTCTGTATCATTTACTTTACTATTGATTCCTTCTAGTATATTTTACATTTCAGTTATTGTATTCTGCATCTGTTTAGTTGTTTTTTATATTTTCTGACTCTTCATTAAAAACTTCTAACTTCCCACTCTGTGCATCTATTCTTCTCCGAAGTTCTTTGATCATCTTTACAATCATTACCCAGAACTCTTTCCTAGGTAGATTTCCTATATCCACTTCACTCAGTTCTTCTTCTGAGGTTTTTTTCTTGAACCTTCATCTGGAACATTTTTCCCTGTCACCTCATTTTCCCCAACTTGCTGTTTTTATTTTTATGGGTCTGGTAGGTGCATTTCCTGACCTTAGAGAAGGGGCCTTTTGTGGGAGACAGAGTTCCAGCAGCACGCTCCCCTATCATCACCAGAGCCATATGCTCTAGGAGTCCCCCCTATGACGTCTGTTTGGGTCTTTCTGTTGTGGCAGGCTGATTATGGTCCAGTAGGCTTGGTGGCTCCCAGTCTATTTAGTTACCTGGTGTGCATTGTGCAGAGGCTGCTGGCCACTGGTTGGCAGAAATGGGTCACGAGGCAGTTGACTGCAGAACCTCAGGGAATCCCAGGGCTAGTGCTGGCTATCTGGTGGGCAGACTCATGCTTCAGGTGATGCCAGGGCTGTTGCCTGCCCACTGGTGGGTGAAGTCAGGTTCTAGGGCAAGTACCAGCCTACTGGTGAGCAGAACCAGGCCCTGAGGTCTGGTTGCTGGGCCCCAGGGGTCCTAGAGCAGGTGTCGGATCACTGGTGAAGGAGGCCAGTTCCTAACAAAGATTTCTGTGGGTCCCGAGTTTTCTTGAAACTTGTGTTGGCCTGCTACTGGCCAGAGCCTGCTCTCTAGTGGGATGGCTGGTCCGCAGACTGCAGTGCTGTGGTTTTCTTACAGCTAGTGTTTGCACCCTGGTGGGTGGAACTGGGTCCAGAGACAACTATGGGCTCAAGGGGTTTTAAGGCAGCCTGTCTGCTGATGGATGAGGCTGTGTTCATGCCCAGTTAGTTACTTAGCCTGAGGTGTCCCAGCACTGGAGCCAAAATGGCCCTTGCCAGCACCAGTGTCCATGTCCACATGATAGAACAAGCTCCCCAAACAGCTGCCACCAGTGTCTATGTCTGCAGGGTGAACTGCAGGGAGAGGAGGTGAGCTTAGGGCCTTTCTACTCTACCATCTTACACATTTTCTCCCAAACTTCTTTTTTTTTTTAATTGAAGTATAGTTGATTTATAGTGTTGTGTTAATTTCTGCTTTAGAGAAAAGTGACTCAGTTATACATATATATACATTCTTTTTTATGTTCTTTTCCATTATAGTTTATCACAGGATATTGAATATAGTTCCCTGTGCTGTACAGTTGGTCTTTGTTGTTTATCCATTCTCTATATAATAGTTTACATATGCTCACCCCAACCTCCCACTCCATCTCTCCCCCACCCCCGCCTTGGTAACCCCAGGTCTGTTCTCTATGTCTGTGAGTCTGCCAAACTTAATTCTTAAACGTTATTACCACAGCCAGCTATTTTTCATCATAGGTTTAAGTATAATAAAAGAATGTATAAAACTTAAAAGCCATGAAGAAGAAGAGGGGGAAGAAGAAAAGGAGAAGAGACTGATCCTAAATCAGGTTCTCACTAAAATTTAGTTTTAAAGGGAGAAAAGGGGGGAATTCCAGTGGTTAAGACTCTGCACTTCCACTGTAGGGGTCAAGGGTTCAATCCCTGGTCAGGGAACTGTGATCTCACATGCTGCATGGCACGGCCAAAAATAAAAAAATAAAAAAAGAAAGAAAATTAAAAGAGAAAAGGAAAAAAGTGATCTTTGCAATTCTGTACAGAATCTATACGAGTGAATCCTTATAAATGGAGGAAAGATAACAAATCTATTTTAGTCAACACAGTAATATATCTTATATATCACTAATTTTGAGATTATTTATATTTTAAAATATTGCTTCAAACCTCTAAATTGTTAAAAGTGGTAGAGTCTGCCATCCACTTTGGACGAACAATTGTATACAATAAGTCAGCCAAAATTCTTCCATTTCTGTATAATTTTATATGTGGGTGGTGTTGGTTAGTTCTTATAAATTGTTTGAATACTTACATATCACAAAAGACAAGTTGTCATTAAAAATAGTATGTTCGCCAAAGTATTTTTCAAAATACAAGATTATCTTATTCCCAGAAAAAGAAACATCACTGTATTAAGGCTAAAACTGTCAAAAAGAAAGCCAAGATACATTCAAGGAAAGCTTTTGCTGAAAACTTAATTTGCTCATCTTTGAAACGTTATTATGTTTACTGTGTAAGCAAGATACTTTCAGAGCCTAGAATATAAAACCACTTATAGGTAAGCTAACACTGTGATAGTTTATTCTATAAATGTTAATATGAGATATGCAATTCATTTTCTACAATATTCAGATTTTCAAGTTCTGCTAAATTCTAAGGTCACGTTATTGTAGACATCTCTAATATTTGAATTCTACTCTTCACAGAAGCCTACAAATTCTCTATGTCTCATGCTCTGAGTTCTAAAACATTCTACGGCTTTGGAGAAAGCCAATGAGATTCCAGATTTACAATAAGGCAACACATGCTGTACATAATCCTATAGGAAAAGAAACCCAGATTTTAAATCGATAATATTATGCACAGAAATAAAGTGCAATCAATTTCAAGTTCAAAACGGAATTTCAAGTTTGAAAACGAATTTCAAGAAAGAAGGAACTATCAGAATATATGGTGACTGGTAAATAACTCACCTCAGGCTCCTTAAAGTAGAACATATTATGGAAAAGAAGAGTATCACACAGAGAGCTAAAATAGCATCTCTGCAATCCTTACAATGAAAAAGATAAGGAATTACTGAAAATGGAATATTTCTGAATGGAAACGACAAGTGTCTTCCAACCCCTTCATTGCATAGATGAGAAATATGGGGTGCGGGGTGAGTGTTCAGTTAGAAATCATCATTGATGGTGTAACTTTTGACATCTATGGCACTGATTGATAATCTGATTGATGGGAAGGTACAGTTACCATCATTAGTGAATAACCAAAGTGGAAGTAATAAACAACATGTCTGGGAAAGGGGTCAGAAAAAATGGAAATAAACAACTTTTTGGTTCCCTCACATCTTCTGAATGCTCTCTGTCACTACTTGAATTGCAGCAAGGTCCTGCACTAACTCTAAAGCAAAATATTCCTCAACTCTCCCAATTAGTGCAAGGAAGAAAAACAGTCTTATCACAATTTTCCTTCAGTGATGATCTGTGGATAAACATCTCACCTTCTCACCACCCTCTGCACCAACACACAACTAGCCTCTAAGGTCATTAAACTTCTAAAGAACAGAGCTCACAGCAAGTCTGGTGGAGTGGCTCAGGGGTGTATGCACGTGTCTGCAAATGAAGGGAAAGCCCTGCAAGCAGTGATCTGGGAGCTGTAAATAAATTCTAGCTGGTTGTCAGGTTTGCAAATACAGAATCTATAAATAATGAGGATCAACACTACATCAAGACAGCAACTTTGGAAGCCAGAGTATTGTCCAGACATATGATAATAATGACAAGGCAACAGCTAACATTTGAAGTGCCCTACTATGGGCCAGGAGCTCTTCTAAGCACTTTATAAAAATTAGTGCATTTAAATCTCACAAAACCCTATGAGACCAGAGTTATCATTATCCCCATTTTGTAGAAGAGGAAATTAAGGCACGGAGAATAGAATACGTTGCTGAGGTTCCTCAGGTAACAGTGGGGTAACTGGGATTTGTGCCCAGGAAAACTGGTCCAAAGCCCAATCCTCAGTCACTATGGGGTGAACAGAAGAAGGATTTCTATGACTCCCCAACGAGCACCTCTGCTATAGACAGTGTGGTCCCCATATATTTCTTCACTCATCAAACATTTTCTGATCTGCCCAAAAATGTCAGGTGCTATGTTAGATATTGGAGGGACAAGTAGAATAAGGAGAGTCTTAGCTTTAAGGAGGTCAACTGTCTATGAGACATGCGTAACACAACAATTATGGAAAAGCAAGGTAAGTATAGGGTCCCAGAGCAGAGGCATCAAAAGGGGTCTCTAGATGGAGGCCTCTCTGGGGACGTGCTGAAGAGGGAGTGAAGTTTGACATGAGTTTAGATTAAGAAATAGGAATTCAGTGAATTAAAAGTGGCAGTAGGAGTGAGAAGGAAAAGATACCAAAGACAGTTATGAAGGATGCTAACGCCTAGAAAACAAGGGTGTCATTTTAAGGCTGTAAGAAGCCAAACACGTAGGAAATAGTGGGTGATGAGGCTAAAGGCAGAGGATGGCAAGGGAAAGCCTTGCATGTCACCCGGGGGTCTGACTCTTCTCTCAAACACCATGAGCAGAGAGCAGGCATGAGTACATTTGGCTCCTAGAAGGACAGCTCTGGAAGGCTGTGGAGGGCAGATTAGAAGGGACTGAGACTGGAGTGACCAGACCTGCTGGGAGACCACTGCAGGGACCCAACAGGGCTGCAGCGAGCCTGGAGGGATGGGGGGGTGCGGCCCCTCACGTCACCAGGACTCCCACATTTGCTATGTCCTCCCACCGCGATGCATGCTCATTTCTACATCTGGATCTTCAATCTCTCCTCCATCTGAAATGCTCTCTCTCCTCCCCTCTTCTGTCCAAAAATGATCACTTTGAGGACTTGCTCTAAGTTTCCCCTTTCCTAAGAAGCTGTCCTTAATTACAAGTTCTCAACAATGTTCCCATTTTTTAAATTCTGTAATACAACATACACTAAATACCTTGGCCGAATTACATTACAGCTTGCAGATCATTTCATGTATACAGAAGAGCCCCAGACCGTACAATTCTTTGTATTTCCTTCAATACCTACCACAAATACCTTGCACACGGCATGTCAGCACATGTCCAAGAAGCATCCTTTATAAGCTATGAACTTTTATCAGCTCAGCTATCCCTTTAGAGCAGGAGTCCCCAACCCCCAGGCTGCAGACCAGTACCAGTCTGCGGCCTGTTAGGAACCGGGTCGCACAGCAGGGGGTGAGTGGTGGGCGAGCGAGCGAAGCTTCATCTTCCTCTCCCCATCGCTCCCCATCACTCACATTACTGCCTAAACCCCCCACCCCGTCCATGGAAAATTTGTCTTCCACGAAACCGGTCCCTGGTACCAAAAAGGTTGGGTACCGCTGCTTTAAAGCAGCTGCTTGAACTGTTTGCCCTTCTCCACAGGTCATCAACAATGTTGCCCAGCACAAAGGGATTTTACACCCGTTAAAGCTCAGTAGAACAAAGACACAACTTCATTTCACCTGCAAGTCCTACTGCCCCAGAGAAAAGCAAAAACAATGTGTGACCTCTAATGCTTTTCTGACATTCTCACCTCAAATTGTAACTGCTTTCCAGATGCCTGCTGGTTTTCACTCTTAAAACTGACAAACCAATTTCTCTTTTTTCTTTACTTCTAAAATTAAAATGTCTAATATTTTTCCTCTGAGCTAGGTGGAGTTTCCATAAAATGAGAATGTATTTTTCAGAAAAACCCTGTCTTCCCCGTAATGCATCACGGTGAACACCTTCCAAAAATGTCACCATTTCCCAAGTCGGTGCCTCCATGGGGGTTTCATTGTGTCTCCCCTCTTCCCGACTACTCCTCCGTCACTGTGCCAAAGTGTTTGTCGTGGTACCTAAGAACGTTCACAGTCTGAGGCAAACTTCAAGGAAGACTAACCTGTAATTTTGGACTGCAATCAAGTCTTTTCCCTACCCTTTAATCCCTCTTTTTCTTACTCTGGTCTGTAATTTAGTTGTTTACTCACCTTGGAAATTGTTGTGTGCTGGGTTTATAATTCACATGTGAATTCATATCACATTTTGTCTTAGAGTTCAGAAGAAACATACGTTTACCCCAACCTTTGATATGTCTAATACATTCTCATGCAATTCGAGTGGTTTGTTTCTGTGTCTCCATCACTATTCCTTCAGAACTATGTTCCTCACAACTCTCTTTTGATCTGACCAATTCTGTTTTACTCTCTGAACTTGCCTCTGCCAAGACACAGGTGAGTAACCCTCAAGTGCCGTCAACCAGGCCACCCCACTTCGTTTATACGCATTCCTTTCATTCGCTCCTAAATAAACATGTTTCTGAAACTAACAATAAATTGTAGTGAGTGGCCATTGTATAAAGAGCACTAGAAAAGATACTCTGAAAGGAGGACCAATAGAAAAGAATACTCAATTCCTCAATTAAGTTTGTAACCCTATTAGGCATTGAGAGGACCCAGGAGGACTGATCAGAGCAGGATCCTGGGGGAAGAGTTTTAAGCCAATTTCGAAGGAGGTTAAAACTGGACTGAGATAAGATTTTGCCACTTACCTAAAATCATACACTTTTTTCTGACATTTGAGAATTTATTTGCATACAACATATGTGGTAAGAGAGTGTTGATCTTGATTAATTTCTTTTCATTATCCAACACTCTGTAATAGACGTGGCTGTTCTCAATTAATCCATACCGGAATGTGTAGGAAGACCCAACTTTCAATTGCTTGATGTACCAATTCCTACCCAAAGCTAGAGTTTTCAAAGATCAAACTCTATTCTATTTACCTTTCAACTAGTACATTTACATCAGAAGGGTGTTGAGAGCTTTAGGAAAATACTTCGAAGCACACATTTTATATATAATTTCAAAATTATTAATTATTATTAATTTAAAATAATTTATATAATTTTAAAATAAGTTAAAAACTGGGTGGTAACCAGTTTAGCTACCATATATTAATCTTTAACGTAGAAGTAAACGTTTCTAGAGAATGTAATTGATATTTGGCTATTTATATATTGTAGAATGCAAAAGGATTTACAGTTTAAATAGTATTTCAAATGCCAAAGAATAAAAAACAGACTTGAGACAGTCCTGTTTCCGTTTTATGAAATAACTCTTTAGATAGAGCAGATTTTAGAGCATATTATTTGAAATTAATCAGTAAGTGAGATCTAAAGAAAGCAGTTTTGTTTTACAACTTCCTGATCCCACGGGACCATGGGTGACAGTGCTCGGGGGCGGCCAAGTGTCTCACTCCACAGGCGAAGAGTATCTCCGCACCTTCCACTCCTCCCAGCTGAGAAAAGGCTTTAGGAATCATGTGTTTTGTCTAGGGATATGGAGCTCTCAGAATTATTCACTACAGGGAGAGAACAAAAGACAAAACCAATTCCATAAATTCCAGCGTGCTCGGATGGAGAGAACAGGTGCCTGGACGCGTACCTAAAGAAAACCGAGAGTGCAGGATGTGCTTCACCTCTGCGGAGGGCCCCACCCTCTGGGTGCCTCACGTTCATCAGTCACACAGTAAACCCCCCGGAAGCCCCCCCACTTCCTCTGCAGGGGCAGCTTACAGACAGAGAGACTGCTGTCTAGTAACTAAGAAGCAAGGCATTCAGAGGAGCTTCAAGATGGCGGAAGAGTAAGACGTGGAGATCACCTTCCTCCCCACAGATACATCAGAAATACATCTACATGTGGAACAGCTCCTATAGAACACCCACTGAACACTGGCAGAAGACCTCAGACCTCACAAAAGGCAAGAAACTCCACACGTACCTGGGTAGGGCAAAAGAAAAAAGAAAAAACAGAGACAAAAGAATAGGGATGGGACCTGCACCAGTGGGAGGGAGCTGTGAAGGAGGAAAGGTGTCCACACACTAGGAAGTCCCTTCACGGGCGGAGGCTGTGGGTGGCGGAGGGGGGGAGCTTTGTACCCATGGAGGAGAGCGCAGCCACAGGGGTGCGGAGGACAAAGTGGAGAGGTTCCTGCACAGGGGATCAGTGCCAAGCAGCACTCACCAGCCCGAGAGGCTTGTCTGCTCACCTGCCGGGGCGGGTGGGGGCTGGGAGCTGAGGCTCGGGCTTCGGTCGGATCCCAGGGAGAGGACTGGGGGTGGCTGCGTGAACACAGCCTGAAGGGGCTAGCGCACCACGGCTAGCCAGGAGGGAGTCCGGGAAAAGGTCTGGAGCTGCCGAAGAGGCAAGAGACCATTGTTTCGGGGTGCGTGAGGAGAGGGGATTCAGAGCACCGCCTAAATGAGCTCCAGAGACAGGCGCGAGCCACAGCAATCAGTGCGGACCCCAGAGACGAGCATGAGACGCTAAGGCCGCTGCTGCCACCACCAAGAAGCTTGTGTACGAGCACAGGTCACTCTCCACACCGCCCCTCCTGGGAGCCTGTGCAGCCCGCCACTGCCAGGGTCCCGTGATCCAGGGACAACTTCCCCAGGAGAACGCACCGTGCACCTCAGGCTGGTGCAATGTCACACTGGTCTCTGCTGCCACAGACTCACCCCAAATCTGTGCCCCTCCCTTCCCCCGGCCTGAGTGAGCCAGAGCCCCGGAATCAGCTGCTCCTTTAACCCTGTCCTGTCTGAGCAAAGAGACGCCCTCAGGTCACCTACACACAGAGGCGGGTCCAAATCCAAAGCTGAATCCCAGGAGCTGTGTGAACAAAGAAGAGAAAGGGAAATTTCTCTCAGCAGCCTCAGGAGCAGCAGATTAAATCTCCACAGTCAACTTGATGTACCCTGCATCTGTGGAATACCAGAATAAACAACGAATCATCCCAAATTGAGGAGGTGGACTTTGGGAGCAAAGATATATATTTTTTTCCCTTTTTCTCTATTTGTGAGTGTGTATGTGCGTGCTTCTGTGTGTGATTTTGTCTGTATAGTTTTGCTTTTACCATTTGTCTTAGGGTTCTATCCGTCCGTTTTTTTGTTTTGTTTTGTTTTTTTTTTACTTAAAATTTTTTTTTCTTAATAATTATTTTTTTACTTTTTATTTTAATAAATTTATTCTATTTTATTTTACTTTATTTTTCTGTTTTATTTTATCTTATTTCTTTCATTCTTTCTATTTTTTCTCCCTTTTATGCTGAGCCATGTGGATGAAAGGCTCTTGGTGCTCAAGCCAGGCGTCAGGGCCGTGTCTCTGAGGTGGGAGAGCCAACTGGTCCACAAGAGACCTCCCAGCTCCACATAATATCAAATGATGAAAATCTCCCAGAGATCTATATCTCAACAACAAGACCCAGCTTCACTCAACGACCAGCAAGCTACAGTGCTGGACACCCTATGCCAAACAACTAGCAAGACAGGAACATAACCCCATCCATTAGCAGAGAGGCAGCCTAAAATCATAATAAGGCCACAGGCACCCCAGAACACACCACCAGATGTGGACCTATGCACCAGAAAGACAAGATCCAGCCTCATCCAGCAGAACACAGGCACTAGTCCCCTCCACCAGGAAGCCTACACAACCTACTGAACCAACCTTAGCCACTTGGGACAGACACCAAAAACAAAGGGAACTACGAACTGCAGCCTGCAAAAAGGAGACCCCAAACACAGTAAGTTAAGCAAAATGAGAAGACAGAAAAAAACACAGCAGATGAAGGAGAAAGGTAAAAACCCACCAGACCTAACAAATGAAGAGGAAATAGGCAGTCTACCTGAAAAAGAATTCAGAATAATGATAGTAAAGCTGATCCAAAATCTTGGAAATAGAATAGAGAAAATACAAGAAATGTATAACAAGGACCTAGAAGAACTAAAGAGCAAACAAACAATGATGAACAACACAATAAATGAAATTAGAAATTCTCTACAAGGGATCAATAGCAGAATAACTGAGGCAGAAGAACGGATAGGTGACCTGGAAGATAAAATAGTGGAAGAAACTACTGCAGAGCAGAATCAAGAAAAAAGAATGAAAAGAACTGAGAACAGTCTCAGAGACCTCTGGGACAACATTAAATGCACCAACATTTGAATTATAGGAATCCCAGAAGAAAAAGACAAAAAGAAAGGGACTGAGAAAATACTTGAAGAGATTATAGTTGAAAACGTCCCTAATATGGGAGATGAAATAGTCAATGAAGTCCAAGAAGCACAGAGAGTCCCATACAGGATTAATCCAAGGAGCAACACGTCAAGACACATATTAATCAAACTATCAAAAATTAAATACAAAGAAAAAATATTAAAAGCAGCAAGGGAAAAACCACAAATAACACACAAGGGAATCCCCATAAGGTTAACAGCTGATCTTTCAGCAGAAACTCTGCAAGCCAGAAGGGAGTGGCAGGACATATTTAAAGTGATGAAGGAGAAAAACCTACAACCAAGATTACTCTACCCAGCAAGGATCTCATTCAGATTTGATGGAGAAATTAGAATCTTTACTGACAAGCAAGAGCTAAGAAAATTCAGCACCACCAAACCAGCTTTACAACAAATGCTAAAGGAACTTCTCTAGGCAGGAAACACAAGAGAAGGAAAAGACCTAAAATAACAAACCCAAAACATTTAAGAAAATGGGAATAGGAACATACATATCGATAATCACCTAAATGTAAATGGATTAAATGCTCCAACCAAAAGATATAGACTGGCTGAATGGATACAAAAACAAGACCTGTATATATGCTGTCTACAAGAGACCCACTTCAGACCTAGGGACACATACAGACTGAAAGTGAGGGGATGGAAAAAGATATTCCATGCAAATGGAAATCAAAAGAAAGCTGGAGTAGCAATTCTCATATCAGACAAAATAGACTTTAAAATAAAGACTATTACAAGAGACAAAGAAGGACACTATATAATGATCAAGGGATCGATCCAAGAGGAAGGTATAACAATTGTAAATATTTATGCACCCAATATAGGAGCACCTCAATACATAAGGCAAATACTAACAGCCATAAAAGGGGAAATGGACAGTATCACAATCATTGTAGGGGACTTTAACACCCTACTTTCACCAATGGACAGATCATCCAAAATGAAAATAAATAAGGAGACACAAGCTTTAAACGTTACATTAAAATAGATGGACTTAATTGATATTTATAGGACATTCCATCCAAAAACAACAGAATACATATTCTTCTCACATTCTCATTGAACATTCTCCAGAATAGATTTTATCTTGGGTCACAAATCAAGCTTTCGTAAATTTAAGAAAATTGAAATTGTATCAAGTATCCTTTCTGACCACAACGCTATGAAACTAGATATCAATTACAGGAAAAAACCTGTAAAAAATACAAGCATACAGACACTAAACAATACACTACTTAATAACCAAGAGATCACTGAAGATATCAAAGAGGAAATAAAAAAATACTTAGAAACAAATGACAATGAAAACACGAAGACCCAAAAGGTGTGGGATGCAGCAAAAGCAGTTCTAAGAGGGAAGTTTATAACAATACAATCCTACCTTAAGAAATAAGAAACATCTCAAATAAACAACCTAACCTTACACCTAAAGCAATTAGAGAAAGAAGAACAAAGAAACGCCAAAGTTAGTAGAAGGAAATAAATCAAAAAGATCAGATCAGAAATAAATGAAAAAGAAATGAGGGAAATGATAGCAAAGATCAATAAAATTAAAACCTGGTTCTTTGCGAAGATAAACAAAATTGATAAACCATTAGCCAGACTCATCAAGAAAAAAAGGGAAAAGACTCAAATCAATAGAATTAGAAATGAAAAAGGAGAACAATTGACACTGCAGAAATACAAAGGATCATGAGAGATTATTACAAGCAACTCTATGCCAATAAAATGGACAACCTGGAAGAAATGGACAAATTCTTAGAAATGCACAACTTTCCTAGACTGAACGAGGAAGAAATAGAAAATATGAACAGACCAATCACAAGCACTGAAATTGAAACTGTGATTAAAAATCTTCCAACAAACAAAAAAGCCCAGGACCAGATGGTTTCACAGGCAAATTCTATCAAACATTTAGAGATGTGCTAACACCTATACTTCTCAAACTCTTCCAAAATATAGCAGAGGGAGGAACACTCCCAAACTCATTCTACAAAGCCACCATCACCCTGATACCAAAACCAGACAAAGATGTCACAAAGAAAGAAAACTACAGGCCAATATCACTGATGAACATAGATGCAAAAATCCTCAACAAAATACCAAGAATCAGAATCTGACAGCACATTAAAAGGATCATACACCATGATCAAGTGGGATTTATTCCAGGAATGCAAGGATTCTTCAATATACGCAAATCAACAAATGTGATACACCATATTAACAAATTAAGGAGAAAAACCATATGATCATTTCAATCGATGCAGAGAAAGCTTTCAACAAAATTCAACATCCATTTATGATAAAAACCCTGCAGAAAGTAGGCATAGAGGGAAGTTTCCTCAACACAGTAAAGGCCATATATGACAAACCCACAGCCAACATCGTCCTCAATGGTGAAAAACTGAAACCATTTACACTAAGTTCAGGAAGAAGACAAGGTTGTCCACTCTCACCACTATTATTCACCGTAGTTTTGGAAGTTTTAGCCACAGCAATCAGAGAAGAAAAAGAAATAAAAGGAATCCAAATCGGAAAATAAGAAGTAAAACTGTCACTGCTTGTAGATGACATGAGAATTGCATATGACATGACATTCACAGAGAATCCTAAAGATGCTACCAGAACACTACTAGAGCTAATCAATGAATTTGGTAAAGTAGCAGGATACAAAATTAAGGCACAGAAATCTCTAGCATTCTTATACACTAATGATGAAAAATCTGAAAGTGAAATTAAGAAAACACTCCCATTTTCCATTGCAACAAAAAGAATAAAATATCTAGGAATAAACCTACCTAAGGAGACCAAAGTCCTGCATGCAGAAAATTATAAGACACTGATGAAAGAAATTAAAGATGATACAAATAGATGGAGAGATATATGATGTTCTTAGATGGGAAGAATCAACATTGTGAAAATGACTATACTACCCAAAGCAATCTACAGAGTCAATGCAATCCCTATCAAACTACCAATGGCATTTTTCACAGAACTAGAAGAAAAAATTTCACTATTTGTATGGAAACACAAAAGACTCTGAATAGCCAAAGCAATCTTGAGAAAGAAAAACGGAGCTGGAGGAATCAGGCGCCCTGACTTCAGACTATACTACAAAGCTACAGTAATCAAGACAGTATGGTACTGGCACAAAAACAAAAATATAGATCAATGGAACAGGATAGAAAGCTCAGAGATAAACCCACATATATATGGTCACCTTATCTTTGATAAAGGAGGCAAGAATATACAGTGGAGAAAAGAAAACCTCTTCAATAAGTGGTGCTGGGAAAAGTGGACAGGTACATGTAAAAGTATGAAATTAAAACACTCCCTAACACCAAACACAAAAATAAACTCAAAATGGATTAAAGACTTAAATGTAAGGCCAGACACTATCAAACTCTTAGAGGAAAACATAGGCAGAACACTCTATGATATAAATCACAGCAAGATCCTTTTTGACCCAGTTCCTAGAGAACTGGAAATAAAAACAAAAATAAACAAATGGGACCTAATGAAACTTAAAATCCTTTGCACAGCAAAGGAAACCATAAACAAGAACAAAAGACAACCCTCAGAATGGGAGAAAATATTTGCAAATGAAGCAACTAACAAAGGATTAATCTCCAAAATTTACAAGCAGCTCAATCAGCTCAATAACAAAAAAACAAACAACCCAATCCAAAAATGGGCAGAAGACCTAAATGGACATTTCTCCAAAGAAGATATACAGATTGCCAACAAACACATGAAAGAATGCTCAGCATCATTAATCATTAGAGAAATACAAATCAAAACTACAATGAGATATCGTCTCACACCAGTCAGAATGGCCACCATCAAATAATCTACAAACAATGAAAGCTGGAGAGGGTGTGGAGAAAAGGGAAGGCTCTTGCACTGTTGGTGGGAATGTAAATTGATACAGCCACTATGGAGGTTCCTTAAAAAACTAAAAATAGAACTACCATATGACCCAGCAATCCCACTACTGGGCATATACCCTGAGAAAACCATAATTCAAAAAGAGTCATGTACCAAAATGTTCATTGAAGCTCTATTTACAATAGCCAGGACATGGTTGCAACCTGTGTCCATCATCAGATGAATGGATAAAGAAGGTGTGGCACGTATATACAATGGAATATTACTCAGCCATAAAAAGAAACGAAATTAAATTATTTGTATTGAGGTTGATTGGCCTAGAGTCTGTCATACAGAGTGAAGTAAGTCAGAAAGAGAAAAACAAATACCGTATGCTAACACATATATATGGAATCTAAAAAAAAAAAAAAAAAAAGGTCATGAATAACCTAGGGGCAAGACGGGAATAAAGACACAGACTTACTAGAGAATGGACTTGAGGATATGGGGAGAGGAAGGCTAAGCTGTGACAAAGTGAGAGAGTGGCATGGACATACATACACTACCAAACATAAAATAGATAGCTAGTGGGAAGCAGCCGCATAGCACAGGGAGATCAGCGCAGTGCTTTGTGACCACCTTCAGGGATGGGATAGGGATGGTGGGAGGGTGGGAGATGCAAGAAGCAAGTGATATGGGAACATATGTATATGTATAACTGATTCACTTTGTTATAAAGCAGAAAGTAACACACCATTGTAAAGCAATTATACTCCAATAAAGATGTTTAATAAAAAAAAAGAAGCAAGGCACTCTGAAAAACAGAACTGTACTTTTTTTTAAAGAGTAGTGAAGCGCTAAATTTAGTAAAATCGACACAATTTAACACAAAGTTAAACATGTGTCTGTGATTTAATCAGCTTCAATCTATGCCTCTAAAACATATCTTGACATCAGTCTCTTATAAATGGTATAAATACAGTAGAATAACTTAAAATAAACTTCTCACCTCATCTATTTGATGATTTTGGCATGAGGTGGTATTAAATAGCCGCAGGGTGATTACACGTGCAAAAGTCTAATTTTTGTCATAGTGGAGATAACAAGAAGTATAAAGTCAAACAGACCTATGTTCATACCATGGCTCTTACCCTTTATCAATTTTTGACCTGAAGCAAGTTAACTCCTATAAACATCATTTTCTTATCAGTTAAATATGAATTATAATAGTTACTTTAAAGGGTTATTATAAGAATCGCATAAGATAATGCAGTAAAAGAACAGGTGCACAGTACATAGGTAATTAATTCTAGTTTCCTGAATCCCTTTTATGGTGGTTACTTTAGGCTCTTATGAAAGAGACACACATCATCTCAGAAACGAACCAGTCCCTAAGTAAACTTATGATTGATAAAGAGTCACTGATTCCAAGAGTACATGATGTCATTACTGAGTGCTCGGCTTCAACTGCTTCCCAATAATGTTACCACCCAATTAATTTATTATATTTTCTAGCTTCTAGACACTTCACTGGCAACAAGGAAATGAGAAGGTGTGAAATTTAAATCAATCTATTTCCCCCTTGAGTTTCCAAGCTGTAATCTCAGGTGTTTTAAAATTACCCAGTTCATCAGATTTTCCACTTCTTATTGGTTCAGAGCTCAAGAAACATAGAAAATCATTATAATTTTACACACATGAATATCTACTTTGAATTATTCCAGCTGGAATCTTAATACACAGAGCAATATTGCTGGTGTTTGGTCACTGTTGATAGTATAGAATACTTTTTGTCCAGGTTTTCTTTGGCGTTATCAATATAACAGAGAATTCAGTAATATACGCCCTGGAAATATGAACTAGAAAAATCTAACATATTATCCCATATCACAACTTAGTCATGCCAAAAAATGTGTTGCAAAAATAATGAGAAGATATTCTGAGGGCACTATTTTTCTTAATTATTTCTCTTAACCTCTTTTTATTTTTCTTCATTGTATTCACTACTGGCTAATCATGACACAGTTAATGAACTACCAGCTAAGTCCACCAGGGCTCTGCAAGTGCCCCAGCCTGACGGAAGTCTCTGCTCTAAAAAACAAAACAAAAAACAAACAAAAAACAAACAAACAAAAAAAATCAACAAAAAAAGAAGAAGCTGGGAAAACCTGTTTTATGACATTATCCTTAAGAGTAACTTTACTCTTATGAAAGTGGCCAGTCTAGCTATATTTCTGAAAAGCACCAGATAATCTATAAAATGAAGTTCTCAACCAATTTATTTCCTTATTTATCCTCCAAGAGAAGCAAACTTTCATGTATGATGCAGGGCTGCTTATTTTGAAAAGGGAAGTCATTTTATACTTTGAAAAGTTCTCAAAAATCATCATATTCTTTGATTTTTCAGAGAAGAACACTGTGTCCCAGATAGCCTGAGTATGTTGTCACAAACTGACCAGAAACTGACGGGGGCCTGGAACCGAGGAAGCAGCCATCTCATTTTCTACTCAGACCCCACTCCAGAAAACACGCTTCTTGGTGGTAATTTCTAACACTAAGGTATTTTCAAAGGTAGAGTTGAGGAATGTATAAATAAATTTAAAAAATGGTTTTATACCCCAAAGAGCAATTGCTAACCACAATTACTATTCCATATAAGTGTTTCCTATTTTTGTAGGAAGTGCATTTTGGTGCAAGAAACAAAGGCTTTAATGTGGCTTCTTTAGTAACAGAATAAGAAAGTTTCTGCTGAAATTAAACACACGCTAACTAATGTTTCACCCACCAAAGCAACTTAAGAATATTATTTGGTTTTAGAAAAGCCCTGGCACATCTTTAAAAAAATCATATCCACGTGATTATTAGTGCAACCAGGTCCATTCTGTGCAACAGTGGCTGCTGTTTCCTGCTGAAGCCAGCACTTGTGGGCCCAGCTCTCCAGCAGGACATGGAACAATATGGATGCTGAGGAGTTTGTGCCCAGTGCCACTTCCAGGCTGATTTCCTTCACAAAGTCTGAATGGAAGAAAACCCCCTCCCACCTGACTGGAGTCCCCTGCAAGCTGAGAAACACAGCCGCCTAGCTGGCTGGGCAGATGGAAAGATAAAGCAGAGGCAAATAAGAGAGAAAGGGATCTGATATCCAAATTAAATCTTCTTACCTGCTGAGCAGTATCTGAACATTTTTTCAGAGTTTCTAAAACAGCAGATTGAGACTCTGGGCTGAAAAGGAAGAAGACAGGCAATATGTTAAAGAGAAAATTTTCCCATTTCTTCGATTGCAAAATGAAACTAACTATAATATACCTTCAGCCGTAATAAGCACACAAACACCCAGGCTACCTTTCAGTTATACCTCCGTGTTATGAGGACATGATTGCTTTTGAGTACATGTAACACACAAAATGACACACTCATGTCATTAGGCATTTTTTAAATTAGCTCTACCCCCTTCTTTACACATCAGTCATGATAATTTGTCTCAATAGCTAGTTTCTACTTTTTTCCAGGAAGTATCTGCCAAGACATTCACAGTTCATATTATTCACTTAAGTCTGTACAGTGACAGAAGCCAACTCCCCAGTCTGGAAGGGTGGGATCTTGGATGCCTTACCTGACTATTGACAACTGACCTTCCACTTTCAGTGAGAGGTAATGAGTGCTCACCAAGAGGCAATGACTAATTGTCATTTGAGAACCTACAGGACTGAAAATTCTTCATGCTGGAAAACCTAAGGGATAACCAAGGCCATGTTTTCTTTTGTTTTTTAAGGTAGGGGATACTTTCTTCTAAGTGAAGCTTGCACGGGAGTTACATAAAAACCTAAGAGAACCTCCAGGAACCCCCAGCACTCTGTGGATGGGAGTCTGAGAACGACTACCCTTGCCCATCCTGGGCATCTGCGGTTAGGAACCGAGGCCCTGACACAGCGGCTGGTGGCGATACAAAGACGAATCTGTCTCCTGACCTTCACTCTGCTCCCTGCCTTCAACTGGCATGCAGACCAGACAACTGACAGCACACAGCTGTCGCTCTGGGGAATACTTCAGACCTTCCCAGTTCAGCAGCATTTTAGTTCATGTATGTGACAATGCATAGAAAAAGTAAAAGGCATTCGTGGTTTAAATCGTACAACATATTGCTAAACTACATAGAAAGTTCTCATTTCACTTGGATTAAAGCGTCGTCTCCACCTAGGCCCACGGACCTCCTTCCACCTGCCCATACCCCTACCTCTCTGGCTCCACACCCGCTCACAGGGCTCTGGCCACACTGGCCTTCCTGCCACCCTGTAACACGCCAGTCCCGCTCCAGCCACAGGATCTCCCACGGAGTCAGGGGGAGAATGTCTGCCCTCGCCCCCACCCGCTCCTGGGAGCCCCCCGTTCCCTCTCTCTCTCCACAGTGTGGATCCTCTAAGGAAATGCTGCAGAACTCACTTGTTTGCTGACCTCACTCTCACCTCGACTAAGTCAAACGCTGTGAAGAGAGAGAGTTTGTAGATTCTTCCTTAATGAGTCCCCAGCACCCACAACAGTGCCTGGCGCACCACAGATGTTAAAAATATGTGTTGAGTAGTTGTGGGAGGGGATGAAAGGAGAGATCAAAGAATGAAGAAACCATGGAAGCGAAGCAGCAACCCCAGGAAAGTGGGCACTGGGCAGTCATTAGGCCTGCACCTGAGCTCAGAGAGCATCTTTCAGAACAAAATCACTGAGAACAGCATGACGTAATCACTCACCAACACGTGTCACTGTGGCAACAGAATATTAACACTGCAGGCATTTTCCCAAATACTGCATTTCACTAAGTTAATCAAAACATTTGTCTCTTACCCTGACAAATTTCTACTCTGAACTCAACACCAGAGTTGGCCAGTTTTGAAGAAAGAGCTTTAACATCAAAGCAAAGACAGTGGAGACCTTCAAGATGGTGGAGGAGTAAGACATGGAGATCACCTTCCTCCCCACAAATACATCAGATATACATTTACCTGTGGAACAACTCCTACAAAACACCTACTGAATGCTGGAAGAAGACCTCAGACTTCCCAAAAGACAAGAAACTCCCCACGTACCAGGGTAGGGCAAAAGAAAAAAGAAAAAACAGAGACAAAATAATAGGGATGGGACCTGTACCTCTGGGAGGGAGCTGTGAAGGAGGAAAAGTTTCCACACACTAGGAAGCCCCTTCACTGGCGGAGGTGGGGGGTGGGTGGGGTGGAAGCTTCAGAGTCACAGAGGAGAGTGCAGCAACAGGGGTGCAGAGGGCAAAGCGGAGAGATTCCTGCACAGAGGATGGGTGCCGACCAGCACTCACCAGCCCGAGAGGATTGTCTGCTCACCTGCCGGGAAGGGTGGGGGCTGCGAGCTAAGGCTCGGGCTTCGGAGGTCAGATCTCAGGGAGAGGACTGGGGTTGGCTGTGTGAACAGCCTGAAGGGGGCTAGTGCACCACAGCTAACCAGGAGGGAGTCTGGGAAAAAGTCTGGAACTGCCGAACAGGCAAGAGACTTTTTCTTGTCTCTTCGTTTCACAGTGTGCGAGGAGAGGGGATACAGAGAACCACCTAAACGAGCTCCAGAGACGGGAGCAAGCTGCGGTATCAGTGCAGACCCCATGAGATGCTAAGGCTGCTGCTACAGCCACCAAGAAGCCTGTGTGAAAGCACAGGTCACTATCCACACCTCCCCTCCTGGGAGCCTGTGCAGCCCGCCACTGCCAGGGTCCCGTGATCCAGGGACAACTTCCCCGGGAAAAAACACAGTGCACCTCAGGCTGTTGCAATGTCATGCTGGCCTCTGCCACCGCAGGCTCACCCTACATTCCATACCCATCCCTCCCCCTGGCCTGAACGAGCCAAAGCCCCCTAATCAGCTGTTACTTTAACCCCGTCCTGTCTGAACGAAGAACAGACACCCTCAGGTGACCTGCATGCAGAGACGGGGCCAAATCCAAAGATGAACACAGGAGCTGTGCAAACAAAGAAGAGAAAGGGAAATTTCTCCCAGCAGCCTCAGGAGCAGCGGATTAAATCTCCACAATCAACTTGAACCCTGCATCTGTAGAATACCTGAATAGACAACAAATCATCCTAAATTAGGCAGTGGATTTGGGAAGCAACAATATATATATGTATTTTTCCTTTTTCTCTTTTTGTGAGTGTGTATGTCTGTGCTTCTGTGTGTGATTTTGTCAGTATAGCTTGGCTTTTACCATTTGTCCTAGGGTTCTTTCTGTCCTTTTTTTTTTTTTAGTATAGTTTTAGCACTTGTTATCATAGGTGGATTTGTTTTTTGGTATGGTTGCTCTCTTCTTTCTTTTTTTTATTACTTTTTATTTTTTAATTCTTAATAATTATTTTTTATTTTTCTTTTAATAACTTTAATTTAATTTTATTTTTCTTTCCTTCCTTTTTTTTTCTCCCTTTTATTCTGAGCCATGTAGATGACAGGGTCTTGGTGCTCCAGCCAGGTATCAGGCCTGTGCCTCTGAGGTGGGAGAGCTGAGTTCAGGATATTGGTCCACCAGAGACTTCCCAGCTGCACATAATATCAAACGGTGAAAATCTCCCAGAGACCTCCATCTCAACACCAAGACCCAGCTCCACTTAATGATGAGCAAGCTACAGTGCTGGACACCCTATGCCAGACAACTGGCAAGACAGGAACACAACCCCACCCAATAGCAGAAAGGCTGCCTAAAATCATAATAAGGTCATAGACACCCCAAAACACACCACCAGATGTGGACCTGTCCACCAGAAAGACAAGATCCAGCCTCATCCATGAGAACATAGTCACCATGCCCTCCACCAGGAAGCCTGCAAAACCCACTGAACCACACTTAGCCACTGGGGACAGATACCAAAAACAACAGGAACTACGAACCTGCAGCCTGCAAAAAGGAGACCCCAAACACAGTAAGTTAAGCAAAATGAGAAGGCAGAGAAACACACAGCAGATGAAGGAGCAAGGGAAAAATCCACCAGACCAAAAAAATGAGGAGGAAATAGGCAGTCTACCTGAAAAATAATTCAGAGTAATGATAGTAAAGATGATCCAAAATCTTTAAAATAGAATGGAGAAAATACAAGAAACGTTTAACAAAACCTAGAAAAACTAAAGACCAAACAATGATGAACAACATAATAAATGAAATTTAAAATTCTCTAGAACAAATCAATAACAGAATAACTGAGGCAGAAGAACGGATAAGTGACCTGGAAGATAAAATAGTGGAAATAACTACAGAAGAGCAGAATAAAGAGCAAAGAATGTAAAGAATTCAGGACGCCAGTCCCTCCCATCAGGAAACTTGCACAGACCTCTTAGATAACCTCATCCACAAAAGGGCAGACAGCATAAGCAAGAAGAACTACAATCCTGCAGCCTGTAGAACAAAAACCACATTCAAAGAAAGATAGACAAGGTGAAAAGGCAGAGGGCTATGTATCAGATGAAGGAACAAGATAAAACCCCAGAAAAACAACTAAATGAAGTGGAGATAGGCAAACGTCCAGTAAAAGAATTCAGAATAATGATAGTGAAGGTGATCCAGGACCTCAGAAAAAAATGGAGGCAAGGATCAAGAAGATGCAAGAAATGTTTAACAAAGACCTAGAAGAATTAAAGAACAAACAAACAGAGATGAACAATACAATAACTGAAATAAAAACTACATAGAAGGAATCAATAGCAGAATAACTGAGGCAGAAGAACGGATAAGTGACCTGGAAGACAGAATGGTGGAATTCACTGATGTGCAACAGACTAAAGAAAACAGAGTGAAAAGAAATGAAGACAGCCTAAGAGACCTCTGGGACAACATTAAACGCAACAACATTCGCATGATAGGGGTCCCAGGAGGAGAAGAGAGAGAGAAAGCACCGGAGAAAATATTTGAAGAGATTATAGTCGAAAATTCCCTAATAAGGGAAAGGAAATAGCCACCAAGTGCAGGAAGTGCAGAGAGTCCCATACAGGGCAAACCCAAGGAGAAACACGCCGAGACACATCATAATCAAATTGACAAAAATTAAAGACAAAGAAAAATTATTGAAAGCAGCAAGGGAAAAATGACAAATAACATACAAGGGAACTCCCATAAGGTTAACAGCTGATTTCTCAGCAGAAACTCTACAAGCCAGAAGCGAGTGGCATGATATACTTAAAGTGATGAAAAGGAAGAACCGACAACCAAGATTACTCTACCCAGCAAGGATCTCTTTCAGATTCGATGGAGAAATCAAAAGCTTTAAAGACAAGCAAAAGCTAAGAGAATTCCGCACCACCAAACCAGCTCTACAACAAATGCTAAAGGAACTTCTCTAAGTGGGAAACACAAGAGAAGAAAATGAACTACAAAAACAAACCCAAAATAATTAAGAAAATGGTCATAGGAACATACATATTGATAATAACCTTAAACGTGAATGGATTAAATGCTCCAATCAAAAGACACAGGCTTGCTGAATGGATACAAAAACAAGACCCATATATATGCTGTCTACAAGAGACCCACTTCAGACCTAGGGACACATACAGACTGAAAGTGTGGGGATGGAAAAAGACATTACATGCAAATGGAAATCAAAGGAAAGCTAGAGTAGCAATACTCATATCAGATAAAATAGACTTTAAAATAAAGAATGTTACAAGAGACAAGGAAGGACACTACATAATGATCAAGGGATCAATCCAAGAAGAAGATATAAAAATTATAAATATATATGCACCCAACATAGGAGCACCTCAATACATAAGGCAACTGCTAACAGCTATAAACAGGGAAGTCAAAAGTAACACAATAATAGTGGGGGACTTTAACACCTCACTTACACCAATGGACAGATCATCCAAAATGAAAATAAATAAGGAAATAGAAACTTTAATGACAAAATATACCAGATAGATTTAATTGATTTTTACAGGACATTCCATCCAAAAACAGCAGATTACAATTTCTTCCCAAGTGCACATGGAACATTTTCCAGGATAGATCTCATCTTGGGTCACAAATCAAGCCTCAGTAAATTTAAGAAAATTGAAATCACATCAAGCATCTTTTCTGACCACAACGCTATGAGAATAGAAATCAATTACAGGGGAAAAAAGTAAAAATCAGAAACATGGAAGCTAAACAATATGTTACTAAATAACCAAGAGATCACTGAAGAAATCACAGAGGAAATGAAAAAATACCGAGGGACAAGTGACCATGAAAACACGACGATCCAAAACCTATGGGATACAGCAAAAGCAGTTATAAGAGGGAAGTTTGTAGCTATACAAGCCTACCTCAAGAAACAAGAAAAATCTCAAATAAACAATGTAACCTTACACCTAAAGGAACTAGAGAAATAAGAACAAACAAAACCCAAAGTTAGCAGAAGGAAAGAAATCATAAAGATCAGAGCAGAAATAAATGAAATAAAAACAAAGAAAACAATAGCAAAGATCAATAAAACTAAAAGCTGGTCCTATGAGAAGATAAACAAAATTGATAAACCATTAGCCAGACTCATCAAGAAAAAGAGGGCGAGGACTCAAACCAATAAAATTAGAAATGAAAAAGTAGAAGTTACAACAGACACCGCAGAAATACAAAGTATCCTAAGAGACTACTACAAGCAACTCTATGCCAATAAAATAGACAACCTGGAAGAAATGGACAAATTCTTAGAAAGGTATAACCTTCCAAGACTGAACCAGGAAGAATCAGAAAATATGAACAGACCAATCACAAGTAATGAAATTGAAACTGTGAATAAAAATCTTCCAACAAACAAAAGTCCAGGACCAGATGGCTACACAGGTGAATTCTATCAAACATTTAGAGAAGAGCTAACACCAATCCTTCTCAAACTCTTCCAAAAAATTGCAGAGGAAGGAACACACCAAAACTCATTCTATGAGGCGACCATCACCCTGATACCAACACCAGACAAAGATACTACAAAAAAGGAAAATTACACACCAATATCACTGATGAATATAGATGCAAAAATCCTCAACAAAATACTAGCAAACAGAATCCAACAGCACATTAAAAGGACGATACACCAAGATCAAGTGGGATTTATCACAGGGATACAAAGATTCTTCAATATGTGCAAATCAATCAATATGATACACCATATTAACAAATTGAAAGATAAAAAACATATGATAATCTCAGTAGATTCAGAAAAAGCTTTTGAGAAAATTCAACACCAATTTATGATAAAAACTCTGCAGAAAGTGGACATAGAGGGAACCTACCTCAACATAATAAAGGCCATATACGACAAACCTACAGAAAACATCATTCTCAATGGTGAAAAACTGAAAGCATATCCTATAAGATCAAGAACAAGAAAAGGATGTCCACTCTCACCACTATTATTCAACATAGTTTTGGAAGTCCTAGACACAGCAATCAGAGAAGAAAAAGAAATAAAAGGAATACAAATTGGAAAAGAAGTAAAACTGTCACTATTTTCAGATTACATGATACTATATGTAGAGAATCCTAAAGATGCCAGCAGAAAACTACTAAATCTAATCAATGAATTTGGTAAAGTATCAGGATACAAGATTAATGCACAGAAGTCTTTTGCATTCCTATACAGTAATGATGAAATATTTGAAAGAGAAATTAAGGAAACACTCCCATTTACCATTGCAACAAAAAGAATAAAATACCTCGGAACAAACCTACCTAAGGAGACAAAAGACCTGTATGCAGAAAACTGTAAGACACTGATGAAAGTAATTAAAGATGGTACAAACAGGTGGAGAGATATACCATGTTCTTGGATTGGAAGAATCAACATTGTGAAAATGACTATACTACCCAAAGCAATCTACAGATTCAATGCAATCCCTATCAAATTACCAATGGCATTTTTTATGGAACTAGAACAAAAAAATATTAAAATATGTATGGAGACACAAAAGACCCCGAATAGCCAAAGCAGTCTTGAGGGAAAGAAATGGAGCTGGAGGAATCAGACTCCCTGACTTCAGACTATACTACAAAGCTACAGTAATCAAGACAATATGGTACTGGCACAAAAACAGAAATATAGATCAATGTAACAAGATAGAAAGCCCAGAGATAAACCAAAGCACATATGGTCACCTTATCTTTGATAAAGGAGGCAAGCATATACAGTGGAGAAAAGACAGCCTCTTCAATAAGTGGTGCTGGGAAAACTGGACAGGTACATGTAAAAGTATGAAATTAGAACACTCCCCAACACCATACACAAAAATAAACTCAAAATGGATTAAAGACTTAAATGTAAGGCCAAACACTGTCAAACTCTTAGAGGAAAACATAGGCAGAACACTCTATGACATAAATCACAGCAAGATCCTTTTTGACCCAGCCCCTAAAGAAATGGAAGTAAAAACAAAAATAAACAAATGGGACCTAATGAAACTTAAAAGCTTTTGCACAGCAAAGGAAACCATAAACAAGAACAAAAGACAACACTCAGAATAGGAGAAAATATTTGCAAATGAAGGAACTGACAAAGGATTAATCTCCAAAATTTACAAGCAGCTCATTCAGCTCAATAACTAAAAAACAAACAACCCAATCCAAAAATGGGCAGAAGACCTAAATAGACATTTCTCTAAAGAAGATATACAGATTGCCAACAAACACATGAAAGAATGCTCAACATCATTAATCGTTAGAGAAATGCAAAACAAAACTACAATGAGATATCATCTCACACCAGTCAGAATGTCCATCATCAAAAAATCTAGAAACAATAAATGCTGGAGAGGGTGTGGAGGAAAGGGAACACTCTTGCACTGTTGGTAGGGATGTAAATTGATACAGCCACTATGGAGAAAACTATGGAGGTTCCTTTAAAAACTAAAAATAGAACTACCATATGACCCAGCAATCCCACTACCGGGCGTATACCCTGAGAAAACCATAGTTCAAAAAGAGTCATGTACCAAAATGTTCATTGCAGCTCTATTTACAATAGCCAGGACATGGAAGCAACCTAAGTGTCCATCATCAGATGAATGGATAAAGAAGGTGTGGCACATATATACAATGGAATATTACTCAGCCATAAAAAGAAATGAAATGGAATTATTTGCAGTGAGGTGGATGGAGTTAGAGTCTGTCATACAGAGTGAAGTAAGTCAGAGAAAGAAAAACAAATACAGTATGCTAACACATATATATGGAATCTAAGGAAAAATAAAAGGGGTCATGAAGAACCTAGTGGCAAGACGGGAATAAAGACACAGACCTACTAGAGAATGGACTTGAGGATATAGGGAGCAGGAAGGGTAAGATGTGACAAAGTGAGAGAGTGGCATGGACATATATACACTACCAAACGTAAAATAGATAGCTAGTGGGAAGAAACCGCATAGCACAGGGAGATCAGCTCTGTGCTTTGTGAGCACCTAGAGGGGTGCGATAAGGAGGGTGGGAGGGAGGTAGATGCAAGAGGGAAGAGATATGGGAACATATGTATATGTATAACTGATTCACTTTGTTATAAACAGAAACTAACACACCATTGTAAAGCAATTATACTCCAATAAAGATGTTAAAAAAAAAAAGAATGAAATTAGAACACTCCCTAACACCATACACAAAAATAAACTCAAAATGGTTTAGAGACCTAAATCTAAGACTGGACACTATAAAACTCTTAGAGGAAAGCATAGGAAGAACACTCTTTGACATAAATCACAGCAAGATCTTTTTTGATCCACCTCCTAAAGTAATAGAAATAAAAAGAAAAGTAAACAAATGGGACCTAATGAAACTTCAAAGTTTTTGCACAACAAAGGAAACCATAAACAAGACGAAAAGGTAACCCTCAGAATGGGAGATAATATTTGCAAATGAATCATCGAACAAAGGATTAATCTCCAAAATATATAAATAGCACATGCAGCTCAATATTAAAAAAACAAACAACCCAATCCAAAAATGGGCAGAAGACCTAAATAGACATTTCTCCAAAGAAGACATACAAATGGCCAAGAAGCACATGAAAAGCTTCTCAACATCACTAATTATTAGAGAAACGCAATTCAAAACTACAATGAGGTATCACCTCACACCAGTTAGAATGGGCATCATCAGAAAATCTACAAACAATAAATGCTGGAGAGGGTGTGGAGAAAAGGGAACCCTCTTGCACTCTTGGTGGGAATGTAAATTGATACAGCCACTATGGAGAACAGTATGGAGGTTCCTTAAAAAGTTAAAAATAGAACTACCATACGACCCAGCATTCCACTACTGGGCATATACCCTGAGAAAACCATAATTCAAAAAGAGTCATGTACCACAATGTTCACTGCAGCTCTATTTACAATAGCCAGGACATGGAAGCAACCTAAGTGTCCACTTACAGATGAATGGATAAAGAAGGTGTGGCACATATATACAATGGAATATTACTCAGCCATAAAAAGGAATGAAATTGGGTCACTTTTAGAGACATGGATGGATCTAGAGACTGTCATACAGACTGAAGTAAGTCAGAAGGAGAAAAACAAATATTGTATATTAACACATATATGTGGAACATAGAAAAATGGTACAGATGAACTGGTTTGCAGGGCAGAAATGGAGACACAGATGTAGAGAACAAGCATATGGACACCAAGGGGGGAAAGTGGCGGGGTGGAGGTAGTGTGATGAAGTGGGAGGTTGGGATTGACATGTATACACTGATATGTGTAAAATGGATAACTAATAAGAACCTGCTGTATAAAAAAATTAAATTAAATTAAAAAAAAATAACTTACTGAAATTGATCGATTCTACTATATCTACTCCTAGCTATTTCCTAACCAGTACATAATTTTTTTTTTGCTAGGGTTTATTTCTTTTTTAAAAAAACATCTTTATTGGAGTATAATTGCTTTACAATGGTGTTAGTTTCTGCTGTATAACAAAGTGAATCAGCTATAGATAAACATATATCCCCATATCTCCTCCCACTTGCGTCTCCCTCCCACCCTCCCTATCCCATCCCTCTAGGTGGACACAAAGCACCGAGCTGATCTCCCTGTGCTATGTGACTGCTTCCCACTAGCTATCTATTCTACATTTGCTGATGTATATGTGTCCATGCCACTCTCTCACTTTGTCTCAGCTTACCCTTCCCCCTCTCCGTGTCCTCAAGTCCATGCTCTACATCTACATCTTTATTCCTGTCCTGCCCTTAGGTTCTTCAGAACCTGTTTTTTTTTTTAGATTTCATATATATGTGTTAGCATATGGTATTTGTTTTTCTCTTTCTGACTTACTTCACTCTGTATGACAGACTCTAGGTCCATCCACCTCACTACAAATAACTCAATTTTGTTTCTTTTTATGGCTGAGTAATATTCCATTGTATATATGTGCCACATCTTCTTTATCCATTCATCTGTCAATGGACACTTAGGTTGCTTCCATGTCCTGGCTGTTGTAAATAGAGCTGCAATAAACATTGTGGTACAGATCTCTTTGAATTATGGTTTTCTCAGGGTTTATACCCAGTAGTGGGATTGCTTAACCAGTAAGTAATTTTTAATGTAAACAATAAAATAGTGTATTTAATGGGATCAATACTTTTAGTTATATGCTTTTCCTTTTAAAACTAAATATGATTTTATGTGTTTTTTTTTTCAGGTGTTATTATGTCAGCACCCCCTCGTCTCTGAATGTCTACCTTGGCCCTTGATCAACTGTTCTCTGCAACACAGGAAACTCAGAGCCCTACACAGAACACGTGTCCTACATTGTATCTCTTGTATGTGGTTCATTTCAGAGAGTATAGTCCACCAAGTAAATACTAAGCAGTGTTTCAAAAGCATTGGACAGTAAAAGAGGGACATGCAGGGTTGGGTGTGGGCCCCCATTCAGTGCCTCAGTGCAGAGAAGAAACAGGTAAATGCATCGCTCCAGGACTGGGAGAAAAACAGAGGTTATAAGCACTAGGCCCCTCTGCAGACCTTTGGGCAGGAGCCTAGAATAAAGTCCCTGACAGTGTGGGTCATTGTTGGCTTTAAAGGAAACTCATGAGTTAGATAATGAGTGCATTCTGAATGCCAGTCTACACTTTAACACACTCAGACAGTTCTTAAAGTATCCCTGTGTGGTAGGTGTTAACCTCACTACACTGTACAGGGGAAGAAACCAAGTACAGCAGTTAGGAACCTTGCCCAAGGTCACAAAGCTGAAGTGTGGCAGAGCCCAAGCTCCCTGCTTTTAAGCTAAACTCTTCACTACAAGTCCCAATTAGGCTTCTACCCAGCATCTTTCTTTCAATAAGCCAATGGGGGGTGGGAAATATCAAATTCATAACACCCATGCTACCATTTATGAAAATGGGGTGAGGGAGACATTTCTGAATTGTAATAATGCCCTTCTATTTACTCTTCACTTATGGATCACATGTCAATATTCCTAATCAATCCACCAAGAAGAAGCTGGGAATTTATTATGCTGAAATGAAAAAAGAAGCAAGTAATAAACCAAATTCCATAAAAATGTTTTTACAGAAATAGGATTCTTAATTCAATACAGTAAATATAAAGTGCTTTCCTAGTTTCAGGCTCCATATAAAGGTGACATTAATCTCATGTTACCTTCAAAATACTTCAAAAATAACACAAAATACTTTAGTATGACACAAGGACAAAGAGAAAAAGCAACGAAAAAGAAATATTTTTTAGAAAAATATTACATCTGAACACTGAATAATTTTTTAATTACTTAAAATTTTAATTTAGTAAAACGTGTATCTCTATTTTGCCTCTGTCAGTTATCTCTGAAGGCAAAGGAAAAAACGAAGAAAATTTCAAAGAAAGCAGTGAGGGAAGAGACAGGGGAAAGAGGTATGGTGGCTGCCACCCTTGAAGCCAGTAGGCAGAAATTTCTTATGAGCTCTCAGCCCATGCAAGGTGTGCAGCTTCCGCCCGGGTGGTGGCCACAGCTGGACCCTGAAGCAGTGGTTCTCGGACTTCATATACACTGTAGTAACTGGACAACCCAGTGCCCTCTTCCCCAGAACTCAGCAGCCTTGAAGATGGGGCATAAGAATTTTCAATTTAACAAGCTTCACAGTGATTTAGCCTGAGTTATATGCAGATTATAATCTAAGAAATACTTGGAAGAGAAACCCAGACTCAATATGCAGTAGGTGTTTCAGAGGTATTCGATGTTACTTTCAGAATATTCACTCTTCCCAGGGGCCTACCTGTGTCCGTATCCTTGGGCCTGTGTTCTTCATCAGGAGGTTTAGATGGTGGCCAAGCAGCTGGGACTCTCCTGGGGAACTGACCTTCTATATAATCCAGTGAGTGTGTGGGTTGACTAACTGCAGCCCAGGTGTAAAGTTGATCTTGCTATATTTCCAAAAAAAAAAAAGTAAGCTATTTAAATTCAATCATGAAAAAACTGGAGTCTTCTTTTTTTTTTTTTTTTTTTTTTTTTTTTTTTTTTTTTTTAAAGCTGCGTTTTTTTATAGCTACTTTATTTATTTATTTATTTATTTATTTAGTTTTGGCTGTGTTGGGTCTTCGGTTCGTGCGAGGGCTTTCTCCAGTTGCGGCAAGCGGGGGCCACTCTTCATCGCGGTGCGGGGACCGCTCTTCATCGCGGTGCGCGGGCCTTTCACTATCGCGGCCCCTCCCGTTGCGGGGCACAGGCTCCAGACGCGCAGGCTCAGCAGTTGTGGCCCACGGGCCCAGCCACTCCGTGGCATGTGGGATCTTCCCAGACCAGGGCTCGAACCCGTGTCCCCTGCATTAGCAGGCAGATTCTCAACCACTGCGCCACCAGGGAAGCCCTGGAGTCTTCTTGATTGATATTTGCAACATCATTTCTATCATAAACATACATGTGGTGTGCATATATGTACAAGCAAATATGCATAAAACATTAAACAGCATTTTATACTAGTCAATGTAGATTCATCACATAAACATTCCTTCACACAGTCTTTTCATTTTCATAACCATACGTGTTTCAACTTCTATTCCATGGTAAGATGTAAGTCTCTTTCTTTGGGGGTAGGAGACCATGTGGGCCTGCAGATAATTACAAGTTCAGAAAATCCACTCAGTCACAGAGCCCCCTGATGAGGCATCTTCAATGCACTGGAATATGCTGTCCCTTTGAAATCTGTTTAAACACTTGTGGCAAAGTCAGAGGACAGGCAGCGCTTGGCACCCAGGATAATAAAAGCTTCCTCGCCTTCAACAGCAGAAAGCCCAGGAAACTGATTATCGTGCGTCCAGGTTGAGGACTGTTTGGGAGACAAACTATGAAAATAAAATAAATGAACCTGCCAAGAAAAAAAGAACTGTGCAGGGATCTGGCAGAGAAAGCTCTTCCAAGCTGCAGACCAACAGAATCCAGACAGAATGAGAAGCAGGCTTGTAACTACACCTCGTGCCAGGAAGCCAAGAGGGAACCTCACAAAGCAGGCCACACTGAGGCCTGTGAACAACTTGGGAAACTGCCCGCTAGGACTGCAGGTTAGCAGTTGCTTCAGGATGCAGGTGCTCAATGTACACAAGCCCTGGGTTCTCTTCGTGACGTCTTCCCTCCTTACAGGTGTATTTCCCTAAACCTTTTGACCAACATAAAAAGTAAAGTAGAGAGAATAACAGAAAAACATGCTGTAACCACCATGCTGAGATTGTGAACTTGACTGAACCGATGGAGAGGCCCTGATAGTTCCGTAATTTGTTTAACAAGTTAATTTAAGAACTTCATAAAATATTCTTCAGTGTCAACAGTAAAATACAATGTATAGATCAGTTAGTTTAAGCTTCACCTTTAGGGACAGTCACTGGCCCTAACTGAGAACTCAGATTCCTGGGTCAGTGGTATTGAATTGGAAGTGTCCCAATGCAGACCTGGCCAGCATTTCAGTCAGTCACATCTTTCAAGTATTCATACCTTTTTTTTTTTTAATTGATTGATTGCTATGTTGGGTCTTCGTTTCTGTGCTAGGGCTTTCTCTAGTTGCAGCAAGCGGGGGCCACTCTTCATGGCAGTGCGTGGGCCTCTCACTGTCGTGACCCCTCTTGTTGCGGAGCACAGGCTCCAGACGCGCAGGCTCAGTAGTTGTGACTCACGGGCCTAATTGCTCCGTGGCATGTGGGATCTTCCCAGATCAGGGCGCAAACCCGTGTCCCCTGCATTAGCAGGCGAATTCTCAACTACTGCGCCACCAGGGAAGCCCCCAAGTATTCATACCTTGATTGACACCAGCGGCTTTGCTATTTGTGCTGCTGAATATTAAAAGTAGCTTTTCCAGCACTGTTGACAATAGCCAAAACATGGGATCAACCTAAATATCCATCAACAGATAA
Organism: Balaenoptera ricei; assembly: GCF_028023285.1. NCBI lineage: Eukaryota > Metazoa > Chordata > Mammalia > Artiodactyla > Balaenopteridae > Balaenoptera > Balaenoptera ricei. The sequence goes on along the minus strand of NC_082650.1, from coordinate 94,203,633 downwards.
ATGGATAAAGAAGATGTGGTACATATATACAATGGACTATTACTCAACCATAAAAAGGAATGAAATAATGCCATTTGCAGCAACATGGACGGACCTAGAGATTATCATACTAAGTGAAGTAAGTCAGAAAGAGAAAGACAAATATCATATGATATCACTTATATGTAAAATCTAAAATATGACACAAATGAACTTATCTATGAAACAGAAGCAGACTCATAGACATAGAGAACAGACTTGTGGTTGCCAAGGGGGAGGGGAGTGGGGGAGGGATGGATTGGGAGTTTAGGGTTGGTAGATGCAAACTATTACACTTAGAATGGATAAACAACAAGGTCTTACTGTATAGCACAGGGAACTATATTGAATATCCTGTTATAAACCATAATGGAAAATAATATTAAAAAAAAGTCTCTATGTGTATAACTGACACACTTTGCTGTACAGCAGAGTGGCACAACATTGTAAATCAAATCTACTTCAGTAAAAAAAAAAGTAGCTTTTCATTGGCAAAATGAGTGGTTTAATTGGCATGATATTAGAAATGAGCTCTCGTTGGTAAAAGTAAAGGAATTCAATGAATGTGAACAAGCAAAAACATCAGAGAATATCCTCATTCTTAAAAGAACAAGGTAAGACGTGAGCAAGTGGCGATGTCAACGCTCAATGCCCTGATGGTGCTGCATCCAGTGCTGGTCTAGGAAGCAACTCCTAGGCTGTCAGCAACCACTCAGCACAGAATCCTGCCGTCCTCATGTGCACATCACCTGAACCTTCCACGTAAGGAGCAGTCAAGCACTCGCTGCCAGGGGAGTGAGATGTATGTTCCCTAAAAGGGGAACTCTGACTTAGCGTCATCATCCTAATAGTAAACCCATTCAGCCTCGGACTTCATCTGCTCCATATAAAAGAGGCAGCACCAGCAGCTAGGGGGACAAATGGTTGCACTCAGGATTTCATCACTCACTGAAAAACGAAGTTTGGTACAAGCACTCTGCAAAAGCCAGAACAGCCTGGCCAGTCCTGCAGTCTATCAGCCCCACCCCAGGACTGGAATACGTTACAGCCCTGTGATGACAAAACCTCTCCTTCACCGTGTGGCTCCATGAGCAGAAAAGCAACCACAAAGCTTTTTCATGGCTCTTTAACATCTACAGAATCAGATGTCAACTCTTTGAACTGTCGCTTAAGTTTTTCTATATTCCTCCCATTCACCCCCCCAGATTCATCTCCCCGAGTTTCCTAAATCAAGCTCCACTCCACTAGAAGGCCCCACTTCACCTCCCCACCCATGGAATCTAACCGATGATTAAGTCTAGCTGGGGTGTCCCCTCCCCACTCCAAAGTCACAGTGCCAACAGGCTGGCCACCCCTCATGTTGACAGCTACCAGCACGTGATCCAAATCAGTGGCTGAACATGGTCCTGAGTGTAGCTTGTCACCCCTCAACTGCCTGAACTCCTTCAGGATATGAGGTGTGTACACAAGTCCTGTAAATCTCCCTGAGCACTTCACAATGTTAAGACTCCATAAAAGCCACTTAATATCTACTGAACTGACGCATTTGTCACATAAAAAGAAAAAACAAAAGAGTTGGTTTGTCAACATGAACAGCAGCTGGAGCTGGGGAATCTCATTTTCTACACTTGCTTTTTTTCTAACATCTTTATTGCAGTATAATTGCTTTACAATGGTGTGTTAGTTTTTGCTTTATAACAAAGTGAATCAGCTATACATATGTCCCCATATCTCTTCCCTCTTGCGTCTCTCTCCCACCCTCCCGATCCCACCCCTCTATGTGCTCACAAAGCACGGAGCTGATCTGCCTGTGCTATGTGGCTGCTTCCCACAAGATATATATTTTAATTTGGTAATATATATAAGTCCATGCCACTCTCTCACTTCGTCCCAGCTTACCCATCCCCCTCCCAGTGTCATCAAGTCCATTCTCTAGTAGGTCTGAATCTTTATTCCCGTCCTGCCCCAAGGTTCTTCATAACCATTTTTTTTAATTTTTAGATTCCATATATATGTGTTAGCATATATATTGGAATTTGTTTTTCTCCTCCTGACTTACTTCACTCTGTATGACACACTCTAGGTCCATCCACCTCACTACAAATAACTCAATTTCGTTTCTCTTTATGGCTAAGTAATATTCCATTGTATATATGTGCCACATCTTCTTTACCCATTCATCTGTTGATGGACACTTAGGTTGCTTCCATGGCCTGCCTATTGTAAATAATGCTGCAATGAACATTGTGGTACATGACTCTTTGAATTATGGTTTTCTCGGGGTATATGTCCAGTAGTGGGATTACTGGGTCATATGATAGTTCTTCTTAGTTTTTTAAGGAACCTCCATACCGTTCTCCATAGTGGCTGTATCAATTTACATTCGTACCAACAGTGCAAGAGGGTTCCCTTTTCTCCACACCCTCTCCAGCATTTATTGCTTGTAGACTTTTTGATGATGGCCATTCTGACTGGTGTGAGGTGATACCCCATTGTAGTTCTGATTAGCATTTCTCTAATGATTACTGATGTTGAGCATCCTTTCATGTGTTTGTTGGCAATCTGTATATCTTCTTTGGACAAATGTCTATTTAGGTCTTCTGCCCATTTTTGGATTGGGTTGCTTGTTTTTTGATATTGAGCTGATGTGCTGCTTGTAAATTTTGAAGATTAAACGTTGGTAAGTTGCTTCATTTGCAAATATTTTTTCCCATTCCAAGGGTTGTCTTTTTGTCTTGTTTACGGTTTCTTTGCTCTGCAAAAGCTTTTAAACTTCATTAGGTCTCATTTGTTATTTTTGTTTTTATTTCCATTTCTCTAGGAGGTGGGTCAAAAAGGATCTTGCTGTGATTTATGTAATAGAGTGTTCTGCCTATGTTTTGCTCTAGAGTTTTATCCTGTCTGGCCTTATATTTAGGTGTTTAATTCATTTTGAGTGTATTTTTGTGCATGGTGTTAGGGAGTGTTCTAATTTCATTCTTTCATGTGTAGCTGTCCAGTTTTCCCAGCACCACTTATTGAAAAGGCTGTCTTTTCTCCACTGTATATTTTTGCTTCTTTTATCAAAAATAAGGTGACCATATGTGCGTGGGTTTACCTCTGGGCTTTCTGTCCTGTTCCATTGATCTATATTTCTGTTTTTGTGCCAGGACCATACTGTCTTGATTACTGTAGCTTTGTAGTATAGTCTGAAGTCAGGGAGCCTGATTCCTCCAGCTCCGTTTTTCTTTCTCAAGATTGCTTTGGCTATTCAGGGTCTTTTGTGTTTCCATACAAATGGTGAAATTTTTTGTTCTACTTCTGTGAAAAATGCCATTGGTAGTTCGATAGGGATTGAATTGAATCTGTAGATTACTTTGGGTAGTATAGTCATTTTCACAATGTTGATTCTTCCAATCCAAGAACATGGTATATCTCTCCAACTGTTTGTATCATCTTTCTTTCATCAGTGTCTTATAGTTTTCTGCATACAGGTCTTTTGTCTCCTTAGGTAGGTTTATTCCTAGGTATTTTATTCTTTTTGTTGCAGTGGTCAATGGGAGTGTTTCCATAATTTCTCTTTCAGAATTTTCATCATTTGTGTATAGGAATGCAAGAGATTTTTGTGCATTAATTTTGTATCCTGCTGCTTTACCAAATAAATTGATTAGCTCTAGTAGTTTTCTGGTAGCATCTTTAGAATTCTCTATGTATAATATTATATCATCTGCAAAGAATGACAGCTTTACTTCTTTTCCAATTTGGTTTCCTTTTATATCTTTTTCTTCTCTGATTGCTGTGGCTAAAACTTCCAAAACTATGTTGAATAATAGTGGTGAGAGTGGGCAACCTTGTCTTGTTCCTGATCTTAGTGGAAATGGTTTCAGTTTTTCACCATTGAGAACAATATGGCTGTGGGTTTGCCATATATGGACTTTATTATGTTGAGATAAGTTCCTTCTATGTCTATTTTCTGGAGGGTTTTATCATAAATGGGTGTTGAATTTTGTCAAAAACTTTTCCTGCATCTATTGAGATGATCATATGATTTTTATTCTTCAATTTGTTAATATAGTGTATCACATTGATTGATTTGTGTGTATTGAAGAATCCTTGCTTTCCTGGGATAAGCCCCACTTGAACATGGTGTATGATCCTTTTAACGTGCTGTTGGATTCTGTTTGCTAGTATTTTGTTGAGGATTTTTGCATCTATGTCCACCAGTGATATTGGCCTGTTGTTTTCTTTCTTTGTGACATCTTTGTCTGGTTTTGGTATCAGGATGATGGTGGCCTCATAGAATGAGTTGGGGAGTGTTCCTCCCTCTGCAATATTTTGGAAGAGTTTGAGAAGGATAGGTGTTAGCTCTTCTCTAAATGTTTGATAGAATTCACCTGTGAAGCCCTCTGGTCCTGGGCTTTTTGTTGGAAGATTTTTAATCACAGTTTCAACTTCAGTGCTTGTGATTGGTCTGTTTATATTTTCTATTTCTGCCTGGTTCAGTCTCAGAACATTGTTCCTTTCTAAGAATTTGTCCATTTCTTCCAGGTTGTCCATTTTATTGGCATATAGTTGCTTGTAGTAATCCCTCATGATCCTTTGTATTTCTGCAATATCAGTTGTTACTTCTCCTTTTCATTTCTGATTCTATTGATTTGAGTCTTCTCCCTTTTTTTCTTGATGAGTTTGGCTAATGGTTTATCGATTTTGTTTATCTTCTCAAAGAACCAGCTTTTAGTTGTATTGATCTTTGCTATCAGTTCCCTCATTTCTTTTTCATTTATTTCTGATCTGATCTTTATGATCTTTCCTTTGGCTAACTTTGGGTTTGTTTGTTTTTTTCTTCTTTCTCTAATTACTTTAGGTGTAAGCTTAGGTTGTTTATTTGAGATGTTTCTTGTTTCTTGAGGTAAGGTTGTATTGCTGTAAACTTCCCTCTTAGAACTGCTTTTGCTGCATCCCAGAGGTTTTGGGTCATCATGTTTTCATTGTCATTTGTTTCTAGATATTTTTTGATTTCCTCTTTGATTTCTTCAGTGATCACGCATTTCCTTTATTTAAATAGTGTATTGTTTAGCCTCCATGTATTTGTGTTTTTACTGATTTTTTCCTGTAATTGATTTCTAGTCTCATAGCATTGTGGTCAGAAAAGATACTTGATATGATTTCAATTTTCTTAAATTTATCAAGGCTTGATTTGTGACCCAGGATATGATATATCCTGGAGAATGTTCCATGAGCACTTGAGAAGAAAGTGTATTCTGTTGTTTTTAGATGGAATGTCCTATAGATATCAATTAATTCTATCTTGTTTAATGTATCATTTAAAGTTTGTGTTTCCTTATTTATTTTCATTTTGAATGATCTGTCCGTTGTTGAAAGTGGGGTGTTAACATCCCCTACTATTAATGTGTTCTTCATTTGCTTATTAACAAGGTACCAGAGGGGTACTTTTTGTGCCTCAAATGGAAAACAAATGTATCAAGTGATCCATTATATCTAAACCTATTCACAACTATACCATATAAAGAAAAATATAGAGCAGACAAAACTCCTAGGATATAATCAGTGCTCTACCGCAGACAAATCTCATAACTTTATGAGGCCTCAGTGTTCTCACCGGTAATTCAGGAAAACTGGCTTCTCTTGTGTTTTTCACAGGACTGGAGTGAGGCGGGGCAAACACTATGTGGAAAGAGCTATGAAAACTACATACTGTGATTCAAGTATAACCACCATGACTACTACTTGTTTTGATTTATTTAATCTATGTTTGATTAGAATAATCACACATTTCCTTTATTTTGAAAACTCCTTTTTAGGGGAATTAAATATTGTCATCATATGTACAGAACACCTCCACAGAACCAGCACTAAATATTCGCTTTATTTTGAGAAGCTAGGTGAGCAAACTGTAGCAGGCATAGTTCCCTTGACATTTGTGCTGATTGTCACTAAGTTTTGAATTCAATTAAAAACTGCCCTGTCGCATTTCCTCAACCACCCATGTATGTCTTTTTCCCTGTTGTATTTCTGTTTAACATTTCTGAAATGTATTTATTATTTTCCCAAGTAAGACGTGCAAGCTTCCTGCCACCAGTCACCAACCACATCCTATACCCCTTGTTTTCCCCCAGTTTTATTCTGTATACGTAACAGACACACAATGAGTATTAAGGAACTACAAAGGTCAATACCAATAAAAGTTGTCAAAAAAAAAAGTTGTCTTTTAACAAATTACACCATAGTTTTATATGAGTTAAAACAGGAACACTTCTCCCCGGCACTACTCCACTGCCTTAAATTCTTAAGGTCTGTTTTGATTTTTGTTGAAATGGATCATTTTTTCCTATTAAAGAAAACAGATACAAGCTTTCAACCTTAGGCAGATCAGAAGATTTAAAATCACAATCTGAAAGTGGCATAAATAGGCCACAAGCTAGAAATCTCAAAAAAGAAAACAGTTTCTTTTAGCAGATACTTCCCCATCTTTTAACTGGACTATAAATAATAACCACCCTAATAACTCAGAGCTGTAATTCACAAATAGTTTATTTTAGAGGGCCCACTAGAAAATTGTAACAACTGAAGTGAGGCATTCTAAGAGTGCTTTGTTGAAACTGCTGTAGTCAAGATGAGGGTTTGGTTGTCACCTTAAGACAATGCTTGGTAACGTTTCTGTTGATGGTGCAGTATACAGGAGATTTCATCCCCTTCAGTCTGTGCCTGAGGGAGGATCTAAATTACTCCCTGACAGGCATGGTTGCCCTTCCCATCGACACTCCTGGACATGGGCTGCCCTGCCTGTGGGAACAATCCTAGTCTGGGCTCCTCACCTCCTCAGCTCTCATCACTGCCCCAGCTCCAGTGTCTGTCTTTCAAGGCCAAAGGGTCTCTATTTAAGTGGTAAATATAGTCTGTATTCCAGACATCCCAGGAAGTGCATTCTCCTAACAAACATCGACTGTTTGACCGAGGGTAACAAAAGTAAAAAATTGCCACAAAGTACGGCATGCAACCTTTTCTTTACATGCACGCTATCCATCCCTGGAGTACAGAGAAAAATCTGTGTCAGGCCAGCAGACGGCTGTCACCCCACACCTGGTCACACTGACCTCAAGAACTGCTCTAGCAGAGCTGAGCCAGGGTGTGACCACTAAGAACAAGACAGCCAGGCCCTCAGAGAGTACATGGAGGGTGTGTCCATCCCCTTCCACAGCACTCTCCAGAGAAGGGTTCTGAGGATCAAAGGTCTCATCTTGGAACTTTACATCTTCATTTGAAGAATTAAATACCTGGATGGTATTGAGTTTATTTGTGCTCTGTTAATCCCACGGATGTGATGTGCTTTTTGTTCTGGCTATTGGAAAATCTGAAATAGGCATATGGCCCGCATACCAGGTGTTTTCCGGTTCCAAAATGTATGCTTCTGATTAGCCTCATTCCCACCTCCATTTATGTTCCCCCTGCAGTTTAGTTTTGTCTTTTTTTTTTTTTTTTTTTTGGTGCACTCATGGCTGAATTTTATTATTTTACAGTATTTTACTTTTCTTACTAATCATCGTAAGTACTATTTGGAACTAGGTGGTGATGAACACATTATTAATATTACAGAAATGATGGAAAATCTATTTATTTATCTACTTTCGCTCCCTTGAACTTTTTATGACTGGAAGGATAAACGGTAGATGTACTGAGAGTAGACTGAATTGGGCTCACGATATTTTAGTTTGCATTGATCATTTAATCATTAAAAAACAGCAGCACAACTATATAGAGTTGCTTTGAAATAGGAAAGATAAAAAACAATAACTAATCAATACTATACACAACAGCATCCACTGGGTATAATATTTTCTAATCCTTCCTTTAATATATTATACAGCTGTAATCATACTGCACATGATTTCATAATAACATACTGTAGACTTTTTTAAACTATTGCATCATTTTCACACAGATAATTTATATTTTTGTCACAATCATGGCACAGTTAATATTATACTGTAGCCATTTAATCAGCTCTTGACAGAACACATGAATGTGACTGCCCAAAACACCCCTGGTTCATAATTAAATAAGAAATTACAACCCTGGAAGAGGACACTGACCCTTGAACAATGTGGGTTTAAAGTGAGAGAGTCCACTTACACGGGGTTATAAATACTGCCATGCTCCATGGTCTGTGGCTGATTGAATCTGTAGATGCACAGGAACCACAGATATGGGGCCGACTATAAAATACAGCGAGATTATCTCCTACATTATTCGAGGGTCAACTGAGTACATAAAAATGAAAAATAAAAATAAATAATTAGAGTAACACCAAGAAGACTAAATCTAAAGACAATCCGAGGTCTCTGAAAATGTTTCATGATAATATAAATGGGTGTTTTCTTAACTATGTTGAAAACAAGCACTGACATACTACTTTTGAGACTGCAAATTTGTGCAAACTTTCTGAAAGGGAATTGAATAGCAAAAGAATTTAAATATTGATACAATTCAACTTCCATTCATGATAAAATTTCTTACCAAAGTGGGTATAGAGGGAACATATCTCAACATAGTAAAAGCCATTTATGACAAATCCACAGCCAACAGTGAAAGGCCGTAAGTCTTCCTGCTAAAATCTGGAACAAGGCAAGGATGCCCACTCTCACCACTTCTATTCAACATTGTAGTGGAAGTCCTAGTCACAGCAATCAGACAAGAAAAAGAAATAAAACGTATTCAAATTGAAAAGGAAGAGGTAAAGTTGTCATTATATGCAGATGACATGATACTACATATAGAAAACCTTGAAGACTCCATACAAAAAATACTAGAACTGATAAATGAATTCAGCAAGGTGACAGGATATACAATCAATATACAGAAAGCTATAACATTTCTTTACACAAACAATGAAATATCAGAAAGAGAAAGTAAAAAAAAATAAATCCCTTTAAAAATCACATCAAAAAAACCAAAACAAAACAAAAACTAAGGAATAAACTGAACCAAGGAGGTGAAAGACATACACTGAGAAATGTAAAATGTAGATAAAGGAAACTGAAGATGATTCAAAGAATGGAAAGTTATTCTGTGCTCTTGGATTGGAAAATTAATATTGTTAAAATGGCCATACTACCCAAAGCAATCTGCAGATTTAATGCAATCCTTATCAAATTACCCATGACATTTTCCAAAGAACTAGAGCAAATAATCCTAAACTTTATATGGAACTACAAAAGGCCCAAAATTGCCAAAGCAATCCTGAAAAACAAGAACAAAGCTAGAGGCAGAACCCTCCCAGACTTCAGACAATATTATAAATCTACAGCAATCAAAACAGCATGGTATTGGCACAAAAACAGGCATATAGATCAATGGAACAGAATAGGGAGCTCAGAAATAAACCCACACACCTATGGTCAACTAATCCTCAACAAAGCTTTGTACCTTCCTCTTGAGTAACAAATGGCTCTCAAAACTAAATATTTAATAAATTGAATAGAAATGCTATTTGATATCTAACATCAATAGCAATTGAAAATCTAACCAGCTAAATTAGTGGAGTAAGACAACCCTGAATTCACCTTCTCCCATGGGTACACCAAAATTTAAACTATTTACAGAGCAACTATCTACAGCAAAGATAAAGAGAGAGTATTAAAATTAGCAAGGGAAAAGCAACAAGTTATGTACAAGGGAGCTCCCATTAGACCATGAGATGACTTTTCAGCAGAAACTTTGCAGAGAATAGGGAGTGGCATGATATATTTTAAATTATGAAAGGGAAAAACCTATAACCAAGAGTATTCTACCTGGAAAAATGACCAATCAGATTTGAAGAAGAGATCAAAATTTTACAGACAAGCAAAAAGTTAGAGTTCAGCATGACTAAACTGGCTTTACAAGAAATATTAAAGGGATTTCTCTGAGCAGAAAATAAATTACCACAACTAGAAATGTGAAAATTCCAAAACGAAAAATCTCATCACTGAAGGAAAATATATAGTAAATATAGTCATCAAGTTAAAAAGGAAGATAACAAAAGAGGAGGAATGAAACAAACAAAAACTACAAAATCCCCCAAAACATTAAAAAATTGGCAACAAGTATATATCAATAATTACTTTATTAATGAACTAGGTGCTCTGATCATAACACATAGAGTGGCTAAATTGATGCAAAAACAAGACCCATATATATGCTGCCTATAAAAGACTCACTTCAGTACTAAAGACACACACAGACTGAAAGTGATGAGATTGAAAATGGTATTCAAAGAAATGGAAAGGAAAAGAAAGCTGAGGCAGAAATGCTTAGACAAAATAGACTTCAAAACAAAGACTGTAAGAAGGACAAAGAAAAGAATTATATAATGATAAAGGGATCAATTTTACAAGATAGTCTATTCTAAATATATATGCACCCAACATAGGAACACCTAAGTACATAAAGCAAATATTAACAGACATTAAGGGAGAAATTCACAGTAACACAATGATAGTAGGGGCTTTAACATCCTACTTACATCAGTGAATTGGTAATCCAGACAGAAAATCAATATAGAAACACTGCTCTTAAATGACACGTTAGATCAGACGAACATAATATGTATGTGTAGCACATTCCATCCAAAAGCAGCAGAATACACATTCCTTTCAAATGGACCTGGAGCATTCTCCAGGATAGATCACATGCTGGGCCACAAAAAAATCTCAGTAAATTTAAGAAAATTGAAATCATATCAAGCATCTATTCCAACCACAACACTATGAGACTAGAAATAAATTACAAGAAAAAAACTGCAAAAAACCACAAATACATAGAGGTTAAATAATATGCCACTAAACAACCAATGGGTCACTGAAGATATTGAAAAGAAAATTTAAAATTCTTGGGGACAAATGAAAACAGAAACACAATGACCCAAAATCTATGAGATGCAGCAAAAGCAGTTCTAAGAGAGAAGCTTGTAGCGATACAATCCTACCTCAGGGAACAAGAAAATGACAAATAAACAACCTAACCTTACACCTAAAGGAACTAGAAAAAGAAGAGCAAACAACACCCAAACATAGCAGAAGGAAACAAATAATAAGGATCAGAGCAGAAATAAATGAAATAGAAACTTAAAAAAGCAATAGAAAAGATCAATGAAACTAAGAAGTGTTTCTTTGAAAAGATAAGCAATATTGGTAACACTTTATCCAGACTCCCCAAGCAAAAGAGAAAGAGGGCCCAAATATAAAATCAGAGATGAAACAGAAGTTACAAATAGCACTATAGGAATACAAAGGATTATAATAGACTACTACAATCATATGCCCAAAGAAAAGGGCAACCTAGAATAAATGGATAAATTCCCAGAAACAAACAATTTCCCAAGACTGAATCAGGAAGAAATAGAAAATAGGAATAGACCAATTACTAGTAATGAACTTGAATCAGTAATCAAAAACCTCCCAACAAACAAAAGAACAGATGGCTTCAAAGGAAGATTCTACAAAACATTTAAAGAAGAGTTAACACCTATCCTTTCAAACTACTCCAAAAAATTAAAGAGGAAGGAATGCTTCCAAACTCAGTCCTCAAGGCCAGCATCACCCTGATGCCAAAACAGGACAAAAATATCACACACATACACACACACACACAGACAGGCCAATTTTGAACATAGATTTTAAAATTCTCAAGAAAATATTAGCAGACCAAATTCAACAATTCATTAAAAGGATAATACACCATGATCAAGCAGGATTATTTCCAAAGGATGAAGTATGTTTCAGTGCTCACAGATCAATCAATGTGGTACACCTCATTAACAAATTGGATAATAAAAATCATATGATCATCTCAATAGATGTAGAAACAACTTTTGACAAAATTAAATATCCATTTATGCTAAAAGCTCTCAACAAAATGAGCAGAGAGAGAACATACCTCAACATAATAAAGGCCATATATGACCATCATACTCATCAAGTAGAAAATACTTTTCTCTAAGATCAGGAACAAGACAAGCATGACCGCTCTTGCCACTTTTATTACGTAGTATTGGAAGCCCTAGCAATCAGACAAGAAAAAGAAATTTAAAAATTCAAATTGGAAAGGAAGTAGTAAAACTGTCACTATTTGCAGATGACATGATACTAAACATAGAAAATACTAAAGATGTCACCAAAAAAACATTAGAACTAACAAAGGAATTCAGTAAAGTTGAAGGAAACAAAATTAATATACATAAATCTGTCACATTTCTATATACAAATAATGAACTATCAGAAAAAGAAATTAAGAAAACAATTCCATTTACAGTCACATCAAAAAGAATAAAATACCTAAGAATAAATCTAACCAAGGAGTTAAAAGACTTATACTTGGAAAACTATAAGGCATTGATGAAAGAAATTGAAGATGACATGAACAAATGGAAAGATATGTTGTCCCATGGATTGGAAGAATTAACATTATTAGAATGAACAAACTCCCCAAGGCAATCTACAGATTCACTGCAATCCCTATCAAAATACCAATGATATTCACAGAACTAGAACAAATAATTCTAAAATTTGAATGGAAACACAAAGACCCCAAATAACCAAAGCAATCTTGATCAGAAAAAGATCAAAGCTGCAGGTATCATGCTCCCTGGTTTCAAACTATACTACAAAGCTACAATAACCAAAACAGTATGGTACTGGCAAAAACCCAGGCACATAGATCAATGGAGCAGAACAGAGAACCTAGAAATAAACCCACACTTATATGTTAAACTAATTTATGGCAAAGGAGGCAAGACTATACAATGGGTTGGAAAAACTGGACAGCTACATGCAAAAGAATTAAACTGGACTACTTTCTCACATCATATACGAAAGTAAACTCAAAATAGATTAAAAACTTAAATGTAATACCTGACACCATAAATCTCCTAGAAGAAAACACAGGTAGTATGCTCTTTGACATAAGTCTTAGCAATATGTTTTTGGACATGTCCCCTTAGGCAATGGCAACAAAAGCAAAAATAAACAAGTGGTACTACATCAAACTAAAAAACTTTTGTACATATCAATAAAATGAAAAGGCAGCCTACTGATAAATGGGGAAAGATACTTGCAAATGATAATAGTGGTTAATGATAGAGGGTTAAAATTCAATATATACAAAGAACTCATACAACTCAACATCAAATAAACACCAAATAACCCTATTAAAAAATGAACCGAGGACCTGCATACACATTTTTCCAAAGAAGACATACAGATGACCAGCAGATACATGAAAATATACTCAATATCACTAATCATCAGGGAAATGCATATCAAAACACAACAAGGGGCTTCCCTGGTGGCTCAGTGGTTGAGAATCTGCCTGCCAATGCAGGGGACATGGGTTCGAGCCCTGGTCCAGAAAGATCCTGCATGCCACGGAGCAACTAAGCCCTTGTGTCACAACTACTGAGCCTATGCTCTAGAGCCTGTGACCCACAACCACTGAAACCCGGGTGCCTAGAGCCCGTGCTCCGCAACAAGAGAAGCCACTGCAATGAGAAGCCCACGCACTGCAAGGAAGATTAGCTCCTGCTCACCACCACTAGAGAAAGCCCGTGTGCAGCAATGACCCAACACAGCCAAAAATAAATAAATAAAATAAATAAATTTTTTTAAAACACACAAAAAAATCACCTCATACCTGTCAGAATGGCTGTTATCAAAAAGACAACAAATAACAAATGTTGGTGAGAAGGTGGAGAAAAGGGAGCCCTCATACACTGTTGGTGGGAATGTAAATTGGTGCAGCCACTGTGAAAAACATTATGGAGTTTCCTCAAAAAATTAAAAATAGGATTACCATGTGATCCAGCAATTCCACCTCTGGGTATTTTTCTAAAGAAAACAAAAACAATAATTTGAAAAGACATATACACCCCATTGCTCATTGCAGCATTATTTACAATAGCCAAGATATGGAAGCCACTTAAGCATATATCAATAAATGAAGGGATAAAGAAGATGTGGCATATACGTACACAATGGGATATTACTCAGCCATTTAAAAAGGATGAAATCTTGCCATTTGCAACAATATAGATGGACTTAGAGGGTATTATGTTAACTGAAATGTCAAACAGAGAAAGAAAAATTTCAGAATCATAGATAAAGAGAATAAACAGGTGGTTGTCGGAGTGGGAGGGTTGGGGATGAGTAAAATAGGTGAGAAAGATTAAGAGGTCCAGTTTCAAAATGAGTCACAGGAATGAAATATGCAGCATGAGGAATAGAGTCAATAATACTATAATAACTTTTTATGATGACAAATGGTTACTAGACTCATATGGTGATATTTTGTGATGTATAGATATATCAAAGCACTGTTTTGTGCACCTGGAACGAACATAGTGTTGTAGGTCAATTTTATTTCCATTTTAAAAAAAGGATATTATGGAAAAACTAAGCAAATTTGTATAAACTATGGACTTTGCTTAATAATAATGTATCTATAGTGGTTCATTAATTATAACAAATAGACATACTAAGATATTAAGAATAAGTGATATTGGGTGTGAGATTTATGGTACTCTGTGCAGTATCTCTGCAATTTTTCTGTAAATATAAAACTGTTCTAAAATAAAAGGTTCGTTTAAAAAATAAAAGTAAATAAAAATAAAAAGCACTTGTAAACTTTAAAAAATCTAACTATCCTTTTTCACTGTGGACACTAAAGAATAATAATTTCTGATTACTTCATAAAAACTGATTTGGTGTATATGTTTCCTAGTGATCTCAGAAATAAATCACAGCAAGATCCTTTTTGACTCACCTCCTAGAGAAATGGAAATAAAAACAAAAATAAACAAATGGGACCTAATGAAACTTAAAAGTTTTTGCACAGCAAAGGAAACCATAAACAAGAACAAAAAACAACCCTCAGAATGGGAGAAAATAGTTGCAAATGAAGCAACTGACAAAGAATTAATCTCCAAAATTTACAAGCGGCCCATGCAGCTCAATATCAAAAAAACAAACAACCCAATCCAAAAATGGGCAGAAGACCTAAATAGACATTTCTCTTAAGAAGATATACAGATTGCCAACAAACACATGAAAGAATGCTCAACATCATTAATCATTAGAGAAATGCAAATCAAAACTACAATGAGATATCATCTCACACCAGTCAGAATGGCCATCATCAAAAAATCTACAAACAATAAAAGCTGGAGAGGGTGTGGAGAAAAGGGAACACTCTTGCACTGTTAGTGGGAATGTAAATTGATACAGCCACTATGGAGAACAGTATGGAGGTTCCTTAAAAAACTAAAAGTAGAACTACCATATGACTCAGCAATCCCACTACTGGGCATATACCCTGAGAAAACCATAATTCACAAAGAGTCATGTACCAAAATGTTCATTGCAGCTCTTTTTACAATAGCCAGGACATGGAAGCAACCTAAGTGTCCATTGACAGATGAATGGATAAAGAAGATGTGGCACATATATACAATGGAATATTACTCAGCCATAAAAAGAAACGAAATGGAGGTATTTGTAGTGAGGTGGATGGAGTTAGAGTCTGTCATACAGAGTGAAGTAAGTCAGAAAGAGAAAAACAAATACCATATGCTAACACATATATATGGAATCTAAAAAAAAAAAAAAGGTCATGAAGAACCTAGGGGCAAGATGAGAATAAAGACACAGACCTACTAGAGAATGGACTTGAGGATACAGGGGGAAGGGGAAGCGTAAACTGGGAGAAGTGAGGGAGTGGTATGGACATATATACACTACCAAATGTAAAATAGATAGCTAGTGGGAAGCAGACGCATAGCACAGGGAGATCAGCTCAGCGCTTTGTGACCACCTAGAGGGGTGGGATATGGAGGGTGGGAGGGAAGGAGACGCAAGAGGAAAGAGATATGGGGACATATGTATATGTATAACTGATTCATTTTGTTATAAAGCAGAAACTAACACACCATTGTAAAGCAATTATACTCCAATAAAGATGTTAAAAAAATAAAGAAATAAATTTAGCTCTTTGTAGAATTTATTTAATTTTTAGATGTTTTAGAGGTTTTTATAATCTGATTCATTTACATAAACCTCCAAATAAGTAACAAATTATAGCTAGATTTTTTTTTATCCTTTCATGGTTTGTTAAACAGTAAATATTTCTTTTTTAGTCCTTTTCAGACTATTTATTCCAAATGCATTGTAGACTAATCCAGAATTTTTAAAACCTGGATTAATTTCAGGCATCCCATAATGCATGTAATGTTTCCATAGTTTCATATTTCTAATGGCTCTTGAATATACCCATAGATGTCAGTAATATTATATATTTTCAATGCTCCTCTCTCCTCTCCCCACTGATATTGAGCCCGTACTTAATATCTGTTGACTTAAATATATTCACATGTAAGCCATGTGATTGTAAATGCATATGTTATTAGTATTTTAATACATTGTTTATTTTTCAACTATAATTGACCTACAGCATGACATTAGTTCCAGGTACACAACATAGTGATTCAATATTTCCGTACATTTCAAAATGATCATCATGATAACTCTAGTTATGATATGTCACCATACTAAGATATTAAATAGTTATTGATTATATCTCCTACACTGTACACATCATACTCATGAATTATTTATTTTGCAACTGGAAGTTTGTACCTCTTAATCTCCCTCACCTATTTCTCTCAAGCCCCCACTTCTTCTCCCTTTTGGCCACCATCTGTTTGTTCTCTGTATCTATAACTCTGATTCTGTTTAGTTATGTTTGTTCATTTGTTTTTTGTTTTTAAATTTCACATATAAGTTAAATCATACAGGATTTGTCTTTGTCCGATTTTTTTCACTTAGAATTATACTTTCTAGGTCCATCCATGTTGTCACAAATGGCAAGATTTCATTCTTTATTATGGCTGAGTAACATCCCATTGTATATATATACCACATCTTCTATATCTATTCATCTATTCATGGGCACTTAGGTTGCTTCCATATCTTGGCTATTTACAAGTAGCCAAGCTATTTACAAATAATGCTGTAATGAACATAGGGGTGCATATATCTTTCCAAATTCATGTTTTCATTTTCTTTGGAAAAATACCCAAGAGTGGAATTGCTGGATCATAAGGTAGTTCTATTCTTAATTTATTGAGGAATCTCCATATTGTTTTCCACAGTAGCTGCACCGATTTACATTCCCGCCAACAATGCATGAGGATTTCCTTTTCTCTGTATCCTTGCCAACATTTGGTATTTGTTGCCTTTTTGATAATGGTCATTCTGACAGGTGTGAAGTGATATCTCATTGTGATTTTGCTATGCATTCTCCTGATGATTGGTGATGAATCAACTGATCATATTGACCTTAAAAGGAAAAACTCTAAAAAGGAAAGAAAAGAAAAAAAACTCTCATTGTGTGCTAGGTTCTAGTCAATTCTCTTTTCACTTTAATTTATAACTTTTCCCTTCAGGTAAGCTGCCTGTTTTTTAAAAAACATCAATGTACGTTCTTATGTGTTATTCCTTAAGCAGACATAGAGAAGCATCGAATTTGTTATGCTCTCAGTGAATGCAGACTTCTTGTCAAAGAAGATTTCTGAAGATGGAACAAAATAATTTCAGTTTAAATCCCAGGGACTTAGGGATTTCAACCAGGTATTTTTATATTCCAAAAAATGATAAAAAATTTTATGGCTTAAATTACTATTCTTCTCTGAGAAAAGTTCTGAATGTAATATAAATGCTGTTATAGCATGATCTTCCTTTTTGATGAGATTTTCTGGCCTGTGTGGAGTAGCTGGCAGATAGCTATTACTTGAACAATCCCACATCTGGTTTGCTGAGATTTGTTTGTAGTCAAACACATTGAATAAAACTTGGTGAAACTACTTTAAATTGAAGTACATATTAACAAAAAAGAAAAGGTCCAATTATTTAGTTATCTAGCAAAAGCACCTACCTGTTGGTGCCCAGGAGCCTTAAAATTGAAATTGAAACATAACATTCTTTTTAGTGACTCTGCTGGAACTCTACAGTGAATGGTGTTTTGGTGGGTAGCACGGAGACCGCGAGACTCAAAGGCTGGGGCCTGGATTCACCTGCCAATTGTCTCCACACTTAAATTCTTTGAGTCTTACATCTCTTCCTATTAAAATAATGAGCATACTATTCTCATGAAATTGTAGGGAGCATCAAATAAGGCAGCGAGTGAGAAAGCACCAGTGTGATATAGCTTAATAAACCGGTACAAATCTACATCTAATATAAACATTAACTTGTTCCTACTTTTCTGATCAAAGAGCACTCCCTGCTTTCCCCCTTCCCCCATATCAAAGTGTCTTGCTCTTTCTGTGTCCTTTTATAAACTGTTTTCAGTCAGGATTCTTTTTGCAAATTCTAGCTAGCTTAAGCAGAAAAGGAATGTATTAAAAGATATTAGATAATTCACAGAATCTGGGAAGGTCAGAAAATCAGGTTTGGAGGGTAAGTCTGACTTCTCCGAGAGGCCCTAAGCGACCACCACGGGCAGAGTAATCCAGCTCGGTGCTTTGTGACCACCTAGAGGGGTGGGATAGGGAGGGTGGGAGGGAGATGGAGACGCAAGAGGGAGGAGATATGGGGATATATGTATATGTATAGCTGATTCACTTTGTTATAAAGCAGAAACTAACACACCATTGTAAAGCAATTATACTACAATGAAGATGTTAAAAAAAAAACCTGGATTAATTTCACGCATCACATAATGCAGTTAATGTTTCTGTAACATTATGGAAACATTACCCCTGGGTAAGCCTGAGGGAGGCCAGAGTGACAAGAGTCCAAGGATGCTGCCCCTGGGACTCTTGCCACTGTGGCTTCCCTCAGGCTTACCCAGAATGGAGTCCACAAAGGTTGAATGATTGCATCTGATTGACAGTCTTTGCACCATAGCTGTGAGAGAAACTGGAAAGGTGAGGTTCTGACTTCTACCTTGCAAGACAGGAGACAAAAGGAGGGAAATTCCACAAACATAAGGAAGCCATTGAAGGGTTCTGCTCGGCAAATAAGCATGACTATTCCACCCTGATCTCTGTTTTTTATGATCCCCATCAAGCTGATCAAATAGTGTTTACACATGAGTTTCTGACAACAGAGGAAGCTAAAGAAGTTCATTTAATTGCAGAAATTTTAGGGCCAATAACAAACCACAAATCACTGATTCTTTCAGTGGTCCCCATCTTTATTTCTCACTCTCTCTGGGCATGTGCATGTGTGTGAGAGTATTATACTATACTATAGAACTGTATTATGCCTATAGCATATAAGCTGCTTGATCAATCGATTGGTTAAACAGTTATTGAATTTCAGAATATCTGCAAGGAATACAAGATATAAATATGAATAAGATCTGTGCCCTTCCTTTTTGGAACTCACATTCTAATTAGAAAATCTGTCATGTAAACTACTAATTATAGGCAACATGAGAAGAGCTTTAACAGGGAAGATACAAGACACAGTGCACATATGTAACATTTAGAGATACAAGTTTTAACACCTGTAATAGGAAACCCAAGATTAAAGGTATTGCCCCATAATACCCATATTACAAATATATTGGTAACCTATTTTGTCAAACAGTTGACTGAAGATATGTCAGTAGACTGTTATGTGTCCCTGATAAGTTCAGACTTTACTGTGTGCTTTCAATTTTTATTCATATTAAAGTCTTTAAATCTCTCATTGCCCTCAAGTAATTATTTCAAGCTTCGTTGTTATTCAGACAATCACTGTAAAATGAAATTTTAGATCATAAAATGTCCTTGAAAACAGAAGCTTCCTACTATGATACTGATATTTCTTTTCTTGCCTTATTATAGTCTTTAATTTATACTTCTTATGTGTACTCACTTAATAACCAGCCTTAAATTCAGTAATCACATTTTCCCCTAATCTTTGATTAGAACAATTATAGTAATTGAAAACAAAGGAGTAATTTCGTGAAGAGATTCATAAAGCATCCTTTTCAAGCCAAAGCGCAGCCTTCTAAGTAGTTTTTTCAGTATTAGGGCTACAAAAAATTCTTGCTGTTCTGTTTAACATACACAGATCCAAAACCCTTTCATTGTCTGCTCATATTTGTCTTGGTCTCCCCTGGAACTGTGAGTTCCAGCAGAAGGCTTAGCACACAACAGATGTCCAATAAATGCTGTTGAATGACTGCCTGGCCCTCTTAACCTAGACTAAGACAGTAGAAGCATCAGAGAAAGTCCCTTCAAAAATAAAAAGCCTGTGAACAGATAAATAGGAAAGAAACATACAACAGAATTTGTATGTCTACTCCAATTTTTCTTTAGCTCTGAAGTTTCTTAGCCAATGTTTATTTTTGGTTTGCCTTAAAAAACAAGAATATATACATCAGCACACTCTAAAGGAAATCTCTGTGAAGACTGCCACACCGATTTATATTATAAACCGATTGGTAACACATGGCTGAATATTTTCTGTCAACTCACTACTGTATACTGAACACCGATGATAATGTTCCCAGTTACATAATTCCCTCACGCTGCCATCCTGAATATTGTGTTTTTTTTAAGTTATTGTGCTAATATCATATTCTAGGAGAAAAAAAGGCTACAAACACCTTGATTAACAGAGTTTTTATGCTATCTTTTACACATTGTGGTAAAACTAAGCCAAAGTACTAGATATGTTTCATGAAGGCCCATGAGCTGCATAAGGGGTCTGAAAGAAAAAGGCACAATGCAACATCTGTGAGTTTAAGTTTTATTCAGGGTCTTACTGTGGACTATAGCCTGGGAGACAGCCTCTCAGACAGCTCTGGGGAAGTGCTCCAAAGAGGTAGGGAAGGAGCCAGGATATACATGACTTTGGGCTAAGGAATAAGTGCAGTCAACCAAGCATACATCTCAGTAAAAGATTACCTCTAGTCACAATGAACAGGTAGTTCAGTTAATGATTTTAGTGCTTTTCTATGCATGGGAAGATACAAGAATCTGGGTTCATTAAAATTCTTCCTCAGATATGCATCTAACTGTCTAAAGGCCTGTTTTTCCAAAGCACGTTTCATCCTGTTTTTCATCCTGAATTCCTTCTGGGGTACACTGTTGGTCGGTGACTGCAGTGGCTAAAGACTCAATCCTTGTAGAACTGAAGGGTGGGCAACACTCTTTGTTGTACAGGTCTATACAGCTCTGTTAGGGTGGGTGACAATGTAACTTTTTTGCATGTGTGAATCCCTCTAATTCAGATTCTCCTAGACTAGAAAGGTTGAGGAGGTGATCTTTCACTGGTTCTTTTACCTTTATTCTTTCATCCCCAAATCCCTCAAAATTTCCCCCCACACACTTAGACACACACACACACATGCACACACACACATACAATCACACTCACACTTTTGTCCAAGTAACAAAGACCCAAACTCACAGTGCCTTAAAGGAGATAGAAGTAAAAATCTGAATGTGGGCAAAGCATGCTCTGCCCACAGGACAAAACATCCACCCCATTACTACCCTGTGCAGCTCCATTCCTCAGTGTGTCACTCTAGCCATATCACCTGCAGGTTAGTCGGCAGGAAGGTGAGGGCAGAAGGATGGGGAAAGGACGGGGAACGGAGAATTGTCCTTGAAGGAAGTTTCCTAGAGCTTCCATACAACACTTCAACTTGCATTTCTTTGGCCTGAACCTAATAACACGACCACACTCAGCCACAATGAAACCCCAGACATGTTTATATGTCACTATTGAGAATGGAGGGGAGAATAAAGACAGGGAGACAATCAGTAAGCTCCTCCCCCATAGAATGCATGGGGTTTCATTCTCTGGAGTGTTCTTGCATTTTCCTTTCCTTCTCCACACACCCTACACTACCATTCTCTCTACCTCTTAATCCACCCAAAAAATCTTATTCTTATGTATCCAAACATACTTCTCCTGCTCAAAGGAAAGAGGCTGAGCAATTAGAAGAAGACGGGCTGACTTTCAGTATTAAAGCTACTGAGTACCATGGATTTGAATTAGGAGGATCTGAGCCATATTCTAATCCTGTGCCTGTGTGTTTGCTCTCTCAACTGAGACCACAGTTGGTTTTAATTGAACATAAAATCTCCTATTTGATTCTAAGCAGTGGAATAGGGTTTTTATTTGCTAGTAAGTGGATTTTGAATTTCCTCCCAAAGGAAGCTAAACTTTGGTGATAGTTACAATAGTATCTCATTCACACAAACGTCTAGAACATTTAAGATTCTCTGGGGAGATACCAACTTCTGTGGGCAGAACACTCAGTAATTTAAAGACAATTTTAGCTGAAAGCATTGCCCTGGTTATCAAGGCAGTTGTTCTCACGCTCCACAAAGCACTAGAGGTATCTTTGAAATCTCCAGTTTCAAAGACTGGTATAAACCAGGAAGAGCCCAGCCACCGCGACCCATCCTCATTCCATCTGTATTTTATGAATTCTGCTTCTATATGAGATACTGTTGAAAGAAACATTTTCACTCCTTTTAAATATTTGACCTCATTGTTCCCAGCTCAAAATCTATTTCTTGTGCATTTGTTTCTTGTGGACATTACAGCCTTGAAATTCCTTGGCCTTTTAGGATCTGGTGACAAAGGGTAGAAAGAGAAGGGACATATGTGAAAACTTCTGCTAACTTGTCATCATGACAAATTTTTGTAAAACTTAATTAAATCCTTTAGAGGCATTACAATGATGCTTGCAAAATAGGCCCTCAGAATGCCTTGATGAGTGAGATTATATTAGCGAATATCTTTATTTTCCTGGCAGTCACAACCGATGTGTATAATTGAAATTATTTCGTTTTTTTTAGTCATTTAAATTTTGCATTCTAATTCTTAAGTCTTTTTAATTGTGTGAATATATTTGTTGCTCCCACAAAACTGAATATTCGTATCTAGGTCAACATACGCAGAGGCAATGACCACCAAGTGACAAGGTTTGGTGGGTTTTCATGTCACAGCTGCACCACAACTTTATTGTTTGTTTCTGAATCAGAATCCTCTCAGCAACCCCACTTCATCTGTCAAATACTCCATGGGGACAAAAAAGAGAGAAAGCATTTGTAGTCTTGTTGTTGTTGCAAAAATCCAATCTTTTCTTCCTGACAGATCAACTACTTAAGTAAAACTCACATCGCTAAAGGAATAGTTAAGGGTTTCACACTAAATAAAATACTCTAAGAATTTATTTCTCTCAGCATCTGTTTCTTCAGTTTCCAACTCATATTTCTTCATGGCAACAAAATATCGAATAAAAGTTTCCCCTAGAGCCTGTCTCAGACATTGATCTTCCTCCAGTGCCATGAGGGCATCTTCTAGTTTCAAAGGGATCTCAGAAAGTTTGGATGGATGAAGGTCTGTGCTGTCCTGTGGAGCAGCCAAAACACCATCGTTTCTCTGAAGTCCATCCAAGCCTGCAGCCACAGTGGCGGCCAGCACCAGGTAAGGGTTTGCCGTGGCTGAGCCCAGTTTATTTTCTATTCTGGCGCCTTTCTCGCCATGGCACTTGATATTAAAGGCACAGCTGTTATCGTTGTATGCCCACGTTGTCGGCACACTCCCCTTCAGGTCTTTACTCTCCTTGAAATAGCGCCTCCGGCAGCTAGCAGCAGGAGCCATCAAGCAGCTGAGAGCAGCAGAGTGCTTCAAGAGACCTGCCAACCATTTTTTCCCAGTGATCGTGAGCTGCTCAATTCCAGAACTGCTACAGAACATGTTTTTCTTTCCATCGACATCCCAGAGGCTATGAGACAAAATTCCTGAATTGCAGAATCCAGTCTCGATGAAAAAGCTAGTGATGTAATTATATTTCCTTGCCACTTCTTTGACAGCTGTTCTAAAGGTAAATGCATTATCAGCTGAACTGATGCCAAATTCGGGCAGAAAGCAGATTTCCATCTGGCCAGGCCTGGTAGAGGAGGAAAAGCTCTCAACATTGGCCCCAGTGTGATACAAACCATCCACGAGTTCCTGGATGAAGGGCTGGTCGTGATCATTTAGCAATGCTGAAGCAGGAAGAGATATGGTCTTTGAATTGATGATTTCAGGTACACCAAAAATGCAAAAATCATAGATGAAGGCAGAGAACAGGGAGAAACCAGAGTCCTGCAGCCGGCTCAGCTGCCTCTTTGCGATGTGCCTTGGGGAAGTCAGCAGAGGCTCGCCAGTCACAGTGAACGTGTCACAGATCACCCTTGCGGTCCTCTCAGCCCACGGCAAAACTCTGAAGGTCGATAACTCTGGCATCAGGACTATGTCACTATTAAAACATGTTGCTCTTATGTGATCCACTTCCTTGTCCTTAGGATTTGGTATCAATTCAAGATAACCTCGGGGCATGCAAACGCCATGGATCACTTTTTCCTAAAGAAGTTAAAGGATAGAGAAATCAAGTTTTGAAACTTGAAAACAAACAAAAAGGTGGGGGGTGGGAGTGGGAGAATGAGAAAAAATGTTTAACATCTGTTGGTTAAAGCTAGCTTAATATCAGATAAATTTTAAATAGTTTAAAATAAAACTCCCAAAGGTAATTTATAAACAAGTCTTAATAGCTTTAGCCTTGGAGACTCTATATGCTCATGTTCATGAAAACAGCACTCATAAAGAAAAGCTCAGTCCCATGTAATTAATTTTTTTTTTCATCTTGATCTTTTGTTAGCACTTTTATGAGTTGAGTGAACTGATGAGGATGAGTATAATTTTTGTGACTTTCTGTCTGAATTTAAAAAAAAAAAAAAAAATTCGACAAGGACTCAGAGGCAAAGAATATACAAATCAATTTTCACTGCAAAGTAAAGGAGCTGTTACAGTGGAGGATTACTGGACTGAATGTCAATATTATGACATAGTATGAGTGTGTTTCATGTTTCGTAATTGCAATCATTGTTGCTTTTGTTGTGGTCATCCATGTACAATGCTTGGTGTCAGTCTATTTATCTCTTGTAAAAATAAAATACAGTGTGTGTGTGTGAAAAAAAAAAAAAAAAAAGAAAAGCTATAATGATAAAGAAAATATCTATAGCAAATGACAAAGGTAAAACCTAACAAAATTATTTGAACTGCTCATAACCAAAAGTATTTTTAAAGCACTTTTTATTGTGTGGCATAGTGGCTAACACTTCAGATAAGCCTTTATTTTGGCTTATTCTATTGTAATCCCCACAGGTAACTGACTCTCCAAAGTCTACAGTAAAGAATTCTCACTCTTTCTCAGAGAGTTGACTGTTGTCACACCCGGGACACACAGGACAGAGGAGCCAGGACTGCTGACCACTGCACTTCTCTCTTCACTCACCTTTACAACCCACTAACGAACAAAGTACCTCACAGGCTCAGAGTTCCAGAAACCTTGCCTGTGAATGTGGACCTATGTTATAGTTTCCAAAATGTTGCAGCCTTCAAGTCAGCAGTCCTCTGTCATTAATTCCTTGTGTGAAGTTAAGCAGGTCACAGAACTATGTTATGTGCCTCAACCTCCATATCTGTGAAACAGAAGTGTTAGAATAGATGATTGCTAAGGCACTTTCTAGTCAAATACCTCTTGGGTTCAATGGATTTAGCTTTTATTTAACTTTTCTATGAGCCATACAACATGGAAATAATGAAGTTATAAAGTTGAACAGATACATAAAAATGTAGAAATTGTGCAGTGGGAATATCAATAAGGTTTCATGTGTTGACGTTTCCATTAATGGGTGGAGAAAAAGCTGACTGTAAAGTTTGGTTCCTATGATGTCAGTGAACACCGTGAGGTTAACAAAACCTACTCACATTCTGCAAGCCAAATTGTTTGTTATATTACTTCCAAATCTCAAACAGCGTGGCTAACGAGGAGGGGCTGATGCTTGCAGAAGCGACTCTTCTGCAGGTGCCAGTGAGCCACTTCCTCCTTCGCTTCGCTCCTGGCATCCAAGTGCCATTTGACCTGGATGATCCAAATCTGCTTTTACCAGTAGTAAAGTTGAGTAAGTCAAGCACTGTTTATTCAGTGCCTGCTTAATTTTCAACCTACTCAAGGACCTATATACATAAACTTCGTGTGTGTGTGTTTGTGTGTGTGTGTGTGTGTGCAGTCAGATCTAAAGAATTTTTGAAGAAACAGATTTGAATCTTTTGGAATTCTTTAAAAAGTGTTTTGAAGATGCCCAGTTTTTCCCAATATAAAGCAAATGAGAAAAATTACAATTTGATGTTGAAGTAATAAGTAAGATATATTTAAACAATAATCTTAGAGGATGCTTAATTTTCATACTTTTGTATATAATACTGATGTCCCTTCCTAAGAAATGATGTTTCAGTAACACAGTAAGTCAGTTATTAAAGTCAATACATGACATAAACTGAAAAATACTCAGAAAATCTCAAAACATATCTAAAAATATTGTATTTCTTGATATCACTATTTTTGAGAACTTAATAATATTTATTGTCATCCAACAAAAATAGGATATATTCTTATCAGAATTAGAAGCTAAAAGGGATATGCTTTTTATCTAGCAAATTCTATTTAATCTTTTTTTTTCTCTTTGTATTTACTCCTGGGTCTTCTGTTGTAATTTTCTCATATCAAACAAATTATAATCTTCATAATTGCAATAAGAGAAAAAAGGAGTGAAATTATTCAAGGCAGAAGGATGAAAATTACCAGTTTTAATTAGTTTTATATTGGGTAAATGAATTGCTGTTTGGGAGCTGAAAGTACACATTCAGCTCTTAGGGGAACAATAATGTGTCTGGGGAGTGGCAAGGGAAGAAACAAAATGAATGATTGGTTTTCAACTAGAATTGCTGTATAGATTACAATAAAATAAGAAAGAGCAATAAGGACCATTTGCTTGCAAATGAATTGAATGAAATTATATTCAATCATAACTCTACTTGCAAAACTCACTTGGAAAAAGTGTGCAGGGATACTCTTAGACCTGGACACACCATGGAGGTCTGTTGCTTCAAATCGCACAAACTGAAGGTGGTTTTTGGTCATCTCTTCTTTAATGTGTTTCATTCTAGAGGAGAGTTGAGGTGCAGTAGGAATTTGAGTGCTGTCCCTGGTGTTATCTGTAAAATAAAAAATGGTCTAAATCATTAGATCATGATGAACTGCGAAGTAAAATGAGGCTAGAGAATAGTGAATTAGTCATTATGATCATTAACAAAAGCATCATATGTTTCCATGTCTTTGGCTTATTCCTGAGAACATTGTCTCTAAACAGTCTAAGAGATTATCATCTGGGACGAGGTGAAGGTTAACTCTATTTGCTTAAGTAAATAGCAATATTATATGTAAGCACTTACTGAAAATGTCTTTGCTTATGGAAATTAGAATATTTTTACATCACTGCTTTGGCACCATATAAGGCTGTATATAGATGAGTATCATCGAAAAGACTTTGAGCTTCTTGAACTAACTGGTTTTACCCAAATAAAAAGTTCCTGTATGATTAAAGGTAAAATTATTTGCTTGTTTTTATTTTCTGTGGGTTTGCTTTTTTGTTTCATTTTCTTTGCCAAAAGGGCTTTATATCTTTATAATGGCATCTGAATCTAAGACATCTACATCTCTGTCAAATTTAAAATTTGTACAAATGAGCATATAAAAGTGTTTTTCAAGAATGAGAGTATAGGAGATGAAAAATCTAGACTGAGTACTCTATTTTAAAAAACTAGAAAACTTTTTAAAAAGTTTTTTTCAAGACTTTTAAGATAGTCTACAAATTCTAAAACTCTAGAGTTAGAAGAGACTGGAGATAACATCTAATTCAACCAACTCAGTAGCTTAAGTCCCAGAGAAGTACAACCAGGTTCCCTGAATCATGCTCTCAGTCCATCAACAAAATTGAAACTGGAACCCAGACCTTTTGATTCTCGGTGGGTGGCTCAATGCCATAAAATGACTGAATGTATCTAAAGTGTAGAGAAGGATCAGGAACACAGTACACATTATAGATGTTGGCTACTGTCTGACTTTTAGGAGACGCAGCAGATTGTAGTCATTCAGCACAAACCCTGAAGCTCATCTGCCTCCCTACAAATCCTGCCTTTGCCCTTGCAACTTTTCTTATCTCAGCTTTCTTATGTGCCTCAGCTTTCTCACTGACACAATATTACCTATTTCATAGGCTTGTTATGACGATTAAACAAGTTATTTAACAGTTCTTGGCAGACAGTAAGCACCATATCAATGTTTCTTAAATGCGTCAGGTAAGCACAATTACTCTCACCCTGGTAAATGGTACCATGATCATGTCTGAATCTGAATACCCATCAATCTGTCGCATCAGTGATGTTGAACAGCTGTAATTTTAAAGTGATGCTTGAGTATCATTTTTTGAGATATAATTAGGCTTTTAAAACATAAAGATTGACAGTTTAAAAACACAGATTAAGTAGATTTTAAGTACATGAAGTATGTGGAAATCAAATGACTGGTTCTACCTATGCAAATATATTAGGGATGCTGTCCCGTCACTGATAAATTTGGCTGCTCTGATGCTCCATAGGCTTTATAACTACCTTCCATTTAACAGAAACAATTAAGCTGTAGCAGTTACAGTGTTTTATGCCAAATTAGCAGTTGCTGTGTTCCCAAACTTATTCTGAAGTATTGGGTGTTCTACCCAAGATGAATAATTCTCCTTAAAGAA
Source organism: Balaenoptera ricei (assembly GCF_028023285.1). NCBI lineage: Eukaryota > Metazoa > Chordata > Mammalia > Artiodactyla > Balaenopteridae > Balaenoptera > Balaenoptera ricei. Next base: position 94,174,949 of record NC_082650.1, on the reverse strand, counting down.
AATAAAATTGATAGGCATTTTAAAATATGGAAAATTTTAGATAATCAGTATTCTAAACGTAATAAGCAATTACATGTAAACCATAAATATATTAATAACATAAAAAAATCAGAAGACATTTCCTATTAAAGGTATAGTCATTTTACTAGTTCACCAATAATACAATCACAGGTAATCATTAGTTCTTTGCCTTATCTGTATCTTCTACAGTTACTACAATAAATGTGTGCTATTTTAAAATAAGAAAAAGGTTTATCCACTCAATATAGATTTTTTTTTTTTTTTGTTACCACATACTATTTATACTGCACATATAGGGGCAGCCAGAAAAAGGCTGGGCACCCTTAGAGAGCTTTATATTATTGAGTGAGGAAACTATAGACAATAAACATGCCACCAAATGCAAGGGTGGGATAACTTATCATGGTGAAAGTGCTGGGGAAAAAAACAATCATCTGAAGTATTATTTCTGTGATATTTGATCACAATGTGGACAGGCCCAACCACTGATTCTCTCTAACGTCACCAAGTTGCACTATGGCTGGACAGTGAGTGTATATATTAGTTTGCTAGGGCTGCCATAACAAATACCATAGACCAGGAGGCTTAAACAGAAATTTATTTTCTTACAGTTCTGGAGAGTAGAAGTCCAAGACCAAGGTGTCAGCAGGATTGATTGTTTTCTTCTGAAGACCTCTCTCCTTGGCTTGTAGATGGCCATCTTCTTCACATGGTTTTCCCTCTGTGTGTGTGTTTCCTAATCTTTTCTTATAGGGACACCAGTCATATTGGATTAAGGCCCATTCTACAGAACTCATTCAACATTAATTACCTCTTCTAAAACTCTGTCTTCAAATACAGTCACATTGTGAGGTACTAGGGGTTAGAACTTCAACATATGAATTCTGGGGAGACACAATTCAGCCCATAATAATATACTGACCAGTTTCCATTTTCTTCAGGGTCCTAATCACCACCTGCCATGTTGTGTAATACATGTTTACTGTCTTTCACCACTTACATGTTAGCTCCAGGAGAGCTTACTTATTATGTATTTACTTACTTGCTATTGTATCCCCAGTACCTCCAAGCAGTACAGGCATATCATAGGCACTCACTGGCTATTCCTTTAATAATTTAATAATTAATGTGATTTAATTATTTAGTTAAGTAATTAATACATCATGTGATTTGACCTTGTCTAATTAAAAAGTAAAAATTGGCATCACATATTTTGATATGTATCCTAAGTATCAAATTTTCATTTAAAAGTTTAATTCTTTCACCAAATATGAGAGTCCTATTCAATCAAATTTCATTTTCATAGCATCAACTAATCTGAATTTTCTGACTTTCTTTTCTTCAAATAAATTGCACTTCTTAGTTACAATTAAACCTTTTGTTCAGCCCTTCCCAGATGTGTATGATAGAGCATACATGTGTATGATAGAAGAGCAGACAGATATTTGCCAGTTCATGGGCTCATTTGTTTTTCTTATACTGTGGCTCCTGAGATGTGCTCTCCTTTCCCATCTCCTTAGAGAGCTAATAAATTAAATCAATGTGCTTTTATAGAGGAAGTTTTATGACTGTGAGTTTTTAAGGTGAAAAATAAGAAAACATGAAAAACCAAGCAAATCTCAAAGCTCTATAACAGCTAGAAAGTCTTGGAGAAATATCCATGTTCCATGACAATGAGGACATATTTCAGTTACAGAGAACAAGCCATGGTCACTTATAAAAGGTAAGTTAAATAGGTGTTTGGGCTTTCAGAAAACTCATTTCAAAAGAGGAAAAGTGCCTTTGAGAGTACACTCTGTAATACATTCAGCTTAGGGATGTTTGCCATATTCCTTTCCTTCATCGACCTGGCTGCTCTGAGAGCCACACTGTTAATGCAGATGTGACCCCACCTTTGGCCACATCACATTAGCCCAGCAGTATTGGAAAATGCGGGTGGCAGAATAACCTGGTATAAAAGCCGGGACAAAAGCAAAAACAATAAAAGGTGAGGGTGGGGGGAGCTATTCTTTGAAAAAATACATTTTTAATAAATTCAAAGTAGTTATTACAGAGAAGAAAATACCACATTGAAATTCCTTACACTTATTTTGGAGATTTATTTTTATATTTATTTTGAAATTATTTATTGGTGGTTTGTTTGGAGTTGTAAACTTTCTGGTACTTGGGGCCTGTAAAAAATCTAGCCCTGGGCCAAAGAAGAAGACTGTGAATTAATCAAGTTGAATCAATCAATAATTATACCCACACCCCTAGGCATAGTTGATTGGTGAGAAGAGAGCTCATGACACAGTTCTTTTCTCAGATATTTTGACTTGAGATTAAATAATGGTAAATTCCATTTCTCTTTTATGGCTGAAACTATATAAAACAAAGGTCACAAACTGTGAAAGAGCCAGTGTAATCAGCAGATGTTTTCTCATTAGCCTTCCCAGTGTTTGGAAATTTTTTAAATTAGTTAACACTTAAATATCAGAAAATTTCGTATAAAAATCTTGAGTTCAACCTTCTCTTGAAAAAAGAGAAAGATTTGGCAACACTGGGTGAACATTTCTCTGCAGCAACCATTGGCTGGAACTCTGAGGTGGCCTTCAAATGGGGTATGTATGCATCTTCTAATTCATGGGTTGGCAAATGTTTTCTGTAAATGGCCAGATAGTAAATATTCACAGCTTTGCAAGCCATGTGGTCTCTGAGTGAGTAGCACTCACTACTTTCTCACCAGCACACCTCACTCACTGGCATTATCTGCCTGGCCCCTGTGGCATTTGTATTGATAGTCCCTGATGCTTGGAGGCTGTTGGTGCTCATGTTCTTCACTTCATGGAGAAATTCATGAAGCCAAACACAGAAAGAGACATTCATGAAGCCACGGAGAAATGCAGACATGAGAGATGGTATGAATTGCCCCCGAGGATGTTGACACCCTAAACCGTGGAACATGTAGAATACGTTAAACTGCAGGGCAAACAGGACTTTGCAGATGTAATTAAGGTTATGGACCTTAAAACAGGGACATTGTCTTGTATTATTCAGGTGAGCCCTTAAAAGCAGAGAACTTTCTCCAGCTGTAGGCAGAAAAGAGGTGTGGAAGACGAGGAATTCAGAGAAATTCCAAACATGAGAAATATCGGAGGCACTACTGGCTCAGAGATACAGAACCAAAGGCTTCCAGGAGCTAAGGGCCACTCCAGCTGGCAGCCAGCAAGGAAACAGGAACCTCAGTCCTATGACTGCAAGGAACTGGATTCTCCCAACAATGTGAATGATCTTGGAAGTGTATTGTTTCCTAGAATCTCTGGGTAAGAACTAAGATGGCCAACACCTTGATTTTGGCCTTGACATACCTGAAGCAGAGAAATCAGCTGTGCAAACCTAGACTTCCAATGTACAGAACTGTAAGATAATGAATTGTGTTCTTTTAAAATGCTAAATTTGTTATGGTGGCAACAGAAAATTAATATATATGGAGTCCTGAGAGTGTTCACTCTCAGGCTCTATGTCCTTCTTAGGCCCTGTGTGTAGTAAAGAATTTAACCTTGCCCAAAGAGAGCTCTGGCCTTTACCCTTGGCCCTGACTGGTAATCTCTAAGGCCTTAGAATGTCCTACCTGACAAGAGTGCCTTTGTTTTCCTTGTGTCTCTGGCCACACTAGAAAGTCCAGCAATGTCATTTATTATTGAGTCATGTGGTATCAGCTTGACCCCAGTGGAGCTGGAGAGTGAGGTCAGCCGTGTGGCCAGATGGCTGGAGCTCCAATAAAGACCTGCACACCAAGACTCAGGTGAGCTTCTCTGGTTCGCAATACTCCATTTACATTGTCACACACCAGTGCCAAGAAAATAGTGTTGTCCATGACTTCAGTGTCAGAGGACAAGTGGGAGTCTCATGCTTAGAACTTCCTTGGACTCTTCATCATGAATCCTTTCCTTAATTGAATTTAATCTGTATTTTTTTCATTGTAATAAACCATAACTTTGAGGATAATAGCCTTTGGTGAGTTCTGTGAGTTCTTATAGTTAATTATCAAAACTAAGGTTAGTCTTAGGGAACTCCCAATCTTGAAATTGGTTTCAGAAGTGAGAGTAGCCTGATAGACACTGTATCTCTAACCTTACACCCTGCTATATTTCTACCTTTCCAAACCTTGTTTGTTCAACCTTTTCATCGTGGATTCCTATGTGGAATAAATAATTTTAAAATTAATTTCTATCACTTGGATCCCAGAGATTTTTGACCAATACACTCATAGGCCAAAATAGCTATATTACTATTGATAACCCATAAATTTAGAATAACAGAATTTTTAGTATCTGGTCTTACATTTAGGTCTTTAATTCATTTTGAATTTATTTTTTTGTATGGTGTTGGAGATTGTGCTAATTTCATTCTTTTCCATGTAGCTACCCAGTTTTCCCAGCAACACTTATTGAAGAGACTGTCTTTTCCCCATTGTATATTCTTGCCTCCTTTGTCATAGATTAGGTGACCGTAGGTGCATGGCTTTATCACTGGGGTTTCTATCCTCTTCCATTGATCTATATTTCTGTTTTTGTGCCAGTATCATGCTGTTTGATTACTGTAGCTTTGTAGTATAGTCTGAAGTCAGGGAGCCTGATTTTTCCACCTCTGTTTTTCTTTCTCATGATAGCCTTGGCTATTCAGAGTCTTTTGTGTCTTTATAACATTGTAAAATTTTTTGTCTAATTCTGTGAAAAATGCTACTGGTAATTTGATAGGGATTGCTTTGAATATATAGATTACTTTGGGTACTATAGTCATTTTGACAATATTTGTTCTTCCAATCCAAGAACACGGTATATCTCTCTATCTGTTTGTGTCATCTTCAATTTCTTTCATCAGTATCTTATGGTTTTCTGAGTACAGATCTTTTGCCTCCTTAGGTAAGTTTACTCCCAAGTATTTTATTATTCTTGATGTAAATGGAATTGTTTCCTTAATTTCTCCTGATCTTTCATTGTTAGTGTATAGGAATGAAAGAGATTTGGGCATATTAATTTTGTATCCTGCAACTTTACTGAACTCATTGATGAGCATTAGTAGTTTTCTGGCAGCATCTTTAGTATTTTCTATATATAGTATCATGTCAACTGCAAACAGTGACAATTTTACTTCTTCATTTCCAATTTGGATTCCTTTTACTTCTTTTTCTTCTCTGATTGCCATGGCTAAGACTTCCAAAACTATGTTGAAAAACTCTTAGAGGAAAACATAGGCAGAACACTCTCTGACATAAATTGCAGCAAGATCTTTTTTGATCCACCTCTGAGAGTGATGAAAATAAAAACAGAAATAAACAAATAGGACCTAATTAAACTTAAAAGCTTTTGCATAGCAAAGGAAACCATAAGCAAAATGAAAAGACAAACCACAGATTGGGAGAAAATATTTGCAAATGAAGTGACCAACAAGGGATTAATCTCCAAAATATACAAACAGCTCATGCAGCTCAATATCAAAAAACCAAATAATCCAATCAAAAATGAGTGGACGATCTAAATGGATATTTCTCCAAAGAAGAAATAAAGATGTCCAAGAGGCACATAAAAAGATGCTTAACATCACTAATTATTAGAGAAATACAACTCAAAACTACAATGAGGTATCACCTCACACCAGTTAAAATGACTATTGTCAAAAAAGCCTACAAACAATAAATACTGGAGAAGGTGTAGAGAAAAGGGAACCCTCCTGTGCTATTGGTGGGAATGTAAATTGATACAGCCACTATGGAGAACAGTATGGAGATTCCTTTAAATACTAAAAATAAAACCACCATATGACCCAGCAATCCCACTACTGGGCATATACCCTGAGAAAATCATAATTCAAAAAGAGACATGTACCAGAATGTTCATTGCAGCCCTATTTACAATTGCCAGGACATGGAAGCAACCTAAATGTCCATTGACAGATGAATGGATAAAGAATATGTGGCACATATATACAATGGAATACTACTCAGCCATAAAAAGGAAAGAAATTGAGTTATTTCTAATGAGGTGGATGGACCTAGTCTGTCATACAGAGTGAAGTAAGTCAGAAACAGAAAAACAAGTACCATATGCTAATGCACATATATGGAATATAAAAAAACGGTACTGGTGTACCTAGTGGCAGGGCAGTAATAAAGACACAGACGTAAAGAATGGACTTGAGAACATGGGGGGTGAGAAGCAGGAAGCTGGGATGAAGGGAGAGAGTAGCACTGACATATATACACTACCAAATGTAAAATCGATGGCTAGTGGGAAACTGCTGCATAGCCCAGGGAGATCAGCTCGATGCTTTGTGATGACCTAGAAGGGTGGCATAGGGAGGGTGGGAAGGAGGCTCAAGATGGAGGGGATATGGGGATATATGTATACTTGTAGCTGATTCACTTTGTTGTACAACAGAAACTAACACAACATTGTAAAGCAACTATACTCCAATAAAGATATAAAAAATAAAATAAAATAAAAATATAGCTACCATATGATCCAGAAATCCCACTCCTGAGCATATATCCAGAGAAGACCATAATTCAAAAGGATACATGCACCCCAATGTTCATTGCAGCACTATTTACAATAGCCAGGACAAGGAAGCAACCTAAATGTCCATCAACAGAGGAATGGTTAAAGAAGATGTGGTACATATGTGCAATGAAATGTTAGCCATTAAAAAGAACAAAATAATGCCATTTGCAGCAACATGGATGGACCTAGAGATTGTCATACTGAGGGAAGTATGAAGGGCAGAGAAAGACAAATATCATCTTATATGTGGAATCTTAAAAAAAAGGTACAAATGAACCTATTAACAAAACAGAAATTGAGTTACAGATGTAGAAAACAAACTTACATTTACCAAGGGGGAAAGGGGGGAGAGATAAATTAGGATTAACATATACATACTATATATATATAATAGATAACTAATAAGAATCTTCCGTATAACACAGTGAATAGTCAACACTCTGTAATGACCTATATGGGAATAGAATCTAAAAAATAATAATAATAATAACAATTTTACTTTTAGAAAAAACTTGAGAGATCATGCATTGCAACCCCTCCATTTTCCAGATGAGCAACCTAGTGGGGAAAGAAAACTGTAAAGCATTTTATAAATGATAGGTGTATAAATTATTTTAAGTGTTCTGACTTTCAGGCTAGCATCTTCAACCAACAACACAATATCACTAATTCAAATACAAATTTGGGATTAGCAACTAGACCCATATGCCAGTTTGTCCCAGAGTCCTTACCAGTATAGCTGGAGTTTGGGTGAAATTCACCACCAGGAGTGCTAGCTGATGCTTTGAGGGGCAATGGCTTTATCACTATTGTCTGATCTTTGGAGTCCTTGTCATCTTCTGGCAAATGAGATTCAGCAGAGCCAGGTCCCATGACTGGTTTGTTGGTATCCCCCAACTTGTGACACACCATTTGGTTTCTAATCCTTTCTGTAGAAATAAAGAAAAATGTTAAGATCTTCTGCCCATTTTTGATTAGGTTGTTTGTTTTCTTGATATGGAATTTTATGAACTGTTTGTGTATTTTTTATATTAACCTCTTGTTGGTCTCATTGTTTGCAAATATTTTCTCCCATTCCATATGTTGTCTTTTCGTTTTGTTGATGGTTTCCTTTGCTGTGCAAAAGCTTTTAAATTTGATTAGGTACCATTTTTTAATTTTTGCTTTTATTTCTTTTGCCTTGGCCTAAAAAAATATTGACTGATGTAAGAAAATATTGCTACAATTCATGTCTTCTAGGAGTTTCATGGTGTCATGTCTTATATTTAGGTCTTTAAGTCATTTTGAGTTTATTTTTGTATATGGTGTGAGAGAATGCTTTAATTTCATTGATTTACATGCAGCTGTCCAACTTTCCCAACACTGCTTGCTGAAGAGACTGTTTTTTCTCTATTGTATATTCTTGCCTTCTTTGTCAAATATTAATTGACCTTAGGTGTGTGGATTTATTTCTGGGCTCTCTATTCTGTTCCATTGATCTATATGATGCTTTTGTGCCAATACCACGCTGTTTTGATTATTGTAGCTTTGTGGTATTGTCTGAAATCTGGGATGGTTATACCTCCAGCTTTGTTCTTTTTCCTCAGGATTGCTTTGGCAATTCTGGGTCTTTCGTGGTTCCATATAGATATTAGAGTTATTTGTTCTAGTTTTGTGAAAAACGTCATAGGTAATTTGATAGAGATCACATTAAATCTGCAGATTGCTTTGGGTAGTATGGCCATTTTATCAAAATGAAATAGACATTTCTCCAAAGAATACATACAGATGGCCAGCAGGCACATGAAAGGATGCTCAATATCACTAATTATTAGAGTAATGCAAATCAAAAGTACAATGAGGTATCACCTCACACCAGTCAGAATGGCTATCACCATAAAGTCTACAAATAAATGCTAGATTAAAAAAGGGAACCCTCCTACACCTTTGGTGGAAATGTAAATGGGTGTAGCCACTATGGAAAGCAGTATGGAGGTTCCTTAAAAAACTAAAAATAGAGCTACCATATGTTCCAACAATCCCACTCCTGGGCATATATCCAGAAAAGATGAAAACTCTAATTCAAAAAGATACATGTACCCCAATGTTCATAGCAGCACTATTTACAATAGCCAAGACATGGGAACAACCCAAGTGTCCATAAACTGACGATTGGTTTAAGAAGGTGTGGTATGTGTGATATATATATATATATCTATATATATATCTATATATATAGATATATATATATAGATATATATATAATGGAATATTACTCAGCCCCAAAAATGAAATATTGCTATTTGCAGCAACATGGATGGACCTAGAGATTATCATACTGGGTGAAGTAAGTCAGACAGAGAAGGAGAAATATATGATAATCACTTATATGTGGAATCTAAAAAAGTAAGACAAATCTATATACAAAACAGAAATGGACTTACGGTTTCTGTAGTAGATTTAACTGTTTTCATAGGAACAAACTTATGGTTACCAAAGGGGAAAGGAAGAGTGGGGAGGGAAAAAATTAGGAGTATGAGATTGACAGATACACATCACTATATATAAAACTCATAAACAACAAGGATTTACTGTATAACACAGGGAACAATATTCAATATCTTGTAATAACCTATAATGGAAAATAATCTGAAAAAACGTATATAACTGAATCACTTTGCTGTACACCTGAAACTAACACAATATTATAAATCAACTATACGTCTATTTAAAAAAAGAAAGAAAAATGTTTAAAAATGTTGGCACTGTTTTCAACTGTCTTTCAATATGATGTAAAGACGAATACTTGAGAAAATAATTTATTCCTAGGCAGTGACATACCAAATAAGGGGCAGTGGGAGTAGTTCACCCTGGTTTTAAGCCATATGGGGTTGCATTTTCTGTAGATAATTTTAAAACAATAATAAAGTTTACAAAAGCCTAACTGCATTTTATTGTTGCCATGCACTGGCCATTTGTACTGTCCCTGCCTTGGAACACCACTCTTCCTAGAATTGAGACTGTTGTCCAAATCAACTCCTAGTTTCAGCACTGTTTCAAATCCACTGGAGTCTAGTTGGACTTCCAACATGTGTTATGAAAACTTGATCCACATCTTTATTGTGGCCTCTCTCAGTAATGATCTTTGTACTCATTCTCAGAGCAGAAATATTCTTCTCTTCTTACATATATGTTCCTTCTGTTCTGTACTCTTTTGTTCACACTACTATTTTCCTAGTTCTACTCCCTTTAAATTCTTATTATTTTTATATATTTATACTGCAAGCCTATATTTTCCTTCGTTTATGTTGCCTATGTAGGAATAAATTTTCTTTCTTTCTTTGCTTCTCCCATAGAAGAGAAGAAAAATGTTTTATGAAGAAAAGACCAAATGGAGATTGTCTTTGACTACGTATTCTTGAGGGATCATAGTAGCAAGATACCTTTTGAGTTGGGTATATCCACTTCTCCTATTTCAGTTGGAAAAATATGTAGTTTAGTGTCTTCCTTTCTTGTCTTTCTTAATTTACTCATCCTGCTGGCTTTAGTCTCATTACCTTCATCTCTGGTGTCCTGTAATAATTAATAAACAAAAAGTCAAATAACAGATCACGCATACAATGAAATTTGGAGGTCAAGAAAAAATGATGATATAAAAATGACTCTAGTTGACTTTAAAAACAACGTAAATTTTGTTGTTTCCACATCCACTTGAATAATTCAAAATTAAGAGGCTCAACATTCTGCTGACAGGATGGATTTTCTGTATCTCCTTTTATATGTGGTACAAAAAATATCACCAAATAAATTAAAATCTTGCCCTAGTCAAGATTTTCTATATTTTTTACTCTGGGATATTTTGCATTATTTATTCTTAAGTAATTTTACCAAGCCCATTTTAGCTTTAAAAAGCCCTCTTTTATAATTTCTCTCTCTCTTTTTTTAGGATCTCTAATGTTTTTGACCAGAGACATAAGTATTATACCTAAGGAATTAGATTCTCCTCTTCTTACCCTCATCCTAATTGCATCAATATTTACTTCAAAAAAGCACATGCTTTCATAAAATTCTATTTTGTGACTGTATTTTATGTATGTGAAACAATGTCATGCTCAAACTGTTTTATAGCTTGGGAAAACCTAAAGAAAAACATATCAAAACAAAATAACCTAACTTCAACACTCTAGTTATAATCTTTGACAGGATCCCTTGACAGAGCTGTCAAGGGCAATTCCCCACGGGGAGCTGGACAGTGAGGCAGGGGCTGGGGATGGAGAGCTCTGGTGTCTCTGCCCCATCAGTGGACAGAATCATCCTTGCAGTCCTGAGTCACAACTGAAATAAATAAGAATTTTTTAAAATAAAAAGCTGACATTGATTTTTTTCATTATCCACTTTTATTTTTAATTCACTGAAATAATTTTTAAAAGAATCAATTATTTTCTACTCAAGTGGCTTGATACTCTATGCACATCATAATGTACTGACTACAGATTCTATTTTAAGTTTTGTTTAGGGGTCATTACTTCTACCAAGTCAACTTTTCTGTTTTTTTTTTTAATGAAGTGTAATTGACTTACAATATTATATTAGTTTCAGGTGTACAATATTCAATATTTTTATAGAGTATACTCCATACAAATTTATTATAAAATATTGACTATATTTCTTGTGCTGCACATTACATCTTTGTAACTTATTTATTATCTACCTAGTAGTTTGTATCTCTTAATCATCTACCCCTATTTCACCCATCCCTCCCCACACCTCTCCCCTTTGGTAGTTTGTTCTCTGTATCTGTGAGTCTGTTTCTGTTTTGTTGTATTTGTTCTTTTTTTTTTAATTCCACATATAAGTGAAAATATATAGTACTTGTCTTTCTCTGTCTGACTTATTTCACTAAGGATAATATGGCATATATATATAATGGAATATTATTCAGTCATAAAAAATGAAGTTTTGCCATTTGCAACAACTTGGATGAACCTGGAGGGAATTATGCTGACACTGGTATTTTTAATGTTTTTTTTTTAAAAACTCCTCATTGTGGTTTGAGGTGAGACGGTCAGGGTCAAAAACTATATTCTAAAATGTTTTGAGCTAGTTTCTTTTTGAAGAGCTATTTCTGAAGTTTCCATCCCTGGAGGCAAGTTATAAATACATGTCCAGAGTGGTTGCTGGGGTACAGCTGTACCATTTGTCAATTAAATCAATTCAATCTCTGAAGACTAAAAGAAGAAACATGAATTTAACTGTTTTGTGTCTACATGTAGTTATGATACATTGTTCTTATTGTTACCACGTTTATTAAAAAGATATATTTCATAGGTTAAATCTTTGTGTGATTTTTTTTCAAGGAACTAATATTTATTAAGCACTTAATGTATACTAAATACCAACATTATGCTTTAATTTTTTAAAATTTTATTATGGTTAGAACACTTAAAGTGAGATCTAGCCTTTTAAATTTTGAAGCAATTTTTAAGTTGGACGAAATTTTTTTTTAACATCTTGTGTGATTTTAAGTTTCACTTTTTAGAAAATTGTGGTCTTTCACTACAGATAATCTTATATTTGGATCAGGTGATATTTATTGTTATAGTCATTTATTTTTTTCTAGTAGTTAATAATTTTATTCAACTATTTGTGTAAATTTTCCCTATGCACTTTGGATAGGATTCTGACAGTGACATACTAGCCTTATTGTATATATTCACAATTTCTAAGACTGCATTGCCAGAAATATACATTATATAGTTGTAATTTTGGTAAATGTTTTTACATATTCATGTCTCTGGTTATTTTTAAGAAGTCGTCTTTAGAAAATGACGTATTAGGCCAGTTACATAAATTTCAAAGGAAACTGAGCAGACTAATATTTGTGTTAGTTTGATTCATTAGGGATCCTCTCATACACAGATTGATGGAATCAAATGAAACAAATTTTAAGATTTCTTCCAGCTTCAAACTCTAACTGCAACCAAATAACAATGTGCTACAATTGAGCACTCTGTCAGGCACATTTCTTCAGCATAACCCTCAAGATGGTAGAATCTCCATCCTACAAATGAGAAAAGTGAGACTCTGAATAACTTGCCCAAGGCCACAAAAGTGAAAGGAAAGTAGAGAGTATTGATGCAAACAGGCCCTCTGGTTTCCAAAATGCCATTCTGCTTCCTAAATTTCAGAGACTCAAACCCAGAGAATGTTTATTTTAGTAATTTTCACCTGCCTTCATATAAACCAGACCAAAAGAGAAAGTTTATTAAGAGAAAAACAAGGACAATTTATCGAGTTCCTAAACTGAGAATTTCACCAATAAAAATCCTAGAACTGTCATAGTATGTGCCTCTGACTCCAAAATAGATGCTCAATTTTTTTTCAAATGAAGAATACATTTAGTTCAGTACTTTGATTTTCCTTTATATATGAAAATGATCATTTCTATAATAGTTCAAACAAATTTAGTGGATCCCTGATTTACCTCACCTCCAATAAGTATTTTTATTCTCTTTAATCTCTTAACTACATTTAGTTACAATGTGAATGATGTTTCAGTAAAAAAATCTACTAGTCAAGATTCATGTGATTTGAGTCCTAATTCTGACTTTTCCACTAAGTAGCAAGTCCTCTGGATCCTTGGTATTTTCATCTGTAAACACTGCTATAAGTACAATTCCCAAAAGTATATTAACATTTTACAAGTATTTTTATAACCAAACAATATGTTATATCTTATTTAATACTCACAACTTCCAGGGAACATTTATTATCACCTACATTTTGCCAAGGCAGAAACAGGTTTAACAGGGTTAAATGATTTGTTCAAGGTCATATGACTGCCAAGGAAGAATGGGAATTATCTGGGGAGCTTCCCAATCACCATAGAGGACAGCTGAACTAGATGAAATTCCACTTCTATTTTATAAGATTATCTGTATGACTTGTAAAAATTTGTTCACTCAACTCCCTCAGTTACATATTCTTCTACAATTATATTGTGTTTTAATAACTCTTTCCTGAATAAGGGTTAAAACCATCTTAAGTCACTATCAGCTTAAACTTCATCAGTCCAAACAATGAGGACTATGGGTAAGGTAAAGTCAAAGACATAAAAATAAATAAAACATGGCCCCTTTCATAAAGACTCTTACAATCTAGTATAGGCGATAAAGTGTTGTTATTGAAGTTGAAGGTTCCCATGTTACAAAGAAAGAGATATAGTTAGGCTATCCTAGTTCAGAGGCAGCAAACTCAATGCTGAGCCGGTAACAGAGACTCAGTGGGCTGTATGCTGAACACCAGAGCTGACATCCATCCAAGGAAGGAACCAACGTGTGGCTCTAGCCAATAGTTGCCATGACAAAATGTGGCCCTAGTGATGTCAGTTTTCCAAATTTCCAAGGAATGCCAGAAATCTGGATTTTCATTTGAAATTTTATGATTTTTTAAATGTTGGCAATCAATTTAAAGTATAAAGTAGGTAGTAAAGAAGAAAAGAAAGATACTCAATTCCCATATAGCCAGATCTCAAAAAGACTGGAATGTTGTTCAGAATATTCAGCAGTGCTAGAGGCCCTGGGCACAATGATAGCAGCAGAGACCACCTATCTTTTCCCCAGCAGTGGTGGCTAGTACAGATGGTCAAGATATTTAACCATTAGTACAGATAATAAAAATAACAAATATTTTTATTTTACCTACTATGTGTCAGCTCTCTTCTAAATTCTCTGCGTTTCGTCTCAGAACAACTATTTGACATATATGCATTGTCATCTCCATTTTAGAGATGAGTAAAATTGAGTCAAAGAAAGACTAATTAGCCCACACATCTTGTAAGTGGTAGAGCTAGGACTCGAACCCAGGAAATTGACTCCAGAGCACAAGTGCTTAACGCATTGTTAATGAATACGGTCAGTCAGAATGCCCCAGAATCATTGCTGGGGTGCTGGGAAGCCAGGACAGGATTCTAGAGGGTCCCTGCAGGACCAGGTGTTAATTCTTTAGTAGATGGATTATGGAGAGGTATAAGGGTCCCAGGGAAACAGTAGGAGAGCTATAGAAGTTCAGAGGATTGGGGTACCTTCAAGGGACTCTTGTCAGCAGCTGTTTACCAACCTGTTTAGAAATGTTTATCAAGTAGTTGACATTACAGGTGCAGCCGACAAATTTCCTGGTTGCACTGTTAAGTCGGACAAGCAGTGCTTGATGCGTAGTAAGTACTAAATAGATGTTAGTCATAATTATCTTTACCCAGGCACCATGCATTATTGAGGATCTCTGCTTCAAAGATACCTTTTTCTAGGCTACCTCATGGGCCCTAAACTCATGAGAGATGACTTCTATTCAGTCAGGCTCTAATCCCTCCCTTTTCTAAGCATCTCTAGACTCTGAACACAGTAAACTAGTGGAACCTCTCAGAGAGGTGAGGATATGTCAAGTAGTCCGAGGGTTCTCAGTGGGGAGCCAACATACTCATGCTTGTAATCTACAGCACTACTATTAAACAGGCAAACTGTTTTATAAATAGGGTCTTCAGAGAGTCTTCAGGGAAACTAGGCCAAGCTTAAACAGAAGAGGGGACACTTGAACTAAAGATAGAAAGAAGTCAATAAACAAAGCTGGAAAAACCATGAGCATAAACACAGATATGTGTGAACATGCAAATCTTATTTATGTTTAATTTGGACAGTCTCAAAATTCTACTACAACAGGTTGACTCTGATTTCTTTTGACATTTCCACCAGAGAATCTTTTCACACTTCAGATACGTTTCTACTATCATTCTATCAGATAACTTCAGTTCATACACAGGAATGGCCTTTAAAGAATATTTCATATTACAAGATATTTTTATAATTCATGTTTTTCTTATCACAGCATTTCCTTTGAAAATTGTTTATATGGCTTAATATGTTTGTCATTTTGCATTTCCACTCTGTGGCTGATCAAGTTAACTAAAAGATTTAACCTAAACGGTTACTGCCAAGCATTAAATTTAGGCATAATTTGACCTAATAAGTTTCTTTCCAATGAAGTAACCAGTGTTATTTAAATTCTAGATATCACTGATTCTGTTCATTTACTTTTAATTTTCTCTAACAGTTACATTTTCAATGTCAATACTTTAAAAATCTTTGTTTTAACCTCTGTATACTGGCTATAGTCTGAGGTATAATCATTAATGCATTTACCATACACTCTGATTTTGTTGATGAGGGGAGATGCATGAAACAGCCAGCAAGAAAAAAAAAAAAATAACCCACATCCCTACATCAAGATTTTTTGTTTCTTTTTTTATTTTTGTTTTTGTTTTTGTTTTTGTATTTGCTTGCTTGCTTTTTCATGTACCTCCCCTCATTAATAAAATCAGAGTTTGGGGTTGACATGTACAAACTGTTATATTTAAAATGGATAAGCAACAAGGACCTACTGTACAGCGCAGGGGAAAAAAAGCCACATCAAGTTTTAACCTGTGTTAGAAATAATGTTAAAAAGGATCAATGATTATCAAATTTAAAAGAATATATCTAAGAGAAAAGAATTTCAGTTTCCTTAAAATGTATTCTTCAAAGAAAAGGGGAAGAAATGTGTTCAAAATATTTGCAGAAAAGATGTTTCAAAGAACACATTGTAAACTTACATCAGCTTATCTAAAAATATCCATACCTATTAAACACTATTCCTACTTCCGGTAACTTGGTCTAAGAAAATAATTCAAAATATGTAAAGTTATATGCATGTCCAGTGCCATCTTTGTTACAATAGTGAAAATTTGAAAGCAGCATTAAGTAGGAAGAGTTAAATACAGTGTGGTAATTCTCTTCAATAATTCCCCGTTTAAAAGTACGTGCTTCCATTTCCCACATTTTTCACTTAGATTACCACAGTCATTACCGACTTTCTCCTTGCCTTCAGTGTTACCATTCTCCTACCCATCCTCCAGACTTCTGCGCATATCACTTCTCTAAATCACAATTTTGGTCTTGTTATTTCTCTGCTTAGGATACTTCCACAGTTTCCTATCTCCTTCAGGAAAAATTCAAATTAGTATTCTCTGAGGCCCTGTATAACCCAGCCTTACCAATTTCTCCAAACCCTAAGGCAATGATTAGTTTAGCCCAAGCATCATGATTCCTTAAGTGCCAAGTATGTATTTAGGTGCCCCTTCTAGAATTAAGAACTTCTGCAACCATAAACCAAGGAACTACTTAGACCTCCCAATATCCACTTGGGCAATCTAGGGTAGAGATTACAGTGATCTGAACTAGGATAATGGCTGTGGAGATGAGGCAAAAAATGAGCATACTACACATATATTTGGGAGGTAGATTTGGCAGGTTGTTGATTGACTGGATATAGGAAATAAAGTAGACAGAAGGATTAAAGATAGCAGTAAGGTTTCTGACCAGGAAACTCAAATGAGGAGGAGACCTGAGAGGCAAGTTTCTGGGTTCTATTTCGGGTATATAGAATCTAAGATAAGTGTGTCATCTGGAGGCACCCAGCAAATATTAGCCATATGGGTCAGAACCCAAAAGATGAAACAAAAGGAAAAAAGCAAAGGCCTGACAGTGGTTGGAATTATTAAGGAAAAAAGAGCAGAGATTGAAAAAAATAAGGACTAAGATAAAAATGAGAACAACAATATTTAATGATTAAACATAGAAATTGAATCCCAGACAGTAGTCAGAGAACAAAGGATGAGAATGTGAAAGAAAAAACTGGGACAGGATGGCTTCATTGACATCGAAAGATAAAAGCTGTATTTAAAAGAAGGGAGCACCAATAGGCCATGCTACCGAAATGATAAATAAAGTTAGTATTAAAACTTGCCCATTGTTTTTTGCAACCAGGTCACTGGAGGCCTTGGTAAGAGCAGTTGCAGTGGAAGAATGTGAGCAGCAGCCAGACTGCAGTAAACTGAGGAAGACTGAGAAGTGCTTAGTCCTGGGTCCACACACAGTAAGTGTACCAGAGATGTTCACTACTACCAAGTGGAGACAGGCAGGAAATACAACTCAAAAATACAAGAGAAGAAGACAGAGAGGATGGCCACTGGAAGAGTGCATAGGGGTCCAAGAAAAGTTTATGTTGTTTTTAGGAAGAAAAGACTTACATGTGTTGTATTTAAATACTTAATGAAAGGAGTCTATAAAGAAGGAGATGTTGAAGAAAGGAGAAAAAGGATAAAGCGAGATCCCTGAAAGGGCAAAAAGTATGGAAACTAGAGTTGAAATGAAGGAATAACTTTAATATATCTCCTTCCATAAGAGGAAGTAAAGAAGATAGAAGATAGAAGGTTAGAGGAGGGGAGAAGAGGAAAAATCTAGAGGAAGAGGAGAATTAGGAGTAGGAGAGAAAGAAGGGAATCCTCAACGTTTAATGAGTGCTTTTCAGATGACATAATTGTACCTCAGTAAGATTAATTGCACCTAATGAGTGGCAGAATCTGAATTTAAAACTAATTTTAAACTTTGATCTTTCTTATGCATTCTGGGTGTGCTCAGACAGTAAAGATATGGAAAACTAAAGGTTTAAGAAGAATGGAAGTGGTTTGACATAGACATAGCAGACAACGAGAAAAAGCCAACTCAGGAAACAAAAATGTCTAGTGCCTAAAAGAACTGAAGACTTTAAAGTTTTAAGGCACCAATCTTCACAGGTAAATTATTTTTCTCCAGCAAAGCTCTTTTGGGGTTGTGAAAAACACAGCGTTGAGGTTTTGTGATGATACAAACTCAGGAAGACAATGACAAAAATAAGTTGAAGATATTGGCAAGTAAGAGGCTAAAATAATGAGACATGAAATCCAAGACAGATGGCATAGGAAGTGAAATCAGGAAAGACTGACAAAGAGGACCTAGTCAAGGGATTGGATAGTCCTAGAAGGGGCCATTTTAGATATACCCTTGAGCTTAATATATTGACTAGAATAAAATGGAAATTGATTAAGTATTTTCTAATAAATGAATGAATGAATGGCAGCCAAGGTCTACCATGTTGAAATACAAGGCCAGAAGGGACATTTGATTCAGATCTCTCCTTCATAAATAATACCAAATGAGATTTCTTTGAATGTCCAACAGGACCTGATAGTAATACAATAGGTTGACATAATCAAAACAGCTTTTCTAGATAAAATATTATGTGGAATCCTTCAAAGTTTTCTCGAGAAAGGCTTAGAGAAAGAGAAGCTTCTGCTGGTGACAAGCTGCTCCACAACTCTGTCCCCTCTCCCCATTAATTTCACCTTTCTTTCAGGGTTTTTTTCACCGTATTTATCCTCAAAACGACACCTTATCTCCAGGGTTATGATTACTCCCTTTAAAACATAGAATCTTATTTCCAATGCTTCCTTATAGCATAGCTGAAACATGCTAATATTTCAAAAGAATGTTCTAAACATTAAAGAACTATATGAAAGAAAATAAAGAAAACTCAGAAACATTAAAGAGAACCAAAATATTCACTTTCTGTAGTCCTGGCAGTTAACTATGTTTGTATACTCTGTTCGGTTCCATGTCTTATTTAAAACGTTGGTCAAATTATTCTCCTTTTAAGTTGTCTGGCTCCCCAGATAAATAAACATCATTTGTAGTTTATTTAAAAACTTCAGGGATTTCCCTGGCTGTCCAATGGTTAAGAATCCGAGCTTCCACTGCAGGGGACACAGGTTCAATCCCTGTGGGGGAGCTAAGATCCCACATGGCAATAAATAATTAAATAGAAAAAGAAAAACTTCAACACTTCTTTATGGCCTAGTGAGTAATTCACTCCTTCCATCAAGTTGTTTCTGCAAAGTCACTTTAGTCTTACACTAAATTAGAGAGTCCCTGAGATCATTATACACAAGGACTCAACTTATAGAAAATAAGATATTCTTACAAAGACACTATCCACACATCTACTTATTCTAAAAACTAGACCTTCATCTATGTATTTTAAAGAATTTTCATCCTTAAACTGTGTTGCATTTTAGGAGCCTTCATCTGAATACATGAAAAGCAATAAGAAATTTGAGTCTTTTTTTTAAACTTCACATTCCAACCTAAGAGTGCCATCTCCATCCTTTGAAGTGAAACTATGCATCGACAAAAAATACAAACAAATTTTTTGGAAGTTACAGAGAATCCAAATTTTACTTAATATAATGGGCTAAAATGGGATGGGCTATTTGGAAAAGTGTCAAGCTTCTTATCCTCAAACTCATTTGTGGAGAGGTTAGAGAGTCAAATGTCAGAGATGAACCAGATCATTTCCAGTTCTACCACCACAGATGCTCACCACCTTTGCAATAAAATAATCTATATACTAGTTGGTAGATTAGGTGGAACATAATATATATCCACATCCGCCCAAGAATTATAGAGAAACTATCATTATAAAAAGCCTCTGTGTGAAGCAATTGTCACAGTGTAAATGATATGGCTGTTCCTCATATGAAGAGTTCTGGATCTTGCTTCCATTCCCAGCAAGATGACAAATAAGCAACATCAGCACCAAGCCCAGAGCAAATCGCAACTCTGGGGGCAAAGCAAAATCTGCAACAGTACATTCTATACAAGAAAAAAAAGCCTAATCAGTAGTTTCAGAGAAGGGAAAATATGATCTTATAAAGGTCTAACACCATGTTATTTTCATCACATGAAACTAAATAACAAAGGAAGCTGAAATAATAAAGGAAGCAAAACGTTCGGTCAATTCTCTGGGCTTGGTGCTAGTATACCAGTCTTACTTTGCTTTTTTATAAGTGAACCAAAAAAGAAATCTCCACGTTTTCCAGAGAAATTAAGATTTTCACCTAAAGATATATTTATCTGTGTAGATAGGATGAAAGTAATTTTTGAAGGCTTTGTGGATAGGCAGAAAAGCAACAAATATACTTCAGTAGTAAGAAAAGACTTGTAGAAAATTATTAATGTATATTTAGCATATAATACAATATATATAATATTTATGATAATGGATTCTTGTAATACGGTTGAAATAAGATCCAAGAACATTATAGAACTGTTGGTGAAAATATCAACTGATAGGCTGCAGTAGATAAAAATACTGGGTCTCATCAAAAATATTTTAAATATGACAGGAGAAGGCATTCTATCTTTTTAAAAATATGATGTGCCTATAACTAGAATACTAAATATAGTTCTCATCACTATACCTTAGGAAAGACTTAATGGGCTAGAAGTGAATAGATGTGTGTTTATATAAATGTATACCACATATAATTTTTTCATTATGACATAGAAAAGCAAATGAAGTTCTACCATGTAAAGAAAAAGTGTAAAACTCTTTAAGGCTATAAAAATGAAAACTTAGGGAAGATATTACTAGTCAGTCTAAAATATACTAAAGTATGTATGATAACTAACTCCTGTTTCATGAGTGCTCACTGTGTTGTAAGCACTATTCTAAGCACTTGGCATGTATTAAGATATTTAATCCGTCCACAATACCTCTTCCATTTGGTAATATTAATGTCCAAATGAAGCACAGAGAAGTCCAATAATTTGCCCCATGTGACACCAATAGTAAGTAGTAGAGCTGAGATTAAAACACAGACGTTTTGGCTTCAGGGAATGTACTCTTAGCCACTGCATGTGAAACACAAACCTAATTTTTGACATTGAGAGAGGCACTTAATGAACTGGAAGAAGGTACATTTGAGGCAAATGAAAATAAGTGTAAAATGAGCTAAAAACCTTGAAATCTGAAAACAAGACTTTGAATTCTAAAAGACAAAACACATTTAAAATATAAAAATAGAATCAAGAAGTCTTTATAAACTTGCACACACAGTAGCATAGAGCAGGAAAAGTAGGGTAAGTTGGGGTAGGTAAATCTCTAGCCTTGAGTGCGGCCTCCCCCGGTGCCACGCTTGCTGCTGACACATACAGAGGCTGCAGAGGATGAGAAGCCTCTGGTCTCACCCCAGCTGGCACCCATTTCTCTTCCACATTTCAATGTGGAAGGCTCAGCCTTTTGTGTCCACCTGGGTGGATGTTTTCTGTATTGAGCCATAAGCATCTACAGGGCAGAGAGTAGATCTTACCCAGGTCTCTTGGCATATCACGCAACTCAGTGCCGCACTCAAGGTTTTTGATAGATAGATTTTAATTTTGATAACTTGATGTGCTGCTATTTTCCTCAATTTCACAATGTCATACACACATAGGGTGTATATTGAGGAACAAGAAAGTGTTTTTGATCTATTTTCTTTTCACCGCTGATAAGAATTTGGCTGAACGCATGACTTCATGACATTGGAATAGGGAATGTCAGTAAAATATTCTTTAGGGACATACCGTATCTAAGGTTAATAACAGTTCATTTTTACTGAAGATTCTGACAAAGTATTTGTTCAGATTGGGTACATGATCATCCTGGGGATTTTCTTCATTCATCTAATCCACCCTCCTGAATCCATCAGGCCTTTGTTAACCTCGTGCTGCTGCTGCTCACTTTACCAGAGTGTCTGCTACAGCACACAATCATTGTCCGTTTCTAGACATCAGTTAACAGGAAAAGGATATCACACACCATCTCCCTCGCTCCTCCCATATTCATTCTCTCTCTGAAATATGACCCTAGGCAGGAAAGCACAGAGGAGGTTATTCAATGAAGAGTTGGGTCAAGTGGACACCAAGACTCACCTTTACTACATCTATTAAATATAATGTCCACCCCAGTTAGCAATGAACGTTTTCCTAAAAGGCAGAATATGTCTTTTGTTGTAAAAACTGTGTACTTTAAAATCATATTTTTGGTTTTTGTATTCTCCTAAGAGTGAACTATCAACACTTGGTCTAGACTGGTCTTGGGGAGATTGTGACTCTTACATATTTTCAGAAAATCTGGGTCACCTGGAATCCTTAAAATTGTGGAAGGTGGGGGAGAACACATAGTTCTGCCATAGGCTCAGGAGTAGTAAAACCTAATCCAAGAAGAAGTTAAATAGTTAGAAATCAAAATTTCAAAAAGCTAATTATGTGTATACTAATTACTTTCTTTCTCTAAGCCATCATTTGCAGCTACAAGTTACTTTCAGACTAATTTGTTCTCTTACACATGTCTACCATTTGACGCCTCTGATAATGACAGGACACTACTTGATAAGCCACAGCCACTCCACAGTGGGTCCCTTCTTCACACAGTGTAACCAGGTCCCCTTGTGGAAAGCACTTGTCTCCATCCCAAAGCACACTGCTTATGCTCATTATACACAGCAGTTGCTCCATTTTTCCTCTGGTTGTTTTTTTTTTTGTGGTTTTTTTTTTTTTAATAAATTTATTTATTTATTTATTTGGCTGCATTGGGTCTTCATTGTTGCACGCAGGCTTTCTCTAGTTGCGGCGAGTGGGGTCTTTGCTGCGGTGCACGGGCTTCTCACTGCGGTGGCCTCTCTCGCTGTGGAGCATGGGCTCCAGGCACACGGGCCTCAGTAACTGTAGCACGCAGGCTCAGTAGTTGTGGCACACGGGCCTAGTTGCTCCACGGCATGTGGGATCCTCCCGGACCAGGAGCTCGAACCGGTGTCCCCCGCGTCGGCAAGCGGAGTCTCAACCACTGCGCCATCAGGGAAGTCCCGCTTCCTTAGGTTTTTAGCTGTCTTCCCCACTAGATGGAGGAGTCTATTCTCTATTTACCACTATTTCAAGCACAATGCATTGGTCTACCACTGTGCCTCACACAGAGTAGGCATGCTTCTTACACTGTATTTTCTTAACTTCAACTAATGAAAACCTACATACTCCCAGACTTGACCACAACATACCTCCCAGTCTACATTCTAGACTTTCAGAATGGTCTGTGAGAATAACAGGAGTCAAAGTTGGGTACATACACATTAAGAAGTAATGAGAAATGCTACATGTTGACAACTGAGTTGTTTAAATATATTCTAAAACAGATGAGTGGCTATCACTATTTAAAATGACGTTCATTTCAAATATAATTTGAAAATGGCTTCTTACCTTTAGTCATTTAACCTCAAAGCATTTTTGTTTGAATGAAAGAAAAACTTTGAGAAAACAAAGATTGTTCTCTCAATAACAACCAAAATAGGCATAAAATTTTTTATATCATACTTATGCTTCAAACTCAGTGCCTAATGAAGTTATTTTAAATGATTCATCAAACTAAATATGCTTTCCTAATGCAAATTCTGAATTTAGTTTTTATTACATTTATAAACTCAATGTGTAGTAGAGAGTTTCTTCAGAAACTTCCCCAGTGTAGACATAAAACAAGTATAATCACATTGTCCTTATTCATTCTGGCACTCAAACAGTTGACATAGAATATTAAAAGCTTTGCTGTCAGTATTTTGATAAATAACATTTTAATTATTAACTTCATACCTCCTTCAGAAGGTCCCCTTCATCATTCATCTCACACATTTTTACTCAAGTTGGCTTTGGAAACCACAGTATCCCCAACAAACGCATTCAACATGTATTTATATGTATACCCAAAACAAACACTGCAGATGATGAATTGCATAGAGGCTCTTTCCAGAGGGGTCTGATAGATAACAAAAGTGAAGCACCAGACTCTGATGTGTCATGCCGAAGGCACAATACACTAGAAATGCACTAGAAAAGTCTAATGACAAATGTTCATTTATGCCTGAGTCCCTACAAACAAAGGACATACAAAGCTTAAAACTGTGTTGATCAACATTTTCTGCAATGTAGTGGTTTTGTTATATAACAGTTGTATTCTGGAATGAAATTTATTGTTAGACTGAGATAATGAAATATTTATTAGACAACTATGCTATCGAAGGCCACAGACAAAAACACAATTGGAAAAATACACCTGTAAGTGACCCAGATTTTTACCGATGGCAAAGATCTACTTATTTGTAATTTCTATGTTTAATTTCCCTTTCTAGCATCACTTCTAGTCTCTAAATTAATTCTGGTCCTTTGCTGTATAACTACTGTCATCTTTCTTTAGCCTTTTCAATTCTCCAAATGTCAGTCTCTGGAGAACCCCAGCCATTCCATCTGTCCACAATGAGCACAGAAATCATCTACAAGCTGCTCTACATGGTCCCAGAAACAGTCCTAACTAAGTCAGAGGAAATAGGAAATGCTTTCTCAAAGGGAGTTTGCTGCCTTCAACCACAACTTATAGTCTAGTTGATGGGGGATGGTAGGAGGCTTTTTCTGAATCCAGTCAAACCCTCTGTACCCTCCTCCTTGTGTGATGTATAGTCTCCACAGCTGATCACTCCTTTCCAGGGCGTCTAGGCCCAAGAAAGTCCAGGCCCAGCTCCAGCTGGTCAGCTGGGCCTGACTCTCTTGTTCTATCTCTGCAATTGCATAGTCATTATTTTATGTTTGTTGTAATCAACTCTACCTTTTCCTTTATTTCTTTGATCATCTTTCCAGTTGTCTCTCTTTCCTACCTTATGAATGTCAATATCTTCTCCATTTACCCTCTTTGTTTCTTTCTAATCAAACTGCAATATAAAATTCAAACATACTGTGTACAACAGTTGCTATATTGCTGAGAAATTTTTATCTCTGTTCTTAATTACAAAAATGAGTATTTGAAAGGGTTTTCATTTCTCTTTTAAAACTTAAAAAGCTTAAAATTAACCTATTTACCTGTTCACTTGGTTGTTTTTCATCCAAATCTAAATGCTGGTTCTCTTTATAAAATTTAATAGTGCATGTATTTATTTTGTAGAATCAAGATGAAGTAAAAACTTATAGCTGAAGTTGCCAGATAATCAATATTATTTACATAAAACACAACAATCTAAATACGGTTTGCATCCACAGCCACAACTTTTTCCTAACCCTCCAAATTAATAACTAATCCTAATTCTAATATTTGAGATAAAATGGAAAAATTGTTGCGTCATAAAACACGGAGTTGGTACATTTCTGACAAATAAATCAGATAAACCATTAGATCTTACTAAGTTGTTAGAACTTAGTTATTCTTCATTTATAAGATTTTTCATGTCATGAAGAGCTGTCTTATCTGCCCAATAGAGGCATAAACTGCACATCGTTAAGTCAGAGAGATCTTAATTCAGAGATTCTCATTTCTAGTGACAACCTACTCAATGAGCATCCTTCCAACTCTGTTGTACTCATTGGGCCTGTATGCCATCATCTAACCTACTAATCAAATTATCTTTAGCTCCTCCTCATTATAATTGGACTCTTCCTGCACTAAACCTCAAGATTAACTGTTTTAACAGTTCCCCCACAACCCAGGCTTCTTCTCCCACCAGGCTAGTTGTATACTGACTGTGGTGATTTTCACAATTGTTTATCCTAGTTGTGCTGGTTATTGCATACATGCAATTTAATTAAATATTATTTAAACTAATATGAAGAAAGATATTTAACATTTCTTCAAATCTAAGCTGAATGTTTTAGAAAGACTTGAAAATAATACATGTCTTAGTTTGGGCTTCTATAACAAAAATACCATAGAATGGGTAGCTTATAAACAATAGAAATTTATTTCTCACAGTTCTGGAGTCTGGAGAGTTCAAGATCAAGAACAAATTCAACGTCTGGGGAGGGCAGCTTCCTGATTCATAGACGGCTGTCTTCTCACTGTGTCCTAACTTTGCAGAAAGGGTGAGGGAGCTCTCTGAAGTCTCTTTCATAAGGGCACTAATCCAATTTATGAGAGATCAGTTCATAGCAGGATATGTCAAATACAAATTATTGAATTCCATTTGGGTAATACAAATGTAAAAAAAAATTAAGACAATTTGTTAAATTTAGAATTCTCTTTCAGATTGTCTTACAATGGTTTTTAAGATCTAGCATCCAAAAAACAAATAAAAAACCAAAAAATCTTATATTCTTCTTTTTTTTTTTTTTTTTAGTGGGAAATTTTAATTTTTATTACCACCACCAGAAACACAATTTGGACTCAAATGTTCTTTTTATAAACCAGTGAGTTTTATATTATGGTACCTGTCTCATAGCTAAAATGTTTACACAAAAACTATAAGATTTCTGTTTGTATCCGTCTGTATGTTTCTGTATGGCAACATACACATGTTACAAATGTGTGATTTTTTTTTTTACCACCAGATGGTATTACCAAAATTAATCTGTAAAAGAGCTCTATTTAATTGGCTTAAAGAAAAATAAACACTTACATAAATTACAGATTCCCTCAGAAATACAAAAAGTAACCCCCAAATTTTTCAAGTTCACATGAAAATTTAGTTCTCTCATCTGTTTAAAGGACAGTTTTCTTAGACTATTTTTTTTTAATCAATCATCAATTTTATACACATCAGTGCATACATGTCAATCCCAATCGCCCAATTCAGCACACCACCATCCCCACCCCACTGCGGTTTTCCCCCCTTGGTGTCCATACGTTTGTTCTCTACATCTGTGTCTCAACTTCTGCCCTGTAAACCTGTTCATCTGTACCATTTTTCTAGGTTCCACATACATGCGTTAATATAGGATATTTGTTTTTCTCTTTCTGACTTATTTCACCCTGTATGACAGTCTCTAGATCCATCCACGTCTCAACAAATGACTCAATTTCGTTCCTTTTTATAGCTGAGTAATATTCTAATGTATATATGTACCACAACTTCTCTATCCATTCATCTGTCGGTGGGCATTTAGGTTGCTTCCATGACCTGGCTATTGTAAATAGTGCTGCAATGAACATTGGGGTGCATGTCTCTTCTTGAATTACGGTTTTCTCTGGGTATATGCCCAGTAGTGGGATTGCTGGAGAATATGGTAATTCTATTTTTAGGTTTTTTTAATTTTTCTTTATTTTTAAACATCTTTATTGGAGTATAATTGCTTTACAATGGTGTGTTAGTTTCTGAATTATAACAAAGTGAATCAGTTATACATATACATATTCACACAACTCTTCTCTCTTGCATCTCCCTCCCTCCCACCCTCCCTATCCCACCCATCTAGGTGGTCACAAAGCACCAAGCTGATCTCCCTGTGCTATGCAGCTGCTTTCCACTAGCTATCTATTATACATTTGATAGTGTATATATGTCCATGCCACTCTCTCACCCTGTCACATCTTACCCTTCCCCCTCCCCATATCCTCAAGTCCATTCTCTAGTAATTCTGTGTCTTTATTCCCGTCTTGGCACTAGATTCTTCATGACATTTTTTTTTTAGATTCCATATATATGTATTAGCATACTGTATTTGTTTTTCTCTTTCTGACTTATTTCACTCTGTATGACAGACTCTAACTCCATCCACCTCACTGCAAATAACTCCATTTCGTTTCTTTTTATGGCTGAGTAATATTCCATTGCATATATGTGCCACATCTTCTTTATCCATTCATCCGATGATGGACACTTAGGTTGTTTCCATGTTCTGGCTATTGTAAATAGAGCTGCAATGAACATTTTGGTACATGACTCTTTTTGAATTATGGTTTTCTCAGGGTATATGCCCAGTAGTGAGATTGCTGGGTCATATGGTAGTTCTATTTTTAGTTTTTTAAGGAACCTCCATACTGTTCTCCATAATGGCTGTATCAATTTACATCCCTACCAACAGTGCAAGAGTGTTCCCTTTTCTCCACACCCTCTCCAGCATTTATTGTTTCTAGGTTTTTTGATGATGGCCATTCTGACCAATGTGAGATGATATCTCATTGTAGTTTTGATTTGCATTTCTCTAATGATTAATGATGTTGAGCATTCTTTCATGTGTCTGTTGGCAATCTGTATATCTTCTTTGGAGAAATGTCTGTTCAGGTCTTCTGCCCATTTTTGGATTGGGTTGTTTGTTTTTTTGTTATTGAGCTGCATGAGCTGCTTGTAAATTTTGGAGATTAATCCTTTGACAGTTGCTTCATTTGCAACTATTTTCTCCCATTCTGAGGGTTGTCTTTTGGTCTTGTTTATGGTTTCCCTTGCTGTGCAAAAGCTTTTAAGTTTCATTAGGTCCCATTTGTTTATTTGTGTTTTTATTTCCATTTCTCTAGGAGTTGGGTCAAAAAGGATCTTGCTGTGATTTATGTCATAGAGTGTTCTGCCTATGTTTTCCTCTAAGAGTTTGATAGTGTCTGGCCTTACATTTAGGTCTTTAATCCATTCTGAGTTTATTTTTGTGTATGGTGTCAGGGAGTGTTCTAATTTCATACTTTTACATGTACCTGTCCAGTTTTCCCAGCACCACTTATTGAAAAGGCTGTCATTTCTCCCCTGTATATGCTTGCCTCCTTTATCAAAGAAAAGGTGACCATGTGTGCATGGGTTTCTCTCTGGGCTTTCTATCCTGTTCCATTGATGTATGTTTCTGTTTTTGTGCCAGTACCAAACTGTCTTGATTACTGTAGCTTTGTAATATAGTCTGAAGTCAGGGAGCCTGATTCCTCCAGCTCCATTTTTCGTTCTCAAGATTGCTTTGGCTAATTGGGGTCTTTTGTGTCTCCATACAAATTGTGAAATTTTTTGTTCTAGTTCTGTGAAAAATGCCAGTGGTAGTTTGATAGGGATTGCATTGAATCTGTAGATTACTTTGGGTAGTAGAGTCATTTTCATAATGTTGATTCTTCCAATCCAAGAACATGGTATATCTCTCTATCTATTTGTATCATCTTTAATTTCTTTCATCAGTGTCCTATAATTTTCTGCATACAGGTCTTTTGTCTCCTTAGGTAGGTTTATTCCTAGATATTTTATTCTTTTTGTTGCAATGGTAAACGGGAGTGTTTTCTTAATTTCACTTTCAGATTTTTCATCATTAGTGTATAGGAATGCAGGAGATTTCTGTGCATTAGTTTTATATCCTGCTACTTTACCAAATTCATTGATTAGCTCTAGGAGTTTTCTGGTAGCCTCTTTAGGATTCTCTATGTATAGTATCATGTCATCTGCAAATAGTGACAGCTTTACTTCTTCTTTTCCGATTTGGATTCCTTTTATTTCTTTGTCTTCTCTGATTGCTGTGGCTAACACTTCCAAAACTATGTTGAATAATAGTGGTGAGAGTGGGCAACCTTGTCTTGTTCCTGATCTTAGTGGAAATGGTTTCAGTTTTTCACCATTGAGGACAATGTTGGCTGTGGGTTTGTCATATATGGCCTTTATTATGTTGAGGAAAGTTCCCTCTATGCCTACTTTCTGCAGGGCTTTTATCATAAATGGGTGTTGAATTTTGTCGAAAGCTTTCTCTGCATCTATTGAGATGATCATATGGTTTTTCTCCTTCAATTTGTTAATATGATGTATCACATTGATTGATTTGCTATATTGAAGAATTCTTGCATTCCTGGAATAAACCCCACTTGATCATGGTGTATGATCCTTTTAATGTGCTGTTGGATTCTGTTTGCTAGTATTTTGTTGAGGACTTTTGCATCTATGTTCATCCGTGATATTGGCCTGTAGTTTTCTTTCTTTGTGACATCTTTGTCTGGTTTTGGTATTAGGGTGATGGTGGCCTTGTAGAATGAGTTGGGGAGTGTTCCTCCTTCTGCAATATTTTGGAAGAGTTTGAGAAGGATAGGTATTAGCTCTTCTCTAAATGTTTGATAGAATTCGCCTGTGAAGCCGTCTGGTCCTGGGCTTTTGTTCCTTGGAAGATTTTTAATCACAGTTTCAATTTCAAGGGAGGAGCAAGATGGCGGAAGAGTAAGAGGCAGAGATCACTTTCCTTCCCACAGATACAGTAGAAACACATCTACACGTGGAACTGCTCCTACAGAACACCTACTGAACGCTGGCAGAAGACGTCAGACCTCCCAAAAGGCAAGAAAATCCCCACGTACTTGGGTAGGGCAAAAGAAAAAAGAAATAACAGAGACAAAAGAATAGGGATGGGACCTGCACCAGTGGGAGGGAGCTGTGAAGGAGGAAAGGTTTCCACACACTAGGAAGCCCCTTCGTGGGCAGAGACTGCGGGTGGCAGAGGGGGGAAGCTTCGGAGCCACGGAGGAGAGCGCAGCCACAGGGGTGCGGAGGGCAAAGCGGAGAGATTCCCGCATGGAGTATCGGTGCTGAGTAGCACTCACCAGCCTGAGAGGCTTGTCTGCTCACCCGCCGGGGCGGGCGGGGCTGGGAGCTGAGGCTTGGGCTTCGGTGCTAGCCGGGAGGGAGTCCGGGAAAAAGTCTGCAGCTTCTGAAGAGGCAAGAGACTTTTTCTTGCCTCTTTGTTTCGTGGTGCGCAAGGAGAGGGGATTCAGAGCGCAGCCTTAACGAACTCCAGAGACTGGCATGAGCCGCGGCTATCAGCGCGGATCCCACAGCAACAGGGGCGCAGAGGGAAAAACGGAGAGATTCCCGCACAGAGGCTCGGCGCTGAGCGGCGCTCACCAGCCCGAGAGGCTTGTCTGCTCACCCGCCGGGGCGGGCGGGGGCTGGGAGCCGAGGCTCGGGCTTCGGTCGGATCGCAGGGAGAGGACTGGGGCTGGTGGCGTGAACACAGCCTGAAGGGGTTAGTGTGCCACAGCTAGCCGGGAGGGAGCCTGAGAAAAAGTCTGCAGCTGCCGAAGAGGCAAGAGACTTTTTCTTGCCTCTTTGTTTCACGGCGCGCAAGGAGAGGGGATTCAGAGCGCCACCTAAATGAACTCCAGAGACTGGCACGAGCTGCGGCTATCAGTGCGGACCCCAGAGGTGGGCGTGAGCTGCATCTATCAGCACGGACCCCAGAGGTGGGCGCGAGCCGCGGCTAACAGCATGGACCCCAGAGGTGGGCGCAAGCCGTGGTTATCACCACGGACCCCAGAGACAGGCAGGAGACGCTAGGGCTGCTGCTGCTGCCACCAAGAAGCTTGTGTGCAAGCGCAGGTCACTCTCCACACCACCCCTCCCGGGAGCCGGTGCAGCCCGCCGCTGCCGGGCTCCCGTGGTCCGGGAACAACTTCCCCTGGAGAACGCATGGCGCACCTCAGGCTGCTGCAACGTCACGCCGGCCTCTGCTGCAGCAGGCTCGCCCCACATCCGTACCCCTCCCTCCCCCCATCCTGAGTGAGCCAGAGCCCCCGAAGCAGCTGCTCCTTTAACCCCGTTCT
Source organism: Balaenoptera ricei (assembly GCF_028023285.1). Taxonomy (NCBI): domain Eukaryota; kingdom Metazoa; phylum Chordata; class Mammalia; order Artiodactyla; family Balaenopteridae; genus Balaenoptera; species Balaenoptera ricei. Next base: position 94,143,393 of record NC_082650.1, on the reverse strand, counting down.
GTCTGGGCGGGAAACAGACGCCCTCAGGTGACCTACACGCAGAGGCGGGTCCAAATCCAAAGCTGAACCCTGGGAGCTGTACGAACAAAGAAGAGAAAGGGAAATCTCTCCCAGGGGCCTCAGAAGCAGCGGATTAAAGCTCCACAAACAACTTGATGTGCCTGGATCTGTTAAATACCTGAATAGACAACGAATCATCCCAAATTCAAGAGGTGGACTTTGGGAGCAGGATATATTAATTTTTCCCCTTTTCCTTTTTTTGTGAGTGGATATGTGTATGCTTCTCGGTGAGATTTTGTCTATATAGCTTTGCTTTCACCATTAGTGCTAGGGTTAGGCCCGTCCGTTTTTTTGTTTTTTGTTTTTTTTTTTTACTTAAAAAAAATGTTTTTTTCCTAATAACTCTTTTCTTAATAATTTTTTCCTTATTTTCTATTTTTAGAAATTAAAAAAAATTTTAATAAGTTTTTTCATATTTTTTATTTTAAAAAATTAAAAAAATTTTTCCCCTAATAATTTTTTTCTTAATATTTTTTCTTATTTTTTATTATAAAAAATTAATAAATCTATCTTTAAAAATTAAAAAAAAAATTTTTCTGAATACATTTACTCTTAATAATTTTTTTTCTTATTTTTTATTATAATAGCTTTATTTTATCCTCTTTCTTTCTTTCTTTCTATTTTTTTCTCCCTTATACTCTGAGCTGTGTGGATGAAAGGCTCTTGGTGCTCCAGCCAGGCATCAGGGCTGTGCCTCTGAGGTGGGAGAGCCAACTTCAGGACACTGGTCCACAAGAGACCTCCCAGCTCCATGTAATACCAAACGGTGAAAATCTCTCAGAGATCACCATCTCAACATCAAGACCCAGCTTCACTCAATGACCAGCAAGCTACAGGGCTGGACACCCTATGCCAAACAACTAGCAAGACAGGAACATAGCCCCATCCATTAGCAAAGAGGCTGCCTAAAATCATAATAAGGCCACAGACACCCCAAAACACACCACCAGATGTGGACGTGCCCACCAGAAAAACAAGATCCAACCTCATCCACCAGAACACAGGCACTAGTCCCCTCCACCAGGAAGCCTACAAAACCCACTGAACGAACCTTAGCCACTGGGGACAGATACCAAAAACAACGGGAACTTCGAACCTCCAGCCTGTGAAAAGGAGACCCCAAACACAGTAAGATAAGCAAAATGAGAAGACAAAAAAACACACAGCAGGTGAAGGAGCAGGGTCAAAACACAGCAGACCTAACAAATGAAGAGGAAATAGGCAATCTACCTGAAAAAGAATTCAGAATAATGATAGTAAAGATGATCCAAAATCTTGGAAATAGAATAGACAAAATGCAAGAAACATTTAACAAGGATGTAGAAGAACTAAAGAGGAACCAAGCAACGATGAAAAACACAATAAATGAAATTAAAAATACTCTAGATGGGATCAATAGCAGAATAACTGAGGCAGAAGAACGGATAAGTGACCTGGAAGATAAAATAGTGGAAATAACTACTGCAGAGCAGAATAAAGAAAAAAGAATGAAAAGAACTGAGGACAGTCTCAGAGACCTCTGGGACAACATTAAACGCACCAACATTCGAATTATAGGGATCCCAGAAGAAGAAGAGAAAAAGAAAGGGACTGAGAAAATATTTGAAGAGATTATAGTTGAAAACTTCTCTAATATGGGAAAGGAAATAGTTAATCAAGTCCTGGAAGCACAGAGAGTCCCATACAGGATAAATCCAAGGAGAAACATGCCAAGACACATATTAATCAAACTATCAAAAATTAAATATAAAGAAAACATATTAAAACCAGCAAGGGAAAAACAGCAAATAACACACAAGGGAATCCCCATAAGGTTAACAGCTGACCTTTCAGCAGAAACTCTGCAAGCCAGAAGGGAGTGGCAGGATATACTTAAAGTGATGAAGGAGAAAAACCTACAACCAAGGTTACTCTACCCAGCAAGGATCTCATTCAGATTTGATGGAGAAATTAAAACCTTTACAGACAAGCAAAACTTGAGAGAGTTCAGCACCACCAAACCAGCTTTGCAACAAATGCTAAAGGAACTTCTCTAGGCAAGAAACACAAGAGAAGGAAAAGACCTACAACAACAAACCCAAAACATTTAAGAAAATGGGAATAGGAACATACATATCAATAATTACCTTAAATGTAAATGGATTAAATGCTCCCACCAAAAGACACAGGCTGGCTGAATGGATACAAAAACAAGACCCATATATATGCTGTCTACAAGAGACCCACTTCAGACCTAGAGACACATACAGACTGAAAGTGAGGGGATGGAAAAAGATATTCCATGCAAATGGAAATCAAAAGAAAGCTGGAGTAGCAATTCTCATATCAGACAAAATAGACTTTAAAATAAAGACTATTACAAGAGACAAAGAAGGACACTATATAATGATCAAGCAATCGATCCAAGAGGAAGGTATAACAATTGTAAATATTTATGCACCCAACATAGGAGCACCTCAATACATAAGGCAAAAACTAACAGCCATAAAAGGGGAAATCGACAGCAACACAATCATAGTAGGGGACTTTAACACCCCACTTTCACCAATGGACAGATCATCCAAAATGCAAATAAATAAGGAAACACAAGCTTTAAATGATACATTAAACAAGATGGACTTAATTGATATTTATAGGACATTCCACCCAAAAACAAGAGAATACACTTTTTTCTCAAGTGCTCATGGAACGTTCTCCAGGATAGATCATATCTTGGGTCACAAATCAAGCCTTGGTAAATTTAAGAAAATTGAAATCGTATCAGGTATCTTTTCCAACCACAACGCTATGAGACTAGATATCAATTACAGGAAAAGATCTGTAAAAAATACAAACACATGGAGGCTACACAATACACTACTTAATAACGAAGTGATCACTGAAGAAATCAAAGGGGAAATCAAAAAATACCTAGAAACAAATGACAATGGAGACACGACGACCCAAAACATATGGGATGCAGCAAAAGCAGTGGTAAGAGGGAAGTTTATAGCAATACAAGCCTACCTCAAGAAACAGGAAACATCTCGAATAAACAACCTAACCTTGCACCTAAAGCAATTAGAGAAAGAAGAGCATAAAAACCCCAAAGCTAGCAGAAGGAAAGAAATCATAAAGATCAGATCAGAAATAAATGAAAAAGAAATGAAGGAAACAATAGCAAAAATCAATGAAACTAAAAGCTGGTTCTTCGAGAAGATAAACAAAATTGACAAACCATTAGCCAGACTCATCAAGAGAAAAAGGGAGAAGACTCAAATCAACAGAATTAGAAATGAAAAAGGAGACGTAACCACTGACACTGCAGAAATACAAAGGATCATGAGAGATTACTACAAGCAACTCTATGGCAATAAAATGGACAACTTGGAAGAAATGGACAGATTCTTAGAAATGCACAAGCTACCGAGACTGAACCAGGAAGAAATAGAAAATATGAACAGACCAATCACAAGCACTGAAATTGAAACTGTGATTAAAAATCTTCCAAGGAACAAAAGCCCAGGACCAGATGGCTTCACAGGCGAATTCTATCAAACATTAAGAGAAGAGCTAACACCTATCTTTCTCAAACTCTTCCAAAATATTGCAGAGGGAGGAACACTTCCCAACTCATTCTACGAAGCCACCATCACCCTGATACCAAAACCAGACAAAGATGTCACAAAGAAAGAAAACTACAGACCAATATCACGGATGAACATAGATGCAAAATCCTCAACAAAATACTAGCAAACAGGATCCAACAGCATATTAAAAGGATTATACACCATGATCAACTGGGGTTTATTCCGGGAATGCAAGGATTCTTCAATATACGCAAATCAATCAACGTGATACATCATATTAAAAAACTGAAGGAGAAAAACCATATGATCATCTCAATAGATGCAGAGAAAGCTTTCGACAAAATTCAACACCCATTTATGATAAAAAGCCCTGCAGAAAGTAGGCATAGAGGGAACTTTCCTCAACATAATAAAGGCCATATATGACAAACCCACAGCCAACATTGTCCTCAATGGTGAAAAACTGAAACCATTTCCACTAAGATCAGGAACAAGACAAGGTTGCCCACTCTCACCACTATTATTCAACATAGTTTTGGAAGTGTTAGCCACAGCAATCAGAGAAGAAAAAGAAATAAAAGGAATCCAAATCGGAAAAGAAGAAGTAAAGCTGTCACTGTTTGCAGATGACATGACACTATACATAGAGAATCCTAAAACTGCCACTAGAAAACTACTAGAGCTAATCAATGAATTTGGTAAAGTAGCAGGATACAAAATTAATGCACAGAAATCTCTTGCATTCCTATATACTAATGATGAAAAATCTGAAAGTGAAATTAAGAAAACACTCCCGTTTACCATTGCAACAAAAAGAATAAAATATCTAGGAATAAACCTACCTAAGGAGACAAAAGACCTGTATGCAGAAAATTATAAGACACTGATGAAAGAAATTAAAGATGATACAAATAGATGGAGGGATATACCATGTTCTTGGATTGGAAGAATCAACATTGTGAAAATGACTCTACTACCCAAAGCAATCTACAGATTCAATGCAATCCCTATCAAACTACCACTGGCATTTTGAACAGAACTAGAACAAAAAAATTCACAATTTGTATGGAGACACAAAAGACCCCGAATAGCCAAAGCAATCTTGAGAACGAAAAATGGAGCTGGAGGAATCAGGCTCCCTGACTTCAGACTATATTACAAAGCTACAGTAATCAAGACAGTTTGGTACTGGCACAGAAACAGAAACATACATCAATGGAACAGGATAGAAAGCCAGGAGATAAGCCCACGCACATATGGTCACCTTATCTTTGATAAAGGAGGCAAGCATATACAGTGGAGAAAAGACAGTCTCTTCAATAAGTGGTGCTGGGAAAATTGGACAGGTACATGTAAAAGTATGAAACTAGAACACTCCCTGACACCATACACAAAAATAAACTCAAAATGGATTAAAGACCTAAATTTTAAGCCAGACACTATCAAACTCTTAGAGGAAAACATAGGCAGAACACTCTATGACATAAATCGCAGCAAGATCCTTTTTGACCCAGCTCCTAGAGAAATGGAAATAAAAACACAAAGAAACAAATGGGACCTAATGAAACTTAAAAGCTTTTGCACAGCAAGGGAAACCATAAACAAGACCAAAAGACAACCCTCAGAATGGGAGAAAATATTTGCAAATGAAGCAACTGACAAAGGATTAATCTCCAAGATTTACAAGCAGCTCATGCAGCTCAATAACAAAAAAACAAACAACCCAATCCAAAAATGGGCAGAAGACCTGAACAGACATTTCTCCAAAGAAGATATACAGATGGCCAACAGACACATGAAAGAATGCTCAACATCCTTAATCATTAGAGAAATGCAAATCAAAACTACAATGAGGTATCATCTCACACCGGTCAGAATGGCCATCATCAAAAAATCTAGAAACAATAAATGCTGGAGAGGGTGTGGAGAAAAGGGAACACTCTTGCACTGTTGGTGGGAATGTAAATTGATACAGCCACTATGGACAACAGTATGGAGGTTCCTTAAAAAACTAAAAATAGAACTACCATATGACCCAGCAATCCCACTACTGGGCATATACCCTGAGAAAACCATAATTCAAAAAGAGTCATGTACCAAAATGTTCATTGCAGCTCTATTTACAATAGCCAGGACATGGAAGCAACCAAAGTGTCCATCATCGGATGAATGGATAAAGAAGATGTGGCACATATATACAATGGAATATTACTCAGCCATAAAAAGAAATGAAATGGAGGCATTTGTAATGAGGTGGTGGAGTTAGAGTCTGTCATACAGAGTGAAGTAAGTCAGAAAGAGCAAAACAAATACAGTATGCTAACACATATATATGGAATCTAAGAAAAAAAAAAAAAAAGACATGAAGAACCTAGGGGCGAGATGGGAATAAAGACACAGACCTACTAAAGAATGGACTTGAGGATATGTGGAGGGGGAGGGGTAAGATGTGACAGGGTGAGAGAGTGTCATGGACATATATACACTACCAAATGTAAAATAGATAGCTAGTGGGAAGCAGCCGAATAGCACAGGGAGATCAGCTCGGTGCTTTGTGACCACCTAGAGGGGTGGGATTGGGAAGGTGGGAGGGAGGGAGATGCAAGAGGGAAGAGAAATGGGAACATATGTATATGTATAACTGATTCACTTTGTTTTAAAGCAGAAACTAACACACCATTGTAAAGCAATTATACTTCAATAAAGATGTTAAAAAAAAAAAAAGATACATCTACACATGGAACAATTCTCCCTGAAAACTAACTGGGGACTAGCAGAAAGACTCTTGTACAACCAAGGCTTTGCAAATGATATGTCTGATAAGGGATTACTATCCAAATATATAAACTGTTCATACAATCCAAAATCACAAAAACCAACAACCCAATTAATAAATGAACAGAAGGCAAGCATAGACATTCTCCCAAGGAAGATATACAGATGGCCAACAGAGACATGAAAAAGTGCTCAACATTGCTAATCATCAGAGACAGCAAGTCAATATCACAATGAGATATCGCCTCACACCTGTCAAAATGGCTGTCATCAAAAAGTCCATAAATAACAAATGTTGGTGAGGATGTGAAGAAAAGGGAACCCTTGTACACTGTAGGTGGGATTGTTGCAGCTACTATGGAACGCAGTATGGCAATTCCTCAAAACTAAAAATAGAAGTACCATATGATACCAGTTCCACTGCTGGTATACATCCAAAGAAACTGAAAACACTAATTCAAAAAGAGACAAGCACCCCAATTTTCACAGCAGCTTATTTACCATAACCAAGATATTGAAGCAACCCAAGTGTCCATAAACAGATAAATGGATAAAGAAGATGTGGTATATATATATATATATATATATATATATATATATATATATATATATATATATATATTACTCAGCCATAAAAAAGAATGAAATTCTGCCATTTGCTGCAATGTGATTGGACCTAGAGAGTATTATGCTTAGTGAAATAAGTCAGACAGAAAGACAAATACTGTATGTTATAAGTTATATGAAGAATCTAAAAAACTGAAGCAAAAAATTCTATATAACAAAACAGAAACAAAGTCACAGACAGAGCAAAGAAGTGGTTACCAATGGGGAGAGGTAAGGTGAGAGGAGTGAGATAAGGGTATGGGATTAAGAGGTACAAACTATTATGTATAAAATAGAGAAGAAACACAGGGAAATATAGCCATTATTTTAATACAACTTTAAATAGAGTATAATTTATAAAACTATTGAATCACTACACTGTACATCTGAACCTAAAAAAAATAAAATTAAAATAAAAAAGAGTATCATGGAACAATTCTATATAAAAGATTATTGGCCTGCATTAAACACAATGCTTCTATTCCCACTTGGGGTCCTTGTGCAAGTTCAGCATCTAAATACTAGCTTACATATGTTCATGGCTTTTCTTTCCCAGTCATTATGGCATTGAAAAGAATGATAATGGTTTTTTTCCTTGGATATTCTCCTGAAAAAAAGGATTAGTTTCTGTAAAAGTATCAACAGATTTTATAGTATTTAGTGGAGTCAGAAAAAATATTTCTGTTTTCAAAAAAAGCATTATTTTCTGTAAAAGGATTAATGGTTTTTATAGTATTTAATGGAGTCAGAAAAATAATTCTGTTTTCCCCTAATATTTCAATATGTTTTCTTCATAAAGCTGAATATACCTATAAAAAACCAATTACTGTACTAATTACTTCACAGTATTATTACTAGTACCAAATTAACTAAAATATTTGAAGAAATTTATAAACTGTAAAACAGTTCACAGATTTTACTTATGATTGTTACTGGGTCTAGTCATAGTTATAGGTTTGAAGACCATAGATTATCTCAGAGCACTAAAATTAGTCTGAACTGTAAGTGCACAGATTTTAAAAATTTTTCTTTATTTCCAGATTGAATCAACAGCATACTTAAAAAGTGCTGCATACACATCAAAAAACTACAAAGTAAACAATTCAAAAAACCAATTGTTAAGTAAACTAATTGGTATTTTATCGTAATAAAAAGAATCTGACACAATCACTGACATCTAAATGTATTTACAGAAAAAAAAAAAAAAACAACAACCAGATATTTATTTTATACATGTCTTGAATTTGAATCTGAAAATAAAATAACAGCAGTCCAGTAATCTTAACCTCTTTGAATTAGATTAGACACTAAAGCATTATTAAAGTGGGGTTTCAATTATAGATACTCTATCTCTTTTCAGACTTCAAAATGATGTCAACATATTGGAGAAGATTTAAGGAACATTAGGTCACTTTCTCAGGATTTTTCCAATATCAGTGGAAGAATTTCTTGTAATGACCCTTTGGGTAGAGTATTTAAAAGTAAGTAAGTAAATAAATCACTTCAAAAGAAGAAGGCATTGAGGTTAAAATGATCTTTGCAGAAAAAGAAATGCAGTTAGAGGGAAGAATATTGTTACATAAAGTGAATTATATGTACTAGTATGTATCTAGGCAAACAGTAGATGGCAACATCTACACAGTCTTGTTTTTGAAAGGATTATATAACATCAATATAAATCAGGCTAATGATTCATGAAATATGGGACTTTCCAAAACTCATGTATTAGAAAAGATATTTATGCACATACACATTTTGTTTTTATGCTTCCTATTTTACAATATCATGCTTCTACCTTATTAGAAGGACTTCACTAAGATCATTAACCTAAAAAATGTTTTATTTGTGAGTCACATTAGATTGCTCATCTAAACAAAGGAACAGTATTGTTTTTCCTCATATGAGTTGGCCGGATGAGGTGGTTGAATTAGATACGGATGAGGATTAATGGAACCACGGATACCTTCTTTAATGAAAAGTAACAAATAAATAAATCTCTGACGTGACCTCAATAATTGGAGTTGCAGCAAGCTGCGGCAGGAGGCACATCTGGTGGTCAAGGGAAGGTGCAAGATGCATCTATCAAGTTTCCTTTTCTCTTTTGAGCTCATACAGCCCCCACCTGCCTCTGTTAGTAACGCTGAAGTCTGAAGACATTCTCACAAACCACTTTCAAACCTAAGAAAACCATGGAAGTCACTGTGGACTTTGATGCCTGGGGGTATTTTTATTTTCCAGAATGATGAGATTTATTATTGACGGTTTTCCTGGTCAGAAATCAGAGAGCAGCTCTGCTGGCGAGCAGCAGTGTTGCCTTTACAACAGCAGAGGTCACTAAGAGAAAAAGGGAAGGGGATGGAGCCATCCAGCCAGAACCTGCTCCCACTTTCTTTGACAATCAGCAGGCAAGAGGCTGACACAAACGAAGGATAACCTAATCCTAAGTACCCAATAGGATCTCCTGGGCAAGCAGTGGCTCTATCCTGGTCACAGTGCTTTCCTGGACATGCTCAGAGATGTTTAAGACTCTCTGCAGAGAGAATTAGTTCCTACCAAAGAGTATATATTTAGGGAACCATAATAAAATATAGAGTGAAAATTTCCACTATATGCTTTTACAGTTATTGAAATTTTTCCTACCTCTCCAATTCTGGATGTGGATCAATCTTTAGAAAGAACAAATAACAGCTACCCCCCCCCAACAACAACAAAAAAAGAATGGGAAAAATAAAATAGTTTAGCTCTACATCTTTCAACAAAAATTTTTGAGTGTCAGACACTGTTCTAAGTACTCGGGTACAAAAGTAAACAAAATACATTACATCCTTTTCCTCATGGAACTTAAAGAGTCTGGTAGGAGCAGGCAGAAACTGAACAAAGAAATGGTATATCACATGTCAAGTGGTGTATTTGTTTTCTAGAGCTGCCACAACAAAGTGCCACAAACTGCGTGACATAAAACAACAGAAATTTATTATCTCATAGTTGTGGAGGCTAGAAATCCAAAATTGAGGTATCTGCAGGGCCATGATCCCTCTGAAACCTGTAGGGAAATCTCCCTTGCCTTTTCTTAGCTTCTGGGGCTTTGCCAGGAATGCTTGGCTTGTATTGATAGATGTGTCACTCCAATCCTCCATCTTCACATGGCATTCTCCGTGTCTCTTCACAGACTCCTTTATATATGTCTATGTTTGTGTCCAAATTTCTCCTTTTTATAAGAACACCAGTCAGACTGGACTAGGACCCACCCCAATAAACTCATCTTAACTTAGCTACGTCTGCAAAGAACCTATTTACAAATAAGGTCACAGTCTGAAGTACTGGAGGTTAGAGCTTCAAAATATATTTTGGGGGGGGGGGCAAAATTTAACTCATAACCCATATTATGAAAAACTGAAGCAGAGTAAAGGAAATAGAGAGTAACAGGCAAGGGGAGGGAAGGCACACTGAGATAAGGTAGTCAAGAAAAATGACATTTGAATAGAGAAAGTAAAATCTGAACAGAGAACTGAGGAATTGGGGCATGCAGATAACTGAGAGAAGAGATATCTGCTCCTGAAAATACATGACTTTTAAGTGCGAAAATTGTAATACGACCAATTGTCTTCACTCTTTAAAATATTTTCATGATTATAAAGAAAGGCGTATTAACATCACAATCCAAAATCATTCTTTTTTAACTCTAAACAAATTGATTCATTTTCCTTTAACTCATCCTTAGCAAGAATAGAGGGGATACTGATTGATTGTAAGCTTAAATGATGATTCTCTAAACAAATATTCATTTTGTAGCAACTATTCATTTTGCACACTTCTAGCTCCTGGGGAAAAAGGGAATAAAAAATGTAAAACTCTTTGCCTTCATGGAGTTTATATTTCAAGAAGGGGGAACTGAATTTGACTTTTCACTGTTTCTCCCCCACTGGTTTGGAAATTGAAGACACCTGCCCAGTAAGAGTAAAGTGTGTCTTTGCAGCTATCAAGAATCATGAGGTCTCATGAGGACCCATAAACTTAACTGTTCCAAGTATTCATTGGATGGGGAACACTTTATAGACTCTCCTTCAAATGGCACTAACTTGTTTGGCAACACCATCAGCAACAGAAGTTCACAATCCCCCCAAACCCACCATCCACAGGAACTTCTTTCACCCTTGCTCCCTCTGTTCCAAAAATACAGTCCTGCTGCTTTTCCCGGAAAACACCAGGCTCTGCACTTGCTGCTCTCCAGATAATACCTTCCTGGCTAGGTGCTTCACTTCCAAGTCTTTCCTAAAATGTCACCTTCTCTCTGTAAGTCTTTTCTGGTCTACCCATTTAAAATTAACCCTCTGCCACTTCAACTGTCCTTATTCCCCTTCCCTGCATATTTTTCTCCAAAATATATATAACCATCAATTTTTTAACTCACAGATTTTGTTCATTGTCTGCTTCTTCATATTGAAACATAAACTCCATGAAGACAAAGATTTTTATACTTTTGTTTTTTACTGCTATGTTCCCTGGAGTGAGAAGCATGCCTGGCACAAAATAAGTATGTGTTTAAAGAATGATCGTTTAAACATAATCTGCAGACCGTCTATTTGTGTTAAAGGAGAGTTGACTGCAAGCCGTCAACTTTTCCCAGGTGGGCCACATCTGAACATTGACACTGTCTCTTCAATGACAGTCGTAGGCAATTTAGAGACATTCCTTGAAATTGATGTTGCTCATATTTCTCTTTATAAATAGTGAGAATGTCTTTAAATCTTTATCTTAAGGAAGGGGAGACCTGTTCAGGTGTGCTATTTTATGATGAACTAACTCATATACAGATAAAACCTGGAGAACTTGGCCCAGGAAGTTCCTACAGTTATTCCACCAAACACTCAGCATGATCTTGATGGAATAAGTCATGTGACTTGCCCATATATGTGCTACCTTTTCAAATGTAGGTAGAAGTCCATTATGATTAATAAATACATACAGGAGAAATAATTCTGCATTAGCTTGGCTGCATTCATATGCAGATATTAAATATTAGATGGAAACAATGTTAGGTGACTTGAAATTTACTCTGATAATAAAAAGGTTCCTATTGTACAAGAATGTAGTCCCTGTCAGGATACTCAGAATTGTAGGTGGAGCAGTGCTTCTAGACTCAAATTAAAATCACCTGGGAAGATTTGTAAGCACTGCTGCCTAGTCCTCACCCCTCCAGAATTCTGCTTTAAATAGTGAAAGATGGGGCCAATAGTTTCTTAAGCTTCCTAGGTGATTCTAATGTGGAGGTAGGTGAAGATCTAATGCAGTAAAATAACTCAATATCCTCTAAGAAATGACCAAGGAAAGTGTACACAGATGGTCCCTGACTCACAATGGTTTGGTTTATGGTTTTTCCATTTTATGATAGTACAAAAGCAACACCAGTAGAAACCATGCTTGGAATTTTGAATTTTGATCTTTTCCCAGGCTAGTGCTATGCTGTACAATCCTCTCTCTCATGATGCTGGGCCATGGCAGTGAGCCACATCTCCCAGTCAGCCACACAATCATGAGGGTAACAACTTACAACCATTCAGTACCCAGACAACCATTCTGTTTTTCACTTTCAGTACAGTATTCAATAAATTACCTGAGATATTCAACACTTTACTATAAACCAGACCTTGTGTTACATGATTTTGGCCAACTGTAGGCTAATGTAAGTGTTCTGAGCACATTTAAGGTAGGCGAGGCTAAGCTATGATGTTTAGTAGGTTAGGTGCATTACATTTCATCTTACAAGGGGTGTATTAACTTTTCAAATTACAACGGGTTTACTGGGACATAAGCTCATCATAAGTTAAAGAACATGTGTATTGAGTTTACAGAATTATTCCAGAAGTGCACTGTCCTAATGAAACCATACCCCATAGAGTTAAAAAAAAAAAACCCATCCTGAAACCATGCCCCACAAGGTTAACAGAAACTGGAAACTAACAGAAAGTCTTGAGATTATCTTACAAAAGACCAGATAAGGGAACAGCTTGTTAAAAACCCCTCTGCTTGTAACAAAACAAAACTGGCTGAGACTGCATGGAACCAACATGGCTGATTGGGGTCTGCTCAGAATGGACTTGCTTGTCCAGTAGGTGACATTTGGACATCATGGACCCAAATTCCCCTGCATGTTTCATACCAACCCTCCTGGACTTTGCACATGTGTCCCATGAGGAAGCGTGTCCGTCCTGTGCAGACTGACAATTGCTGCACATTTCCCTCCCTCCAGTCACCTTCCCTAACCTCTGGCCACCCTATGCTCTTCATCTATAAATATCCCCACTTCCCACTTTTGCAGAGGTAGACTTGAGATTTGTTCTCGCATCTCCCCTCTCAGTTGCCTTGTGAATAAACTCTTTTTCTGCTGCAAACCTCCAGCATCTCAACATTAGGTTTGCTGCATGTCAGGTAAGTGAAACTCTTTAGTAACATTAATAGGAAAAGAAGAGGACCTTTAAGATGGCAGAGGAGTAAGATGTGGACATTACCAACCACCTCACAAATATATCCAAAATACATCTACATGTGGAACAACTCCAACAGAACACCTACTGAACACTGGCAGAAGACCTCAGACTTCCCAAAAGGCAAGAAACTCCCCACGTACCAGTCTGACAGGGTCTTGGTGCTCCAGCCGGGTGTCAGGTCCGAGCCTCTGAAGTGGGAGAGCCGAATTCAGGACATTGGACCACCAGAGACCTCCTGGCACCACATAATATCAATCAATGAGAGCTCTCCCAGAGATCTCCATCTCAACGTTAAATGACCCAGCTCCAGTCAACGACCAGCAAGCTCCAGTGCTGGACACCTCATGCCAAACAATGAGCAAGACAGGAATACAACCCCACCCATTAGCAGAGAGGCCACCTAAAATCATAATAACTTCACAGACACCCAACACACACCACTGGATGTGGTTCTGCCCACAAGAAAGACAGATCCAGATTCATCCACCAGAACACATGCACCAGTTCCCTCCACCAGGAAGCCTACATAACCCATTGAACCAACCTTACCCACTGCAGACAGACATGAAAAACAACAGGAACTATGAACCTGCATCCTGCAAAAAGAAGACCCCAAACACAGTAAGTTAAACAAAATGAGAAAACACAGACATATGAAGCAGATGAAAGAGCAAGGTAAAAACCCATCAGACCAAACAAATGAAGAGGAAATAGGCAGTCTACGTGAAAAAGAATTCAGAGTAATGATATTAAGATGATCCAAAATCTTGGAAATAGAATGGAGAAAATACAAGAAACGATTAACAAGGACCTAGAAGAACTACAGAGCAAACAAACAATGATGAACAAGACAATAAATAAAATTTAAAATTCTCTAGAAGGAATCAATAGCAGAATAACTGAGGCAGAAGAACGGATAAGTGACCTGGAAGATAAAAGAGTGGAAATAACTACCTCAGAGCAGAATAAAGAAAAAAGAATGAAAAGAATTGAGTACAGTCTCAGAGACCTCTGGGATGACATTAAACACACCAACATTCGCATTATAGGGGTCCCAGAAGAAGAAGAGAAAAAGAAAGGGTCTGAGAAAATATTTGAAGACATTATAGTTGAAAACTTCCCTAGCATGGGAAAGGAAATAGTTGGTCAAGTCCAGGAAGCGCAGAGAGTCCCATATATGATAAATCCAAGGAGAAACACACCAAGACACATGTTAATGAAACCATCAAAAATTAAATACAAAAAAAAAAAAAATTAAAAGCAGCAAGGAAAAGCAACAAATAACATACAAGGGAATCCCCATAAGGTTAACAGCTGATCTTTCAGCAGAAACTCTGCAGGCCAGAAGGGAGTGGCAGGACATATTTAAAGTGATGAAAGGAAAAAACCTACAACCAAGATTACTCTACCCAGCAAGGATCTCATTCAGATTTGACGGAGAAAATAAAACCTTTACAGACAATCAAAACCTAAGAGAATTCAGCACCATCAAACGAGCTTTACAACAAATATTAAAGGAAATTCTATAGGCGGGAAACAGAAGAGAAAGAAAACACCTACAATAACAAACCCAAAACATTTAAGAAAATGGGAATAGAAACATACATATCGATAACTACCTTAAATGTAAATGGATTAAATGCTCCAACCAAAAGACATAGACTGGCTGAATGGATACACAAACAAGATGCATATATATGCTGTCTACAAGGGAATGACTTCAGACCTAGAGACACATACAGACAAAAAGTGAGGGAATAGAAAAGGTATTCTATGCAAATGGAAATCAAAAGGAAGCTGGAGTAGCAATTCTCATATCAGACAACATAGATTTTAAAGTAAAGACTGTTACAAGAAACAAAGAGGGACACTACATAATGATCAAGGGATGAATCAAAGAAGATATAGCAAGTGTAAATATTTATGCACGCAACATAGGAGAACCTCAATACATAAGGCAAATGCTAACAGCCATAAAAGGGGAAATCAACAGTAACACAATCATAGTAGGGGATTTTAACACCCAACTTTCACCAATGGACAGATCAACCAAAATGAAAATAAATAAGGAAACACAAGTTTTAAATGATACATTAAATAAGATGGACTTAATTGAAATTTATAGGACATTCCATACAAAAAGAAAAGAATACAATTTCTTCTCAAGTGCTCATGGAACACTCTGCAGGATAGATCACACCTTGGGTCACAAATGAAGCCTTGGTAAATTTAAGAAAATTGAAATCATATCAAGTATCTTTTCCAACAACAAAACTATGAGACTAAATATCAATTACAGGAAAAAAAACTGTAAAATATGCAAAGAAATGGAGGCTAAACAATACACTAATAAATAACCAAGAGACCATTGAAGAAATCAAAGAGGAAATCAAAAAATACCTGGAAACAAATGGCAATGAAAACTCGATGCTCAAAACCTATGGAAAGCAGCAAATGCAGTTCTAAGAGGGAAGTTTATAGCAATACAATCCTACCTCTAGAAACAAGAAACATCTCAAATAAACAACCTCACCCTACCCCTAAAGCAATTAGAGAAAGAAGAAGAGCAACAACAACAAAAACACAAAGTCAGCAGAAGGAAAGAAATCATAAAGATCACATCAGAAATAAAGGAAAAGAAATGAAGGCAATGATAGTAAAGCTCAATAAAACTAAAAGCTGATTCTTTGAGAAGATAAACAAAATTTATAAACCATTAGCCAGACTCATCAAGGAAAAAAGGGAAAAGACTCAAATCAACAGAATTATAAAAGAAAAAGGAGAAGTAACAACTGACCCTGCAGAAATACAAAGGATCATTAGAGATTACTAGAAGCAACTCTATGCCAATAAAATGGACAATCTGGAAGAAATGGACAAATTCTTAGAAAAACACAACATTCTGAGACTGAACCACGAAGAAATAGAAAATATAAACAGACCAATCACAAGCATTGAAATTGAAACTGTGATTAAAATTCTTCCAACAAACAAAAGCCAAGGACCAGATGGCTTCAAAGACAAATTCTATCAAACATTTAGAGAAGAGCTAACACCTATCCTTCTCAAACTCTTCCAAAATATAGTAGAGGAAGGAACACTCCCAAACTAATTCTACAAGGCCACCATCACCCTGATACCAAACCCGAGAGAGATGTCACAAAAAAAGAAAACTAGAGGCTAATATCACTGATGAACATAGATGCAAAAACCCTCAACAAAATACTAGCTAACAGAATCCACCAGCACATTAAAAGGGCCATACACCATCATCAACTGGGGTTTATCCCAGGAATGCAAGGATTCTTCAATATACGCAAATCAATCAAGGTGATATGCCATATTAACAAACTGAAAGATAAAAACCATATGATAATCTCAGTAGAGGCAGAAAAAGCTTAAAACAAAATTCAACACACATTTATGCTAAAAACCCTCCAGAAAGAAGGCATAGAGGGAATTTACCTTAACATAATAAAGACCATATATGACAAACCCACAGCCAACATCATTCTCAATGGTGAAAACATGAAACCATTTCCACTAAGATCACTAAGATCCACTAAGAGTTGCCCACTCTTACCACTCTTACCACTATTATTCAACATAGCTTTGGAAGTTTTAGCCACAGCAATCAGAGAAGAAAAAGAAATAAAAGGAATACAAATCAGAAAAGAAGAAGTAAAACTCTCACTGTTTGCAGATGTCATGATATTATACATAGAGAATCCTAAAAATGCTACCAGAAAACTACCAGAGCTAATCAATGAATTTGGTAAAGTAGCAGGATACAAAATTAATGCACAGAAATCTCTTGCATTCCTATACACTAATGATGAAAAATCTGAAAGAGAAATTAAGAAAACACTCCCATTTACCATTGCAACAAAAAGAATAAAATACCTAGGAATAAACCTACCCAAGGAGACAACAGACCTGTATGCAGAAAACTATAAGACAGTGAGGAATGAAATTAAAGATGATACCAACAGATGGAGAGATATACCATGTTCTTGGATTGGAAGAATCAACATTGTGAAAATGACTCTACTACCCAAAGCAATCTACAGATTCAATGCAATCCCTATCAACTTACCAATAGCATTTTCCACAGAACTAGAAAGGAAAATGTCACCATTTGTATGGAAACACAAAACACCCGAATAGCCAAAGCAATCTTGAGAAAGAAAAACGGAGCTGGAGGAATGAGGCTCCCTGACTTCAGACTCTACTACACAGCTACAGTAATCTAGACAGTATGGTACTGGCACAAAAACAGAAATATAGATCAATGGAGCAGGATAGAAAGCTCAAAGATAAACCCACGCACATATGGTCACCTTATCTCTGCTAAAGGTGTCAGGAATATAAACTGGAGAAAAGACAGCCTCTTCAATAAGTGGCGCTGGGAAAATTGGACAGCTACATGTAAAAGAATGAAATTAGAACACTCCCCAACATCCTACAAAAATAACCTCAAAATGGATTAAAGACCTAAGTGTAAGGCCACAGACTATATAGCTCTTAGAGGAAAATATAGGCAGAACACTCCTTGACATAAATCACAGCAAGATCCTTTTTGACCCCCTTCCTAGAGAAATGGGAATAAAAACAAAAATAAACAAATGGAACCTAATGAAACTTAAAAGCTTTTGCACAGCAAAGGAAATCATAAACAAGACAACCCTCAGAATGGGAGAAAATATTTGCAAAGGAAGCAACTGACGTAGGATTAATCTCCAAAATACACAAGCAGCTCATGCAGCTCAATATCCTAAAAACAAATAACCCAATCCTAAAATGGGCAGAAGACCTAAATAGACATTTCTCCAAAGATATACAGATTGCCAACAAATACATGAAAATATGCTCAACATCACTAATCATTAGAGAAATGCAAATCAAAACCAAAATGAGGTGTCACCTCACACCAGTCAGAATGGCCATCATAAACAAATCTACAAACAATAAATGCTGGAGAGGGTGTGGAGAAAAGGGAACCCTCCTGCACTGTTGGTGCGAATGTAAATTGATACAGCCACTATGGAGAACAGTACAGAGGTTCCCTAGAAAACTGGAAAGAGAACTACCATATGACCCAGCAATCCCACTACTGGGCATATACCCTGAGAAAACCATAATTCAAAAAAAGTCATGTACCACAATGTTCATTGCAGCACTATTTACAGTAGCCAGGACATGGAAGCAACCTAAATGTCCATCGACAGATGAATGGATAAAGAAGATGTGGCACATATGTACAATGGAATATTACTCAGCCATAAAAAGAAATGGAATTGAGTTATTGGTAGTGAGGTGGATGGACCTAGAGTCTCTCATACAGAGTGATGTATGTCAGAGATAAACAAATACCGTATGCTAACACATATATATGGAATCTAAAAGAAAAGGTTCTGAAGAACCTAGGGACAGGACAGGAATAATGACGTAGACGAAGAGAATCGACTTGAGGACAGAGGGAAGGGGAAGGGGAAGCTGGGACTAAGTGAGAGAGTGGCATTGACATATATACACTACCAAACCTAAAATAGATAGCTAGTGGGAAGAAGCCACATAGCACAGGGAGATCAGCTGCGTGCTTTGTGACCACCTAGAGGGGTGGGATAAGGAGGGTGGGAAGGAGATGCAAGAGGGAGGAGATATGGCAATATATGTATACGTATAGCTTATTCACTTTTTTATACAGCAGAAGCTAACACAACATTGTAAAGCAATTATACTCCAATAAAGATGTAAAAACAAAAATTTTTTTTTTAAATAGGAAAAGAGTCCTCAAAATGGCTCTAGAAAAAGAGGCAAGAATCATATTTCTCTTCCAGGTATTTATGATATAAAGATTTATAGAAAGTATCACTTGTGATAGTGGAAATACAATTATTTCAGCTTGTGATAAAGATATTCGAACCTTAATACTGTGTGACATTCCCCTCAAGTAAGAAGTCACATTGCAAAGGTGGAGTGAACTGTTCTGGGTACCCTGAAGTGATTCCAGTAGAGAGTAACCAACAAGATGTGTTGGCGTGGTCCCTGTCTTATCTAAGAATAATAAAACCTACCTCAAAAGGACTTATGAGCAGGGCCTTGCAACCCACAGAGAAGCACAAGGTTCCACACTCAAATGGGCTTTATGTTTTCAATTTAGTGCTTTGTGGTCACTGTCTTGAAATTCTTATTACTTTTATTTTGAATTATGTATGTGAGTTCTTATGGAACAATGGAGTAGGCACTGGAGTCTTGGAAGCCCACATGGGGTCCTGCCTATCCACATCCCCAGGGTGAGTTCTCAAGGATGTTCTCTTCACCGACCAGTAACCACTGTTGCTTTCCACCCCCAACCCCCCCCCCCCCATTGAGCCTGGGCATGGTTTGGGGTCAGATACAAATGCCCTGCTTGCCAAGTCAGAGGGCAGGGCCGTGGGCTCCTGTGAGGGTCTGCACTTGCCCTACAAGTAACTCTTTGGCAAAGGAGCAAGTTACTAAATAGCAAATACAGAAGATATGACATATAGAGAAAGAAATCTTGGAGGAAATAAATGTATTTTTCCTTCTTTTGGAACAAGGAGTCTGCATTTTCATTTCTCATTGGATCCTGCAAATTATATGACTAACCCTGCTTGTGAGATACTGATTTTTATCATACATATTTTTTGTGCAAACATTAGAAAGAAAACATGAGACAATAAATTGGTTCTGTTGGAGTGGAAAGGCTAACACATTTGCCAATAGTTCATTCTCTTCATCTCTTTCAATGAATACCTTTCAATAACGCAAGTTGTTAAAATACTAATGGATATATTCAGACTTATCTAAGAAATTAGAGGATAATCTAGATCAGATATGGATGCTTTTCTTTCAATAATTTCTATTTTCTAGGTTGTCTGGAGCAGGACTAAGGTGGGTCCCTGGCACAGCAATTAAAGTCATAGGGCCTGGTCATGCAAAGACCAAACAATATCTGTAAACCACTGAACCAAGAGATTTACTTTGTAAACCAATGGAAATAATACTTCCCCCTAGGGAGACTTAGATCCAGAACAATTAGAAGTTTCTACTCTGAAAATTATTTGAGACTTTGAGCTTCCTCAAATTCTTTTTAGAAATAGGGCATAAATTAAAATTCCATGTAATCTCCTTTAGAGCCATCTGGTGTTGATTTTTCTGCTCTACCTCCTGAGAACTCAAAAGAGCCAAAAATGGGAAGAAAACAATAATCCTCTGTTCACTGCAGCTGCTGAAGTAGTCACTAAATTTTTTTTCTACATTCACCTGTAAATGAGAACCAGTATTCAAAACAATAGATGTTTTATTGGTGTAAAGATGTACTAGCCAAATATGGAATGATTTGTATTGCTATAATCCAATGCTAATGACTTTTGGCCCTTTCATTTCCTGAATTGAACAATGTAATATCTCATGTCCAGGGTGATGGTGGTGTTGAGAGAAAAATAGAAACCCAAGAGTAGTTTTGTTAAAGAACTTCTTATTCCTAGTTCATATTTTTACAGCACCAAAAACATTTTCCCTTAATCTTTTCTTTTGCAGAGTAAATATAGTATTCCCAAATCTTTTCACTTTTCATGATACAGTCCTTTAATCTATGCTTATGCTAACTGATGTCTGCAGAATCTTCTCCAGCCTGCATCTTCCTAAAGTTGTTGACTTCAGAAGTTATATATATGTAACTCATGAAGATGAATAGGCAATTTTGTGACTAAATGTCTCTAGTTATGCTACTACCCCTGTTATATTTATCACGCAAAAGAGATACTATAGAGATACTGTGAATAAAACAGTCCTCTGGGGTTACAACATCCAGGGGACCCCAGAAAGTCAGCTCTCAGTCCCAGACACAGTAGGTAGTTGACTATGTGGCAGAATCAGAAAAATCTTTCCAGCTCTTTAAAAACAATACCCCACCAAGTGCCAAGATGCGAGAAAGTCTTCAATCAAGTTTCTTTTTTCTTTTCTTTTCTTTTCTTTCTCTCTCTTTTTTTTTTTGTCAAGCTAACCAATGGTTTTGTTCCCATAAAAATGCAAATATGCTGAGAGAGGGCACTGTTTTTCCTAACTCAATTCACTTTAATTTAGTTGATCAGACGTTTTTTCCTAAGAGCAGCTTTATGTTAAATGTTGGGAAGTGAGTAATTAAAAGAGAGACAAAAGAAATGGTTAGATATGACCAAGGGCATTTTCTAAATTCAGGTTGAGAATAGCAAAGAATTGGTTATACATCAGTTTTAACTAGGGCTTATCATGCTGATGGTACATTGTAAATTTTTTTTATCTGAGTTTCTTTTAGGACATATAAGAATACAATTTAGAGGGGAATAACAGTAAAGAATAAAATAGAAGGAATAGATGAGCAAAGTCCTTGTCCTGTAATTTCAAAACCTCTACTATACGGAATCTAAGACACCATGAATTGAAAAACACAGCATTACATACTAATAAGAATGAAAAAAAAAACTGCCAATTAAACAATGACAGAAAGTTTTTTAAACACTAATTATATTTATTTATTCTTATTAAAAGAGCTCTTTTGGACTTGATTATATGTAGATTTTTATTACACATCATTTTTGTGCATACACCAAAACAAATTGGTTACATTTTTTTCCTACAAATTTTCTACATTCAAAGTCTTTTGGGCTCAGATTCACCAATGTCTGTGCTTTCATATTTTTTCTACATAATCTCATCCTCCATTCCATCA
The DNA here is from genome assembly GCF_028023285.1 of Balaenoptera ricei. Lineage (NCBI taxonomy): Eukaryota > Metazoa > Chordata > Mammalia > Artiodactyla > Balaenopteridae > Balaenoptera > Balaenoptera ricei. The sequence continues at coordinate 94,121,161 of NC_082650.1, read as the reverse complement.
ACTGCACTGGTGATGCAGCGTTTCATGAAATAACCCACCAAAGAACCAAAGCCATTGGCACAAGGCTCTGTATTGCCTTGAGATTATGTAGAGTTGGCACACCTTCGACTCGCATTTCAAGAGTGTAGCAAACATGTGACTCACCACTTTCCATACCTCTTCCCCACAACCATTTTGTTCCTATGGTTTAAAAGAGTGCTCTACTGAGAAATTATGATGCGAGAAAGGATATTTACATCATCACAAAATTTCTTCCTACATGATATGTGCTAATTACAAATGGGGAAATAGTTACCATGATGCAGGAACCCGGTGACAGTACCTTCACTAAGTGATCAAAGTTAGCATCAGTAATGAGACAGGTAACTCCTTGATACACTGGAAAGGAATATCTGTGATATTTCTGCCAAAAAAAGAAAGAAAGAAAAAGAAAAGATTAGCTTAAATCTAATCATGAAAAAACATCAGAACTAACTCAAATTAAGGTATATTCTACAAAATAACGGGCCTGTCATCTTCAAAAATGTCAAGTCATGAACTACAAGGAAAAACTGAAGAGTTTTTCAGGTTAAAAGAGAGTAAATTTAAACACAGTATGTGATCTTGGTCTGTATCCTGAACCAGAATTACGATTTATTTTGCTATAAAGGACATCAGTGGAACTATTGACAAAATGTAAATATCTTTAGAGTATTTTATCAATGCTAATTGACTTATTTTGATAGCTATATTGTAGTTATATAAAAGAATGACCTTTGAGATATGTGTACACACAAACACACATATATACCAAATTACTTAAAGAAAGATATATATAATTACTTAGAGATAGAATGGTAAAACAAATGTGGTAAAATGTTAACCTTTTTGGAATCAGGATCAAGCTTATATAGGAATTCTTTATACTATTTTTCTAAAAGTCTGAAATAATTTCAAAATAAAATTGTTTTAATGGACCTCCAGCATTTTCTCTGGCATTTTATTTCAAAGAGTTGACACCCATTTTGCTAAAGTTATAAGGCTCTATCATTGCTATTGATATTATTGTGGATTTTCTGGCACAATAAGAAGACATGTTACTGAGAAATAATAATTTAGTTTTTCTTTTTAACCATTAAGGTGACCCAGAGATACAAATGCTAGTAATTAAGGAGTTCTAGAAAAAAAGTTTTTAAATTGGGTTAAATGTGCCCAAACTCAATACAAAACACTGTGAAGTGGCTAAAAGAATACATCATTGGTGGTCCTTGTGTTAGTATAGACTTTCTGAAATTGTGCTAAATGAATACACATGTTAGAAGAATGTTTGGCAACAGCTATACAAGTATTAGCTATTATTATATATTTATATTTATATTATTATATAGTAATCATTGTGATTTTATTTCCAAATATTACTACTACTCTCCATTGAAATTACAAGGAAAACCTGGATCATGGATAGATTTTTATTCAGGTTCTTTAGATTGATACATGAAACAAAATATACAAACACTCATTTGTGTGGTTATATATAGTAGTCTGTATGTAGTGCCTACTTTATAAGTTGTTGGGAAGATTAAATAGGTAATACATTTAAGACACTCTACTTGACTGATACATTATTTTGATGAGTATTAACATTAATCAACTTTGATAAATTTTTAAATGGTATAGAAAATGCTGTTTGGAAACAAAATAAGAAAAAAGAAGAGAGAAGGATAGCAATTTAAAGTGGGTAGAAAATTACCCCCTCTAAGTGAGATAATACCCTGATCAACAATATTGCCTATGATATTAATAACAATAGCTAACATTTTTGAGCATGTACTATGTTCTAGGTAACATGATAATCACTTTCTATTTAATCTGATTTTGCCTAGAAGTTAAGTAACTTTCCTAAAGTCACACATTAAATATAAATAACAACCATGAGATTCAAACCCAAGTAGTCCACATCCCATGATCTAAAACAGTGTACTCTGCTCTCTCCACAATGTATGATTCCATAATCCATAGATGCTACTTTGCCAGATTATCTTGCCATATTTCCTTGCTGCTTTCTAATTGTGCTTGAATTTTGGGGGTATTTCTTCTCTAACCATTTATACACTCCTCAAAGACAGAAGAGAAGCTTTCTCTTTCTTTTTTACTTAACCAAAGGGCTTGTTACTAAGGGAAGACCACAGAGCACCTCTGAAAAGACCCCCTTAGGGATTTTGGTAAAGAGCAATGCAAATAACAAGCACCCAAGAGTACTACTTGAAACCTAAGGAACAAAAATATTCTCCAACCTCACTTCTCTTAATCAATACTTTCCATTTAGGGAGCGTTGCCAAGACGGTGGAGTAGGAAGACTCTGAGCTCACCTCCTCCCATGGGCAAACCAAAATTACAGCTATTTACAGAGCAATTATTGATGAGTAAGACTGGAAGACTAGCAGAAAAGATCTTCTACAACTAAAGATATAAAGAAGGAAACACAGTGAGATGGGTAGGATGGATGGAGACAAGGTATATTGTACCCACTTGTATACAAAGTGGGCTACATACAAAAGGTGGAGGATAATTACAATACAGAGATTCTCCCCCAAAATGAGGTGTCTGAGTCCCACAACAAGCTCCCCAGCCTGGGGGCCCTGCACCAGAAAGTTGAGCCCTCAGAAATTTTGGTTTTGAAGGCCTATGGGACTTCCTTTCAGGAGAGCCAGAAGGCTGTGGGAAAGAGAGACTCCACTCTTAAAGTGTGAACACAAAATCTCACACACTCCAGGACCCAGGGCAGAAGCAGTAATTTGAAAGGAGCCTGGGTCAGACCCACCTGCTGATGTTGGAGAGGCTCCTGGAGAGACAGGAGGAGACTGGAGCTCACTCTGGGGACACAGACACTGATGGCAGCCATTTTGGGGAGCTTGTTCTACCATTAGGACACTAGTGCTTGCAAGTGCCACTTTGGAATCTTCCATTTAGATTACTAGGCTTGAGACCCAGCCCAGGCCCCACCCACCAGCCTGTTAGCACCAGTACTAGGACACCTCAGACCAAGCACTAGCCAAGTGGGTAACACAGTGCCACCTACCAGCAAGCCAGCTGCCTTAAGATGCCCTGAGCCCACAGCTACCCAGGACCTGACCTTACCCACCAAAGGGTCCAGGACCCAGTCCCACCCATAAGTGCTCCAGCACTGGCCCACAGATACCCTGGGCCCCCACAGCCAGCCATTGGAAACCAGCCTCACCCATGAGTGGGCCTGCCTGAGACCTGAAACCATCCTCACCTGCCAGTAGGCAGTCACCAACCCCAGGACCCCCTCTGCCCAGCCCTGCTTATCAGTAAGGGCACAACAGCTCCAGGACACTTGGGCACTTCAGCCAGAGAACACAAGATACAGCTTTGCCCACCAATGGGCCAGCACTAGCCCCAGTACCCTCCCTCACAATCCAGCAGGTGGGCACCAGCCCTGGGATTTCCTGAGCCCTGGTGCTGCTCACCAATGCGTGGACAGCAGCTCCAGAACCACCACAGCACCACAGTCTGCCATGTCAAACCCAGACCACCCACCAGCAGGTTGGCACCAGACCCAGGACCACCTGGGCCCCAGCTATACTCACCAGCAGGCAAACACAGTCTTGTGGACACACTGTGACCCTCAGTCAGACACCCTGGGATTCAGCCCCCGCCATGATCAGGCCAACACCAGCTCTGGGACACCCAGTGCCCTGCAGTCAGAGGCCTCATGTCCTGGTTCCACCCATCAGGGGCCAGAACTAGCCTCAGGACCCAATGGGCCCTAGCCCCACCCACCAGCAGGCCCACACCAGCTCTGAGCCACCATGGAACCCTCAGCCAGCCACCCCAGGATCCAGCTCCATTCACCGTGGGACCAACACCAGCTTTGAGACATCCTGAAACCTGCAGCCAGTCAAGTCAGGAAACGGCCTGACCCACCAGCAGGCCAAGACTAGATCCAGGACCCTCAGCCCTGCAACTACCTATGCTAGAACCTGGCTCTTCCCACCAGTGAGCCAGCACTAGCCCCAGGGCCCACACATGGCCCTGTTGCCAGACACCTCATGAGCCTGCAGCCTCTGCAGAAAGCACAGCCTGACAACCAACTGGACCATAGTGCCCACAGTAGTCAGCCCATCACAACAGATGGAACAACAGAACCCACATTGGGAGCACCCCCATAGCATATAGCTCTGATGACAGATGGGAGTGTGTTACTGAGACACATAGGACATCTACAAAAGCCCACTTATCCAAGGTCAGGAAACATAAGCAACCTACCAAATACATAGAAATAAAAACAGCAAATTAGGCAAAATGAGACAACAGAGTAATATGTTTCAAACAAAAGAACAAGATCAAACTCCAGGAGAAGAACTACCTGAAGTGGAGGTAAGCAATCTTCCTGATACAGATTAAAGGTAATGGTCAAAAAGATGTTCAAAGAACTCAGGAGACGATTGAATGAACAGAGTAAGAAGTTAGAAGTTTTTAACAAAGAGTTAGAAAATGTAAAGAAGAACCAAACAGAGATGAAGAATACAATAACTGAAATAAAAAATACACTAGAAAGAATCAACAGTAGATTAGATAATGCAGAGAAATGATCAGTGAGCTAGAAGAGAGAGGGGAAATCGCTGAGGCTGAACAGGGGGGAAAAAAAGAATAAACAGAAATGAAGACAGCTTAAGAGAACTCAGAGATACCATTAAGTGTACTAATATTCACGTTACGGGGGTCCCAGAAGAAGAGAGAGGAAAAGGGGCTGAGAATATAATTGAAGACATAATAGCTGAAAAGTTCCCTAACCTGGGAAAGGTAACACCCATCTAAGTCCAGAAAACACAGAGAGTCCCATACAGTATCAACCCAAAGAGGATCACACCAAGACACATTGTAATTAAAATGGCAAAAATTTAAAAATAAAGAGAATTTTAAAAACAGCAAGGGAAAGCAACAAATTACATACAAGAGAAATCCCATATGGCTGACTCTTCAGCAGAAACTGCAGGCCAGAAGAGAGAGGCATGAGGTATTTAAGATGGTGAAGTCAAAAACCTACAACCAAGAATACTCTACCCAGCAAAGCTTTAATTCAGATTTGTGGATAAAATAAAAGTTTTATCAACAGCAAAAGCTAAAAGAGTTCAGCACCACCAAACCAGCTTTATAAGAAATGTTAAAGGGCTTCTCTAAATGAAGAAGAAAAGGCTACAACTAGAAACATGAAAATTACAAAAGGCAAAAGATCATTGGTAAAGGCAAATATACAGTAAAGGTAGTAAAAGGGTAAAAGACAAAAGTAGTAAAATAATCTATATTCACAAGTGGTTAAGGGATGCACAAAACAAAAAGATGTAATAGATGATGTCAAAAACAGTAAACAAACAGCCATAAAAGGGGAAATCGACAGCAACACAATCATAGTAGGGGACTTTAACACCCCACTTTCACCAATGGACAGATCATCCAAAATGAAAATAAATAAGGAAACACAAGCTTTAAATGATACATTAAACAAGATGGACTTAATTGATATTTATAGGACATTCCACCCAAAAACAACAGAATACACATTTTTCTCAAGTGCTCATGGAACATTCTCCAGGATAGATCATATCTTGGGTCACAAATCAAACCTTGGTAAATTTAAGAAAATTGAAATCGTATCAAGTATCTTTTCCGACCACAACGCTATGAGACTAGATATCAATTACAGGAAAAGATCTGTAAAAAATACAAACACATGGAGGCTACACAATACATTACTTAATAATGAAGTGATTACTGAAGAAATCAAAGGGGAAATCAAAAAATACCTAGAAATAAATGACAATGGAGATACGACGACCCAAAACCTATGGGACGCAGCAAAAGCAGTGCTAAGAGGGAAGTTTATAGCAATACAAGCCTACCTCAAGAAACAGGAAACATCTCGAATAAACAACCTAACCTTGCACCTAAAGCAATTAGAGAAAGAAGAACAAAAAAATCCCAAAGCCAGCAGAAGGAAAGAAATTATAAAGATCAGGTCAGAAATAAATGAAAAAGAAATGAAGGAAACAATAGCAAAAATCAATGAAACTAAAAGCTGGTTCTTTGAGAATATAAACAAAATTGATAAACCATTAGCCAGACTCATCAAGAGAAAAAGGGAGAAGACTCAGATCAATAGAATTAGAAATGAAAAAGGAGAAATAACCACTGACACTGCAGAAATACAAAAGATCATGAGAGATTACTACAAGCAACTCTATGCCAATAAAATGGACAACCTGGAAGAAATGGACAGATTCTTAGAAATGCACAAACTGCCGAGACTGAACCAGGAAGAAATAGAAAATATGAACAGACCAATCACAAGCACTGAAATTGAAACTGTGATTAAAAACCTTCCAACAAACAAAAGCCCAGGACCAGATGGCTTCACAGGTGAATTCTATCAAACATTTAGAGAAGAGCTAACACCTATCCTTCTCAAACTCTTCCAAAATATTGCAGAGGGAGGAACACTCCCAAACTCATTCTACGAGGCCACCATCACCCTGATACCAAAACCAGACAAAGATGTCACAAAGAAAGAAAACTACAGGCCAATATCACTGATGAACATAGATGCAAAAATCCTCAACAAAATACTCGCAAACAGAATCCAACAGCACATTAAAAGGATCATACACCATGATCAAGTGGGGTTTATCCCAGGAATGCAAGGATTCTTCAATATACGCAAATCAATCAATGTGATACACCATATTAACAAATTGAAGGAGAAAAACCATATGATCATCTCAATAGATGCAGAGAAAGCTTTCGACAAAATTCAACACCCATTTATGATAAAAGCCCTGCAGAAAGTAGGCATAGAGGGAACTTTCCTCAACATAATAAAGGCCATATATGACAAACCCACAGCCAACATTGTCCTCAATGGTGAAAAACTGAAACCATTTCCACTAAGATCAGGAACAAGACAAGGTTGCCCACTCGCACCACTATTATTCAACATAGTTTTGGAAGTGTTAGCCACAGCAATCAGAGAAGACAAAGAAATAAAAGGAATCCAAATCAGAAAAGAAGAAGTAAAGCTGTCACTATTTGCAGATGACATGATACTATACATAGAGAATCCTAAAGAGGCTACCAGAAAACTCCTAGAGCTAATCAATGAATTTGGTAAAGTAGCAGGATACAAAATTAATGCACAGAAATCGCTTGCATTTCTATACACTAATGACGAAAAATCTGAAAGTGAAATTAAGAAAACACTCCCGTTTACCATTGCAACAAAAAGAATAAGATATCTAGGAATAAACCTACCTAAGGAGACAAAAGACCTGTATGCAGAAAATTATAAGACACTGATGAAAGAAATTAAAGATGATACAAATAGATGGAGAGATATACCATGTTCCTGGATTGGAAGAATCAACATTGTGAAAATGAGTCTACTACCCAAAGCAATCTACAGATTCAATGCAATCCCTATCAAACTACCACTGGCATTTTTCACAGAACTAGAACAAAAAATTTCACAATTTGTATGGAAACACAAAGGACCCCGAATAGCCAAAGCAATCTTGAGAACGAAAAATGGAGCTGGGGGAATCAGGCTCCCTGACTTCAGAGTATACTACAAAGCTTCAGTAATCAAGACAGTTTGGTCCTGGCACAAAAACAGAAATATAGATCAATGGAACAGGATAGAAAGCCCAGAGATAAACCCACACACATATGGTCACCTTATCTTTGATAAAGGAGGCAAGCATATACAGTGGAGAAAAGACAGCCTCTTCAATAAGTGGTGCTGGGAAAATTGGACAGGTACATGTAAAAGTATGAAATTAGAACACTCCCTGACACCATGCACAAAAATAAACTCCAAATGGATTAAAGACCTAAGTGTAAGGCCAGACACTATCAAACTCTTAGAGGAAAACATAGGCAGAACACTCTATGACATACATCACAGCAAGATTCTTTTTGACCCAGCTCCCAGAGAAATGGAAATAAGAACACAAATAAACAAATGGGACCTAATGAAACTTAAAAGCTTTTGCACAGCAAAGGAAACCATAAACAAGACCAAAAGACAACCCTCAGAATGGGAGAAAATATTTGCAAATGAAGCAACTGACAAAGGATTAATCTCCAAGATTTACAAGCAGCTCATGCAGCTCAATAACAAAAAAACGAACAACCCAATCCAAAAATGGGCAGAAGACCTAAATAGACATTTCTCCAAAGAAGATATACAGATGGCCTACAGACACATGAAAGAATGCTCAACATCATTAATCATTAGAGAAATGCAAATCAAAACTACAATGAGATATCATCTCACACCGGTCAGAATGGCCATCATCAAAAAATCTAGAAACAATAAATGCTGGAGAGGGTGTGGAGGAAAGGGAACACTCTTGCACTGTTGGTGGGAATGTAAATTGATACAGCCACTATGGAGAACAGTATGGAGGTTCCTTAAAAAACTACAAATAGAACTACCATACGACCCAGCAATCCCACTACTGGGCATATACCCTGAGAAAACCATAGGTCAAAAAGTGTCATGTACCACAATGTTCATTGCAGCTCTATTTACAATAGCCAGGACCTGGAAGCAACCTAAATGTCCATCGACAGACGAATGGATAAAGAAGATGTGGCACATATATACAATGGAATATTACTTAGCCATAAAAAGAAATGAAATGGAGGTATTTGTAATGAGGTGGATGGAGTTAGAGTCTGTCATACAGAGTGAAGTAAGTCAGAAAGAGAAAAACAAATACAGTATGCTAACACATATATACGGAATCTAAGGGAAAAAAAAAAAAAAAAAGGCCATGAAGAACCTAGTGGCAAGACGGGAATAAAGACACAGACCTACTAGAGAATGGACTTGAGGATATGGGGAGGGGGTGGGGTGAGATGTGACAGGGTGAGAGAGTGTCATGGACATATATACACTACCAAATGTAAAATAGATAGCTAGTGGGAAGCAGCCGCATAGCACAGGGAGATCAGCTCGGTGCTTTGTGACCACCTAGAGGGGTGGGATGGGGAGGGTGGGAGGGAGGGAGATGCAAGAGGGAAGAGAAATGGGAACATATTGTATATGTATAACTGATTCACTTTGTTATAAAGCAGAAGCTAACACACTATTGTAAGGCAATTATACTTCAATAAAGATGTTTAAAAAAAAAAAAGAAAAAAAAAAACAGTAAACATGGGGGCATTAAAAATACAGGGTTGCTAAAATGCTTTTGAAATTAAGAAATCAGCAACTTAAAATAACCACACACACATATATAGATTGCTATTTGTAAACCTCATGGCAACCACAAACCAAAAATCTATAATAGATATATACACAAAAAAAACCCAGAAAGGAATGCAAAAAAAAAAAATCACTAAAGAGAGTCATCAAATTACAAGGGAAAAGAGCCAAAGAAAAAGAAAGGAACAAGAAGGAACTCAAAAAAAAAAAGCCCCAAAACAGTTAACAAAACGGCTATAAGTACATACTTATCAGTAATCACTTTAAGTGGAATAAATGCTCCAATCAAAAAATACAGAATGGCTAAATGGGTGGAAAAACAAGACTCATACATATGCTGGCTACAAGAGAATCACTTCAGATGTAAAGACACCCACAGACTAAAAGTACAAGGATGGAGAAATGTATTCCACACAAATAGAAATGAAAAAAAAAAGCCAAGGTAGCAATACTTACATCAGACAAAATAGACTTTAAAACAAGACTGTAGCAAGAGACAAAGAAGGACATTACATAATGATCAAGGGATCAATCCAAGAAGATATAACATTTGTAAACACATATGCACCCAACATAGGAGGACCTAAATATATAAAGCAAATATTAACAGACATAAAGGGAGAAATTGATAGTAACACAATAATATTAGGGCACTTAAACATCCTACTTACATTAATAGACAGATCAACCTACAGAAAATCATTAAGAAATCAAAGCGCTTAAATGACACAATAGAACAGATGGATTAGTAGAAATATACATAACATTCCATCCCAAAGCAGCAGACTACACATTTTTGTTCAATGGGTACAGGGAACATTCTCCAGGATAGATCACATGTTAGGCCACAAAACAAGTCTTGTTAAATTTAAGAAAATTGAAATCATATCAACCATCTTTCCTAACCACAACACTATGAGACTAGAAATCAACTACAAGAAAAAAATGCAAAAACACAAACACTCAGAGCCTAAACAATATGCAACTAAACAACCAATGGATCACTGAAGAAATCAAAATAGAAATTAAAAGATATCTGGAAACAAGTGAAAAAGAAAGCACAACAATCCAAAATCTATGGCACACAGCAAAAACAGATCTCAGAGGGAAGTTTATATTGATACAGGCCCACCTCAGGAAACAAGAAAAATCTCAAACAGCACAGCCTTACACCTAAAGGAACTAGAAAAAGAACAAAAAAAAAAAAACCCCAAAGTTAGTAGAAGGAAAAAAATCATCAAACTCAGAGCAGAGAAAAATGAAACAGGAACTGAAAAATCAATAGAAAAGATTAATGAAATTGAGTTAATTTTTTGAAAAGATAAGCAAAATTGATAAATATTTAGCTAGACTCATCAAGAGAAAAAGAACAAGGGCCCAAATCAATAAAGTCAGAAATGAAAAAGCAAAAGTTATAGCCAAAACTAAAGATATACAAAGGATCATAAGAGATTACATTACCAATAATATGCCAATAAAATGGCCAACCTAGAAGAAATGAACAAATTCCTAATAACGTACAATGTCCCAAGACTGGACCTGAAGGAAACAGAATATACAAACAGACCAATTACCAGTAATGAAATTAAATCCAGTAATAAAACAACTCCCACAAACAAAAGTCCAGGAACAGATGGCTTCACACGTGAATTCTACCAAACATTTAGAGAAAAGTTAACACCTATTCTTTGCAAATTATTCCAAAAATTGCAGAGAAAGAAACACTTCTAGACTCATTCTATGAGGACAGCATCACTCTGAAGCCAAACCCAAAGACACCACAAAAAGAAAAGTACAGGTCAATATCCTTAATGAACGTAGATGCAAAACTCCTCAACAAAATATTAGCAAACCAAATTCAACAAAATATTGAAGCAATCATACATCATAATCAACTAGAATTTATCCCAGGGATGCAAGGATGGTTCAATATCTGCAAATCAATCAACGTGATGCACCAGATTAACAAATTGAAGAAAAACATCATATGATCATCATAATAAATGCAGGAAAAGCTTTTGGCAAAATTAACATCCATTTGATAAAAATTATTGACAAAGTGGGTATGGAGGCAACATACCTCAACATAAGAAAGGCCATATATGACAAGCCCACAACTAACATCATACTCAATGGAGAAAAGCTGAAAATATCAAGAACAAAATAAGTATGCCCACTCCCGCTACTTTTATTCTACATAGTACTGAAAGCCCTAGCCACAGCAAGCAGACAAGAAAAAGAAATAAAGGGATTCAGATTGGAAAGGAAGAAGTAAAACTGTCACTTTTTGCCAAAGACATGATACTATTCACAGAAAATCCTAAATATACCACCAAAAAAATACTAGAACTCATCAATTCATTTGGTAGAGTTTCAGGTTACAAAATTAATACACAGAAATCTGTTGCATTTCCATACACTAACAGTGAACTATCAGGAAGAGAAATTAAGAAAATAATCCCATTTACAATCACATAAAGAATTAAATACCTAGGAGTAAATCTTACCAGGGAGGTAAAAGACCTGTTCTCAGAAAACTGTAAGACACTGAAGAACAAAGTTGAATACAGCACAAACAGATGGAAAGATATACAGTGTTCATGGACTGAAAGATCTAATGTTGTTAAAATGACTATATTACCCAAGGCAATCTACAGATTCAATGCAATCCCTATCAAAATACCAACGGCATTTTTCACAGAACTAGAAGAAACAATTCTAAAATTTGTATGGAAATGCAAAAGACTCTGAATAGCAAAAGCAATCTTGAGACAGAAGAACAAACTTGGAGGTATCATGTTCCCTGGTTTCAAACTATACTACAAAGACACAGTAATAAAAACAGTAAGGTAATAGCACAAAAACAGCCACATAGATCAATGAAATAGAAATCCATAAATTAACCCACACTTACATGGGCAATTTAATCTAAGACAAAAGAGGCAAGAATATACAATGGGGAAAAGACAGCCTTTTCAATAAATGGTGTTGGGGGACTTCCCTGGTGGCACAGTGGTTAAGAATCTGCCTGCCAATGCAGGGGACACGGGTTTGATCCCTAGTCCAGGAAGATCCCATGTGCCGCAGAGCAACTAAGCCCATACGCCACAACTACTGAGCCTGTGCTCTAGAACCCATGAGCCACAATTACTGAGCCCTCGTGCCACAACTACTGAAGCCCGCATGCCTAGAGCCTGTGCTTCTCAACAAGAGAAGCCACCACAATGAGAAGCACATGCACCACAAGGAAGACTAGTCCCCACTCACCACAACGAAGAGAAACCCCTCACAGAGCAACGAAAACCCAACACAGCCAAAAATAAATAAATAAATTTATAAAAAATAAATGGTGTTGGGAAAACTGGACAGCTAAATGTAAAATAATTAAATTGGACTACTCTCTCACATCATGCACAAAAATTAATTCAAAGTGAATTAAAAATTTAAATGTAAGACTGAAATGATAAAACTTCTAGAAGAAAACGTAGGTTAGCTCTTAGACCTCAGCCTTAGCAATATTTTTTGATATTTCTCCTCAGGCAAGGGAAACAAAAGCAAACTAATGGGACAACATCAAACTAAAAAGCTTTTGCAAAGTGAAAGAAATTATCAACAGAATAAAAAGTTCTCCTACTGAATGGAAAAGATATTTGCAAACAATATATTCAATAAGTGGTTAATATCAAAAATATGCAAAAAACTCATACTACTCAACATCAAAAAAACCCAAATAATCCAATTTAAAAGTTGGCAGAGTATCTGAATAGACATTTTCCCAAAGAAGACATACAGATGGCCAGCAGACACATGAAAATATGCCCAACATCACTAATCATTAGGGAACTGGTAATCAAAACCACAATCACCTCACGCCCATTAGAATGGCTATTATTGAAAAGACAAATGATAATAAATATTAGCAAGAATTTGAAGAAAAGAGAACTAACTACACTGTTATTGTGAAAGTAAGTTGAAGTAGCTGCTATGGAAAACAGTATAGAGATTCCTCAAAAAATTAAGACTAGAACTACTATATGATCTAGCAATTCCACCCTGAATATTCATCTTAAGAAAACAAAAACTCTGATTAAAAAGGATATATTCACCCCTAATGTTCATTGCAGCATTATTTACAATAGGCAAGATTTGGAAGCAACATAAATGCCCATGGATAGAAGAATGGATAAAGAAGATGTATATATATATACCTCGAAATATTGTTCAGCCATTAAAAAGAATGAAACCATGTCATTTGCAACAATGCAGATGGACTTAGATAGTATTATGCCAAGTGAAATAAGTCAGACAGAAAGACCAATACTGTATAATGTCACTTAGACGTGGAATCTAAAAAATAAAACCAGTGAATAAACATAACAAAACAGAAACAGAATCATAGATAGAACAAAGATGTGGCTGCCAGAGAGGGGATGCTGTGGGAAGGAGAGAAATAGGTGAGGGAGATAAAGAGGTACAAACTTCCAGTTGCAAAATAAATGAGACAAGGGTATGGAATGTACAGTGTGAGGAATATAGTCAATAACAATGTAATATCTTTGTATGGTGACAGATGGTAGCTTGACTTATCCTGGTGATCATTTTGAAATGTATAGAAATATCAAGTCATTATATTGTGTCACAGGAACTAACATAGTGTTGTAGATCAATTATACTTCAAAAACAAACAAACAAACTCACAGAAAAAGAGATCAGATGTGTTGTTACCAGAAGTGGGGAGTGGAGGAGGGGGAATTGGATGAAGGCAGTCAAAAGGCACAGACTTCCAGTTATAAGATAAATAAGTACTAGGGATGTAATGTACAACGTGATAAATGGAATTAACAATACTATGTATTATATATGAAAATCATTAAGAGAGTAAATACTAAGATTCCTCATTACAAAGAAAACTATTTTTTTTCTATTTAATTTTGTATCTCTATTAGATGACGGATGCTCACTAAACTTATTGTGATCATCATTTTGTGATGTGTGTAACTCAAATCATTATGCTGTGTATGTCAATCATAACTCAATAAAACTGGAAGAAAAAATACTTTCCATTCATTCAGGGCCAAGCTTTTGAAGGGTGAAGATTGTCTCGATGAAGAGCAAGCCCTCTGGCTACTAATGCTGATATCTAGGAAAATCATGATGCTTGGATTCAATAGTCTGCACTGTAACTCCCTAACAGACACAAGTGAATGACAATGGATACACTCAGTCTTTTCTGAGCCTCTAAAAAAATTCATCCATTGTATTTCTCTTTAATTTCTTTTCTAAGTATCTGACTGCCTATTACTTAAGCCAATAGAATTTTAAATATTCAAGAGGAACAATTAGAGAATAGGCTTAAAATGAAGGGGAAAAGAGGAAAATTAGATTTTTTTTTCATCAACTCATTTACTTTCAGCATTTGAATCAGTTTGATAGCTGGAACAAGATTTCTGGGTGGATAGCTTTCATTAAAACATACAGAGTGCATTTTAACAATGTTGTACATTCACAAATAACCACTATTTTTATCCTAACATTTCTCAGCAGAGGGAAATCATGTTCTTGGATTGCCAAACCCAGAAGAAAACAGAACAAAAGGAAAATATACTATGTGGGGTGCCTTCTTTCAGCTTTTCTAATCTGGAACAGACTTAGCCATTTAAGAAAATTACTTGGAGTGCAAAAGATACTTCAAGAAGAAGCAGACAGATATACACTGATTCTCCTTGACATTATAGCAGTCAACATTGATTAATCTTTCTCTCACTTAGAAGGAAAATATTGCTAAGGGAACAACCTTTCTTCATCTGGCTTAGGGTAAACATTTGCCACTTAGTATTCAGGCAATAGACACTAACATACCTTTGATAAATTATGGTAAGCTAGCAGGGAAAGAGCAGTGTCATGAAGGTGCAAGACCCCAGCAGTCAAGCAGGCAGTAGAGGGGAAATGGATAAGCATCATCTGCAGGCCTTGAACAGCTGCCTCCCTCCTCCACCTTTGGCCTAGCTCTCCAAATTCAGCCTTGTTGGGATTGTCCATTCAATCATTCATTCCACAAATATTTATTGAGAACTTACCATGTGGTTGTACTATTTTCCATGTTAAGAATATAATGGTGGCCAACATACATATGGTATCTGTCCACAATTGTCTACAGCTCAGAGGAACACAAGAATAAATGAGCAAGGAATTACCCAGTGGTGTGATAAGTACAGGGGAAATTCAAGGTGCTATAAAAAGGGCATCTAATGCAGACTCAGATCAAAACAAGTTTCCTGGAGGAAGTGATCTCCCGACAGAGAAAAGGAGAATGAAAAAGAGTTAGACAAATGAAGAAGAAATGGAAAGGCAATCTAGAAAGGGAACAGTATGTGCAAAGGATCTTAGAAAGGCATGTTCAAGGAACTTGCAGTTTCAGTTTGGCTGTGCCTCAAACGTAAGAAAAATGGAAGCAAAAGATGAAGTGATTCGGGCAGATGAGTTCTACCCAGTCAAGATCATCTAGGTTATACTCAAGTAAAAGGAAAATGCCCCAAATATTTGTGATTTGATATAATAACTGTTACCTCTCACACACAATACATACCCAGTGTAAATTGGAGGCAAGCTTGTAGCAGTGGAATGTACACAGCCACTGAGGGATCCAAAAGGATGGATCTACGCCATCTAGTAGCTGCAACACCAGGAAATCTGGCTTTCTTAGTCACCACAGCAGGAAAAGAGACATCTGGATGTCCTTTGTATATTTCATTCTAGAAGTGACATACATCATTTATACCCACAACCTATTAGCTAACTCTAGTTACATGTTCTTCCTCCCCAACAACTGCAAGGACCTCAAAAATGTAGAGGAGCAGATGAAATGTTTAATATGTACTACAGGCTCTTCGTGTAGACATGATATAGATGGCATTTGTAAGCCATGTTTAAGTAGCTTGTGCTTTATTCTGAGGGCAATGAGGAGCCAATGAAGAATTTTAAGCAAAATAATTAAAGGACCATGTTTTTATTTCTTTTTGTAGCACTGCAGTGTTTTCTGTCCTCTCCTCACTTCTAATGGATAGGGATTTAATTGGATTGGATTCTACTGTCAGAGTAGAAGTCATGGAACGATGCAGTTACAGAATGAGAGATGGTTAAAATCAACAGGAAAATGATTGATTACTTCCCCATCCCTCAGTTAAAAACATGTATTTCTTTGAATCCCTCCTAGAGTAAATGCCCCAATAAAAAACTGAGTTCCTACTTAGGATGTATCAGCCTTGGGGAAGATGAGTTTGTCTGGGATGGGCACAGACATGCTTTGGTAAACAGAGCTAAAAGAATGGGGCCTCGTGAGCCCTGAGCTCTGAACATGAGGCGAAACTACTGTTATCAGCAGGGTCATTCATTCTCTCTAGACATCAGCTTCAGTCGACATTCAGCGCCATCAGGTCACAGTTAAAGAAGACCTTTTAGCATAGCATCCAGAGTCAGTCACAGCCCCCTCAGGGGTGGATTCTTGCCTGTGGGATAAAGAGTAAGGCGAGTAGATGGACATTTAATGTCATTTTTCTTTACATAGCCAATAAAATTGCTTTTCTAGTTTTTCCCAGTGACTGATATTAAGAAATATTTGTATGATGTGGGTGAGTTGAAACAGATTACAGCAGGTCTTTGCCTCCTCTTGTCCAGTGGTCAGTACCTAGAAGATTATTGGAAGCACCTCAGAAAGATTTTTTTAAATACAGGGGTCTCAGCCTTGTACTCAATTTGCTGAATCAAACTTCTAGAGTTGGACCCGTGAAGGTTTTTTTTTTTCAAAAATTTGCCAGGCTTGGAACATGTTGCTCTATTTAATGTGGGAGCAATCTGCCATGAAATTATTTTCTATCTAAAGAGCTAGTCATTTAGACATTTGAAGTTCTACTCATTATTTAAATGTGGGTGTCTCAACTCATCAGTCTCAAAAAAGTCTTCAAAGAACCAGAGAGAGACCTTATCTTCCTACTGCTGAATTTCTGTGCCACATTGCACATTGGAAGGCACTCAGCAGACAGCTCAAAAATACAGAACAGAAAGAGGTAAAATCAAATTGAATCAGTATTCTGTATAGAGATGAGTCTGCAGATGAATATCATAGGGAAAGAAACAGCATTCCTCCTGAGGGCACACAACAATTTTTATGTTCAGGCTGCTTTCTTTTTGTAGACAGTGTTACCAGCTTCACCAAGCTAAACCTACCATGTTTGACAGGTAGAGTCTTAATGTGATTGACTCAAGAAGACTCACTTTCTAGACATATTTTTCTCAGCACTCACAGAGAAATTTTGGAGGGAGCAATTTTATTTTTCGTGTTGCAAGTTGGCCAACAGGGTAAAATTGTGTGTCGTTGTTGCATCAAGATGAAAAATAGTTGTTATTTCTTTTATTCCTAAATATGTGTGTCCTTTATCCTCATTCTAGATGTCAAAAGTTATATTTGCCTTTTACATGTATTTTTTTGTTTTGCATTTTATCCAGGTTTAAATATTTTCAGTAACTTTATGTCAACACAGAAACCCTATTTTGGAATTGGATCTCACTTTGCAGAAGGAAAGTATGAAGAATTCTTTTTCAATTGAGAACCAAGCAAGTAGCTATTAAAACTGTAATAACATTGAAGTTTCCTATTATAAAATTTTATTATTTTTTCCAATTACAAAGATAATATATGCTCAATGCTGAAAAACTTAGGAAACATCAAATTATAAAGGATGAACTTTAAATTACTTCTGGGTCCACTATGGCTTATTGGTTCACAACTCCATTTCAGTCCCTTGTGGATGTCCTCAGCATTTTGAAGGATGGAGAGCTGGGGGCTCATTGAGCTCAGTGTCCCCGTATGTCCTCGCTCCAGCAAACAGATGACCCACACAGATTTGGAAGATGGAAAGAGGTTGTGTCTGCATTTATTAAAATTGAAGTGTAGTTGACTTACAATATTAAATTAGCTTCAGGTGCACAAAATAGTGATTCAGTATTTTAGATTACACACCATACAAAGTTATATAATATGATTGACTCTATTCCCTGTGCTGCACATTACATCTCTGTGACTTATTTTCTAATTGGTAATTTGTACCTCTCAATCGCCTTCACCTATTTCATCTACCTCCCCCCATCCTCCCCTCTAACAACCACTAGTTTGTTTTCTGTATCTGTGAGTCTGTTTCTGTTTTATTATATTTGTTCATTTGTTCTGTACTTCTGATTTTTGCTGTTAGGCACAGTCCTGCTGGCATTAATTTTTCCTCCACAGTGGTAACAGAGATAACAGTGTCTACTCCCTGAATTAGTGGCTGCACTGTTTCACTGGTGTGGATCTCAGCTGAGTTTACCTGATGCTCAAGCCAACGATTATGGCAGCAGCTTCCAAATCATGACAGAGGAATCAGCCAACTTGGCAGGTCTGGAAGTCATTTCTCGAAGCTCAGTCAAGAACCTGTTCTTTAGCCTTTCCGGTGATTTTGTAAGCACATAATTCTCTTATTAACTTCCTTTCTAGGATATCTTTTGTTACCCAAATTGAACCCAAATTGTTTTAGTGATGATCCCATAAACTAGAGGCAATTGCTATTAACTTTTGATTGTCTTTCTTTATAGTTATATCAGTATATATGTGCATATGTATAGTTTTTTTAATGGAATGGTATAGCATATACTGTTTTTTAGCCTGAATCTTCCCTTAACTATAGACCATAAACATTTTTCCTAATCAATATACTCACTTCTATGACACAATTTTAATAGCTAAATGTAGTTACTTTGTATACCTATACCACAGTTTATTTAACCAATCTCATATTTTTGGACCACTATGTTTATGCCCAACTTTCAGTATTATAAAACACTGATGAATATTCTTAGTATTCATGAAGATGATAACATCTTTCTCCAACAAGTAAGTTAGAGCTTCCTACAGATAATTCAGAAACCATTGAAAACACCTAAGAGACTTTTAAAATAGGCTTTCTCTTATATTTGATATTTGAAAAAATCTGTAAGAAATTTGAAAATATCTTACAGAAAAGTTGTAAGGTGTACGTAGGCCACTTAATCACTGAATATCTTGACCTGTAGGCCTCCCACTGAGTACATTAGTCATTGATAATGTTTAAATGGCCCGTTTAAGTCCCATGCTTTGGAGACCTAACTATTCTTCCAGAAGATAGCATTGAAAGTACCATGTTACACTCTGTGTGATCTCTGCTAATGGCACTTTGGAATTGTATTAGTTAAGTCATTTTAGACATAACATTTATCACTGTGGATCCAATTGTCAGGTATTGAGTTATCAGTTCTTTGAAGAAATAAATTTTGAGGAGGTATGGGAGGAAGGAATACATTTTATAAAACATTACAATGAAGCTCATGACTGACCTTTGAATAGTAGGAGTTTTAAGTAAGCTGTTAAAAATCTGTAAGGGACCGTTAAGAAAATTATCAGACTGTAAGAGAAATGTGTGAGCTCGCCAAACAAGGATTTCAGTGTAGATTTTGTCTTTATCAAATGAAGTTGAAGGAACAAGTTATAATTAAAGTTTGAATGGAAGAGCCTGACATTGTTGTTCCACATCTGGTTGTTGCTGTTTACATTCCTTTATTGAGCCTACATCTTCATAAGCTTTTTGACAAGTATATGTTGAACACTTCTGTTTCATGGTCAAGACAGAATCAGAGGCCATGCATACTGACAACTGATTTGTCTGTTTTCTTCTGTCTTTTTCCATGACTGTATCTACTGCCTCTTCTTGACTTACAAGCAAAACCTAGAAAAGCAACAAAAATAAGTGTTTTGTGGTTTATCTAGGAATAATACAGAAGATATTGTTGTTATTTTTGGTGAAGAAAATCAATTTTGTATAGTTTATTTTAACCTAAATAAAATGTGAATTTTGTTTTAAAAAAAGATAATAACATCTTTGATTTCCTCCAAAATTTTTCTAGGCATGGTAGTGCTAAACAAAAGTGTACAGCATGTTAAGTCTGTTATATATTACCAATGTTTCCTTTAAAAATTAACAAGTTTTATTCACACTAGCTGAACAGGTACAAATTTCCTTAGCTGGAAAAGATAAGGCTAAACAGCTATATGAACAATATGGTTCAATCATTCAAATATAAACTACATATGGATAAAATAACTGTAAGGAAATACCTGAAAAAGTAACAGTGATTTTATCAATGTTGCAGGTTTATAGATGATCTTAAGTGTTTTTTTTCTATTTCCTAATGGTTCTGTAATATCACTTTTATAATTTAAAGTGCATGTAATACTTATAATAAAGCAAGTAAGTTAGCCTTCTTTAATTGTGTGTCTTTTAGCCTAGCTAGAGGTTGGTCAATTTTGTTTATCTTTTCAAAAATATCCAGCTCTTGGTTTTATTGTTCTTTTCTATTGTTTTTTTTAATCTCATTTTATTTATTTCCTCTCTGATCTTTATTATTTTCATCCTTCGGCTGACTTTGGGTTTTGTTTGTCCTTCTTTTTCTAATTCTTCTAGGTGGTAGCTTAGGTTGTTTCTTTGAGATTTTTCTTGTTTCTTGAGGAAGGCCTGTGTCTCTATGAACTTCCCTCTTAGAACTGCTTTTGCTGCATCCCATAGGTTTTTTAAGATTGTGTTTTAATTTTCGTTTGTCTCAAGGTATTTTCTGATTTCTTCTTTGAGTTCATTGTTGAGCCATTGGTTTTTCAGTAGCATGATTTTTAGTCTCCATGTGTTTGTTGTTTTCCCTTTTCTTTTTCTGTAGTTGATTTCTAGTTTCATATCCTTGTGGGCAAAAAAGATGTTTGAAATAATTTCTATCCTCTTAAATTTGTTGAGGCTTATTTTGTGATCAAGTATTTGGTCTATCCTAGAGAACATTCTATGTGCAGTTGAAAAGAAAGGGTTTTTTATTTGACTTAGTGTCCTGTAGATATCAGTTGAGTCCAACTGGTCTTTAGGACTTCTGTTGCCTTATTGATTTTCTGTCTGGATGATCTGTCCATTGAGGTCAGTGGGATGTTAAAGCCCCCTACTATTATTGTGTTACTGTCAATTTCTTCATTAATGTCTGTTAGTATTTGTTTTATATATTTTAGGTTCTTCTTTCAATATATTGGGTACATATATGTTAGTGAATGTAATATCATCTTCTTATATTGATCCCTTTATCATTATATAATGCCTTTCATTGTCTTTCTTTTTTTTTTTAGTTTTTAAAATTTGTCTTTATTACATTAAAAAATAACTATGCACCATCAAAAAAGTTAGAAAAGAGTTTTACAAAAAGGTGGAAACAAAAATTGCCTATATCCTATCAGAGTTCTCCAGAGAAAGAGAACCAGCAAGATATATGCAAACATACAAATTAAGAGATTGATTTAAGGAATTGGCTCACGCAATTGTAGAGGCTGGCAAGCCTGACATCCAGAGGCTGAATTCCTTCTTCTCTGGGAAACCTCATTTATTTCCCTCATCCCTTCAACTGATTGGATGTGGCCCACCTATGTTTTAGAGGGAAGTCTCTTTTATTTATTTATTTATTTATTTATTTATTTAATCAGTCATCAGTTTTATACACATCAGTGTATACATGTCAATCCCAATCGCCCAATTCAGCACACCACCATCCCCACCCCACCGCAATTTTCCCCCCCTTGGTGTCCATATGTTTGTTCTCTACATCTGTGTCTCAACTTCTGCCCTGCAAACCGGTTCATCTATACCATTTTTCTAGGTTCCACTTACATGCATTAATGTACGATATTTGCTTTTCTCTTTCTGACTTACTTCACTCTGTTTGACAGTCTCTAGATCCATCCACATCTCAACAAATGACTCAATTTCATTCCTTTTTATGGCTGAGTAATATTCCATTGTATATATGTACCACATCTTCTTTATCCATTCGTCTGTTGATGGGCATTTAGGTTGCTTCTATGACCTGGCTATTGTAAATAGTGCTGCAATGAATATTCGGGTGCATGTGTCTTTTTGATTACGGTTTTCTCTGGGTATATGTCCAGTAGTGGGATTGCTGGATCATATGGTAATTCTATTTTTAGTTTTTTAAGGAACTTCCATATTGTTCTCCATAGTGGCTGTATCAAATTACATTCTCACCAACAGTGCAAGAGGGTTCCCTTTTCTTCACACCCTCTCCAGCATTTGTTGTTTGTAGATTTTCTGATGATACCCATTCTAACTGGTGTGAGGTGATACCTCATTGTAGTTTTGAATTGCATTTCTCTAATAATTAGTGATGTTGAGAAGCTTTTCATGTGCTTCTTGGCCATCTGTATGTCTTCTTTGGAGAAATGTCTATTTAGGTCTTCTGCCCATTTTTGGATTGGGGTGTTTGTTTCTTTAATATTGAGCTGAATGAGCTGTTTATATATTTTGGAGATTAATCCTTTGTCCATTGATTTGTTTGCAAATATTTTCTCCCATTCTGAGGGTTGTCTTTTTCTCTTGTTTATGGTTTCCTTTGCTGTGCAAAAGCTTTTAAGTTTCATTAGGTCTCATTTGTTTATTTTTGTTTTTAATTCCATTACTCTAGGAGGTGGATCAAATAAGATCTTGCTGTGATTTATGTCATAGAGTGTTCTTCCTATGTTTTCCTCTGAGAGTTTTATAGTGTCCGGTCTTACATTTAGGTCTCAAATCCATTTTGAGTTTATTTTTGTGTATGGTGTTAGGGAGTATTCTAATTTCATTCTTTTACATGTAGCTGTCCAGTTTTCCCAGCACCACTTATTGAAAAGACTGTCTTTTCTCCATTGTATACCTTTGCCTCCTTTATCATAGATTAGTTGACCATATGTGCATGGGTTTATCTCTGGGCTTTCTATCTTGTTCCATTGATCTATATTTCTGTTTTTGTGCCAGTACCATATTGTCTTGATTACTGTAGCTTTGTGGTATAGTCTGAAGTCAAGGAGTCTGATTCCTCCAGCTCCGTTTTTTTCCATCAAGACTGCTTTGGCTATTCTGGGTCTTTTGTGTCTCCATACAAATTTTGAGATGATTTGTTCTAGTTCCGTAAAAAATGCCATTGGTAATTTGATAGGGATTGCATTGAATCTGTAGATTGCTTTGGGTAGTATAGTCATTTTCACAACGTTGATTCTTCCAATCCAAGAACATGGTATATCTCTGCATCTGTTGGTATCATCTTTAATTTCTTTCATCAGTGTCTTATAGTTTTCTGCATACAGGTCTTTTGTCTCCCTAGGTAGGTTTATTCCTAGGTATTTTATTCTTTTTGTTGCAATGGTAAATGGGAGTGTTTCCATAATTTCTCTTTCAGATTTTTCATCATTAGTGTATAGGAATGCAAGAGATTTCTGTGCATTAATTTTGTATCCTGCAACTTTACCAAATTCATTAATTAGCTCTAGCAGTTTTCTGGTGGCGGTTTTAGGATTCTCTATGTATAGTATCATGTCATCTGCAAACAGTGACAGTTTTACTTCTTCTTTTCCAATTTGTATTCCTTTTATTTCTTTTTCTTCTCTGATTGCCGTGGCTAGGACTTCCAGAACTATGTTGAATAATAGTGGTGAGAGTGGACATCCTTGTCTCGTTCCTGATCTTAGAGGAAATGCTTTCAGTTTTTCACTGTTGAGAATGATGTTTGCTGTGGGTTTGTCATATATGGCCTTTATTATGTTGAGGTAGGTTCCCTCTATGCCCACTTTCTGGAGAGTTTTTATCATAAATGGGTGTTGAATGTTGTCAAAAGCTTTTTCTGCATCTATTGAGATGATCATTTCTTTTATTCTTCAATTTGTTAATATGGTGTATCACATTGATTGATTTGCGTATATTGAAGAATCCTTGCATCCCTGGGATAAATCCCACTTGATAGTGGTGTATGATCCTTTTAATGTGCTGTTGGATTCTGTTTGCTAGTATTTTGTTGAGGATTTTTGCATCTATATTCATCAGTGATATTGGTCTGTAATTTTCTTTTTTTGTAATGTCTTTGCCTGGTTTTGGAATCAGGGTGATGGTGGCCTCATAGAATGAGTTTGGGAGTGTCCCTTCGTCTGCAATTGTTTGGAAGAGTTTGAGAAGGATGGGTGTTAGCTCTTCTCTAAATGTTTGATAGAATTCACCTGTGAAGCCATCTGGTCCTGGACTTCTGTTTGTTGGTAGATTTTTAATCACAGTTTCAATTTCATGGCTTGTGATTGGTCTGTTCATATTTTCTGTTTCTTCCTGGTTCAGTCTTGGAAGGTTATACCTTTCTAAGAATTTGTCCATTTCTTCCAGGTTGTCCATTTTATTGGCATAGAGTTGCTTGTAGTAGTCTCTTAGGATGCTTTGTATTTCTGCAGTGTCTGTTGTAACTTCTCCTTTTTCATTTATGATTTTATTGATTTCAGTCCTCTTCCTCTTTTTCTTGATGAGTCTGGCTAACGGCTTATCAATTTTGTTTATCTTCTCAAAGAACCAGCTTTTAGTTTTATTGATCTTTGCTATTGTTTTCTTTGTTTCTATTTCATTTATTTCCGCTCTGATCTTTATGATTTCTTTCCTTCTGCTAACTTTGGGTTTTGTTTGTTCTTCTTTCTCTAGTTTCTTTAGGTGTAAGGTTAGATTGTTTACTTGAGATTTTTCTTGTTTCTTTAGGTAGGCTTGTATAGCTATAAACTTCCCTCTTAGAACTGCTTTTGCTGCATGCCATAGGTTTTGGATGATCGTGTTTTCATTCTCATTTGTGTCTAGGTATTTTTTGATTTCCTCTTTGATTTCTTCAGTGATCTCTTGGTTATTTAGTAACGTATTGTTTAGCCTCCATGTGTTTGTGCTTTTCACGTTTTTTCCCCTGTAATTCATTTCTAATCTCATAGCGTTGTGGTCAGAAAAAATGCTTGATATGATTTCAATTTTCTTAAATTTACTGAGGCTTGATTTGTGACCCAAGATGTGATCTATCCTGGAGAATGTTCCATGCGCACTTGAGAAGAATGTGTAATCTGCTGTTTTTGGATGGAATGTCCTATAAATATCAATTAAATCTATCTGGTCTATTGTGTCATTTAAAGCTTCCGTTTCCTTATTTATTTTCATTTTGGATGATCTGTCCTTTGGTGTAAGTGAGGTGTTAAAGTCCCTCACTATGATTGTGTTACTGTCAATTTCCTCTTTTATAGCTGTTAGCAGTTGCCTTATGTATTGAGGTGCTCCTATGTTGGGTGCATATATATTTATAATTGTTATATCTTCTTCTTGAATTGATCCCTTGATCATTATGTAGTGTCCTTCCTTGTCTCTTGCAACATTCTTTATTTTAAAGTCTATTTTATCTGAAATGAGTATAGCTACTCCAGCTTTCTTTTGATTTCCTTTTGCATGGATGTCTTTTTCCATCCCCTCACTCTCAGTCTGTATGTGTCCCTAGGTCTGAAGTGGGTCTCTTGTAGACAGCATATATATGGGTCTTGTTTTTGTATCCATTCAGCCAGTCTATGTCTTTTGGTTGGGGCATTTAATCCATTCACGTTTAAGGTAATTATCGATATGTATGTTCCTATGACCATTTTCTTAATTGTTTTGGGTTTGTTTTTGTAGGTCCTTTTCTTCTCTTGTGTTTCCCACTTAGAGAAGTTCCTTTAGCATTTGTTGTAGAGCTGGTTTGGTGGTGCTGAATTCTCTTAGCTTTTGCTTGTCTGTAAAGCTTTTGATTTCTCCATCAAATCTAAATGAGATCCTTGCTGGGTAGAGTAATCTTGGTTGTAGGTTCTTCCCTTTCCTCACTTTAAGTATGTCATTCCTCTCCCTTCTGGCTTGTAAAGTTTCTGCTGAGAAATCAGCTGTTAACCTTATGGGAATTCCCTTGTATGTTATTTGTCGTTTTTCCCTTGCTGCTTTCAATAATTTTTCTTTGTCTTTAATTTTTGACAATTTGATTACTATGTGTCTCGGCATGTTTCTCCTTGGGTTTATCCTGTATGGGACTTTCTGCGCTTCCTGGACTTGAGTGGCTATTTCCTTTCCCATGTTAGGGAAGTTTTCGAGTATAATCTCTTCAAATAGTTTCTCTGGTGCTTTCTCTCTCTCTTCTCCTCCTGGGACCCCTATAATGCGAATGTTGTTGCGTTTAATATTGTCCCAGAGGTCTCTTAGGCTGTCTTCATTTCTTTTCATTCTTTTTTTCTTTAGTCTGTTCCACAGCAGTGAATTCCACCATTCTGTCTTCCAGGTCACTTATCCGTTCTTCTGCCTCTGTTATTCTGCTATTGATTCCTTGTAGTGTAGTTTTCATTTCAGTTATTGTATTGGTCATCTCTTTGTTTGTTCTTTAATTCTTCTAGGTCTTTGTTAAACATTTC
This sequence comes from Balaenoptera ricei, assembly GCF_028023285.1. Classification (NCBI taxonomy): domain Eukaryota; kingdom Metazoa; phylum Chordata; class Mammalia; order Artiodactyla; family Balaenopteridae; genus Balaenoptera; species Balaenoptera ricei. The sequence continues at coordinate 94,094,546 of NC_082650.1, read as the reverse complement.
TTACATCTTTTCGATCTTTGCCTCCATTCTTATTCCGAGGTCCTGGATCATCTTCACTATCATTATTCTGAATTCTTTTACTGGAAGGTTGCCTATCTCCACTTCATTTAGTTGTTTCTCTGGGGTTTTATTTTGTTCCTTCATCTGGTATATAGCCCTCTGCCTTTTCATCTTGTCTATCTTTCTGTGAATGTGGTTTCTGTTCCACAGGCTGCAGGATTGTAGTTTTTCTTGCTTCTGCTGTCTTCCCTCTGGTGGTTGAGGCTATCTAAGAGGCTTGATGGGAGGCTCTGGTGGTGGGTAGAACTGACTGTTGCTGTGGTGGTCAGAGCTCAGTTAAACTTTAATGCACTTGACTGTTGATGGGTGGGGCTGGGTTCCCTCCCTGTTGGTTGTTTTGCCTGAGGCAACCCAACACTGGAGCCTACCTGGGCTCTTTGGTGGGACTAATGACAGACTCTGGGAAGGCTCAAGCCAAGGAGTACTTCCCAGAACTTCTGCTGCCAGTGTCCTTGTACCCATGGTGAAACAGAGCCAACCCCTGCCTCTGCAGGAGACCTTCCAACACTAGCAGGTAGGTCTGGTTCGGTCTCCCCCAGGGTCACTGCTCCTTCCCCTGGGTCCCAATGTGCACACTATTTTGTGTGCGCCCTCCAAGAGTGAGGTCTCTGTTTCCCCCAGTCCTGTCAAAGTCCTGCAATCAATTCCCACTAGGCTTCAAAGTCTGATTCTCTATGAATTCCTCCTCCTGTTGCCGGACCCCCAGGTTGGGACGCCTGACATGGGGCTCAGAACCTTCACTCCAGTGGGTGGACTTCTGTGGTATAAGTGTTCACCAGTCTGTGAGTCACCCACCCACCAGTTATGGGATTTAATTTTACTCTGATTACCCCCCTTCTACCATCTCATTGTGGCTTCTCCTTTGTCTTTGGATGTGGGGTATCTTTTTTGGTGAGTTCCAGTGTCTTCCTGTCGATGATTGTCCAGCAGCTAGTTGTGATTCTGGTATTCTCACAAGAGGGAGTGAGAGCACTACCTTCTACTCTGCCATTTTGGTTCCTCTCTACTCTTCAATTTTTAAAAAATGAAAAGAAAAGAATCTTACCTTACCGTACATTATCATTACATTACCTTACCTTAACCATCAGACAGAGAGGAAGGATATGGACTCTGATTCATTTCTTATTTTCTTGAGATTCTCTGTAGTCATTTTTAAACAAGCAAATGTAACATACACTCAGTTTAGAACATACCAGCCTTATTCTGACAAAACAACCCATTATCTTCTTCTGCTTTTTACCTTTGAGCACATTGCAAAATCAACACAAGCTGATATAATGAGGGAAGAGAAAGGAATAGGAAAATTTGAATGAACTGTGTGATTTAAATTTAATGAAAGCATGGCTTATGTTTTGAACCTTGATTCTTTGTGGTTCCCCCAAATCTTGTTTGTATACAGAACTCTTGGTTGCTACTATGTGTTGTGGAGCTGCTACATGGTTGCACTTCAATAGTAAGTATGTGAGCCCATGAACAAACAACAATACTTTGTGAATCTCCCTTTACTAATAGAAAATATCATGTCAGTACTGTTTTTCAGTACAAGAATACCCAAAGCTGGTACATACAGAACTACATTGTCAAAGATCATAAAAACAATTATTTTAAAATTATTTTTGACATTAAAAAAATAATCTGGTCAGTGTTCTCTGGAAATAAAGTGCATTACATTAATGATAAACGCAGGCTTCAAAGTTTAACTCCTTTTTCTAACTGCTCCCTCCCCCCAGAAAAGAGGGAAATAAATTTTTCTAGCTTGTAATTAATCTAGCCTGAAGGAAAGATATTTTCTTTGAATGTTAAGAATGAAGACAGTGGGAAAAGGAAGGGAAAAGACCCTAAGTCTCTCAGAAACTTCATAAAGAATAATTCTACAGCTGAGGGATTTGGGCCTCTTCTTTGTGAATAAGCCTCTGACACTCTGCTTATGTATTGAGTTCCTAAGTGTGTTTGCTGCAGGTGGGTTCTTTTAAAAAAAGAAGCAGAAAAATCTAAAATGAAAAACTAGATTTAGAATAGTTGAAAAGAGGAAGAAAAAGATTCCATAAATGTGGACTAACTCTTATCTTCTTAAGGTACATGGTTTACTGCCAAATTCACTATATTATTACAGACAAATTTAATTTGTTTTATTGAAAATCAGAATTGAATGCGTTCAGATAATATTCTTTAAACTTCTTTGTTCACTCCATTCACTTTCAATTGTTTGAATTGTTAACAATGACAGGTGGAGGACATGCACTACTTTTACTTTCTCTTTGGATTAGAGGTAATCTGAAGTCACTTGATAGCCTCAGTAAATAGCATTGCTATTTACAAGTAACATTGCTAAATATTGTCAGATCTCAAATATTGCTAAAAGCAAATATTTTACACAGATAAGGTTCATTTAGAGTAATCTTAAATCTCATTTTTAAAAAACATGCTAAGAAACATATTTGCTATTATATAATTTATTTGCAATACATAGATGCCTTTAGTGATCAATCTTATTTGGGTTTTAAAAAAACATAACATTTTCAAAGGACCTTAGTTGGTGTAGGTTTAAAGATATACAAAGGAAGTAAGGACCAAGAGATTGTATCTTAGCAACTACTCAGCCAGGCAGCTGGAACTATAGCTCATTCAAGAAACATAATATCTTTGGAGGACTTAACAGCAGCTGGTATGCCCAACAACAATACCTGCAGAAATCTGTGCAGTAGTAAATTTCTGTTGCTTTCTATGAAGAGGACTCCATCCCGACTGTGACTTGCTGATCTTAATCTCTGCTTCTATCACTTCTATGTCCCCCAACACTAGTCTCTTCACTTGTCCTCTCTCCACCTCAGGATGTCCGTCATAAGGTTTCTCTGAAGCCTCAATGGGTCTCTTGGCTTCTGCTCTCTTTTTAAAATTTTCTTCCATAAATTGCAAAGAGAGATCTACTTGGCAAGCTAGTCATCACCCAATATTGACCACCCTTACTGGGCAGAGTTCAGTAGCAGGCTACTACATGGGCTAATAGCCAGGGCTTTAGCTCTCTATCTTGGTTCAAGGAGTCACGTGACTTCAACTAAGTCAACTGACCCGTAAGAGCAGGAGTCACGTGATAAAAAGCATCATGGTCTGATGAGCATAGAAACACTTCCAGCTGTGGTTTTTTTTTTTTTTTTTTTTTTTTTTTTTTTTTTTTTTTTTTTTTTATGAGACTATGGACATGTGATTTTTTCTCAGAAGATGACCCTGGGCATGATGGACATCCAGGGATGCCTGGTCTCCTCTTCCGTGTATGCCTTCTTTTAAAAAATCAATATTGACATTTAAAAATTTCTGAAACAACAATGCTGGTTTCTTCCTACAACACAAAAGTTATGATTAGATTACCTAATTATTTTTAGGATTTTCTTGTTTGCCACATAGACTTAATTCTCTATAATTTTGATGTGGATTTCATATTTACTCCAAAAATAACTCTTGTCTCATTTCTTAATACCCAGCATCTTGCAGAGTGCCTAGCATATAGAAGGTGCTAAATAGAGGTTAATAAAATCAAACCCATAAAACAAATCAATAATGACAGAAATATTTGGATTAATTTTAGTAAGGAGGGCCTCAGCTTCAGGTTTGAAATGTGAGAAAACCTGTTTGGCAGGAGCAGGAGTACTGGGCATATTTATTGGGCAGGTGTACTGTTAACAGAGAGACAAGAACATTTCCTTATAGGCTGTAAACTTGTTCAGGATTCCAGGAATGGGGGAAGCAAAGAGAGAAGGAATATAGCAGAGGCCCCACCAAAAGATGAATAAAGTGGGCATCCAGGACCTTTAATGCACAGATTACCCTGTTAGACAGCAGCAGACATCGTCCTAGCTTAACGTAAGATGAAACACAGTCAACTGCTCCACACGAACATATTCAGGATGCATTCTTACAAATGTAGTTTCTGTAAATGTTATAAATGCATACATATTTCCAATAGCCTTTCAGCAAATGACATTGTGCCTTGTGGCATTTCATATGGAGAGTCCATTAAATTGGCATTATTGGTCATCCAATCTCCCAAAATTAATATTATGTGAAATAAAACACAAAGCCAATATTAAAAATATATTATAAAGTCGTTATTACAACATACAGAGAATACGTGAATATGTAAATAAAATTGGATGTTTATAGCAACCTGGTCATAGGTAAATTCAATAAATTGTTCTGTAACAATGTCCTGATCACGCACAAGCATAAAGTCAGAGTTGTCTGCATTTTCTAGCCATTACAATTTATAAGATTTATACACACAAACATCTTATTGGTTCTATTAGGATTGGTTTATTGTTGTCTAATCATTTTTAGTTATTCCTTTTCCCGGGTTTGACATATTAAGTGTTCTGTGAGATGTATGCTTTTTCTTGAAAACCGATTCTTATGAATTGAAGTAGCTGGGTTTCTTTACGTTTGTTCTATTTACTAAGGTACCTGGCACAAAAATGCACTAAAACCTAGAGCGGTAGCTTTTTGTAAATGCTCATGAATTTGTATTGTTAATATAATTGTCACCCCACTTATAATTTGTGTGATACTGTATGTATGTAGAGATTGAGTTGCCAGTTAAAAAAAAAAAGTAGCCTCAAAAAAATGCATACATGAGAGCTATTTATTCTGTGTGTGTGTATACATACACATGCAGATATATAGATAAAGACAGATGATATATAGATAAATAGAGAATATTGGTTCTATTTCTTTGGAGAACCCTGACTAATACAGGTAATAAATATGGATAGTAAGGTCAAGGAAGTCTCTGAAAAATTATGCTAGGTTATTACCTTAAATAAAAGTTTGCCTTTATGGGCTGGCAACCGCGAAGTACTTGGGAGAGTTGGGCTGAGGTCAGGTGGATGTAATGTTAAGGTTTGTGGTGCTTTTGAGGCAGGAAAAGCCAAGAAGATGCACACCATGTGTCAAAATCTGTGAGATAACAGAAGGATTTAAGGGGAAATTTATAGTACTAAATACCTAGTAAATAAAAATACAGGTCTCAAAACAATGACCTCGGCTTTCACCTTAGGAAACTAGAAAAATGAAAAGTCAAGTGAAATCCAAGTAAGCACAAAAAAGAAAGTAATAAAAGATGTGACATCACTCTAGATTCTACAGAGAGTAAAATGTTAATAGAGGAGTATTATTGTGGTGAACAGACTTTAAGATATTCCCATGATCCCCACATCTTGGTGATCCTGACTTTGTATAATACCCTCCCCCTGAGTGGGAGCAGGACCTGTGACCTGTTTCTAACCAATGAAATGTGGTGAAGGCAATGGTATGATGATGGGATATTATGGTAGCTTTCTTGCTAGAGTCTCTCTTTCTCCATTGCTGGCTTTCAAGAAACAAGCTGCCATGAATCCTACAACCACAAGAAAATGAATTCTGCCACAACCCCATAAAGCTTGGAAGCAAATCTTCCCCTGGCCAAGCCTCCGATGAGAACCCAGGCCTGGTCTATACCTTGATTGCAGCTTTGTAAGACCCTAAGAAGAGGACCCAGAAAGGAACCCAGACTCTTGATCCTCAGAAACTGTAAGATAATAAATGTGTGTTTTAAGTCACTAAGTTTGTGGTAATTTGTTATATAAAAATAGATAATTAATAAAACTATGAATAAATGTATGCCCATAAATTTGATAACTTAGATAAAATAGGCAGTTCCTTGAAAAATACAACTTACCAAATCTCACCAAAGAAGAAATAGATCATATATTATCTACCAAGAAAGTTCTAGAACACATATGTGAGTTTAGCAAGATTTCAGGGTATGATCAATACACAAAGAATCTATTTTATTTCTATATATTAGCAATCAATAATCATGAACTGGAATTCTTAAAAGTATCTTTTATAATATTATGAAAAATATTAAATACCTAAGGTAGGTATATTTGACAAAATCATTAAATGTCTCTCTAAACTGACATTATCTTTCCTTAGATACATTAATAGCTATAAAATCAGATCAGCCTTCTCAGCCTCTTTAAGACTGTTTTACACATGTCTAAACTTCTTGATCAAGTATTCGTTTTACTTAACTGTCAGACACAACCAATTTATCTTTTTTTTTTTAATTTATTTTATTTATGGCTGTGTTGGGTCTTCGTTTCTGTGCGAGGGCTTTCTCTAGTTGCGGCAAGTGGGGGCCACTCTTCATCGTGGTGCGCGGGCCTCTTCACTATCGTGGCCTCTCTTGTTGCGGAGCACAGGCTCCAGACGCGCAGGCTCAGTAATTGTGGCTCACGGGCCTAGTTGCTCTGCGGCATGTGGGATCTTCCCAGACCAGGGCTCGAACCCGTGTCCCCTGCATTGGCAGGCAGATTCTCAACCACTGTGCCACCAGGGAAGCCCCCCCAATTTATCTTTTGATAAGTTCAAACTGTTTGCAACCATTATGGTGGTAGTTCTTTTTTTTTTAATCTCTTATTTTTGGCTAAGTTAAACAATTCTTTGAGTTGAAATAGTTTTTTTTTTCTAATTTTTAAAAATTATTTATTTATTTATTTATTTATTTATTTATGGCTGTGTTGGGTCTTCGTTTCTGTGCAAGGTCTTTCTCTAGTTGCGGCAAGCGGGGGCCACTCTTCATTGCAGTGCGCGGGCCTCTCACTATCGCGGCCTCTCTTGTTGCGGAGCACAAGCTCCAGATGCGCAGGCTCAGTAATTGTGGCTCACGGGCCTAGTTGCTCCACGGCATGTGGGATCTTCCCAGACCAGGGCTCGAACCCGCGTCCCCTGCATTGGCAGGCAGATTCTCAACCACTGCGCCACCAGGGAAGCCCATGGTGGTAGTTCTTAACCACGAAACTTTGAGGTCAGATGACCTAATTTTAAATTCGATCCTGACAGTTAATTGTTGTATAACCAAAGGCATTAGATATTACATTATATCTAATATAATATTTTGTACCTCAATTTCCTGATTTATAAAATTTGGTTAATGAGACTTAATGGCTCTGTCTTCAGATGCCTATGTTTTTATATCACCTCTGCCACTTTTTTACTATATGATTCAGAACATGTTAAATAATATTTCCAGTCTTCAATATGACCTCATCTGTAAAATAAGATAATAATAATACCTACACCTCATAATATGGTTATGAAGATTAAATGACATAAAGTGTCTAAATGATTTATATTACTACTGGGTATGTAATAAATGTTAGCTTTTATAAAGTTTGCAAAGGTTTTACAGGTTCAACACATATAAAGTCTCATAATGTTGGTGGGTATAACTCCTTTTTCCTTTTCTCTGCAACTGAGCCATTTCAAAACTCAGTAAAGAATACATATTTGTCAAAATGCTTTGTTCTTTTATAGACATTTAATCAAAAGTAGGACTTTATAATATTATAAAATTAAGTAAAGTCTTGATGGAATGAATATATGAATATGAAGAATGACCCTGAAACAAGGGATATTTGAGAACATTACTTTTTCAAACTTTACTTAGCAGTAGACCTTTTTTTCAAATAAAATCTTACTTGGAATATATATATATATCAAGTATATAAAGCAGGTAAAAGAGAAGTTCCTTAGTTGAACCCTAAGCTCACAAGTGAGCATTTATTACATACCAGGTGCAATTCTAAAATTGTAGCAATCTCTATTGAGGTTCTGGGATTCCCCTTAGAGCCCTAAAGTGCAATGAACACAGTTTAAAACCCACTCCTTTGGAATTGTAAGCCATTCAAGGGCAAAAACCTTATGATGTATATTTCAACCAAATAGCTAGCATAGTATTGGGCACCTAGTGAGTGTCAAGTAAATATTGTTGGGATTGGCTGGCACACAAGAATCTAAGGAAATCTAGTAAATGGCTGTTGCCTTATGTTCCAAACACCACTTCCTCAGGGTAAAACCAGTTCCTTTCTAAGTCCCAGGCAAAGAGGGTTTTAATTAATCTAGGTCAAAAATCTCGATCCAGCTTATGTCCTGAGGCTATTTAGAAGCACAGACTGGGCCACCTACTGAATAACCATGCCTAGAGTTGTCCTGAGTGCTCCTCAGGACACACTACATTCCACATCTGAATGGCCTCAGGGCTCCAGAGTAACTCCAGGAACCGCTTCCTGAAATTTACTAAAAATGTGATGAGGTCTCCAAGGAATAATACTGACTGTCCTGCAGATCTCCAAAGTTTTCTTGGTCAAAGTCTATGGTTCATGATTTGGAATGTTCCCAAGCACCAGGAATTATGATGTGAGCTAACATTTACACAGGCACTGTCCCAACGGCTTTCAGTTTTCAGTTTCAAGTTTTATATCAAGCAAGGGGATAGCAGGTGCGGGGAAAGTAAGCCAGGGCATCAGAGACAAGATAGATGCACCAGGACATAGCCTTGGCTTATGCATTCTCTCCTTCTTAAATGTCATATCTCCCCCATTACTGAATTTCAAGATCTGTTCTTGAGGACAGAGTCTTTGATCTAAAGTTCTATTGCACTGTTCATGCTACTAATGGGTCTAATAATAATTTTTTCATTAAGGCTTTATGAAGTGCCCAATACTGTGCTAAAACACTTATCAACCATTATTAAATGTGCAAGTTCTTAATGAATATTTGGCAATTAAAAGCTCTAAAACAAAATATTTTATGTGGAAGTACAGGTAAATTAAGCAAACAAAACAAAACAAGAAAGGATAAAATGAATCTTTGTTATAATCTAATAATAAAGGCAAAGAGAAAAACTAAAAATAGTAATTTTTTTTTCAGGATTTTTTTAGACACTTGAAATGAAGACAAATTAGGAGGAAGAAATATTGATTAGAAAGTCATTTTCTGGCTTAAGTCAATGGATTGAAAACAGAAATATTTAGAGGGCATTATAATCCCTATAAACCATTATAAAAATTCTAAAAAAGTGAAGACAGTTTCTAAATTAAAATGCCAGTGAGAGTGGTGGTGGCAGCGTTGGTGGCGGCGATGGCGCCCGGGCAGCAGCAGCAGCGTCAGCCCTGAGCAGGGTATCTAGCCAAGAGAAATGAAAACATATGTCCACACAAAGACTTATGTGCACCAGAGCCTCCCATCAAGCCTCTTAGATAGCCTCAACCACCAGAGGGCAGACAGCAGAAGCAAGAAAAACTACAATTCTGCAGCCTGTGGAACAAAAACCACATTTACAGAAAGATAGACAAGATGAAAAGTCAGAGGGCTATATACCAGATGAAGGAACAAGAAAAAACCCCAGGAAAAGAACTAAATGAAATGGAGATAGGCAACCTTCCAGAAAAAGAATTCAGAATAATGATAATGAAGATGATCCAGGACCTCGGATTAAGAATGGAGGCAGCTTCAATCACAGTTCGGGTTTCCCTACCTAGGAGCTGGTTACCATGGTGTTTTCTGCTCGAGAGGGAGAGTATATCAACTCTCTATATGCCATCAGTTTATATGCCCTCTGGCGTCACTTGCCTCCAGGAATCCAATGCTTGCCTCCAGGAATCCAATGCTCCAATCCAATCCTCTCTCTCTCCAGATTTCAGCCGTGTGGATGAAAGGCTCTTGGTGCTCCAGCCAGGCATCAGGGCTGTGTCTCTGAGGTGGGAGAGTCAACTTCAGGACATTGGTCCACAAGAGACCTCCCAGCTCCACGTAATACCAAACTGTGAAAATCTCTCAGAGATCTTCATCTCAACATCAAGACCCAGCTTCACTCAACGACCAGCAAGCTACAGTGCTGGACACCCTATGCCAAACAACTAGCAAGACAGGAACACAGCCCTATCCATTAGCAAAGGGGCTGCCTAAAATCATAATAAGGCCAAAGACACCCCAAAACACACCACCAGATGTGGACATGCCCACCAGAAAGACAAGATCCAGCCTCATCCACCAGAACACAGGCACTAGTTCCCTCCACCAGGAAGCCTGCACAACCCACTGAAACAACCTTAGCCACTGGAGACAGACACCAAAAACAATGGGAACTACGAACCTTCAGCCTGTGAAAAGGAGACCCCAAACACAGTAAGATAAGCAAAATGAGAAGACAGAAAAACACACAGCAGATGTAGGAGCAGGGTCAAAACACACCACACCTAACAAATGAAGAGGAAATAGGGAGTCTACCTGAAAAAGAATTCAGAATAATGATAGTAAGGATGATCCAAAATCTTGGAAATAGAATAGACAAAATGCAAGAAACATTTAACAAGGACATAGAAGAACTAAAGAGGAACCAAGCAATGATGAAAAACACAATAAATGAAATTAAAAATACTCTAGATGGGATCAATAGCAGAATAACTGAGGAAGAAGAACGGATAAGTGACCTGGAAGATAAAATGGTGGAAATAACTACTGCAGAGCAGAATAAAGAAAAAAGAATGAAAAGAACTGAGGACAGTCTCAGAGACATCTGCGACAACATTAAATGCACCAACATTCGAAGTATAGGGGTCCCAGAAGAAGAAGAGAAAAAGAAAGGGACTGAGAAAATATTTGAAGAGATTATAGATGAAAACTTCCCTAATATGGGAAAGGAAATAGTTAATCAAGTCCTGGAAGCACAGAGAGTCCCATACAGGATAAATCCAAGAAGAAACACGCCAAGACACATATTAATCAAACTATCAAAAATTAAATATAAAGAAAACATATTAAAAGCAGCAAGGGAAAACCAACAAATAACACACAAGAGGATCCCCATAAGGTTAACAGCTGATCTTTCAGCAGAAACTCTGCAAGCCAGAAGGGAGTGGCAGGATATACTTAAAGTAATGAAGGAGAAAAACCTACAACCAAGATTACTCTACCCAGCAAGGATCTCATTCAGATTTGATGGAGAAATTAAAACCTTCACAGACAAGCAAAACCTGAGAGAGTTCAGCACCACCAAACCAGCTTTACAGCAAATGCTAAAGGAACTTCTCTAGGCAAGAAACACAAGAGAAGGAAAACACCTACAATAACAAACCCGAAACATTTAAGAAAATGGGAATAGGAACATACATATCGATAATTACCTTCAATGTAAATGGATTAAATGCTCCCACCAAAAGACACAGACTGGCTGAATAGATACAAAAACAAGACCCATATATATGCTGTCTACAAGAGACCCACTTCAGACCTAGGGACACATACAGACTGAAAGTGAGGGGATGGAAAAAATATTCCATGCAAATGGAAATCAAAAGAAAGCTGGAGTAGCAATTCTCATATCAGACAAAATAAACTTTAAAATAAAGACTATTACAAGAGACAAAGAAGGACACAATATAATGATCAAGGGATCGATCCAAGAGGAAGGTATAACAATTGTAAATATTTATGCACCCAACATAGGAGCACCTTAATACATAAGGCAAATAAAAACAGCCATAAAAGGGGAAATCAAGGGCAAAACAATCATAGTAGGGGACTTTAACACCCCACTTTCACCAATGGACAGATCATCCAAAATGAAAATAAATAAGGAAACACAAGCTTTAAATGATACATTAAACAAGATGGACTTAATTGATATTTATAGGACATTCCACCCAAAAACAACAGAATACACATTTTTGTCAAGTGCTCATGGGACATTCTCCAGGATAGATCGTATCTTGGGTCACAAATCAAGCCTTGGTAAATTTAAGAAAATTGAAATCGTATCAATTATCTTTTCTGACCACAACACTATGAGACTAGATATCAATTACAGGAAAAGATCTGTAAAAAATACAAACACATGGAGGCTACACAATACACTACTTAATAATGAAGTGATCACTGAAGAAATCAAAGGGGAAATCAAAAAATACCTAGAAACAAATGACAATGGAGATACGACGACCCAAAACCTATGGGACGCAGCAAAAGCAGTGCTAAGAGGGAAGTTTATAGCAATACAAGCCTACCTCAAGAAACAGGAAACATCTCGAATAAACAACCTAACCTTGCACCTAAACAATTAGAGAAAGAAGAACAAAAAAACCCCAAAGCTAGCAGAAGGAAAGAAATCATAAAGATCAGGTCAGAAATAAATGAAAAAGAAATGAAGGAAACAATAGCAAAAATCAATAAAACTAAAAGCTGGTTCTTTGAGAAGATAAACAAAATTGATAAACCATTAGCCAGACTCATCAAGAGAAAAAGGGAGAAGACTCAAATCAATAGAATTAGAAATGAAAAAGGAGAAGTAACCACTGACACTGCAGAAATACAAAAGATCATGAGAGATTACTACAAGCAACTCTACGCCAATAAAATGGACAACCTGGAAGAAATGGACAGATTCTTAGAAATGCACAAACGGCCGAGACTGAACCAGGAAGAAATAGAAAATATGAACAGACCAATCACAAGCACTGAAATTGAAACTGTGATTAAAAACCTTCCAACAAACAAAAGCCCAGGACCAGATGGCTTCACAGGTGAATTCTATCAAACATTTAGAGAAGAGCTAACACCTATCCTTCTCAAACTCTTCCAAAATATTGCAGAGGGAGGAACACTCCCAAACTCATTCTACGAGGCCACCATCACCCTGATACCAAAACCAGACAAAGATGTCACAAAGAAAGAAAACTACAGGCCAATATCACTGATGAACATAGATGCAAAAATCCTCAACAAAATACTCGCAAACAGAATCCAACAGCACACTAAAAGGATCATACACCATGATCAAGTGGGGTTTATCCCAGGAATGCAAGGATTCTTCAATATACGTAAATCAATCAATGTGATACACCATATTAACAAATTGAAGGAGAAAAACCATATGATCATCTCAATAGATGCAGAGAAAGCTTTCGACAAAATTCAACACCCATTTATGATAAAAGTCCTGCAGAAAGTAGGCATAGAGGGAACTTTCCTCAACATAATAAAGGCCATATATGACAAACCCACAGCCAACATTGTCCTCAATGGTGAAAAACTGAAACCATTTCCACTAAGATCAGGAACAAGACAAGGTTGCCCACTCTCACCACTATTATTCAACATAGTTTTGGAAGTGTTAGCCACAGCAATCAGAGAAGACAAAGAAATAAAAGGAATCCAAATCGGAAAAGAAGAAGTAAAGCTGTCACTGTTTGCAGATGACATGATACTATACATAGAGAATCCTAAAGATGCTACCAGAAAACTCCTAGAGCTAATCAATGAATTTGGTAAAGTAGCAGGATACAAAATTAATGCACAGAAATCTCTTGCATTTCTATACACTAATGACGAAAAATCTGAAAGTGAAATTAAGAAAACACTCCCGTTTACCATTGCAACAAAAAGAATAAAATATCTAGGAATAAACCTACCTAAGGAGACAAAAGACCTGTATGCAGAAAATTATAAGACACTGATGAAAGAAATTAAAGATGATACAAATAGATGGAAAGATATACCATGTTCCTGGATTGGAAGAATCAACATTGTGAAAATGACTCTACTACCCAAAGCAATCTACAGATTCAATGCAATCCCTATCAAACTACCACTGGCATTTTTCACAGAACTAGAACAAAAAATTTCACAATTTGTATGGAAACACAAAAGACCCCGAATAGCCAAAGCAATCTTGAGAATGAAAAATGGAGCTGGGGGAATCAGGCTCCCTGACTTCAGACTATATTACAAAGCTACAGTAATCAAGACAGTTTGGTACTGGCACAAAAACAGAAATATAGATCAATGGAACAGGATAGAAAGCCCAGAGATAAACCCACGCACATATGGTCACCTTATCTTTGATAAAGGAGGCAAGCATATACAGTGGAGGAAAGACAGCCTCTTCAATAAGTGGTGCTGGGAAAATTGGACAGATACATGTAAAAGTATGAAATTAGAACACTCCCTGACACCATGCACAAAAATAAACTCAAAATGGATTAAAGACCTAAGTGTAAGACTAGACACTATCAAACTCTTAGAGGAAAACATAGGCAGAACATTCTATGACATACATCACAGCAAGATTCTTTTTGACCCAGCTCCCAGAGAAATGGAAATAAGAACACAAATAAACAAATGGGACCTAATGAAACTTAAAAGCTTTTGCACAGCAAAGGAAACCATAAACAAGACCAAAAGACAACCATCAGAATGGGAGAAAATATTTGCAAATGAAGCAACTGACAAAGGATTAATCTCCAAGATTTACAAGCAGCTCATGCAGCTCAATAACAAAAAAACGAACAACCCAATCCAAAAATGGGCAGAAGACCTAAATAGACATTTCTCCAAAGAAGATATACAGATGGCCAACAGACACATGAAAGAATGCTCAACATCATTAATCATTAGAGAAATGCAAATCAAAACTACAATGAGATATCATCTCACACCAGTCAGAATGGCCATCATCAAAAAATCTAGAAACAATAAATGCTGGAGAGGGTGTGGAGGAAAGGGAACTCTCTTGCACTGTTGGTGGGAATGTAAATTGATACAGCCACTATGGAGAACAGTATGGAGGTTCCTTAAAAAACTACAAATAGAACTACCATACGATCCAGCAATCCCACTACTGGGCATATACCCTGAGAAAACCATAGATCAAAAAGAGTCTTGTACCAAAATGTTCATTGCAGCTCTATTTACAATAGCCAGGACATGGAAGCAACCTAAATGTCCATCGACAGATGAATGGATAAAGAAGATGTGGCACATATATACAATGGAATATTACTCAGCCATAAAAAGAAATGAAATGGAGGTATTTGTAATGAGGTGGATGGAGTTAGAGTCTGTCATACAGAGTGAAGTAAGTCAGAAAGAGAAAAACAAATACAGTATGCTAACACATATATACGGAATCTAAGGGGAAAAAAAGCCATGAAGAACCTAGTGGCAAGACGGGAATAAAGACACAGACCTACTAGAGAATGGACTTGAGGATATGGGGAGGGGGTGGGGTGAGATGTGACAGGGTGAGAGAGTGTCATGGACATATATACACTACCAAATGTAAAATAGGTAGCTAGTGGGAAGCAGCCGCATAGCACAGGGAGATCAGCTCGGTGCTTTGTGACCACCTAGAGGGGTGGGATGGGGAGGGTGGGAGGGAGGGAGATGCAAGAGGGAAGAGATATGGGAACATATTGTATATGTATAACTGATTCACTTTGTTATAAAGCAGAAGCTAACCCACCATTGTAAGGCAATTATACTTCAATAAAGATGTTTAAAAAAAAAAAAAAAAAAATACTCTAGATGGGATCAATAGCAGAATAACTGAGGAAGAAGAACGGATAAGTGACCTGGAAGATAAAATGGTGGAAATAACTACTGCAGAGCAGAATAAAGAAAAAAGAATGAAAAGAACTGAGGACAGTCTCAGAGACATCTGCGACAACATTAAATGCACCAACATTCGAAGTATAGGGGTCCCAGAAGAAGAAGAGAAAAAGAAAGGGACTGAGAAAATATTTGAAGAGATTATAGATGAAAACTTCCCTAATATGGGAAAGGAAATAGTTAATCAAGTCCTGGAAGCACAGAGAGTCCCATACAGGATAAATCCAAGAAGAAACACGCCAAGACACATATTAATCAAACTATCAAAAATTAAATATAAAGAAAACATATTAAAAGCAGCAAGGGAAAACCAACAAATAACACACAAGAGGATCCCCATAAGGTTAACAGCTGATCTTTCAGCAGAAACTCTGCAAGCCAGAAGGGAGTGGCAGGATATACTTAAAGTAATGAAGGAGAAAAACCTACAACCAAGATTACTCTACCCAGCAAGGATCTCATTCAGATTTGATGGAGAAATTAAAACCTTCACAGACAAGCAAAACCTGAGAGAGTTCAGCACCACCAAACCAGCTTTACAGCAAATGCTAAAGGAACTTCTCTAGGCAAGAAACACAAGAGAAGGAAAACACCTACAATAACAAACCCGAAACATTTAAGAAAATGGGAATAGGAACATACATATCGATAATTACCTTCAATGTAAATGGATTAAATGCTCCCACCAAAAGACACAGACTGGCTGAATAGATACAAAAACAAGACCCATATATATGCTGTCTACAAGAGACCCACTTCAGACCTAGGGACACATACAGACTGAAAGTGAGGGGATGGAAAAAATATTCCATGCAAATGGAAATCAAAAGAAAGCTGGAGTAGCAATTCTCATATCAGACAAAATAAACTTTAAAATAAAGACTATTACAAGAGACAAAGAAGGACACAATATAATGATCAAGGGATCGATCCAAGAGGAAGGTATAACAATTGTAAATATTTATGCACCCAACATAGGAGCACCTTAATACATAAGGCAAATAAAAACAGCCATAAAAGGGGAAATCAAGGGCAAAACAATCATAGTAGGGGACTTTAACACCCCACTTTCACCAATGGACAGATCATCCAAAATGAAAATAAATAAGGAAACACAAGCTTTAAATGATACATTAAACAAGATGGACTTAATTGATATTTATAGGACATTCCACCCAAAAACAACAGAATACACATTTTTGTCAAGTGCTCATGGGACATTCTCCAGGATAGATCGTATCTTGGGTCACAAATCAAGCCTTGGTAAATTTAAGAAAATTGAAATCGTATCAATTATCTTTTCTGACCACAACACTATGAGACTAGATATCAATTACAGGAAAAGATCTGTAAAAAATACAAACACATGGAGGCTACACAATACACTACTTAATAATGAAGTGATCACTGAAGAAATCAAAGGGGAAATCAAAAAATACCTAGAAACAAATGACAATGGAGATACGACGACCCAAAACCTATGGGACGCAGCAAAAGCAGTGCTAAGAGGGAAGTTTATAGCAATACAAGCCTACCTCAAGAAACAGGAAACATCTCGAATAAACAACCTAACCTTGCACCTAAACAATTAGAGAAAGAAGAACAAAAAAACCCCAAAGCTAGCAGAAGGAAAGAAATCATAAAGATCAGGTCAGAAATAAATGAAAAAGAAATGAAGGAAACAATAGCAAAAATCAATGAAACTAAAAGCTGGTTCTTTGAGAAGATAAACGAAATTGATAAACCATTAGCCAGACTCATCAAGAGAAAAAGGGAGAAGACTCAAATCAATAGAATTAAAAATGAAAAAGGAGAGGTAACCACTGACACTGCAGAAATACAAAAGATCATGAGAGATTACTACAGGCAACTATATGCCAATAAAATGGACAACCTGGAAGAAATGGACAGATTCTTAGAAATGCACAACCTGCCGAGACTGAACCAGGAAGAAACAGAAAATATGAACAGACTAATCACAAGCACTGAAATTGAAACTGTGATTAAAAACCTTCCAACAAACAAAAGCCCAGGACCAGATGACTTCACAGGCGAATTCTATGAAACATTTAGAGAAGAGCTAACACCTATCCTTCTCAAACTCTTCCAAAATATAGCATAGAGAGGAACACTCCCCAACTCATTCTACGAGGCCACCATCACCCTGATACCAAAACCAGACAAAGATGTCCCAAAGAAAGAAAACTACAGGCCAATATCGCTGATGAACATAGACACAAAAATCCTCAACAAAGTGCTAGCAAACAGAATCCAACAGCACATTAAAAGGATCATACACCATGATCAAGTGGGGTTTATTCCAGGATTGCAAGGATTCTTCAATATACGCAAATCAATCAACGTGATACATCATATTAACAAATTGAAGGAGAAAAATCATATGATCATCTCAGTAGATTCAGAGAAAGCTTTTGACAAAATTCAACACCCATTTATGATAAAAGCCCTGCAGAAAGTAGGCAAAGAGGGAACTTTCCTCAACATAATAAAGGCCATATATGACAAACCCACAGCCAACATTGTCCTCAATGGTGAAAAACTGAAACCATTTCCACTAAGATCAGGAACAAGACAAGGTTGCCCACTCTCACCACTATTATTCAACATAGTTTTGGAAGTGTTAGCCACAGCAATCAGAGAAGAAAAAGAAATAAAAGGAATCCAAATCGGAAAAGAAGAAGTAAAGCTGTCACTATTTGCAGATGACATGATGCTATACATAGAGAATCCTAAAGATGCTACCAGAAAACTACTAGAGCTAAACAATGAATTTGGTAAAGTAGCAGGATACAAAATTAATGCACAGAAGTCTCTTGCATTTCTATACACTAATGACGAAAAATCTGAAAGTGAAATTAAGAAAACACTCCCGTTTACCATTGCAACAAAAAGAATAAAATATCTAGGAATAAACTTACCTAAGGAGACAAAAGACCTGTATGCAGAAAATTATAAGACACTGATGAAAGAAACTAAAGATGATACAAATAGATGGAGAGATATACCATGTCCTTGGATTGGAAGAATCAACATTATGAAAATGACTCTACCACCCAAAGCAATCTACAGATTCAATGCAATCCCTATCAAACTACCACTGGCATTTTGAACAGAACTAGAACAAAAAATTTCACAATTTGTATGGAAACACAAAAGACCTCGAATAGCCAAAGCAATCTTGAGAACAAAAAATGGAGCTGGAGGAATCAGGCTCCCTGACTTTAGACTATATTACAAAGCTACAGTGATCAAGACAGTTTGGTACTGGCACAAAAACAGAAATATAGATCAATGGAACAGGATAGAAAGCCCAGAGATAAACCCACACACATATGGTCACCTTATCTTTGATAAAGGAGGCAAGCATATACAGTGGAGAAAAGACAGCCTGTTCAATAAGTGGTGTTGGGAAAATTGGACAGATACATGTAAAAGTATGAAATTAGACCACTCCCTGACACCATACACAAAAATAAACTCAAAATGCATTAAAGACCTAAGTGTAAGGCCAGGCACTATCAAACTCTTAGAGGAAAACATAGGCAGAACACTCTATGACATAAATCACAGCAAGATCCTTTTTGACCCAACTCCTAGAGAAATGGAAATAAAAACACAAATAAACAAATGGGACCTAATGAAACTTAAAAGCTTTTGCACAGCAAAGGAAACCATAAACAAGACCAAAAGACAACCCTCAGAATGGGAGAAAATAGTTGCAAAGGAAGCTACTGACAAAGGATTAATCTCCAAGATTCACAAGCAGCTCATGTAGCTCAATAACAAAAAAACAAACAACCCAATCCAGAAATGGGCATAAGACCTAAATAGACATTTCTCCAAAGAAGATATACAGATTGCCAACAGACACATGAAAGAATGCTCAACATCATTAATCATTAGAGAAATGCAAATCAAAACTACAATGAGATATCAACTCACACCGGTCAGAATGGCCATCATCAAAAAATCTAGAAACAATAAATGCTGGAGAGGGTGTGGAGAAAAGGGAACCCTCTTGCACTGTTAGTGGGAATGTAAATTGATACAGCCACTATGGAGAACAGTATGGAGGTTCCTTAAAAAACTAAAAATAAAACTACCATACGACCCAGCAATCCCACTACTGGGCATATACTCTGAGAAAACCATAATTCAAAAAGAGTCATGTACCAAAATGTTCATTGCAGCTCTATTTACAATAGCCAGGACATGGAAGCAACCTAAGTGTCCATTGACAGATGAATGGATAAAGAAGATGTGGCACATATATACAATGGAATATTACTCAGCCATAAAAAGAAATGAAACGGAGGTATTTGTAATGAGGTGGGTGGAGTTAGAGTCTGTCATACAGAGTGAAGTAAGTCAGAAAGAGAACACAAATACAGTATGCTAACACATATATATGGAATCTAAGGGGAAAAAAAGGTCTTGAAGAACCTAGTGGCAAGACGGGAATAAAGACACAGACCTACTAGAGAATTGACTTGAGGATATGGGGAGGGGGAGGGGTAAGATGTGACAGGGTGAGAGAGTGGCATAGACATATATACACTACCAAATGTAAAATAGATAGCTAGTGGGAAGTGACTGCATAGCACAGGGTGATTAGCTCGGTGCTTTGTGGCCGCCTAGAGGGGTGGGATAGGGAGGGTGGGAGGGAGCGAGATGCAGGAGGGAGGAGATGTGGGGGCGTATGTGTATGTGTGACTGATTCACTTTGTTATGTGGCGGAGACTAGCACACCATTGTAGAGCAATTATCCTCCAATAAAGATGTTTAAAAAAAAATAAAGAATGGAGGCAAAGATTGAGAAGATGCAAGAAATGATTAACAAAGACCTAGAAGAATTAAAGAACAAACAAACAGAGATGACCAATACAATAACTGAAATGAAAACTACACTAGATCGAATCAAGAGCAGAATAACTGAGGAAGAAGAACGGATAAGTGACCTGGAGCACAGAATGGTGGAATTCACTGCTGTGGAACAGACTACAGAAAAAAGAATTAAAAGAAATGAGGACAGCCTAAGAGATCACCGGGACAACATTAAACGCAACAACATTCGCATAATAGGGGTCCCAGAAGGAGAAGAGAGAGAGAAAGCAGCAGAGAAAATATTTGAAGAGATTATAGTTGAAAACTTCCCTAACATGGGAAAGGAAATAGCCACACAAGTTCAGGAAGTGCAGAAAGTCCCATACAGGATAAACCCAAGGAGAAACACCGCGAGACACATATTAATCAAATTGGCAAAAATTAAAGACATAGAAAAATTATTGAAAGCAACAAGGGAAAAACGACAAATAACATACAAGGGAACTCCCATAAGGTTAACAGCTGATTTCTCAGCAGAAACTCTACAAGCCAGAAGGAAGTGGCATGATATACTTGAAGTGAGGAAAGGGAAGAACCTACAACCAAGATTACTCTACCCAGCAAGGATCTCATTTAGATTTGATGGAGAAATCAGAAGCTTTACAGACAAGCAAAAGCTAAGAGAATTCAGCACCACCAAACCAGCTCTACAACAAATGCTAAAGGAACTTCTCTAAGTGGGAAACACAAGAGAAGAAAACAGCCTACAAAAACAAACCCAAAACAATTAAGAAAATGGTCATAGGAACATACATATCGATAATTACCTTAAACGTGAATGGATTAAATGCTCCAACCAAAAGACACAGTCTTGCTGAATGGATACAAAAACAAGACCCATTTATATGCTGTCTAAAAGAGACCCACTTTAGACCTAGGGACACGAACAGACTGAAAGTGAGGGGATGGAGAAAGATATTCCAGGCAAAAGGAAATCAAAAGAAAACCTGAGTAGCTATACTCATATCAGATAAAATAGACTTTAAAATAAAGAATGTTACAAGAGACAAGGAAGGACACTACATAATGATCAAGGGATCAATCCAAGAAGAAGATATAACAATTATAAATATATATGCACCCAACATAGGAGCACCTCAATACATAAGGCAACTGCTAACAGCTATAAAAGAGGAAATTGACAGTAACACAATCATAGTGGGGGACGTTAACACCTCACTTACACCAATGGACAGATCATCCAAAATGAAAATAAATAAGGAAACGGAAGCTTTAAATGACACAATAGACCAGATAGATTTAATTGATATTTATAGGACATTCCATCCAAAAACAGCAGATTACACGTTCTTCTCAAGTGCGCATGGAACATTCTCCAGGATAGATCACATCTTGGGTCACAAATCAAGCCTCAGTAAATTTAAGAAAATTGAAATCATATCAAGCATCTTTTCTGACAACAACGCTATGAGATTAGAAATGAATTACAGGGAAAAAAAAGTTAAAAACACAAACACATGGAGGCTAAACAATACGTTACTAAATAACCAAGAGATCACTGAAGAAATCAAAGAGGAAATCAAAAAATACCTAGAGACAAATGACAATGAAAACACGATGACCCAAAACCTATGGGATGCAGCAAAAGCAGTTCTAAGAGGGAAGTTTATAGCTATACAAGCCTACCTAAAGAAACAAGAAAAATCTCAAGTAAACAATCTAACCTTACACCTAAAGAAACTAGAGAAAGAAGAACAAACAAAACCCAAAGTTAGCAGAAGGAAAGAAATCATAATATCAGAGCAGAAATAAATGAAATAGAAACAAAGAAAACAATAGCAAAGATCAATAAAACTAAAAACTGGTTCTTTGAGAAGGTAAAGAAAATTGATAAGCCATTAGCCAGACTCATCAAGAAAAAGAGGAAGAAGACTGAAATCAATAAAATCATAAATGAAAAAGGAGAAGTTACAACAGACACTGCAGAAATACAAAGCATCCTAAGAGACTACTACAAGCAACTCTATGCCAATAAAATGGACAACCTGGAAGAAATGGGCAAATTCTTAGAAAGGTATAACCTTCCAAGACTGAACCAGGAAGAAACAGAAAATATGAACAGACCAATCACAAGCCATGAAATTGAAACTGTGATTAAAAATCTTCCAACAAACAAAAGTCCAGGACCAGATGGCTTCACAGTTGAATTCTATCAAACATTTAGAGAAGAGCTAACACCTATCCTTCTCAAACTCTTCCAAAAAATTGCAGAGGAAGGAACATTCCCAAACTCATTCTATGAGGCCACCATCACCCTGATTCCAAAACCAGGCAAAGACATTACAAAAAAAGAAAATTACAGACCAATATCACTGATGAATATAGATGCAAAAATCCTCAACAAAATACTAGCAAACAGAATCCAACAGCACATTAAAAGGATCATACACCACAATCAAGTGGGATTTATCCCAGGGATGCAAGGATTCTTCAATATACGCAAATCAATCAATGTGATACACCATATTAACAAATTGAAGAATAAAAAAAAATGATGATCTCAATAGATGCAGAAAAAGCTTTTGACAACATTCAACACCCATTTATGATAAAAACTCTCCAGAAAGTGGGCATAGAGGGAACCTACCTCAACATAATAAAGGCCATATATGACAAACCCACAGCAAACATCATTCTCAACAGTGAAAAACTGAAAGCATTTCCTCTAAGATCAGGAACGAGACAAGGATGTCCACTCTCACCACTATTATTCAACATAGTTCTGGAAGTCCTAGCCACGGCAATCAGAGAAGAAAAAGAAATAAAAGGAATACAAATTGGAAAAGAAGAAGTAAAACTGTCACTGTTTGCAGATGACATGATTCTATACATAGAGAATCCTAAAACTGCCACCAGAAAACTGCTAGAGCTAATTAATGAATTTGGTAAAGTTGCAGGATACAAAATGAATGCACAGAAATCTCTTGCATTCCTATACACTAATGATGAAAAATCTGAAAGAGAAATTATGGAAACACTCCCATTTACCATTGCAACAAAAAGAATAAAATACCTAGGAATAAACCTACCTAGGGAGACAAAAGACCTGTATGCAGAAAACTATAAGACACTGATGAAAGAAATTAAAGATGATACCAACAGATGCAGAGATATACCATGTTCTTGGATTTGAAGAATCAACATTGTGAAAATGACTGTACTACCCAAAGCAATCTACAGATTCAATGCAATCCCTATCAAATTACCAATGGCATTTTTTACGGAACTAGAACAAATCATCTCAAAATTTGTATGGAGACACAGAAGACCCCGAATAGCCAAAGCAGTCTTGAGGGAAAAAAACGGAGCTGGAGGAATCAGACTCCCTGACTTCAGACTATATTACAAAGCTACAGTAATCAAGACAATATGGTACTGGCACAAAAACAGAAACATAGATCAATGGAACAAGATAGAAAGCCCAGAGATAAACCCACGCACCTATGGTCAACTAATCTATGACAAAGGAGGCAAAGATATACAATGGAGAAAAGACTGTCTCTTCAATAAGTGGTGCTGGGAAAACAGGACAGGTACATGTAAAAGAATGAAATTAGAATACTCCCTAACACCATACACAAAAATAAACTCAAAATTGGTTAGAGACCTAAATGTAAGACTGGACACTATCAAACTCTTAGAGGAAAACATAGGAAGAACACTCTTTGACATAAATCACAGCAAGATCTTTTTTGATCCACCTCCTAGAGTAATGGAAATAAAAACAAAAATAAACAAGTGGGACCTAATGAAACTTCAAAGCTTTTGCACAGCAAAGGAAACCATAAACAAGACGAAAAGACAACCCTCAGAATGGGAGAAAATATTTGCAAATGAATCAACGGACAAAGGATTAATCTCCAAAATATATAAACAGCTCATTCAGCTCAATATTAAAGAAACAAACACCCCAATCCAAAAATGGGCAGAAGACCTAAATAGACATTTCTCCAAAGACATACAGACGGCCACGAAGCACATGAAAAGCTTCTCAACATCACTAATTATTAGAGAAATGCAAATCAAAACTACAATGAGGTATCACCTCACACCAGTTAGAATGGGCATCATCAGAAAATCTACAAACAACAAATGCTGGAGAGGGTGTGGAGAAAAGGGAACCCTCTTGCACTGTTGGTGGGAATGTAAATTGATACAGTCACTATGGAGAACAATATGGAGGTTCCTTAAAAAACTAAAAATAAAATTACCATATGACCCAGCAATCCCACTACTGGGCATATACCCAGAGAAAACCGTAATTCAAAAAGACACATGCACCCGAATGTTCATTGCAGCACTATTTACAATAGCCAGGTCATGGAAGCAACCTAAATGCCCATCAACAGACGAATGGATAAAGAAGATGTGGTACATATATACAATGGAATATTACTCAGCCATAAAAAGGAACGAAATTGAGTCATTTGTTGGGACGTGGATGGATCTAGAGACTGTCATACAGAGTGAAGTAAGTCAGAAAGAGAAAAACAAATATCGTATATTAACGCATGTATGTGGAACCTAGAAAAATGGTACAGATGAGCCGGTTTGCAGGGCAGAGGTTGAGACACAGATGTAGAGAATGGACATATGGACACCAAGGGGGGAAAACTGCGGTGGGGTGGGGATGGTGGTGTGCTGAATTCGGTGATTGGGATTGACATGTATACACTGATGTGTATAAAATTGATGCCTAATAAGAACCTGCAGTATAAAAAAACAAACAAACAAAACAACTAATACTAAACTTTCATTGGGTTATTTGTATGGAAATATGTGAATATAAATGTTTCAGACATTACATGAAATTTCTAAAAATCTTATATGTTCTGGTATAATGTTATAAGTCATAATTCTAGTTATTACCTTAAAATGTATATCTCAGAAATAACTAATTTTCTTGTCAACTGCCTTGTTATGAACTTTCATCAAATTTTTAACTGTGGTCATTTTTAAGTCTTTTGTCATTTACAGACAGTTCTGTGTGTACTCTGATGCTTTTGCAAATATGTTCCTATAAAAGGGTTTCATCTTCAAGAAATTCATGGAAAAGACTCTGACAAGTACAGGTTTCTGGTAACTGACTGTACTGCTGAACTGAATGAATAAGCATTTTCAGAACTCTAATGAAAAACTGATGAACTCATAAAAGTGCTAACAAAAGATCAAGATGAAAAAAATATTAATTACATGGGACTGAGTGAACTGATGAGGATGCGTATAATTTTTGTGACTTTCTGTCTGAATTAAAAAAAAATCCAACAAGGACTCAGAGGCAAAGAATATACAAATAAATTTTCACTGCAAATTAAAGGAGCTGTTACAGTGGAGGATTACTGGACTGAATGTCAATATTATGACATGGTATGAGTGTGTTTCATGTTTGGTAATTGCAATCATTGTTGCTTTTGTTGTGGTCATCCATGTACAATGCTTGGTGTCAGTCTATTTATCTCTTGTAAAAATAAAATACAGTGTGTGTGTGTGAAAGAAAAAACAACAAAAAAAATAAATTACTTTTAAAAACCCGTGAAAAAAAAAAAAAGTAGTTTCTCATTCATTAGTTACATGTGTTAAAGGGCAAGATGTACACAATTACGGCCTTCTCTGTGATCAGCAGTCACAACAAAGCTATCATGTTCCTTGAGCCATGTGGCAAGGACAGGAAGCCCTGGAGATGCAGGCTGCGTCAGAGGACATGCTGTGCAGGTGGAGATCCCGGAAGAAAAGTAGGATCACAGGAGCACAGCCCGAGGCCACCAAGATGGAGCAACAAAATGAGATTTATGGAGAAACTAAACTCTGTTCCAGGTAAACCTCATTCAGCCAAGGTGAAGATTAAGATTAAGGCTGAAAGATATAGAAAATTAAAGTTTACTAGGCACAAATTCTGTTATGTGTTATTTCATTTGAAGACACGAACTATGAAACTTTTGTTTAAAAGCTGGCTGTTTTTGCCTATTTTTATAGCATGTCTGATAAAGAAAGTTTGGTGAATACTAATGGTGATAAGTAAATAAACTTACAGCAAGGACTAAATGGACGGGTCTCCCAGTTTCCGCATTCCCCCATCACCTCCACGTGCCACACACACACAAAGTCTATTTATTATCCATACAACAGAATAAGTGATTCTTTTGCCATATAAGTCAGATCGTGTTACTTTTCTGCTTAAAATTCTCTAGTGCTTCCCCATTTTATTTGCAATACAATACAGACCTTACCAAGTCAAAAAAGCCCTACCAGAATTTTCCAAACCATGCATCATGCTCATTTATGGATCATGAAATAAGGTTCCCCAGAAACCCACAACTGAGGTCTCCCCTTATTTTCTTCAAGTGCAAAAGTCACATACCCAGAGAGAACTTTTCTGACTACCCCATAGAAAGTAGCCCCATCAACATTTTCACTCTCTTTTTTCTTACCCTACTTTATTTTTCTCCAAGGCTTTTATTATCAAATGAGATATCATGTATTTATTTGTGTTTGTTTCATCCCTTGCTTTACTGAAATGTATGCTTCATGAGAACAGGGACTTCACCGTATTCACTACTGTATCCCCATGCCTAGAACAATGGGGTCTCAAAAATTTGATGATGATGAATGGATGGATGGAGAGAGGGATGAGGTAATAGGATGGCCTTGAGGAAATAATATGCTAAGAGGACTCTGGAGCTAACAGATGACCCAGTTTCCTTCTGGAAAGACCACCTTGCCTGTCACGTCCCCCTGCTGTACACGCCAAACACACACATATACACACACCTCCCTCACTGCCACCTGCAGGACTCTACCTACTGTTAACAATATCAGGAGAGGTAAGGCTTCAGCCAGGTGGCAGTGGGGAGAAGAGTGTGGAGTGAGTATTTGTGTGATTATCTGCTTTGCCCTGCCTAGATTGAAGGCTTTAAAGGGATGCCGAGAAGCAAGATTGTCTACAGACCCTAGAATCTGGCTTTAAAGGCTATACTAGCTAAAGCCTTCACTGTGGCCAGCAAGAGCTCCCAGCTAGCTCAGATCCTTAGCACCAACCCTCATCTCTTAAATTTTATCAGACTCTCACTTCAGCCTGCCTTACCCACTAATTCAACCTTATTCCAAACATTTTTCCTTCAGAAACTCCATTAATTACTCTGATTAAATATGTGGCAGTTTTAATAATTCAGCAACCAGAAAACAATTAATTTCATAGTATATGCAATATTTTTAAGCTTTAAAAGAGAAAAAAATGTTTATTTCTTAAAGCAACCATATAGAATTGGTTATTAACAAGACATTACGTCAAAATCAGTTGTTTTCAAAATAAATGAATTAGTCCACTCCATTTGCAAGTGTGCTGGCCCTTGTGACCAAGGACCCTCTACCCCCAGCTTTTGCTGCCCCTTCACCACAGATTGGCCTCCTGGGGATCCTGCCCATCCTTAAAAGGAAGGAGGCAATGACCACCATTCTCCAGATAGCAAGGCTGAGGATTAATACAGAAAGGCAGATGGAGGATTGGCTCAGAGCACTCTGATTGTAGGCCCAGCAACTCCACAGGGTTTTGAAGAATAAGAAGGCACCCTTAGAAAAATCAAGGACTTCTCTTCCTAAGCCTACCAGTGTCGGCGGCGGCAGCAAATGTTGGCCGCATTGGCAAGGTCCGGGCCATGTTCAGTGCCATCGTGAAGATCGTGAAGCCCAATGGCAAGAAGCCTGAAGAGTTCGAGTCAGACATCTCCCAGGCCCTCCTAGAGCTGGAGATGAACTGAGACCTCAAGGCCCAGCTGCAGGAGCTGAACATCACGGCCACCAAGAAAACTGAAGGTGGTGGTGGTCGGAAAGCTATCATAATCTTTGTTCCTGTTCCTCAACTGAAATCTTTCCAGATAATCCAGGTCCGGCTGTGGTGTGTGAGTTGGAGAAGAAGTTCAGCAGGAAGCAAGTTGTCTTTATTGCTCAGAGGAGAATTCTGCCTAAGCCAACTCGAAAAAGCCGTACAAAAAATAAGCAAAAGTGTCCCAGGAGCCGCACTCTGACAGCCGTGCATGACGCCATCCTGGAGGACTTGTTTTTCCCAAATGAGACTGTGGCCAAGAGAATCCGCGTGAAGCTGGATGGTAGCCGACTCATAAAGGTCCATTTGGATAAAGCACAGCAGAACAATGTGGAGCATAAGTTTGAAACATTTTCTGGCGTCTATAAGAAGCTCACGGGCAAGGATGTTAATTTTGAATTCCCAGAGTTTCAGTCATAAACAAAAATGACTAAATAAAATATTATTCACAATTTTTACAAAAGCAAGGACTTATTCATTCATTCATTCATTCATTCAACAAATATTTATTTGCCAAATATCAGCAGTCTAACACATACCAGTTATAGTTCTAAGCACTGGGGTAAAATGATGAGCAAGATAGACCAGGTGTCTACCTTCATGGAGCTTATGTTCTAGTGGGAGGGAAAGGAAAATAAATAGGAAACCAAAAAGTAAGTCAGCCAATAACCAAATAGAATCCTGTTAGAGAGTGATAAGCTGGTGCAGGAAGTAAACTGAAGTGAGGAGGGAGAGAGTGAATGAGCACCTGGGCTTGGGGTGGGTGAGGTGGGTGGTGCTTTAGTGGAGGGGACCATGGAAGGCCTCTGAGTAGTGACAGCTCGGGTGAGTGATGACAAGTGGCCACCATGCAAAGATCTGAAGAAGAAACATCCTGGCAACAGGAACAGCAAATGCAAAGGCTCTGAAGTAGGAACAAGCTTAAGTGTTGGAGAAAAAGACCAAGATAGCTACAGCCTGGTGAGCAAGGGGAGGAGTTGAAGGAAACAAGGTCAGAGAGACAGCAGGCCCCAGATCAAATATACACACATAAATATGTGTGGTTAATGTCGTTGTGAAACAATGTAAATGCCGAAATCATTCTTAAAAGAGAGGCTCTACGATGTAAAAAATTAATAACCATCAAGGTAAAAATGCCAATGGATACTCATTAAAAAAACTGGGAAAGAACAGAAGATTATATAGGAAGTAAGAAGGAAATTGTTCGGCCTGTATCAGGAAGTGTTAGCATATGTGATGTTATTCTTGATTTTGAGGAATAAAGAAAAGTAACTGATTTCTGAACATTTACAGATAAACTAACAGAATAAAAAAAGAGCATGTGTAATTTCCAAATAATTAGAAAAAATAATGCCAAAATAAATCTCTATTCATCTAGAAAGAGAAAAGACAAAGAGCTCAAAAGAAGCTGACAGAAATAAGACCAAACATCTGTGATCACAGTAAATGACAAGTGGGTCAAAAATCAACAGTAATTACTTAGAGAATGAACTTATGGTTATAAGGGGGGAAGGATGGGAGGAAGGGATAGTTAGGGCATATGGGATCGACATGCACACAATGCTATATTTAAAATGGATAACCAACAACGACCTACTGTAGAGCACAGGGAACTCTGCTCAATGTTATGTGGCAGCCTGGATGGGAGGGGAGTTTGGGGGAGAATGGATACATGTATATGTATGGCTGAGTCGCTTTGCTGTGCACCTGAATCTATCACAACATTGTTTATCAGTTATACTCCAATATAAAATAAAAAGTTTAAAAAAAAAACAATTAACGTAAAAAAAATCAACTGTTATTAATAATCAGCAGGCATAAGTTTAAATTATAAAGAAATATTAATAATGAATATAAGGCATTAAACAGAAAACTACATAATATATTCATTTATTAATTAGTTCAAAACTAAGTATAACTTTCACTAAAACTTATATTACAAATAGTGTAACATTTAAATAGATAAATATTGGGGCTTCCCTGCTGGCACAGTAGTTGGGAATCTGCCTGCCAATGCAGGAGACATGGGTTCAAGCCCTGGTCTGGGAAGATCCCACATGCCGCAGAGCAACTGGGCCCGTGAGCCACAACTACTGAGCCTGCGCATCTGGAGCCTGTGCTCCACAACAAGAGAGGCCGCGATAGTGAGAGGCCCATGCACCACGATGAAGAGTGGCCCCCGCTTGCCACAACTAGAGAAAGCCCTCGCACAGAAACGAAGACCCAACACAGCCATAAATAAAATAAATAAATAAAATTTTAAAAAAAGAGAAAATGCTCCCTATTTCACTTACAAAATTAATTTTTAAATAAATAAATAAATAGATAAATACATATTAGAATTATATGGTAATATAATTAAAACAAAGGTGAAATTTCAGATCAGTACAGGGAGGATGTATTATTTAACAGTGAGACAACTGGTTAACCATTGGGAAAAAAATAAAAGTAAAGCCAATATAAACTCCAAATGCATTAATTAAATCATATAAATACCAAAACTTAGAAGGATTTTTTATGTTTGAAGTATTGAACACCTTTCCAAATGTGACAACGAACTCAGAAGTCATAAAAGAAAAAAATGGATACCTTTGATGATATTTAGAAATACTGAGTAAGAAAACTGTAAACAAAGACAAATGACAAACTGGGAAAAATATTGTAATTTATAACATGATCAACTACTTCCCTTAATATATAACAAATAAGAAAAGATAAATAATCCAATAGAAAAATGTAAAAAGCCTAGAACAGAGATTCATAAAACAGCTCTTAGAAGTAGGAAATGACACCTAGCCTCTTAAAAAGAGAAAAAGTTAAAACTGCACTGAAATCCTATTTTTTAAAACCAATAAGATTGTCAAAGATCTAAACATTTGATACCTCACACTTCCTTAGTCTCCCTAGATGGGGAGCCTCTTGTTCCGCCTTGCTCTGCCCCCACCCACCCCAGAGTACAAAGTGCATAACAGGACCTCAACAAGTAGTTCTTTAATTGACTCTCTAATGAAGAAAAGGAGCTCACGGAAGAGTTTGAAGATGATCGATGGAATTAATATTACTTGTTGGAATTCCAGAAATCCTAAAGATGTTTGTCCGACTGGTCTCCCAGATCTAGTCTCTCTCTACTCTAATCTCTGCCCACTCTACCATGCGAATTACCTTTTAAAATCTCAGAGATTAGGGCTTCCCTGGTGGCACAGTGATTGAGAATCTGCCTGCCAATGCAGGGGACACGGGTTCGAGTCCTGGTCTGGGAAGATCCCACATGCCGCGGAGCAACTAGACCCGTGAGCCACAACTACTGAGCCTGCGCGTCTGGAGCCTGTGCTCCGCAACAAGAGAGGCCGCGATAGTGAGAGGCCCACGCACCGCGATGAAGAGTGGCCCCCACTTGCCGCAATTAGAGAAAGCCCTAGCACAGAAACGAAGACCCAACACAGCCATAAATAAATAAATAAATAAATAAAATTTAAAAAAAAATCTCCATCAATAAGTCTATGAAACTCCATCTCTCAGTTTATAAAAAAAAAAAACAAAAAAACTCAGAGATCATTAAGTCTATGTTATGCTAACAAATATTTGATATTGTTTAAATATAATGAGCATATGAGTATATATAATTCAGTAGAAACTATTTTTGTTTTAATTTCATGCCTATAGGATAAAATCCAAAGCATAGTACAGGAGGTCATTTTACATTCTGATTCCAAACGTTTTCAGTCTCACCTCTTGTCATACCCCTTGGACCCCTCTTGCCTTCCACCAGGTTCTCTCAATTCTAATCAATCCAGACTCTATTCTCCAGATTAATTATACACTTCTACATCTCTAATAATTTGGAATTTCCTCTGCTAGAAAGGTTCTTCCTTTGAGCCCCACCCATTGGACCACCTGTCAAAACTCTTGTCTTCAAGGTCCAATTCAGATGTGGAAGCTTTCATCCCCATACACCTGGTTCAACACCCTGGTCAGAATTTATCACCTCTCCCTCTGTGTTTCCATAGCCCTTTTTTTAATTAAAAAAAAAGGGATTTCTCCTCTAGCTTTGAAATCCTCTGATTGTCTTTTTGTTCATTGTGGTTACTTTTCATTTATCCAACATTTATTGATTCATTCAAAAATATCTATTCAGTGCCTACTATATTGTAGATGCTAGGTAATTAGAAAAAAGAAAAATCCTCTAAGTCCTCCTGAAGCTTAGATTCAAGTCATGAGTTAAGTTTTGAGTTCCTTGAGTGTCACTATCATTTTCCCCAGCACCAAACACCAGGTCCTTCCTGCATGGAGTAGGTACTCAAAAGCTACACCTGCCTGTTCTCCCTTTCCCATGAATAACTGTTTCTCTGCAGTTAACGAAAAGTTTTGTTAACTGAAACATGCCGATAGAGTGTAGAGATTGTCTAACTATTTTGAAGGAATCTAAATTATTCAATAGAAAATACTGCTGCCCTAACAAATAGCAGTTAACCCACCCATGATAGCAGTCACCTGGAGTATTTTTTTTTTTATCACTAGAAATAATGGTTTGTTTCATCATCAAATGATGATGCCTATGGAGTCTTTACTATTTACCAGGTATCATTGGAGGGCTTTCTGTATTCATCCATTTAATTGTCTCAACAACTCTAAGAAGTATATTTATCTCTTCTTTTTATAGATGTGGAATCTGAGAAAAATCACTTGCCCCAAATCACATAGCTGGTAAAAAGATGGAGCTGGCATTTGAACTCAGGCAGCCTGGCTCCTAAGCCTGTGATCTTATCCACTACATCTTAAGGGCATAGAACATAAAATTCTTTTCCAAATTCGATAGACTAAAATGACTTACAGATGATTATGAATGCAAGAAGACTGTTACACTAGTGGTTTTCACTTCTCTTAAGCTCTTTTATTTGTAAGAAATAGATATATACCCAATTTACCTGAAAGAATATAAGATGAGGTGGGATGGTAATATAAGTTCACACATACACGTGTGAATGAAAAATGTTGCTGCCATATCAGTAAACAAAGGATGTTGCAGCCATCACATTGCAGCCTCCCCAGTGGTGAGCCCCGAGGGAACTCAGGATGGAAACAGGATGCCCCGCATCAAGCAGTCAGCTGCTGCAGCCACCCCCGACGGTGCACCCAGAGGAGACTCAGGATGAGAAAGCACAGGACACTGGCCCCAGATACCTGAGGTGCATGTCAAAGGAATGATTTCAATAAGCCCAGACTCTTGCATTTTCCCATACATAGAAAAGTGCTAAATTCATTAACTTGAGATGTCTGGTTTTCTTAAATTAACAGTAAGCTTTTGATATTCCAACTACCCGGTTTTTGTTGCAAAATTCCTATATATCCTGGCTCCCCCCCTTACCTTTTGGGAGCAGTCCCTCAGAGTGATCTGAGAGGCTGCCTCCTGGGCTTGAAGTCCTCAGAAAATCCACCAAATAAAACATAACTCTCAACTTTTAGGTTGTGCATTTTTTTCAGTCAACACACGGAAACCCTGGAAAGGCAGGAAGCGTTTGGAATCAGACTCATAGGACCAGAAACTAGAAGGTCATTCTGATCCCTAAGTTTCCCTATGGACCTGAGAACAAGAACTTCATAAATGTTCTTTACTCTAGTGTTCCACTATTAACCTGTCTGCTCCTGTGTGTCCCCTTCTCTTTCTGTTATCAACTAGTATTCTTTTCATTCTCCTCAGTTAAATTCCTGAGAAGAATCTGGTTGCATCAGCTCAAAACGATGTAGAGCTCTCCTTTTGTCCCCGGCCAGTCCTGGAGGACCCGCCTGCTGTGGACCTACCCCTGAGCCCAGTTCCCTCTCAGTCAACCAAGGGCAGGCTGGAGGGAGGGAGAGGACAGGGTCGCTTCATTCAAAACACTTATACTAAAGCAAGGCCTAGGCTCAGGTAGCTTCCCTAAAATAGTGCTTTGTGTGTGGCAGACACTCACAGCTGTGCTTCATATAAGAATCAAGAACATGTGGTGATTATCTCTAATATAAAGAGAGATGTAGAGAATTATATGTTTAATAAAATACTATGTGTGGAAGCTTTATAAATTCTCACCTGAATTATTGCAATTGCCTGCCCACCATGTTCTTCTCCCCACCCTAAACTCCACATTACCTATTCTCCACACAGAAGCCATGGTGATCCCTCTAAAGTGTGTCAGATTATCTCAAAACCTGCCATGGCCTCCTCACCTCTCTTCAAGTAAAGACAAAAGCCCGGATGATGGCCTAAAAATGATCATTGGGTAGTCAACATTCTTCTTCTCATTTCACTGCCTGCAGCTGCCCTGCTTCATTCTGTCCAGCAAACTGTTTCTCACACGTACCAAACACACTCCCACCCCAGAGGCTTTGCCCGGGTTTATTCCACCTGGAATGCAATAATATTCCAAATAGCCCTCACTCTTCCTGTCTTTGTGCAAATCCCACCATTTTGGCAGGGCCTACCCTGGCCACTTTATGTAAAACTGCAATCATCCCCCACACCTCCAGCCCCCCATCTCCCTTTACCCTGTTCTATTTTTCCCCATAATACTTAACGGTTTCTGACACACTTTATCATTCTTTAATTTATTATATTTATTATTTGCCTTTTTCTGGTAGAATATAAGTTCCACAAGGTCAGAAATTTTGTCTTCTTTGTTTACTAAAATATCTTCTTCACTAAAACAGTACCTAGCACTTTTGTTGAATATGCACCCAACAAAATGTTTGTTGAATGAATGAATGAAATTGCCACTAATTTTGTAAGGTGTAATCCATCCTATTTTCTACACCTAAGAGCTTTGATACATTTCCATTATGATCTTGAGCTTTTCAGTTAATGCTGAACTTTAAATCCATGTGGGTTGGGGATTTTATTTGACCCAAGAAAAATTCAATAGATTTGGAGAAAGTGAAGTTCAACTTCTCTATCTATTCAACTTCTATTCTTCTAGAAGTACACTTTTCTATCTAATAGTAGCTAACAAAGCTGACTTGTTTGTTCATGTTTGGAAATCTTTCTAAAATAGTGTAGAATCTGCTGTCAGTGTGCCTACCAATAGCAGCATTTTCTATTTTGATGGAATGGAATATCTGCAAAATGTGAGGGCTGGCATGTCTCTACCACAAATAAAGTGCTAGCTTTTTTGATATCTATTGTGATCACTGAGGCTTTTTTGTTTAGGTTCAGGTTCACAGCTACAGATTTGGGTTGGGATTGCCAGAAGTCTGACTACTGAATAAGCAGTGTCACTATATATAGAAAGTAAATGGTAGTTTACAAAAATAGAATATCTGGTTTTGCTACCTTACTTGACTCTATGATTTTAGGATTCATTTGGGATTAAAAGAATTTGAGAGTATATGAATATTTTTGTTACACTCTAAGGGTCTCTATAAGCTTGGAAACTATAAATATTATAAATTTTTTCATGGCAAAATCTCATATTTATTTATGCCTCTAACCTTTGGGTAGTCTTCATGAAACTCCCTATTTAAGTTAGTTTGTAGATGCTGATTTCAGGTATAAGAATGCTATAAGGCATAATATTGATAATTAAATGATGACACTTATCCCTAACTCAAGGGAAGAAATCCAAATAAGTTGCCTAGTAGAATTTAGATGTCATCCTACAAGAAACTGAAAGAGCCTAGTGAGTTCTGATCATTGAAAATTCTTGTCAGAAATCGTCCTCTGATTCATTAAAATATTACTTTGTATAACTGTATCTCATAAGATAATATTTCATCTCAGAATGAGGCACTTTTAAATTATGAAAAAAATAATAATTTCTCCTTCAAGGTATAAAGTACTTAGCAAACCTTCAGGATAAAAGACACTGTGCAAACACTGGACATTATGATCATTATGTTATTTCACAATGTTCTAAATATAATACTTTTTTGTTGTACTAGGAAGAAATACAGAACTTAGCATACTCACCAAGTACAAAGAGGAGAACTGGACATCTTTAATTCCTATACCAGGAATTAGCAATTCAGATTTGTTTGAAAAATTGAAAATTAGCTTATACCTAAATTTCAATGACTTCATCCTCATTTATTGAATGTTCTAGGGAAGATTAAGTATAGATCTTGTTCAATTTACAATGGGGTTACATCCCAATAAGCCTGTTGTAAATTTAAAATATCATAAGTCAAAAATACATTTAATATACCTCCTAGCAAATATCATAGCTTAGCCTAGCATAGCTTAAACATGCTCAGAACACTTACATTAACTTTTAGTTGGGCATAATCATCTAACACAAAGCCTATTTTATAATAAGGTGTTAAATATCTCATGTAATTTATTGACTACTGTACTGAAAGTGAAAAACAGAATGGTTGTCTGGGTACAGAATGTCTGGGTACAGAATAAGTGTATCATTTGTTTACCCTCTGATCACTTAGTTGACTGGGAGCTGTGGCTCGCTGCGCAGGATCATGAAAGATATTGTACTGCACATCACTAGCCTGGGAAAAGATCAAAATTCAAACTTTGAAGTACAGTTTCTACCAAATGCATATTGCTTTTGCACTATTGTAAAGCTGAAAAACCTTAATATGAAACATTGTAAATAGGGGACCACATGTATCTTTAAGTATGAGTCAAAGGAACAACTTTCTAACGTATTTAAAACTAAATCTATGGAAAGTTAACAGATTTGATCCAGTCACATGATGTATTGAACCTAGATTTTTATGTTTACTTCTACCCCAAACACCTATAAATTTTAAATAGTTAAACGCATAGGGACTGCAGAGAACAGGAGATGCAACATAAGAGAGAAGGGGGAAAATATCAAAAGAAAATAAAAAGAGAAAGAGAGAACTGACACAAATATCTAGGATAATGGTGAATAAACATCCCAAAATGGCAGTTGTTCAAAATTTCTAAGAAGCAATCAATTCAAGTTGGATCAAGAAAACAAAAGATGATGTTACATGACAATTTTATTCAATTAGAGGAAGAAAAGAAAAGAAAAGAGAAGGTATCACCTGGGGGGGAAAAAGTAAATATCTGATGTGTGAACTATTCAGATTTTTTTTTCAGTTTATAGGTAAAATTTAGGGATTGACTGGTGATTGAATAATGGAAAAACACAGAAACAAAACACTAACTCTAAACAATATCAACTCAGGAAATACAACAAGTGTAAACATAGTACACTATGTAGATTAACTGTAAATAATAGTTACATGATAATATAAACACATCATTAATTGAACTAAAAAAAGTAATAATAAACTTTTTAGGGGGTGTGAGACATGGAGAAGAATTTATCTGAATACGTGTGTGTGTGTGTGTGTGTGTGTGTGTGTGTGTGTGTGTGTGAGAGAGAGAGAGACAGAGACAGAGAGAGAGGAAGAGAGCAAAATCATCTTCCTTAGTAGAAAAGCAATAGGTTATGTCTAAAACTAAAAAATAAAAACCTTAAGAAGCATGTTGCCTACAAATACTAAAGTAAAGAACAAAAGAAACAGCTAAAAGAATTGAAAGTGGTTGTTTCAGGGAGACGATAATCAAAGTGAAAAAAAATCAAGAGGGGCAGGGGTCTACCTTTTTATATAAATCTGTAATACCATTAGAAATGTATTTATTAATTAAGATAAATTTAAAATTGGGACTTCCCTGGTGGTGCAGTGGTTAACAATCCACCTGCCAATGCAGGGGACACGGGTTCAAGCCCTGGTCTGGGAAGATCCCACATGCCTCAGAGCAACTAAGCCTGCATGCTGCGACTACTGAGCCCATGTGCTGCGACTACTGAAGCCTGCACACCTAGAGCCTGTGCTCTGCAACAAGAGAAGCCACCATAATGAGAAGCCCGCACACTGCAACAAAGAGTAGCTCCCACTCACCGCAACTAGAGAAAAAGCCTGCACACAGCAACGAAGACCCAACACAGCCAAAACCAAACAAAAAAAAAAACATAAATTTAAAATTAATTAAAAAGCTAAGTGAAAAAAGCAACATGCAGAGAATTACATATGCATATTTTTTATGCATCTATTGAGATGATCATATGATTTTCAGTCTGTTGATATGGTGTATTATATTGATTGATTTTCTTTTTGTTGTTTTTAATTTAATTTTTATTTTGTATTGGTGTAGAGTTGATTTACAATGTTGTGCTAGTTTCAGGTGTACAGCAAAGTAATTTATTATACATAAACATATATCCAGGGCTTCCCTGGTGGCGCAGTGGTTGAGAGTCTGCCTGCCAATGCAGGGGACACGGGTTCGGGCCCTGGTCTGGGAGGATCCCACATGCCGCGGAGCAGCTGGGCCCGTGAGCCACAATTACTGAGCCTGCGCGTCTGGAGCCTGTGCTCCGCAACAAGAGAGGCCGCGATAGTGAGAGGCCCGCGCACCGCGATGAAGAGTGGCCCCCACTTGCCGCAACTAGAGAAAGCCCTCGCACAGAAACGAAGACCCAACACAGCCAAAAATAAATAAATAAATAAATAAATAATAAATAAATAAAATTAAAAAAAAAAAAAAAAAAAAAAAACATATATTCATTCTTTTTCAGATTCTTTTCCCATATAGGTTATTACAGAACATTGAATATAGTTCCCTGTGCTATACAACAATATGGGTTGTTGTTGATTACCTATTTTATATACAGTAGTGTGTATAGCTTAATCCCAAACTCCTAATTTATCCCTCCCCACACCCTACCTTTGGTAACCATAAGTTTGTCTTGGAGTTTGTGAGTCTGTTTCTGTTTTGTAAATAAGTTCATTTGTGTCACCTTTTTAGTTTCTGCATATAAGTGATATCATACGGTATTTCTCTTTCTCTGTCTGACTTACTTCATTTAGTATGATAATCTCTAGGTCCATCAATGTTGCTGCAAGTGGCATTATTTCATTCTTTTTTATGACTGAGTAATATGCCATTGTATATATGTACCACATCTTCTTTATCCATTCCTCTGTCGATGGACATTTAGGTTGCTTCCATGTCTTGGCTATTGTAAATAGTGTCGCTATGAACTTTGGGGTGCATGTATCTTTTTGAATTAAGGTTTTCTCCAGATATATGCCCAGGAATGGGATTGCAGGATCATATGGTAACTCTATTTTTAGTTTTTTAAGGAACCTTCATACTGTTCCCCATAGTGGTTGTACCAATTTACATTCCCACCAACAGTGCAAGAGGGTTCCCTTTTCTCCATACCCTCTCCAGCACTTATTGTTTGTAAACATTTTGATGATGGCCATTCTGACCAGTGTGAGGTGATACCTCATTGTAGTTTTGATTTGCATTTCTCTAGTAATTAGTAATGTTGAGCATCTTTTCATGTGCCTTTTGGCCATCTGTATATCTTCTTTGGAGAAATGTTTATTTAGATCTTCTGCCCATTTTTTGATTGGGTTTTTTGGTTTTTTGATATTGAGTTACATGAGCTGTTTGTATATTTTGGAGATTAATCCCTTGTTGCTCGCTTCATTTGCAAATATTTTCTCCCATTCTGTGGGTTGTCTTTTCGTTTTGTTTATGGTTTCCGTTGCTGTGCAGAAGCTTTTAAATTTAATTAGGTCCCATTTGTTTATTTTTGTTTTTATTTCCATTACTCTAGGAGGTGGATCCAAAAAGATGCTGCTGCAATTTATGTCAAAGAGTGTTCTGCCTATGCTTTCTTCTAG
Organism: Balaenoptera ricei; assembly: GCF_028023285.1. Lineage (NCBI taxonomy): Eukaryota > Metazoa > Chordata > Mammalia > Artiodactyla > Balaenopteridae > Balaenoptera > Balaenoptera ricei. Next base: position 94,054,828 of record NC_082650.1, on the reverse strand, counting down.
GAGTTTTATAGTATCCAGTCTTACATTTAGGACTTTAATCCGTTTTGGGTGTATTTTTGTGTGTGGTGTTAGAGAATGTTCTAATTTCATTCTTCTACATGTTGCTGTCCAGTTTACTAGCACGATTTATTGAAGAGACTGTCTTTTCTCCATTGTATATTCTTGTCTCCTTTGTTGTAGATTAATTGACCATAGGTGCATGGGTTTATTTCTGGGCTTTCTATCCTGTTCTTTTGATCTATATATTTCTGTTTTTATGCCTGTACCATACCAGAATAAACTCATTTGGTCATGATGTATGATGTTTTCAATATTGCTAAATTCAGTTTTCTAATAATTTGTTAAGGATTTTTACATTGCACCTATGTCCATGAGGGCTATTAGAGTTTCGTTTTCTTTAATGTCTTTATCAGAGTAAATGATTTGAGACATTCCTCTATTTTCTGGAAGAGCTCATGTAGAATTAGTACTATTTCATCCTTAAATCAAATAATTGGTAGGATTCGCCAGTGAAGCCATCTGGGCCTAGGGTCTCTTGTGTAGAACAGTTTTTCAGTGCAAGTTCTATGGTTTTTAATACATATAGAACTATTCAGATCTTCTATTTCCTTTTGTGTGAACTTTGGTTGTTTGTTACTTCAAGAGAATTTGCCTAATTCATCTAACTTTTCAAATTTATTGGCACACAATTATTCATGATTATTCCTTTATTATCCTTATAGTTCTGCAGGAACTATAGCAATGTCTCTTATTTCATTCCTAATGTTGGAAAGTAATCTTTTCTCTCTTTCTTGTTTTTGTTTGTTTGTTTTTCTTGTTAGTCTGGCTGCAGATTTATCAGTTTTATTGACATTCCACTGATTTTTCTTTATTTTTTTCTCCTTTCTATTTCACTAATTCCCTCTCTTATTTTTCCTTCCTTATGCTTACTTTGGGCTTAATTTGTTCCTTTTATCTAGTTTCTTAACACTGAAGCTTGGATCTTTGATTTGAGATATTTTTTTCTTTTCTAATACAGACATCTACTGCTATAATTTTTCCATGAATTACTGTTTGGGTTATACCCACAAATCTTGAAGTGTTATGTTTTCATTTCATTTCATTCAGCCCAAAATATTTTATAACCTTAAATGCCATATCTTCTTTGACCCATGTTTTATTTAGGGTATATTTTTTTAATTTTCAAACACACGTAGATTTTCCATATCTTTCTCTTATTGGTTTCTATTTTAATCTCACTGTGGCCAGAGAACATACTTTGTATTATTTTATTTCAATCCAGTTGAATTTAATGAGATTTGTGTTGTGGCTTAGAACGGTTTTCCTTGGTGAATATGAACGTTACATATGCACTAGAAAGAATATATATTCTGCAGCTGTTGTATGAAAATTTCCCTAAATATTAGACTAAATAAGCCAAGTTGGTTGACTGTGTTTCTCAAGTCTTCTATATCCTTACTGATTTTCTGTCTATTTGTTCTACTAATTACTAAGAGAGGAGGGTTGAAATCTCCAACTAGAATTACAGATTCATATATTTTCTTTTTATTTCTATGAGTGTTTTGCCTCAGGTTTTTTGAAACTCTGTTTTTAGGTGCATATACATTTAGGATTTTTAGGGCTTCTTAATGAATTGACCCCTTTATCATTATGTAACGCCTTTTTTTGTCCCTGGCAATATTCATTATCATAACGTCTACTCTATCTGAAATTAATATAATCACCCCAGCCTTTTTACTTTGTATTGTTAGTGTTTACATAGTATATTGTTTTCTGTCCTTTTACTTTTAACCAACATGTCATTATATTTAATCTCTAAAACAACCCTATGAACTAGGTACTATTATCATTCTCTAATTTACACGTGAGAAAACTGAAATAGAGTACTTGACACTACCCTGTACTTCCTCTTCACCCAGCCTGATTCCAGAGCTCTTAGTCTTCTCCTGATGCTACTTCTCAAATATGTCCAGATCATAATATTTTCAGTGCCAATTTTTTCCATTTACATTCCAATATAAATAAAATATTCAAATAATGTATTTTTCCCATTACCTCCATGGGATGTAGTATAGCTATTAGCATTTTGCATGAGGAAAATTAAAATGTGGATTAAAGTATTTTTTATTTCCCTGAATTGATTCTGGGGCCAAAAGAAAAGGGTGGTAAGATTCTTTACCACTTGTCTGTGAATACCTGTATTGAACTCCACTTTTCTTTTTGTTGCCTGTCAACTTATTTCTGTTTAAGTTAACAATAATTTATTTTATTAACAGATACCAGGTTTAGGGTCAAAATCTATACTAAAAGTTTTTACATTTTATTTAAGAAAATAGGTGACAGCAACCCCACTAATAGCACCTTCTGGATCTCAGTAATTAGTTTATGTCTCAGAAGAGAGTAAGGCTTTGAATAGTGCTTCCTGGAAATACCACACAGCACCCCAAATTCAGTGGAACCCCCTCATCCTGCAGCAGTTCCTTGGAGCTTGGGCTGTAGTCTGTCACCCCACATTGTCTCTGCTCCCAAGAGACTGAAAACACCATGACAAGCTGTCGGCTTTGGCACTAGCCAAAGAACAGGGGTTTAGAAACTGTTTTATAGAATCCCTTTCATCAAAGCAGAGAAGGGAAGAAATGGTTATTTTACCTCTAGGCCAGGCCCCCAGCTCTTTGTTGCTGGCTTCTCTGAATGAGTTGACAAGTTCTGTAGGCTTCACTCTGAACATAAATTTCCAACAGAAGAGTTTAGAGTCCCTTAACCTCTACCCAATCATACTGCTTCTCCAGTTAAATGTGGGGAAAACAACCTTAGTGTTTTTATTCAAGAGTCAAAATGCCTAACTCGATCAGACCTTGCTCAGATCTTGGCCCTCCCCTCATTATCACCTCCACCCACCAGAGACCACTGACACCATAAATGCCTGGGAGGTGGTGGCTTAGTCCACACTACACCAAATTCCTGGCTTGAATGATTTTTTTTTATACTAAGTTAATTTCTTTGTCATCTTACAGATGCATTTTTTCTTTCTTTTTTTTTAAATTTATTTATTAATTTTTGGCTGCGTTGGGTCTTCATTGCTGTACGTGGGCTTTCTCTAGTTGCGGCGAGTTGGGGCTACTCTTTGTTGCGGTGCAGGGGCTTCTCATTGTGGTGGCTTCTCTTTGGAGCACAGACTCTAGGTGAGCGGGCTTCAGTAGTTGTGGCACGTGGGCTCATTCGTTGTGGCTCATGGGCTCTAGAGTGCAGGCTCAGTAGCTGTGGAACATAGGCTTAGTTGCTCCACAGCATGTGGGACCTTCCTGGACCAGGGCTCAAACCTGCGTCCCCTGCATTGGCAGGCAGATTCTTAACCACTGTGCCACCAGGGAAGTCTCTACCTTTTCTTTCTAAATAGATATATGCTGGCAATTGAATAATCTAGATATTTTTCTAATCCCAATCAGATGAACTAACACCTTTACATGCTGATCATATGCCAGGCACTAGGTTGGGAACCTTTATTTATTTTGTGTCATAAGTAGTAGAACCTCAAGCTAATATACTCACAATTCTTTCTATAGAAGCTACCATTTAATTTTATGAAGTGACCACTTATAATAGCATTGGAAACAAATGTCTGTGCCTACAATTTTCTAAATTTCTTCACTTTCATTTCTACAACTATGGCAATGTTACTTTATTTCTATATACCTTCCTTCAGAACAAAGTGTGAACAGTAATTCTTCTTAGTATTGTATCTTATAATATCTTAAGAAGAGCACTGAATTGGAAAATTTGAAGATCATTGTCCTAAGAGCCAGCTAAGGTTGGATGGAAGACTTTGTGAAAGTCATTCAAACATTCTTGGTCTCAGTTTTACCACCTAAGACATTAAAAAATTAGAGTAGGTGCTCACTAGGGACCTCTTTAATTCTAAGCATCTAAAAATCCTTCAGAGAAAGAATGTACTTTGGAAACAACTAACCAGGTATATGTTTTTTGAAGTGTTAATGATTGACAGGTTGTGACACTGAAATCAGTTAAACACGAATCAAATATTTACAAATACCTCCCATGCAGTGTATTTTCCATTTTGGGAAGGTATTAGGCAATGGAACATTTCTCAGATATTTTTACTGGAAGAGACTAATTAGGTTGAGTTTTTTGTTTCTACTATGTAAAGTTCCCACTAAAGCAATAATGATGTGTGAAATGCTCTGTTTATTCATAGACTAAAATATCACATTAAGAATTATTTAGCAAGTTGCTCTCAGACTAAGAGGCTTGTGATTTGCCTAATAATACTTTTCTAAAAGTACTAAAAGACCAAATCTATTGTTGTTGTTAATATTAACAATTATAATTCAAAATATCAATGATGTTCTCATTAAATATAGGCACTGTTCCTTGTTGTCCTAAAATGTAAGTCAGAAGTCAGGCTTTATATTTTTAACTCAGCTACTAACTTTTGAGACAATAAAATGTCAAGCCATTTCAATTCTCTCAAAAGATGGAAAAAATGCCATTCAACCAATTACCCCAATCACTGTGGACAGGTAGAGACCATGTTAATTGTTCTCCAGGCATTAATATAGAAAGCTTTGAAAAACACCCACTATGTTTTCTAAGTTAACTTTCTAAAGTTTCCTAAATTAGTTTTCTAAAATAACAAAATAATGCCTAAATGTTTACTAAGTTTATTACAAATTGATTTTCATGCTTTTCTAAAGTTTTCAATTTTCCATTTAAATTTTCAACCTGTTCATTCTTTCAGCATGAATTCCACATGCATATTACCTATTTAAAAAAAAATTTTTTTTCCCCTTTATTTGTCCTGAAGCAAACTTTCTGAGGCTTCAGTGATTACCTAATCATACTGGAATTTAGGATTTGATAACCAAGTCCACATTCCTCCCATCCACACCCTTCATTGTGCAAGAGACTTTGATCTTATCTCCTTCTGGGCCTTTTCCACATCAGAATCCTAGTCTTTCGAATCTCCTTCCAGATGAAAGTTTTCCATTCCTTAATTTTTATTACCCTTCTTTTACTGACCTTTGTTTATGTATTTTTAGCTCTATTTTCTTCCTTGAGTGTGTTGTCCAAAAACACATCATGGCTTTTGAGGAAAAGAAAACTATGTTTTCTTTCATCATTATAATGTTTCCTAATAATATCCAGTATTTCATTTATCTTGTATTAAAACAACACATTGAGTAATTAAATGAAAATTTCTACCCTTACATTCAAATTGACATCTTTTACCTTGAAATCATGTTTTCTGTTATTCATTACAGGATGTCAACCATGATGTTTGCCCAGGCTGAATATCACTTGACACTTTCTTGTTCATTTCTATTATTAGGAGAAGTTTTCTTAGTTCCTTTCCTTCCATTATTACTTAAGTGGAAAATGTGTTTCCCAGAACACACCAGCCTAAGAGTAAAAAAATAATCACAATGGCAATCAGGCACCAGGATTTTTCTGGTTACACCCCAGCATGCTCTGGAGAAAACTGAGCCTCCAAAAAATTCAAGAATGTGTTCTTCTGAATATTCTATTGGCTGCTGTCTTCTTTTTAAGAGCACTCAAGTGATACCTCCTGTTGCTCTTGATATCCAAAGCAGTAGCCAGGAAGACAGTGACCATGGCCCCATACCAGAGCGTGCCCACGGCTGCAGCCCACTGAGGTCTGCGCTGGACGCCTGGTTTATGGCCCCAGGGTAGTGTCTATCTTCTGTAGCTCCCGGCACCACTGTCATTGCCATCACAAACCCTAAAGACCTCTGCTCTTTTGATTTTCACTTGTTCTCCATTTATACTCCCTTATCTTGGGATTTAGTCCTGAATCCAAGGAGCCTAAACTAGGGGAGAGTTCATCCCCCAAACACTGGCTGACCATTCTCAAGCCCAACCTAGGCTATCAACACTGAACTCTCTCTTCCCACATGACAAGTTATTTCCCACAGGTTCTTTGTGTGTTTGTTGCCACAGTGTGTTCTACATATGCGTGATCTAATTTCATCCTTATGATCACCCCCGGAAAAGGTGGTGCCACCAATTTTACAGATGAAAAAACAGGGCATCAAGAAATTAAATTAATTACCCTACATAACATAGTTGACAAGAGACAGAACCCAGAATTAAACCTGGTCTCCAGCCCCAAACCCTGAAGTATAACACACAGATTTTTCCACTTTCTAGTGATTTGTGTTTCAGATATGCTGCTTCCTAAACCTCATATTATACAGCCTCAATGTCAGGGAATCCCAGAGGTCGTGTGACACTTCTTCACAAGACGTGGCCGAACATGCTAGAATCCTAAAGCTAACATGATTCTGGCCCCGACTCCAGTTCTTATGTGTAAAAGTGTTAGCATGCGGTCAAGGGAGCTTGCGCTCCACAGATGTGAAGACCTGGGCATGGATACATGCTTTGCAAGTATTTGTATAGACCCCGGACCCTGAGATTTTCTCCTCTATGCAATTGGCTAAGAACATTTTCCAGGGTTGAAAAGGGCCTGGTGCTATCAGGCTTCTCTCTTTCTTCTCTTCTGCAAGCTTCAAAGTCCTCTCTGTCACGTCTAGGTCTTTTCTAAAAGTCACATATAAGCCTTCTCGGATTCTCTGAGGCAGAGCATGAACTCTCCTTACCCTGTAAACTTATCACCTTCTACAGACTTCTCTCAGCCTCCACATCACATTGCTTCAGAATATCTGTAGGTCTGTCTTGCTCAGTAGGCTCTGAGGTAGTTGAGAATACGGACCGTGTCTTACTCAGGGTGTAGCCCTAGTGTCCAGAAATAACAGGAACTCCTGGAAAACTCCATGACTAATACTCGCTCTTTACAGATATATAAACTAGATTTTGTTTTATGTTTTCTAAACCTTATTCCCTAAGCAATTTATTTCACACTTCTCACCTACATGTCTCTGACAGCAGAAAGATGTGTCCAGAGGGTCAAGAGGCCTAATTCTACACAATGTACTTGCCGTGAATTCAAATTCTGACATCTTGATTATCATTTGTTTCCATCTTGCTGCAGGTTACTCCATAATCCAATGTGCCCAAGATTGTAACAGATGAGATCATCTGGAATGAAATACAGATAAATATATTTATTTTCTATTTTCTTAAATATGAATTTATTTTCAGGTGCAACTTAGGAGAAAATATGATCAGCTGATCAAACTGTTGTTTCATGGATGTTATTTCACAAATAAGAATTATAAAAGGAGGACTTGAATAGCTAGATGTTTGGAAAACATGCTATATTGGTTCCTTTTTCTTTTGATAAGAGAGATATCATGGTAGTAGAAGCACAGACTCTAAAGCCAGACCCCTGAGTTTAAATCATGGCTTCCCCACTACTAGTTGTGTGATATTGACAAATTTCCTACCATCTTTGTGCCTCTGTTTTCCCATCTTCCAGATGGAGGTGATATTTGTACTTACCTCATAGAGTTGTTGTGAGGATTAAGTGAGTTAATATATGTTAAGCATTTAGAACAGTGCCTGACACATATTGATATTATTATTATGTTTTAAATGTTTCACATTATGTATGGTAGAGTAAAACTGAGGCTCCACTAAGATACGACAAGGATCTGTCACCTCACCTTGTTCCACCTCTCTCACCTTTACATGTCACAACATCTAGAAATGCTCATACTTCTTTTTGAGAAGCAAGTTGTGATAGATTCTTGTAAATACTTATGATGTTCAAAAGCTCCTCTTTACTATAACATAAAAGTAGTATTTTATTTGTTTTCTCATAAGGATTTACAATCCTGTAAGGGCTTACACGTGCCTTGTGACTGCTGACTCTCTGTAGGAACTCTGGCTTATTTACTAGGCATGACGTTATCGGGAAGCCATGTTGCCGAGGGAAAGCAGGTCATACTTGTGTGTACCCGACCAAACTAGGCTTTGATTTAGAGCCTTTAACTATGTCCCTAGTGCAACTTGGATAATAACATATGAGTTGAAAACCCAACCTTTATATAGTGGTTTGTAGTTTAACAAAGTGTTTTGAATATATTGTCTCATTCAATACTCAAAAAAATCTGAAAAAAAAATTAGTAAATCCATTTTGCAGATGATGAACGTTATGGACAGTACCAAATATCCAACCAGAATGTGGCTTAATAGTTATCTTTAGGGATAAACATTGACATATTAATAAAATGATTATTTGGATTTTCTTCAAAATAATCCAACTGGGGAAGGGAGTATAGCTGAAAAGAAATTGGCCAGGAGTTGACAAATGTTGGAGTCGGATGACGGATATTTGGGGCTCATTATCCTATTCCATCTACTTTTGTTCCTTTTTAAAATTTTTCCATAATTTAAAAAACATTGTTTAAGTTAAAAAATGTGTTTCTGATTTTCCAAAATATCAGTATAACTCCTGGCTGTGTTCTTGATCTGCCAGCTGCCATTGAGTGAATCTGTGCCCAGTTTCCTCATCTGTAAAATGATGATAATAGCAGTGCTCCCCTCATAGGGAAGCTGTGAGAATTAGATGAGCTGCAGGCAGCTCTTCATACACTGTTATTCTGATTCCTCGTTGTTTGCTTTTTCCATAACAAGCTAACATTCACTTTGAACAAAATATTAATAAACTCATTCATTCTTTCAATAAATAAACGCCTAAATGATGTGCAAGGAATGTTCTCAACACTGGAGATACAGAGGTGAATAGAATAAGCAGATTACTTGCCTTCCTTAGCTTGAATTCTAGTGGGAAGAAAAAAGAAAAAGAAAAAAAGACATATGCATAGAATGTGTTAAATGCTAATGGAGAAAATATAGCAGGATAAGGGAGATAAAGAGTGATGGGAAGGGGACAGCTATTTGAGCTGGGGTGCTCAGGAGATGGGCGGTGTTGTGCTAGACTCTGCTCTCACCAGCTCAGGAGAACCAACTAAGTTTCAGAAATTTTGTACGCCAGTCGTAAAACGCAATTATCACTAAAAATTAAATTACATCAATTTAAAATTAAATAAATTTTATAAAAACAAAAGTAATAAATATTTAAAACTCATCACTTCCTAACTGCTTTCCTGCATTTCACTGTCATTCTTGCCACGGGTTGTCCGTGTCTGCGTCCGTGTCTGTGTGGGAGAATTGCTGTGTGACAGTGCCCACTGCTACCCGTCTGTTCCCAACTTCCCCTACACTGACCCCATTATAGAAGCTTGAAATTGCCCAGGGTGGAAGTAGTTACACTGGGAAATGTGGCGAATGCAACAAATCAGGGCTTGGTTCATTGTTTGGTGATGGTCACCCTAAACTTCAGCAAATGATGAATAAAATTGTCAACAATACAGATGAAACTTAAAATTGTGTTATAATATAAATATCACACATTTTTCTTCAGAGAGCCAGTTCTTAAGCATTTACCAGCACATCACAGGTAAACCTCTCTAATAAAGTGACAAGGAGACTCGGAGATGAGAGTGAGCCTTGCAGACGTCCTGGGGAAGAGTGTTCCCGGCAGAGGAAGCAGCAAGTGCAGGCCAGTGTGGTTATAAGCAAGGGAGCCAAGAAGAAATGCTTGAGATCAGAGTGGTAAAAAAGCCAGCGCTTGTGGCAACTTATGGATCGTTATAAAGACCACCTTTTAATCTGCGAGAGACAGAAAAACCCTGGAGAGCTCTGAGCAGAGACGTAACCTGATCTGACTTACATTTTAATAGGTTGCTGTAGCTGCTGTGGAGAGTAAACTGCCAGAGGGAAACACAGAAGCAGAAAGATCAGGTAGGATGCGAGAGTCCAAGGATGAGGTGATGTTGGCTTTCACCTCCGTGGTAGGGAGATGTTTAAGATGGTCACCTTTTAGAAAAAAATTGGGTGATTTGTAGAGATGTGGATGGACCTAGAGACTGTCATACAGAGTGAAGTAAGTCAGAAAGAGAAAAACAAATGTCATGTATTAACGCATATATGTGGAACCTAGAATAATGGTACAGATGAGCTGGTTTGCAGGGCAGAAATAGAGACACAGATGTAGAGAACAAACGTATGGACACCAAGGGGGGAAAGTGGTGGGGGGAGGTGGTGGTGGTGTGATGAATTGGGAGATTGGGATTGACATATATACACTAATATGTATAATACGGATAACTAATAAGAACCTGCTGTATAAAAAAATAACTAAAATAAAATTCAAAGAAAAATAACAAAATGGTCACCTTTTAGATATATTTTAATGGGAGAGTCAACAGGACTTGCTGAAAGATTGGAAATTGGAGATGAGAGAAAGGAAAGTCCAGGACGACGTACAGTTTGGGCCTAGGCAACTGGAGGGTGAGTTGGTGTTCACCAGGATGGAGAGGACAAGGATGGTGTTTATCAAGACTGTAGGGGGGCTTCCCTGGTGGCGCAGTGGTTGAGAGTCTGCCTGCCGATGCAGAGGACATGGGTTTGAGCCCTGGTCCGGGAAGATCCCACATGCCGTGGAGCAACTGGGCCCGTGAGCCACAACTACTGAGCCTGTGTGTCTGGAGCCATGCTCCACAATGAGAGGCCACGACAGTGAGAGACCCGCGCACAGCGATGAAGAGTGGCCCCCGCTCGCCGCAACTGGAGAAAGCCCTCACACAGAAACGAAGACCCAACACAGCCAAAAATAAATTAATTAATTAATTAATTTAAAAAAATTTAAAAAGACTGTAGGAAGGGGAGGGAAGAAGTGGGAGTTTGGTTTGGCTTTGGACACATTAAATGGATGCCTATTAGACATCCTGATGAAGATATTACATAGGCAGTTGGGTATTTGTGTGAGGAGTTCAGGGGAAAAGTTTAGGCTAAATGCATGTTTAGCTGGTGTTTAAAGCCATGAGGCTGATTGAGATCATGCAGGGGGACAGTTTAAAAAGGTAAGAGGTTAAGGATTAAGGTCTGGGTGTTGAGCCATACAGTACTCCAACATCAAAGGGTCTAAGAAATGAAAAGGAACCAGCACAGAAGGCTGAGAAGGTGAGCCTGTAAAACCATTGTTATTTATTTCTTTGCACCCTGGTTCTTTCCTGCAAAGCCTTTGAGACAGCAAACAATGAAAACAAATAATAAGCTAATAAAACAGAAATAGAAAAAAGTCTGTGTCAATAGAAAGACTAAAAATATGTGAACTGTGAGAAACAACAGTATAGTTACTGTGAACTTCACGTTTCGTTCTGAGTTTCCTAAAACTCAAAGTAAAAAGGAAACACAATCAGTGTATTAGTTTGCTAGGGCTGCCATAAAAAAATACCACAAACTGAGTGGCTTAAACAACAGAAATGTACTTTCTATAGTTCTAGAGGCTGGAAGTCTAAGATGAAGGTGTCAGCAGGTTTGGTTTCTCCTGAGGCTTCTCCTCTTGGCTTGCAGATGGCCACCTTCTCCCTGTGTCTTCACATGGCCTTTCCTCTGTGCACCCCTAGGGTCTCTTCCTCTTTTTAAAAGGACAGCATTCCTATTGGATTAGGATCCCAAACTTATGACCTCATTTAGCCTTAATAACTCTTTAAAGGGCCTATCTCCAAATATATTCACATTGGAGGTTAGGAATTCAATTTTGGGGGAGACACAATTTAGTCTACAACAATCAATGACACAATTTTTACTAACAAAATTCTAAGAGATATACTCAAGTAGGACTGTATGCTATAATTGTTATGTTAGTCCTCTTTAAGTCAATACTATTATAGAATACTTGGTTTGCTCAAATATTACTTTTAATGATTTTATTAAAGGTACATGTGAGAAAGTGTCCAAAGAGAACGTCCCCGAGCTGAGTAGAGGAGGCTGGGAACTGAGCATGCCCCAGGGTGCCCGGCTTCAGAAATGCAAATGTCTCTCTAAGAAATAAGTGCTGCTCTTACTCTGCTTTGATTGCATCTTTAGGTTTTGATGTTGAGAAGAGGAGTATACCAAATGTAAAATAGATAGCTAGTGGGAAGCAGCCGCATAGCACAGGGAGATCAGCTCGGTGGTTTGTGACCACCTAGAGGGGTGGGATAGGGAGGGTGGGAGGGAGACACAAGAGGGAAGAGATATGGGAACATATGTATATGTATAACTGATTCACTTTTTTATGCAGCAGAAACTAACACACCATTGTAAAGCAATTATACTCCAATAAAGATGTTAAAAAAAAAAAAAAACTCCATAAAAAAAAAAGAAGAGGAGTAGGTAATCAGGCAGGAAAAATTCTACATAATCCTTACTAAAATCCAAGTCAGATGTTGGAAGGCAATGCTGTATGCATCACTATTAGAAATAAAGATAAAAATCAAACACTGAAAAAATTCTGTGGACCAGGACCACCAATATTCAAGATATGATGGGGAGTCACAAAACTTAAGAAAATTACTTATTGAAAAAAGCATGACTCCTTTATATTCTCTAGGAGGTGTATAAGTACTTATTTTTACTTTAACCTAAAAAAATAAATATATAAAGATTCTAGAGACTTGTGACTTCTCATGGTTTACTAGGGCATTTTTATCTTCACCTGTTAGCTTGCTCTGATAAGCTGTAAACCTTTAACATGGAAAAGGACTTGTTTATTTTGGGGGGAGGGGGAGGAATAGAAATATTGCTGTAGACTATGCCCACTTTGAGGTCATGCTTAGTAGGAGCACAAGAAGAAGAATGCCAAAGAACATTCCTGAGGGATGAAGTAGCTGGTAGCATGCCCAGGTAGAAATAAGTACATGAAGAGAGAATTCTATGAGAAAGGTGGTACCTGGTGTTATTGACTCTGAATACTGAAACATCGAACGTAGTTGAGTCATTCCTTTCCATAAAGACAGCAACGTGAGTAACAGGCAGGCATCTTTACCTAGGAACTTGTTGAAGATAACACAACAGTTAATTGAGGATCACTAAACCACAATGATGAAATGAGGATTTACATTCATTTTACTAACTACCTAATGGTCCAGATAACACTAGTTTCATGAAATGTTCTGTGCAGAAAAAGTTTCCACGTCAAAGAAATTGGGAAAATCCTACAGACTTCGAATCTAATATAACTTCACAACTTCCATTAGCATGTTTATTGTTCTGAAATATACTTTAGTTAAAATTTTAAAAGGCCTTTAACTTTGTTTAAAATGTCAAATTTACTTGACCAAGAAACACTTTTTTTTAATGATACCTATTAATATCTTGATGAACCAAAAAATTTTAGAACAGTGACAATTTTTTAGCACAACCAACATTTTATATTATAACCCATTGCACTCACCCTAATATAACAAAATCTTCACAAAATAACATGAAAAATGTAATTTTTTTCCACTTCTTTCTTTTTTTTTAACATAAGTAACAACCCCACTAAATTGATTTGACCTGTTAAACCATTTTAACTCACAGTTTAAGAAACAGCGCTTTTGATGATGATGCATAGAGGGAGGCAAGGATGTAATGACGAAAAAGATGTGCAAGGAGTTCCATACCCTGCCCTTTAGGTCAGCTGATCCTCCCATGTGACCATGCACCTACTGCCCATTAAAGCAAGCCCAGAGCACTCTCTGATGTTTCTCCCATTGCTTTTTAGATTTTCCTACCAAAGTATCCTTGATAATCTTTATAATAGCAAAGGAGAGAGAATATGTATGCAACCCTGGATGGCTGTAGCATAGCCCAAAGCAACCACTGGCAGGGGTAAATTGTCTTTGAAGTCTTAGGTTTTATCTTAAAAATTCATGCAAAATTTGCATTTGACTCTGTAATGTAGAAAGTAATGTAATGTAAACTATCATTAAACACAACTGACATTCCAGGAAAGTGCTCCAGGGAGGTTTTTTTTCCTGCAGATTTTCCTGCTGTGCCACTAAGAGATTTTGTCACACTGTTCTGAGGAATGACTCTTATTCTTTCACCTAATCCCACCCCAGTTTGATCCAGGATTGTTTCTGTTTCTCCATCTCTCTAATCCTCAAATTCTAACTCTATTTCTTGCCCCTGCAGCCACAGATTTAACAATCCTTCTGATTCACCTCCTTGTATTTTTGATCTTTGTATTCCTTTATGGTTTTTAAATTTATTTATTTCTGGCTGCATTGGGTCTTCGTTGCTGCTCATGGGCTTTCTCTAGTTGCGGCGAGCAGGGGCTACTCTTCGTTGTGGTGCGTGGGCTTCTCATTGCGGTGGTTTCTCTTGTTGCAGAGCACGGACTTTAGGCACATGGGCTTCAGTAGTTGCAGCACACAGGCTCAGTAGCTGTGGCTCATAGGCTCTAGAGCGCAGGCTCACTAGTTGTGGTGCACGGGCTTAGTTGCTCAGTGGCATGTGGGCTCTTCCCAGACCAGGGCACAAACCCGTGTCCCCTGCATTGGCAGGTGGATTCTTAACCACTGTGCCACCAGAGAAGTCCCCATTTATGGTTTTTGATGGTGCACAATCTTACCAATTTTTGTGTCCAATGACAACTCTTATTCTAGTTCCCTGTCCAAAGAAACCCCATCCCAATTTACAGCCCATTAGTCCACACTTGACTCAATCTGGCTTGGCCCCATCTTGGTTGAGAGTTGATTCAAAAATAGAAATGGAGAGTGGAGAGCGGGTAGGAAAATGTTATCAAGATTCCAAAATTCGGGAATTCCTTGGCAGTGCAGGTTAAGACTTGGCACTTTCTCTGCCCGGCCCAGGTTCAATCCCTGGTCAGGGAACTAAGATCCTATAAGCTGTGTGGCACAGCCAAAAAAAAAAATGATTCCAAAAGTCCTCAATACAAAATGGATTGGATTTTAGTGATGGTTGAAGTACTTCGACACTTGGTGCCTCATAGAGGCACTCAGAAGTGCCACCCTCATGTGTCAGCAGAATCTCCTACCTCTGTGAGCTCCCCGGAGAGATTAAAGGATCAATCCATGGAATATCTGGGCTTTCTGATACTAGGGCAAGATTGTGTGTGTATATATATATATATATGACACACTGTTTTTGGAGAAGCCTCTTATTCCACCAACAAGTGAGGACAAAAAAGGCAACTCCTTCCCTGAAAATTGTGCTCAATTCCAAGCTATCCTTTATAAGTTTTGGTACTTCTACCAATCAGGATGTGGTAAACAATGGTATCTCTCACTTCAGCAAGGGGTAAGTCCACCAATTAGCTGGGCTCCAGGAAAAGAAGTTTGACACACTGTCCTGAACTCAATTCAAGGAAGGCCACGCAAGGTTGTCTCCATAGAAGGTATCTTACTGATCCACTCCCACTCCAGCCCATGCTTAGGTTCAGCTAGACCAACTTCTCAGCTGCACCAGCCCTGCTCTCCTGACCCTACCACATACCCCATACACCCAAAGCGTCTGGGAGAAATAGATCACAACAGATTTTACATCATTCTTTATTTCCTCATTATTATGAAACAGGTAAAATAACCCTTGGCCAGTGCGGTCAAGAAGACTCTCTGCTGTCTTCCAGACTGGAGTCCAGCTTGTCCTCATTCATTTGGTTGGCCAAAAAGTTCGTTCGGTTAATGACTACTTTTTCTCAATAAAGTTCTTGGTGAAAATGAAAAGTGTGTCTTTTATTTTTACTTAAAACCAAATGAAATTTTTTGGCCCACCCAATATTTCCATCTGTACCTGCCACATGGGATTCGTTTCATGCAAGTCCTTGGGATGTCACTTCCCTGTTTGAGACTCATTCTCTCTCTAGAAAATTGTCCTTGGTTATACTTGCTCAGTGTTAGCTGTAAATAACAATATGCACTGCAATTATGTGGAAAAGCCAGGGCCTAGAATTCTATCTCATAAGCCCCCAGATTCAGAAACAGATAGATACATCCTCTAAAGGCAAGGTTCCCAAATAGGCAGCCCTCAAGCCATGTGTTGCCTGCAGTGCGCTTTGTTAGACCCACACATTTGTTTATAATTTGACTTGCTCACCAATATTTGGAAATTGGAAGATTTTAATCCAAACGTTTGACTTTTCATGGAAAATCAGAAGAACTGGCAAAGCTTGGCCCTTATTCTGACACCCCCATTTGACACCTCTGGGGCTAAGCGGCAGCACCTCCTTCAGAAGCTGCCTGCTCTCTCCGTTTTAACCCAATAATCACCACTTTCTGTTTTCTCTCATACACACAAACCAAGTGTGAACTGCTGATTTTCTTAGACTACAGAAGTATTTATTTGCACCCATGCCTATATCAAAAGTGGGAAAAGGAAAGCTAGACTTCCTCACAGATTTTGTGAAAAACTAGATAGGACTATATTTTTTGGTGGCAATAACAAATTTTTCTTACAAGTTTAATATGCAAAGTGTGTTTTAAGTTGAAAGCATTCAACTTAAGACATAATTACAAAACAAACTGCTATGAGAACTACAAGGGACCACGTACAAGGGAAAAACCTCTACAAGGGACCTCTTGTAGGGAAAAACAAGTGTGATGAAATAAATAATAATTTAAAAAATTGAGGTGTCAGGGTCTGTTTTGGGATGTGGTAATGCTGCTGTGAAATGCATTTACAAAGCTGGCTGTCTTCACTCATGTACCTCATCACAGCCCCCTACACCAGAACCTTCCACATTTATCCCCATCCCACCCCACTGGCTTTTGAGTTTGCAACTTTTGCTCTAAAAGAGTAAATCTACAAAAAGAAATGATGCCCAATTCCCCCATCACTACCCACATGGACCCAACATACCTGTCATCCAAAAATACCGTAACAACATGGTATATTTCTGGTTAACAGTGACTACAAATCATGGAGATGTGATATGTGTATACTTTCAGGTAAGAGATAAAACTCAATGACTTAATGGTGATACAGAAAATGAGGCATTTATACAACTGGATATTCCAAACAAGTTGGTGCTGAATTTTTTCTCCTGTCCTAGACTAGTGCAGAGCTATACAGAAATAAGAACTAAAATATACTTCAACTGGATATAGAGTATTCCAGACAGGAAACAGGGGCTGATTGATATGGCAGGAACACACTTCTAACATTTGGGCTAATGGTAGTTAAATAAATCCCCCAAGCTCTGATTAGGCAAGAAAGAGGGAGAAGAGGCAGCGTAGGTGGCCTAGGCTAAAGTCCGAAAATATTTTGAGCAGATCAGCATTTAGTCACACACGGGTTGTGATGTCAGCAAGACAGCCTCAGGACAGCCTTCCCAGAAACAGACTCTGAGCAGGGGCTGCCCAAGTCCTGACAAGACCCGAGAGTGCTATAATCAAGGCAGCCATTCCCAGGAAGAGGAGAAGGGCAGGGGGTCTGGAGCAAAGTCGAAGCATGTAGCGTACTGATCCCTTCAGTCTAATATCACTCAGATCAAGAGCAGAGTGAAGGTAAAGGACCTTACTATGTAGAATTTTTTCTTTTTTTTTTTTTGACTGCTAGATGTAATAAAAACATAAGAGATAGAGATTTAAGGAGATTCTTCACCAAGCAACAAAATCACTTAAAGTTCACTCAGGTGTTACAGAATTACCTCATAATTATATGACTTTTTGTTGCAAGTTTTCCAAACTGGGTTATCCTATCCTTGCAAATCCAACAGCCTCATTGGAGAAAGCCTTGATGTAGCAGAAGTTGCTAGAGCAGTCTGACAAAACCAGACTGTTCCGATTAACTCTATGACATAACAAATGACCCCGAAATTTAACAGCTTAAAACAACCATTTTATTTGTTTACAATGTGAAGTATCAGTAATTCAAGAAGGTCTCACTTGGGCAGTTCTTGGAGCCCCTCACACAGTTGCAGTCCAGAGATTGGCTGGACTGTAATTATTTGAAGGCTCAGCTGGACGGGATGTTGGCTGAGAGCTCAGCTGGGGCTGCTAGCCCCGCATCTGCATCCTGTCTCTCAGTGCAGCTGGGTCTTCTCACTGCAGAGCCACCGGATTCCAAGAGCCATTATCTTCAGAGGGAGAGTCTCAAGAGCACAGAGAGCAAATGTTCCAAGAGACGGAGGAAGAAGTTGCAAGACCTCTCTTGACCTAATGTTGAAGTCACTCAGTGGCACTGGTGCTGAACTTTATTGGTCAATGAAATCATTAAGACCAACCCAGAATCAATGGATCCCATTGATCTATGAAAGGGGTATCATCTAAATTTGGAAATTGACATCCTTTACTCTGAAGTTATAGGTTTTAATTGAAACCCTTCCTGGTAGTCAAGCCTAGAGGTATGGAAAATAACTTCTCTATGTTTTGTTTGTTTGTTTGTTTCTAACATTCAATCTACTGTTTTGCAATACCAAAACTTTTAGAAGCAACATTTCTCATCCATAGTTTGTGATAATTTTTGAGTTAAAATTTAATATATAGAATTTCAGTTAATCTTCCTTGAAGAAATAATTCAAAACAAAGTTTCTTAAGCTTGGAAATCAGGAAAGACAGGCAATAGACTTCTCTTTGTTACATGCTGTTCTAGTATACTTGGTGTTATGTAGTCTGTTCCTAGTTAATCTCAAATTACCTTTATACAATTAAAAACTCATAATCTTACTTTTAATCAGTTTTTTTTCTTTTGTTCTTCTGTAAAAAGATGTTTCTGATCTCTGAAAGCTTTATAAAGAGTAAAAGGATATTCTTATTTTCCCCAAAATGATGAAATTGCTGTATCTTCTTTCTTCATGGCTAAGAAAGCATTTAAAGTCCACACCCCAAATCAGATGCCTTATTAAAAGGAATTAGAGCTTAAAAGGGAAATAGAGGGTTTCTTTGAAATATGCCTTGGAGGTCTTGTCCTAGACTGTGAAACTTAAAAAATGTTTCATCATGTAAGATCTGGTTCTGTTTTTTCATCCCTTTTTGTTTGCAGAATGGGGGCATGGCGTGATTTTTTTTTTTTTTTAAGAATCAATCAGTGGTTGTTTCTTCTTTAGTTTCTTCAATATAAGTTTCTTTCCTCTATGATACTGTCATATTCCTCCTCCCCCTCCTTCTCCTCCTCCCCCTCCTTCTCCTCCTCCCCCTCCTTCTCCTCCTCCCCCTCCTTCTCCTCCAACTGCTTCTCTTCCTCCTTCTGCTCTACATGCTTCTTATATTCCTTTTCCCTTTCTTTAGTATTCTGTATCCTTGAATTGGATTTATATTGAAGGAAAATCAAAACAAAAGAGGAAAAACTAAACATGAATCTTTGTATATCTTCCAGTGTAAGAATTTATGGAATCAAATGCATGGTTCTTCACTGAACCTCCCTAATTTAGAAGTCTTTCAGCTTAGTAGACAGCCATTTAAATTAAACTAAAAAGGCTATTTAAAGCAATGAGGGAGGATTTTAAAAGGTTAGTAAAGTATTAAGCTAAAAGGGATTTAGAATATGTATTAGGTAATAGGCAAATCCATAGTGACAGAAAGTAGATTAGTGGTTGTCAGGGACTAGGGGAGGGGCAATGGGGAATGCCTTAATGGGTACAGATTTCTTTTGGAGGTGATGAAAATGTTCTGGTAATAAAGTTCAACTCTTGTTTTTGCTAATACTCCTAGGGCCCTAGAACCTGTTCTTATTCTGAAGAAATCCTAAACTTCCATCATCAATCCTAAATAGGTTATGTTACACCATCCTTGTGGGGTTGTGAGAGGTAAGCAGGAAAGAATTGTTCTGAGGAACAAAGAGCCAAAAATAATCCTGAGCTGAAATGGCTGCCTCACCACCCCCACGTATGGTTCATTCTAGTCACACAGATGATCATAGTTCATCTTGAATCTGTAAAGATTCAAGAATTTAAACTTATTCCCTCAAAGGGAATTGCAAAAATCCAACACAATCTTGAGTAAACAATTAAGGTGTTTATTAATTTATGAACCAGACACCCTAATACAGACATATGTAGAAAGAATAGTAATAATGGTTTGAAAATCAGAAGATGCACTATGGGATTTTGTTTAGTCATAAAATTCAAGCCGTGTCTAATTTTCATGCACACCTTCTCCCCTATTTCCTATGTAAATAAAGTGAAGACTTAATTTTGAAATTACTTCCCTTTGTGAAGAAAATTGGGTTCTATAACCATCTTCTCTTTGAGCTTGTTTCAAGGCATTGTACTTTATTTTGTTATTTAGGGAGATGAAGTTGAGGAGATATTGCTTGTTTTCCATGATTAACTTCCATAATTTCTTTACAACTAACAGCATTTTTGAAGTCCTAATAGATCAATTAGTGTCCTAGGCTGGACAAAGCTATTTCCTTCCCTTCTGGGAGCCTTGAATGTGAAAATGAAAATATGTGAGAAGATTGCAGTCAAAGAAAGGAGGAGGAGGAGAAGAAGAAGAGGAGGAAGGGGAGGAGGGAGAAGAAGAGGAAGAGGAGGGGGAGGAGGGAGAAGAAGAGGAGGAGGAGGGAGAAGAAGAGGAGGAGGAGGAGGGGAAGGAGGAGCAGGAGGGAGAAGAAGAGGAGGAGGAAGAGGGGGAGGAGGAGGAAGCGGGAGAAGAGGAAGAGGAGGAGGAGGAGCAGGAGGGAGAAGAAGAGGAGGAGGAGGAGGGGGAGGAGGAGGAGGCGGGAGAAGAGGAGGAGGAGGAGGAGGCAGGAGAAGAGGAGGAGGAGCAGGAGGAGGGAGAAGAGGAAGAGGAGGAGGAGGGGGAGGAGGGGGATGAGGAGAAGAAGAGGAGGAGGAGGAGGATGGAGAAGAAAAGGAGGAGGTGGTGGCAGCTTGCAGAGAGTTGGAGAGGAGATATGGGATCTAGACTTGAAACCTGGTCAAGCACATCCTTGAGATGGGGGAGCACTCTAACAATTCATCAGTGGGAGAATGCATAGGCCTCAGAGTCCTAGAAGTATCAAAGAAGTCTGTTGGATTTACACTTTAATTCAAAATCAAAACCACCTCCATGTGTGTTTCCTTTTTTGACTTCCTCCTCTCTAGGAAGTTTCTGACTACCCCCTATTAGGAAGTCCCTATCTAATACCTTCCTTAGCCAGCTCTGTACCACCCTTAGCTGGTCCCATTGGGATGGCCATACAAAGCCAAGCAACTTTGTTCTGTCCCTTCTTTGTATAGCCATGTCATTACCATATGGGTAGAGGTTTGATGGCCTTTGTACTTACTGTTTCTTCTGCAAGGAAATGCTCTTCCTAGATGTGCACAGGGCTCCCTCCCTGTCACAGGATGGGTTCCCTAGGAAGCCCACTCTGAAACAGGCTTCTGACCATTAGATGTGAATATTTATGGGGGGTACACTTGGAATCAGCTGTGAAAAGAAGGGAAAGGAAGGGAGGTAGTGTTAGCAGCCTCAGCTAGCCCTGGGGGGAGACTCCGAAACAGAAATCTCCCACGACGTAGGTCCTGTTTGGGCTTTTCTATCCCCACCTTGATGAGTCATTGGACATGGGCCACCTTCAGGAAGGACACGGCCTTGAGAGAGGCTCCTGGCACCAGAGGCCCCCCCAAACATTCCGAGGCTGAAGGTTGTCTTTTGACAGCTCTCCAGCACCTGGGGCAGAAAGTCCTTCTTTGACGGGGGACCTGGGTGGCACACGTCTGCATCCGTCACTTCATACAGACTCTTCATAAAGGTTACCTCCTCAGAGACGCCCTTCTGACCATCCTTTGAACTACTCCCATTCCCAGCCCCCAGATACTGAGATCAGGGTGTCAGCAGGGTTGGCTTCTCCCGAGACCTCTCTCCTGGGTGTGTATATGCTCATCTTCTCCCTGTCCTCACATGCTCTTCTAATCTATCTGTGTCCAAATTTCCTCTTCTTATAAGGACACCAGTCATACTGGATGAGGGTCCACCCTAATGACCTCATTTTAACTTAATTACCTCTTTAAAGACTTTATCTCCAAATGCAGTCACATTCTGAGGTACTAGAGGTAGGGCTTCAAAATTCAAAATATGAATTTGGCGGGGGGGTTAGAGCACAATTCAGCCCATAACACACAACAGACTAAGTTTCAAGGTTAGCCAAATTGATGTTAAAATTAATGTGTGTACCATAAGATGACCCTAAAATAAATAAGCATCAGCTCACACAGAAAATTCCAGAAGGTTGCCTAGGTGTGAAAGTAATTGAGGGCATGTAAATAGAGAGGCTTACAGGAGTGCTTTCAATCATTTGGCAAGTGGACAGGCTTGGTCTAGCTTCAGAGTCGCACTGCAAACCTGCATTCTACACCGAGGCACATACTAAAAGACGATTTACTATCCAAGACATTGTATTGAAGAATGACTTGACCCCAAAGTGAATAACTTCTGGACCAGTTGTGTCAGTAATACTGTAATAAAGACCAAACATGACTCTATGCTGGATCTATTCCTTTAGCTCTAACCTTTGTGCTCTGTTGCCTGTGCTTAGTCATGCTGGCTCTGGATCTTTTGTAAAAGAATGTTGCCTATAGCGTGAAATATACAGGATAGCCTATTCTCAAGGCTCTGACCTTTAAAAGTATAACACTTTTCCATTCATATAGAGATTAAAAGTTGCAGAACAGAGAATAGTATTTGTCCTGTTGGAGGTTTGCAGGAACATTGTGACCAGACCTATGTGGACAGCTGCAAGAGCAAAGGATTCCAACACCAAGAAATTTGTGACAACCAGCCACACACCCCCCCCCTTTTAGTATAAAAGAAGCCTAAATTCTAACTCGGGGAAGATGGTTCTTTGGGACACTAGTCCATCATCTTCTCCATCTGCTGGCTTTCCAAATAAAGTCACTATTCCCTGTCCCAAAACCTCGTCTCTCAATTTATTGGCCTGTTGTGTGGCAAGCAGTGTGAGCTTGGACTCGGTAACAATATCTTGCTATTATTGTTAAAGTGTATATATATATATATATATATATATATATATATATATATATATATAATGTCCTTACAAAGGAAATCCTGAGGTGGTTTCAGTATTTTAGAACTGAAGTAGGGGTAAAGTGCTGAGTTAATGTATCAGAATGTAGACACCCTGTTTTCCCCTATCAGCCTCCCTAATCAAACCTTCAGGATTTGAAGGAAATTGTGAATTTCATCCACTTTTTCTTTTTACCTAAAAAGACACTCTTGTCTTTAAAAATCTTGTTTCTTAAACTGTGACCCTTCCCAGCAAAATCAGAATCACCTGGGGTCTTATTAGCAGGCAGCATGGCTCCCCCAGACCCACTAAATGTGATTCCCTGGGGATGGGACCCAGTCATCTGCTTTTGTAACAGGCTCTCCAGGTGATTCTTATATGCAATAAAACTTGAACATTGTTTTTAAAAGCTGATGAGGGTCTCATATACAAAATATTTACTTTGGTGGATAGATTTTTTTTTAAAAACTGCTCCTTAAGATAACAGGAAGAGAAATATTAACAATAATAATTTTGTTTTGAACATAGTTGTACATAGTTAGCTCAAAGGCGTGAATGAATACTAAAGTCTATCACATGACTAAGGGCTCTCCCAGCATAGGTAAGAGTGGGAATGGACCTTTCAGGTAAGGTACTCCTGGTCAGTGAAGGTCCCACCTGTCGAGCAGCCAAGTATGTCCTGCTGGGTCAGCTTGCTGGCCTCCTGTGGATGCAGCCAGTAAGGAGACGATGAGCCCACCTGAATTTTTACAGTTTGTGACACTTGGCAGAGGAGATGGCATGAGCTTCATCTTCACATTCGTTCCTCTTGCCCCACAAGTTTCATGCCCAGTGTCCAGGCCAGGTAGACACTGCACGCACAGTTATGACAGTTGTGTCATAGCAAGGAAGCTCACGCTTAGAAAAAAACCCAATCTATTAAAGGAGCTATTAGTAAACCTGTCCATCCACCCCTACAGAAAGAGAGGCAATATCTTTATTATTATGATCAGGAAACAAATCTACCTTCTGACTCAGAGAGAGATATCATTTTTATCACCCTGGACTATCTCCAAGGATAGAAGGAAACCAGCTTCGTTATCCTGGAGAATAAGCAAATCTGCTCCCTGCCTGGAGAAGATCTGCAAATCTCCTTGAACAAAGCTATCAATGTTTTTTGCTCAGAAGACATCCAGATATGCCAGGATTATCTCTCAGCACTACCTTTTAATATGTTTTGCTCTGATGACTCAAAAGTTAGCCTGGGTGTTAGGAGAACTCAAGCTTGTCTTCTTGCATTGACTCCAGAAGGTAAATCTATTTAATACTTTGTATAATCATGAACTCAGGCTTCAAACTTTTTAAGTAGTGCATCCTGTATCTCAAGCAGAATCTTGCATGTAGCCTCAATGTATAAAACAGATGAAAGCAGAGGAGATGAGGTGAAGCTGTCATGAGCTGGGACTTCTCCTCAGCCCCTTTACCTTTATCTCCCTGAGTTGGATTCTGGATCAACTTGGCCTCTGAGCAACCTCAAAAGCTCATATCCCTCAAAATACAGTTGAAAACCATCACTGTACTAAAAGAGTGATTGCTGTTTTATAATTGCTAGCCCTCCTCAGCAGGTTGGTAGGTTATCGTGCAGTGAGAAAAGGGATTAGGGTATGAGTAAGTAACAAACAGTTCTTCCTGGCAGCAGTGGAGGGGAAAGCTGGTGGTTTTAGTCACTAAGTCATGGAGGAAAATAGTTTAGTTTCTGTTACAGGAAACATGTCCAAGCATGTCCATAAAGGATAGTGGTCATCTCTGTACCCTTTTACTTACTTATTCGTGCATTTATTTTTTTCAGCAAGAATATCATATCGATATTGATAACCTACTAAATACCAGATGTAGTGTTAGTGTACAAAAGTGAATAAGACATGATGCCACTAAAAGGAGGGATAAATAGAAGCAAGTATTACATCAGTAAAAACTAAATTTTTACAATGACAACATTACATACATGTGCCGTACGAGGGTATGATGTGTTTCTATGACATCTTCTGCTAGTTGACTCTTTCTGCCTGAGACGGTCTGCTAGTTGACTCTTTCTGCCTGAGACAGTCATCAGAATATGTGCAGCAATTCCTTGTGTTGGAGAAGACGGAAAGCCTTGAGGGACACTTTTTTTTTTTTTTTTGGCCACGAAACGCGGCACATAGGATCTTAGTTCCCAGACCAGGTATTGAACCTGTGCCCCCTTCAATGGAAGCGCGGAGTCTTAACCAATGGACCACCAGGGAAGTCCCAGAGGGACACTTTTTAAAATCTACTTGCTTTCCCACTCTGAGGCTCAGCTGGCCACAGGCCAGGGGCTGAGGTTCCTTTCTTCCAAGCCAGTGATTCTGGTTCTTGGACAAGGTGTTGAGGAGCACTGAGAGCAGCAGGGACTGTGACCTCGGGACTTTTTCTGCAGGAAGAAAACAGCCCAAAGATGAGAGTGATTCGCGTGGGTACCCACAAGAGCCAGCTGGCCTGCATACAGACGGACAGTGTGGTGGCAACGCTGAAAGCCTTATACCCAGGCTCGCAGTTTGAGATCATTGCTGTGTCCACCACAGGGGACAAGATTCTTGATACGGCTCTCTCCAAGACTGGAGAGTTTACCAAGGAGCTGGAACACGCACTGGAGAGGAATGAAGTGGACCTGGTTGTTCACTCCCTGAAGGACCTGCCCGCGGTGCTTCCTCCTGGCTTCACCATTGGAGCCATCTGCAAGCAGGAGAGCCCCTCTGATGCTGTTGTCTTTCACCCAAAATTTGTTGGGAAGACCCTAGAAACCTTGCCAGGGAAGAGCGTGGTGGGAACTAGCTCCCTGCGGAGAGCGGCCCAGCTGCAGAGAAAGTTCCCACATCTGGAGTTCAAGAGTATTCGGGGAAACCTCAACACACGGCTTTGGAAGTTGGATGAACTGCAGGAGTTCGGTGCCGTCATCCTGGCTGCAGCTGGCCTGCAGTGCATGGGCTGGCAGAACCGGGTGGGGCAGATCCTGCACCCTGAGGAGTGCGGGTCAGGGGGCTCTGGGAGTGGAAGTTCGAGCCAAGGACCAGGACATCTTGGATCTGGTGGGGGTGTTGCATGATCCTGAGACTCTGCTTCACTGTATTGCTGAACAGGCCTTCCTGAGGCACCTGGAAGGAGGCTGCAGTGTGCCAGTGGCAGAGCATACAGCTATGAAGGATGGGCAACTATACCTGACTGGAGGAGTCTGGAGTCTGAATGGCACAGATAGCATGCAAGAGATCATGCAGGCCACCATCCATGTCCCTGCCAAGCATGAAGATGGCCCTGAGGATGATCCACAGCTGGTGGGCATCACTGCCCGGAACATTCCACAACAAGCCCAGCTGGCTGCTGAGAGCCTGGGCATCAGCCTGGCCACCTTGTTGCTGAACAAAGGAGCCAAGAACATCTTGGATGTGGCACGGCAGCTCAATGATGTCCACTAACTGGTCTGTGGGGCACAGGTGCCTGTGTTGCTGGTGCCCAGTGCCTACATCCCAGCCCTCAGTGCCCCATTCCCATTGCTACCTGGGGGGTGATTACCCAGGGGATTGAACTGCAGGGGCAGTGACTTACAGAGACTTGTCTCACCTTGGGGCCTTGGTGATGGCTTGTCTCCTCAGTAGGTGGGGGCTTAGTCTCTAGAGAAAAACATCTAACAAGCCACAGCCTTTGAATGTAACCAACTCTACTAATAAACCAGATCTGAAGGTGAAAAAAAAAAAATCTACTTGCTTTGAATGCACTGAATCTTATAAACTCTAAATACTTTCATAATTCTTAAATTTTTGTGACCAACTAACCAAATTGTGCATCAGAAAGGCTTTTTCATATAAATTACATCCAGCTGCTTTTCTAACAGGATAATCACAAATAACCTAAGCAGAGAATAATTTCTCCTTAGGGAAGGGCCTAGAAGCTTAAAATTGATAATATATACCTTTTATCAAAAATGATGATAATCTCTACTAAGTGTTCTAGTTATATTAAATCGTTTAGTTTAATTCTCATAATTACTTAATGAGTTAAGTACTGTCTTACTTTTGAAGTGAGAAAAGGGAGAGTCAGGGCTGCTAGGTGATTGCCCAACATGCTACAGGAAGTACGGGCAGGTCTGTCCACTCCCGTTCCCAGGCTCCACAGAGCCCTGTTCTGTGCTTGAAGAGCAGGAAGCCACTGCCAGCTCCTCTGTACCCAGTCATCCTTTCAGCTTTCATCATAAATGGAAATTCATATCTTTCATCTTCTCTGACCAGTAAGCTCCCTACATCTTTCCTTTCTCAATAATGTCTAAAGAAATATGAGAATATATGTAACCTGGGGTATGAATTTCCCTTTTTAGTATTCACAAGACTCTTCTGCAATAAAGAAAGAAAATAAATTGGTAGAAGAAATTCAAAGAGTGTTAAATCTTGACAAAAGTTTGAATAGATGAAATAATTTTTATCTTCATGCTGATGACAGAAACTTTGGAAGAAATCACTTGCAGATGAATTTTCTCTTTCAATTTTGAATTGAAAGAAGATAGCAAATAAATGTAGCATATACCAGAGTGGGTAAAATTATATTTATCTTTTTGCTAAGAATCATTAAAGTAACACTGATATACTACTAAACAAAAATGTACATCTTTGGATCATTTTTTAAATATAACAAACTCAGGAATAGAAATAGGTTATAAAATCAATTCATAAACTAGTTTAACCTAAATGAATACTCTTGCTCTACAAAATTTTTGTATAATGTATTCACTAATTACATTCTGTTGAAGATATAAGAGCTTTATTTGCCATATTTATACAATTTAAGGTTCTGCTATGTCTAAATAGCCAGGAATAAGACTTCTCTTTAATTCAAAAACTAAATTAAGTCTATATTTTACTTTTAAAACATAAAAATAATCAAGAAAATGCTATCTGTCCTACAGTTCCTTTTGTTATTAGACTAGCCACTGGGTTTTACTTCAGCGAAAAACCATGAACTGATGCCTTATTGAATGTACTGTTACATAGGAAAAGCAAATACTCCAGCACATGTGCAAAAGATTTCACCAAATGTAAAATATTTGGTTTAAAGTCTTTACACAGCTGCCTGGGGACACCAGTTCACTAATGCCTGAAGAGTGTCTGCCTCCGTCTCGCTTCCAGGTAGACAACAATCATACCTCTTTTCCATCTGCTTTCACTGGTAACCTATGTAAGGTTGAGAGTGGGTGAGCGATTACAGGAAAGTTAAGAAAGAGGGGCAGTTCTAAATAAGAATGCATGATTCCTACCTCTGTAAGCAAATGGACCATTTCTTAGGTTGCTGGCAGATGTTGAGATAAGATGGACAACTTATCAGTCAAGCTGAAGATACAGGGAAAGAAAATCCTTCCTTCCAGTCATTGAGCCTAACATTTAACCACACCCCAACCAGAGTTAGTAACTGTCACGTGACAGAGGGGACCGTCCCCTTCTCTGACAGGAACCGCTAAAGAAGTGCCCCTGGCTGGGAGCTAAGAGTCCTCCAAGACCATGGGCCTGCTGGATCCACTTCAGGGATCCACTTCACTGCTAGCAGTTCTCACCTAAGCTGAGAGGCACTAGGTCTTCTCTTTTTAACACATCATAAAATATCAAGAACTTCCTGGGCATGGCACAGGGATGCCTTCCTAATTGTGACAGTTATGTTCCTAATGAATTGCCTCTCATCTGAATTTCTGCAAGTGTCATGTGCAAGTGTGGACTATTCACTATAGATTCATATAGATTTGTATGTTTTACTGCCATTCTATTTCAACTCCAAATTAGTGTCTAATGATTTAGCACCATTTCACTCTTTTTCCTCCTTCTGCCTCAGCTTCTCTCCCATAACCAAATATGTTTAAACTTCCTAAAGTATCTATTTAGTAAATGGGATCGTGTGCATAAGTTGCCCAAAGCAGGAGACACCTACTTCTGTACTGAGTATAGAGGCTAGTGATTTCAAAGTGATCTCAATAAATGTGTTGCCAGCCAGCCCCTCCTTCCAAGCAGCTGTAATATGAGCTTATGCTATATTTAATTTATTAGCCTAGGACAAGTTAACTGCATAGTTTCCACAAAATAGAACATGTTGTTTATAGTAACTACATGTTAATTCCTTTGAACACAGCAGTAATTATACAGGGACTTTGCATCTCTCGACAATCATGTGATTAACTGGTGTTTGGTGTTTTAAGTTGGGTGTGAGGTCAGCATCGAGACAGACAGGGTTTGTGCATCAAAGGACACCTTAGTATCCTCACTCTGTTCCCACGAACTTTGTTTCTTGTTTAATTCTAGCGGGTTTGCACACAGCTCGCTGGGGTAGGAGAGCTGCTGCCCAGTAGCCTTGAAATTTAAGACCAGCACACAGAGGCAACAAACCTTTTCGGGGCACAGAATGCCATGTACTCAAGGAAGACAATATCAGCGTTTGCCCAGTACATACGCATCTATAAAAAGTTCAGTAAACACACAGGTGTAATGGCTTGAGTTTTATGTCTCAACAGAACTTTAAAATCATACTTCAGGCTGAGTACTTCTGAGAAACGATTACACTTTTCAAGATGTTGGAAGGTATGTGGCTTTCAGGATTCTGTCTCATAAAGACAAGAAAGAAGAGTCACTTTTGCCCGAAGTGCTGACTTGGCTTTGAACATCACATTTTACAGAATATTCTGCTCTGGGTTATGTTTACAGCAGTGAACCCATCGGTGCTTTTAATTAACATTCCTCCATTGTCTAATTAATGGTCTCCTCTTTCCTCCCCAAAACCCTTCCTCAGCCCCTCCAGTTTTGATAAGAAAATATACCAAATATACCATTATTTTTCCCTGAATACCCTGTTTTGATTAGTTACTTCAACAGAAATCACTCTTAGGAGAGTGAGGTCACAAAAGGGGAAGTAAAGAAAATGCAAAAGTGTAGAAAGCAGTCATTTCACAAAGCACAGATTTCATACCCAAGGTTAATAAAATGCAATCAGCAGCCTGACTCAAACCCACTTTTTCCCCCCTTCTCCTCCCAACTCTTCAGGTTAGATGGGAGAAATGTTCCTTAGATTTCAACCCTGGTGGTTTGGGGTTGGCACCTCTATAGGACTCTCCAGGTTTCTAGTTTAATAACTTAGTTTCTGGCATTTGATCCAGGTGTGGAAGCATTCAGGCCATCGCCCGCGACCCTGACGCCCTGTGTGCAGAGGATGTCAGGTCGAGGCCCAGGCGGCCTCGGCCTGGCCTGCACAGTGACAAGGGCCCCTCAGCCATCCCTCCTGTCCTCTGTGTCTTGTAAAGCAAAATCAGGAGCCACTGGCCTGACTTGCCTGAGCCCAGGAAGGATCACTCCTTCTGATTCAGGTATCAGTTCTGTGACAATTCGTTTTCAAGTGGCTCCTGGGAATGATTTCAGAAGTTCTGTAAACTTTGGCTTTATAAAACCAAAATTGCTTTCAGAGGCAGATTTAATTTCCAACAATGGAAAAGGTGAGTCATTACATCTCAGCCTCCCTTGCAGCAGAGGAAGAGAAGAATCATCTCTACCGTCCTTGGATTTCTATATTCACCCCAAAGCAGCAGCCTATAGCAATTTATCATTACAAGTCTTATATATTCACTAAGTCTCAGTGTCAAATATGTACAGTAAGCAGAATATATATGTATTATATAGAGAGATATTTTTCCTTAAACTAGCAAGTTCATTATGACAATAACAAAATCAAAATTAAATAAGATGTAGTGACACAACGCCTTTGAAAATCCTAGCAGGCTATTCCCAAGCCCACAGCTCTCAGTCGGGACCCCTGCTCTCGGCTCTGACCGCAGCCAAGTGGCAGACCTGCCGGCGCAGCTGGTCCAGCCGGGCCACCTTCTTCTGCGAAAGGCTGTCGCCGGGGTCTTTCACTTCCAGCAGCTTGACGTGATGACTTTGGGGGGTTCCACACCACCAGGTCAGGGAAGCCCACTCGGCAGTGTCGGAAGTCCACTGCCAGGCGCCGGCGCACGCCGCTGAGGACGGGCCCCCAGGCAGGACACACGATCCTGAGCTTGTGAACAGAAGAGAATGATCCCAGCTGACAAGGGAGGCCAGCCTGCCTTCCTGAGCCTGCCACGCGGCTGCCACCCAGGCCGTCAGGCTCTCCGCAGGGGTGGGCGTTTCTGCAGACGTCTGGCATCCAGTTCATGAAGATAGATAGATAGATAAATAGATAGACGCAATAGAGGAGTAAAAGATTCAAAGAAATGAGAAAAATAGTGGAACATGTCGAGAACATATGTTTCTGTGGTTCAAATTTCTGATTTTAATTATAGATCCACATTTGAAGTTACTTGAGAATTGGCATGCCTCCAATCATTGAAAAGCCCATCAACCAATTTCTAAAGAGAAATAACATTTGAAAATGTTTAAATCATTCTGCCCTCCTTCAAAATAAAATGTGTTAGAGGCAAAAACTCTTACCTTGCTCTGTTCTCTTTACAAATTCTATAGAGTCTGATAAGTTTGTTTATTCATTTAGAGTCTGGTAATAAATGTTTAACATTCCACTAAATTAGATAATATCAGTAGAAGAATTTTCTGAAATAAGATATTTACGGGGAGAATATTGGCTACTGGTTTCAATATGAATAATTCTTTTTGTAAGTTTTCAAGTCTTGTGTTAGTAAATATTAAAGTATCATGCATTGTAAGCTTTTGAGGGAGAGCATGGAGTTTTCACTGTCTATAACTTACATAATAAAATTAATTCAAAAAGAAATAAAAATAAATAAAATTAATTCATTTTCTACTATTTACAAAGCACTGTACTAGACACTTTGAGAATTATACAGATTTTTCACTTAATACAAGCTCTATAAAAAGCAATTATGCTTATAGCTTATGTTTATTGAGCACTTACAAGTGCCAGGCTTTGCATTAAGCATTTACATGGATTATATCATTCAGTCTTCACATTAACCCAAAAAAGTGCTATTTTATCCCCATTTTATAGAGAGGAAATGAGCCTCAAAGAAGCTGAGCAGCTTTCCCAGCATCTCCTGTTTAGCAAGTAGCAGAGCAGAGATGCTTCTGTCCCCAGAGCCTAGGTACTAACAGCTCCACCTCAGATCTGCTCCTCCTCCTCAAAGGTACTTCAGTCTAATGAGAGGATGAGATTAAGGATCAAAGGGAAAATCGCATAAATACTGCCTAAGCCTGAAAACACGCATGTAAAATTTTAAAGCAGTAAAGAATT
This sequence comes from Balaenoptera ricei, assembly GCF_028023285.1. NCBI lineage: Eukaryota > Metazoa > Chordata > Mammalia > Artiodactyla > Balaenopteridae > Balaenoptera > Balaenoptera ricei. The sequence continues at coordinate 94,022,848 of NC_082650.1, read as the reverse complement.
GCACGCATGTTTGCTAAGTGGGAAACTCACAGGTAATAATTTGTGACTCCTCTTGTATTAGTTTATATGGTTATTTAATCCATACTGTTGTTTAGTATTTTGCACGTATATGAATCCTTTCCTCAACTGGATCCTGACCTTACCAACTGAAGATTGTGTCTTCTATTTTAGGAATCTGCCATAGCTACTAGTGCAATGACACATACATAGTAAATGATTTATAAATATTTGTGGAGTGAATGAAGGAAGGAATTACAGGCAATTAAGGCAATTTTGTATATGGCTGTGTGGCGTGGCTCTACTCAAGGGAATGGCAATAGCTTACATGAGAGAGCAAAGGGGTGGATAAGATAAATGAGAAAGAAAGGATAGAGCAGGGAAATGGGCTATAAAAGAAGCAACATTTATGGAGTACTTACTATTTGAAGGGCTTTAGCGGCAGTGAACCACTCGTCACAACAATCCTATGAGGTACTACTATTATTATCCCCACTTCAGAGATGAAACACAGAGAGGTAAATAATTTAACATCAGCCAGGCGGGAAGTCGCTGTGTCAAGAAATCGTGCAGTTTTGTTCTGCCCTTGCCCACAGAGAGGGGCCAAGGGTGCTTTGAGCATCCAAGTGGCCTGCTAAGAGTAAAGGAGAACAGTCAAAGGTTATAACGAAAGTTCTTTCTTGGAACGTCAGAAAGTTATAGCACTGCTAACACTGAGAGAAAGCTGAAATGGGAGAGCACAGGGGCAAAAGAAGCAGGCGTGCTCTTTTTTCCACATTCAGCTTAAGTGGGCTTCAGAACATTCCCAGGAAGTCATCTTAGGAAAGGAAGAGTACAGAAGGCTGACCTGGGGACCACGGGGGTGGGGTGAAGGGAGTTTAATAATAATAAAAAGAAAGACATACAACAACAACTGACCTTTTTATAGCCTTTTATATTTTGTGTTTAGTGAGATAATTAACATGCATTCTAAATTCACTGGCTGAATATGGTTATTCTATTCCCATGTACAAAGTTACTTGACAAATTATTTTCTTGTTCTTCACAGTTCTATAAACTTGTTATGTCTCTAGGTTTGGAGAGAAAAACACTAAGACTCAGAGTTTTAGGGACGTGTCACTGGTCTCTCCTCTGATTAGAGGTTCAAGCAGGTCAGAGCCTGACTTGGCTCCTTCTTGTCAAGTAGAGTACAATTTAAAGGAAACCCATTCATCTGTTGATAGACTCTTAGGTTCCTTCCATGTCCTGGCTATTGTAAATAGAGCTGCAATGAACATTGTGGTACATGACTCTTTTTGAATTATGGTTTTCTCAGGATATATGCCCAGTAGTGGGATTGCTGGGTTGTATGCTAGTTCTATTTTTAGTTTTTTAAGGAACCTCCATACTGTTCTCCATAGTGGCTGTATCAATTTACATTCCCACCAACAGTGCAAGAGGGTTCCCTTTTCTCCACACCCTCTCCAGCATTTATTGTTTGTAGATTTTTTGATGATGGCCATTCTGACCAGTGTGAGGTGATACCTCATTGTAGTTTTAGTTTTGATTTCAGTTTCTCTAATGATTAGTGATGTTGAGCATTCTTTCATGTGTTTGTTGGCAATCTGTATATCTTCTTTGGAGAAATGTCTATTTAGGCCTTCAGCCCATTTTTGGATTGGGTTTTTTTTTTTTTTTTGATATTGAGCTGCATGAGCTGCTTGTAAATTTTGGAGATTAATCCTTTGTCAGTTGCTTCATTTGCAAATATTTTCTCCCATTCTGAGGTTGTCTTTTCATCTTGTTTATGGTTTCCTTTGCTGTGCAAAAGCTTCTAAGTTTCATTAGGTCCCATTTGTTTATTTTTGTTTTTATTTCCATTTCTCTAGGAGGTGGGTCAAAAAGGATCTTGCTGTGATTTATGTCAGAAAGTGTTCTGCCTATGTTTTCCTCTAAAAGTTTTATAGTGTCTGGCCTTACATTTAGGTCTTTAATCCATTTTGAGTTTATTTTTGTGTATGGTGTTAGGGAGTGTTCTAATTTCATTCTTTTACATGTAGCTGTCCAGTTTTCCCAGGACCACTTATGGAAGAGGCTGTATTTTCTCCATTGTATATTCTTGCCCCCTTTATCAAAAATAAGGTGACCATATGTGTGTGGGTTTATCTCTGGGCTTTCTATCCTGTTCCATTGATCTATATTTCAGTTTTTGTGCCAGTACCATATTGTCTTGATTACTGTGGCTTTGTAGTATAGTCTGAAGTCAGGGAGCCTGATTCCTCCAGCTCCATTTTTGTTTCTCAAGATTGCTTTGGCTATTCAGGGTCTTTTGTGTTTCCATACAAATTGTGAAATTTTTTGTTCTAGTTCTGTGAAAAATGCCATTGGTAGTTTGATAGGGATTGCATTGATTCTGTGGCACATATATACAATGGAATATTACTCAGCCATAAAAAGAAATGAAATTGAGTTATTTGTAGTGAGGTGGATGGACCTAGAGTCTGTCATACAGGGTGAAGTAAATCAGAAAGAGAAAAACAAATACTGTATGCTAACACATGTATATGGAATCTAAAAAAATAAAAATAAAAAAAAAAGGTTATGAAGAGTCTAGGGGCAGGACAGGAATAAAGATGCAGATGTGGAGAATGGACTTGAGGACATGGGGAAGGGGAAGGGTAAGCTGGGACAAAGTGAGAGAGTGGCATGGACATATATACACTACCAAATGTAAAATAGATAGCTAGTGGGAAGCAGCTGCATAGCACAGGGAGATCAGCTCGGTGCTTTATGACCACCTAGAGGGGTGGGATAGGGAGGGTGGGAGGGAGGGAGATACAAGAGGGAAGAGATATGGGGATATATGTATATGTATAGCTGATTCACTTTGTTCTAAAGCAGAAATTAACACACCATTGTAAAGCAATTATGCTCCAATAACGATGTTTAAAAAAATTAAAAATAAAAAAAAATAAAATGGGAGTAATAATATGCTTTTGTAAAGAAGTAAAAATAAAAATAAAGGAAACCCAGTCAGAGCAGCCTTCCCGACCTGGCAGCACAAGCTAAAGCTCCCCCCTATTCAATTGGTCTTTATCTCATTCTCTCCCACCCCTATGGCTTATCTCTACATTTTGTTTATTTTCTATTTGCTCTCACTGGAATAAAAGCTCTATGAAAGCAGGGACTGGGGTCAGTCTTGTTCTCTGATCTTTACCCACACAATACCTGGCAAGCAGTATGCACTCAATCGAGGCTTGTTGCAGAAATGAGCGAAACCCAAATCCCCATTCCATCAATAACAGTGGAATGTTGGTTGAAAAAGCAGAGGACTGTGGAGCCATGTATCCTTGTGGTTCCCCCCACTCCCACTGTTCTGGCTATGAGATAACTGCTCGTTTACAAGAGTTAACGGGGCAGCAAATGAAAGAAAACAGGAATTAATCAGGGAACTTTACAGGAAACTCTTCCCGACATAGAAAAGTGGTTGTTTTGGACTGAGTAACACTGGTAAGATGGTAGGGCAGCCAGATGTAGAAAGTAAACCGTATAGCAGCAGGATACCAAACGGTCATTTTGTATTTACCTGAGTTTACACTGAGTTTATAGTGATAAATGTATTAATTTATTGTCAGTCCCTACTGAAAATACATGCTTTAACAAAAAATTCACATTAAATATAACATCTTTAGAGTTTCTTTCCCACATCCCATATTCTTTTACGAAGTTTCTTTTTAAAGTGAAGAAGTCAAGTGCATTGCTTTGTCTGCGCATTGTTTCTGGGATCTTTCCTGCCACATCCAAAGGTAAATCAGTTCTATTAGTTTACTTGATTAGTTAGCAATCTGTCCACAACCTGTATATGACCCATGATGCACAGAATTTTCATTTAAACATCTGAATCATAATAACTTTCACATCGATCTATGGGCTTGTGTGGTCTCCTGTTGGAAGAGAACCTTGGGAATTTGTGTAAGAGCTGAACAGAGTACAAGAAAAAGTAGAGTTCTCCCAGGTCCACCACTGACCAGCTGTAGTACCACAGATAAGAAACGTGGTGCTGGAGTCTGTAAAATGGGGAGAAGAACCCCTAAGTTACAGAGTTGTGAGAATTAAATAAACATGTCTGGCAAATAGTAATAGCTCAACATTTAGCTATCTTATCACATAACGTTAGATTCCTGAAAAGTTGTCCAGCTTCTATGCGTGGGGCTTTAAGGGCCTTTCAATCCCTCCTGTTCCTTACAGTGTATTTAGGGGTTATAGAGAAACAGCCCTCTCTTTTCATGGCACTTGAGCAAAACATATTTCTCTCCTGCTTCAGGTGCATCAAAAATCTTCATAATTGCTGCTGAAATTTCCAGTTCAGCACTCCAGGTATGGGTGTCTCTCTGTACACCACCTATGAGACATCTGGTCATGGCTTTTGTGTTGTTCAAAGGCCTCCCCTGCAAGGACACCTTTAGGGTCTGTGCAACCTGACCAATCTAACCCCCTCTTCACAGTGCCCAAGAAATGGACAGGATAAGATGGAAGGCTGGATTTGGAATTAGCGGCAAGGTGGGATTTTGTTATGCCCAATTTACATTAAGTCCTAGGATGGAAACCGGATGCCAGAGACTCATACAGCCAGATAGACAAGTTCTCTGCCTTCTGAGGTCCTTATTTACAAATCCAGATAAGATAATTTAAGCTTCCATATAACTATAATTCCATACTTTTGTGAGGGTGCCCTTCTCCAAGTTCTTGGTTGTTTATCTCCATTTGTCTTGGCATGTTTCTCAGTCCACACCACTGTGCTGGTTGTCACCCATCCCCTGCTCCAGGTCACTGCAGGTCACTTGAATCAGCCAGCATTGCCCACCCAAATTTTCCTGGTATGCGCTAACAGAGATCCCTCCCTAGACACAGAAAACAAAGCTAAAACCAAGCTAACCAAGGTATAGCATTTAACAAAACTTACTGAAGACTTGGGGATGTGGAGAAGGAAATAGAATAAGAAAAGGAGAATGTAATCCTACACAGTAACCGTCTCTGATCCAAAGGAGGCAGTGGTGAAGGGCATGGGCTTGAGAAATGGACAGCCTGGATCAAAGAGTGAGCTTGACAGGTTATTTAAAATCTCGCTGTTTCAGAAATCAGCCACCCCACAAAAATATCCTGAATAAATGAGTCACCATAAGTATTACTTAGACTTCTGCTCGATGCCTAGAGAGCATCCAGTAACCGTGTGCTATTATTATTGTTGCTGTCATTATCATTTCTGCCTGTGTCTCTTTAGTGCTCAGCAGGCCATCACACTTTAGGGATTAACCCACCTCCTACAATATCATTCTCATTACTCGTCCATCCCCCACGTCTAAATCTCCAATTTTTCTGGGATTCAGAAACTGGTGAAAAATCATTCTTGCCCTTCGGTAAATTCATCTGCCATCTACCCAAAAGAAAGACAACTTCATTATTATGTAGCTCAGTTAAGTTTCTTATTAATTGTATCCCCCCAATAATGAAATAGTGTTTTTATTTTGCTCTGTAAACCACAAGTTCCATTAAAGTGCTTTCTCCCCAGAGGGGTATCATCCTTGAGGTGATAGAGGCAAAGAGGAGACAGACAATAAAATAAATGTATAATTTATAAAATTATAAATATATTTATAATTGTATATAATATATTTAAATATTAAATATTGTTTTAATTAATATGTTAAATTAATTTTAATTGATATATATTAATATTTAATATATTGTATGTTATATTTTATATTAAATATATTTAAAATTACAAACAAAATGCAACAAAAAATGCATAATTACTAATTAAGAAGAATACTAATTAATTGCTGCTGAAATTTCCAGTTCAGCACTCCAGGCAGTTCTCAGTGATCAAAAATAATCAGGGGGGCCACATCAGTTTATGTGGTCAGGAAAGGCCTCTTTGAAGAGGTGGCCTTTAAAGAGAGACCTCAAGAACGAGAAGCAACCAGCTGGGCAAAGGGTGGAAAGACTACCACTCCATGCGGAACAACATTCTCCCCTTCTTTGTTCTGTGTTTGGGGATCAGCACAGATACTTTTATGCAGGGAGTGTCAATTCCTCTGGAACCTCTCTCCCGCAACCCAAGAGATGAGTAACAGTTGATGTTAACCAATCATGACAATGCTGGTCCCCTTCACCAGTGATTGGTTTTGAGGTAGGTGTGAGGCTATATTCTGGCAGGGAAGAACATAAGCAGATTTTGAGACTGTGATGCAATAAGCATGCTATGTATGGCTATGTATGGCTGAATAGAAAAATACAAAAGGATGCATCCTTGATGAACTTATTGTGTCATTGGACAGCCTTGAAATCTGCTGCCAGACTTCACCTAATGTGAGGTGAGATAAATAGATTTCACCTAATGTGAGATAAATAAAATGCTATTTGTTTTAGTAACTGTTAGATTTTTTTTCCATTATTTTCATCTGAAAACATTCCTATTACAGCAAAATAGTGGCATAATCATATTTTTAAGAAGATCATTCTTAAGGGGGATCCTCTGTTTTGGGATCTTTTAAGAAGATTCCAGTGCTATATGGAAAATTGGATCACTAACTAAACATTACTGTAAATTTTCTGTGGTGAGTACAATTTAGGTCACAAATTTTTAATCACACGGACTTAGATGCAAAGGGAGACATTACCATAGAATGAGAGGAAGGACTTCAGAAACCTCTCACCTTAGATGGAGAGTATCTGTTGGATAAGTGTTGGCTCTTCTGAGAAAAAGCAGAGTTAAGTCGCAGTGTAATTGTCACATCAGACTTCATTCCATCTTTTCTTTATGCCAGCTGGTTACTGTTAGGGAAATAATTCTCAAAGTCCTTCTGTAGTAAAGTTTATGATATTTCATATTCTATGACTCATTCTCTGCTGTTTTACATAATTTCTGTGAGAATGCAACTCAGATGTGGGATACAAATAAGCCTTCATTTCCACGGCCAAAAAAAAAAATGCTTGAAAAAAAAGAAATGTAATAATATTGTCTCTTGATAAAGAGGATGAGGTCCTTTAGGATAATGATACAGATGGAATGTGACAAGCAATCAGGGCTTCACATTTTTTTTTACTATATCAAGACCTTCTTCCGACACAAAAGTCATCAACGTTGCTGAAACTTCAAACGGAAAAATAAATAAATCCTGAACTTTGGATCCAATTAAATCCCATCTGACTAAACTCACTACAGAATTCTCACTTCTGGGAGGATTTGAGTCAAATCAAGTTCCACAGCCCTGAAATTTTATGCCTCTCTACTTAATACAGACCTAGCCAGAAATTTTCCATAGGATTTAAATACTGAGGAACAAGTAGTAATGAGGAAATAATACCAGCTAGAATAAGACCTATGCTCCAAACTGTCAATGGCAATCAATGAACTAATCAATCTATGTCAGATATTTTCAAAAATCTACTGTCATCTTTTTCATATTTTTGTCATGAAATAATTATCAAAAATATGTTTTGTGTTTTTTTGTTCAATATTACATATTTTTCCAGTCTCTTTTTCCCCCAATAAAATTGTTGTATTTATCATTAATAAATGTTTTCTGCAGGCTTTTAAAAATTTGTTTTTTAAATAATTAAGTAAGGCATTACTTCTGATATGGTCATACCACTTGTCTTACAGCAATAAAGTCGACTTCTTTTAACCTGCCTAATTGGTAAGGTACAACTTCTGAATGAGTCAGAGTTCTATAAGTGCAAACAACAGAAATAGGCTGTGGTTAATTTATACGAAGAAAACTTACTGAAAGATATCAGACCTCATTATCTGGCAGTAAGTCTAGAGAACCAGACTTGGAAATGTGCAAAGACAAGGTATCCCTGGTGGTCCCGGACCTGGGGAGACAGGCATAGTGTCATGGTGGCAAAGATCCAAACGTCACCCCTGGATTAGATGAATTCTTACCATTTTCTCTGTCTTTAATCTTTGACCCAAGACTTAGTTTCAATCACACACTCAAACTTCAGTTAAGAAAGTGTAAGGGTCCCTGGAGTACAAGCCCACCAACTTGAATCAAAAAAAATTTAATAACAATAATAATAATACAATTATTATTCCTCTAAAAGAAATGTGTTGTCAAGAAGGGGTAATGAATTCTGGGCAGTCACAAATTGCTGTTGCCCAATATACCGTCCCTAACCATTTTTTGTTAATTACCTTACCTATTTTCAATTCATGGTTAAATGAAAATAATTCTTTACAGCCATTCTGAAAACCCAGGAAGCTCCTTGTCATCTGCTTGATAACCTCAGTCACTGAACTACAGGAGGGCTAAGTGGATTTTATTCAAGCTGGAGTTCAGAGTGGTGGAGTTCAGGGTTTTCTCCCCATTGCTGAGTGGTGATACAATCTGCTGATTTGATGAGAAAGTGACTTGTCACATATTACATTGAGTCATAGGGAAAGGTATGGATGGCGTCACCTAAAATGATGAGATCAGCTGTGCTTCACTTCTCTTCCACACCAGCTGCAAAGTCCCCTCCGCAGACATGGCTTCCTTCTCTTCCTCTGTCCTGTATTCCCCAGAATGCCCAGTTCATCCCACATGTTGACTGTCCCTGTTGCTTCCTTGTTCCTGTTGGTGACTTGCTTTTTTTACCCTGTGAATATCTTACCCCCTGCATGCCCCCCCCCCACGAAGCATTACAAAGTGAGGCCAAGGAATGATGTTACTATGCTTTTTCCTTTCTCTTTACCAAGGAAATCCTCCTGTTCTTTATTTTTACTGGGCACAAGGTGCCTCAGAAGTCCTTATAGGAGAGGTGCTAATCTAAGGAGGACAGTTACCAGCTGTTTAACAGCTCAGACTCATCAAGGAGCAAAGTGGGAGAAATACTTTAAGAAGCACTCATATTCTTCACTTAGGTTTTGACAGAGTTAACAGTAGTATTGAGAAATAGTCAAATACATCCTGTTGGGTATTTTTAAGAAAAAGATAAAAATTTTGATAACATATTGGCTTTTCTCAGGGTAAGGGGAATGAGGTAGTTTCTTGTCCCCTTGCTGAGACAATTTTCTTATCCTGTCTGTTCGTAGACAGGTTTCCATCCCTGATTGCTAGCCCAGTTATTGTATAGATGGTTAAGTTAGAGATACTTTCAGAGAAGGAGTATACTTGAAAGTTATCAGAAATAATTTGGACAAGCTTCTCTTCATTTTCTTTCTCAAATAATGGAAACTGTCATAAGAGCCGTCAGTAGACATGTATCATTGCTTGGACAGAGCAATGTATAATTTGGTCTTGGAGTCTGAATGGCCCACAAATATTTCACTGAACTTTTCAGAGAGGTTGGTTCTCCTCAAAGCTGAGTCAGAAGTTCATATCCTACTACCTTATTAATATCCCTGCAATCAAGGGAACAGAAGAGTGAGGAAAGGAAGATGAGGAAGCCAGTAGAAAGATAACTTACCAAGACCATCTTCCCGTTTTGCTTCTGCCAGATCCAGGACAAAGCAGCCAGGCCATTCCTGCCTGCCCAGAGCCCCCGAATATCCACACCTTGGCACATTTTTCCCTTTCCATACTAGGTCAGTAACTACTTGTACTACTTATAACACTGCCTACAGGGAGAATTTGTTCAAGTCTGTCCTTCCATCCCTGGGTGAGGCTATAATATGGTGGCAATCCACTTTCCCTAACATTTATATATTGTGAGAATTCATGTGTAAACTGGGCCTAAGTTTTCTCTTTTTCCATCCCTTAGTCACAGGGGACCACTCAGTCTCCACCTCCCTCCCCCATGAGGCCCTAGGTGTGAGTTGATGGAAGGGCAGTGGTGAAACAGTGACAGGCGACATGAGAGTTTAAGATACATGTACATGTAATTTATTCATGGCTCTGGACATGTTCAAGCTAGGGCCCAATGTTTCATTTCTATCATAAGTCTACTGATACATCCACCCAAACTTATCACTCATTGTATCTGATAATACCATGGTGGGCAGCTCTAGCTGTGGAGGCACCTGATGTTCCATGATCAGACACATAGTTACTACTTGAATCTGATAAAATATCCGGAGACAATTTTGATATGAGACCATTCCTGTCATCCCCAATTCCTGGACCTCCTAATTTGTGTTGGCTCTGTCCATTTCAAAGCCTGGTTCTTCAGCCTTTCTGCCAATGAGTACATGAATCCTTCCAACAAATTCCCTTTCTTCCATTCCTACAAAGTGAATTATGTATTTTTGAATAACATAGGTTATCACCATGACATTATTTTATTGATCTGCTAGAGAAAAACATAAGAAACTGAGTTTTCCATTGTGCTCAAGTTACAAAGAAAGTAGCTTGGGTCTTTCAGCTCTACAGTAAAGCAAAGGAAGACACCACAACACTATTTATATCTAATCTGATCCTAGACGTCCTTCTGTGGTTATTTCACATCCAATTCACACAACTTTTCAATGTTATGCATCTAAATAACCTAAGAGAAAATTACATATCTCACTCCAGAAATTATGCCAACTTTATATAAAAGAAAAACTACAGAGATTTTTGCATACCTTAATAAGGATTATATTATATTTTTTGTATCTTCTTAGGTTAGTTTAGAACATTAAAAGTGGAAAAATATCAATACCATTCTTAGGCTCCTTTTTCCTCAAAAACAACTTCCTAGAAATTGGTCATAGAGATAGCCAAGTGGCTGGAGGACAGAAGTGAAAGGGAGACTTTTCACTTAAAATTTTCCCTTAAAATTTTGCATTATGTGAACAGACATCTATTAAAAAAATAAAATAAAACAAATAAGCTGCCAAGAAGGAGGGTAAATAATCCAATAAGTACTTGCATGTACAGATGTATCTTTATATGATGGAATAATAAACATCCATTAAAAATCATATGTTTAGGCAACTCTAAATAATCATGTTCAGGTATGCACACTGGGTGGTAAAAATGCAAAGAAAAATAAGGAAACAATTACCATAAAGTCATTAGGGCAATACATTTTAGCAGGGAGAGAGAGGGTTATGTTGGACGGGTGTTTCTAGGGTTGCTGAGAGAGGTAGTAGCCGCAAGAGTGTTTACCTTATAATATTTCATTTTGCAGTTTTCTCTATTTGTGTTATATTTAATATATAAATTTTTTTAAAAAGAAAATATTGTTTTTTAAGGATTTTTTAATGGTATAATATAAAATTCAATGGGAAAAAGAAAGATACACAATTCTGTATGCAATATGATTCCAATTATGGATATGCATGTTGGATATTTGTAGAAATAGACATTAAGACAAATATACAAATGTTAATTGTACTTTTTAGTTTTTTTGTTATTTTATGTAGTTGCCATATTTTCTTTAATGTAAAATATAATAATTTGTAAGGTGAAAGTTTTATTACAAACAATGAGGTGATAACCCTACTTTGTAGGGCAAATATTAACCATTAATCCTCTTCAGTTCCTATAAACATAGGCATTTAACATGATATAACCATAAAATTTTAGATCTAGAAAAAAATCATGAGACCATCTTCTCAGACACCTCTATTTTGCAGATTTAGAAACCAAGCAGTGGATAGGTTAACTGCATTGGCCAGGATCCAGGATTAGTTAGTCAAAGACTTAGGAGAGGGATCTGTCCCCCTTACTCTGTACAGAGGGAGGACACAAAGCCTTGCTCTCTAAAGAACACTTCACCACCTTTTCAAAACATGAGTATGTGCGAATTAGAATTAAGCAATATCACCAATGAAATGTAAATTTGTAATGCAATAATAACAACAAAGCAAATGTCAAAAATTAATATTGGAGAAATTTTATTTTTGAATTTTTTAAAGGAAGAAAGAAACAGCAACAACACACCTTGAACTTCTATAAGACCTGCTTGAATTCACCCATCTAATATAGTAAACATAGCTTGTGACTGCAATAAAGTCCATCGTTGTTGCTTTTAATGTTTTAAAAATGACAAAACCTATGCGGCGACTGCTTTAAATCAAGCGTGTTTTGACAGACTGTTTCTGAGTTCCAACTCATTTGTACTTTAGCCTCACTTCTGTGCCATGTAGACCCAAGCAACTTAGACAAACCCCATGTGACCTCAACTGTACCTCTCAGAGAGAAGGAAAAAAATAAAAAATAATAGACAAATTACTCTCCCTAAGTTCTAATTGCCACCTAGCCTGTTTCTATTGTTTGACCATTTTTTAAAAATTAGTTTTCTGAACCCTTCAAGTTTTAACTCTTTAATATGTAATATTGGAACTCTCTTCCCCACATTTTACTCCTTGAAAGATAATCTCCAACCTCCAACCTTCACTGAGTACCTACTATGTGCCAGATGCCATCCTCAGGCTTGGGATACAGAAATAAGTTAAACATAGTTTCTGCCCTAAAGAAGTTAGAGTTATTTAGTGGAGCAGCTCGACAAATAAGCTGCTGATGGCAATAAGATGTTGTTGGTGCTATAAGGAAATCAGTGGATGTTCTGTTCATGGCACTTTTTACCAAAGAGTGCTATCAGCTAATATTTAACACATGTCTGGTCTACACTTCCATCCCTCTCCACAACATCTTAAGTCCACAAGATGAACCCAGTTGAATCCCTACAGATCTGAATCCCCAATTCATGTCAGGCTTATATAAGCAAATAGCTTTTCTATCTGAATGTTCAGAAACAAACACTAAGGATCATTTACTATACAAATTCCTCAGACATAATTTCAAAGACTAGAGTAAAACAAAAAAACTCCTGATTTATCTTTACCTTTCCACGAAGTGGTCAGAGAATTAATTCCATGAAGGGGACTATGGAAGACATTGTAATTGGCTAACCATTCCCTTGTAAACAGAATCTCAATTTTATTGGGGGCAGCAATGTGTACTGCCCATAATACTTTGTGAGATAAGTACCTTCCCAGACTCCTTTCCTAGTGAGGATACCAGCATGACACAGTCCTGCCCATGAGGCTTCATGAAAATCTGCTAAGAGGCTTCTGAGAGTTTTTCAGTGTTTGTGAAAAGGACAAGACTAAGAAGAGAGCTTCGTTTGCCACTTCTTTCTGAACTGAAAGCAGATGAGATGTTTGGAGCTACGGCAGCCATGGAACAATGAGGTGACAAGAATAAAGACAAAATCCAGCATGTGAAGGACAAAAAAAGACAGAATTTGTATCCTTGGAAACATTTTAGAGTGACTGCCTGTCCTAATTTCTGTTAGGTAAACATTAAATGTCCCTATATTTTAAGCCACTTGTAAATGCTTATTCTGTGACTTGCTGCTGAAAGTATTCCTAATGCAGATAAACATCCATCCTGTTCATCTCTCCAGCCTCAGTACTGAGAACAGTGACTGACATGGAGTAAGTGGGCAAAGAAGATTCGTTGAAAGTATTATAAATGAATAGATTTTTAGATCAGATACTAAGATACCTAATCTTGTGGGTGGTAAAGATATTTTATTTATTTTATATTGAATTTTTATTTTGAGCATAATTTCTCTAAAAACAAAATATTCAATGAAAATTTTGTTTGCCTTACACTGCTTTTTCCTTGCTAACAAAATCTCAGATTTGAGGGCGAATAGACCCTTCTCCAGTCCAAGGAAAATCTATCTTGCTGGTCCAAGCCAATCATGGTAGTCTCATACACTTTATGCAGTGAGTTAGTGTTATTATGACTGGCACACAAGGCAGTTGTGGCCAATGGGGCTAATTCTTCTGCGAATTTGGGGGAAAGGTATTCATCACTAAGGAAATATGGTGCTTGGAAGGAAATGATCCTCTCCTCAGGTTTTCGTGTGATGAGAGGCTCTGCAGCAGCCATCTTGCAAAATGAAGGATGAAGCATGAGGACTAAGCCACCACACCAAGAATGGGAACCTGGAGAGATGGAAAGAACTTGGGTCCTTATTGACACTGTTGGGCCAATCCAAGAGCCAAACTCTCTCGAGATTCCTTGCAACATAATAAAGATACTGCAGGTAAAGAATCATTGGAAAAGAGGATTTGTCCTAATTCAAATGAGGCTTTCCAATTTTTAATAAGGAATATGCATTAATGTGTTACTTGTTTAAATACGAGTTAATAGCAAATAAAAATATTAATGGAAAATGTATTAAATATATTTTATGTGTGCTCTTCTGTCCACATCATCTGGTCCCTGGCCCTACTCTTGCTTAAAACTTGCAAAGAACCAGACCAAAGTTAACAGCAAATAAGTAGAAATCTCTGCTGAGCTCCGACTCTTAATATCTTCTGTGAACACTGTTCCCTCTGACTTCTTAGCATATGTTTCTTCATTTTAAAGTGCCTTTTCTGCAAGTTTTCACTGCAGTGAAAATGTCTCTTTCCATCTAGGCATATTATTGAAACATTAAAGCTTGTCATTGGCCACTGTGTCCCTGGTGTAGCTGTGTCTAGTTAAGTGAAGGACTTCTGTTGAGTAACTGATATATATGATCAATTTTAATAGCATTTCTGAAAAGCACTGATAAATTTAGAGGTTCCTTAAGATGTTGAAAGTTTGAAGCCACGTAGCAACGTTAAGTTGTGACATTTATAAAACTTGGCAATTACTTTTTTGTTGATTTATTCATTCACATTCACATGTTCTCCCTTGGTGCTAGGAAAGCAAAGAGCTAGACAGGCATAAGAAAGATTTAAAACCCTCACAAGCTAGGCAGAGACAAGAACCTGAATAAAACTGAAGCTTAAAAAAAAAGAATAACAAATTATGCTTTATAGAATGGAAGGAAGGAAGGAAAGAAGCCTTAGTTCATAATATGTTGTATGATTTAGATTTTTACTCAAGGGGATATTAGAGAATCACAGGATAATCATCCAAATGTAATAATTTTCAAATAACTTAGAAATAGTATGGTCTGATTTATTCTAAGATGTGCTGTCATTAACTTAAAAATATATCTTTGAAGAAAAAAAATCATCATAATACTGTTAATCTTTTTCCTATAGTAAATCATTTTGTATTGGCCCTATTGAAAACCTTGTTATTTATTACCTTGTTTGAAATCTAAACTGTCAAGAGTATAGAAAAGCATATTTTAATGAAGTTTAAACTTGTTGTAACCCCAAACAAGTAGAAGACTGAAAATAAGACTTTAATCTGTCAGCCAGGCAATTTTCTAAACCTGGCACTAAATTCTGTGAATACTCCTATCCAAAAGGTCAGCAGAAGTAAAGGCTTCATTACACAAGTTGATACCAGCACTATGTTCTTTGCCAAGAATGCCTGGTAAAATAAAGAATTCCATTGTTTCAATAGATTGACCTAGCAACTTAGTCAGAAAGGTTTTCTTTATACTAATTTAGTTGAAGAGACAGAATAAAGTCAAATAGCTGTTTTAAAGTAGAAACACTTCAAAATAGTACTTAAGGGCTCTGAAATTTGATAGATCTGGATTTGAATCTTGGCTCTATGAGTTGTGAGACCTTAGTAAGTCAATTTAATTTCTCTATGACTCAATTTCTCCATTTGTAAGATTGATGATAATAATAGCTCAAACACAGCAGAGCCTGCTGGCTGTCTCTCAATACACATTCTCCCCTTCTTCCTTGGCAATAGAATCTTAATTCTAGGCATTAATTCTTAATTCTAGCCTGGGCATATAAGTGACTGAAAAATAATCTCTTTTACAACTGGGTGTGGTCATCTGCCTAAGTTTTGGGGTACATGTGGAACTGATATGTGTTATTTCTGGGAAGTGTCTTTAAAGAAAGGGGGCTGTGACCCCTTCACCCTTCCTTCTTCCTACAGCTGGAATATGGACGTGATGGAAAGAGCTCTAACATCCTCCTTTGTCCATGAGGGAACCTTGGGAATGGAAGCTGCCAGAAGTATGAGACAGGAAGAGATTGAGTCCCTGCCACCATTGTCATATCAACCCTGGACTGACTACTTCTGAACTGCAGACATACCTCAGAAACATCTCAGGTTCTGTTCCAGAACACCACAATAAAGTAAATATCACAATAAAGCAAGTCACATGAAGTTTTGCTTTCCCAATGCCTATAAAAGTTACATTTACACTATACTGTAGTCTATTAAGTGTGCAATAGCTTATGTCTAAAGAAACAATGTACGTACCTTAATTAAAACATACATTATTGATTAAAAAAATGCCAACCATCATCTGAGCCTTCAGAGAGTCAGAGTACTAACATCACGGATCTCTGATCACAGATCACCATAACAAATGTAATAATGGTGAAAAAGTTTGAAATATTGCAAGAATTACCAAAATATGACACAGAGACATGAAGTGAACAAATGTTGTTGGAAAAATGACACTGACAGACTTGCTCAACACAGGTTGCCACAAACCTTCAGTTTGTAAGGACACAGTATTTGCGAAGCACAATAAAGTGAACAAGCACTATAAAACGAGGTATGCTTCTACTTGAACAGGAAAGAGAAATAAGACATCTGACTTAAGCCATTGTTTAAAAGTATTTAATTCTTCTCTCTGTCAACCTTAATCCTAATTGATAATACTCCCAAAAAGAAAGCTTTTGAGAATTAAATGAGATAGTGTGCCAGCTGTATAGTAAGTGCACAACAAATGATGCCTGTTATTATTATTATTATTCAGACAATATTATGAGCCAAATATTCAGCAAAATAAAATATATATAGAAAAGCTTACCTTTCAAACCAATGGTATTAAGGAATTAAAAAGACATTTATCAAAGGATAAACTTGCCTGAGATGAAACTTTTTGTGTTATTAGAATAAATTACTTGCAATAAAGAAAAGAAATCAAACAGCTCCTAATCCCCATGGTAACTGCATATTTTCTTACATCAAGTATTTCCTAATGTTCTCAGTCTGAAGGACACTGAATTTCAATGAAATATTTTAAATGGAAAATAAAGGTATGTACGTGTGGTATCCCGTAAAGCAAAACCCTCTGAGTGATGGATCTCCTGATGATAATCTTAATTGACAAAAATTGAACTATGCCCAAAAGAAACAATTTTGGAAAGGGAAATAAACTCTAAAAGCTCAAAACAAGGACTATTAGTGGAAAAAATATAGATAGATAATAAAATTATATATATATATGATTTCTACATTAGAAATTATCAAGAATCATTTGAAATTGTCCAATATGTATCATAGACAATGTCCAAAATAATGTCATAAAAAGATTTCTATTAACGCAACCCAATAGTTTTTTAAAGAATCCATTGACATGATTTTCGCCTCTTTTCCATAACTCTGCTGAGGCCAGAGCTCATCTTAGATTGCTATTTCACTTTCCCTAATAAGAGCAATACAAATTTTGTTAGTTTTATTTACCTTTATAGTTACTTGTACCTAAACTCACAGCCCAGGTATCTTGAGGCCCTGGCAGAAAAGACAGGAATAAATTTTATAATTGCTAAGTATAAAATTAGCATTTTAGGCATCCTTATTGCAAAGAAAGAACTAGCAATGGAATCTAACAGTGGTAAAAGATAAAGACCATATTCACTTCACCAGGATACATTTTTGAGACTGAGAACAAAAAATAAAAGGATGTAGGTATCAACATTAAAATTTCACATGTAAACAAATGTAATGCTCAGAGGTATTAAATAACTTGACCAAGGTCACACAGTTTGTGTGCAGTTGAACTAGGATTTGATTCCAGATCTAACTCTGTGGCGAGGGCTTTTTCCAGCAAGCCATCCAGCCTCCAGCATGTACTGATAGCAGAAAGTATGAAAGCAGGACTTTGCCTTTAATACTTGCATACTTGCAAGAGTAACATAATAGTCATGAATGTACCTGGGAAGTGGCAGAAAAGATAAAAAAGGGACTCAACATTGAGAAATTCTCATTAAGATATTTCAGCTCAAAGAAAACATACTCTTGAGGACTGATAAGTTTTAGAATTCAATATCTTTCAATTTTAGAAAGAAAATAGGGTACATATATATATTATGACACACTTCTTGAAGGATCTGGATAGCACCCATTACCAAACACATTAATATTTCTATAATGAAGCATATGAATATCCACAGTAAGAGGGATAGATAAAGACTATAAAAGCCACACATCAGCTCAGTGGTTTTCATTGCTAAATGAGTTCAGGTCAGGTCAGGTTTTGAATTTCTAAAATACTTCCTCTTTTCATAGCTTTTTGGATTTCATAATTGCAGGTAAGGAACGTAGAACTGTACTGTGTCCTGTCTTACCAGGTGAGGGAAATACTAATGATAAACTGACTGAGTTACCAGAACTGACTTTCCACTAACAGAGAGAAGACACTGTATAGGCCAATAGTGTTCCACATACTTGGCACAAGATTGTTTCCTGTTTTGTGACTCAATTACAATTCATTATGTGATTCAGTTGAATTAAAAAGTAGGCCATGAAAATGAAATACAGGTCAGTCTACTAAAACCCAGGTAAGCTATTAAGTAATTCACATGTGACAGTTCCAATTCAATGTTAGAACTATAGTTAACTTCCAACGTTTACACTTAACTTGCAAATAAACAATTAAGAAAATTAGAAGTTACTATAAATAGATTATTAATCCCTGAAACTCAATCATCAGTATACCATTAAGGTTCACCCTGTTCAGATTAAAGACATTTGTTACCATACTTTGACAAGTGGACTTGAAAAAACACTCAGCACATTAAAATTCAGCAGGCAATCATTTCTACCCTGTAACTAGATAAAACTGTGGGGTGATTTAATGTGTCATCATCTGTCATCTGTTGAGGAGCCTCTATATCTGGATCCAACATATTTTAGAACTATAGACAAATTTGCAAGTAAGCATATAGCTATCAAATAAAAATTAACCACTGGACCTCTTACATCATTATACTCTAACATTCATTGATATTTTTTCTCCTCTTC
The DNA here is from genome assembly GCF_028023285.1 of Balaenoptera ricei. Lineage (NCBI taxonomy): Eukaryota > Metazoa > Chordata > Mammalia > Artiodactyla > Balaenopteridae > Balaenoptera > Balaenoptera ricei. Next base: position 94,004,003 of record NC_082650.1, on the reverse strand, counting down.
TGTGTGCATCTCATTGTTTCTTCAGTCTTCCTTGATTCTACATCTCATGAGATGTTTACGCAATTCTTACTTTCAAATATTGAAATAGGTTGGTCTTGGTCTTCAGATTTATCAATTAATATTGCTAAGAACTAGGAAAAATAGTAAAACACAAAAAATGAAAGTAGGCATCTGAAAAAGATTTTGGCACAAGAATTGTTCCCCTTAATAAACTTCAGACCTGTGATTATGGCATCATGGTCAAGGTGACAGTGGTTACTATTCTTTTTTAGTTTTTCTCTTATAAACAGGGGGTAAAGACACCACTTAATTAGACCATGTGTCATAGGACATGTGCTAATGGATAATCAGTTTTAAAACTGAGTAAGAAAAGAGAAAAAATAGCACATAATTTTTCAATTAGCGCACAGAAAATAATATCTGGCTTGTCGTATCTTAACATAAAATAAGTCAACATTACTTTTTATCAGCTCTCCATTTAGTTTTTTTCTCAATCTAATTCTTTCAGAAGAAGAAGCATCAGGAAGAGGCAACCACCCTTCTGTGTAGAAATGCAAAAAAGCAGCTAATTACCTAAAAAACTGAAAAGATATAAACAACACCTGTAAAAAGAGTAAATGACAGATGGCTAAATGCCATAACTAAGTTTTACAAGTATTAACATTAAGCACCAAAATTATTTCCTTCCTAAAGAAACATAATTTGGAAACAAATAGCATATATTTTAGAAACTGCCCCTTGACCTGTATAAACTGCAAAATAAGCAGATGTGCCTCCCCCTCACTGCCACCCCGCTGTAGCTCACTAACAGTTTAAGTTTCGCCCACCCACTTTCTGGCCCTACCGAGCCTTTTTCTGCCTTTTCCAGTATCATATGCAGAGTGGATTCCAAATAAACTTCAAGCTAGTTTTCAACAGATAGCTAACTCTAAAATTTACCTACATGGCTATTTTATGGATCACTTAGAGAAAGACTGTTAGACCAATGTGAATCTTACTATAAAATTATTAATCTAATTCTCTGATTATTTCTATGGGATAATTGATGGCCGAAGAGTACTGATTTGTTCAGGGGCACACACTCCCTTGGTGGCAGAGCCCAGACTAGAATCAAGCCATCTGAGTCCCTCTCTCATGCTCTTTCCCACAAACTCCCTGGGATGATGCTTTATGTATCGGATCACATCACACAGTGAGAACATTTTGTGAAGTAGGTGCCTAAGTCCTTTGTCTTCCATATTGGGCTCTTGAATTTCTTATCCCAACCCCACATTTATGCTTTTCTGATTTTATAGGATTTTACATTACATTTTCTCCAAAGCATTTCAACAGCTACACTGCAAACTACTTTTTCTGCTTTTATTTGAATGTGGCTGAATAATTTTCATAGTTATGAGGATAAAAAACCATATCCATGATGTGAGATCACCACTTATCTGTTGAAAAATTTTAGTGAGAGAAAAAGATGATAAACAACAAACAAATAGTCCTTGTAGCAGATAATTCTCATTAGGAGACTCTGGCTGAGGTGTTGTCAATGGCCAGAGTTCTTTGTCACTCTCACCAAGACTCTTTCCATAAGCAAAGAGAACAGTGGGAAGCACTTCCTCTTTGAAATAGAAAAGGTGCTACTATACGCTGAGTGCTCCCCCAAATTATATTGTTTATATTAGTCAAAAGAACACAATAACAGTATAGTGTAAACTAGTGTAATGGCCAGAAAACAAATATTTGCTCATATATTTACTCAGATTTGCTATCCCTTGGGCAGTAGGGGCAATACTATAATGCTGTCTGCTACAGTGGAAAATTCTGTGCATCTGATCAAGTACTATGTTCAGACAAAGAGGTAGTTATATGATCTCCTTTACAAGATTAAAAATCATCAGAAAACAACCATAAAGTAAGGATCCAGGGTGTTTACTATATTGCACTGTTCATATGTGCTTTCTCAGGTATTGTACATAATATGATGCTTACAAATGAAATCCCATATCAATCTGCAAAAAGCCCCTCAAAACAGGGCCAAAATATCTTACCCTCCTAGAGCATTCTGGTCTGAACTTTTAGCTGATCACCTACTCCTGGCATAATAATGCTTTGTTGTCATTCCCAAGTTTCCAAGATATAATCATAAAAACAGTAGAAATAAATCAGATATAGAAAAGGTAGAAATTTACCCATAGGCTTTTAACTTGATTTATAAAGTGCACATATTAGCAATGTACATTAATATAAAAAATTATTCCATATTCAAGCCCAGTATCTTCTCAAAACTACCACAGCAGATGCTCTAAAAGTACACCAACTTTGGCCTTCACCACACCTTGAGCTAATCAGTGAGAAACTTTAAGGTACTGTATCAAAGTATTTTTTAAAATGTAACAGATATAATTTTAATTATGTATGTATTTTTTATGTCCAACCTGTTTCAAGAAAAAAAGATGTGAAATAACTCATAACTTTAAAAAATATAAAAACAAAATGATTAAACCAGAAACCTTGAGAAAGATTGCAATAATAACTCTGAGCTTCCAGGCAGTCAAAGCAAAACAGAAATTCAAGGTGTTATTTTCTTTCTTTCCTTTTGTCTGATAAGAAAAAATATACAAATTCATGTGAAAAGATAGATTTTTTTCTTTTCCTGGTACTAAATCATAGAAGAAATTATATATGAATGCCAAAAACAGACGTTGAATATCATAATGTTACCAAATCCAAATTTGTTCTGCTCACTGTATGACAGGCCAGTAAATCGGGACACAGGGTGCTGGGGCAAGGAATAGTGACTTTATTTGGAAAGCCAGCAGACCAAGAAGATGGGGGACTCGTGTCTGAAAGAACCATCTTCCCTGAGTTAGAATTCAGGCTTTTTTATACTAAAAGGGGAGGGGGTTTGGCTGATTGTTGCAGACTTCTTGGTGTCAGAAACCTTTGCTCTGGTATCTGTCCATGGAGGGCAGCTCATGAGGTTCCTGTAAACCTCCAAGACAAATGTTATTCTCTGTTCTACAAATTTTTGTCTCCATATGAATGGAAAAGTGTATACCTTTAAAGGTCAGAGCCTTGAGAAAGGGCTATCCTGTATATTTCAGGCTATAAGCAACATTCTTTTACAAAAGGTGCAGAGCCAGCATGACTAAGCACAGGCAACAGAGCACAGGGTTAAGGTAAAAGAAACAGATCCAACATGGAGTCAGATTTGTTCTTCCTTATTACAGTGACGGACAGAACTTTCAATTGTAGTTTCTGCAGATACTACAGAGGCATTCTTCATATTAGCATTTTCTTAAAATGGAAAAAAAATTAAGGAAGTAAAATTGAGGAAGCAAAATGAGCGTAACTGTCTCAGAAAACTAAATGAGTGGAGTGGAGCATTTCACAATCTCTTGTTCTAATTTGATTCAGGGATTTAGCTTAGAAAAACTAGAGCAGCATTTCTGATAGTGTAGTTTGAAGATCCCCTGAATCAGATTGTTCAAGGTTCCTTTTCAAAGATGAGGATTTCTGGACCACACTCTAAAACTACTCACTCAGAATTTCAGGTGTGGATCTCAGGAGTCTCAATTGTAGGTAAGCTATCCTGGTGAATTATATACATGAGGTGCTGGTTATTAGTAACCTTTCAGGATCAAACCCACCTCTCTATACTCGGACTTGTGAGGCTGAGGCTGTGTTTCTGTGACCACATTTCTTTTTTTGCCACCTGGCTCCCTGTTAGGTTCTGCCCATAGCGGGCACTAGAGAGAACAGAAACGGAGGAAGGAGGCCAGTTTGTTTGCTGTTCCTGTCAGCTTCATCCCACTGCAGCTCTTCATCCCAGAAGTGTGGTTGATTCCAGTAGCAGGCGGTTCCAGTTTCTACTTTGTTTCCAATCTATACAACCAGCCCCATGATGCTCCCTCTTCTCATACACTTTATGCAGTGAGTTAGTGTTATTATGACTGGCACGCAAGGCAGTTGTGGCCAATGGGACTTCAGCATCCGCTGAAGTCTGGGGCCCACACCCCAGGCTCTCCTCTGAGCTCCTGAGGCCCCAGCACCCCCTGGGCAGCTCCTCACATCAGTGGTCTGGATGCCTCCTCCAGGTTCTAGGTTCTAATGACCCAACTTTGACCCCTTGCTTCCCCAGGCCCAGTGGTGGTAACTGCTTCCTGCAATTACTCTCTCTGTGTTGGATTTGTTCCTCTTCAGTCCTGCAGTACCTATATGTCCAATTCCCTATATAAATGGTCTCTTAAAATAGTTGTTGTGGCCTATTTTTTCCTGACTAGGACCCTGGCTGATACAAATGTTTGAGTTCTAGTGTCTTCGAGGACTAAGGTGACAACTAATCCCCTAGCCAGGGGATCATTCACAATAGTTTAAACTCCTCTTTTGGTGCCAGTAAATAAAACACTGGTATCAAGTGCCTCAACTACTACCTTGTATTGCCTTAAGAAATTTCAGGATGAACATGTAACAAAGTTGAAATTCTGTCATCACCATGAAAATTGCTTACATAATCTTACCCACATTCAGAGGTAATCCAGTTCTATATAGCTCTGGCTCACTAGTGAGCCTGCGAGTAGAACAAAACTTTTTCTCAGAAAAGATTTTTATTCTTCTTAAGGGCTTCCACAGGAAGCATTACATGCATTATCTGCAAGATAAAGACAACCTTGACCTTGTATTTGAAGCCATCCATCATGTTACACCTACACAACTCTTCAAACTCATTTCAATGGCCTTTATTAGGGTGTTGCTTCCTCCTGAGCTAGTTGTTTCCTGCCACACTTTATGTATGGATTCTTGCCTCCCTACCTTGGCTTGGGCAGTTTTCTCTGCCTGGGAGTCCTCATGGAATACACAGAGACCTAGAGCATGCACATAGTGGGAACTCAACACATGTTGGAACTGGTTGCCATTGCCTCCTTCTACATTAAGCCTTCCTTAGGATTATTCTGGTTTGAACTTCCATAGCAGTTAGTTTGTATACACATTTTACACACAGCAAAGGCATATATGAATCCTATTTTTTGTTACCTTGTTAATTGCTTGTATATATCCAATCTTCTCTCCTAGATTATACATGCTTTAAAATCAAACCCCACAGTACCTCACAGACCTTGCATAGAATAGTGACCATTGCATGTTTGTTGAGTGAATGAATGACCTGCGAATGATCATTTACTTTTTTTGAGTCATTCCTTTCTCCTCTACTATCTTGTAGATATCTCAAAATTTTTTTGCAAATGTAGAGGGTAGAAATAATATCCATATGCCTTATACTATTTCCACAGTGCTATAAAATAATTTTTTCATTTGTCTAGATCTACATAATACTTTCCATACCTTAACTGTTTAAATTTTGGTGCCAAGTCTGTAGAACCACTTTCCACTTTAACTAAGGAAACTAAGGCTCTGAGGATTTAAGTGACCTTATCCAAGGTCACATAATGAGACAGTGCTATTCCTGGCATTTGACAAGGGCTCCTTTCACACACATCACCCTGTCTCTGGGGAAGTCAGGAGCAGACAGTGATTATGCTGGTGCTGAGCGCACCTGACAGATGGCCCTTCCTCCTCTGCAGAGCCTTGCTTCAACACCAGGCGCCTCCCGAGAGCAGTGACTGAGGATTCCCAGCAGCAGTGCCAGGCCGTGTGGCAAGACTCTGGTCAGGCCATGGAGCCAGATTCCTGCTGAAGTTGGACAAGCATCTGTGGGCTCTTGGAGGATCCCCCTCTACCCCCTGAGCCCAGCCAGGAGCACGGCGCTGGGAGGAGGAAAGCAGGGAGCAGAGAGGTAAGTGTGGCTTCCCCATGTTCCCTCCTTCCCATCTTAAAGCTGAGTCGCCGCTGGCTGACCCAGTCCTTTGTACTTGTTCATAAAGTCTAGCGAGCCACTGACATTCTAACTGGCCCACAAATTTCAAACACGCCGGCCACAGAGAGTGGCATAGTGCAGGTGGTTTGAATACGCTGAATGAATGAATTTTCTGTTCCTGTCGAGCTCTCTGAAAAATAGGATTCATATATGCCTTTGGTGGCACCCTCCACAGAGATTTGTAGTGAAGAACGTGGCTTTATAAAAATATTTGTTAGTGAATTCCCTGGCGGTCCAGTGGTTAGGGCTCCGCGCTTCCACTGCAGGGGGCACAGGTTCCATCCCTGGTCAGGGAACTAAGATCCTGCAGGCCGCGTGGCCAAAAAAAAAAAATTGTTAATAACTTTATGGAGCATTTAGATAATTTCAACAGGTACCCAGGTTCTCTGGTCTCAAAAAATATTATAATTAATATCTACTTTTCCACTGTATAATATTTGATACATACGATGGTCATATTGCAAGACAAACATTAGATTGGAACAAAGATCAAACCTGATAAAACTTAATTTCCTACATCAGTTCAAGTAGATAATGTCTCAAACTTTTAAGCAAAAACGTGGCCAGCATTGTGTCACATTCTCACCCCTGGCCCTCTTTCACCGCTCTGGCCTCGCCTGCCTTTTCCTAGCCATCTGGTCTTCCCTTTCTACCTCTCTCCCTTCTAATTCTTCTCATTTCCTTTCCTTTTGTGGACTAGGGGCTCAACCTTTTAAGAAACTGCTTTATTTGCTGCACTTTCCTTAAATCCTGATCTAAGGAGTCAATCCTGTTTGCATAAAATAAAAGTTAGAAAACAAAAAGTTTCATGAAGTAAGGGTGGCGGGGAGAATTATGAATTTTATTGCACAGTCCATGGTCCCTAAATTCATGCAGTCAGCAGAGAATGAACTACAGTTTTTCTGACTTACCCGTCATTCACCCACATCTTATATATATTGGTAAAATATGTGCTTAAGAGGAGGTTGGCAGGAAACCATCAGAGGGCTAAAAATTATAAATTAAGTGTAAAAATATGTCTACAGTTACTGGTAAATTTGTATTTTCACTATTAGAGAAATATGACGTTTTGCCATTATAAATAATTATGTAATTTGGCTTTTCACCATTATTTAGGTGTTTTTGTAGGATGATGAGCAATATTTCATTTTCTGAAACAAGAAAATTAGAATCATGAAGATTAACAGTTGCTGGAGATAGGGCAAGGATAATAACAGTATAGATTCCTGAAAATGAGCAGACAAAAAATCAATGCAAACAAACTGGCAGAAGGAAGTCAAATTGGAACCATGCAAAATGATGTAACGATGAAATACAATTGTTAAAATAACCATGAGGTTCATTTACTTCATACCCTTTTTCATTCACTGGAGTCAGCAGATCATCTCAAGGTAGGAAAAAGATACCCGTATAACCCTGCAAGAGAAGAGTGGTTGGACACAGCTGCAGAGAAATCTAGTCTAAGAAAATGGCACAAAGGTTAAATCCTAAATGTATATGGTGTTGGCAGCCAGGTATAGCTGGCTTGTTTGCCCCGCCTTTTATTCCCAAGTCTATAGTTTAAGTGGATGGTCCAAGAAGATGCTCCAGATTGCCTTGAAGACTCAGCCATCCAGACACAAAGGGTGCCTTGTACAGCCAAACAGATGGTTTACTCCACAACTCCAGGGCACCATTCACACAGACTATTATGTGAAAGGGGACCCTGACTTTGTTAGACGTGGATACTCCTCAGGGTAAACCACCAGGGTCGTATAGAATAAGAGAAGAAAGAGGGATATAAGTTTAAATATAAAGTATGATAGTGATTTTTTTCCCAAATAAAACATAGAAAAATGACCAGAAGGAAATTATAAAATTTCTGGGAAAATGCCTGAATTCACTTTTCCTTATTCCTAGATTTCTGTATTTTCACATAGAATAAATAAGCAGCTTTTAAATAATTTAACAGCATTTAATAAATTAGTAGCTGAAACTAATGATATGAATTAGGACATTGAAAGTCTCTACATGTGTGTGTGTGTGTGTGTGTGTCTGTGTGTTAGGAAGGTTGAAAAAATAAATAAATAAAAAATAAACAAATTAGTAGCTGAAAACATCCAAATTAATAGTATTTGTAGCTTTAATGTTACAAAATGTCAAAGATGTAATGATTAGAATGGTTTTTATACAGAAGGAAAATCCTTTAGAGAATTGGGCACTATTTTTCTACATGTGTTTGCATTTTAAACTAGTTTTGCATTTTAAACTATTCAATAAAATATAAGGATTGGCTTTGCTTTTGAAAGCCCTGATTCTCTTATAAATGCAGCAAACTTGTATACTGCACATCCAGAGGCACACCAGGTTTCAAGTGCAGTTCCCTCTGCTCTGAGGTTCTCTCTGTGCTGCCAACCTCTTGGGCTGGCATCTGTCTAGACCTCATACCTGCCAGCAGGAACTGGAACCATGTGATTCCTGGCCCATGGCCAATGGCGAGAGGAACTGTCCACCCCTAAACCAATCACAGGCAGGAGATGAATCAGGACTGACCCTGGACTAGGGATCACTACATATCGTTGCTGCACACTGGGAAAAGGGCAAGGACAGGCTTCGTGAAGTCTGGAACTTAACACAATCTGGGGGTTCTCTTTAAGTGATACAGTTTCTAAAATACAAATTTATTAAGAAAGTGAACATTTATTTAGAATGAAAAGAACACAATATAATTTTTTTTAAATGCCAAATGCCATAGACATCACAAAATTCAGAAAAGAGAGCGTGACATTTTTATTAATTTACATCCTGACACATCCCTTTATACCTTTTTCCACAATTTTTTGTCCACATTCTCTTGGATTGCCTCTTCATGTGACAACTGTGTAATGGTTAATAAAGAAAACATAAAGAAATATAATTGTCTTTCCTCTAGCATATATTATTTGAAATTGTTGGCATTATTGATAATTTCAAAAAAAATTTTTAGCATCACAATTTGTTATCAGTGATGTCATACAAATTTTCAGGAATGCTATCAAATTTAGGTAGAACTCTATCAAGTTATTTTTTTCACATATGGCCATAAAATTGAGAACAATTTTCCAAAGTCTAGCTTCTGGATCTGCACCTCTCAAAGGTAAAATCTCCTCGACTATCCAAATACTGCCAGCACCAGGCACTACGGGACTTGCTCATGGCTTCATACCATCCTATGCCGGGGTTGGCACAGCACAATGGATGCTGGGATTATTTCTGGAAGCATTTCTACACGAGGGCAGCTAACTGTACATGAGAGTAATTGCAAACAAAGTAAATATATGCCATTAACCCCAAACCAAAATATTCCCTATACACCATCCCCTTAATTGGATCTCAAATTGTATCTAGGCACATCACCCAACTGAAGGGCAAGTGTGATGGAGGTGTTAGACAATGAAGCAAAAATCAGTCCTAACTGACCAGAGTTAAAATGTCCCATTGTTACAAATTTTACAAAACATTTTGACCATGTTAAATCAGTATTCAGATCCCATAAGATTGAATTCTATATATTTGGCAACAGACTATGGGAAAAGATAAGGTAGTGCACAATTTCTTTTGTTATGATGATCAAATTATATCTACTTATTAGTTAATTAGTTAGTAATTTGTTCATGTATTACATTCCTGATGCGAGTCTATATCCCACGGCATGAGGGAGGAGGGGTAGACACAGAAATGTATCACCAGGCCCTGCCTTTGTAGAACTACTGACCTGATAGGGGCATCAAAATCTATAGGCATTCATTTTCTCCTTTAAAATACTTGATAGAGTAAAAGAAAACGATAAAATAAATATATCTTGGCATTAATAACATATTAATTTTATATTATACACATTAATTACATGAGAAAATAAACGCTAGTGTATAGCTATTTGAAAAATAGTTTGGTTGGACAATCATACTGACATTGTGCAAGGAACAGTGCCCAACAAGCTATGGCGTTCATTGTTTCATCTTGAATACAAGGCTGTTTAGCATTTCCATCAGGTGTGGTTGACGGACTGGAACACATAATGATTACATTTACAGATGACAGCAAATTAGAATAAGTGGTTATTACTTTGGATAGGATTAGAATTCTAAATGACCTTGCAAAGCTGGAAAAGGAATCATAAAAAGACTGAGGAGCAATTGCATTGAGCAATGTGCAATAAAGTACAATTAGGAATTTTTTATCTACACAAACAAAATGTAGCAAATTCTTTAACTTTTTTTAAATGCAGAAATCACATTCCATCACAAATTGAATACACTTCAGTAAGTATAGGAATTAAAAATTTTTTAATGCTTCATTTTGGATGTGGTTTAACAACACTGTAATTGAAAGGAAACAGAAAATAATGTTTTCCCACTACATCTGGTACCATGCAATCTCTCCTGGGTCAAGGTATACTCTAATTCTGAAAAAAAAAAAATTTTTTTTTTTTTTTTTTGGCTTCATGGAGTGGCACACAAGATCATAGTTCCACGACCAGGGATGGAACCCGTGCCCCCTGCAATGGAAGCGTGGAGTCTTTTTTTTTTTTTTTAACATCTTTATTGGAGTATAATTGTTTTACAATGGTGTATTAGTTTCTGCTTCATAACATAGTGAATCAGCTATACATACACATATATAACCATATCTCCTCCCTCTTGCGTCTCCCTCCCACCCTCCCTATCCCACCCTTCTAGGTGGTCACAGAGCACTGAGCTGATCTCCTTGTGCTATGCAGCTGCTTCCCACTAGCTATAGACTTTGCATTTGGTAGTGTGTATATGTCAATGCTACTACTCTCTCACATCGTCCCAGCTTACACTTCCCCCTCCCCGGGTCCTCAAGTCCATTCTCTATGTCTGGCCTTTATTCCTGTCCTACCCCTAGGTTCATCAGAACCTTTTTTTTTTTTTTTTAGATTCCATATATATGTGTTAACATACGGTATTTGTTTTTCTCTTTCTGACTTACTTCACTCTGTATGACAGACTCTAAGTCTATCCACCTCACTACAAATAACTCAATTTCATTTCTTTTTATAGCTGAGTAATATTCCATTTTATATATGTGTCACACCTTTATCCATTCATCTGTCGATGGACACTTAGGTTGCTTCCATGTCCTGGCTATTGTAAATACTGCTGCAATGAACATTGTGGTACATGTCTATTTTTGTATTATGGTTTTTTCAGGGTATATGCCCAGTAGTGGGATTGCTAGATCATATGGTAGTTCTGTTTTTAGTTTTTTAAAGAACACCCATACTGTTCTCCATAGTGGCTGTATCAATTTACATTCCCACCAACAGTGCAAGAGGGTTCCCTTTTCTCTACACCCTCTCCAGCATTTATTGTTTGTAGATTTTTTGATGATGGCCATTCTGACCAGTGTGAGGTGATACCTCATTGTAGTTTTGATTTGCATTTCTCTAATGATTAGTGATGTTGAGCATTCTTTCATATGTTTGTTGGCAATCTGTATATCTTCTTTGGAGAAATGTATATTTAGGTCTTCTGCCCATTTTTTGATTGGGTTGCTTGTTTTTTTGATATTGAGCTGCATGAGCTGCTTGTAAATCTTGGAGATTAATCCTTTGTCAGTTGCTTCGTTTGCAAATATTTTCTCCCATTCTGAGTGTTGTCTTTATCTTATTTATGGTTTCCTTTGCTGTGCAAAAGCTTTTAAGTTACATTATGTCCCATTTGTTTATTTTTGTTTTTATTTCCATTTCTCTAAGAGGTGGGTCAAAAAGGATCTTGCTGTGGTATATGTCATAGAGTGTTCTGCCTATGTTTTCCTCTAAGAGTTTTAGAGTGTCTGGCCTTACATTTAGGTTTTTAATCCATTTTGAGTTTACTTTTGTGTATGGTGTTAGGGAGTGTTCTAATTTCATTCTTTTACACATAGCTGTCCAGTTTTCCCAGCACCACTTATTGAAGAGGCTGTCTTTTCTCCATTGCATATTCTTGCCTCCTTTATCAAAAATAAGGTGACTGACACAAGAGGGAAGAGATACAGGGATATATGTATATGTATAATTGATTCACTTTGTTATAAAGCAGAAACTAATACACCATTATAAGCAATTATACTCCAATAAAGATGTTAAAAAAAAATAAGGTGACCATATGTGCATGGGTTTTTCTCTGGGCTTTCTAACCTGTTCCAATGATCTATATTTCTGTTTTTGTGCCAGTACCATACTGTCTTGATGACTGTAGCTTTGTAGTATAGTCTGAAGTCAGGGAGCCTGATTCCCCTAGTTCCGTTTTTCTTTCTCAACATTGCTTTAGCTGTTTGGGGTCTTTTGTGTTTCCATACAAATTGTGAAAGTTTTTGTTCTAGTTCTGTAAAAATGCCATTGGTACTTTGATAGGGATTGCATTGAATCTGTAGATTGCTTTGGGTAGTATAGTCATTTTCACAATGTTGATTCTTCCAATCCAAGAATATGGTGTATCTCTCCATCTGTTTGTATCATCTTTAATTACTTTCATCAATGTCTTATAGTTTTCTGCATACAGGTGTTTTGTCTCCTTAGGTAAGTTTATTCCTAGGTACTTTATTCTTTTGTTGCAGTGGTTAATAGGAGTGTTTCCTTAATTTCTCTTTCAGATTTTTCATCATTAATGTATAGGAATGCAAGAGATTTCTGAGCATTAATTTTGTATCCTGCTACTTTACCAAATTCATTGATTAGATCTAGTAGTTTTCTGGTAGAGTCTTTAGGATTCTCTAGGTATAGTATCATGTCATCTGCAAACAGTGACAGCTTTGCTTCTTCTTTTCCAATCTCGATTCCTTTTATTTCTTTTTCTTTTTTGATTGCTGTGGCTAAAACTTCCAAACTATGTTGACTAATATTGGCGAGAGTGGGCAACCTTGTCTTGTTCCTGATCTTAGTGGAAATGGTTTCAGTTTTTCACCATTGAGAACGATGTTGGCTGTGGGTTTGTCATATATGGCCTTTATTATGTTGAGGTACGTTCCCTCTATGCCTACTTTCTGGAGGGTTTTTATCATAAATGGTTGTTGAATTTTGTCAAAAACTTATTCTGCATCTATTGAGATGATCATATGGTTTTTATTCTTCAGTTTGTTAATATGGTTTATCACATTGATTGCTTTGCATATATTGAAGAATCCTTGCATTCCTGGGATAAACCCCACTTGATCATGGTGTATGTTCCTTTTAATGTGCTGTTGGATCCTGTTTGCTAGTATTATATTGAGGATTTCTGCATCTATGTTCATCAGTGATATTGGCCTGTAGTTTTCTTTGTTTGTGACATGTTAGTCTGGTCTTGGTATCAGGGTGATGGTGGCCTCGTAGAATGAGTTTGGGAGTGTTCCTCCCTCTGCTATAATTTGGAAGAGTTTGGGAAGAATAGGTGTTAGCTCTTCTCTAAATGTTTGATAGAATTCACCTGTGAAGCCATCTGGTCCTGGGCTTTTGTTTGTTGGAAGATTTTTAAGCACAGTCTCAATTTCAGTGTTTGTGAATGGTCTGTTTCTATTTTCCATTTCTTCCTGGTTCAGTCTTAGAAGGTTGTGCTTTTCTAAGAATTTGTCCATTTCTTCCAGGTTGTCCATTTTATTGGCATAGAGTTGCCTGTAGTAATCTCTCAGCATCCTTTGCATTTCTGCAAGGTCAGTTGTTCCTTCTCCTTTTTCATTTCTAATTCTATTGATTTAAGTCTTCTCCCTTTTTTTCCTGATGAGTCTGGCTAATGGTTTATCAATTTTGTTTATCTTCTCAAAGAACCAGCTTTTAGTTTTATTTATCTTTGCTATTGCTTCCTTCATTTCTTTTTCATTTATTTCTGATCTGATCTTTAGGATATCTTTCCCTCTGCTAACTTTGGGGTTTTTTTGTTCTTCTTTCTCTGATTGTTTTAGGTGTAAGGTTAGGTTCTTTATTTGAGATGTTTCTTGTTTCTTGAGTCAGGATTGTATTGCTATACTCTTCCCTCTTAGAACTGCTTTTGCTGCATCCCATAGGTTTTGGGTCGTGGTGTTTTCATTGTCATTTGTTTCTAGGTATTTTTTGATTTCCTCTTTGATATCTTCAGTGATCTCTTGGTTATTAAGTAGTGTATTGTTTAGCCTCCATATGTTTGTATTTTTTACAGATTTTTTCCTATAATTGATATCTAGTCTCATAGCACTGTGGTTGGAAAAGACACTTGATACGATTTCAATTTTCTTAAATTTACCAAGGCTTGATTTGTGATGCAAAATATGATCTATCCTGGAGAATGTTCCATGAGCACTTGAGAAGAAAGTGTATTCTGTTGTTTTTCGATGGACTGTCTATAAATATCAACTAAGTCCATCTTGTTTAATGTATCATTTAAAGCTTGTGATTTCTTATTTATTTTCATTTTGGATGATCTGTCCATTGGTGATAAAGTCCCCTACTATGATTATGTTACTGTTGATTTCCCCTTTTATGGCTGTTAGCATTTGCCTTATGTATTGAGGTGTTCCTATGTTGGGTGCATAAATATTTACAATCGTTATATCTTCTTGGATTGATCCCTTGATCATTATGTAGTGTCCTTCTTTGTCTCTTGTAATAGTCTTTATTTTAAAGTCTCTTTTGTCTGATATTAGTATTGCAACTCCACGTTTCTTTTGATTTCCATTTGCATGGAATATCTTTTTCCACCCCCTCACTTTCAGTCTGTATGTGTCCCTAGGTCTGAAGTGGGTCTCTTGTAGACAGCATATATACGGGTCTTGTTTTTGTATCCATTCAGCCAGTCTATGTCTTTTAATTGGATCATTTAATCCATTTACATTTAAGGTAATTATCAGTATGTATGTTCCTATTACCATTTTATTAATTGTTTTTGGTTTGTTATTGTAGGTCTTTTCTTTCTCTTGTGTTTCCTGGCTAGAGAAGTTCCTTTAGCATTTGTTGTAAAGCTGGTTTAGCGGTGCTGAATTCTCTTCACTTTTGCTTGTCTGTTTGAATTTCTCCTTTGAATCTGAATGAGATCTTTCCTGGGTAGAGTATTCTTGTTTGTAAGTTTTTCTCTTTCATCACTTTAAATATGTCCTGTCACTCCCTTCTGGCTTGCAGAGTTTCTCCTGAAAGATCAGCTGTTAACCTTATGGGGATTCCTTTGTATGTTATTTGTTTTTCCCTTGCTACTTCTAATATTTTTTCTTTGTATTTAATTTTTGATATTTTCATTAATATGTGTCTTGGCGTGTTTCTCCTTGGATTTATCCTGTATGGGACTCTCTGCACTTCCTGGACTGGATTAACTATTTCCTTTCCCATATTAGGGATGTTTACAACTATAATCTCTTCAAATATTTTCTCAGTCCCTTTCTTTTTCTCCTCTTCTTCTGGGACCCCTATAATTCAAATGTTGGTGCATTTAATGTTGTCCCAGAAGTCTCTGAGACTGTCCTCAATTCTTTTCATTCTTTTTTCTTTATTCTTCTTTGCAGTAGTTATTTCCACTATTTTATCTTCCAGGTCACTTATCCGTGCTTCTGCCTCAGTTTTTCTGCTATTGATTCTTTCTAGAGAATTTTTAATTTCATTTATTGTGCTGTTCATCATTGTTTGCTTGCTCTTTAGTTCTTCTAGGTCCTTGTTAAACGTTTCTTGCATTTTCTCCATTCTATTTCCAAAATTTTGGATCATCTTTACTATCATTACTCTGAATTTTTTTTTCAGGTAGACTGCCTATTTCCTCTTCATTTGTTTGGTCTGGTGGGTTTTTGCCTTGGTACTTCATCTGCTGTGTGTTTCTCTGTCTTCTCATTTTGCTTAACTTACTGTGTTTGGGGTCTCCTTTTTGCAGGTTTCAAGTTCATAGTTCCCGTTGTTTTTGTTGTCTGCCCCCAGTGGCTAAGTTTGGTTCAGTGTGTGTAGGTTTCCTGGTGGAGGGGACTGGTGGTGCCTGTGTTCTGGTGGATGAGGCTGGATCTTGTCTTTCTGGTGGGCAGGACCACGTCAGGTGCTGTGTTTTGGGGTGTGTGTGACCTTATTATGATTTTAGGCAGCCTCTCTGCTAATGGGTGGGGTTGTGTTCCTGTCTTGCTAGTTGTTTGGCCTACAGTGTCCCGCACTGTAGGTTGCTCATCGTTGAGTGGAGCTAGGTCTTAGCGTTGAGTTGGAGATCTCTGGGAGAGTTTTGCCGTTTGATATTACGTGGAGCCGGGAGGTCTCTGGTGGACCAATGTCCTGAACTCGGCTCTCCCACCTCAGAGGCACAAGCCTGACACCCAGCTGGAGCACCAAGACCCTGTCAGCCCCATGGCTCAGAAGAAAATGGAGAGAAAAAGAAAGGAAGGAAGGAATGAAGGAAGGAAGGAAGGAAGGAAGGAAGAAAGAAAAAAAGAAAGAAAGAAAGAAAGAAAGAAAGAAAAAGGAAGGAAGGAAGGGAGGAAGGAAGGGAGGAAGGAAGGGAGGGAGGAAGGAAGAGAGAGAGAGAGGGAGAAAGAAACAAAGAAAGAGAAAGAAAGAAAAAGAAAGTTAATAAAATAAAAAAGTATTATTAAAAATAAAAAAATTAAAAAGTAATTAAACAAGAAAAGAAAGAAAGAAGAGAGCAACCAAACCAAAAAACAAATCCACCAATGATAACAAGTGCTAAAAACTATAATAAAAACCAAAAAAAAAACAAAAAATGGACAGACCGAACCCAGGACAAATGGTAAATCAAAGCTATGCAGACAAAATCACACACAGAAGCATACACATACAGACTCACAAAAAGAGGGAAAGGAAAAGAATATATCTATGTTGTTGCTCCCAAAGTCCACCACCTCAATTTCAGGATGATTCCTTGTCTATTCAGGTATTCCACAGATGCAGGTACATCAAGTTAACTGTGGAGATTTAATCCACTGCTTCTGAGGCTGCTGGGAAAGATTTCCCTTTCTCTTCTTTGTTCACACAGTTCCCAGGGTTCAGCCTTGGATTTGGACCCGCCTCTGTGTGTGGGTCCCCTGAGGACGTCTGTTCTTTGCTCAGACAGGATGGGGTTAAAGAAGCACTGATTAGGGGGCTCTGGCTCACTCAGGCCGGGGATAGGGAGGGTATGGATGCAGGGCGAGCCTGCAGTGGCAGAGACCGGCGTGACATTGCACCAGCCTGAGGTGCACCGTGCGTTCTCCCGGGGAAGTTGTCCCTGGATCGTGGGACCCTGGCAGTGGCGGACTGCACAGGCTCCCAGGAGGGGAGGTGTGGATAGTGACCTGTGCTTGCACACAGGCTTCTTGGTAGCGGCAGCAGCAGCCTTAGCATTTCATGCCCGTCTCTGGGGTCCGCGCTGATTGCCACGGCTCGCGCCCGTCTCTGGAGCTCATTTAGGCGGCTCTCTGAATCCCCTCTCCTCTCACACCCCGAAACAATGGTCTCTTGCCTCTTAGGCAGGTCCAGAGTTTTTCCCGGACTCCCTCCCGGCTAGCCGTGGCGCACTAGCCCCTTCAGTCTGTGTTCACGCTGCCAACCCCAGTCCTCTCCCTGGGATCCGACCTCCGAAGCCCAAGCCACAGCTCCCAGCCCCTGCCCGCCCCGGCGGGTGAGCAGACAAGCCTCCCGGGCTGGTGAGTGCTGGTCGGCACTGATCCTCTGTGCAGGAATCTCTCCACTTTGCCCTCCGCACCCATGTGGCTGTGCTCTCCTCCGTGGCTCTGAAGCTCCCCCACTCCGCCACCCGCAGTCTCTGCCCGCGAAGGGGCTTCCTAGTGTGTGGAAACCTTTCCTCCTTCACGGCTCACCCCCACTGGTGCAGGTCCTGTCCCTATTCTTTTGTCTCTGTTTTTTCTTTTTTCTTTTGCCCTACCCAGGTACATGGGGAGTTTCTTTCCTTTCGGGAGGTCTGAGGTCTTCTGTCAGCGTTCAGTAGGTGTTCTGTAGGGGTTGTTCAACGTGTAGATGTATTTCTGATGTATTTGTGGGGAGGAAGGTGATCTCCGCATCTTACTCTTCCACCATCTTGAAGGTCTCTCAAGCCTGGAGTCTTAACCACTGGACTGCCAAGGAAGTCCTGAGAAAATGGTTTTCTGAGGGTATTTGACTACAGAGTTTCTGTATCTGATAGATTCCTGTAGATTTTTTTCTGAGTGGAAGGAATGAGAGCAGTGACACAGGGGGCCTAAAATTGGGGTCTATAGAAGTCAGTTCAACCAGTACTTATAAAACATTTATATATAACATTGCACCAAGCACTATAGGCAATAAGATGCATATCTTAAGTAATTGTGCATAAAAGAGGATTTGGAAGGATGAAAAACACAACAATAATATGCATTTTCTTCCTTAATTGAATAGTTAACAAATTTCACTTATTTCATAACTGAAATTAGTGGCATTTGTCAATTATATGTGTCATTATGATTTCTCTAAAGGTAGTATTATGAGATAATTTGAATATTAATACAAATATAGAATTATTTATAAAAATATGTGTGATATGCAGAGCAACATCAGGAACACACTTAGAGTAGCTTTGATGAGTTAGTCACAAGAACTGTGCCCCACATATATCAAAGGATCAGAAATCTGACAGCCTTCCAGAACATCATGACTAGTTAAAAATCAATACATCTAATAAAGATGTTAAAAAAAATTAAATAAATAAAATTTAAAAAGTAAAAATCAATACATATGTTTATTTTTGGCACAGGTCATTTTATTTTATGGCTTTGCTGGTATTTGAAAGCCAATCATAAAGATTTAAGGATATCTCAGTAACTTTGCTGAGAGAGGGGAATATATTAAAGAATTGGATTAAAACAATAGGATTAGAAAATATCTGAACCTAGGAACTCCATGGGAAAAAAATTACCATTTATATTTTAGCCACATGATTTTGTGCAATTTTAAAGATAATCTAGGAATGATTTATAACGTTTCCAATATGTGTTAGCAGTATTTTATTAAGGATAATAAATACTCTAAAGAGATTTCTTACCCTATAGAAAATAAGTATCACTACAAGGAAATCAACCTTAATTATTATTTTTAGGCAAAGTTTCCATATATTATTTCTTTAAAAAAAATAATAAATTTAAAGTTTAGGGGTATAAAGTCTTAGCAGTACAGGGCTTTTTTGTAACTTGAAGTTTCCCCTAAAGCACTCCAGATTTAAAATTCTCCTCTGAGCAAACTCTCTGTGACTGTAACTCTCAGATTAGTGTCACTACTTCAGATGGGAGTTTTTGTTGTATAATTATAAAAGACCACAAATCAAATGAGTTAGAAGGGGAGGGTGGGGGAGGAGGGAATGGGAGTAGGGGTTGAGAAGTAAGGTAAAAAGTTTTAAAGAAACTAAAATGAGAGCTTTCATGGACTCATGATGATAATAAAATGGAATGAATTAAGGAGAATAATGTTCTTAATCATTCTAAAGTTCTTAAAGTATTTTTTAAAGGGAGGTTGGCAGTATTTTCTGGACGGGACAAAATTCACCTAACACAGTGGTTTTCAAGTTTTCACTAGAGCAGTGCAGTGGTTCTCAAAGTGTGGTCTCTGGACCAGCAGCCTCAGCATCCCCTGGGAACTTGCTAGAAATGCGAATTATCAGGTCCAATCCCAGACATACTGAACCAGGAACTCTGGGTGGGACCCAGTAATCAAATGTTAACAAAGTCCTACCGGTGATTCTAATGCTTGAAAGAGGTGGAGAACCAAATTAGTGACACAGCAGCTTTAAGAACTGCCAATGCCCAGGCCGGTCCCAGAACAATTAAATCAGAATCTCTGAGGATAGGGTCTTGGCATCAATATGGTTCACAACACTCCTCAGGTCTTCCAATGTCGGATAGAGAATCACTTCCTTAGAGAGTCCCCCGCAACCAAGAGAAAGGAGTTAATTGGCTGAGCTCCAAATTTAACCCTCCTTCAACAGGATTAATTAAATCTTAAACCGGTTTGTTTTACTTCTTTGTCAATGAAAGATTTTCTTAAAAGAAGTGTGAAACCACAGGCTGGGTACAGTCAGGACTGATTAGTTCTATTTAAATCTTTTAACATCTTTGTCAGTAGATCCAACCTCTGAAGGAATAGGGACCCGAGGCTTAATTTTTGCATGTGCAGAAAGGAGGAGGGGGGATGACCATCCCGACCCATGGAGCACAGTAAGGATACCTCAACAGCCGAGAATATGAAGAAAGGGCAAGGGCTCCAGTGAAGGGGAAGGTAGGAGAGTCCTACAATCAGAATACAGACAGGCCCGGACAAGGGTTTACAACAACAAAAAGCCGGTATGGTGTCAAAGGCAGATCTCACCTGCATCAGTCAGAGTTTACCTGAGGCTACCTTTGTACAGCCAAATAGAGATTAGTCAGACATAAAAATTAGTTATCTCTGAAATTATTCTGCAAAATCGTGGGGAAACTTTTAAAAATTTGCTGACGTTAAATGTACATGCAAATTTCCAGGCACTTATCTCAGCAGATGACACCCAATCATCCCCATTAAAGGTTCTTTGGAATGTGAGATGGGGTAATTGTTTCCCAGAAGGTTGTTCAAGAGACACTGTTTCGCGGGTTTCCCTGGGGAGCTGGCATCAAGAGAAAGAGACAGAAATCCAGGACTGTTTGGCTATTATTTTCTCTTCACCAAGATTTCAAGAAATTGTACGGAAAGTGTAGCAAACATTGTTAAAGGGATTTCCATTCTTCATAAGAAGGATAAACATGCAAAAACTGGGACTAATTTAGTGATTGAATTATTAAAGATGAACGTCGAATATCCTGATTTAAAAGAAATTAGACAGAAATTAGATTAGTTTAACTTTCATTCGAAGACACTTAGTGAGGTAGTTATATATCCCAGTATTTATGCTGTAGCATTGTATCAAATAATTAATAAGATTTTGAAATGTGGTTCAGACATATAAAATACTGCAGATACAAAGAATTAGCATAAAAAATGAAAATGAAAAAGAATAGTTGGGGGTCTCAACAGTATAATCTCATATTTTGAAGATAGCATCAAAATGTGCTTTAGTTTTTCCCTACAACAATAGTTCAAAAACTTTATCTGCCCCAGAGTCACCTGGGACACAGATTGCTGGGCCCTACTCCCAGAGTTTCTGAGGCCCAAAGTCTGGCATGCAGGCTGATTTTGCATTTCTAACAAGTTCTCTGGTGATGCTAATGCTGTTGCTCTGGGCACCACACTTTGAGAAGCACTGATTTAGAATACTGAGTAGATTCCAGCATGTAGAATTTGTTTAAAGTTACATACCATATAAGATTTACAAAGAGATAAAGAATAAGTAAATAAACATACTTGACCTACCACCTAATCTAAGAAATTAAACATTACAATACAGTTGAAATTACCTATAAATCTTTCCAGATTCCATTCCTCTTCCAACTTCAACCCTAGGGGTAATCAATATTCTTCATGTTTAATTGTTATTCTTTGTGGTTTGCAGAGAACTACTGCAAATCAACAAGAAATGGGAAATCTTAAAAAAAAAAAAAAGTAGATGAATAGCTAATTTTCAGAAGAAACCCAAAAGGTCAGCAAATATATGAAGACATGCTCAAACTCAATAATCAGAGGAGAGAGAGAACGGGGGAGGAGCAGGATAAGGGTAGGGATTAAGAGGTACAAGCTACTATGCATAAAATAAATAAGCTACAAGGCTATATTGTACAGCTCAGGGAAATATAGCCATTATTTTATAATAACTTTAAATGAAATATAATCTATAAAAATTTTGAATCACTTTGTTGTTCACCTGAAACTCATATAATATTGTAAATCAACTATACTTCAATTTTTTAAAATTTAAAAATTAAAAAACAAAAAAACATCAAATTGTACCCCTTAAATATACACAATTTTATTTATACCTATTGAGGTATTTTTGTTTCATTTAATTATTTAAAAAAATAGGAATCACACATAGATAACGTACAGTGATTGCTTTTTGAATATATTGAATGGATCCAAACAAAGGTCTTTGTGGGCCCCTTCCTAGAATGCTATTAAAAGAGGTGTGTAAAAAAGATAATCCAATCAGGATGAAAGGTTTACCCACTCCCTCGGGAGTATAAAAGGAGTTGAGAGAGGCGCGAGTGATGCATTCGGCGCCCTGAGAGTGAAGCTACAAGAGTGGACCTTTCTTGGGATAACCAAACCTACACCAAGAGAACAGGCTGGAGAGAGGGTGAGTAGACCCGTGTGTGTAAGGGGGGAAGGTCGGGCTCCCCAGGCCTTAGAAACTGTCAACATTGGTTCTCTCCATGGATGAGATTTGGGGTATAAATGTGGATAGGGAGTTCGCTTTAAAACACATCTATAGTGTTTGATATTTAGAACTATGTGTGTGATTTCTTTTCCTATTAAAAAAGTTTCAGTTTGTGGGACTTCCCTGGTGGTCCAGTGGTTAAGACCCCGGGCTTCCACTGCAGTGAGTGAGGGTTCCATCCCTGGTGGGGGAACTAAGATCTCACATGCTGGGCAGCATGGCCAAAAAACAACAACAACAAAAGTTTCAGGTTATTAAGAAGTAATCTGGATCCTTCATCTCCAGATTACACATAATCATATTTTTTATAGCCCAAATATCAGGAGAACAAATATTTGACATCAGACCTATCCCAGATAATTGGGGGAACTATGGTCACAAAATTTATATTCTGATTATCAAAGGATTATCAAAGTTTGAAACTAGGTCCAATAAGAGCTATGTTATGTAATAATGTAAAGTCTGGTCACTGGCAAGTTTAAAAATCAGTATTTTTCATAATTTAAAAAAATCAATCTGGTAATCAAAAGGTGAACCATAATTTATCTTCTTAATAACCTGAAATCATTTTTGCTCTGGGAATCTAGTTATACATACTTGATCATGATTAGCCGGGTCTTTTTTTTTTTTGTCTGTGCCCTCGAGGTTTGCGGAATCTTTCCCCAACCAGGGATTAAACCCGGGCCCTTGGGCAGTGAAAGCACAGAGTCCTAACCACTGGGCCACCAGGGAATTCCCAACCTGGGTCTTTTTTTAAGAATGTTGATAAGGTTTTTCTCATATATGAAAGCAATACAAGCCACTGTGGATAATTTGGAAGATACAGAAAAGTATAAAATATAAAATAAAATGTCCAAAATCTATACTACTTAAGAAATAGCCACTATATGCATTTTGATGTATTTCTTTCCAGACATTTTCTTTGTATGTACCACAAATATTGTTTCAAAATGAGGATTATGTCATATAAAGTTCATTATCCTTAACATTCCTTCATGACCATGACCTCTTTTCAGTGAATATTCTTGGGAAATATGATATAAATAGTTGCATAGAATTCTTCATACAAAGTTACCAGATTGTATTTAACTGGTCCCCAAAGTTCAAAGTAGTAAGGAAAAGGTATATCTGAGTATATTGAGTAAATTCAAAAAACATTTTTTTTCTTCAGAGATACTACTCAACTTCAAACTACAGTAGACCCTTGAACAATGCAGGGGTTGGGGTGCCGACCCTCCTCACAGTCGAAAATCCACCCATAACTTGTAGTCAGCCCTATGTCCCCACAGTCCCTCCATATCCGCAGTTCCAAATCCAGTTTCAAACAACCTTAGATCATATGGCACTATAGTATTTACTATTTAAAAAATCCATGAATAAGTGGACCTGCACAGTTCAAACCTGTGTTGTTCAAGGGTCAACTCCACATATTTTGCTTAATCAAGTAAGTCCCCAGTAATCGTGTTATAAGACAGTGAATGGAGCCTTTTGAAGATATCAAAGCTTTACTGTAAAAGGCACTTCTTGGTTACTCAAGTTTGAATAAAATCTGGTAATAGAATGTTTGTGAATGTGGTGTGTGAAAACCCAGAGTTTCGGTCCCCATGCTCCATAGTGAAAGCCAAAGGTCAATGTACTTCCTCTTTGATGAATAACCAATTCCATGGGTGGCCTAAAGAGAGAATTCTTATTGGCTAAGACAGGTTAATGAGATTCGGCTTGGAATCCTGTAGTGGTGTAGCTACTTTAGTGCTACAGTGTAGCTAGATCTTCTCTGGCCATTAGCACATATTTCTATCTTCATGCCCCCAACAAAAGCATCTCAGCTAAGGAATGTATAGTTTACTGGTGATTGATTGACTGCATTATCTCTGATTAGATCAGGGGATAGGAATTCCGGTGTCTTTGTGTATAAGAGCAAGAATTCACACAGGGGTTGTAGGGAAGGGGAAAGGAAGAGGAAATGATGGTATGAACAGCTAAAAAAAACTTTTGCCCAGTTTGAGAGTGTAATTGTAATGGGGTACAATTAAGTTACTTGACTCAGGTTATTTAAAAGGTAATGGTTACAGTTCTTTAAAGCAGAAAATAAGAATAATAGGGCATCAAAGTTAGTGATGTCATATCAGTTGGCATTATTTAAGAGACTTACAAGCACAACTGAAAATTCCCAGTTATCAGTCTAGAAATATTCATAGACATAGACTATACTTTTTTTTTTGGTAATTAAGTAATTTAAATTTTAAAATAGCAAAATATTGGAAGCACAAATATTCAGATTAACAGATGGTAAACTCCTCTCAGCAGAGACAACAAAAAAAGATTTTACAATTCTTCTCACCAGAAGTGTATTTAGTTACAATTCAGTCTTGCAGTCTTTTTTTTTCAAGCACTCTTCATTACAGTAGAATTTTTCTCTATTCTTGTCAAGTTTCAGATCCCTCTGGAAAATTTCAACCAATATGAAAAGCATTCATGTTTTTTCATCCAATTATCATAATACTGGGAGTATTTGGTTCAAACCTTGGGACCAGAAATTCTTCTACTCTTTCTTCCAAACTCTAGTTCCTCCTTAGGAAGACTCTTTACTTTCACTCCCACATTCCAACCCAGGCAGATTTAGGCATCACTTCTCAGGGTTCCCATAGCACCCAGCAGAAAACATCTGTTATACATTTTATCTTGCTGTACTGTAACTGTTTACACAGGGATCACTTTTGAGGACAACATCTTTTTCACAATTGTATACCAACCACACCCCCATCTCTTAGACCAGTGCCAGTGCATAGTAAATGCTCACAGAAATTTTTATCAGACCCATCCAAGGAGAAGATTACTCCCGCCCAGGCAACATGGGCAGTTCTGAAACATATGGTATGGTTTCTGCACATATTTACCTGTGGCTGATGTCAGAACGGAGCCAAGCAAAGCAGCAATTGTTCCAGGTATTCGTAGAAACCTCAAACTTCCATTTCTTTTCATCTTTCCACTCCCAGAACAATTGCTGTTCATTTCTAGTAATAGAAGATTAGTGCTAACTGACCCTCCTTTCTTCAAAGGAGAACATAGTTGGCTCAGCAAAGAAAGTGGGCTCCATAGAGCTTAGAAGCTCTCAGAGGCTGCCCTGAGACAGGTGGAAGTACAGGTGTGACTCACCATGGCAACCATCTCCATCATTTGAGCATTGAGTCAGATGTCACAGTAAAGACAAGGACCTTGGAAGAGTTCACTGGAAATCAGAGAATTTAAGAATTCGATCTTTTTGTCATGTCATTAGAGTATGTTTAGACCTATAGGAAGTAAAATCCTTGAAGTTGTGTCCCCCTCTCTCTTATCTCTTCAGATACCTATTTCTATAAGTGGCATGGGGCCTCAGTTACCAGAAATATTATTACTGCTGCTATAGCTGCTACTGCAATCACAATTCTTGGACCCACGAAGAGTTTTGTGTGCCCCACTGCACTAGAAATAGATGATTTTGTCTTCTTGTGTGACATACTACCAAAGGCATGCTTTCACTCTGCCTAGCTAATGATGAGCTACCTTAGAGCAGCAGCTAGTGGGAGCTTTTAGCATTCACAGACCCCAACTTGTGAATCAGAATCGCCCGAGGCGCCTCTAAAGAGTTTGGGAGCCACAGCCTCAGAGGAGATTGGAGCATTTATTTAACCTGTGGATCCTGATTTTATGAGAGGAATGAGTCTGGGAGCAGTTTTCAATTTTGACTAGCTTAGTTACTAAGTGTGTTTCAACCTCTCCTTATGGAAGATGGGGTAGCCAACTCTCCTCCCAAAGCCTTGTTAAGAGTCGGTAAGAGATGCAATCAGATAATACAAAGGAAATCATTTGGGAGTTAAATTACATGGAAATGCAAGTTATGTTCCCGTTAGGAGGACTTCCCCTTGGCTCTGAGATGACTTTGCCACATTCTGTGAGCACTTGATGAGTCACTTATCCTCTCCAGGGCTCTGCTCCCTGAGGTATAATTGGATGATCTTTCAGGCCTTTCCAGTTCCATCTTTACATGGCTCTAAAATTCTCTCATCTTCTTATATTTGGAAACACTCCATCCTCCAACCCCTTACTGTATTTGCTGCCTCACATCATTCTAACAGCTTCTGAATCTCAGCTACTCCAAAAAAGGCACACAGATATAGACACTTTACAATATCCTTATACAATAACCATGGCAGACAGAGAGGTTGGGCCGTGTAGATAGAGTGCTTTAAAAAGATAAAAATCCCCTTAAAAATGAAAGATTGTTATGTAGAATCAAGGGATCCAAGAATAGAACAATAACTAAGAACCTTGAAGGGCCATATTTAATGATTCCATAATCATAAATTGTGTGCATAAATGCAGGATAAAACCCTAAATAGGATGCAACTACCACAAGATGTTTGCCACCCTGAATTAAGCCCTAAATGTACAGTAGCCACCTGCCAGGATTTTCCCCTCTCAAAAAGGATTTAATTGAAGAACTATTACAAAGATTGTAAAATTGGCTTCCCTGGTGGCGCAGTGGTTGAGAATCTGCCTGCTAATGCAGGGGACACGGGTTCGAGCCCTGGTCTGGGAAGATCCCACATGCCGCGGAGCAACTAGGCCCGTGAGCCACAACTGCTGAGCCTGCGCGTCTGGAGCCTGTGCCCCGCAACGGGAAGGGGCCGCGATAGTGAAAGGCCCGCGCACCGCGATGAAGAGCGGTCCCCGCACCGCGATGAAGAGTGGCCCCCACTTGCCGCAACTAGAGAAAGCCCTCGCACGAACTGAAGACCCAACACAGTCAAAAAAAAAAAAAAAAAAAAAAAAAAAAGATTGTAAAATCTGTTCTTAAATAATTATCATTACCACTGATCAGTCAGCACCTTCAGTGTATACGGAGCCAACAGAACACATGCCATACTCTTCTCAATTAAAATTTAATATTAATTAGCATTTCTTTGGTACAATATACAAAACAAAGACAAAGGAAAATTTTTCCTTAAATTTTCAAAAAGTTAATCCAGTCTTCAAGTACACATTTTTGCAAATCTAAAAGTTTAATCACACTAATACAACACCTTAAAAATATTATAATATACTTGCTTTAGGTGTGCCATGTTAAGTATTTTCTCAGAGCGTGGCTTCTGTCCGCCTTATAGTACACAGAAGGGAGGGTGACACCAGAGGGGAAGTCTAGAATTCTTTGTGCAAAGGCTCTGCCAAAGAGATCAGCATGTCACTATCACTTTAGGTGAATCTGTTCTAGATCAATAATTTATTTCTGAGTCACTGATACTAGTTGTGAGTTCTTTTGTCTTGTTATTCATTTCAAGGAATAAAAGGTAAGATTATTCCTAATAGTAATGTAAAAGTTAGTTATTAATACTCTTTTAGGAAAAATGCTCAAATACAGCAACAACAACCAAAAAAAGATAGTAAACAATCTGCCTTTGATACTCTCCAAGATAAGCCAGCCTGTTATCATGACTTTCTTGATTTCACCTTCTAATCTTTGTCTGCTGCTAGATCCTATTTCTTGGTTCTGTGTCCTACCAAACACCAGCACTGTCCTCTAAACATCCTTAAATAAAGCATGAAACAATAATACCACAAAATATGCTAGTTGCTCATTAAATACCTACTATGTGCCAAGTACTGTGTTAGGCACAGGGAAATTAATAGGACCTGGCCTCTGCCTTGGAAAGCTTCATGGGGTATGAGGGAGACAGATGGAGTTTACAAAAATGCTTATCATAATGCAATGAATGCTTCATTAGAGGTATGCACAAGAAACTATGTAAGCATGGGGAATGGAGTACCTAATTGATGTAGTGGCCAGGAAAACTTCATAAGAGAATTAATTGTAGAGTTTTGGGGGAAGTAGAAAGAGAACTTTCTAGGTAAAAGGAATTGCAGACCATAGAGGTCTGAGAAAGCATGGCAAATATTTTGGAAACCACAAGTGGTTTCAAAGACTAGAAGAGTAACAGTAGTGCAGGAAGCAGGGCTGGGAAGGCAAAGGCATCATTTGGAGGGTCTTAAATGTCTTGCTAATTTGGACTTTCTAAAAGTTAATAGAGGGCCACTGGAGGCTTTTAAGTAGGAGAATGACAAGATCAGATTTGCATTTTTTCTAAAGACACTGAATTTTTTTAAAATACAGGATGGATTAGATGGAGACAAGACTAGAAGTCATGGAATCCAGCTATTTCAGTACAACTTAGTAAATATTGTTAAAGGGATGAATGAAGGAATGAAAGAAGGGTGAACTAATGAAGGAAGGAAGGAAGACTGACAGTAAAAAGTGGAGGGAGAGGGACACTTCCTGAGATTTTTAATAGATAGACTCAATCAGACAGAAGGGAAGGGAGGATGCTAGTATGGCTGCCAGGTTTCTGGCTGGGGCGTCTGAGGGCCAGAGACGGGAGTCACTGGCATCAGGACAACAAAAGTATGAACTGGTCTCATGGGGAAGGGAGGAGATTATCGGCTCAGCTTTGACCATGAGGTATGAGGTACTTGGAGTTTACACCATGGAAATATATATTTCTGGAACTCAGGCGAGAAGTCTTTACTGGAAGCACAGGGAATGTTAGGAAGTTGAAACCAAAGAAATCTTCTAAACGACTCTGAGACTGTAGAGTGTAAGAGTATAGCAGAGAAGAAATAAGAAATATCCTTAAAAATACCAACAACTGGAGGACAGGAAGACAGAGGGAGACAAGCCAGGAGCCCCCAGAGGGGTAGACGAAGCAAGAGAGTTTCAAGAAGGAAATAAAGAATGAGTTTCTTCGTCTGCCAAGTAGGTTGTCAGATAATGCTCATAAAGCGTTTATCACAAAGTCTGCCCATAGAGCAGGATGATGGGCTTTGGATAGGACATGTCCAAGGCAGTAAGACTCTATGGCAGTGTGGAGGATAGATGATATTGCTCAGCTCTCTTCCCTTTCTCATTGGAAAGAACACTGGAGAGAGGAGTCATTGATCATTGATATTCATGATGTCCATTAGTGGGGAATTAACTAGTTCAATTTCATCAAAATCAATTCATAATTATAAATAACATGCTCATGAAGAAAAATATTCTGTAACTATAAATACTCCTGTTAGAAATTTTTAAAGCCATTTAAAATCAATTAAAAGGATCATGATGACACTTGTAGACAGCGGGGACTTACATGGAGTTATTTTGGGAAGCAGTAGTGCATAAGACTATTTGACAGAGTTCCATTTCCACCATTACTTGTAAAAACAGTGAATTTACTTTACACAATGAACACTAAATATAAGAAGGGCTTAAATAGCAGTAAAAAGCAATTTGGATTTAAAAATGAATTTCCCAAAGACTATAAAAACAGTCTATAAGTTTGTTGTCAACCTATTTTTCCTGGCTGTCATCTGATGTTGTGAACAACATTTTCAGTTTCCTTTTTAGCTCTGTGGAAGTGTGCTACAGTAACTCTAAATTGTCCTGACAGGCGCACACCAATATATCAACAAAAGCATGTTCATATATTTGTAAAACCACAATCATAGTTCTTATTTAAAGCTTATCAAAGGAAGCTGAGAAACCCTATGAATGGTTTCTTTCCTCCTGATGACAGCAACCCAGGATGGACAGACTAGGAATAATTAATATTGTAAAAGATCATGGAGTGGCCTCATGCATGAAAGACTAAAGGAAGGTACCTGTAGCAATTCTTTTCATAATGTAACTAATCAATTTCCATAGTTTTCAGCAGTATTTCTTAATAAAAATGAATTACATGAAAATGAAATTTTTCAAAACTTAAAAATACAAGCCTAATTTATAAATTTAATTCAATAAACATAAAATTACCCTATCAAATTGCTATAAAAGTTCTTAATGTCCTGCTCTCAATTTCTATACTTATCTCTTCTCAGACCAGCAACAGTTTGTAGGTTGGTTGGTACTAGTTCACAGGCTAAATCTGAATAGCACTGGCCTAGAGAACAATTTCTCTTGAAATATTCATGAGAATGAGAAGGGAGGATGGAGTTTCAGTAATTTACTACATAATCATATTTTGTGATTCACTTTTACTAAACTCATAGAAGATGACATATAGGCCAGAATGCGAGAACAACCAGCATGGTCACTGTATACAGATTCAGTGCCTCTTCCCTAGGCAGTGCTGGACAAACACGGACAACCCTCAGATCTTTAGGCTTTACTCTTCGATGTACCTGTCGTCATCTTCCTTCAGTTCTCATAGTCTGCCTCCACACAGGTATAATAAAACTGATTTAATTTCCACTTACAATCACATTCCAGTTCACCTTCTCTTAGATGATACCAAAGTTACCTTGACTCAAGTTTTAGATGTTTCCAAATGTTAGCCACACATTTTTAGGCAATCTTTTGATTTATAACCACAGATATGGTATGTAAACACCCTCATTGTGGCAGAGTTCCTGGCTTAATTCTCTGAAGACAATTTTTTTTTAACATCTTTATTGGAGTATAATTGCTTTACAATGGTGTGTTAGCTTCTGCTTTATAACGAAGTGAATCAGTTATACATATATATATGTTCCCATATCTCTTCCCTCTTGCATCTCCCTCCCTCCCACCCTCCCTATCCCACCCCTCTAGGTGGTCACAAACCACCGAGCTGATCTCCCTGTGCTATGCGGTTGCTTCCCACTAGCTATCTATTTTACATTTGGTAGTGTATATATGTCCATGCCACTCTCTCACTTTGTCACAGCTTACCCTTCTCCCTCCCCATATCCTCAAGTCCAGTCTCTAGCAGGTCTGCGTCTTTATTCCCATCTTACTCCTAGGTTCTTCATGCCCTTTTTTTTTTTTTTCCTTAGATTCCATATATATGTGTTAGCATACGGTATTTGTTTTTCTCTTTCTGACTTACTTCACTCTGTATGACAGACTCTAGGTCTATCCACCTCACTACAAATAACTCAATTTCGTTTCTTTTTATGGCTGAGTAATATTCCATTTTATATATGTGCCACATCTTCTTTATCCATTCATCTGTTGATGGACACTTAGGTTGCTTCCATGTCCTGGCTATTGTAAATAGAGCTGCAATGAACATTTTGGTACGTGATTCTTTTTGAATTATGGTTTTCTCAGGGTATATGCCCAGTATTAGGATTGCTTGGTTGTATGGTAATTCTATTTTTAGTTTTTTAAGGAACCTCCATACTGTTCTCCATAGTGGCTGTATCAATTTACATTCCCACCAACAGAGCAGAAGTGTTCCCTTTTCTCTGAAGACAATTTTTTAAAGCAAAAAAGAAAATGGCAAATGGAGATTTCCTTTTATTTCAAGTTCTCAGGGATCTTCAGAACTTGGGCATTACATTCCTACATGTGATGGCAAATAGATCCACCTTAAAAGTAAATTATAATGGGATTAATTCTCTGGAAACATGGACTCAACAAGATGGTTGTGATGTTCTGACAGCTGGAGTGAGGTTAGGGTAACCTGGTGCCACCATCTCTGTGGCAGAGATTATAAGAAGGCCACAGACCTATCTGAACAACCTCTTCTGGGACAAATTCTAACTCCCCACTTAAATCTGCCACACAAATACCCCTTCCTCTACTTCTAAACAGTCATCATACAATTAAATGTTTCAAATATCTTCCATGTAAATAACATTCCAGACATTCATTTTCTGAAAATGTTACCTGAAATTCTGAAAATATTAGGAATATGGGATATGACTTAAATCCTCCAAGTGCTCATTTGATATTCCCCACTCCCAATGACAAGGGTAGCAGTTTTGGAAAGAAATTAGAAAATATAGAAATTTGTAAAGAAAAAAATCATTCATCACATCACCCAATGACACCCACAAAGCACTTAAATGTCAGTTACAACAATGTTGACATTTACGTTTAATTCTAAGTTCAAGAAAAAATGCAAATGTGTTTAGCACAGATTGGAAAACAATAAGAGCATAATAAATTTTAGCTTTTCCGACTAATATAGTTATCAGGACTTTGATTGTTCTATGAAAACTTAAATATACAACTGTTAGGCATTCCCACTCCTATATATTCCTGAAATCCTCAGAAATAGTGCCTTTCTCCAAGCATAATTTGAGGACCTTTGTTTCTTTTATGCTTCTGGTGTATCCCTTACATACATATTGCTCATGAAAATGGTCATGTGAATTATGAAACTTCATGTCAGTTTGCCTACAATATTCAGCACCATAGCATAAAATAGGCTGATAATAATGGCCGTATATCTTTGTTTGGACACGGACAACAAATTTGGGAAGCTGTAGGACATGCTGTGATTCAAGCCTTCTCAATTCTGTTTCTACCTCTCTGATCTACTCACTTCTCTCCATTTCCACGGTCTCATCACAGGCAACCCTGTAGCTGTCCGCCATTCAGCAAGGCAGGAAACCTCAAGTCTTTCATCGCATCACACCAACTCCACTCTGTGGCTCCCTCCAATCCATCCTCCACAGAATAGGAAAAGTGATTTTCTTAAAACATCTATTTCCTGTTAGGCAGCTGTGGCTCATTGCCCTTAAAATAAAATCCAAACACGTACCATGGCCTACGAGGTCGCTGAATGATCCAGCCCCTGCCGGATCTGCAGGCTGACTCCTGCCTCTGTTCCCTTTCCTTATTTTGCTGCAGCCCCTCAAGTCTTTCATCTCCTTGAGCACAGCCAAACTCTTCCCACCTTGGGTATTTGTCCTGTCATTTCCTCCACCAAGAAACTCTCTCCTCTCCTCCTCCTCCTCTTTCTGCCATTCATTCTTGTCCTTTAGGTCTGGGCTTCCTGGGAGACACTGCCCCTTGACTTCCCTCTCTGAAGTAACTACCCCAGCTATTCTGTTTACCGCCTTCATAGCACACATTACAACTTATATATTCTTTGCTTAGTTACTTTTTACTGTCCCTTTCCTCATCTGTATATAAATTCCATTGGAGGTAGAAACAGTGTTTATGCTGTGCATCATAAGACAGCAGAGCGCCTGGCATAGGCTAGGCATTTAACAAGTGTTGAGGAGCGAGGGAGGGTGGATAGCCAAAGCTATGGGGGTAAGTGAAAACCCCAGAGTGCACACAGAGCAGGGCCAGGCAGCCCTAGAACAAAACCCCAGTGAACACCATTGTTAAAGGGATTGAGAAAGAACTAAAAGGGGCCTGCAAATAAATCTTAGGAAGACTGGGAAGAGGATGCCCAAAAGGATTTCAGGAGGGACAGTAACCTGGTCACATCCAAACAAATATTGATTATCTACTGTATTAATGTGTCAAAGGACTCCAGAAATACATGATATGACAACTGTCTTAAGTAGAAGAAATTCTGAAATGCTTCTACACTTTTTTCTTATTCAGTATCTTCTGGTGATGAAACAAGCTATAGAAATACACTAAGATAGCAATGTTTCCTGAACATGTCCAGTTAAAAAACAAATTTGTGATAGAGTAGGGAAGAGACATGACTACTGCAGCTTTCTGTTAAATAAATGTTATTATGCTTGGCAGAACCTGTTCAAGAACACTGCTCCTTATGTAAGGCTGACCCTAGTAAGGCTGCTTGGGTCAGTGTCTGTCTGGATTCTGCAGCCTAAATGCCAACTCTGTAAATTAAACCTGTCAAGTGACAGTTTTGCCATAGCACGCATAACAAACCTTTGACATTTATTGATACTCCATTCCCTTTCTCTGGCCAGATTAAGTTCTCCTTTCCTAAGCTATTTTTGCCTCGCTTCAGACTGTGGCATAATTCAACATGTTCCTAACAATTTCATGGAGACTGTGGCCCTCCTGATTTCCAATTCCCAAATTATTTTCTAACGTGAAAACACAGTTTCATCTGACTTGAAGACTTACCTAAGCAATTTTTGGGCTTGTATTCAAGTTGATTAAACTTAGACATAAAAAGTAAAGGGACAGAAAATTGACATAACAGAGATTTACTAAACAGAATTGTTTCTTAAAATAGTTTTTAAAGGTTTTTCGAAAACTGCCTTAAGTCAGTTTTACAGAGAAAGATTACCTCTAATGATTGGGTTTGATGACTTAATAAAATGTTTATTTCTGATCCAACAGGATTCTTTTATCTAAAGATATTTACATCTTTAGCACCCACTGGGTAGGTGACTGACAGTTACTATGTCTGACTGAGTCAAAACACAATAGCCCAAGTACAGGTACTGATTGGCCTACGGACTTTGACTGGCTTGTGACAAGCTTAATTGCTTGTTGGAGATTGCTGTGTCTAAAATTCACATAGAAATGATGATGTAGCACTGTTGTTTGATTTTTATTATTCATCAAAAGGATAAACTGATATCCTTATCCCAAGAAAAAAACATTGTACTTACCTATGGGAACAGATGTTAGCGAGACTTACTGTGGTGATTATTTGTGAAACACACAAATGTCGAATCATTATGTCAGACACCTGAAGCTAATATAATGTTATATGTCAATTACATACCTCAATTAAAAAGTAATAAATACACAAAAATATGTGGCTATTTAAAAAAGACGATAAAACTTTAAATCAGTAACTTAGGGAAAGAAAACTAAGTCATTTTTTAACATAGAGCATGCTTTAGTTTTAAACAACATTCATGCACTGAAAATTATATGTTCACAGAAATTTAAGTATACTCTCCATTTTAAATATTTTTTAAAAACTTATTTTTGGCTGCGTTGGGTCTTTGTTGCTGCACGCGGGCTTTCTCTAGTTGTGGCGAGCGGGGGTTACTCTTCATTGCAGTGTGTGGGCTCTAGGCATGCGGGCTTCAGTAGTTGTGGCACGTGGGCTCAGTAGCTGTGGCACACAGGCTCAGTAGTTGTGGTGCATAGGCTTAGTTGCTCCATGGCATGTGGGATCTTCCCGGACCAGGGCTCGAACCCGTGTCCCCTGCATTGGCAGGCGGATTCTCAACCACTGCGCCACCAGGGAAGCCCTCCATTTTAAACTTTTTTTTAACAAATCACACATGAAGATTCATTTTAGATAAAAAATAGGCTGCTATATAACAGCAAAAGGAAAATAAACTGTTACAATGTTGATAGTAGCCATGGTTGTATCCCTGAGTTTTCAGGACACTTTTTACGTTTGGGGCTATACTGCACTTAAGATCACCCTCCCCACTATTATCCAGACACCCACTGGGGTATTTGCCTCTATTTAGTACACCTGGCACATCATTATACCTTGCAATCTAGTATTTCTTTTCTGGGTTGTTACTGTCACATTTGATCTTTCTATCACTGCAATGGTAATACTCTTGCTTTATTAAAATTGTTTTTATCAGACTTCCTCATGGTCTCAACCTAAACTTCATGGCCCTAATAAGTCTGAGAAGATAGAAAGGGTTGAAATCCTCCATTCCTCTTATATGTCTGGTATAAGTGGAATCATTCAATGTTTACTAGATCTGCCATCCTATAAAGATTTCTCTGCTTGCTCTTCGTCATCAGTTTTCGCTGATCTGTAGTCTCCTGCAGTGCTTCATCTTCCAAAAGGATTTTCCTCATAATGCTCTTACAGTAGTCTCCTTTACCTCCCAACTGTGGGCTTTTGAATTTTGAATATGCTGATGAAAAGTCCTGCCTACCATGATGAACTCAAGGACACATGTTTTGCTGAGAAAAGTTAACTGCTATCTGGGCATTTTGTTTAGCTGGAAAAGAAGTCTTCCATCTTAGGGCTTCTTTCTGGAGCATTGCCGTTTCAGAAGTGTTTCCTTACTTCTGGATGTCTGGACCACTATTTGCAAGCTTGTTGGCTCAGTCTGAACCCTCTGCTTCAACAAGTTCGGATGCTGATGCTCTAAGTGCAGATCTATAGAGGTTAGAGAGTCCCCTGACCCCAGGAGCCTCCTAACCAGTGATGGGATGGACCACTGTTTTCTAAGAAGCAGCAGCTTAAAACTATTGGGCTCCACAGGGCACACACGCTCAGCAGTGAACCACAATACCACATGACACACATATAAACACGGCAGCTGCCCGAGTCGCAGACCCATGACAACCCTGAGAGAATTCAGTGGGCTGGGCAGCAAGACCACGTTTATATCTTGTTGAAAGTGTGTCCTTTCTCTTAATAGCAAAAGCGCTATCTAGTTTTTCATCCTTGACTGTCTTTTCCAAGTAGAGCAATGTGGAACGGCATCTGAGAGGCTAAGACGCGCCCCCTCCCCCCGCCCCTCCCCCTCCCCCCCCCCCCCCCGAAGCTGATTGGTCCACTTGGGAGCTTGAGCCCAGCTTTGAGAGCTTGATGAGCAACAGCTCACAGGACATTTCATGTCAGCACTGCTTGTGATCATTACGGGATCTGGCTCACAAGCCTCACAACTTGTGTCTCAAGTTCTACAAGAAAACTGGCTAATACTGATTTGGCTCTGCTTAGCTGAACTTCTATCTCGTCCCACCAAACGCATTTTTTGAAAAGCTTTCACTCTTCCAACTAGCATCACTGTGCTGACAAACTTTTGGCGTGAGAGCAGCTGACTGAACACGGGTTTTTTTTAAACTACACTATTGTAGATGTTGGCCAAGCATTTTATTTATTATGGTGTTGACTGTTCCCATGATACGTCGCCAATATTTTCTCCCCATGGGCCATTAAATATTTTAACTTTGTCAAGAGCCTTTTGCCGTATCAAAGTTTTAAACTTTTATGTAATGAAGGGGCATCATATATTTCTCAAGCTCTTTGGTTTTCCTTGACTTAGATGGATTCAAGAGTTTCCAAGGCAAGCAATTTCCTTAAGATGAAGGTGATTTGACTTTTATTCCCGTAAAAGCCTTCCTGACCCAACTCTTTTTTGAAAGCGCTAACTTTGTTTACAGAGTATGACGTTTATAAAGAAGTTGAATAACTATGCAAGCACAGTCTCTAAGTAGAAGTTCTAATAAATCCTAAAATGCTGTACTACACTGACCAAGGAAACAATGTGATCCCTAAAGCCCTCTCCAACCTATGCTCAGTGCAAACAGCAAACAAAAGGCCTCAGTGTTAGTAGAAAGCCGAGTTCTTCAGAGCAGGTAAAACTTCTGTTTACTCCTTCCAGAGAGCAGAAGAGAAAGAGTTTTCAGACTAGAAATGACAGAGTTGCCCTTGTGTAACACAGAACAACCGTGATAAGCTTTACTTGTTAAGGGCCTAAATAACGAAAGACAGTGGGACGGTTCTGAAAAGGAACAAAAAGGGAAACCGCCAGCTGAGACGCAAAGAGTTCCATCGGTCCTTGACCAAGTCGAAGGCTCTTACAATTTTTAAAACGCTGCCTAACCTTCCCTCACCCGTGACAACGCATCCAGGGCGCCGCAGCACAGAGGCTGCGTGGGACTCCGCGACGCCACGCTTGAGCCGGCCGCAGCTGCCCGCGTGCGGGGCACGAAGGCGTGCCCAAGAGAGGCCGCGGGCGGCAGAGCGCTCCGGCCGAGCCTCGCGATGCCCTCCCGCCTTCCGCTGGATGTTCGCCGAAAGAAGACCTCCCCGCTCGTACGTGCCCGCAACTGCGCTCGCGCGGTCCGGGCCCGGGGCCCAGGCACCCCAGGGGTCGTCGCCCGGCAGCCGCAGGGCCGCAGAAACATTTATTTGATGACGGGGATCGCAAGGCGCAGGTGCCACGGTAAACCGCAGGCAAAGCCGACCGCGGTCTGACCTACGGCAGAAGGAAGCAGGGCCGGGACTGAGACCCGGTTCCGGCTCCGAGGTTCCGGTTTATCAGGCGAGGCCAACTCCAGGCCTGGCCTGGTGACGAGAGCGCACGCACTCGTCGGGGTTTTAAGGAGGAAGTGCGGCACCTCCTCCCTCTCCCGGCCCTTCCCCCTCCCCTCCCTGTCCCTCCTCCGCCACTTCCCGCCCCCGCCGGGTGGCGCTCCGACTGCAGCGCGGTGCCATTCATCAACCGGTTCACACCGGCAGCCGCCGCCGCTCCGTGACGTCCGCGGGGCGGGCCTCCGCCCCCGCTCGTCGGCGCGCGACCTGGGGCCCGGCTGCGATTGGTGGCCTGGGGGCGCACGTCAGGCGCGCTATAAATGGGAGGGCTTGTGACGCAAGGGCGCCTCGGCGCGCGTATTGGCCCCCTGGACTGAGGGCCGGTGAGGCTGCGCGCCCTTCTCGGAGCCGCTCGCTGTAGACCGAGTCCGGTTCCCCAGCCGCAGCCGCCGTCACCGCCGCCCGCGAAGCCGCCTACGCCGCCGCCGCCTCCGCCCCGCGACGACCGCCGCCGCCCCTGCCCTGCCGCCGCCGCCTCGGGACCGGCTGTATGATTAGGCCACAATCTTCAATGAGTAGACATATTCCTGTGAGTACCCGCGCCCCGCGCCGCCGCCTTTGTTCGGAACCCGGCGCCCGCCCGCGTCCCGGCCCGAGTCCTGGCGGTCCTGGCGGCGGGGGCGCCGGGGGCCGAGCCCGGGGCGCTGGGCGGGGCGCCCGGCGGCGCGGCGGCCCAGAAGCCGCTTTATGGCCGCTTCTTCGCCCCGGCGTCCTGCGGGCCCGGCCGGCGCCCGGAGGCCCCTTTGTTTGCCGCGGGGCCCTGGGATCGGGGACGTGGCCCGGGTGGGGCGCGGGCTGCGCGTCACTGTGGCGGGCGCGCCCCCAGCCCCGGCGGGCGGGAGAGGCGGCTATGCGCGGGCTGGGCAGGGCTCTCCGGCGCGGGGTCGGCGGGACTGGGCCTGTGGGCCACCGTGCGCTCCGCGGCCGCCACCGGCGCTCGGACAAAATGGCCTCGGCGCCGCACTGAAGGTGCGGCGCGAACCCGTGACCCGGGCCGGCGCGGCCTCGCCAGGTAAGCCGGCCGCCGCGGGGGGCGCGCCCCGCCCCCGGGCCGCGGGAGCGAGTCCAGGCTTGTCCTGCGCCGGGGCGGGCTGGGCCGGCGGCGTCTTGCGATCGCGGGCTCTTGGGCTGCGCCTGAGTGTCCCCTGGCGCGCCGTGGGCTTGCCTTCTGTGGACTTGTGGCGCCGTGGCGAGCCACACCCACGGCTGTGAGGCTGCGCTTGTGCCCGTGGAACCCGCTACCGTTCCCAGCGCGTGAGCTTGTTGCGCCGTAGCTGGCGCCGTGGGCTTGCTTGAGATCCAGATTGTGAGCCACTACTTCCTGGTACTTTCTCTCTCTTTTTTTTTTGGCCTCACCGAGCCGCTTTTCTGGGATCTTAGTTCTCCGAGCAGGCATCGAACCCGGGCCTTGGGCCCTGAGAGCGAGGAGTCCTAAGCCCTGGGCGGCCAGGGAAGTCCCATCCTGTCGCTCATCCTGTCGTATGAGTTTTGTTTGATGACAGTAGAAAAGTTGGAGACCGGAAAACCAGATCATTCCCAGGAGTGAGCAGTATTTTACACATGCTCTATTCCGGGTGCGTTATCTAAAGCACAAGTAGATACGGGACAGACTGGGTAACGAACCGTTGGACGCAACAGAGATGTGTTGCTTGGACTCTGCAGTGGGACAGATCGGCTTAGGCTTCTTAACAGAAGTTGGTCCCCATGCCCCCGTGTGTGTTATTGCGGTTATATGCAGTGGGAGGGGAACAATTCCCTCGTATTTCCAGACTTCCTATCATGGATGGTTTTTCCTGGGGCAGAGAAATGGGGACTAGGGGAGTGTCTCGGGCAGAAGAGAAAGATGTTAGGTATTAGTGGTCATTTCTGCGCTTGTGGAAATCCATTGTCCGTCTGTCCGTCGTCGTCCCGTCCCCCCCCCCCACCCCCCAGCCACTGGGTGCCTGCACTCAGTGAAAATAACCAGGTCACCAAAAGACTTCTTTCTGTATTGCTTTCTGTGCTTTCTCATGAAACCGCTTGCTTGAAAGGGATGGATATGGCCAAACTCAGCTCTAACAGGAATTTCAGCTGTTCAGTATGGAAATCGGTGGTGTGCAATACTGTCTCTTCAGAAATCGGCTTTCAGTTGAAAAAAGGTAGTACGCGGAAATCAGAATACTGAGATAAGAGCCCTTGACCTTAACAGCTTTGCAGATCACTTTAATTCATTGTCATTGGAAAGGCGCCAGAATACACTTTTTATTCTAAGGAAGTAGTGTGTAGGATTTGAAGGGAAAGTATAATTGAAATTATTTCCAGTTACTGCTGTCACACTGTAAACAGAACAAAGTCTTCAGTGGCAATTTAATCACTAATTTTCTTAGCCCAGCTCACAAGTCGATGAAGTAACATCTGAGGGTGGGTTTGAACAAATTTGGATTAATGAAAGTTATCTTGCTTATGGGACACCTATTAAGACATGATTCCTGAGGCTAGTTCCTTTATTTTCACAGAAAAATGAACTGGGTTTTTGACTTAATGTTTTCTGTGATTGGCTAGGTCTTCATACGAATTATTCTTCAAAACTTAGCGTTCTTTTAGAAACTATAACTAGCGTGGGACTCAGTGAAAATGAGACGAGATAGTTTGAATGTAGTTTTTTAAGCCTTTTTTAATGCTTAAATTTAAACTTAAGCATAGTAAACTAAGGGAATCTTTTGATTTCAAAAGATTTTATTTGGTAATTGATCCATGAGAATATCTGTGAAGGGTTTGGAGCAGTGGCTGGCTCTCAGTGCTCTTGTTAACCTGCTATTAATTTTTTTTTTTTTTTTTAGTCCTCTGTTTACTCCCAACCACACAAGCTCCTTGTAAACTACTTGGAAGAAGACTAACGTCAACATCATTGTTTTTCGTGTATATATTATGAAAATATCCTGTGAATATTCATGTAATATTTGATACTAACATAAAATTGATTTAGATCTTTAAGGGGAACTTGGGGAAAATATAATTGGTGGTAGCAGTTACCTTGCTTTTGAGACCTATGAAAGAAATGTAAGGTAATTTACACTATCCCACCACCACCTCACTCTACTTTTTCTTTCAATTAGATTTCAGTTTAAGACAGGATAACTGAAATTTCGGTTTTAAAATACAAAAGACTATTACAATTATGAACGTCTTTTTTATAGTTATAAATGGGAGTTCTGTGTATATGTGTAAGTGTGTGTGTGTGTGTGTGTGCGCGCGCGCGCCCGCTTATGTTTCACATAAGTTGACAACTTGATTTCAAGTTGATTAACTTCCAGAGACTCAGATGAGAAATATCTGTTAAAGGGGAATGATAAGTTAATAGGTTGTTAAGGATCAAATGAAATAGTATATATGGGAGCATTTTGAAAACCAGTTTCGTTTTTTCTTTTAAGAATATATTGACCAATTATTGAATTTTTGTAATACGTAAAAATATTTTGGTAGTTGGAAAAATCAATATAGAAAGTTGTACGTAATAATTTAGAAGAATTTAAAGCAAGTAGCCCGGTTTTAAAAGGAATAATTACTAGCAGAATGTGTGTAAGGGATATTCACCAACTGTAACAATGATATGAGGGGTATTTACTTCAAGTAATCCTCGCTTATTGATTTAATCTGTAATCACCTTGTATTTTGTGGTTCAAGTAAAAGTTTAAAAGGTGGCTTGGGCCCAGATTTGGAAAGATCGTTGTGCACTTAAGTACCGTCAAAGCATAACATGTTCCTTTTAAATTGAAAACAACTTTTTTTCTCTCTCTTTCTCTTAAACAGCAGTTCTGTGGTGTTCTTGGTCACACATTTATGGAGTTTCTGAAGGGCAGTGGAGATTACTGCCAGGCACAGCACGACCTCTATGCAGACAAGTGAACTGTAGAAATTCATTACTACTCCACCAAGAAGCCCCCATAAGAGTGGTGAACCTGGACACAGAGGTGTTGAATTGAAATCCACAGAGCATTTTTCACAAGAGTTCTGACCTGGATGGGGTAAACCTCAGTGCACTTCCTTTCTCTTGCCTCAGTATTACTGGATTGAAGAATTGCTGCTTCTTGTCAGGAGATTCATTTCATTTCCCATTACTCCCAACTTCATACTCAGAAGCACTGAGAATTTCAAGTGGAGTGTATTGAAGTAGACTCAGTTTCTTTGCATCATTTCTGTATTCAGTCTTTTAAATTCTTTCATAACCCTATTGAGTGTTTTTTAACTAAATTAACATGGCTCGAATGAACCGCCCAGCTCCTGTGGAAATCACTTACAAGAACATGAGATTTCTTATTACACACAATCCAACTAATGCGACCTTAAACAAATTTATAGAGGTAAGTTTTGATGCTTTTTAATGTCTCAAACTGATTGTAGTTTAATAGTGGAGCCTTTTATGTAACAAAATATTTCGGAAATTGTGAGGTGTTATGACTACAGTTCCAACCCTCAGAAATATCAGCGTCTTTACGTTAGAGGTGAATTATTTTATACATTTTGAGGAGGACATGTTAGTTTAGATTTATAAGTTAATATCTAGTTCTTCATGCCTCACAGTTTGGTTAATTTAAATGTATATGTGGACAGTATAACAGTATGGCTCTTATCTTACTAGAAATTTGCTGGAGGGAGGCTCCACTTGTGGGTTTTTCACATATTTGCTTATTAGCATAATGACTGATACTATAAACCAGAGTTAGTTTATGTCTTGGCCCCCTGTTGATGCTTAGGATGCAATTATCAGCTACTGATATACTAATTCTATTTCTGGAAGGATTGTAATGCTGAATAATTTACTTGGATGCATACACATTTTATTTTATAAATATCTATAGATAACCAGAAACAGCAAATAGGCCTTCCAGATCATAGAAGTACTTTTATTTTTGATTGTCGTCTCTATATTTTTTAAATGCCAGAAGAATTATAATTAGTAATAATGCATTATGAGTCTTAAAGCCTCTAGTCTTAAATGGTGCGGGGTTTTTACACCGCATTTTTGAGATTTTACTCTCTGAACATACTTTTAAGGCTCTAAACTATACACCGTGCACTGCAAATGAGCAAAAGTTTAAAGAGTTAATATAAGTCAAGTCAGATTGCTTATAGTCATGAGTGATTCCTTTGGTCCTTTGTTCCTGAGTTGCTTCTGATCCTCTTCTGTTAGTGCTTCATCTGGCCAAGGTTACCGTGACTATAGACAACTTCAGTAGATGAAGGGCCATGGGATTTTTTTTTTTTTACTTAAAATTTATTAAAAATATATGATGTTTAACATTCCCTTTCCTTTTAATGCTATTTTAGTATTGTCACTTAAAACAAGACTTGTGACAATAAGACTTAATAAGACCGTGTTAAACATACGTGATTTTCTGTTAACCTGTTAGAGAGGTGATCAAAATGACAAATGGTGAGCAAGAGTGACATGGTTATGAAGACTTCATATGCTTTTTTACATATGTTTTATCCAGGAACTTAAGAAGTATGGAGTTACCACAATAGTAAGAGTATGTGAAGCAACTTACGACACTAGTCTTGTGGAGAAAGAAGGCATCCATGTTCTCGTAAGTGTTTAATGGTTCCCATATGTTCACAGTGCTGTGCTGCCAAAGTTTAGTCAGATAAACCACTGGCTTCAGAAAGCTTAATTGTTGCAAAAGTTGTTGCAAAAGTATACACTGTCTTAAGGTCCAAATACAGGTGAAAGCTGAGCAGAGGTTTGAAGCAATAAAAGATCTTTATAAAGATTCAGCACGTATTTGCATTTCATTGACAGTGGGGTTTCATAAAACATTTGTTTAAACGTTAAAAGAAAATGTTTCTGGCAACATTTGGGTGTTAGAATTTTAGAATTATTATACC
The DNA here is from genome assembly GCF_028023285.1 of Balaenoptera ricei. Lineage (NCBI taxonomy): Eukaryota > Metazoa > Chordata > Mammalia > Artiodactyla > Balaenopteridae > Balaenoptera > Balaenoptera ricei. Next base: position 93,960,282 of record NC_082650.1, on the reverse strand, counting down.
GATTACATTAAAAGTCTAAAATGTGTATTCTTTTGACTTAGGATTGGCCTTTTGATGATGGCGCACCACCATCTAACCAGATTGTTGATGATTGGTTAAGTCTTGTGAAAATTAAGTTTCGTGAAGACCCTGGTTGTTGTATTGCTGTTCATTGTGTTGCGGGCCTTGGGAGGTAAGAGAATTTCTTAAACCCATTTAATGATATTGGTCTTCATTCTACTTAAAGCTTGATTTTGACTCCCATAAAGACGCGGTTGTCAGTTTGTGAATCAGTTTGCTTTGTTAGGTTACTTACTGAGTTAAATTTAAAAGTAGGTGAGTGTAGCAGTAATGTGTTCCAGTACATTTGGAACTGACAGATGCTATCGCTGAAATTTATACTTGCCCATGTGGGCGGAATTACTTAATTGTGTGTTCTAGGTTGTATCCATAGTATTGGGAATCACTGTCCAAGCTCATTGGAAAAAGGATCATGAATTGTCTCTAAGGTGTTTTTGCACTGCATATGGTGAGTTTGTGGCAGGGTTCTTGATCCTGGAGAATCCTGATTCAGTAGGAACTCGTTACACAGCAGTGCCAAAATATACGTGCCCGTAGTTGTAAATTGCTACCACCACCCTCCTCCCCCACTGCCCAGACCATGGCCCTAGGGAGGCTGGCATGAAACTGTGTCACAGTCTCATTGATAATAAAACAAAGCAATTTTTTCCGGAAGATCTTTAAGTGGAAAGTATTTTTCACTGCTTGGAATTTAGAAAATATTGTCCACATGTGTCGAGATTTACCCTCTCCCTTAAATTTTTTCAGGACTGCTCTCCAGTGATACAGGTCTTAATTTCTAGGCTTATTTGTATTAGTTAAGGACATAGTTGTCTTTTTGGTTATAGATTAAAAACCTGGGTTTGACATGAAAATACTGATACTCTATTAATTTAATTTTTAACATAAAGTCCAACATTTTCTATAGGTATTAACGTAGGAAGTGCGGTAAATAATAGTGCTTTCGGATGGGGAAATTTTCAGAGTATTGAATTTTCCAGGATTTGACTTTGAAAAATAATTTACTATAATTCTTACCTTACCAGAGCTCCAGTGCTTGTCGCCCTAGCGTTAATTGAAGGTGGAATGAAATACGAAGATGCAGTACAGTTCATAAGACAGTATGTATTTAATACGTTCTTTCCGTTTGCACTTTTTATTTCCCTGTTGAGTGTTAGCGAATTTAAATATATTACTAGGAAAGCAGTTTGTTTCCAAGAGCCTGTCTGACCATTTTGTTCATTTTTAAGATAGTATTACCACCAGGGAATATCTTACTTGTTTGCATTCCTTGTAGATACTCATATTACAAAGATTCTAATCCAGTAATAATTCTGTAAATTATTGTTTTACTTTAAATTCTTGATTGAATATGTTGCTTGTTTATCTGCCCTTTTATTGAGGTATAGTTAGTTAAAATGCACAGATATCAAAGGTCGATGAATGGACGGTAACAGCCAAATAAAATAACCACTCAGTGCAATATACAGAATATTTTGATCATTTCAGAAAGTGCCCTCATGCTGTTTGTAGTCATCTTCCCAACCACCAGGGGCAATCTCTTTTTGACTCATATTACAGTAAGTTAGTTTTGCCTTTTCTTGGGCTTTATATAAATGAATTGGTAAGTTTGGACTATTTTATAACTACCTCTCAAAAAGATTTAGAAAACTAACTTTTTACAGCCCTTTTCCCGTTTACACATGGATGCTGATCCGTGTTTCTACATTAAGTCACAATGTAATAATCAAAAAATAAATTGCTACAAGAAAGGTGATGATTGCCTCCTATAGAACAGTAAATGTTAATTATAGAGGGACTTTGCTTTAATTCGTCTTTTGTTTTCTTCCTTCTAGAAAGCGACGTGGAGCTTTTAACAGCAAGCAACTTTTGTATTTGGAGAAGTATCGTCCTAAAATGCGGCTGCGCTTCAAAGACTCTAATGGTCATAGAAACAACTGTTGCATTCAGTAAAACTGGGGTGCTTGATGCCATTGCTTGGAAGTGGAACCTAGACAGGACGGGATTTGTCATACATGTTAGCCAGCACGTTGGCTTGGTGAAGTCTGATGAAGCTTCCATAGGAGTGTTGAAACGCAGTTTTACCAGGCCACAAGCCTAGCAGAATTGCAGCCTCTATGTTTGGGTTATGATCAACCTACTTGGACACTTAGCAAAGGATTCTTGCTGTTCAGCATTTAAAATGTGCTTATCGTTTGTACCAATTGACTTTTCCTGAAATCATGTAGTATGGAGTCATTCATGTCTTTAAATCTGTTCCATGCCAGATTCTTATCAGTATATAAGAAATTTAGAAAGACTAGGTGCCAAAATACCCAGCACAATTCTTGTTACTTTTAGTATCGAACTAAAATCCCAGGAACTATGAAAACTCTGGACCTTATGTGTTTTATTCTTTCCATCATTTCAAACATAGAAAGTAGGACCTATAAGGTTATTTGCTCACAGTATGTTTACATCTTCCACATTCATACCAGTATACATCAGATTTGCTCGTTTGGTTTTTTTTCATTAACCAAGTCTTACCAGTGATTATTTAATGTCTTTCTATAAATCTCATTTTGTGCTGTCATGGAAGACCTCCGTTTTGAAAATCTACATTGTACAGAAGCACATGTCTTTAATGTCTCCAGACAAAAAAGCCTTACAGTTAATTTTAATGTTTGCACTTTGGGGTGCAACTTACAGGGAGGGCCTGAAAAAGGAATGGGAGGGGGCTATTAAGTATTTTTAGTAAAATGTTGCCTTTGTCTTGTGCAGAACATGTAGAATATGCGCTTTAATTTAGTAAATATTTTTTTAAAATGTAGAAATACTTTGTTATTGTAGCTAAAACAATTCTTAATCATAAAATTTCTGAAATTCTTGTAATTTTTTTTCAAACTTATCTGAAGTTGTTTACCAACTTATTTTTGTTTGAAGTGTGATTCCCAACCTCTTGCAAAAAAAAAAAGTGGGTTTCTGCTAATGAATTGAGCAGACATTTAATATTTTATATGCCTTTTGAGCTGTGTAACTTAATATTTGGATACTTGACAATTTGTTTTATTATGTGATTGATAAAATGGTGATGTGTATTAACGTCAGCTCAACCATATATTTATACTGTCCGGGAACATGTGGTTATAGTTCTGTGGGAGAAATAATTTGTCAGTGTTCACCAGCTTGTAAAAATCTAGTGCGAGAGCTTAAACATTAAATAAATGATGAAATGCATTTATCGTCATTGAAGTTGTTTTGCTTAAAGTTAACTTATTTTGTAGAAAACGATAAGAAAGAATTGCACTTCACTTACTGCCATTTGAAGCGTGGATTTTTTTTTTTAACAAATGAAGGATTAAATGAAGTTGGCGTGATAAGCTCCTTATAATTAGGCAGGGAACTATTTAATATTAAAAGTGCTTTCCATTATAAACTTTTTTTTTAAGGTTTAGATAATCATGAACCAATGTACTCTTATGTACTGAGGGGAAAGGCCATGATTTGAAGCTCAGTTCCACCAACTAAGTGGTTTTGGGCAACTTAACTTCTGAGCGTCAGTTTTCTCGTTAGCATATCAATAATTACGTACCTTTATAGGTTTTGAAGTTAATTCAGACATAAATTTTTGGCATGTGAGGTCTTAATAAGTGTTAAGCTTCCTTCAGTAATCTGAAGTACTTTTGCATAGCTCGTGTTAATCTAAAACGGAGAGATGTCCTTGTCTGATAACCCTTTTTTTAAAAAAAATAGCTACAACTGAGTAAAAGCCTCAAACTTTGAGTAAAAAAACGATACTCCACCTTATGTTTTAAAGAATTTGCTTCCATTTCTTCATACCAGTTTAGCAATTAATATACTCCATTCTTGAAACTTAGGCTGGTTGTATGCATTAAGTTGTGAATGGAAGGGTAGGTAGTAATTCTATAATTTGATATATATTGCCAGACTAATCAGTTGATTAATGTAGCTATCATAGCTACTTACATATTGAAGGTCTTATTATCAGGTAATTTTCATAATTCAGTTACCTTATAATCCTATATTAATTATCCCACATTTACACGTAAGGGATATGAGCCTCTAGTTAGGTGATGAGCTCATAAGTGGTAAAAACTCAGGGACTCAAACCTGTGTGACTGTCCACTCTACCACACAGCTGTGCCTATATATATGCCTGGCCATTTTTTTATGTTACCAGTTGTTAAAGCTCTTACATGAGTTTTCAAACTCCTGCCTATGGAACCCATTTTGTTTAAGGACAAAGTGTTCCACAACACTGATTTTGTAAATTTCTTCATTTAGATTAAAACCTTTTTTATTTCTGCAGAAAATCCCTTTTGAATTAAGTCAGGATAGGCTAAGATATGCTGCAGAAACAACCAACCCTGAGAGTAACGGATTTATTTGTCACTTAAGTGTCATGTCAGAGGAACCCAAGCTGTTGGAGCACTCTGGGACAGTGCTTGTGACAGAAGGCAAAAAAGGCTTTGGAGTGTCACAAATTTCTTGACTAAGAAATCATGCTTAACACTTTTATTCAACTCATTGGAAAGAACTGGCCACTCAGCACAATCTACTGTGTACTGAAAAGCCAGCAATACACAGTGTTAATCACTACCACATCACTTATAGAGTGGATTTATATTTAAAGAGTATATCTACAGCACATCCCACAGAACTGAAATATTAAGCATTAGGGGATAAGGTTTCCAAACAACCAAAATGGAGGTCAAGAAGTTTAGTGCTTATTGAAGTGTGTGCTGATTAGGGAATCATAGGTGTTTATGTAAGCCTATTTAATCTTAATTTAGATAAAACTAAGGTAGCTGTGGTAATTTGGTTTACTAGTTAGTGTTACATATATACGACTTAGTTTTATGTTTGCTAGGATTTACTCAAGTATTAAATGCCAAATTTAATTATCAGATGCTTTTTGTAAATCCAATACATACATATCCTTCGAGGAAAGAAGCACTTTTTCTTTCTGAAAGTAATAGTCTGTGGTTTGTTGGCAGGGCTGGGGCAAAAGAAGAAGCAAAATTCTAGCCCTGAAAGAGCTATTGAATTTTCAGTTGACTAGAATCAGGAAATTGTGCAGTAGTTCCACAGGTGTTCATTGCGTGAACATTATATGCCATGTATTTGGCACTGAAGACAAAGTGATTAGGACAAACTTGGTCCCTGCCTTCATGGAATTTAGACTAGCACATCAAATTTAAACTTAAACTGCTGGGTATAGCATAATAAAAGCCAGTGTATCTAAACCAACACAACCTCTGCCTAAAGGTTCTGGCTTGCAAAGGAAGTATGTTAGAATGCCCCTGCTGCAAAAGTATATTCAAATAATTTTCATGGGTAGCTATCAGGTAAATGCCATTAGCATACAGATTCAAAGAAAGCAAATATTTAGACATTAATGATAGTTGTAATTATGTCTGATACATATGCTGTGCATGAAAATTAATACTGCCAGGTTTGATAGGGCTCACTGGTGCATCAAACTAAGCCCATCACAGAAGTGCAGCTCAAACACCAAAAACTTGACAAGATGAACTTCCAAACCTTGGCATTGAGTTGTTTGGTCACACATATGGGATAAGTCGTTCTTGCAGGGGATCTAAAATTACCAACAATTTCTACTTGAAAAATTTTTCTGCCCACTAATTCTACCTCCTGATGGATGAAAAAAGGCTATCATGACTTAGTTCCAACAACCCTGACAGTGTAGGCTGCTTCTCTCACTTATTTTTTCTTTCTTTGAAAATTTTATTTTTTTGTAACCATACAACATAGGCGAAAGTAGTACTAGTAACTTTTCATTTGACGACAACATATGGTGTCATTAATTGCAAACAGTATGCAAGAGATGTGTTGGTTACAAATATTGCTTACAAAGTCATCAAAAGAGAAAAAAAAAAGTTATCTTGGTAACTTTGTTAAGTCCTTCGCACTGTTATTACTTTTGACACTGCATGCTTCTCAGTACTTTTCAGCTTTTGGAAAGTTAAAGAGAGGCAACTTGCTTCACTTACTGCTTTGCACTTGCTTGAGAGGACTAATCATTTCCCCCATGGTATGGAAGGCACAGGAACAGTTAACACAGATCTACTTCACAAAACTAAATAGTTCCCTGTTCCTTTGAAATCAGACCTTCAAAAGTTGCTCTTATTATCCTACTTGAAATATACAAAAATAAATTCCCAAACCCAATAGAAAGTAAAATTATTTTTTTCCTCTTCCAACATCTCACTACTGGCGGAGACCTTCAACATGGTGGAAGAGTAAGACGTAGAGATCATCCTCCTCCCCACAAATGCATCAGAAATACATCTACATGTGGAACAACTACTACAGAACACTTACTGAACGCTAGCAGAAGACCTCAGACCTCCCAAAAGGAAAGAAACTCCCCACGTACGTGGCCATGTGGCTGACAGGGCCTTGGTGCTCCAGCTGGGTGTCAGGCCTGTGCCTCTGAAGTGGGAGAGCCGAGTTCAGGACATTGGTCCACCACAGACCACCCAGCTCCACGTAATATCAAACGGCAAAAGCTCTCCCAGAGTTCTCCATCTCAATGCTAAGACCCAGCTCCACTCAACGATGAGCAACCTACAGTGCTGGACACCCCATGCCAAACAATTAGCAAGACAGGAACACAATCCCACCCGTCAGCAGAGAGGCTGCCTAAAATCATAATAAGGCCACAAACACCCCAAAATACACCACCAGACGTGGACGTGCCCACCAGAAAGAAAAGATACAGCCTCATCCACCAGAACACAGGCACCAGTCCCCTCCACCAGGAAGCCTACACAACCCACTGAACCAACCTTAGCCAGTGGGGGCAGACACCAAAAACAGCAGGAGCTATGAACCTGCAGCCTGTGAAAAGGAGACCCCAAACACAGTAAGTTAAGCAAAATGAGAAGACAGAGAAACACACAGCAGATGAAAGAGCAAGGTAAAAACCCACCAGAGCAGGAAATAGGCAGTCTACCTGAAAACGAATTAAGAGTAATGATAGTGGGGGAGGAGAGAAGATGGCGGAAGAGTAAGACGCGGAGATCACCTTCCTTCCCACAGATACAGTAGAAATACATCTACACGTGGAACTGCTCCTACAGAACACCCACTGAACGCTGGCAGAAAACGTCAGACCTCCCAAAAGGCAAGAAACTCCCCCCGTACTTGGGTAGGGCAAAAGAAAAAAGAAATAACAGAGACAAAAGAATAGGGACGGCACCTGCACCAGTGGGAGGGAGCCGTGAAGGAGGAAAGATTTCCACGCACTAGGAAGCCCCTTCGCGGGCAGAGACTGCGGGTGGCAGAGGGGGGAAGCTTCGGAGCCACGGAGGAGAGCGCAGCCACAGGGGTGTGGAGGGCAAAGCAGAGAGATTCCCGCTCTTCCCGCACGGAGGCTCGGCGCTGACCAGCACTCACCAGCCCGAGAGGCTTGTCTGCTCAGCCGCCGGGGCGGGCGGGGCTGGGAGCTGAGGCTCGGGCTTCGGTCGGATCGCAGGGAGAGGACTGGGGTTGGCGGCGTGAACACAGCCTGAAGGGGTTAGTGCACCACAGCTAGCTGGGAGGGAGTCCGGGAAAAAGTCTGCAGCTGCCGAAGAGGCAAGAGACTTTTTCTTGCCTCTTTGTTTCGCGGCGCGCAAGGAGAGGGGATCAACAGCGCCGCCTAAACGAACTCCAGAGACTGGCGCGAGCCACGGCTATCAGCGCGGACCCCAGAGACGGGCGTGAGACGCTGGGCCTGCTGCTGCCGCCTCCAAAAAGCCTGTGTGCGAGCACAGGTCACTCTCCACACCGCCCCTCCCGGGAGCCCGTGCAGCCCGCCACTGCCAGCGTCCCGTGATCCGGGGACAACATCCCCGGGAGAACGCACTGCGCGCCTCAGGCTGCTGCAACGTCACGCCGGCCTCTGACGCCGCAGGCTCGCCCCGCCTCCTCTGTACCCCTCCCTCCCCGCGGCCTGGGTGAGCCAGAGCCCCCGAAGCAGCTGCTCCTTTAACCCCGTCCTGTCTGGGCGGGGAACAGACGCCCTCAGGCGACCTACACACAGAGGCAGGTCCAAATCCAAAGCTGATCCCCAGGAGCTGTGCGAACAGAGAAGAGGAGGGGAAATCTCTCCCAGCAGCCTCAGAAGCAGCGGATTAAAACTCCACAAACAACTTGATGTGCCTGCATCTGTTGAATACCTGAATAGACAACGAATCATCCCAAATTCAGGAGGTGGACTTTGGGAGCAGGATATATTAATTTTTCCCCTTTTCCTTTTTTTTTGTGAGTGTATATGTATATGCTTCTGGGGGAGATTTTGTCTGTATAGCTTTGCTTTATAATAGCTTTATTTTACTTCACTATATTATAGCCTCTTTCTTTCTTTCTTTCTTTCTTTCTATTTTTTCTCCCTTTTACTCTGAGCCGTGTGGACGAAAGGCTCTTGGTGCTTCAGCCAGGCATCAGGGCTGTGCCTCTGAGGTGGGAGAGCCAACTTCAGGACACTGGTCCACAAGAGACCTCCCAGCTCCACGTAATACCAAACGGCAAAAATCTCTCAGAGATCTCCATCTCAACATCAAGACCCAGCATCACTCAATGACCAGCAAGCTACAGTGCTGAACACCCTATGCCAAACAACTAGCAAGACAGGAACACAGCCCCATCCATTAGCAGAGAGGCTGCCTAAAATCATAATAAGGCCACAAACACCCCAAAATACACCACCAGACGTGGACGTGCCCACCAGAAAGACAAGATCCAGCCTCATCCACCAGAGCTCAGGCACTAGTTCCCTCCACCAGGAAGCCTACACAACCCACTGAACCAACCTTAGCCACTGGGGACAGATACCAAAAACAACGGGAACTACAAACCTGCAACCTGTGATAAGGAGACCCCAAACACAGTAAGATAAGCAAAATGAGATGACAGAAAAACACACAGCAGATGAAGGAGCAGGGTCAAAACACACTAGACTTAACAAATGAAGAGGAAATAGGTAGTCTACCTGAAAAAGAATTCAGAATAATGATAGTAAGGATGATCCAAAATCTTGGAAATAGAATAGACAAAATGCAAGAAACATTTAACAAGGATGTAGAAGAACTAAAGAGGAACCAAGCAATGATGAAAAACACAATAAATGAAATTAAAAATACTCTAGATGGGATCAATAGCAGAATAACTGAGGCAGAAGAAAGGATAAGTGACCTGGAAGATAAAATGGTAGAAATAACTACTGCAGAGCAGGATAAAGAAAAAAGAATGAAAAGAACTGAGGACAGTCTCAGAGACCTCTGGGACAACATTAAACGCACCAACATTCGAATTATAGGGGTCCCAGAAGAAGAAGAGAAAAAGAAAGGGACTGAGAAAATATTTGAAGAGATTATAGTTGAAAACTTCCCTAATATGGGAAAGGAAATAGTTAATCAAGTCCTGGAAGCACAGAGAGTCCCATACAGGATAAACCCAAGGAGAAACACGCCAAGACACATATTAATCAAACTGTCAAAAATTAAATATAAGGAAAACATATTAAAGGCAGCAAGAGAAAAAAAACAAATAACACACAAGGGAATCCCCATAAGGTTAACATCTGATCTTTCAGCAGAAACTCTGCAAGCCAGAAGGGAGTGGCAGGATATACTTAAAGTGATGAAGGAGAAGAACCTACAACCAAGATTACTCTACCCAGCAAGGATCTCATTCATATGTGATGGAGAAATTAAAACCTTTACAGACAAGCAAAACCTGAGAGAGTTCAGCACCACCAAACCAGCTTTACAGCAAATGCTAAAGGAACTTCTCTAGGCAAGAAACACAAGAGAAGGAAAACACCTACAATAACAAACCCAAAACATTTAAGAAAATGGGAATAGGAACATACATATCGATAATTACCTTGAATGTAAATGGATTAAATGCTCCCACCAAAAGACACAGGCTGGCTGAATGGATACAAAAACAAGACCCATATATATGCTGTCTTCAAGAGACCCACTTCAGACCTAGAGACACATACAGACTGAAAGTGAGGGGATGGAAAAAGATATTCCATGCAAATGGAAATCAAAAGAAAGCTGGAGTAGCAATTCTCATATCAGACAAAATAGACTTTAAAATAAAGACTATTACAAGAGACAAAGAAGGACACTATATAATGATCAAGGGATCGATCCAAGAGGAAGGTATAACAATTGTAAATATTTATGCACCCAACATAGGAGCACCTCAATACATAAGGCAAATACTAACAGCCATAAAAGGGGAAATCGACAGCAACACAATCATAGTAGGGGACTTTAACACCCCACTTTCACCAATGGACAGATCATCCAAAATGAAAATAAATAAGGAAACACAAGCTTTAAATGATACATTAAACAAGATGGACTTAATTGATATTTATAGGACATTCCACCCAAAAACAACAGAATACACATTTTTCTCAAGTGCTCATGGAACATTCTCCAGGATAGATCATATCTTGGGTCACAAATCAAGCCTTGGTAAATTTAAGAAAATTGAAATCGTATTAAGTATCTTTTCCAACCACAACACTATGAGACTAGATATCAATTACAGGAAAAGATCTGTAAAAAATACAAACACATGGAGGCTACACAATACACTACTTAATAACGAAGTGATCACTGAAGAAATCAAAGGGGAAATCAAAAAATACCTAGAAACAAATGACAATGGAGATACGACGACCCAAAACCTATGGGACGCAGCAAAAGCAGTGCTAAGGGGGAAGTTTATAGCAATACAAGCCTACCTCAAGAAACAGGAAACATCTCGAATAAACAACCTAACCTTGCACCTAAAGCAATTAGAGAAAGAAGAACAAAAAAACCCCAAAGCTGGCAGAAGGAAAGAAATTATAAAGATCAGGTCAGAAATAAATGAAAAAGAAATGAAGGAAACAATAGCAAAAATCAATGAAACTAAAAGCTGGTTCTTTGAGAAGATAAACAAAATTGATAAACCATTAGCCAGACTCATCAAGAGAAAAAGGGAGAAGACTCAAATCAATAGAATTAGAAATGAAAAAGGAGAAATAACCACTGACACTGCAGAAATACAAAAGATCATGAGAGATTACTACAAGCAACTCTATGCCAATAAAATGGACAACCTGGAAGAAATGGACAGATTCTTAGAAATGCACAAACTGCCGAGACTGAACCAGGAAGAAATAGAAAATATGAACAGACCAATCACAAGCACTGAAATTGAAACTGTGATTAAAAACCTTCCAACAAACAAAAGCCCAGGACCAGATGGCTTCACAGGTGAATTCTATCAAACATTTAGAGAAGAGCTAACACCTATCCTTCTCAAACTCTTCCAAAATATTGCAGAGGGAGGAACACTCCCAAACTCATTCTACGAGGCCACCATCACCCTGATACCAAAACCAGACAAAGATGTCACAAAGAAAGAAAACTACAGGCCAATATCACTGGTGAACATAGATGCAAAAATCCTCAACAAAATACTAGCAAACAGAATCCAACAGCACATTAAAAGGATCATACACCATGATCAAGTGGGGTTTATCCCAGGAATGCAAGGATTCTTCAATATACGCAAATCAATCAATGTGATACACCATATTAACAAATTGAAGGAGAAAAACCATATGATCATCTCAATAGATGCAGAGAAAGCTTTCGACAAAATTCAACACCCATTTATGATAAAAGCCCTGCAGAAAGTAGGCATAGAGGGAACTTTCCTCAACATAATAAAGGCCATATATGACAAACCCACAGCCAACATTGTCCTCAATGGTGAAAAACTGAAACCATCTCCACTAAGATCAGGAACAAGACAAGGTTGCCCACTCTCACCACTATTATTCAACATAGATTTGGAAGTGTTAGCCACAGCAATCAGAGAAGACAAAGAAATAAAAGGAATCCAAATCGGAAAAGAAGAAGTAAAGCTGTCACTATTTGCAGATGACATAATACTATACATAGAGAATCCTAAAGATGCTACCAGAAAACTCCTAGAGCTAATCAATGAATTTGGTAAAGTAGCAGGATACAAAATTAATGCACAGAAATCGCTTGCATTTCTATACACTAATGACGAAAAATCTGAAAGTGAAATTAAGAAAACACTCCCGTTTACCATTGCAACAAAAAGAATAAAATATCTAGGAATAAACCTACCTAAGAGACAAAAGACCTGTATGCAGAAAATTATAAGACACTGATGAAAGAAATTAAAGATGATACAAATAGATGGAGAGATATACCATGTTCCTGGACTGGAAGAATCAACATTGTGAAAATGAGTCTACTACCCAAAGCAATCTACAGATTCAATGCAATCCCTATCAAACTACCACTGGCATTTTTCACAGAACTAGAACAAAAAATTTCACAATTTGTATGGAAACACAAAGGACCCCGAATAGCCAAAGCAATCTTGAGAACGAAAAATGGAGCTGGGGGAATCAGGCTCCCTGACTTCAGACTATATTACAAAGCTTCAGTAATCAAGACAGTTTGGTACTGGCACAAAAACAGAAATATAGATCAATGGAACAGGATAGAAAGCCCAGAGATAAACCCACACACATATGGTCACCTTATCTTTGATAAAGGAGGCAAGCATATACAGTGGAGAAAAGACAGCCTCTTCAATAAGTGGTGCTGGGAAAATTGGACAGGTACGTGTAAAAGTATGAAATTAGAACACTCCCTGACACCATGCACAAAAATAAACTCAAAATGGATTAAAGACCTAAGTGTAAGGGCAGACACTATCAAACTCTTAGAGGAAAACATAGGCAGAACACTCTATGACATACATCACAGCAAGATTCTTTTTGACCCAGCTCCCAGAGAAATGGAAATAAGAACACAAATAAACAAATGGGACCTAATGAAACTTAAAAGCTTTTGCACAGCAAAGGAAACCATAAACAAGACCAAAAGACAACCCTCAGAATGGGAGAAAATATTTGCAAATGAAGCAACTGACAAAGGATTAATCTCCAAGATTTACAAACAGCTCATGCAGCTCAATAACAAAAAAACGAACAGCCCAATCCAAAAATGGGCAGAAGACCTAAATAGACATTTCTCCAAAGAAGATATACAGATGGCCTACAGACACATGAAAGAATGCTCAACATCATTAATCATTAGAGAAATGCAAATCAAAACTACAATGAGATGTCATCTCACACCAGTCAGAATGGCCATCATCAAAAAATCTAGAAACAATAAATGCTGGAGAGGGTGTGGAGGAAAGGGAACTCTCTTGCACTGTTGGTGGGAATGTAAATTGATACAGCCACTATGGAGAACAGTATGGAGGTTCCTTAAAAAACTACAAATAGAACTACCATACGATCCAGCAATCCCACTACTGGGCATATACCCTGAGAAAACCATAGGTCAAAAAGAGTCATGTACCAAAATGTTCATTGCAGCTCTATTTACAATAGCCAGGACATGGAAGCAACCTAAATGTCCATCGACAGATGAATGGATAAAGAAGATGTGGCACATATATACAATGGAATATTACTCAGCCATAAAAAGAAATGAAATGGAGGTATTTGTAATGAGGTGGATGGAGTTAGAGTCTGTCATACAGAGTGAAGTAAGTCAGAAAGAGAAAAACAAATACAGTATGCTAACACATGTATACGGAATCTAAGGAAAAAAAAAAAAAAAGGCCATGAAGAACCTAGTGGCAAGACGGGAATAAAGACACAGACCTACTAGAGAATGGACTTGAGGATATGGGGAGGGGGTGGGGTGAGATGTGACAGGGTAAGAGAGTGTCATGGACATATATACACTACCAAATGTAAAATAGATAGCTAGTGGGAAGCAGCCGCATAGCACAGGGAGATCAGCTCGGTGCTTTGTGACCACCTAGAGGGGTGGGATGGGGAGGGTGGGAGGGAGGGAGATGCAAGAGGGAAGAGAAATGGGAACATATTGTATATGTATAACTGATTCACTTTGTTATAAAGCAGAAGCTAACACACCATTGTAAGGCAATTATACTTCAATAAAGACGTTTAAAAAAAAAAAAAAAGAGTAATGATAGTAAGGATGATCCAAAATCTTGGAAATAGAATAGACAAAATGCAAGAAACTTTTAACAAGGACGTAGAAGAACTAAAGAGGAACCAAGCAATGATGAAAAACACAATAAATGAAATTAAAAGTACTCTAGATGGGATCAATAGCAGAATAACTGAGGCAGAAGAAAGGATAAGTGACCTGGAAGATAAAATAGTGGAAATAACTACTGCAGAGCAGAATAAAGAAAAAAGAATGAAAAGAACTGAGGACAGTCTCAGAGACCTCTGGGACAACATTAAACGCACCAACATTTGAATTATAGGGGTCCCAGAAGAAGAAGAGAAAAAGAAAGGGACTGAGAAAATATTTGAAGAGATTATAGTTGAAAACTTCCCTAATATGGGAAAGGAAATAGTTAATCAAGTCCTGGAAGCACAAAGAGTCCCATACAGTATAAATCCAAGGAGAAACACGCTAAGACACATATTAATCAAACTATCAAAAATTAAATATAAAGAAAACATATTAAAAGCAGCAAGGGAAAAACAACAAATAAAACACAAGGGAATCCCCATAAGGTTAACAGCTGATCTTTCAGCAGAAACTCTGCAAGCCAGAAGGGAGTGGCAGGACATATTTAAAGTGATGAAGGAGAAAAACCTACAACCAAGATTACTCTACCCAGCAAGGATCTCATTCAGATTTGATGAAGAAATAAAAACCTTTACAGACAAGCAAAAGCTGAGAGAGTTCAGCACCACCAAACCAACTTTACAACAAATGCTAGAAGAACTTCTCTAGCAGGAAACACAAGAGAAGGAAAAGACCTACAATAACAAACCCAAAACAATTAATAAAATGGTAATAGAAACATACATACTAATAATTACATTAAATGTTCCAACCAAAAGACATAGACTAGCTGAATGGAAAAAAAAACAAGACCTGTATATATGCTGTCTGCAAGAGACACACTTCAGACCTAGAGACACATACAGACTGAAAGTGAGGGATAGAAAAAGATATTCCATGAAAATGGAAATCAAAGGAAAGCTGGAGTAGCAATTCTCACGTCAGACAAAATAGACTTTAAAAAAAAGACTATTACAAGAGACAAAGAAGGACACTACATAATGATCAAGGGATCAATCCAAGAAGAAGATATAACAATTGTAAATATTTATGCACCCAACAGAGGAGGACATCAAAACATAAGGCAAATGCTAACAGCCACAAAAGGGGAAATCAACAGTAACACAATCATCTCAGGGTACTTTAACACCCAAATTTCACCAATGGACAGATCATCCAAAATGAAAATAAATAAGGAAACTCAAGTTTTAAATGATACATTAAACAAGATGGACTTAGTTGATATTTATAGGACATTCCATCCAAAAACAACAGAACACACTTTCTTCTCAAGTGCTCATGGAACATTCTCCAGGATAGATCATATCTTGGGACAGAAATCAAGCCTTGGTAAATTTAAGAAAATTGAAATTGTATCAAGTATCTTTTCCGACCACAATGCTATGAGACTAGATATCAATTACAGGAAAATATCTGTAAAAAATACAAACACATGGAGGCTAAACAATACACTACTTAATAACCAAGATATCACTGAGGAATTCAAAGAGAAAATCAAAAAACACCTAGAAACAAATGACAATGAAAATACGTTGACCCAAAACCTATGGGAAGAAGGAAAAGCAGTTCTAAGAGGGAGGTTTATAGCAATACAAGCCTACCTCAAGAAACAATAAAAATCTCAAATAAACAACCTAACCTTACACCTAAAGCAATTAGAGAAAGAAGAACAAAAAAAACCCAAAGTCAGCAGAAGGAAAGAAATCATAAAGATCAGGCCAGAAATAAAAGAAAAAGAAGTGAAGGAAACAATAGCAAAGATCAATAAAACTAAAAGCTGGTTCTTTGAGAAGATAAACAAAATTGATAAACCATTAGCCACACTCATCAAGAAAAAAAGGGAGAAGATGCAAATCAATAGAAGTAGAAATGAAAAAGGAGAGGAACAACCAACCCTGCACAAATACAAAGGATCCTGAGAGATTACTACAAGCAACTCTATGCCAATAAAATGGACAACCTGGAAGAAATGGAAAAATTCTTAGAAAAGCACAACCTTCTGAGACTGAACCAGGAAGAAATAGAAAATAGAAACAGACCAATCACAAGCACTTAAATTGAGACTGTGCTTAAAAATCTTCCAACAAACAAAAACCCAGGACCAGATGGCTTCACAGGCAAATTTTATCAAATATTTACAGAAGAGCTAACACCTATCCTTCTCAAACTCTTCCAAAATATAGCAGAGAGAGGAACACTCCCCAACTCATTCTATGAGGCCACCATCACCCTGATACCAAAACCAGACAAAGATGTCACAAAGAAAGAAAACTACAGACCAATATCACGGATGAACATAGATGCAAAAATCCTCAACAAAATACTAGCAAACAGAATCCAACAACAAGTGGGGTTTATCCCAGGAATGCAAGGAATCTTCAATATATGCAAATCAATCAATGTGATAAAACATATTAACAAACTGAAGAGGAAAAACCATATGATCAACTCAGTAGATGCAGAAAAAGCTTTTGACAATATTCAACACCCATTTATGATAAAAACCCTCCAGAAGTAGGCATAGAGGGAACTTATCTCAACATAATAAAGTCCATATATGACAAACCCACAACCAACATCATTTTCAATGGTGAAAAACTGAAACCACTTCCACTAAGATCAGGAACAAGATAAGGTTGCCCACTCTCACCACTATCATTCAACATAGTTTTGGAAGTGTTAGCCACAGCAATCAGAGAAGAAAAAGAAATAAGAGGAATCCAAATTGGAAAAGAAGAATTAAAACTCTCACTGTTTGCAGATGACATGATGCTATACATAGAGAATCCTAAAGATGCTACCAGAAAACTACTAGAGCTAATCAATGAATTTGGGAAAGTTTCAGGATACAAAATTAATGCACAGAAATCTCTTGCATTCCTATACACTAATGATGAAAAATCTGAAAGTGAAATTAAGGAAACACTGCCATTTACCATTGCAGCAAAAAGAATAAAATACCTAGGAATAAACCTACCTAAGGAGACAAAACACCTGTATGCAGAAAACTATAAGATACTGATGAAAGAAATTAAAGCTGATGCAAACAGATGGAGAGATATACCATGTTCTTGGATTGGAAGAATCAACATTGTGAAAATGACTATACTACCCAAAGCAATCTACAAATTCAATGTGATCCCTATCAAACTACCAATGGCATTTTTCACAGAACTAGAACAAAAATGTTCACAATGTGTATGGAAACACAAAAGACCCCGAACAGCCAAAGCAATCTTGAGAAAGAAAAATGGAGCTGCAGGAATCAGGCTCCCTGACTTCAGACTATATACTACAAAGCTACAGTCATGAAGACAGTATGGTACTGGCACAAAAACAGAAATATAGATGAATGGAACAGGATAGAAAGCCCAGAGATAAAGCCATGCACATACTGTCATCTTATCTTTGATAAAGGAGTCAAGAATATACAATGGAGAAAAGATAGCCTCTTCAATTAGTGGTTCTGGAAAAACTGGACAGCTACATGTAAAAGAATGAAATTAGAACACTCCCTAACACCATACACAAAAATAAACTCAAAATGGATTAAAGACCTAAATGTAAGGCCAGACACTATAAAACTTTTAGAGGAAAACATAGGCAGAACACTTTCTGACATAAATCACAGCAAGATCCTTTTTGACCCACCTCCTAGAGTAATGGAAATAAAAACAAAAATAAACAAATGCGACCTAACGAAACTTAGAAGCTTTTGCACAGCAAAGGAAACCATTAACAAGATGAGAAGACAACCCCCAGAATGGAAGAAGATATTTGCAAACGAAGCTACTGACACAGGATTAATCTCCAAAACTTACAAGCAGCTCATGCAGCTCAATATCAAAAAAACAAAAAACCCAATCCAAACATGGGCAGAAGACATAAATAGACATTTCTCCAAAGAAGATATGTAGATTGCCAACAAACACATGAAAGGATGCTCAACATCACTAATCATTAGAGAAATGCAAATCAAAACTACAATGAGGTATCACCTCACACTGGTCAGAATGGCCATCATCAAAAAATCTACAAACAATAAGTGCTGGAGAGGGTGTGGAGAAAAGGGAACCCTCTTGCACTGTTGGTGGGAATGTAAATTGATACAGCCACTACATAGAACAGTAAGGAGGTTCCTTCAAAAACTGAAAATAGAAGTACCATACGATCCAGCAATCCCACTACTGGGCATATACCCTGAGAAAACCATAACTGAAAAAGAGTCATGTACTACGATGTTCATTGCAGCACTATTTACAATAGCCCGGACATGGAAGCAACCTAAGTGTCCATCAACAGATGAATGGATAAAGAAGATGTGGCACATATATACAATGGAATATTACTCAGCCATAAAAAGAAACGAAATTGAGTTATTTGTAGTGAGGTGGATGGATCTAGAATTTGTCATACAGAATGAAGTCAGAAAGAGAAAAACAAATACCGTATGCTAACACATATATATGGAATCTTAAAAAAAGAAAAAATGAAGAACCTAGGGACAGGACAGGAATAAAGACACAGACATAGAGAATGGACTTGAGGACATGGGGAGGGGGAAGGGTAAGCTGGGATGAAGTGAGAGAGTGGCATGGACTTATGTACACTACCACATGTAAAATAGCTAGTGGGAAGCAGCCGCATAGCATAGGGAGATCAGCTCTTTACTTTGTGCCCATCTAGAGTGGTGGGCAGGAGACGCAAGAGAGAGGAGATATGGGGATATATGTATACGTATATCTGATTCACTTTGTTATACAGCAGAAACTAACACACCATTGTAAAGCAGTTATACTCCAATAAAGATGTTTAAAAAAAAAAACTCACTTCTTCAACCTCTTTCCACAGTTTTCTTATGTTTTAAGTTTGCCCAAAATAAGTGTGATTCCTCTTTCTGAATTATGACATTTTAATTTTTGAAAGTAAGCAATAATAGGGAAAATTTTAAGATGTGTTGAGACTAGTCAACTTCTACCCTACCCTTATTCACAAAGACGGTGATTCTCAAATTTATGCCTGCATCAGAATCACTGGAGGGCATATTAAAACAGGTTGCTAGGCCCTACCCCCAGAATTTCTTATTTAATAGGTCTGGAGAGAGCCTGAGGGTCTGAATTTCTAGCCAGTTCTCAGGTGCTGCTGCTAGTCCTAGGAGAACCATTTCAGAACCAGTGCTTTAGAGAAAGGTGTTCAAATGCTAAAGAAATTGGGCGTGTTGCCGTGGGTCTGTTATCTGCAACCTGAACCACAGTCTCTGCCGAGGACTTGCCATTTGCAATAATAGTATTAAGAAATAATATCACAGGAAAGCAGTTGGATTGCCCAACTCCAGGGGAATAATGAAATCTTAGAGTGTTAGAGGTCAGGTGACAGCTGTGGACTGTCAGAGATAAGATAGGGGAAATTACGTCACTAAGCCACAGTGATGAAATGGTAATTAGAGGGTTTTGTCCCCAGGATCTGTGGTGATGGCTAATTCATCATGGAATCCCTAGAAATGAAATAGATGGGCAGCTTACTAAGGTGCTACTTGACATACATAGATGGAAAATTATAGGTCTTCTTGTCAAAAAACATAAGTCATTGTAGTGGGACTTTTTGATCTTTTACCCAATTCCTCAATCTAAGCCAGCTCAGAGTCCAAAGGGGCCAGGTCTCTTTAAGAAAGGACCCTGCATTCTTCCACCACTGTTTTCAGTGAATCTTCCCTCAGACCTTGCCTAGAGTCTGTTTAGTGGTTGACTCTACACTGAGAAAAGGAAAATACACATCACTCTGAACCAATGCCAAAATCAGAGACCAGAAATACCTCGATGGACCACCAGTAAGGGTTTTGTTTATGGAGGTAAGAAGACAGGTGGGGGCCTGACCTAAGCCCATAAAGCATTGAGTCAATGTGGTGGCCAGTTTCTTAGATGGCCCATAATGACCCTTAACTCTCCGTATTTGTACCTATCAGTGGTGCCTTCTATGTTGTGCCAGGGTTGGCCTGAATGAGCAATGGACTGTGGCAGAAGTGATGGTATATCACTCTTGACATTAGGTTATAAGAGACCACAGCTTTCATCTTGGGCTGTGCTCTGGGGCAAGCCAGCGGCCGCATCTTCAGGAGACCCAAGCAGTCTTTGGGAAGGAAAGAAAATGAGGCCTCCAGCTACAGCCAGTGAGGAACTGAGGTCAGCCTGCAATTACTGAGTAAACACGGGAGCGGGAGCGGATCCTCCAGCCTTCAGATGACTATGGAGATGCTCAGCTAGAGCCATGCCTCTAAGCTACTTCTGAACTCCTGACTCACAGAAACTGTGAGATAAGTGTTTGTTGCTTTAAGTTGATAAATTTGGGGGGTAATTTGTTATGCAGCAGTAGGTACTTAATACAAGAATACCCTGCCAAACTGGGTTATTTGAAGCAATTGCTGGATATAACATCATTTCATCTGAATATATTTTGGTGTACATTGCCAAAAAGTAACTTATCTTTTCTAAACATATCACAAAATCATTATCACACCTAAAAATTAATAATTGCTTAAGATTATCAAACATCCAATGAGATCAAGAATCCAATCACTGTACAAATTTCCCTGATTGTCCTATTATCAAAAAGGCAAGAAATGACAAGTGTTGGTGAGGATGTGGAGAAAACAGAACTTTAATACACTGTTGGTGGGAATGTAAATTGGTACAGCCACTATGGAGAACAGTATGGAGGTTCCTTAGAAAACTAAAAACAGAGTTACCATATGATCCAGCAATTCCACTCCTGGTATATATCCAGAAAAAAATGAAAACACTAATTCAAAAACATACATGCACCCCAATGTTCATAGCAGCATTATTTACAATACCCAAGATGCAGAAACAACCTAAGTGCCCATCTATGGACAAATGGATAGAGAAGATGTGGTATGCAATGGAATACTACTCAGCCAGAAAAAAGATGAAATCTTGCCATTCGTGACAACATGGATAGATCTTGAGGATATAATACTAAGTGAAATAAGTCAGACAGAGAAATACCATATAATTTCACTCATATGTGTAATATTCAAAACAAAACAAAAGCAAGATAAGTGAACAAACCAAACAAAAACACTTAGATACATGGAACAGAGAAGTGGTTACCAGAGGAGAAACGGGCTGGGGGGAGGGTGAAATGGGTAAAGGGGATCAACTGTATGGTGACAGATGGAAACTAAACTTTTGGTGGTGAGTACACTGTAGTGTATACGAAAGTTGAAATATAATATTGTATACATAAAATAAAATACTATATACCTTGGTTTATAATGTTCTAAACCAATAAAAAATAAAATAATCTTCCCTGATCATCTCATGAATTTATTTTAAGATTGTGCAACTTAGGATTCACATGAATTCCCTACATTGCAATTGGTTGGCATGTTTTTTAACTTATAGGTTTTTTCTCAATTAAAATGAAATTTTGCCATTGCAACAACATGGATGGACCTGGAGGGTTTTATGCTTAGTGAAATAAGTCAGGCAGAGAAAAACAAACACTATGTTATTGCTTATATGTGGAATCTAAAAAATAAAACAAATGAATGAACATATCAAAACAGAAGCAGAACAAAATAGTAGTTACCAGTGGGGAGAGGACTGAGGAGAGGGGCAAGGTAGGGGTAGGGGTTAAGAGGTACAAATTACCTTACTTGTAAAGTAAATAAGCTACAAGGATATGTTGTACAGCATAGGGAATAAAGCCAGCCTTTTATAATAACTTTGAATGGAGTGTAATCTATAAAAATTGTGAATCACTATGTTGTACACCTGAAATTAATATAGTATTGTAAATCACCTACACCTCAGTTTTTTTAAATTTAAATAAATTAAATAAATAAACATAAAATTTTAAAACCAATATTCTTTCTGAGCAAACTTGTGCTGTAGTAAAGAATAGCCTGCAGCTTCTCCTACTTTCAGGTACTGATTAAGCATGATTTCCTTAAAAAACAAAACAAAACAAAATGGTGAACTTTGCTTGCCAATCCTTGAAGAACTTATGTATTGAAAACTATGATGCAAATGAGTGCCCGAGTATATAAATCAATACTTTAGATTTGGTAGATCCCTGGAGTATGCGTCACAGGGACTAATATTTTTAATACTGATTAGATTGCAAAAGTAACCTACATATTGGAAAACACATTTTCTTGCATTCAAAGTTCTTTTCCCCCACCTGCAGCTCTTCGCAAATGCATTTTCAACAAAGATGTAGCTCGACTGGGATATTCTGATCAGTGTCCAAACCTTCAGCATTTTATAGTTTATCTAACTGGAATATCAATAGTCAAATCCTTAACATAACTAGGAAATTTCTGGAAATCACTTAAGATTCCTCTTGATAAGTGATTTGTACATTTATTTAGCTTTTCAAAATTGTATGTGCCCACCAAGGAATAGTTATTTCTTGAGCCCTGTGTAACGTGGTTTGGTAGTGGGTTCAGATAGCTTTACGTCAAGTAGCTAAAGGATGGGAGAAGAGCTGTCCTACTGTATCCCTAAAGTTGATCAAAGTGGAACATATGCATTAAATAACGTACGTAGAATCTGGTAGTGCTTAGTGATGTTATATCATGCAAACCAGGTGGGAATTTTAGTCATATTTCTTGCTATCTTATAGATCGTCCTTAGATGAGGTAATCTAGATCAGGGGTCCCCAACCGCCAGGCCGTGGACAGATAGTGGTCCTTGGCCTCTTAGGAACCGGGCCTCACAGCAGGAGGTGGGCAGTGGATGAGGCAGAGAAACTTCATCTGCCGCTCCCCATTGCTCCCCATCGCCACTGGCATTACCGCCTGATCTATCGCTCCCACCCTCCAACCCCCTTCTGTGGAAAAGTTGTCTTCCACGAAACCGGTCCCTGGGGCCAAAAAGGTTGGGGACCGCTGATCTAAATGGATAAAAACATATCCTAAGACACTGTTGATGGCCTACCCCACAGCCTTTTATACCTTTTTCCTTGTACAGAACTCTGATTTTGTTTGTTGTGCAACAACTCCAGAGAATGAATCATGTTTGATCCGAGCAGTGGCTCTCAACCGTGGCTGCACATTAAATCCCTGTAAGAGAATTTTACAAATATTGATGCCAGGGCACCACCCCAGAGCAATGAAATCAGAATCTCTGCAAGCTGGGCACAGGTGAAAATATGTTTTGAAAGCCTCCTAGGTTATGGTGATATGCAGCTGGGGAACAAGACCACAGGTCCGAGCCAATCATGGCCTGCAGCCCCTTTGTCAGCGACCAGAGGAAGGCACATGACTCTGTTCTGACTGATGAGACTGAGGGGAAATTCTGCAGAGGTGAAATTTTTCCTCCCTGAAACAGGAGAAGAATGTAAGGAGATAGATTTTTAGCACCAGTGCTCCTGCTTTATGCTTTGGCAATGTCCTGGGAAGGTATCATGCTTGGTCATGGTGGCCATTTTGCAGCCATGAGGAAAGACATTGTTGAAGCAATAAAGATGGCAGAACAGAAAGATGCCAAGTATATCAGTAGGAAAACAGAGCCACTCTAAACAGAAAGAGAATAAGGGATTTATCATAACAATTAGACCTTACACAAGCATAAGGGGAGTTGCAAAAGTGAAGGTCTGCAAAGGGAGACAGGATCAGAGAAACAGGCACTAAACGTTCCACCTGAAACATTGGTGTGAGTGGACAAACTGGAGGTGGCAGAGGAATTCAAGAAAACAAGCACAGCTGCTTGCCGAAGTGGGACTGTGGAAGGAGTACTGATGGAGAGATCTCTTCAAGTGTCAACTCTGGGGAGATAGTTGCCTTTGTGTGGCCATCACTCCTGGGTCTTCAGCTAAGTGCCTTGTGGGTGGTCAGGGGCTGCCAGCGGTCAGTAGGACCAGCACGTGGCAAGAGAGGCAAGACATGTCCTGGAGAGAAGAAAGGAAAACGTGGGACTCACCGGGCATCTCTGCCCCTACCGTCACCCAGTGTGACAGCAATGACCTTCTGAGCATAGTGGCTTCAATTTCTATCGCTTTCCAAATCTCATACAAATTCTTCTTTTGTCCAGTTCTAACCTGGAACCTTATAGGAAAAGGGATTCTGGGAAATTTAGTTCCCAACCTTAGCCAAGAAATGAGGTAGACAAACAAGCCGTAATCCTTCTGGAAAGTCTAAATTTGGTGGCTAAAATCAGTAATAAAGGCAAATTTGGAGATGATGGCTGTCGGTTATCCCTCAAAACCTTGCCTTTCCCATTATTAAAAGTGAAAATCAATTTCTGTAAACTTGTCCATGCCTCTATTTGACTGAGTTCTGGTACTTATTTCTTATACAGATAAATCGATAACAAACACAGACTATAAACAATAAAGGAGTAGGGACAAAAATTCAATGGCTAAGAAGAAATTTTTAAATGGAATGAATTAAAATGTAGAGAAGAAGGGACTTCCCCAGTGGTCCAGTGGTTAAGAGTCCCCCTTCCAATGCAGGGGGCGTGGGTTCGATCCCTGGTTGGGGAACTAGGATCCCACATGTTGTGCGGTGAGGCCAAAAATTAAAAGCATAAATAAAATAGAGTAAACAGCAATAAAAAAATTAACATTGAAAAAAATGTAGAGAAGAAGATTGATGTGAAAATAAAGATTAATAGGAATTAAAAACACTCAGTAGATAGGAAAAATAGAATGAGGTAGGAAATAAAAACAGGAGGCTTCTACTTTTAAAGCTGGATGGTAAAATAAAAGGATATAAAAGAAGAACAAAAAACAGCATCTATTTGGACAAGGATGTCAATTAAAACAGTGTGAGGGTAATTTGAGCAGGATTAAGTCATCTTTAGAATAAATTATAATTAGGTCACAGAGTCAACTAACACTGAGAAAAAATCAAATTGTCCCCACTCTAACCAATGTAAACAACAATTGTAGTAGAGGTTTTAAGAAGCCCTCATTCTGCCAACATATTTTCATTGAATATTCTTGCAAGACCCACTACAAATTTGTCTTGTTTGGAAAACTCACAAAAGAAAACTGGAGAGAGACAAAAACTACAAAACTTTTAGAAGTTATTTTACAATTTTTTTGAACACTGACTAGCTAATGGAAGTAAGTGGGTTGTTACCTACATACAATATTTATTTAAAAATTAGTTTCTCCTCAATATATTTTAAGCACATATTTAAGAATATTGGTTAAAGGGGGCTAAACAAATAAAGTAATCGCTTTATTTGAGTGGTAAACTGGCTTCCAGCAGGCTCTGGTGGATCTGCCATGCCACTCCCTGGAAATATATGGAGCATATCTCACTGTGCACTGTGAAGAGTCTCATTTTCAGATATGCAAGGTTGCACAAGAAAGTGGTAACACTGGTAACCTCCTAGAAAGGGGAAATAGTATCTTGGAGAAAAGGGATGAAGGAAACTTTCATTATTCTCCTTGCCATATACATTGTAAATGTGGTAACTTGTGAATATATTACCTATTCAAAAATCATCTAAAAACAAAACTTTTCAGGTTCTCAGCTTCTGATTCTGAAATTATTCACCACTTTAAGGAAGAAAGCAATTTCAAATGCCAGGTTCACCGCTCCTGGCTTCCCTCTTCTCCTGGATCTTGGTCCACAAATTTCACTTCTTTAGTTGCTCTCCAATGCCTTCAAAGTGTTATTTTTATGTCCACCTCAATCTCAGCTTTTAAAATTGTTCATGGTGGGAAGGATGGACCAAAATGATCTAGTGTACTGCAGTACCTGAAGCAGAACTTCTATGATCACCTTTTTTTTTTTTTAAAGTCCTTGAAGTGGAAATATTGTTGCAGTTTCCAAGTTGCCAAGAATTTAATAAATGCAACATGTTAATCAACAGGTATTAAAATTTATTGTCTCCAAAAAAAAAAGAACAAGGACAAATGAAACATATTCGATTCCATAGGTATTTATTTGTAGCCAGCATTCACTTTGTCTACTGTAAGATAAACCCTATATCAAATGCTATTAATACACCATCTTATTTAACCTTTATAACAAACCATCTGATATTTATCATCAGTCCTGTTTTACAGATTTGGAACCATGTGACATGAAATAATTCTTTTCTGGATTACATAGTCAATGATTGGTAGAACTTAGTTCAAGTCAGCTTTGATCACTGAAATTAGTAGCATGTGCCACATTTTATCAGGCTCTGCAAGGCACTCTGCTAGATCCTAAATCAAAAAAGAAAAGTAATAAACAGAAACCTGACAATGGTGTTATTTAGTTTGATATTTTCTGTCCAAAATTTGTCAAAATATTGAAGATATAATCTTTGCAAAATGGAGTTTCAGATAGGAGAGAAAATTAGCCTGAAGAAAACAGCCCCTCAAAATGGAGTTATTTGCGATATCTGTAAGTCTGTTTCTGTTTTGTAAATAACGGGAAACATGGGAGAGGGGATAAATCAGGAGCTTTGGATGAACAAGCACACACTACTATATATAGGACAGATAACCAGCAAGGACCTACTGTATAGCACAGGGAACTCTACTCAGTATTCTGTGATAACCTATATGAGAAAAGAATCTTAAAAAGAATGAATGTATGTATATCTGCTGCTGTGGGTGTCTGACCACTTTATGCCGGGGTCCCAGTCCCAGGCATTCCTGGCCATGTCTCTGGCACTTTTATTCCTCTTAGGGTGGTCCCCTGCCAAGATTTGCATTCCTTCCCCTGAGTCAGTGACTGTTCCGCTTCTACCACGAGGCCGAACGCCTGTCTGCCCACACCTCTTTGTGTCACTCACCACAGGCCGTCGCAGGCTTTGTCCTACTGATTACCTGCTTCCCTCCCAGCGCTCCCAACCCCACCACAGCAGTCGCTTTGGAGATACCCACTGGGTTGCATGTACCTTTCCGTATGCTGTTGAATGAAGCCGCCGTTTCACAAAACTACGTGTAGGTTGTTTTATCTCCTGGATGAATGGATTGAACAAGGAATATTGCTTTACAAATAAATATTCATTTAAAATATCCTTAAGCCTCTTATTACTGTTCATGCTGTAGGTTACCGGAACCAGAAAAGGGAAAAGAAACACATATCGCTGTGGCCATGTTTGGAAAATATAAGCTGCCACCCGGAACCTGCCTTTTAACGTGTACTTTGTGTTTTTGTGCTTCTGGATTGTCCTCCATACTGTTTAAACCAGATTTCATCTTCACTCATAACTACGGATGGGCAAGTACTAGGCGAAGGAGAGATATGATGTGCTTTGTCTCAGGCACCATACCCCACCACCGACAGCCATGCTTGTAGCCGCGTATCTGTACACTCCGCCTGATACCAGGTTCTCGGTCTTCCCGGATCAGTAGAAGTTGATCAGAGGCCAGACAAGAAATTCAGGCCAGGCTTTACTGGGGCCCCGGCTGCAGCAGAGGGGAGCGAGAACAAGCAACAGGTTCCCTTGCTGGGTCCCTGAGGGGGCGTGAGCTGGCTCCTTACATGGGGTGAGTACGGGGGTGGGTCCAGGGGTCGGCTGGAGGCATGGCTTAGGTGGTCTGCCCACCCCTTAGGTGGTGTGGTGTGCAGGGGGCATGAGCAGTGCCCCACTTTTGCTCCCGACACCCTGTATTTGCTCCTGGCTCTTCAGAAGTGGTAGTTGTGGTTTTTTGGGGGGTCTTTTTGCATCTTGTCCATAATTTACCCCAACTCGCATGCCCGCGGTTTTATTTATTTTTAATATTTTAATTTTATTGGAGTGTAGTTGATTTACAATGTTGTGTTAGTTTCAGGTGTTACAGCAAAGAGATTCAGTTATCCATATGCATATATTCATTTTTTTTTTTAGATTCTTTTCTCACATAGGTTGTCACAGAATATTGAGTAGAGTTCCCTGTGCTATACAGTAAGTCCCTGTGGGTGCACACAGTTATTTTTAGTCCCTTACAGTTTCTTTGTATTTTGTTGCTCCAGGAGATGTTTGTCCAGGTGCAAGCACTGCAGCAAAGGGTCCCAGGTCCCGGGTCCCAGCCTGTCTCACACCCACCCTTCTCTAGTCCTATTTGAAAACAGCTGAGAGTAATGAGTTTTATTTTGACAGAGATCCTTACAAACCCTAGCAGTTATTTTGCAGCCTATGTATATGATATTCCTACTTTATGGCACACATACTATAGACAAATCACAATATATGCATAGAACTTTACAGTTAACAAACAAGTATAAATTAGAAATTTCATTTTTTCATTGGCTTCCAAATATTCTTACATTTTCAGAAATACTACATAATGAAATAATGAGAATAGCTCTTGGGACCCTTTTTAGTTTCCTTTTTATATTTTATTTTAAATTATAAAACACTTCATATGTATCAAAAGTATACAAATAAAAAGTCATCTGTAAAGTTAACATCTGACCACATCAGCTCCCCTTCCCTCCTCTCTTTCTCTCAAAATAAATTATGGGTGCAATTTAAAAATTATCCCCATATTTCTTCCGTCCCTTCCCAGGTCTGCCATATGATACTGCACAGATTGTGTAAACATTGTAGTTTACATAAACGGTGCCCCAGAGGGTCATGCAAAACAGAACACAATTATCCATACCAGCCCCAGAATTACTGTACTGAAATTAGTGGTTTTCATTGTGATTCTCATGTTTACATTTTCACTACAAATAAGGATTATATATAAATGTTCCTCATATGCTGATCTTTACATTTTTACATAGATGCTATCGTAATATAATTATTTTGTAGTTTGCTTTTTTTACTTACCCCATCCATGTTAATAAATGTGCATCTAAATAATTAATTATTCCTGCTCTATAGTATTCCATTTTTTTAAAATAAATTTATTTATTTTATTTATTTATTTTTGGCTGTGTTGGGTGTTCATTGCAGCGTGCGGGCTTTCTCCAGTTGTGGAGAGCGGGGGCCATTCTTTGCTGCAGTGCGCAGGCTTCTCATTGCAGTGGCTTCTCTCGTTGTGGAGCACGGGCTGTAGGCACGTGGGCTTCCGTAGTTGCAGCACATGGGCTCAGTAGCTGTGGCTCATGGGCCCAGTTGCTCCGCGGCATGTGGGATCCTCCCAGACCAGGGCTCGAACCCGTGTCCCCTGCATTGGCAGGCAGATTCTCAACCACTGCGCCACCAGGGAAGCCCCCATTTTTATTTTAATAAACCACAGTTTATCCATTCTTCTATGAGAGTTAATTTTTCCCCATTGTTCTCTCTGTTAACATCGTTGCTGCAATGAACATTCTTGAGCAGTTATCCCTGTTCACACAACCATGAGTTTCTTTAGGGATTAAATATACCTAGAAACAGAGTTGCTAGCAAATAGGGGATGTGAATATTATATATCGCCAAATGCATGTCTAGGGTAGACTGGGCTGCAGTAACAGACCCGGAAATATAACACTTCAATTCAATAGCAGTTTACTTTTCATTCACCTAAAAGCCCAGAACAGCATGTGCTTACACCTTCATAGTCACCCAAACAAACACTAGGTAGCTTGCAGAGTTGGGTGAGCGAGACCGCTCCACACAGCTGCTCGGGTATTCTGTCAGGGATTCTGCCATCGTTAACCTGTGGCTTCCACGTTTCCCTGAGCGTCTGTTTCATTCCTAGGCAGGCAGAAGGGAGCGTGCATTCAATCCCTCCCCATCGGTAACAGTTGCAGGGCCACATCTAACCGCAAGAGAAGCTGAGGAGGTGGTCTGGCTGTGTGTCCGGGAAGAGGAGAACAGATCTGCTGAAGACGTAACAGTCTGTGCCTCCTCCATTTTCCCTCCAGGAACATACAAGAACTTCTGTTCATTCACACCTTACTAATACACGATATTGTCAAACTTTTCCATTTTCTTAACATAACGGGTATGTAATAGCCTAGCAAGTGCTTTTAGTTTGCATTTCTTTGATCTAAGATTAATTGCCATCAATTTTTCCTCTTCTGTTTAAATCAATTGCTCCATCCGCCCCCTCCTCTAGCTTTTCCTTATTGATCTGGATATAAATTCTATTTACTTGTTATACCTGTTTTGGTTATATGAATTGTAAAATTCTTCTAGTTTGTGCATGTCTTTTCACTTTGTTTGCTGTACTTTTTGTCATACTAAGTTTCAACTTTTATTGTAACCCAGTTTATCAGTTTTCCTTTATGGTTTGTGCTGTTTGTGTCTTATTTAAGAAATCCTTCGTTGCCAAGATGTAATGAAGCTATTTTACTCTGCTTACTTTTGAAAGTTTTATAATTTCATTTTCTGTGTTCATTATCTATTCCATCTGAATTGGGGGGGGGGTTAATAAAAATTTTTGGCCCCCATATGGAGAGTCAGTTGTTCCAGCATCATTTATCGAATAGTCGACCCTTTCCCCACTGATTTGTAATACCACCTCTGTCATAAATCAAAATCATGTATGCGTGGGTCTGCTTCTAGAGTCACATTTCTTTTAAGTGGTCTATCTGACTATCTATTTGATTGTAATAAGCACATGTTTTTATTAGTATAGATTTATTATAAGACTTGATAACTGCTAAGAATAATCCTCCTTCAAAATTCCTGGCTCTTCTTGGTACTTTCCATTTGAGTTTTAGAATGGGTTTTTCAGATTCCATGAAAACTCTGTTGGGAGTACAATAAGAATTGCAATGCCTTCACAGATTGATTTGGAAGAATTGTCATCTCTGTGATAAGAAGATCTTGATATTGGTTTGAACATCTTTCTAATGACTCTAGTGCATCTTTTTGTCATGACATGGGGTTAAGAACTTAAGCTACACATTTGCCAAAGTCCATAGAACTGTACAGTACAAAACATGGACCCTAATGTAAACTATGGACTTCAGTGAATAATAATGTATCAATATTTGTTCATCAGTTATAACAAACATACCACCCAAAGGCCAAGAGTTAATAAAAGCAGAAACTGTGATCCAGGCCGTGAGGAGGTAAGTGGGAATTCTCTGTGTTATCTGCTCAATTTTCTGTAACCTAAAACTTCTGAAAAAGATAAAATCTATTATTTAAGGGGAGAAAAGAAACCCTTAAGCTATGATGTTCAACCCTTAGTAGTTGTGGGACTTTGGACAATGTTTTGTGTGGGATTTTTTTGTGTATGTGTTTGTTTGTGTTGTTTTTTTTTTCTTTTTCTTTTTCTTTTACTTATTTTCCTTATCTGTATCATAGGAGTTATGATAGTACGTATGACAGTGCTTCGCTGAAAGGTTTACTGTAAGGATTATATGATATGTGTAAAGTGCTTATCACAGCTGTTGGCAAATGGGAAGAGCTTAATAGTGGTAGCTACAATTATAATTTGGGTCCAATTATTCCTCTCTTCTAATAGACTAACACCCCAGCTTTAGATTTACCCTCTGATTTAGTCCTTAGCTGCTGAATTCATTCACTGGAAAATATTTATTCTGTCCCAGATATTGTGTTAGACACTATAAATACAAAGACATAAGTTTTCTGCCCTCAAATAATTTATAGTCTAGTGGTGGAGAGAGAGAAGTAAACAGACAATTATGGTATGGTTCCATAGTGCCATGGAAAACAATGTCTGACATTCCTTCCATGTTCAGTTTCCAGGATTTTCCTAACCTCTTAATCTACCTGGACTTGGGACCCAACCTTCCCTGGTTTATTCTGCCAAGCCACTGAATGAACCAATGTTCTGAAAGAACAGTGAGTTTCAAAAAGTTGCAGGCCCCAGTTACTCTACATAAACCCATCAACATGAGCGGTTGGTGTTCATGGTTGACTGGCTGCTTTACTGTCAAGAAAAATACACCTGTAGTAGTAGCATGCATAATACGTTTCTCAGAAATTAACATCTTCCGCCATGACTTTTAGAAGCCAAAGCTTGCCAGACACACGGCTTCTGTTTCCCTAATCAGGCCACTCATTTCACACAAATATGTTGCCACCAAACACCAAGCAATATTGCCCAGAATGACAAGTGCTCCACCTTTCAGAGTCACCGAAATCCTTTCTGCCAGCTCCTGCAGAATTGTAACCGAGCAGGACTCTATGGGGCCTTCCCAGAACAGAACCCTACTCCCCTTGTCCTCTGCCTGCCTCTTGTCTGTAGAAAAACCTTAGCCTCCTAGGCCTTCCCCGAGTTCCAAAGAGTAAGTTTAATCAGAGAAGTGAGAAAATGCAGAAAGAAAGGAAAACAGGCAAGCAAGACAAAATAATAATAGTATAACCATTAAACAAAGTCAAGGACCTTTAGTTTCTCCTCAAGGGCTGTAGATAATATTCTGAGCCATGACCTTTGAACTGTTTTGCAGATACTGAAACCCCCAGCAGGTGGAAGAAGTTAACTGCATGCTGCCCACAAGCATGTAGATCCCAGACCATTTGGAACCAGAAGATTGATGATATTGACTCCCCATTACCCCACCACCAACGAATCAGAAGAAGGTCCAGGAGCTGATCACACACCCCACACACCCCCTCCCTCACCCTGTCTTTTAAAACCTTTTGCTGAAAGCCTTTGGAGATTTCAGGTCTCTTCAGCACTAGCTGCCTGGACTCCTTGCTTGGCGTCTGCAGTAAACTCTGCACTTTCCTTCACCACAACCCAGGGTCAGTAGATTGGCTTTACTGTGTGCAGGCAAGTGGATCCAAGTTTGCTTCAGTAACAGAATCCCCACAACTCCTCTTGCTCAGTTCCTACTCTGTCCTGAACAATTCATGAGCTGGGAGCTCAGAAGACTTCTCCCAAAGACAGTGACTCCTCAACCAGGCCAAAGAATTCATCATAATGCCTGCCAAAAGATCTCTGGTTCCAGTGGTCCTCTGGAAAGTTTTGCTTTGTGGCTTTCATTCCCTTTTGGTATTACACCATACCATGAATTCTTGCTCATGAAGGAAAGATATTTTCCATTCTGACCGTATCTGAGAAGAAAATTAAATGGGTTAGTGCCTTAGTGGCTGTTTATCCATAATCACACTCTGTCTTTTTATAAACTAAACTAAGCTCGTTTCCAAATTTAAATCATGGCTTGAGCAGATTCTACCAGAGGCTTCTTTTTTCTTATCATAATATTATACCTCAATAATTAGTGAATATTTTTTATACTAGAAATGTGGAAAACTCAGTAGATGATAAGTGTCTTGAAAGAAGCATCTTTGTTTTATTCATCTTATTATCTTTAGTGATATTCAGAGCCTTACACACAGTAGACCCACAGAAATGTGTGTTGAATTAATTTGAGAATCTTTTTCTACTTGTCCCTCAGAATGACAGGGAGCTTCACTGAGAGGTACTCTAAAACCCCAAGGATCGTGTTCCTGGAACGAGATAGACACATTTTCTCTGATGGTCGTGAGGTTAGGAAAAGCCTTTACCTTGCTGCCACGAAAACGGGCATGTGCACTAACTGGCTGACTACCTGTGTCACATGTGCTACTTAGAGGAGCTTTTTACAAGCCGTATACAGGGGACATGTGTTATTTTCTATCAGCACTTCAGAATCTTAACCCACTGGCTAACTTTGAGAAATTTCCCACTCTCAGGGTCTTGGTGGAGGTTAGAGCCCGTATTCCTCTAGAAAGTTGGAAGAGGCCGAATCCTTCCTCCCCAGGCACCGTGTAAGTCGGGCCTGGGCTCCACTTTTAGACGCGTCTTTCCTGACTGACCTTGGAGCTGGTGGCACAAGAAGCGAGGAGAATGGAGCATCCTCCTTGGCTGCAGGGACAATTGCAACAAGTATTTAGCTTCTCTTCTTTCCTGTGTCCAAATTTTAGACCTAGCCCTGGAAAATCTGTCTTCAGAGGCATTAAGGAGATCTCTACTTGGTCCTTTCGTGTCTGGAATATACCTTTGAATAATGTTGATACAATAAAGGCAGTTGTATCCTCATGTTTAGAGGTTAGAAAAATTATTAGAAACTTGAGATTTCAACCTTTTTCTGGGAATCCTGAAAACGAGCTCAATGTTTTTTTGAGTTGTGGCTCAAGGATAAAGTAAATTTTCCAAATATCCACCCCTTATCTGAGTTATTATTTGTGCTGCCAAGAATTAGCAACCGTTTAAAATGCACTTATTTATTTGTTATGGTGTTGGTAGAAAAAGGCCATTGGAAAACTTCTAACTCTAATTAGATGTGAAGAAAAGCTGAGATGAAAATAATTCAAAAAGTAAAGAAAAGGATAATTGAAGTAAGGCAGATTGGATGTAATCTTAAGGCCAATGCCCACAGTTATCCCAAGAATATCTAAAAGACTCTGAATGATAAGCTTAACTTCAATTCATTAGACATTTTTGTTTTAATGTTAATAGCTGTAATGTACTAAGTTCTCCTTACCTAATAAGTTAACTTTTATACTGCAATATGTTTGTATTAAAAACTGATGAAGTTGTAATAGAAATACACTATAACTTTGTTATCACTTTAGACCTGATTTATCTTAATCATATAAAATATAGGCATTATAAGGAGAAAATGTACTTCCCAACCCTAGAAGTGTTCTCTTTTGTACTAAGATAGTGCCAAAGGTATTTAGATTGTTGAGATCATGACACCAGGTAGAACAACAATTCATTTACACATTTACTCATGTAAAACCTGACATTTGGTTTACTGTAATGTCATGACTGTTAAGCAGAAGTTAATTACTCTAGAACACATTATGAGTTCTGAATGTCTTTTTTTTTTTTTTTCTATAAAAAGTGTTCAGTCATGTTTCCTGCTGCTTCTTGTTCACTGGGTTTCAGTATCACCCACAAATGCTCTCCTGGTTTCTTGCTAACATAGGAAGCAATCAATAACAACTATGTGCACATACTGAAGAAATAAACTTGATTAAATAAAGCTAGTATTTGCTCGTGTGTTAAGGAATTATTGGAAACCTGCCATAGAATTTGAAAATTGAATAAAATTTGAATAAAGATCAGAGCAAAGCATTTTCTAAGGTGCAAATGTTTGCAATACTTGCCTCTGTGTAAATATATATATATATTTTTCAAATATGATTTTCTAAAGCTGGTAAGAATGCTTATTTATTTTGAACTCATGGAAGTTATTTGCCCAAAATTTTGGTGTTTAAGTGCATGAAGCATAAAATGACTTTGACTTAACATTTATTGTTTTGTCTTACTGCATATGTAGTTAATTACTTTTAAAAATTGTAAATATTTCCCAGTGCTATCACCAAACTGAAATTCTAGAGTGATAAATATAAGGGGAATTAGGTAAGATAATTTTCCTTGCTGGAATTTGAGCAGCTATTAGCTGCTGTACCATATTGCAGCATTTATTAGTTATCCTACACTAATTTATAAAACTTTTGTCTTATATAGGCTTCCACTTAAACTTCAACTGACCTCACAGAGAATGAAAACAATGATGTAATAAATACAAAATGAAAGTATTTAATTAAGGGATTCTTTCCATTGTACTTTTTGACATCTGGGAAACATTTTGTTACATTCTTAAAAAAAAAAAAAGTAGGAAGAAAAGGGAAAGATGGAAAATAAAAGAAACCTGATATGGCACAAAGTAATAATTTTAGAAGAATGAGTAAGACCTGAATCTAACCCCTTTGGAACTCATCTACTAAGGGAGTGAGCTAAATCTTCACAATAAAAAGTGATGAATGTGTTTTCCACTGTCATGGTAACCATAGATTTGGAGCCCAAACTCCAGAGAAAATTCAGGAGAACACCCTTAACTTCTGACCTCCAAATTTTGGAATCTTTATTCCAGGTGAGCAGGGGGAAACACTTTGATAAGTCTCAGCAGTGTTCTCAATTTCTAAGATATAACACTTTTGAACATTTAGGTTCCACTCAGTATTTTTCAATTGTATGCACACTTTCTAAAATCTTCTCATGTCCACTAAAACAGGTAGTAGATCTGAATGTAGTCAATATTTAAGTGTGTATTAAGATAATTAACAAAGACAAGTTTCTTTTTTTTTATTGAAGTATACTTGGTTCACAATATTGTGTTACTTCCAGGTGTATAGCATAGTGATTAGTTTTTGTTTGTTTGTTCTGCAGATTATATTCCATTATACAGTATTACAGATACTGAGTATAGTTCCCTGTGCGATACAGTAAATCCTTGTTGCTTATCTATTTTACGTATAGTAGTTTGTATCTGTTAATCTCGAACTCCTAATTTGTCCCTCCCCACCCCTTTCCCCTTTGGTAACCATAGATTTGTTTTCTATGCCCACGAGTCTGTTTCTCTTTTGTATACAGATTCATTTGTATTATATTTTAGATTCCAATATAAATGATATCATGTAGTATTTGTCTTTGTCTGACTAAGCATAGTATTCTCTAGGTAGGTCCATCCATGTTGCTACACATGGCATTATTTCATTCTTTTTTATGACTAATATTCCACTGTGTATATATATATCACATTTTCTTAAGCCAGTTATCTGTTGATGGGCAATTGGGTTGTTTCCACGTATTGGCTATTGTAAATTGTGCTGCTATTAACACTGGGGTGCATGTATCTTATTAAATTAGTGTTTTGATTTTTTCTGGATATATACCAGGAGTGGAATTGCTGGATCATATGGAAACTCTATTTTTAGTTTTTTAAGGAACTTCCATACTGTGTTCCACAGTGGTTGCACCGATTTACATTCCCACCAACAGTGTAAAGGGTTTCCTTTTCTCCACACCCTCTCCAGAACTTATTATTTCTAGATTTGTTTGATGATAGCCATTCTTAACAGTGTGCGATGATACCTCTTTGTAGTTTTGATTTGCATTTCTCTAATAATTAGCAATGTTGAGCATCTTTTTATGTGCCATTGTCCACTTGTATGTCATCTTTGGAAAAATATAAATTTAAGTCATCTGCCCATTTTTTATTTGGGTTGTTTGTTTTTTTGATATTGAGTTGTATGAACTGTTTGTATATTTTGGATATTAACCCCTTCTCAGTCACATCATTTGCAAATATTTTCTCCCATTCCATAGGTTGTCTTTTCATTTTGATTATGGTTTCCTTTGCTGTGCAAAAGCTTGTAAGTTTGATTAGGTCCCATTTATTTACTTTTGTTTTTATTTATTTTGCTTTGGGAGACTGATCTAAAAAAATATTGCTACAATTTATGAAAAGAATCTTTGCCTATGTTCTCTTCTAGGAGTTTTATGGTATCACATTTTATATTTAGGTCTTTAAGCCATTTTGAGGTTATTTTTGTATATGATGTGAGGGAGTGTTCTAGTTTCATTGACTTACATGTAGCTGTCCAGCTTTCCCAACACAACTTGTTGAAGAGACTATCTTTCCTCCATTGTATAATCTTGCCTTCTTTGCCATAGATTAATTGGCTGTAGGTGTGTGGGTTTATTTCTGGGCTCTCTATCCTGTTCCATTGATCTATGTGTCTGGTTTTGTGCCAGTACCATGCTGTCTTGATTATTGTAGTTTTGTAGTATAGTCTGAAGTCTGGAAGAGATATATCAATACCTCCAGCTTTGTTCTTTTTTCTCAGGGTTGCTTTGGCAATTCTGAGTCTTTATTGGTTTCATATAAATTTTAGGATTATTTGTTCTAGTTCTGTGAAAAATGTCCTGGGTATTTTGATAGGGATTGCATTAAATCTGTAGACTGCTTTGGGTAGTATGACCATTTTAGCAATATTAATTCTTCTGATCCAAAAGCTTGGGATAGCTTTCATTTCTTTGACTCATCTTCAATTTCCTTTATCAATGTTTCATAGTTTTCAGTGTATAGGTCTTTCACCTCCTTGGTTAAGTTTATTCCTAGGATTTTTATTTTTTGGATGTGATTTTAAACAGGATTTCAAAAAAACTTTCTCTTTATGCTATTTCATTATTAGTATAAAGACATGCAACATATTTCTGTATATTAATCTTGTATCCTGTTACCTTGCTCAATTCATTTTTTAGTTCTAATAGTTTTTGGGTGGAGACTTTAGGGTTCTCTATGTAGAGTATCATGCCATCTGCAAATAGTGACAGTTTTATCTCTTACCTTCCTATCTGAACACTTTTTAATTTGTTTTCCTTGTCTGATTGCTGTGGCTAGTACTTCCAGTATGGTGTTGAATAGAAATGGTGAGAATGGGCATCCCTGTCTTGTTCCTGAATTTAGCAGAAGGGCTTTCACCTTTTCACCATTGAGTATTATGTTGGCTGTGAGTTCATCATAAATGGCCTTTATTATGTTGAGATATGTTCCCTCCATACCCACTTTGGTGAGAATTTTTATCATGAATGGCTGTTGAATTTTTTCAAATGCTTTTTCTGCATCTACTGAGATGAACATGTGGTTTTTGTTTTTCCTTTCATTAATGCGGTGTATCACATTGATTGACTTGCATATGTTGAACAATCTTTGTGACCCTGGAATGAATCCAGCTTCATCATGGTGTATGATTTTTTTATGTATTGTTGAATTCTGTTTGTTAATATTTTGTTGAGGATTTTTGCATCTATATTCATCAAAGGTATTGGCCTTAATTTTCTTTTTTTGTAGTGTCTTTCTTTCTTTGTAGTGTCTAGTTTTGGTATCAGGGTGATAGTGGCCTCAGAATAAATTTAATAGTGTTCTCTCCTCTTCAATTTTTTGGAAGAATTTGAGAAGGATAGATGTTAGTTCTTCTTTATGTGTTTGGTAGAATTCCCCTTGAAGTCATCTGCTCCTGGACTTTTGTTTGTAGGGAGATTTTTAAATTACAGATTTTGTTTCACTTCTAGTGATGGGTCTGTTCAAATTATCTGTTTCTTCTTGACTCAGTCTTGGCAGGCTGTATGTTTCTAGAAACTGGTCTATTTCTTCTAGGTTGTCCAATTTTTTGGCATAACTGTTCTTATTATTGTCTTATGATTTTTTGTATTTCTGTGGTATTGGTTGTTAATTGTGGCAAGTTTTTTTAAGTCAAAGATTCTTTAATTGTTCTCTCTTTTGATGTAATTATCCCAAGCTGACATTGCAAAATACTTTCTGTGATTATAACTTATCAAATCTCAAATAGGAAATTGATGCAGTTAATTTGCAATATCTTTTGCAGAATTTCTCTTCTAAATGTATGGCATGTACCTGATTTTAGACTCATGAGGACTTGCATTTAGAACCTTGCTCTATCACTAACAAGCTGTTTGACCTAGAAAATTATTGACCACTGTGAATCTTAGTGTTCTCATCTGTAAAATAGGAATAATATTAACTGCTTGTGCTTATTCTAGGACCTGAGTTATAGAAAGCACTGAATAAATTACTACAACTTCATGGTCCTTTCTGTAAGGCACATCCATAATTAAGTAGTCAAAGCAATGGTGTTTGTGGCTTGAGAACCTGGAAAGTGATTAGTAAAACAGAAATTATAATCCTTGTGTTACCTACTTAAAGTCAGGGTCTGGAATTATTTTATCCTTCCTACAAACTAACAAGTTAGTATGCTACTGTTTTGTGAATACTGGCCAAACACACACCACTGATGGGCAGAGACAAAGGACTCTATTACTCACAGCACAATAAGCAGCACGAGCTTCAGGTGGATGGTATGTACACAGGGACTGGCCTGGAGACAAGAATACTGAGCTTTGGGGATCAAGCAAACCTACTCATTACCTCATACCTCAAGGTTGTTCATTGCAAACACAACCCTGAGAAATGTCCCGGGTAAGGAGCAGTAAGAGCTTTGCATCTTTGACATACCTAGCAAGAGTATGCAGGGATGTTCAGGGCCCATGGTGAATTGCCTCAACTCCTACCTACCTCATCAGTGACATTGGTACTGAATATAGAATGAAAAGTGCTTTTTGAGCTTTTTGGGAAAAATTAGTAAATGTGACAACTCCTAGAATTTAGCCTAATGCCTAACACTGTCAGTGTTTAATAAATGAGAAATATGCCAACAAAAAATCTAATTAGTATGCTTATTGTTTTTTGTCATAATTTTATTTCAAAATTAAGATAAATTAGAGGACAATAATTTGTTAATTAAAGTGAAATTACTGTATTTTATAAAACCAGGAGATAGCCTGAGTCCCTAGTAGGAAATGTAGAGATACATGTCTGAGAGAGATTAATAGAAATAAAGAAGAGGACTTGAGCGTTGAAACAGGTAAGTATCAAGAATTGACAATACAAAAGTAAACACATCCATAATTATTGAATTTGCCTATTATTTTTAACTGTCTTCAACTATTCAAGTTGTAATTTAGAGAGAGGAGTAAATACGATGAGTAACTGACTGACTGTGCTGTGTTTAACCTCAAGACCCACAGGACTACTCACTAATCAATGTTGCTCTGCAGAATTGCCTTATCCGGATCTGCTCTTTGGCCTTCACATGACACCACCTCCTTTTATCTTTTCAAAGCCAACTTTCTATATCATAAGGTAGCTGCTTGATTAACCTCAGTATATTCATTTGGCAATAATTTCTTAACATGTACTGATCATTTTCAATTCTGCCTGCATATCACGTGCAGAATGTGAAGGGTGTGCTCAAGAGCTGCTGTCACCCCAAGCATAGCAGGGTGTGAATTAAGCAGTCCACGCTGTCAGAGCGGACGCTACCCTGCTCAGAGTGCACTGTTACAATTTCCAAAATCCCCTGAAATATTGAACTGCCACTAATTACACCATAAAATACGAAAACTTTAACCACATTTGGAAGATAGAGAAAATTGAGCCTTAACAGAAAGAAAATCTTACAGATGAATGACCAAACCCCACAGAGAGCAAGCAGGTTTCTTACCACCGGACCACTCCGAGTATTCTGCAGACAGGTCCTTTGTCTCCCTCTCTCTTCTTCTCCTCCCTTAAGATCCCAGTATGCTTCTTCATCCCTTTCCACCTCTCCCCTCCCATCCTCCCCGCATACTTCCTTTTCCTCACTCTGGCTGAGCTTCTGAATCTGACTAACTGCCTGAGCTAGAGGATGAGAGAGGAAGTGGGGACAGGAGGTTAGGGGGAGGACTGCAGGCTCTCAGATTTACACATAAGG
Organism: Balaenoptera ricei; assembly: GCF_028023285.1. Taxonomy (NCBI): domain Eukaryota; kingdom Metazoa; phylum Chordata; class Mammalia; order Artiodactyla; family Balaenopteridae; genus Balaenoptera; species Balaenoptera ricei. The sequence continues at coordinate 93,919,091 of NC_082650.1, read as the reverse complement.
GAGGAGAAGAGAGGAAACTGATTACCCGATTCGGTCTCAAGGTCAAAACCACCAGGACAACAAACCTTTATTTTAATATTGAATGTAGTGTATAATTTTGCTGAAGAGTATTATATATTTTTTCTACATCTCCTTGTATTATCCTTGCTTAGGTGAGTTACATCCCCAGCAGAGTTGTGGGTAACTGTCCAGTCCCAGAAAAGGACTGGGCGGAAGTGGGGTCTCAACAAGAATACATGGTTACTTTTACATATTTTTGGTTCACTAGCGACATCACATAATATTTCCTTATCTCCTGAGCCCTATTTGTCAACCCCAGTGATAAGCCTACATCTTAGCTTGCTTCCTGCTTGTCATGAAGCACACCATACTAACAATTGCTAAATTGCTCTATTTTTATTACATCCTTCACTTTTGTTCTGTACCAAACTTTTATCATGTGATGGTACTTACCAGATTCTATCATATACAAAAATTATTTATATTTGCGTCCATTATATTCTCTGCTAGACTGTAAACTATCTAAGAACAAGTTGCATTTCCAATTTTTTATAAGCTCAGCACTTAACACCTGATACATATTAAGGACATATAGATGCTCAATACATATGGGTTGGATAAGAGTATAAATAACTCTTCTCTTCTGCAACTCTGTGATGGCTCTGCTTTTGTTTGGCATCTTTAACTCTTTGGTAGTTTTACTACATAGCTCTCACTAAAATGTTTCCATCACGTTTACTTTCTCAGGCCATTAGATATTGCCTCTCCACACTACTTTTATAGGTGTTGTGATATGGTGACACATTTTAATAGATTTGTAATGTGTTTTCGAATCTCATCTTTTATGACTATGAGATGAACTCTATGCAGCTACATGGCAGATGAGGCACTTTCAACCAGAATGAGCTCAGATTACTTTCTCCATTTGGGGGCTATTCTCTGCAATCTTCCTAAGTATGAACATACTAATATCTAAAACTGAAAGGAAGCTATCTTTCAGTTAAGAGAACTTTTATTAAGTGTGACTGAGTGGGAAGTTTGGGAGAAAATGATAAGTATAAAATTTAAAAAATATTATGCACATATTAAATAAATTACTATAAAGCGTGGTTTAAAATGGAAAGTAAAATGAGAAGTACTCTGCTGCTCTGCCTTCAGTCCTTCTAGTAATTGCCTTCAGAGCTCTGGAGTTCTAAATAGCTTATATTTCTAGATTCATCAGTTTTATTGAATATATACTATATATTGACCCATAATACAAATTGTTTTTAATACTGCCTAATTTTTCATCCACACCTTCTTCCAATTAAATAGTTGTTTTTTATTTCCATTTGTGATCCACCATTACTAGGTATGCAAACTTGGGCAACTTACTTAACCCTCGGTGATTCAGTTTTTCTGTCTCTCAAATGGAGAAAATCTGAGTACTTCATAGGATTGTCGTGAAGGTTAAATGAGTTAATATATTTAAGGAACTGTGCCCAGCACATAGTAAATATTATGTAAGTAATAACTATTATTATTGTTGTTGTTTTCTTCAAATTTACATTTAAAAATTAACATTATATTCTTAAATTTAATTTCCCCTTCCATCAACTTAGAACATATATATTGGCTCCCTACTCTGTAAGCTACTCTTGCATTTTCCTTCATCTGTCCTTCCGATTTATGGAAATTAAGTAATAATTTAATTTAATTATTAATTTAATTCAATAATTAATTCAGTTTTGTAACCAAAATTAAAGTTTCTGCAACGAAGACCTACTGTATAGCACAGGGAACTATACTCAATGTTTTGTAATAACCTATAAGGGAAAAGAATCTGAAAAAGATTCAGTTATACATGTATAATTGAATCTAACTTTGCTGTACACCTGAAACTAACACAACATTGTAACTCAACTATACTTTAATTTAAAAAAAGTTTCTGTGTTTTAAATAGAATAGTCTTGAAAATTAAAACTCCCCACCAAAAAGATAGCATTTACACTATGACAATGTAAATATTATTTGCTCTACAGTGAAGTAGATGATATGATTATTCTTCATTATATGTCTAACATCAAAAACTAATGTTTCAAACATTGATAAAAGCTTTTCTCACATTCAATCAACTATTCAAATCATTCCATATTTTAGTTTGCTGTATTTAAATCATTGTTTCTTATAAAGCTTTTATTTTTCGCCGGTATTTCTAATTGCTTTTCTTTTGCCTTGCTGGTAAAAGAAGCATAGCCCTTTAAAATATGCTGAAGGTTGTCTGTCTTGTACCTATTGATCTCTGCTGCAGTACTACTGCAGATTCCCCTGGTTTCCTGCTTCCATCGGGACAAACTTGGTCCTGACTTTCCTCTGGCTCAGCTTCACTGTTTTCATACTTGATCCTCATTTTCCATTTTATTCCTTGTTTTGCTAAACTATATATTCAAATAATGTTCTCAAAAAAGATGATTGGGAGGCAAACTTTCTGAATTCTTGCATGTTTAAAAATGTATTTCTTTCCCTTCTGATTTCTTATAATTGCCTGATAATTTAACTGAACATAAACTACTGAGTTCAAAATCATTTCCCTTAGAAGTTTATAAACACGTTTCATTATTTGCTCATATCCAGTGCTGCTAATTAGAAGACAGATGTCAGCTGGATTCTCATTACTGTGTAAGTGAAAGTAGATTTTCTTTATGGAAGCTTTTAGGATTTTATCTTTATCCTTGGCAATTTGAAATATAATGAGGACATGTATATATGTAATATTTGATTATACTTTTTTATATAGCTTACTTGATTCTTCATAGGTATTTTTGGTTTAAAAACTTTATGTTGGGCTTCCCTGGTGGCGCAGTGGTTGAGAATCTGCCTGCCAGTGCAGGGGACACGGGTTCGAGCCCTGGTCTGGGAAGATCCCACATGCCGCGGAGCAAGTGGGCCCGTGAGCCACAATTACTGAGCCTGCGCGTCTGGAGCCTGTGCTCCACAACAAGAGAGGCCGCGATAGTGAGAGGCCCGCGCACCGCGATGAAGAGTGGCCCCCGCTCGCCGCAACTAGAGAAAGCCCTCGCACAGAAACGAAGACCCAACACAGCCATAAATAAAATTAATTAATTAATTAATTTAAAAAAAAAAAAAAAAACAAAAAACTTTATGTTTTCTCAGTCCCCCCAAATTTCTTTTCTCTAATAATTTCCTCTCCTCTATTTCTTCAATTCTCTTTTCCTGAAATACATTGTTAATCAAATGTTGGCATTCCAGGATTGAACCACTACATACTATCTGTCCATCTCTATATTTTTCCTCTTCATTCTGGGAGACTTCCTTGCAGTCCTATTGATTTTTTTTTAACAATGACTTTTGCTTCCCGAACCTCTTTGTGTCTCTGACTGTTTACTTTTCATAGTATCCAGCATAGTTTTATGAAAAAAAAACCCTCCCCTCAAACAGCTTGCATTCTAGTTGCTGCTTGATTGGGACAGAAGTTAGACTAGTGCGTGGTGACTGGGTTTGGGAAAGCAAGTGGAACCCAATGATAAATGTCTATATATGTGTATAGAAATAGTGAGAAGGATACACATTACACGGAGTGAAATTTGGTGGTGACGGTGGGTATTAGGGGATTGAAGAATTTTTACTTTATAATTGCTATTGGGTTTTTAAAAAATCAATGGACATGTGTTACTTTTATAAGAAAATTATTGGCCCTTTTTTAAAGCTTGTCTATGAAAGGAAGGAGAGGGGACATATGAGCATGACTACTTTCTGAAGAGAAAGGGTCAGAAGACGTTAGGAGGGAAACAAGCCGGAGAGGAAAGGGAGCAACCGGTGAAGCAAGGTCTCTGTGCACCTGGGTAGGAGGGTGTGCAAACACACATGGAAATATTAGCACTGGGCAGGGGAAAAAGCCTCTCCTACGTTGAGACAAGAAGGAAAAAGAGAAGGTTGAATGGAGAAGATATGTCTGAATACAGTTTGAAGCAAGTTTGACCAAAGGAGAAAGTTTTGAGAAAAGAGCATAACCTAGGAGGCAAAAGACCGAGGTCCAAACCCTCGCTCATGACTTCCTGGCTGGAACGCAGGGCCAGTCACCTAACTTTTCGTCTCTTCCAAATGAGGCTAACAGTCATGTGGGGCTGTTGAGGCAATTAAACGTGATAGAGTGTGGACAGTGTTTGGCAATCATTCTCAGCAAATGGTACTTGTTTTCTCTATCATCTCTCTGCCTGGCTGCCTGGACAGAACATTTGTAGGAGTAGAATTCCAGAGCTGTTATTCCACAGCCCAACATGGCCAGTCCTGCTGTTGCTTCAGCTCTGACCTTGGCCCCAGGCCCCAGTGCATGAGTCTGTCTAAACTTCCATTCCAAGTTGTTGGTGGGCTATCCCACACACCACCCCTCCCCAGGACCAGGTTCCAACCCGCTCACCTGCCCTTCCAGTGACTGCTTCCCACTTGGATCCTTGGTCCTACTGTGGCTGGAGTATGTGCCATTTCATCCATGATCATACTTCCTAATACTTGTTGCCAGAATTCCAAATTTCTGCCCTTATTGCCTTTTTGCCATCATGCAAATTGACTAAGGAATCTGTGGCCACGCTCCAAAGTTCAGACACCTAGCCTTCATCTAATTGTGTGGGTCTGGCTGAGTTGCACATACTGATCTCACAAATACTTCAGAACATAACTGGGTTTACTGATGCCCCTGGCATTGGAATTTGTTGGGCCACTCTAACCACACCAGTTAAGAAAATTCATATTTTATAGTGAGAGGAGGTATTCTCAACTACCTACTTTATTGTAGATTCATCTCTTCTCTCCCAGTATAAGTTCCACAGGCTATACTGTCCTCCATTCCCCTTTGTAGTCCAGCCTCTGCCCTGGTTACAAGCTCATATATTCAGTTTTACTTTGGCTTTGGCCTTTCTTTGGAAGCTCGAAGAGCTGAATACCTTTTTCAGCATCATTCTGGGCATCCCTGAATTTTGTATATGATCAGTGATTCTATGAGCACACAGATTATTATCATAAGCAATAAGTCTGACAACCTACTAAAAAAATTAAGCATGTCATTTGGATGTATTACTGATACCTGAATATGCACCTTAAAATATAGGTACGCTTCCTAGAAGTAGAGTAAGCATGTCTTAATGTGCTTTATATTTTGAAGTTTATCAATTACTTGAAGTATAAATATACATTTTTATTATTACAAGAATAAACAATGCATTGTAAAAGCTGTTAATTTTATGTATTGAAACAATTTCTGAGAACTTTCAAATGATTAAATACATATGGCAGTATATTTTATAATTAATATGAATGTTAAGAGAAATATTTGCTAGATAACTTTAAGAACATTATATCCATCTTGAGCCAACAGATGTTTATAAAAATTTAAATAATAATAAAATAATAACAGATTAGATTTTATCATCATCATAGTTACTATTTTTGTAAAACGTTCATAGAACTGTTTGGTGTACTAGAATTCATAGCAACAAACAAAATAATCTTTAAGAGGTATATTTCATTGTTAGCTATTTAATTTCATTTATATTTTAAAGTCTTTGAAGAAAAACATTCCTTTTAGGATTTTTTTACTTCTGTGAGGAGGAATTATAAATAGAATATTAATTTCTTCAACTCAGCTTTTTGAGTTTCTTGTTCACACTCTTATACAAATTGTTCAAGTGAGATAGGATATCTGCTATTACTTATACAAAAGGCTGATAGAACAAAAGAAAGCCTTTTTATTATACTTTGAAGATTACAAAACTAGTATAATAGGATTTACTAATAACCAATGCTTGCCTGCAAAAGAAGTTCATTTGCTGCTGAAGAAGTAAACTGATATGCCTGGAGAAGGCAAGTATTTCTCACATGACACCTGCCAAAAAGTCCTTCCTCTCACTCACCTCCAAGGAAGATTTTGCAATTGGTATGCATGTAATGAAAACTGAGAAGAAGATGGGAATTCAGTGGTGATTTTATTTTCCTTAAAGCCAAATCCATGTTCCATTGTCACATTTTTAGATCTAAAGCTTAAGGAACAGAATGTTTGTGTAAAGGAAGTAGTTCATGAAAATATATTAAAATACATGTGTTTATTAAAAGCAAGAATTTTAAAAGTTCACTTTCTATTGTGAAAGTTTTCAAATATGTGCAAGAGACCCTCTTGTACCCATCATCTAGCACCTACAATTATCAGCATTCTATTATCTGGTCTCAATTCATTACTTTTAAATTTTGTTTCTATTTTCTGGAGTCTTTTTAACTTAAATTCCAGATGTAGTTCACCCATATGAATTTCCATATGTCTTATCTAAAAGATAAAGAGTCTTTAAAAATAACATGATTAGTTTTAATCAGCTCATGGTTCCATAGCTACCAAGAGCCAGATCCAGGACTGGACTTAGGCTTCCTGGTTTCCAAGTTTGAGCTCTTAACCACTCACATGTACTATATATGATTCCTTCTAAATTTCTATTATAAATATTGGCTTTTAAAAATGCCTAACAGAGGAGCTGAGAGACAAGATGGTGGGGTAGAAAGACTTGAGCTCATCTCCGCTCATAAAAACACCAAAAAAAAAACCCTAACTGCTGAACAAGCACTGACAAAAAAGGCTGGAACCTACCAAAAAATATATTCTACATCCAAAGACGAAGAAGAAGCCACAACAGGATGGTAGGAGAGACACACTTGCGATACAATCAAATCCCATACCCACCAGGTGGGAGACCCACAAACTGGAAAATAATTATATTGCAGAGATTCTCCCACAAGAGTGAGAGTTCTGAGCCCCACATCAGGCTCCCCTGTCAGGGGGTCTGGCATCAGTAGGAGGAGCCCCAGAGCATTTGGCTTTGAAGGCCATCAGGGCTCGATCACAGGAACTCCATAGGACTGGGGGGAACAGAAACTCCGCTCTTGGAGGATGCACACAACGTCTTGTGTGTACTGGGACCCAGGGAAAAAACAGTGACTTCATAGGATCCTGGCCAGACCTACCTGTAGGTCTTGGAGGGTCACCTGACAAGGCAGGGGTTGGCTGTGGCTCACTGTGGGGACCAGAACACTGGTGGTGGAGGTACTGGAGAATATTCATTGGCATGAGCTCTCCTGGAGGCCACAATTTTGACACCAAGAGCTGGCACGACCCAACAGCCTGTTGGCTTCAGTGCTGGGACGCCTCAGGACAAACAACCAAAAGGGCAGGAACATAGCCCCACCCATCAGCAGACAGGCTGCCTAAAGCCTTCCTGAGCCCACAGGTGCCTCTAAACACACCCCTTGACACACGGCTGCCCACCAGAGGGACAAGACCTAGCTCTACCCATCAGGAAACCTGCACAAGCCTATTAGACGATGGGTGTCACCCAACAGGGGGCAGACACCAGAAGCAAGAAGTACTACTATACTGCAGCCTGCACAACAGAAACCGCAAACACAGAAAGTTAGACAACATTAAATGCACCAACATTTTGGGACAACATGTTGGTTGGGACAACACTTTGGGACAACATTAAATGCACCAACATTCGCATTATAGGATTCTCAGAAGGAGAAGAGACAGAGAAAGGGCCTGCAAAAATATTTGAAGAGATAATAGCTGGAAAATTCCCTAACATGGGAAAGGAAACAGTCACACAAGTCCAGGAAGTGCAGAGAGTGGCATACAGGATTAACCCACAGAGGAATACACCATGACACACTGTAATAAAAATGATAAGAATTAAAGATGAAGAGAAAATATTAAAAGCAACAAGGGGAAAGCAACAAATAACATACAAGGGAATCCCCATAAGGTTATCAGCTGATTTTTCAGCAGAAACTGCAGGCCACAAGGGAGTGGCATGATATATTTAAAGTAATGAAAGGAAAAAACCTACAACCAAGAATACTCTACCCAGCAAGGCTCTCATTCAGATCCAGTGGAGAAATCAAAAGCTTTACAGACAAGTAAACGCTAAGAGAATTCAGCACCACCATATCAGCTTTACAACAAATGCTAAAGGAACTTATCTAGGAGGAAAAGAAAAAGCCACAACTAGAAACAAGAAAATCACGAATTAGAAAGCTCAGCAGTAAAAGCAAATAAACAGTATAGATAGGAAATAATCCACACACAAATATGACATGAAAACTAGCAATCATGGGGCTTCCCTGGTGGTGCAGTGGTTGAGAATCTGCCTGCCAATGCAGGGGACACGAGTTCGAGCCATGGTCTGGGAAGATCCCACATGCCACAGAGTGACTAGGCCCGTGAGCCACAATTGCTGAACCTGTGCATCTGGAGCCTGTGCTCTGCAACAAGAGAGGCCAAGATAGTGAGAGGCCCGTGCACCGCGATGAAGAGTGGTCCCCGCTTGCTGCAACTAGAGAAAGCCCTCACACAGAAATGAAGATCCAACACAGCCATAAGTAAGTAAGTAAGTAAATAAATAAATAAATAAATAAATAAAATTTTTAAAAAAACAAAAAAACCTAGCAATCATGAGAAGAGGAGAGTACAAATACAGAATACTGGAAATGCATTTAAAATTAAGAGACCGGCAACTTGAAACAATCTTGTGTGTGTGTGTGTGTGTGTGTGTGTGTGTGTGTATATATATATATATATATATATATATATATATATATATATATATAGACTGCTGTAGCAAAACCTCATGGTAAGTGCAAACGAATATACACACAAAAACGAAAAAGGAATCCAAACACAACATTAAAGAGAGTCATCAATCACATGAGAAGAGAAGAAAAAAGACCTAAAAAAAAAATCTAAAACAATTAACAAAATGGCAATAAGAACATACATATGTATAATTAGCTTCAATGTAAATGGATTAAATGCTCCAACCAAAAGACATAGACTGGCTGAATGGATAAAAAAACAAGACCCATCTATATGCTGTCTAAAAGAGACCCACTTCAGATCTAGGCACACATACAGACTAAAAGGGAGGGGATGGAAAAAGGTAGTCCATGCAAATGGAAACCAAAAAACAGCTGGAGTAGCAATACTCATATCAGACAAAATAGACTTTAAAATAAAAACTGTTACAAGAGACAAAGAAGGACACTACATAATGATCAATCCAAAAAGAAGGGATCAATTCAAGAAGAAGATTTAATCATTGTAAATATATATGCACCCAACATATGAGCACCTCAATATAAAAGGCAAATGCTAATAGCCATAAAAGGGGAAATCGACACTAACACAAAAATAATCGGATATTTTAACACTCCACTTTCATCAATGGACAGATCATCCAGACAGAAAACCAATAAAGAAACACAGACTTTAAATGACACATTAGAGCAGATGGACTTAATTGATATTTATAGAGCATTCCATCCAAAAGCAGCAGAATACACATTCTTCTCAAGTGCATATTGAACATTCTCCAGGATAGATCACATTTTGGGTCACAAATCAAGCCTCAGTAAATTTAAGAAAATTGAAATCATATCAAGCATCTTTTCCAACCACAGTGTTATGAGACTAGAAATCAATTACAGAAAAAAAAAAAAGATGTAAAAAACACAAACATAGAGACTAAACAATATGTTACTAAATAACCTATGGATCACTGAAGAAATCAAAAAGGAACTCAGAAAAGTACCTAGAGACAAATGACAAGGAAAACACAGATCCAAAAAAGCAGTTCTAAGGGGAAGTTTATAGCAATACAATCTTACGTCAGGAAACAAGAAAAATATAAAATAAACAAGCTAACCTTACACCTAAGCAACTAGAGAAAGAAGAACAAACAAAACCCAAAGTTAGTAGAAGGAAAGAAATCATAAAGATCAGAGCAAAAATTAATGAAACAGAGACGAAGGAAACAGTAGCAAAGACCAATGAAACTGCTAAACAAAATGATAAACCTTTAGCCAGACTCATCAAGAAAAAAAGGAGAGGACTTGAATCAATAAAATTAGAAATGAAAAAGGAGAAGTTACAATGGACACTACAGAAATACGAAGGATCATAAGAGACTACTGCAAGCAACTATATGCCAATAAAATGGACAACCTAGAAGAAATGGACAAATTTTTAGAAAGGTACTACCCTCCATGACTGTACCAAGAAGAAACAGAAAACATGAACAGACCAATCACAAGTACTGAAATTGAAACTGTGATTAAAAAACTTCCAACAAACAAAAGTCCAGGACAAGAAGACTTCACAGGTGAATTCTATCAAATATTTAGAGAAGAGTTAACACCTATCCTTCTGAAACTCTTCCAAAAATTTGCAGAGGAAGACACACTCCCAAATTCATTCTATAAGGCCACCATTACCCTGATACCAAAACCAGAGAAAGATACACAAAAAGGAAAATTACAGGCCAATATCAGTGATAACATAGACACGAACATCCTCAACAAAATACTAGCAAACTGAATCCAACAATGCATTAAAAGGATCAAGTGGGATTTATCCCAGTGATGCAAGGATTCTTCAATATCCACAAATCAATCAATTTGATACACCACATTAACAAATTGGAGAATAAAACACTACGATCATCTCAGTAGATGCAGAAAAAGCTTTTGACAAAATTCAACACCAATTTATGATAAAAACTCTCCAGAAAGTGGGCATAGAGGGAACATACCTCAACATAATAAAGGCCATATATGACAAACCTACAGCCAACCTCATACTCAATGCTGAAAACTTGAAGCATTTCCCCTACAATCAGGAACAAGACAAGGATGTCCACTCTCGCCACTTTGATTCAACATAATTTTGCAAGTCCTAGCTATGGCAATCAGAGGAGAAAAAGAAATAAAAGGAATCCAAATTGGAAAAGAAGAAGTAAAACTATCACTGTTTGCAGATGACATGATACTATACATAGAGAATCCTAAAGATGCTACCAGAAAACTACTAGAGCTAATCAATGAATTTGGTAAAGTTGCAGGATACAAAATTAATATAGAGAAATCTGTTGCATTTCTGTACACTAACAATGAAAGATCAGAAAGAGATATTAAGTAAACAGTCCCTTTTACCATCACATCAAAAAGAATAAAACACCTAGGAATAAACCTACCTAAGGAGGCAAAAGACCTGTACTCTGAAAACTATAAGATGCTGATGAAAGCAATCAAAAATTACACAAACAGATGGAAAGATATACCATGTTCTTGGACTGTAAGCATCAATATTGTCAAAATGACTATCCACCCAAGGTAATCTACAGATTCAATGCAATCCCTATCAAATTACCAATGGCATTTTTTGCAGATCTAGAACAAAAAATCTTAAAATTTGTATGAAAACACAAAGACCCTGAATAGCCAAAGCAATCTTGAGAAAGAAAAATGGGGCAGGAAGAATCAAGTTCCCTGACTTCAGACTATAATATAAAGCTATAGTAATCAAAACAGTATGGTAGCGGCACAAAGACAGACTTACAGATCAATGGAACAGAATGGAATGTCCAGAAATAAACCCACGCACCTATGGTAAAGTAATCTATGACAAAGGAGGCAAGAATATACAATGTAGGAAAGACCATCTCTTCAATAAGTGGTGCTGGGAAAACTGGACGGCCATATGTAAAAAAATGAAATTAGAACATTCTCTAACACCATACACAAAAATAAACTCAAAATGTTTTAAAGTTCTTAATATAAGACCAGATACTATAACACTTTTACAGGAAAACATAGGCAGAACACCCTTTGACATAAATTGCAGCAATATCTTTTTGGATCCACCTCCTAGGATAATGAAAATAAAAACACAAACAAACAAATGGGACCTAATTAAACTTAAAAGCTTCTGCACAGCAACGGAAACCATAAACAAAACGAAAAGACAACCCACAGAATGGGAGAAAATATTTGCAAACGAAGTGATCCGCAAGGGATTAATTTCCGAGATATACAAACAGCTCATGCAACTCAATATCAAAAAAACAAACAACCCAATCAAAAAATGGGCAGAAGATCAAAATAGACATTTCTCCAAAGAAGACATAAAGAGATGGCCAAAAAGCACATAAAAAATGCTCAACATAGCTAATTATTAGAGAAATGCAAATCAAAACTCCAATGAAGTATCACCTCACACCAGTCAGAATGGCTATCATCAAAAAGTCTACAAAAAATAAATGCTGGAGAGGATGTGGAGAAAAGGGAAGTCTCCTACACTTTTGGTGGGAATATAAATTGGTACAACCACTATGGAGAACAGTATGGAGTTTCCTTAAAAATCTAAAAGTAGAGGGCTTCCCCCGTGGCACAGTGGTTGAGAATCCACCTGCCAAGGCAGGGGACATGGGTTTGAGCCCTGGTCCACGAAGATCCCACATGCCGCAGAGCAACTAAGCCCATGTGCCACAACTACTGAGCCTGTGCTCTGGAGCCCACGAGCCACAACTACTGAGCCCACGTGTCACAACTACTGAAGCCCATGCATCTTGAGCCCGTGCTCCGGAACAAGAGAAGCCACCACAAGGAGAAGCCCGCGCACCACAACGAAGAGTAGCCCCTGCTTGCTGCAACTAGAGGAAGCCTGAACACAGTAACGAAGACCCAACGCAGCCAAAAATTTAAGAAATAAAAAAATAAATTAAGATAAAATAAAAATGTTAAAAAAAGAAAAAAATACCATTATCACAACCAAATTTTTAAAATGCCTTAAATACCTAGTCTATGTCCAATTTTCCCTGATTACTTTAAAAGCATTTTTATAGTTTAGTTATGTTTGTCCAGATATTAGTTTGTTCAATTGTTTATTAGTTTGTTCAAATAAGAATCCAAAGAAGATTCATACCTTGTATTTATTTTGTGTGTTTTTAAAATTTCTTTTAATCAATAATATTTCTTCCTTCTTTTTAGTTTTTTTTTTAATTTTAGAATTTTATTTTATTTATTTTTTATAGAGCAGGTCCTAATCAGTTATCCATTTTATACATATTAGTGTATACATGTCAATCCCAATCTCCCAATTCATCCCACCACAACCACCACCCCTGCCACTTTCCCCCCTTGGTGTCTATACATTTGTTCTCTACATGTGTGTCTCAATTTCTGCCCTGCAAACCAGTTCATTTGTACCATTTTCAGTTTATTTTTAAAAATGTTATTAATTTGTTGAAGAAACTCTGTGATTTCACTTGTAGAATTTTCCACATTTTTGATTTGCCTATTGTATCTTTGTAGTGAAGGGACCAACAATCTTCAGACTGCTTCTGAAAATAATCAGAAACATCTTTTTGAGGTAGTTCACAAAGCTTTATATCATAGGATGGTCTTAAAAATATACACATATTGAAAGCATCAACCAAATCTTCAAGTCCAGAAGTAAAACAAAATCTTTTCTTTAGTCAGTTACTACTGGAGAGGAAGGAAAGCATAATCCCACCAGCAGCAGCATCAGAGTCAGCAGTACCTACTCTGGCAGACCTGGCTGTAAATGTATGTAGCTCCTCTAATGATCTCAGGTGAAAGTAAATTATCACAAAACCCCCATTTGATACTTCGTCTCACAAATGCACATAGAGTGACCATAAGAGCAACATCGTGGATGTGGTTGAGCAATGATTTTTCCTGCAATGTAAGATCAAACTGTTAAAATTGAACTAATAATAAACCTAATAACAATGAAAAGTTTTTAAATTTCAGATTAATTACTGTTTTGTAGAAGTTTATTCTTTTATGGTATCATTTGGTTTGGCATGCAGTTTTGCTGAACATTAACTTTACCATTCAGCCATTTGTTGTTTGCCTAAAATGTTAATCTGTGCATGTCTAAATACTTCATTATAGCATGACAGCGATGCCCACTTCCTCCTACCTCAGCAGAAGCTGGAGCTGGGGTGCTCCAGCCCATCTTTAATGTACAGGTATTTGATCTCCTTATCCTCTAGGCAGTGATAACATATTTGAACCAAATATCCCTCCTGTCACCTTTAGTGGGAACAGGCTAGGGATGCAAGGGTCTCACTATTCCATAACAAATGTCAATGGCTAAGGTTTCTGGTTTAAACGTATTTGACTCAATCTGCACGTGAGCTCAGTCTTCTGCTATTATCTTGCCCCCACTTTCCTCACGTTCATTACCTACTAGGTCACTACTATTGTATTTGGGGAGAGGGAGGCATTGCAACAATGGTGATGGTTGGACTAAGGTCACGTCTCTCAGAGCCTCCAAAACTGTGGACCCTTAAGTTACCAGCAAAACATCACATGCCCTGAAGTCTGGTAGGTGCTAAAACCATCTGTGTTCTGCTCCAGAAATGGATGAAATGACTCCAACCCTTCTACACCACACTTGGTCTTCTGGTACCAATGGAGCTGAGCGTTGTACCTTCACATCTCTCAGATTCCTTTATAGAACACAGTTCCCTTGGCTTCTGTCTACAGAAGCATTGGGACAAAACTATACTGGACCTGGCTCATGAGAGGTGTTCAGTCTCCACTCCCTTTGATGCCTGGTGTCTGGGGGGTGCTGGGGTGGGTTGACTGGGGCATCAGTGGGTAAGGACAGAGTGATGATGATGACACACAATAAAAATCCTTTCATTGATACATTAAATGGAAAGATATCCCGTGTTTGGGATTAGAAGAATTAATATTGTTAAAATGTCCATACCACTGAAAGCAATCTACAGATTTAATGCAATCTCTATCAAAATACCCATGACATGTTTTGCAGAACTAGAACAAATAATCTTAAATTTTGTATGAAACCACAAAAAAAACCAAATTTCCAAAGCAATCTTGAGAAAAAAAAAAAAAGAACAAAGCTGGAGATATCATGCTCCCTGCTTCTACAAAGCTATAGTACAAAGCTATAGTAATTAAAACAGTATGGTGCTGGCACAAAACCATAATCATAGATCAATGGAATAGAATAGAAAGCTCAGACATGTAACCATTAAGTAGCAAATCCCCAGTCTCCCATTCCTGTCCTTATTCTGTTAATTGACCATCTCTCTGTTCCTCAGACAGTCTCATGCCATTTTTTTTTAACTGTGATCGTTATATTAGCTCTTCCATTCTCCTAGATTAAATTCAAAATCCTCTTGCCGAATTAAAAAAGGAATGGTAATACTTTCATGGGTGATTTTGGGGAGAATTGGCATTTTTATTATATAATTGGCATTTTTATTATATTTTTATTATATCCTACAACATAGTATATGTTTTCATTTATTCAAGTTTCCTTTTTTAAAAAGTAACAGTTTTATTGAGGTAAAATTTACATACCATACATCACCCATTTAAAGTGTATAATTCAATTGTTTTTAGGAGATGCACAGAGAGGTGTGACCATCATGACAGTCAATTTTAGAACATTTTCATCATCTTGAAATGAAACTGTAAACATTTAGCCATCACCCCTCTGTCACCCCTTCCCCTCCTAGTTCTAAGCAACCATTAATCTACTTTCCAACTCTATAGATTTACCTATTCTGACCTTTTCATAAAATAAATTTTGTATTTTGTGATTGGCTTCTTTCATTTAGTATAATGTTTTCAAGGTTCATCCATGTTGTAGCACATATTGGTACTTTTTAAAATTACCATATCATATTCCATTGTATGGATGTACCACATTTTGTTTATTCATACATTTACCTTGTTTCCACCTTTTGATATTATGAATAACGCTGCTATGAACATTCATGTACAAGGTTTGGCATGGACATATGTTTTCATATCTCTTGTGTATAAACCTAGGAATGGAATTACTGGGTCATATGGTAACTCTATGTTTAAGTTTAAGAACTGCAGACTGTTTTCCAAAGCAGCTGCACCATTTTACATTCCCACCAGCAGTGTACAAGTGTTCTGATTTTCCACATCCTCACCAATAATTGTTATTATCTACCTTTTTGATTATAGAAATTCTAGCGTGTGTGCAGTAGTATCTCACCGTTTTTTTTTTTTTTTTAATTGAAGGAGAGTTGATTTACAATATTATATTAGTTTCAGGTGTACAGCATAGTGATTCAGGATTTTTACAGATTATACTCCATTAAATGTTATTACAAGATAATGGCTATATTCCCCTGCGCTGTACAATATATCCTTGTTGCTCATCTATTTTATGCATAGTTGTTTGTATCTCTTAATTCCCTATCCTTACTTTGTCCCTTCCCTTTCCCTCTTCCCTTTGATAATCATTGGTTTGTTTTCTATATCTGTGAGTCTGTTTCTGTTTTGCATACATTTATTTGTATTATTTTTTAGATTCCACATATAAATGATATCATACAGTATACTTATTTCACTAAGCATAATATTCTCTAGGTCCATCCTCACTGTGGTTTTGATTTACAGTTCCCTAAAGACTAATGTTGAGCATTTTTTCATATGTTTATTGGCTATTTGTATATCTCCTTGAGAAATGCATATATAGATACTTTGTCCATTTTAAATTGGGTTATTTGCCTTTTATTGTTCAGTTGTAAGGGTTCTTTATATATTTTGGATACAAGTATCTCATCAGATTTATGATTTGCAAATATTTTCTCCCATTATGAGTTGTCTTTTCACTTTCTTGATAGTGTCCTTTGAAGCACAGAAGTTTTTAATTTTGATGAAATCCAATTTATCTATTTTTGTTGTTGTTGTTGCTTGTGCTTTGGTGTCATATCTAGGAAACTATTACCAAATATGAGGTCATGAAGATTTACCATCATGATTTCTTCTAAGAGTTTTATAATTTTTTCCCTTCACTTAGGTCTTTGATCCATTTTGAGTTACTTTTTGTGTATGGTGTGAGGTAAGGGTGCAACTCCATTTTTTTGCACATGTCTATCTAGTTATTCCAGTACTATTTGTTGAAAAGACTATTCTTTCCCATTGAATGATGTTGAGATCTTTGTTCAAAATCACTTGACCATTACCCATGGATTTATTTCTGGACTCTCAGTTCTATACTATTGATTAATATGTATATCCTATGTCAGTATCACACTATCTTGATTACTGTCGCT
The DNA here is from genome assembly GCF_028023285.1 of Balaenoptera ricei. NCBI lineage: Eukaryota > Metazoa > Chordata > Mammalia > Artiodactyla > Balaenopteridae > Balaenoptera > Balaenoptera ricei. The sequence goes on along the minus strand of NC_082650.1, from coordinate 93,902,124 downwards.
TCATAGTAAGTTTTAAAGTTGGGAAGTGTGTGTCTTCCCACTTCTTTTTTTTTTCAATATAGTTTTGGCTACTCTGGGTCAAGTTTCCTTTTAAGTATAGTTTTTCTTTTTCTGCATACATGAAAAAAATGTACATTTTTTTTCTTGTTAGGTTAAGAGTTATATATTTTTGTTGGAATTTATTTTCCCAATTGTATTATAATTGGCGTTTGCTGTTAATGGGAAAGCTATTAATTTTTTTTACTGATTTTTTAATGACTGGCCTAGTACTCAGGCAACTCCTTTTTGCTAGTAGTCATTTAATTGATTCTCTTTGGTAGGCAGTTATATCATATGCAAATAACTGTCATTGTGTCTTTTCTTTTCCTATATCTATGTATTCTTTCTTTTCTGGCCTTTTTGTATTGGCTAATATTGAATAACAGTGGTCATAGTAGGAGCCTTGCTCATCCCTGGCTTGAGTGAGGATGCTTCTAATGTTTCATCATTAAGTGTGATGGATTCAGACAATTATCATCGAACTGCATCTTAAAAGGATGAAGGAGCGATCTAGATAAAGTGGTGGGAGGAATTGTGGGGACGTTTGGGGTCAGTTGGGTGGAAGGCATTCTTGTCAGAGGTAACAGCATGAGCAAAGACTTCAGGTTGAGGGACAGTATGCGTGCATGTAGGAAACAGCAAGAAATTATATGTTGCTGTATCATAAATTATAAAAGTAGAGAATAGGGAGAGAAGAGGCTGAGGAGCTGGAGAAGGACCAATCCTACAGGATCTTGATGGCCATATTGAATTTTATTCTTTTTATTTTGGAGAACCATGGAAAGATTTCAAGTAGGGAGGTGACATTGTCACTGAGGGACATTATCACACCTTCTTTGTTAAAAGAATTTAAATTATTTTCACGGCTACAATATGTCCAACCAGGTAATGAATCATTTGCAGTTCCTGAAACGCAGCAGATTCGCTGGTACTTTCTTGCCCTGGAAGGCATCCCCTCTGTCAGAAGTGCCCTCTGCCCACTCTGGGCCAGGTAGAGCACGAATACATGTCTCATGTGCCACCTGCTGTCAAAGCATTTACCGGGTTGCAGTGTAATTGTCCACAGGCCCATCTTTCTCACTCTTCTGAGTTCCTTGAGGCCAGGAAGAAAGCTTTTTATTTCTGAAACCCACTGGGGGTGCATAATGGAATGGATTAAAAAAAGGACCAAATAAATGTAACAGCTGTGGGTTGGCAGGGAGAGTATTGTAGAGGGGTTGGGAGAGGTAAGTCATACGGATCGTTAAGGACACAACTGGTTAGAAAACTGGTGTCTCACGTCTCTCTTTGCTCCTTCCTTGTACCTTAGAGTTGCTGCAGTGTGAAAAGCTTCTTTTATACCTTGTGCAGTCCCGGTGCATGGAAAAGCTTTATGGTATTGTTTGACCCACGCTCTCTAGATGTCCCTGAACTCTGGTATGCTGTGCAAATTATTCACCCTGGGATGAGGCATGCAATTCCTCTTCACCCATTGTTTGCTGCTGAAAGCCTGAGTGACTGGGAGCCATCTTTCTGAATAAAGCAGGCAGAGAAAGTGTGGGAAGGGAGCAAGCCCGTCAGTCATGAGGTGCACAGCGTTCTGGACGAAGTGTCTAAATTCCATGATGATCTCAGTAAAATGAGTTCAGGATATTTTAACCCCACTGTTTTGATCCCATGTTTAGGAATAAAAACATTTACATCTCTCTTAAACTAACTTGAAAGTGTGTCTGGTGTACAGAAAGTATTTTCCAGAGAAAACCCCATTAAATAAATTTAATATTTTTACTGATTTTCTGTTCATTGCAGTTAACCCTTTCAATTTTTCCCCATCTTTACTCTGATGATACTGTAGGGATCAGTGTTTTAGTGATGACAAGCATTTTTTATTCCAGAATTAACCTTCGTATCTGCATCGTGAGCTGTCTTCCATGGCCGCACTTTCTGCCAGGCTCAATTTTGCAAGATCCAAATTTTGTCAATTTTCATTCTTTCATTTCTTTATAGTCAATTATAAATGTACTGTCAGTTTTCGCTATTGTTAGTTGTCTTGTTTTCTATCATATTTAATTTTCCTAAGTTAATTTGTAGTTTTCAATATTACCAATACAATCTGATTTTTCAAAACGTCTTTTAACTAAAACAGCGTCATGCATTAAGTTAGAGCTGTTCCCAGTATTATTATGCTGGTCCTTTCTTCTAGTAACCTTTCTATGGATTGGGTAAAAGAGACATAGTTTGTGTTTACATCTGGATGCAAAAAGCAAGACAAATGTGAACCTGGGTTCTTGGCTGGTTCAAAATAATAGAGTTAAAACATCATGCTCTGTGGCAAGCTGGTTGGCTTTTTAAGGGTAGCAATTTTTGTTTTGTAAATGTGACAGGCTTATGGTTCCTATATTTTTTACTTCCATTTTGTTTTTTCATAAATTTATGAAAATTTCTCTAACAAGGTAAGTTTTCCCCCAGCTCCTCTAAGGGGATTTTCCGTCTAATGATTTTCCATTCAAGCTCTACTGTATTGAATTCCTTTAGGGTGGACTTTTGTTTCTGACAATAATCTTATTCTTTTCTAATGACTTTTGCAAATTTCACATTGAGGTCCAGGAGAAGAGTAAAGATAAAGTTAGATTTATTTTTGCAATTCATCCTAGACATTGCAAGTGAAAAAAACCCTTGACTATTCATTTCTTTTCTCCTTTCTCAGAAAAGCACTTTAAAAAAGAGAGATTGTAAAACAAGGTTCTGAGGGATTGATAAATCAAGACAGGGGATTGAATTCTAGGATTCCAGAATTAGGACAATCTAAACCTTCTTTGTGGAAGAGCATTTGGTTTGGAGAGTGCTTGAAATGCCACAAGACCGGAGAGAGTAAAGAACAGATCTTCACCACATGCCTGTGAGCTATCATTCTACTTGGCACTGCATCCTACAATGTGGCCTGCTGCTGGCTTGAGGCTTAAATCAACAAGTAAAGGTTTTAGAAGAGCACAGCAGGTGCTAGCTGGCTATCATTTTTTAGTGGGTACTGTCATGGTCCCTGCAGTTAGGAGACATTCCTGGTCCTTAAGGGGCTCGTCTTGGTCTGGGGGACGACTAGCAACAATTACCCGACAGTGCTTGTTAAGGGCTGAGATTAGGGGTCCGCCCAAGCTGCTGTGGAGGCACATAACCTAAACCAGTGGTTTTCAAACTTTTTGGTCTCAGAACCCCTCTTCGCTCTTAAAAATTACTGAGGGACTTCCAAGAGTTTTTGTTTATATGGGTTAGTGATATGTATTGATATTTACCGTCTTAGAAATTAAACCTAAGAACAATAAAGAACATTAAAAAAACCCGAAATTCATTGTTACCATAAATATTTATTATGAAAAATACGTTTACCAACAAAATTTAATGAAAGAGTGGCATTGTTTTAAATTTTTGCAAATATCTGCATTGGCGGGCTTCACGGAGGATGGCCGGATTCTCCCTTCTGCTTCTGCCTTAAATCGGTTGCTACCCGTTGTTTCGGTTGAGGGAGATGAAGAAAATTGGACCTTATACACATGCCATTGCAAAAGAACTGGAGACCCTCTGAAAGGGCTTGGGGCCCCCTCCGCAGATCCTCTGGCCACACTTGAGAACTGCTTAGATCGGGAACATTTCTTGGAGGAGGCAGCTTGAGTCCTGAACGCAGGCCGGCTTGCTAACGGGGGAACGACGAGGGCGAGGCGATTCACGACGGGACTGCAGAGCAAAGCCCGCAGGGATTCCTGGGCAAGGGGCTCAGTCCGCGCCACCCTCGCCCGCCATTCTGGAACACACACTCAATTCGTAAAAAGCACCTAAGGGGGAGCAGATCTGCCCATCAATATCACGTTAAGCAGGAAGCTTTAGCGGTTTCTACAACCGAGAGAAAGCAACTGTGTGTAGCCTTAGCCCTGGCCCGCGGGCGGTGCCGCGCCCTCGGAAGCCCGGGAGGCTCGCAGCGCGCAGGCGCGGCGCGGCCCCGAAACGGTAAACAGTGCGGTCACGTGACGCGACCCCGCTCCAGCCCCCGCGCCGTCGCCGCACGCCGATGGCTGCGGGGTCTCGCGCCGCCGCACGGTCCCCACGAGGCGAGCGACCCTCGGGCCCTGGGCGGCGGCGGCTGCAACGAGGATAAGGAGGGCGGCGCGGAAGACGGGACGGCGTGGTCCGCAGTGGCCGCCCGGGCCGTGAGGAAGCAGAGGCTGTGGCAGCGACGCCTGCGTCCTGCGCGTACCCCCTCTCGGCGCAGCCGGCCCCCTCCTCCGCGGCGGCGCGGCCACCATCTTCCTCTCGCTGCCAGTGGTAGCGCTCGTCGGCGGAGCTGGTGAGTTGCAGCGCGGCCGGGCGACGGGCGGCCCTCCCCTCCCCCAACCCCAGCCCCGCGCCTCCGCGGCCTCCCGCCCTCCCGCGGTCGCGCTCCGCGCCTTCCTCCCGCGCAGCGGGAAGCAGCGGGAAGGCGCCTCTCGGCTTTTTGCGCGCCGCCCTCGGCCCGCCCGCGCCGCCTCTGCCGCCCAGGACCGTTTGGGCCGCTGTGGCGGGGCCGCCGGGCGGAGGGTCGGGGCCGCGGCCTCCCCGCCGGCTCCGCGCCCGGGCCTCGGGGTGAGTGCGCCGCCGCGCGGGCGCGCAGGCCGGGCGGCACGGCGGGCGCTGCCGGGGAGGCCCAGCCCGCAGGCCCCGACCCGGCCCTTCGGCATCGAGCTTTGGGCCCCGGCCCGGCAGCCGGCGCTGGCCTTGGCCGCGAAGCCGAGCCGGGTGCCCGCTGGTGGGGACGAGGAGTCGGCGCTCCATCCACCCTCCTGCGACCGCGCGCTTTTGTGCCCGGGACCCAAACTGTCGACTCCTTTTGCATAGTTTGAAATGAGAGACCTGGAATCTGGCCTTCGATAATACGTGTAATTTAATGAGCCACTTGTCGATACGTGGGTGTTCATGGTGCTAAATAACTGATCACCTGACCCGGGGGGCGGGGAGGAGGGAGAAAGGGAGGGAATGTTGGTACCGCGCACAGTCCAGTTGCCCCTTCTTTTCCCCAGCTGTGTATTGCCGGGTCCGATGACTTTTTCCCCATCTTTGAATTTTTAAATGCTGTTTCTCGAAGACCGTGATTCGAAGTAATTTGAGTGTGTGATTATTGGTGCTGCTCAGGAATCGTTTGCAGAACATGATCATGAATAGTCATTAATGTAAGTGGCAACAACGACTTAGTATCTTCCTAGTCCTGATCTTCATCACATATAGAGATACTTAATTTAAAATGAAACATCGGTAGCTGAGCCTTAGCAAATACGAACTTTACCACGTTATTTTGGGATGGGGGGGTGGAGATACAGTCAGCTACTTAGGGAGTGCTTAAATAGTATACATTGTTCTACTTAGTTACTGTTTTGGATTTTAACTTGTCTTCGCTTTTATAAACTGGTGGTTTGAGATCTTCCAAAACTGTGTCTCCATTACTCATTCATTACCTACCATTTTTTGATTCTTGAATGAAGTGTTTGGGATTGTGAAAATGTTGGTGGTAGATGTGTTTCTCTGGTAGAGACACTAGTCAAAGAACCAGGAAATCTTTGCAGCATTCTTGTTTTTGAATTTGTCTCTTCATTCCAGAGCATAAAAGGTGTGTTGTGAAGATTATTGTTTCAGATAGTGATTACTTAACGGTCATTACCACTTAGACCTTTCTTAATTTATTATTATTTCTCCCCAGTTCTCTTTACTGGCCATATATTACGATAATGAATGTTCTCTTCATCAGCATCTTCATCATCACTATTTTAAAATATATACTCCATTTCCCCATGATAGTAACAGAATTTAAGGAAGTACTTTTAATAGCTATCATTGCGCTGATGAAGCCACACACAGTTCAGTCAGTTCCTTAGCAGCAGAAAGACATCCACTCAACTGAAGTGAGCCACTTGTTAAGTATGCAGAACTACAGCCTTAGAGTTTAAGCTTTATTTGGCAGCTGTATGGGAGATTTGTGAGAAGGATAACACATGAGTTAGTGATGGGACAAGTTTTCCCCTGTTCTGTGCATGTTTTGTAGGTCCATTTACTGAAGAGCTTGAAAATATAATTTATTATACTGCTTTTGCATCCTTTGGGAGGATAGTGAACTTCCTTATCGATCACACTGAATTAGTTATGCATGCTGTGCTGTGGGGATAGACCTCAGATAACTGTCTAGCTGATCCTGTGATACACTCATCTGTTGCATGTTCAGATAAGTCAAATCTATGAGAAGTGGTTTGTGTAAATGTAGGTGAAAAATAGCTTTGGTCCGAAGCAACTTTAAGGATAGAAAAATGGAAAGGAACTTGTCTTTATGTTAATCATTTAAAACCATAATATTAAAATTTCAATTGTATTGAGTATTGAAATCAGGGAAGGTTGATAATTTTTGACATATAATAGCATGTTAATAAAACTTTTTGATAAAAGTTAGTTTTTGGGTACTAAAATATAGATAATGGTTATCTTCCTTGACATGGTAACTTGGTGCTTGCCTTTTTGATACATTTTGCTGTCTTAAATGTGCTATTTTTATTATTTTTTTTCTTTACACAGATTTCTCATGAAATCTTTTTTACTTAATTTTTGTCTGGAGGTAAGATCTTTATTATATTTAATGAAGAAATGAGGTTTACTGATTAGCATTTCAGGTTTGTGGATTACCACCACACAGTGTCAGGGAGTGCAAGGTTCTTGGAGTGCTGACTTCTAAATATTTTTGTTCATCTACATTTCATCAATTCTTCTGGACACGTGGTTGCTGGATTTCTTTTCTGCAACAGTACATCTTGGGCTCTGTTTCTTTCATTTCTTCTTTGAGCACCCTCTGAGAATCCTGGAGTATCTTTTCAGAAGCATAGACAACTTATTTTTTAACTACAAAAGATTTGGCAAATTGTTACACATTTCTGATGCTGTTGCATTTTTAAGAACAGTAAAAAAAAACTTCTCTTTTAATGTTGCCCTTTGATTACACAGCGAATGGTATTGACAGTATTGATTTGATTCAAAATATTTGAGACCCAGGTGCTGTCTGTATGCTCAAGGAACATAATCTAGGTTGAGAAACCAGATTCAGACATGAGATGTTAAATCACTGTGTTAGAGTTAAAAGAGAAAGATATTTCAAGAGTTACAAAACACAGTGTGTGAGGAATTGCCAAATGTATAGACTGGACAATTATGGTCATGCATCGTGTATTTAATTTAGATCATTTTTTAATGGTCGGGATTAAAATTTTTATGGTCGTTTGTATAATGGAGAGAGGATGGAGAGAAATAGTTAAGCAAAAACTTCAAAATAGTATCCTGAAGTTTTATCTTTTGGCACAGTCTAACTTTATTAGGAAAATTTTGAATGGCATAGTAGATTGTACAGAAAAGCTAAAGTTTTAATTCACTCATAATTTGTGTGAGATGGCCACATGAAACCATTCTAAAATTGTAGTTTTTGAAAATAAATTGTGAAGTTCGTGGTCGATCACTTCCAAAATGATGTTTGTTCTATACACACTGAGGACAGCCATTGTAATTTTTATATGTAGGGAGTGGCTAAGTGCATATTTCCCAATTTATTTTGGAAGTGGGCATGTCACTTTGTTTCCAGTATTTTGATATGTGTTATGAATGTAGACTGCATAAAGTATAGTAGTTTAAAAGTGCAGGCTCAGGAATCTCACTGCCTGGATTCCAGTTTGGGTATACGGGCATACTTCTTGTATTGTGCTTCGCACATACTGCGTTTTTTACAAATTGAAGGTTTGTGGCAATCAAGCATGGAGCAAATCTATTGCCGCCGCCCATTTTTTAAACAGCATTTGCTCACTTTGAGTCTTCTCTGTCACATTTTGGTAATTCTCACAATATTTCAGACTTTTGCATTATTACTATATTTGTTATGGTGTTTTGTGATCGGTGTTGATGTTACTATTGTCATTATTTTGGGGCACCACAAACCACAACTCTATAAGATGGTGAACTTAATTGTAAATGTTGTGTGTTCTGACTGCTCCACCGACTGGCTGTTCCCTGCCTCTCTCCCTCTCCTTGCGCCTCCCTATTCCTTGAGATGCAACAATATTGAAATTAGGCCAATTAATAACGCTACAATGGCCAGTAAGTGTCCAAGTGAAAGGAAGAGTCCGTGTCTTTCACTTTAAATCAAAAGTTAGAAATGATTAAGCTTAGTGAGGAAGGCGTGTTGAAAGCCGAGATAGGCCAAAAGCTCGGCCTCTTGTGCCGAACAGATAGCCAAGTTGTGGATGCAAGTGAAAAGTTCTTGAAGGAAATTAATTAACTGTGCTATTCCAGTGAACACATGTATTAAGAAAGTGAAACAGCCTTATTGCTGTTACGGAGAAAGTTTTAGTAGTCTGGAAAGAAGATCAAACCAGCCACAACATTCTCTTAAGCCAAAGTCTAATCCAGAGCAAGGCCTTATTAACTCTCTTCTATCTTGTGAAGGCTGAGAGAGGTGGGAAGATAACAGAAGGAAAGCCTGAAGCTAGCAGAGGTTGGTTCATGACGTCTAAGGAAGGAGGTCATCTCCGTAACATAGAAGTTCAAGGTGAAGCAGCAAGTGCTGATGTAGAAGCTACAGCAAGTTATCCAGAAGATCTAGCTAAGATAATTCATGAGGGTGGCTACCCTAAACAGCAGGTTTTCAGTTTAGCCAAAACAGCCTTGTATTGGAAGAAGATGCCATCTAGGATGTTCATAGCTAGAGAGAAGTCAGTGCCTGGTTTCAAAGGATGGGCTGGCTCTCCAGTTAGGGGCTATTGCAGCTGGTGACTTCAAGTTGAAGCCTGTGCTCATTCACCGTTCTGAAAATCCTAGGGCCCTTAAAAATTATGCTGAATCTACTCTGCCTGTGCTCTGTAAATGGAACAACAAAGCCTGCGTGACAGCACGTCCCTTTACAACATGGTTTACTGAATATTTTAAGCCCACTGTTGACCCACTCTCAGAAAAAAAGATTCCTTTCAAAATATCACTGCTCACTGACAATGCACCTGGTCACCCAAGAGCTCTGATGGAGATGGACAGTGGGATGAATGGTTTTCATGCCTGCTCACACAACATCCATTCTGCAAGGAGTCACTTCAACTTTCAAGTCTTATTTTTTACGAAATACGTTTTGTAAGGCTGTAGGTGCCATAAATACTGATTCTTCTGAGGGATCTGGGCAGAGTTAGTTGAAAACCTTCTGGAAAGGATTCACCATTCTAGATGCCATTAAGAACATCATGATTCATTGGAAGAGATCAAAATATCAAGATACCCAGGAGTTTGGAAGAAGTTGATTCCAGTCCTCATGGATAACTTTGAAGGGTTCACAGCTTCAGTGGCAGAAGTAATTGTAGTTGTGGCAGTAGCAAGAGAACCAGAATTAGGAGTGGAGCCTGAAGATGTGACTGAATTGCTGTAATCTCATGATAAAATTTGAATGGATGAGGAGTTGCTTCTTATGGATGAGCAAAGACAGTGGTTTCTTGAGAAGAAATCTACTCCTGGTGAAGATGCTGTGAAGGTTGTTGAAATGACAGCAAAGGATTTAGATATTGCATAAACTTAATTGATAAAGCAGCTACAGGGTTTGAGAAGACTGACTCCAGTTTTGAAAGAAGTACTGCAGTGGGTAGCATGCTATCAAACAGTGTGTCATGCTGTAGAGACATCGTGGAAGGAAGAGTCAGTCATTGCAGCAGACTTCGTTGTCTTCTGGTTTCAAGACGTTGCCGCAGCTGCGCCAGCCTTGAGCAGCCACCACCCTGATCAGTCAGCGCCACCAACATGGAGGCAGGACCCTCCACCGGCAAGACGATTACAGCTTGTTGAAGGCTCAGATGATGGTTAGCATTTTTTAGCAATGAAGTATTTTTAATTAAGTTTTGTACATTTTTTTAGACATAATGCTATTGCATACTTAATAGACTATACAGTTTATTGTAAACATAGCTTTTATGTGCACTGGGAAACCAAAAAATTGGTGTGACTTGCTTTATTGCGAGCAATATTGACTTTATTGTGGTGGTCTGGAACTGACACTGCAGTATCTTTGAGGTACATCTGTCCTGGGTATGTGACCTACACAATGGTCTGGACCTCAGTTTGCTCCTCTGCAAAATAGAAGTAATAATTACACCTACCTCACAGGGTTGTTGTGAGAAACTAATGAGAATCGCATACAGTATAGTTAGCACAGGGCCTGGCACATAGTACATGCTTAGTACATGTTAGCTTGGTCTGTCATTAGGCCAGTTTTGATGACTTGTACTGTTGCTGTGGTTAATCCAAACTGCTAGAGCTTCTCATAATGACAGTAGGGTATGGTTGTAAACTTTGAAGGTAATTTTCTTACTAATAACTAAGTAATTCTGCTTTTGCCCGTTTCAACTTGCACTCGATAGTTCTTTTTCGAGGTTCTTACGTCTGCTTTGGTCTTAGTATGGCAGTCATCTTGGATTCTTATATATTCTTTACCTGATAAATTCAGAAACAAAGTTATGATCCTTTTTTTTTTTTCTTAGGTAGTCTTGCCAGTAGATTCTAACGAATGAAACTGGACCAGAATTTGAAATGGGTGTGTAGAGCAGGTGGTGAGGTTGCATTGCTGCTAGAATTGTACTTTTTAGAATTGTGTTATACCACACGTCTTAACCATTTAGTGACTTTCCTTGACTTTGTCTTGGAAGGATAACTTATTCATCTTTAACATTGTTATATCATGGTGGTGAAGAACTGACCTTTGTGTCAGTGGATTTGAGTTCTAGCTCTGTCACTTATTTATTCTGTAATATTGGGTGTAACTTTGCTAAGCTTTAGCTTCTCTCATATAAATTGAGAATAATAATAATAGCTGCTTAATTGTGTGGCTGTGAAGTTTAATGACATTATACATTTAAGTTAGCACAGTGCCTGGAACATAATAAATAGTGAATTTAACTGTGTGAAGCGATAATGCAGGGCAGTGGTAAGTGCATTGACTTTTGAATGAAGATTTTTGCCTTCAGATTTCAACTCCACCACTTACTATAGCAAGTAATTTAACCTCTTTGATCCCAGTTTTATTTATTTTTGTATAATCAAGATCATAATATAGCATTGTTGTGAGGAGTAAATTAATAAATGTAGAGCAGAGTTTCTTAACCTCAGCACTGTTTTTTGGCTGGCTAATTCTTTGTGGTGGGGCTTTCCTAGTGCATTGTAGTATATTTACTAGATGCCAGTAGCATGCCCTCCAGTTTTGATGACCAAAAATGTCTCCATTTTCGAATTAAGCCAGAAGTCCTCTGGAGAGGCTTAATCACCTCTGATGCTCTGATGGAGAACTAATGTAAAGCATGTCGACCGTTGCCTGGTCTGAAGTTAGAGCACATTAAGTTTTATATATTATCATTGTTTTAGTAGTGGTACCTTTTTTTTTCCCTACTGCTCCTACTACTGCCTGTTAGAAATTTGCTAATAGTGAGCATGCCTGATGAATTGACAGCTTAATTTAATCTATGGTGTAGGGGTCGGAAGGCAACAAGCAGTTCCATTCTCAGTGCCTTTGCATTTAGGTCTTTGCCTGAATTGCTGTTCCCCATTTATGCATGGATCACTCCCTCATTTCAGGTTTTGGCTCACATGTTGCCCTTATTAGCAAGGCCTTCATTTACTGTCTTACGTAGAATGCTCTCCTTCTCCCATCACTATTACAGTGTTTAATTATTCTTCATAGATTTTATAATCTCCTGATATATATTTGTCCTCCCACCAACATCCTCATACACACGCACGCGCGCGTGCCTTTGATAGCTTTAGTGATTTATTGGTAGGCTTATTCTGTGCAATTTTTTAAGGAAAATAAGATTAAATGCATAGTTTTACTTTGAGGATGTTTCTGAGAAGTTGAGGTAGTCAATTTTAGTTTGTTCTTAATTTACAGGGGATTTTGGTAGAAGTGTAATTTTTTTCCCCTGTTGGCGTTTTCTAAATCTTTTCGCATTCTATTCATACACGAAACACTTAGAAAACAATATACACTGGTTTTATCAGTGTAAATGAAATTTGGCTGCAGTATAATTCTCTGAGTGACAGATGACACAAGTGGGAAATATCTCTGGACTCAGATTAAATTTTATTCAGGGTGTTAGTACTGATGCTTATTTTTAGTTGTATTCTGAGTCTTTCTAAATGGTCCATTAGGCCCAAACTCTGGCATTCATAATTAGCACCTGCTGTTCTTTTGCCTGGAGTAGCCTCTGGACCTTTAGGACCAAGCTCACGTGTCACTTACTTACCCTTTCTTGGCCTCGTGGATTTTACCTTCCTCTGTGGTACTGAGCCCTTCAGTATGACAATTTCATATTTTGTTGTGATGTTTATATGTTGTCGTATTTGTTTATATGTCCATACTTGATTTTGGATTATGAGTTCCTTGAATTTGAGACTGGGGTTTGTTTCACTGGTATACTTATGATAGTACTTTTTTTTTTTTTGATAGTACTTTATAGTAGATACTTGATAAATACATGAATAAATGAGTAATTTTGAATTAAGCAAATTATCCAATTCTCTGACTTAGCTGGATACATCCTATTGTCTGCAAACTTGAGGTGTGACTGTGAACCCATAAGTAATTTCTGATTTGAGCATTATGTATTCCCAAGTTAATAGTATCAATTCAGTTGTATACATGCATATCATTAGCCTCTCAAAATACATCCTAGATAGGTTTGTTATGTTCTGTTATGTTTTAATTATTAAATTTGTAATGCCGAATGTAAGGAAGCATTTAAGTAAAATTTCAGTGTAAGAAACAGGAATTTGTCTGTTTATTTACTTATTTTTTGGCTGTTTTGCGCGGCCTGTGGGATCTTAGTTCCCCAACCAGGGATTGAACCCGGGCCCTCAGCAGTGAAAGCGCAGAGTCTTACCCACCGGACCGCCAGAAATTTGTTTAAATCAAGCAATTTGTTTAGTTAACAGACACTGAATCATCTCTTAAATTTTTCCTTAATTAGATCGATTATCTTTATCTACATGGCTAGGTATTTCAGGACATTGTATTTTAGGTTAGTGTTCTTTTTTTTTTTTAAAAAGACCTTATTTTGGAGTAGTTTTAGATATATAGAAAAGTTGCAAACATAGTGTAGAATTCCCATATACCCTTTATCTAGTTTTCTTGATTGTTACATTTGACATAACGTTAATGTCTTTATCAGAACTAGAGGTTAACATTATTATTAACTAAACTGCAGACTTTATTCTGATTTCACCAGTTTTGTTTTTCCACTACTGTCCTTTTTCTGTTCCATGACCCAAATCAGGATACCACATTGCATTTAGTAGATGAGTGTGTTCGTGTTAAGTAAGGTTAATATTTCTACAATTGGCTAACATTTGTTTAACAATTTGGCATGGAGAGTTTTAATTTTATTTTTGATATATTGAACACTTGATATCTAAAACTGATTTTTTAAAATAAACGACTGTTTTATATTTGCATTCATTGTCACTTTTAAGATAACCTTGCGATATGGCTGTATACTGTGATTTTGGGCATTCTTCCTTTGGAATTGGCTCCAGAGCCTGTTGGAACGACTTAAGAAAATTCAGTCTTACCAATTTATAACAATTTCACAAAACACTTGTGTAAAAATTGTTTACTTTGGATCCATAAGTTTGGGGTGCTTTATACCATATTTTTTCCTGTAAGATCCCCAGTTGCATTGGTATATTAAAGGTGTCTGGCACAATGGTAGCTGGTTAATGAACACTTTTTGAATAAATTAAAGGTATTTCTCGACATTTGATGCTTTTATGCTAATCTATTTATTTAATCCAGGGCAACACACTTTATACAAGTCATACTAGTTTTGGCCGGAAAAAAAACACCCCATACTGGAAAATTCGGTTCACCCATCTTATTTACAGTATGCTTTACTTTTTTTTAAAAAAATTGATCTTTAAATATTGTCTGCTGTTGAGATTAAAAAATATGCCACAGGCTCTGAAGGCACGTTTTAGTAAAAGAGTTTGGGATGATTCACTAACAGTATCATTGAAAAAACAATGTATTGCTCATTTAGATCACCCTTTAGAACGGGCTGGTGTTCGGTATAGCTAGGTGATTTCGAGCCGTGTAACTGTACCTTCTGAATGTTGTGAATGTCCCCACCACTTAAATATACACAGGCAGAAGTTGGTGCAACAGAAAGACTAACCTCAGGTGAAGTATGTAGAATTTCCCAGACTTGTGTTGCTATGGGAATGAGTGTGTTGTTAGTAGATTCAGCATATTGTTTTTATAAGGAAAGTCAACCGTTTGTTTCTAGAGCTGGAATTGCCTTTTTTTCTTTGTTTCTTCTGGGATGCAACTCTGAAGAGGAGGTTGTTTCGGCTTGTGGTAAACTTGGATTCCAGCATATTCAGATAAACAAATTTGTTGATAGTTCTAGCTAATTAATTTTGTAGACGTTTAGTAATGGTTTTGTAAATTATTTTTAATTACCAGAAATTTATTATACTAAAATTTCTTTGGAACCTAAAAACGTATTAATGGAAGTATTGGTGATATATGATAATTGAGTCTTTCTTAGGTACTGAGATCAGATAGTTTCAGGGAATTAAAACTTTTCCTGACTTTTCATCACCATTGTAGCTGTTTTCTCTAAATGTTATGAAGAATGCATGTAAGATAATCAGCCAGTCAATCAAACAGTTAACATTTTATTTTGGTGCTTTATTAATATTTCAATATAAATAAGTTGCAAAGTTTGAGAAGAGATACTGAAATCCTATATTTAGCAGAGGATTAACTTTTGTGAGAATGAGGAAATTTTCTTTCCTTTCGTTTAAATTTTGAATTGAGTTACAGTGAACTGCATCCATTTAAAATGAACAGATTGGTGAATTTTGGTGGGTATATACACTCATAAAACCGCTACCACAATCCAGATTTAGGACATTTTCATCATCTTCCAAAATATATTCCTGTTCCTTTGCAGTTAGTCCCTCTCTTATCCAAGGCCCCAGGCACTTACTGATTTGTTGGAAAATGTTTTTAAAGAAGAACCTTTAATGAGTCAAATCTAGTCAATTTCTAGCTTTGTAGCTCAGTGTGAAAGGGGTAGAGTTACCACCTTGGGCTGTGTAGCCTTGAAACCTGGGTTTGAATCTTTGGCTCTGTTTTGTGACTTTGGGGAAGACGATTAAACTATTTAAATGCATTTTGTATACAAAGTAAGGATAGTAAATAGAGTGTATTTATTATCACTGGGCATAAATGAATTGAAAATGTAGGTAAAATGTTTAGTAGCATATAAAATATACCTGGTAAATTGTATAATATTTTTGAACTTCTTATTCTTTTATTTTTATAGGGGAAAGAATTCAAGGACAGTTTGAGGAAATTTTGGTAGATTTGGAGCTAAGAATTTTGGAATCCAAGAAGTTCTGTGTTAATTAGTGGAATTTTCTAGCTAACTGAATATTACTAAATTTTATTTAGTTGACTCTTGCCCACCACCCAAAATACATTGGTTCAGTATTCTCTGAAACCAACTTTTGATAATCGAGGCTCCTCCAGAGCATGAAGTGACCTTTGCTGAGCAATGCCTGGAGTGTAGGTATAGTTCAAATAGGAGATCAGCTCCGTATCTTTATAGACCGCACATAACTCCCTAAAATAAATTTAAGTCTCTGGTATATTGCTTTGTTGTTTATCTCATTTTATCTTAAAAGGGGTTCTCCCCCAAAATGTGTGTATGTGCACGTCTGTGCCTGCGTGTATGTAGTTTTTTGAGTTTTGATTTGTTGGGTTTAGTTAATAGATTTCTTTCCGTTTTTTTCTCCTTACCCCTACAAAAAAAAAAAACCTTTTTGTTTTTCTTTAAATAATTTAAGTGCATTGTAAATAAGACAAGGCTATTTTACAGTTTTAATAGGTATGGGACAATAATTTAAATGATTTGGTTTTAGCTCTTTTATATGGATTTTTACTAATAAGCAGTGTCTGAGTCTTAATTTATGAAAAGATTATGGTTAAAAACATACGGTTTTTATGGTTTAAGCCATGTAATTCTTTCAGATGTGTCAAATTAATGGACTATATATACATAGTTTTTTTTTCCCTAAAAAAGTGAATTAAGTAAACATTTAATAGGATCTCTGGTAAAATGAAATTTTACATGCATGATGAAGAAACATTGTGTAGCAAAGATTCATTCTACATGTCCAAATGTATATTCTAAAAGCAGTGAGGATTTTTTTTAAAACCATTCAGAAATACCAAAGTGTGTTCTAGACTCAAAACTATTAAAATAATTTGGTTTTAGGTGATTATCAATTGATAGCTTTATTTCTTATGGTATTTTTTTTGTCTTTCTATAGGGCTGAAAGACACACAGAAGTCTTCATGGATATAGTTGATACATTTAATCATTTAATTCCTACTGAACACTTAGATGATGCCCTATTTCTAGGATCCAACCTGGAGAATGAAGTCTGTGAGGATTTTAGTACAAGTCAAAATGTCTTAGAGGACTCGCTGAAGAACATGCTCAGCGATAAGGATCCTATGCTAGGATCTGCAAGTAACCAGTTCTGTTTGCCTGTTTTGGATAGCAATGATCCCAATTTCCAGATGCCTTGTTCAACAGGTAATTCTTACTTTTTTTTTTTAGTCTGCAATTTAAAGTAAAGATTTTTTTTTTTTTTAGATGAGGGTAGTGCATTTAGGGTTCTTTTCTCTGAATTTAGAGCTCCTTTTCTAGGCATCACAATTAGAATTTAAAATTTAAATTTTCTTTCAAGGAATGTGGAATTATCTTCAAGGATATTATGGATATAGATAGGGTTACCATATAATTTGTCCAGAATGGGATGCTTTTTTGAGAATCATAGGGGGGTGCTGTTAATAATTACATCATGACAACAGGTCATGATTGGGACTCTTTCTAGCAAATAGGGATTGCCTCGCCAGTGGGGACATGATGTCATCCCAGGCCTATTGGAGTCAAGGGGAATGGCTGAATTGACCTTTTTCAGTGCCCCTCCCTGCCCTTCAAATTTAATACATTGTGTGCTCCCATTTCAGATCTTTTAGTATTTTGTATTTGTATCTCAAAACCAGAGAAAGAACTGTAGACCTTTGCTGTCCAGCATAGCAACCACTAGCCACTTATAACTGTTGGCCTAATTGGAGATGAAATGAGTCTGGTCCTAATTGGAGATGTGCTCTAAAATGCACATTTGATTTCAGTGTGAAAAAAAAGATTGTAAAATATTTCATCAAGTTTTAAAAATGTAGATTACACGTTGAGGTGATATTTTTGGTTAAATAAAATATTGTATTGAAATTAATTTCACCTGTTTTTACCTTTTTTTTTAAAGTGGCTCCTTGAACATTTAAAATTACTTATGTGGCTTGCATTATATTTCCATTGGACAGCACTGCTTTAGGATATATAGTTGAAGTAACTGAAAGATAGTAACTTTCAGAGGATAATAACTTTCTGTAGGGCTAATCAAATTCTTAATAAGAGAATACTTCAGAGATACATTAATATGTGGAAAAAATATGTAGGTTTTCCTTTATAAAGCAAAGAAAATACTACAACAAACTTTGGAGCAATTAGCTATTTTGTAAGCTAAAATTAGACAAAGGAAAATGAGTTTCACGTGGAGAAGTTAGGCTTTTTTTCCCCTGTCTGTTCCCTAGAGTAGTTCAGGTTTATGTGGTGGTGTTCAGTTTTTTAATAACTCTAGACTTCTTCTGCACTACAGTTTTTCAGTATTTTTCATTTCCTTTTAATATTTTCTACATAATATTTTGATATAATAGTACTTAAAGTCTGGATTAGGTGGCCTGCTATTCATCAGATTTGTCAGATTTCTCTGCCTGAAGACTCAACACTTTGGCTTCTAGGAGTTTTTTCATTTTAACAACTCCTTAATACTGAAGTCTTTTGAATTGTTTGCTAATAATGGTATATCTCTGAATTATATACATTGTGTTGTGTTATCGCATAGGTTTACATTGTTTTTGTTGTTGTATTCTTAAATGTTTTAAAGCTTTTAAAATTTTGTTTTATGTATGCACTGTTCCTGTGTCAGTACAATATATCTAATTATTGTGAAGCACTTTTGACACTGGTTATATGCACAAAGTTTAAAGTTTATGTGCACAGTGTAGTCTAAATTCAGGAAGAACGTTTATTGAATACATATGTGCTTATTACTAGAAATACAGTAACCTTTTCAGGGATGTTATATTGGGCCTGGAACTGGCAAATGTATCATCCTTTTAGACTTTCTTATAAAATTACAGCCCCTTAGAAATACTGGTATTCTTACTTGCAGTCTTTTTTTTTTTTAATTTCTGTCGATGTGAAAAGTTTTTTTTTTCATATGAAAAGTCTCTTTTGGTTGAACATTTCTTTTGCTAATAGAAGACTTAGAACATCTTTAATGAAGTACTTAAATTTTTTTGAGGTCTGATTAACACTTGTGTACGATTTCATTGTAAACTAACTTTTATTTAAGAATCTATAAGTAGAAATATTTTCTCAATTTTCCTATTTTAAATTTGTTTGCTACAATTATTTATTTTGGTTTTAAAACAGAACTATTTGTGTTAATATATGTGATATATATCTATATGCTTTTAAGATATGTAAGGGAATATGTGGGGGAAACTTAAAATTGTAAAGCTCTTTATAGGATTGCTTAGATTTCATTGTGCCATCAGGCAGGGGATTTATTTTGATTGTTTCAAAGTTTCTTTTGCCCTTTGGGATATTTGGTTTGGTAAAAGGCCAGTATATTTTCTAATGATAGCAAACTGGAAAACATTAAAATTAAAACAAAATTTGTTTTGAAATAGAAATTCCGTTGTAAACTATTTAGTGAAAACCATACATGGACAACTTTTGTAAGTTTCAGCTATTCACAAACGGCTTCAACTTTTTGCTATAAAATAAAAATTACATAGTTCTTATCCAGATGTTTGTACCTGGCTCTATACGTTTTTACTACTTGTCTTGACTGAAGCATAGCAGGGAAATGGCTCTATCAGTATTCCTCAGGCCATTGAAAGCTATAGATAATGGTTATTTTGTAACCTTGGTCTTAACAGTGCAAAAGGTAGCAAACAATAACTGCTGTCTTGTTCTCTACTATTCTGATGTAGGTTGGTTTGCTGTAATTGTTAAAGACCAGTTGTTGAATGTCTTGCATTATATTTCAGCTGTCTCCAGAAACCATAGAGAAGCTTTAACAATTATAAAAATAGGAAAGAAAATGGTAGATCACTTTTAGTGCTCTGCAGGTGCACAAAAGTTAGGATGCTTATTATTTCATTTTGAGAGACAATAAGTAGATTTCTCATCCTCTTTTTGAATGCTTTTGACTCCATAAAGTATTTCTTTATGTAAATGCAGTGTTTGCATCTGGTTTTTAGATTTACCCAGTAATACATTTTATTTTTTTAATTTGTTATTTATTTTTTACAACATCTTTATTGGAGTATAATTGCTTTACAATGTTGTGTGTGTTTCTGCTGAACAACAAAGTGAATCAGCTATATGTATACATATATCCCAATATCCCCTCCCTCTTGAGCCTCCCTCCCACCCTCCCTCTCCCACCCTTCTAGGTCGTCATGAAGCACAGAGCTGATCTCCGTGTGCTACGCAACAGCTTCCCACTAGCCATCCATTTTACATTTGGTAGTGTATATATGTCAACGCTACTCTCTCATTTCGACCCAGCTTCCCCTTCCCCCGCCACGTCCTCAAGTCCGTTCTCTACGTCTGCGTCTTTATTCCTGCCCTGCCACTAGGTCCAACAGTACCGTTTTTTTTTAGATTCCATATATGTGTGTTAGCATATGGTATTTGTTTTTCTCTTTCTGACTTATTTTACTCTGTATGACAGACTCTGGGTCCATCCACCTCATTACAAATAACTCAGTTTCGTTCCTTTTTACGGCTGAGTAATATTCCATTGTATATATGTGCCACATCTTCTTTATCCATTCATCTGTCGATGGACATTTAGGTCGCTTCCGTGTCCTGGCTATTGTAAATAGTGCTGCAGTGAACACTGTGGTACATATCTCTTTTTGAATTATGATTTTGTCAGGGTACATGCCCAGTAGTGGGATTGCTGGGTCATATGGTAGTACTATTTTTAGTTTTTTAAGGAATCTCTGTACTGTTCTCCATAGTGGCTGTATCAATTTACATTCCCACCAACAGTGCAGGAGGTTTCCCTTTTCTCCACACCCTCTCCAGCATTTATTGTTTGTAGATTTTTTGATGATGGCCATTCTGACCGGTGTGAGGTGATACCTTATTGTGGTTTTGATTTGCATTTCTCTAATGATTAGTGATGTTGAGCATCTTTTCATGTATTTGTTGGCAGTCTGTATATCTTCTTTGGAGAAATGTCTATTTAGGTCTTCTGCCCATTTTTGGATTGAGTTGTTTGTTTTTTTGATATTGAGCTGCATAAGCTGCTTGTGTATTTTGGAGATTAATCCTTTGTCAGTTGCTTCATTTGCCAATATTTTCTCCCATTCTGAGGGTTGTCTTTTTGTCCTGTTTATGGTCTCATTTGCTGTGCAAAAGCTTTTAAGTTTCATTAGGTCCCATTTGTTTATTTTTGATTTTATTTCCATTACTCTAGGAGGTGGGTCAAAAAGGATCTTGCTGTGATTTATGTCATAGAGTGTTTTGCCTATGTTTTCCTTTATGAGTTTTATAGTGTCTGGCCTTACATTTAGGTCTTTAATCCATTTTGAGTTTATTTTTGTGTATGGTGTTATGAAATGTTCTAATTTCACTCTTTTACATATAGCTGTCCAGTTTTCCTAGCACCACTTATTGAAGAGGCTGTCTTTTCTCCACTGTGTATTCTTGCCTCCTTTATCAAGGATAAGGTGACCGTATGTGCGTGGGTTTATCTCTGGGCTTTCTGTCCTGTTCCATTGATCTATATTTCTGTTTTTGTGCCAGTACCATACTGTCTTGATTACTGTAGTATAGTCTGAAGTCAGGGAGCCTGATTCCTCCAGCTCTGCTTTTCTTTCTTAAGATTTCTTTGGCTATTCGGGGTCTTTCATGTTTCCATACAAATTGTGAATTTTTTTGTTCTAGTTTTCTGAAAAATGTTATTGGTAGTTTGATAGGGATTGCATTGAATCTGTAGATTGCTTTGGGTAGTAGTCATTTTCACAATGTTGAGTCTTCCAGTCCAAAAACATGGTATTATCTCTCCATCTGTTTGTATCATCTTTAATTTCTTTCGTTAGTGCCGTATAGTTTTCTGCATACAGGTCTTTTATCTCCTTAGGCAGGTTTATTCCTAGATATTTTATTCTTTTTGTTGCAGTAGTAAATGGGAGTGTTTCCTTAATTTCTCTTTCAGATTTTTCATCATTAGTGTATAGGAATACAAGAGATTTCTGTGCATTAATTTAGTATTCTGCTACTTTACCAAATTCATTGATTAGCTCTAGCAGTTTTCTGGTGGCATCTTTAGGATTTTCTATGTATAGTATCATGTCATCTGCAAACAGTGACAGTTCTACTTCTTTTCCGATTTGGAATCCTGTTATTTTTCTTTTCTGATTGCCACGGCTAAAGCTTCCAAAACTATGTTGAATAATAGTGGTGAGAGTGGGCACCCTCGTCTTGTTCCTGATCTTAGAGGAGATGCTTTCAGTTTTTCACCACTGAGAATGAGGCTGTGGGTTTATCACATATGGTCTTTAGTATGTTGAGGTATGTTCTCTCTATGCCCACTTTCTGGAGAGTTTTTATCATACATGTTACCCAGTAATACATTAAAAAAAAAATTCCAGTAAGTGAGGAAATTCATTAAGTATTTGGGAAGTATTTGATCTTGATGGTCAGACCAATTATTTGTATTCTTAAAAATTCTTGTTATCCTTAAAATAAAACTAATATTTTCCCAAGTAATAGGTTCAAGATACTGACTATGTTGGTTATACAGTATGTGAGGAATGTATTAAAAATCATTGAAATGGTGTTTGAAAAACTGGCATTATCAGTGTCATAAAGAAATGTTAATTTTATCTTACTTTACAAACAAATGTGTGCCCCTTTTATGTAGACAGCTATGATTCATAAGTGTGAAACAAATCTTGTATTTATGAACCATTTCTTTACATGATATATTGAATAGAAACGTTCAGTGGCTGTAATTTGATTTATTTCTTTAAGACCAGGAAGATGGGCGCACTGTAGATAATATGGATATTCAGAGCAGCCTGTCATTCACGTAGCGCTTGTAGCTACTGCATCCTTCAGTGAAACCAAGATGTCCTTTCCAGGCTATATCATGGCTTACAAAACCATCATTGACTAAATTGAAAAAAATAAAAATCCCTTCTGTAGCATGATTTTTGGAGATTAAAAACATCAAACAGTTATTGAATTCAGTATCTTACATATTTGTTAAGAGTTGATTCATATTGTGTACTTAAGTGTTTTTTCAGTTGTATAGAAATTCATATTGTTCAGTTTCTTCAATTGTAAATTTCTGCTAGCATGCATATGTGATAATTGTTTCCTATCAAGAAGGCCATTGATAATATATAACATCAAGTAGCATTGTTTAATAAGAATTTTAGCTTGTGCTGCCTTTCTTCTGAGCAAAGTATTGTTAATACATGTTAAGACTGGTTTTACAAGTTTCCTAGCAGTAGTGTGATTTGGTCCTTTTTTTAGCACACAGATTTTTTTTTTTAAACTTTTTTTTTTTTGGTAATTTATTTATTTACTTTATTTATTTTTGGCTGTGTTGGGTCTTCGTTGCTGCTCGCGGGCTTTCTCTAGTTGCGGCGAGTGGGGGCCACTCTTTGCTGCGGTGCGCGGGCTTCTCATTGCGGTGGCCTCCCTCATTGTGCAGCACGGGGTCTAGGCGCGTGGGCTTCAGTAGTTGCGGCACACGGGATCAGTAGTTGTGGCACACGGGCCCAGCTGCTCCGCGGCATGTGGGATCCTCCTGGACCAGGGCTCGAACCCGCGTCCCCCGCACTGGCAGGCGGACTCTGAACCACTGCGCCACCAGGGAAGCGCTAGCACACAGATTTTTAACTTTTAATCATGGCTCTGTAGTTTGGGGCTTCTTCATCATTAGAGGCAGAATTCATCTGTGTAATACTTTAAAAATTATGGTACTTGTTCTGAAAAGATGATTGTTGTCCTTTTGCATCATTGAGATTTGTTTAAAAGGTATTTATAAGTTTTCATGGCTTCGTGCTTCTGTTGGACAACATTTCAAATCAGTACATTGAACTAAACATGGTGGACATGTTTAAACCATGGTAAACATGGTTTTCCTTATTTGTACTTTATTTGTGGGGACAGCAAACTCTTAGTGCAAATTTATTACACCTGTGGATCCAACTACACATATACATTCATTACGTATTTGCACTGGGGTCTTTTTTCCACTGTTTTTATTATTCTGAGTAGTAATGTTTATTGATTTTTTTTAAACTTATGTGCCTAATGAACATCTTTTTGCCATTGATCTTATTTTTGAGAGTTGCATTTGAATAAGAAGATACAAATTTAGTACATGTAAAGTAGTCATGCAAATGAGATGAACATATATTGGTTAAGATAAAGCGTATGCTCTTTAGCTGAATGTTAGTGGCGAGTAACTGATCAGCCTTGTAAGAACATTCATAGTCTTTAAGAATAGAACTTTATTTCTGTAAGGTTGATCATTAATATTTTGAGTTATACTTAGAGGGGTTTTGGTGAAAGTGGGTGTGTATAGAAGAGAGCAACCAGAAAAGAGAGGCAAAAACACCTTGTAGAATTAGTGGAGAAGAGAAAATGCTGGAAGGTGGAAAGAGTAGGACATGACAGCAGCCATAGCTCCTTGAAAGTTTGTCACATTGGTAAGAGATTTGACTTTTTTATGGAAAGTGGGAAGGAGCTAGATCCAGTAGGTTGCAGTTAGAGGGAGACAGTGATTGGCTAAAAGGAAGAACTTGGGGTTCCCTCAAATAGAGTAATAGGTTCCCAGGGGACATGGGATTTACACTTCCTGGGTATGACCACCTTGATCAAGGTATTGTATTTCTTTGGGGATTCATGTCTCATATAGTTTCTATTAGGTGACTTTTTATGGTCAGTGTCCTCCTAGAGTCCTCTGTCATTGTGTGTTCTAACATAAAGTGTCTCTGTTTTCTTTATTAGAAATTAGATTGTTTGCTTTAATCCCGAATCTCATTTGTAGGCTTAATGTATTTCATTGCTTCTTTAAATTATTTGAAATACAACTTTAAAAGCATAGTAATAACTACATTTATGTAGGCAACTTTCATTGCTCTTAATTCACTGTTTCTTTCCATCGTATTTCTTCTGCTCTATGTTCAATTTAGACATTTTAAATAGATTGTCAATTTTTCTCAAACAGGTAGTTTTCATTAATCACTGCTACAAGTGATCCTTACTACCAAAATAACAGAATTGAACTCAGAGATAAAACAAGTCCTTTAATACCAACGCTAAAATATCACTTTCTAAATTCAGAAAATGCAGAAAGAGGGAATTTTTGGACCAAGGCTAGAGTTTTCCAGTTTATGGTTTTGTGGCCTTTCTCTGTTTTATCTCTATTTGATTCAGTTGACTTTTGCTTTCCTTAGCTTGATATAGTATAAAGCGGAACATACTTTAATTTTACTTTGCATTGACTGAGCATTTAATTTTCTGTCTTTTAAATTAAAAATGTGGAATAAAATTAATCATGTCTTCATCACTATGCCCCTAATATCTTTCCGTTTCTTCCTTTCACCTGTTACTTACAGTTCACTCTGTATTACTGTTTTTTAGCTTGCATTTCTGTGCTGTTGTATAGCAGGCCTCTCTCTTTATCCATGGTCTTGGGCATGCTTCTGGAGTTATTCAGTCTTCCTGCCTCCCAGCACCCTTTGTCGCTGTCCTGTCCCTATCTGGGTTTGCTGTTCTCCAGGCCTGTAGTACGTCTGTTGTCCCTAGTGTCTCTGCCCTCCTTGAGTGGAGCTGTTGTCTTCCTGGATTTCATCTCCTCTCTTTATCTATGCCCTCTTAATGACATCCTTTTAGTACCTTTCTAATATTATTACACTTGACTAATAATTTGTCTTTATAGAGAAAACAGAATTGATTATCACCTTTTCTTAAAATTCTGTGTCTGATATTGCTGATGGGTTGGTTGCCTGGGTTTGTATAAGGCTTGTTGCTTTGTCAGGTGGCCTTTTCTGCACCCCCACTTTAGGATCTTCTTATCTTTTGGTGTTTAGTCTTTGACTTATTTTTGCTGGCACTTGGTGGGCCTTTTCAATTTGGAGAGTGATCAGTTCTGGGAAATTTTCTGTGTTTTCTCTGCAAACTCCTAGGAGATGTTGACCCTTCTGGATTAATTGCTTATGTTTCATGTCTCTTTCTTGCATCTTTACCATCATTTTGCTTTATGTCTTTTTAGAGATTCACTGCCGTATTTTCCATTTCTTTGAATATTTAATTTTGACAGTCACTATTTCTAAGAAGTCTTCTGTTCTCTTTATTCATACCATTTTAAAGTAGTGTTTTGTGTCATAAATATATGTAAGAGTTTATAGTCTGAATTCATTTTCCTATTTGTTTATTTTGATGTTTCCCGTAGTGTTGCAACCTTTCCCCAAATGATTATTTTTGGTTGCTTGTTGTTTAAAATGGGAGGAAATAGGAAGTTTAAGTTTTGCCTTCACATACATGAGTGCTCTTAAGATCAAGGCTCTAGAAAAATTAGGGTAAGTATTCTTTTTTTTAAGTTCTTTTAAAAGAACAAAGGAGATAGTAGGTGTTCAGTAAATTTTTTTTTTAAAGGTAAAGTCTGTATATATATATATATATTTTTTTTTTTAAATTAATTAATTAATTTATTTATGGCTGTGTTGGGTCTTCGTTTCTCTGCAAGGGCTTTCTCTAGTTGCGGCAAGTGGGGGCCACTCTTCATCGCGGTGCGCGGGCCTCTCACTATCGCGGCCTCTCTTGTTGCGGAGCACAGGCTCCAGATGCGCAGGCTCAGTAATTGTGGCTCACGGGCCCAGTTGCTCTGCGGCATGTGGGATCTTCCCAGACCAGGGCTCGAACCCATGTCCCCTGCATTGGCAGGCAGATTCTCAACCACTGCGCCACCAGGGAAGCCCCTCAGTAAATTTTTTAACTGAAAAAAAAAAAAGTTAAAGGAAAAGAATACAAGGAACAGAAAGAAGTAGGGTAGTGGGACCAGAGGTTAAGATAGTAAATAAAGTGCTGTCTGCAGGTGGGGTACAACTTTGGCTCTCAGATTTCTAGCAGTTGTGGAAGAGGAAAACAGGTAAAAACAAATCCGGTGCCCAGGAAAAGGAAGACTAATTCTGATACTAAAACTAGGAAGACATTTTATCCACAGTTTTATTGTGATGTGATATAATAAAAGATAATCCTTAACAACATACTTTCAATGAACATAGGGCTTTTTCTTATGATATCCCTCATTATGTGTCCCAGTATAAGCAGTATTACAGGGACTAATACAATGAATGGTCTGACCCAGTCCCCTGTTAGATTTTAGGTTATTTTTCAAACAGCTCGCCTTGGATACCATTTTTTAACACCAGATTTCTAAATATATTGAGAAATATAATGTTCTGTCTGAGAACTGTTGGGAATGCAATTATCCCCCTTCCCCCCCCCCCACCTTTTTTTTTTTTTGCCAGCTAAATGCATAGACAAGCTTTATAAACAAACAGGGCTGTGATGGGTTATGAAAATTTAAAGGCACTGATGGGGGCATCTGTGTGAATAGGAGGCTGCTCTGTCCTCCCTGGGTAGAGCCAAGATTTTTCTCAGAAAATGATTCTGGGACCCTCTGTAATGGATGAATAGTCAGGAGAAGCCTAATTTCAGACATAAATGAAGATCATTCTGGCATAGGTGACTTTTGTTTTATAGCTGTGGTTGAAGTGGCAACTTGTTGAGTAAAATTCATAGATTTCTATCCCCTTTAGTTCCAACTGATTATTCTTGCAGTTTTCTTCCAGTCATGGAAGGACTGCAGAATCCCTTGTTGCCATTTTCACCATAATCATTGCCTAGATTCTTTTTTTTTTTTTAAACCATCTTAATATGGTTTTTAAAGGCACAGGCTTTTTTTTTCTGTTTTCTTTTTTTTTTAAAGATTTATTTATTGATTGATTGATTACTATGTTGGGTCTCGTTTCTGTGCTAGGGCTTTCTTTAGTTGCGGCAAGCGGGGGCCACTCTTCATCGCGGTGCGCAGGCCTCTCACTATCGCGGCCTCTCTTGTTGCGGAGCACAGGCTCCAGACGCGCAGGCTCAGTAGTTGTGGCTCACGGGCCCAGTTGCTCCGCGGCATGTGGGATCTTCCCAGACCAGGGCTCGAACCCGTGTCCCCTGCATTAGCAGGCAGATTCTCAACCACTGCGCCACCAGGGAAGCCCAACCTAGATTCTTTTAAAACTCTTTAGGCCTGTACTTTCTACTTCTTCCCCTTGTACTTTTCTCTCTTCCATACTTATTATGTTTGCTTTAGTTGAGAATGTTCTGAAAAGATTTCTAAAGTGGAGCTATTGTTGTTGGTACTGCCCTCTGTGGTCTCTTCTTCCCTAAAATACCTTCGTTCTCTAATTTTGATCTTTTATCATAGACTTCTGATTATGTCTCTAAGTCCATCTTGAATGATAAATCAGTTATTCAATGTATAATTACATAGCAAAGAGGTAAATTGTCATGGGATGATTAATTAGAAGTTTACTAAAACAGAGGAATCCAAAATGATGACATTGTTCTAAACACAATTGATTTTATTCCTTTTGTCTGGTAAAGATATTTTCCTGTGACCAGTTTAAGATTAGGATGAGAGCATTTTACTGCTTGGTTTGTACAACTCCAGTGAGTACCAATCAGAGAATACAGTGTGAATCATGCCCCCTTGAGTGGATAGCAGCCTAGGATAGTTTAAGGGAGTGAACATTAATTTATTTTTAGATATTTTAGATTTAAAAAAAAAAAGTTTACTTATTTGGCTGTGTTGGGTCTTCGTTGCTGCACGTGGGCTTTCTCTAGTTGCAGCGAGTGGGGGCTACTCTTTGTTGCGGTGCGCGGGCTTCTCATTCTGGTGTCTTCTCTTGTGGAACATGGGCTCCAGGCGCGCGGGCTTAAGTAGTTGCAGCACGCGGGCTCAGTCGTTGTGGCTTGCGGGCTCTAGAGCGCAGGCTCAGTAGTTGTGGCGCACGGGCTTAGTTGCTCCGCGGCATGTGGGATCTTCCTTGACTAGGGCTCAAACCCGTGTCCCCTGCATTGGCAGGCAGATTCTTAACCACTGCGCCACCAGGGAAGCCCCTATTTTCAGATATTTTAATTTAAAATGATGTCTGATAATTATTTGTTCCACTATGGTAATTTAAATAATTTTAAGTTTTCTTAAGTAGGAGAAATAACACATCTGACAAATCTCACTATAAGACCACTGGTTTGGAACTCTAGTCTAAAACTTCATTTCTGTCTGTGATTATTGGACTGCTACCTCCTGGTGGTGGTGTACTCTAATTGCAAGAAAAGAGAAAACTATCACCTGTGTTTTGAGTCAGAAAGGCAAGGTGTTTTTTTCTCTTGTCAGAACAAAGTATAATCTGGTAATTTTATTGCTTTTATCACAGTCTGGAAATATTCTTTTTTGGTTATTTAAAAATGTAGAATTCATAAAATATGGTTGGTACAATATTTTGAAGAGAATACATGTCAGATTTTAAAGATATCTTATATTGTATTAAAATGCAATTTAAAATACAAGAAGAACATAACGGACATGAGTCAGTTCTGAAGATGTATAAATTTGAATTTACTTTTCTCTTTAACAAGGTTAGGATTGGGCATATTTTCAGATTAGCTTTTCACAAGCTTTTTAAACCCATAACTTTGTTGATTTAGAATAATAATACAATGAGCCTGACCTGTGAGTCCTGGTTTTGTGCAGAGGTATGAAAGAGAAGTGTTTTTAAACCCCTTATCCTACACCATTTTGAAAACATGTATTATGCTTGTTGTTGACCATCTTTTATTTTCTGAATTCGCTCACCTTTCTACCCCTTCCTTTCTTTTCAGCTGAATTCCTTTCCACCTCATTCTTTATCTGCAAAATGTTTAAAATGTTTTTTTCCTCCAGAATTAACTGCTTACTCTGTCTATAATGAAAATTAATTTTTATACCTTGTCTGTGATCTTAGCTCAGAATTTAAGCAAGTAGGCTTATCCCATTAGTATATAGCTAATTTAAACATGATTGTTAACTCTCTAACAGTTCCAGAACTGTTTGCATTATTAAATGTTTTCTAATGCAAGTGATCTCGCAATTTATTGAGGTTTGTACATTTTAACATAGTGGAGTAAAAAAGTTTTATGGTACCATGTGTGGATAGTGGGTAGTATTCTTCGGGCAGAAAGGCTAATAGTCTATGATTTTGCAATTTGAAAGATTAGGGTTCTTAATTTGGTAATTGTTTAATGTGGTACCAACCGATCAAATATACTTTATTTCTCATAATCATAGAATATTGTTACATACTAGAGGTGCAAAAGTTGGTTGAACAGTTGGTATTTATGAATGGTTTATGAACAGCTTTTTAATCTTTAAAGTAGAGAATTATTCTACTTTGTAATTTGAAAATAATTTTGATATAAACAAAACTAAGGATCCTTGCTTCCTTGGTCTTGATTTTCTATTCTTGTCTAATTAATCTCCATAATTTTTATTCTTACCATTTTTTGTTCCCCATCAGGGAGAAAAATGAATAATAAAATCTCTAAACTCTGTACTTTGCCATATTTTGAGGATATTGACCAAAAAGGAATTCTGATAACGGAGCTGCATGTGCAGTCTTCTTATGAGATCTCGACGAGCCTGTTTGACTTAGGGGCCAGAGAGAGAGATGAGCTTGTCTTAGGGCCCTATCCCTGGCCCACCCTCCCTATCCTAGAGATGGGTGTACCTGGCAGCCAGAGGAGTTGAATTTCATAATTCTTGGCAATGGCAGATCCCTGTTATTAGAGAATTAGGGAAGTCTGGTTACCTGGATTTTCCCAAATCATAGACCTAGGCATCCTCAGTCTCCTGGCTGATACCAGAAATCCTTTACCTATTCAAGACTTCCTGTTCTTTTCCTAGTCTGTTGCTGTCATGGATTTGGTTCTCATGGATTGTGACTCACTGGGCCATCTTAATGAAAAAGTTTTGGCCTTTTGGCCTAGGATTAGGTTCAGCTGGGAGTGACGGAAAACTCCAAATAACAGTGGTATAAAGACAGAAATGCTGCCAGCTGAGAACTCCCTTCAGAATTGCCTTGGTGGTAGCGTTGCCTCACCCCAAATCACACCCTCTTCCCAGGGCAACCTGCATCCAATGACTGGTTGCCATGGGGGTACAAAAGCCTGGTACCATCACCACAACTCAAGCTGACTCTGAAGATTCGCCCCAGCTTCCGAACTCCCGAAGGGTTGGCCGAGTTGAGGCCTCTGTTGCCGCTGCACCACATCTCAACCTTTCCCTCACTCCAACTCTGCTCCCTCCCTCCCTCCCTCCCACAGATGTCCCTCCCAAGAGCACTCTAATAAATCTGCATGCATTCTCATCCCACCTCCGTCTGGCATACTGGCATAGAGTTAAGCACCCCACATGTGTTTGGTAAGATAAATACGTCTTCTGAAGTTTGAGAAAAAAAAAAATTCATTTTATCATGTAATAGCTCAGAAGAAAGTGATTGAGAGCTGGTTTGGGGCTCCACAATGTCAGGGACCTAAGTTCCCTCTTCCTTGCACTACCAAGTATGATCCCTATCTCCAGATTCACCTCATAGTTTCAGATGGCTCTTCCAGCTATCAAGTTGGAGTCTAGCCAGTAAAAGAGAAAAGGGAAGGGGAAGGTATGTCCCCTTTCTTTATGATCATCTTCTGAGAGTTGCACGTACCATTCGTCCTTTAATTCTGGTGGTCGTTACTTAGACATTGGCCACATCTGGCAGTAAGGTAGATTGAAAAGTGTAGTCTTAATTTGGATGACCATGTGAAATAACAGGAATTCTAGTGAATGAGGAAGGATGGCTGAATGGACATTGGGCAGCTGCTAGCCAGCTGGCTCAGGCACAGTTTTTTTAGTTCACTGTGTGGGGATGCTGAGATCAGGACCTTTTTCTTGGTAGGCCTGTCCCAGCTCACAGGTCAACCTGGGTTTGAATACTTGGCCTGTTTAGAGGTGAGCCTGCTTCACTTGTCAAAGATTTTTCTAGGCTGAGTATTTTTCACTCCTAACTAATGGAACTTAGATCTTAGTTTGTAAAATTTAGGTCTTTGTTCATAGATCATGATCATCTGCTCATATCAGAAATTTTAGAGGGAGAATGAATTCTTGTGTTGTTTCAGCCCAAAGAGGGGGTGGGTGTCAGAATTACTATTTGTATATCAGAGGCTTCATTTCATTGAGGGAATGGTGTCCAAACCTTTTGACTGTACGTGTTTATCAGTAAGACATTTTTGAGTACTCATTCATACTTGCATGTGTGTTTATATACTTGTCCTACTTTACTAATATATTAATGTCCATTATATAACACATACAGTAGATATTTTAAATGAGCTATAGATATCATAAATGATATTTCTACTTTAAAATTAATTAGAATTATCAATTGTACAAGAACTTTTTTGGAGTGCAGTATGATTGAATATATTTTTGAGAATTTCACTTTGTCATTCTGATAAAATCTTTTATACATCGGATTCTAAGTTGAGTTTATTGAAGTGTCCAGATAAAAGTTTTCACAGGTGCCACATTTCGTTTTTAGTCACAAATTATATAATGATGGAAACATTTTTAAACGGGCATTTGCTTAGCTGAAGTTTCTTTTAGAAAAGCAATTATTTTCTGACTCATTCCTAAAATGTCACTTTCATCTAGAAGGGACAGACTAAGGTGCTTATTTTTTCATATAACTTATCATTTACAGCTGCTTTATAATAAAAAAGGCAGTATATTTGTAGCACTTGTCTCATTTGTAAAGTATTTGTCTCACTTTGTGTGAAAGAAAGATGTATAACTCACTCTGAGGTAAAACAGTTTTTCAGGACTTTGCTGTGAGTTAATGGAGAACCTCTGTGTGGTATAAAGATTTTAATAGTCATTTCCCATTTCATTACTGTAAGCAATCTACTGTTTATAAAGTTTTTTAAAAAATATAAATAAAAAGCTACATTGATGACATCCTGAAACACTGCAAAATGTTGAAGGCAAACAAATGCCATTAAAGGTGTCAACTCCTCCATTTTATGAAATTCTCACTCTTCTCTCAGATCTTTCTCTTTAGATAATTGTGACTGACATGAATACGGCAGAGATTACTAGTGTCAGTTTGATTAACTATTGGTAAAGTTTAATTTCTTTTTAGTTTTTAGGTAACAGTTAATATACATAGTAATATTTTCTTCCTGGTCACAGATTGATTGTGTATGCATCCCTTTAGGTATAGTCACATCCTTAGGACACCACTGGCTTAATGTATACTTAAAGTCTAATGAAAGCTGCTATATGGGTGTCTGTTGAAATGGTAAAGTATTTTACTTAGAGGCAGTACTTTTTAAATGTATAGTGACTATTTTTTCCCCTGAAGTGTTTTGCTAAGTGCCTGACAAACTTTGACTTTTAAGCTTCATTAGAATCAGGGAACTCCTACTAAAATGTAAATATTTGTAACTCATTCTGGGTACTGACATCATCCTTGACTTCACCTTAGTTTCTTACCTGTATTTTTCTTTTGCTTTTTCTTCCTTTTTTTCTTTTAAAATATTACCTTATATTTTTTATCTCTTTATTTTTTATTTTATTTTTTGGTTTGAAAGTAAATATTTATTTAGAATGAAAAAAGAAATAAAACGCAAATTTTAAGAAGCTTTCAAATACCACAACCATTACAAAATCCAGAAAAATAATAAAATTATTTTTGTTAATTGCCTGACACATCTCTATAATGCTTTTTGGGGGGGGGGTGCATCCTCTTTGATTACCTCGTCATATTACATTTTGTATAATCATTTTTCTATACAGAGAAGAGAGAGAGAGAATATTCAGTCTTGTCTTTAGCATGGTAAATTGACATTTGGTTTATTTATTTTTTTTCACTGAAATTTTCTTTTCTTAGACTTAACATACCCATGACAAAAAAATATTAAAAACCACAATATACATTACAGTACAAAAAGGACAAAAGTAATGGATTAATATTTTTAGGGACATTACTATGTTCTTTAACATGTGGAAAAAACACATGAAACATTGGTTCCAGTAAGTAAACTCTGCAAAGATGAGAGATTGATTTGCACTAAGAATAACAGCATTGAAGTAAGTAATTCAAGTTGTTTCTTCAGTTTTACAATCACTGTGCTATCTATCACTGCTTATTTAAGAGCTACTGTTTAAATGCAGGGTATATATTATCACAGAGGTTAAAGACACATCTGTGTTTGAAGCAAACTGAAGTTATTCTGCACCATTATGATGAACCTACTCTCAAAAAGACATGTGTGGCTGCATCAGTGTGTGTCTGAGGGTAACTGTATAGCTGGGAGTTTATCAAACATGACTCCCATGTGGAATATAATGCTCATTAAAGGATGGGTAATTAAAAATGGACTAATTTAACCTGTATACAACTTTTGTGTTATAAAATCTCAATAGTAAAGGTAACCATGGCTTTGAACTTAGACCAACCGAAGACTTTGTGAGAGAGGATTTTTTTTTATCACTAACAATGTTAAGAGTTACAGGAATATGGCAGTATTAAAATCTGGATTTTTATTGATGGTTCAGAAAACTTCTTGCAGCTGTACAGTTCACTGTTGAAACATGATATAAATTTTTAAGATTGTTATCAAATCTCGGAAAACCTCTATCAAGTTTTTTTTATATGAGTTATAAGATTCCAGGCCTTTCAAGTTTCCTGTAATTCTCAGTTACTGTAATAGTGACCCATCTTAAATGCTCCTCCAATTGACAGTTCTCATTAACCATTTTGCCATTAACGTTCCTGTGGTAGTCATGTATTCAGTTTTTTTTTAATTTAATTAATTTTTTTATACAGCAGTTTCTTATTAGTTATTTTATACATATTAGTGTATACATATCAATCCCAATCTCCAAATTCATCCCACCGCCCCCATCCCCCTGCTGCTTTCCCCCCTTTGCTGTCCATACGTTTGTTCTCTACATCTGTGTCTCTATTTCTGCCCTGCAAACCGGTTCATCTGTACCATTTTTCTAGGTTCCACATACGTGGCGTTAATATATTTGTTTTTCTTTTTTTGACTCACTTCACTCAGTATGACAGTCTCTAGATCCATCCATGTCTCTACAAATGACCCAATTTCGTTCCTTTTTATGGCTGAGCAGTATTCCATTGTATATATGTACCACATCTTCTTTACCCATTCGTCTGTCGATGGGCATTTAGGTTGCTTCCACGTCCTGGCTATTGTAAATAGTGCTGCAGTGAACATTGGGGTGCATATGTCTTTTTGAATTATGGTTTTCTCTGGGTATATGCCCAGTAGAAATTGGGATTGCCGGGTCATATGGTAGTTCTATTTTTAGTTTTTTAAGGAACGTCCATACTGTTCTCCATAGTGGCTGTATCAGTTTACATTCCCACCAACAGTGAAAGAGGGTTCCCTTTTCTCTACACCCTCTCCAGCATTTGTTGTTTGTAGATTTTCTGATGATGCCCATTCTAACTGGTGTGAGGTGATAACCTCACTGTAGTTTTGATTTGCATTTCTCTAATAATTAGTGATGTTGAGCAGCTTTTCATGTGCTTCTTGGCCATCTGTATATCTTCTTTGGAGAAATGTCTGTTC
Organism: Balaenoptera ricei; assembly: GCF_028023285.1. Lineage (NCBI taxonomy): Eukaryota > Metazoa > Chordata > Mammalia > Artiodactyla > Balaenopteridae > Balaenoptera > Balaenoptera ricei. The sequence goes on along the minus strand of NC_082650.1, from coordinate 93,867,127 downwards.
AGGTCTTCTGCCCATTTTTGGATTGGGTGGTTTGTTTTTTTTAATATTGAGCTGCATGAGCTGTTTATATATTTTGGAAATTAATCCTTTGTCCGTTGATTCATTTGTAAATATTTTCTCCCATTCTGAGGGTTGTCTTTTCGTCTTTGTAGTTTGCTTTGCAAAAGGTTTTAAGTTTCATTAGGTCCCATCTGTTTATTTTTGTTTTTATTTCCATTACTCTAGGAGGTGGATCAAAAAAGATCTTGCTGTGAGTTATGTCACAGAGTGTTCTGCCTGTGTTTTCCTCTAAGAGTTTTATAGTGTCTGGTCTTACATTTAGGTCTCTAATCCATTTTGAGTTTATTTTTGTTTATTTTTGTGTATGGTGTTAGGGAGTGTTCTAATTTCATTCTTTTACATGTAGCTGTGCAGTTTTCCCAGCACCACTTATTGAAGAGACTGTCTTTTCTCCGTTGTATATCCTTGCCTTCTTTGTCCTAGATTAGTTGACCATAGGTGCGTGGGTTTACCTCTGGGCTTTCTATCCTGTTCCATTGATCTTTGTTTCTGTTTTTGTGCCAGTACCATATTGTCTTGATTACTGTAGCTTTGTAGTATAGTCTGAAGTCAGGGAGTCTGATTCCTCCAGTTTTTTTCCCTCAAGACTGCTTTGGCTATTTTGGGTCTTTTGTGTCGCCATACAGATTTTAAGATTTTTTGTTCTAGTTCTGTAAAGAGTGCCATTGGTAATTTGACAGGCATTGCATTGAATCTGTAGGTGGCTTTGAATAGTACAGTCATTTTCACAATATTGATTCTTCCAATCCAAGAACATGGTATATCTCTCTGTTTGTATCATCTTTAATTTCTTTCATCAGTGTCTTATAGTTTTCTGCATACAGGTCTTTAGTCTCCCTCAGTAGGTTTATTCCAAGGTATTTTATTCTTTTTGTTGCAGTGGTAAATGGGAGTGTTTCCTTAATTTCTCTTTCAGATTTTTCATAATTTGTGTATAGGAATGTAAGAGATTTCTGTGCATTAATTTCGTATCCTGCAGCTTTACAAAATTCATTGATTAGCTGTAGTAGTTTTCTGCAGGCATCTTTAATATTCTCTATGCATAGTATCATGTCATCTGCAAACAGTGACAGTTTTACTTCTTCTTTTCTGATTTGGATTCCTTTTATTTGTTTTTTTCTCTGATTGCTGTGGCTAACACTTCCAAAACTATGTTGAATAATAGTGGTGAGAGTGGGCAACCTTGTCTTGTTCCTGATCTTAGTGGAAATGGTTTCAGTTTTTCACCATTGAGGACAATGTTGGCTGTGGGTTTGTCATATATGGCCTTTATTATGTTGAGGTAAGTTCCCTCTATGCCTATTTCTGGAGGGTTTTAATCATAAATGAGTGTTGAATTTTGTCGAAAGCTTTTTCTGCATCTATTGAGATGATCATATGGTTTTTCTCCTTGAATTTGTTAATATGGTGTATCACATTGATTGATTTGCATATATTGAAGAATCCTTGTATTCCTGGGATATACCCCACTTGATCATGGTGTGTGATCCTTTTAATGTGTTGTTGGATTCTGTTTGCTAGTGTTTTGTTGAGGATTTTTGCATCTATATTCATCAGTGATATTGGTCTGTAGTTTTCTTTTTTGGTAGTATCTTTGTCTGGTTTTGGTATCAGGGTGATGGTGGCCTCATAGAATGAGTTTGGGAGTGTTCCTTCCTCTGCATTTTTTGGGAAGATTTTGAGAAGGATGGATGTTAGCTCTTCTCTAAATGTTTGATATAATTTACCTGTGAAGCCATCTGGTCCTGGACTTCTGTTTGTTGGAAGATTTTTAATCACAGTTTCAATTTCAGTGCTTGTGATTGGTCTGTTCATGTTTTCTGTTTCTTCCTGGTTCAGTCTTGGACGGTTGTGCTTTTCTAAGAATTTGTCCATTTCTTCCAGGTTGTCCATTTTATTGGCATAGAGATGCTTGTAGTAGTCTCTTAGGATGCTTTGTATTTCTGCGGTGTCTGTTGTAACTTCTCCTTTATCATTTCTAATTTTATTGATTTGAGTCCTCTCCCTCTTTTTCTTGATGAGTGTAGCTAATGGTTTATCAATTTTGTTTATCTTCTCAAAGAACCAGCTTTTAGTTTTATTGATCTTTGCTATTGTTTTCTTTGTTTCTATTTCATTTATTTCTCGTCTAATCTTTATGATTTCTTTCCTTCTACTAACTTTGGGTTTTGTTTGTTCTTCTTTCTCTGGTTTCTTAAGGTGTAAGGTTAGATTGTTTATTTGAGATTTTTCTTCTTTCTTGAGGTAGGCTTGTATTGCTATAAACTTGCCTCTTACAACTGCTTTTGCTGCATCCCATAGGTTTTGGATCATTGTGTTTTCATTGTTACTTGTCTCTAGGTATTTTTTGATTTCCTCTTTGATTTCTTCAGTGATCTCTTGGTTATTTAGTAACATATTGTTTAGCCTCCATGTGTTTGTGTTTCTTACTTTTTTTCCCTGTAATTGATTTCTAACCTCATAGCGTTGTGGTTAGAAAAGATGCTTGGTATGATTTCAGTTTTCTTAAATTTACTGAGGCTTGATTTGTGACCCAAGATGTCTTGGAGAATGTTCCGTGCACACTTGAAAAGAAAGTGTAATCTGTTTTTGGATGGAATGTCCTATAAATATCAATTAAATCTATCTGGTCCATTGTGTCATTTAAAGCTTGTATTTTCTTATTAATTTTCTGTTTGGGTGATCTGTCCATTGGTGTAAGTGAGGTGTTAAAAGTCCCCCACTATTATTGTGTTCCTGTCGATTTCCTCTTTTATAGCTGTTAGCAGTTGCTTTATGTATTGAGGTGCTCCTATGTTGGGTGTATATATATTTATAATTGTTATATCTTCTTGGATTGATCCCTTGATCATTATGTAGTGTCCTTCCTTGTCTCTTGTAACATTCTTTATTTTATAGTCTATTTTGTCTGATATGAGTATTGCTACTCCACCTTTGTTTTAATTTCCATTTGCATGGAATATGTTTTTCCATCCCCTCATTTTCAGTCTGTATGTGTCCCTAAGTCTGAAGTGGGTCTCTTGTAGACATATATGGTTTATCTTGCCTATTTTCATCTTGTCTATCTTTCTGTGAATGTGGTTTTTGTTCCACAGGCTGCAGGATTGTAGTTCTTGCTTCTGCTGTCTGCCCGCTGGTGGATGAGGCTATCTAAGAGGCTTGTGCATGTTTCCTGATGGGAGGGACTGGTGGTGGGTAAAGCTGGGTGTTGCTCTGGTGGGCATAGCTCAGTAAAACTTTAATCCATTTGACTGCCGATGGGTGAGGCTGGGTTCCCTCCCTATTGGTTGTTTGGCCTGAAGCGACCCAACACTGGAGCCTACACGGGCTCTTTGGTGGGGCTAATGGCGGACTCTGGGAGGGCTTATGCCAAGGAGTACTTCCCAGAACTTCTGTTGCCAGTGTCCTTGTCCCCACGGTGAGCCACAGCCACCTCCTGCCTCTGCAGGAGACCCTCCAACACTAGCAGGTAGGTCTGGTTCAGTCTTCTACGGGGTCACTGCTCCTTCCCCTGGGTCCCGATGCGCACACTACTTTGTGTGTGCCCTCCAAGAGTGGAGTCTCTGTTTCCCCCAGTCCTGTCAAAGTCCTGCAATCAAATCCCGCTAGGCTTCAAAGTCTGATTCTCTAGGAATTCCTCCTCCTGTTGCCGGAACCCCAGGTTGGGAAGCCTGACGTGGGGCTCAGAACCTTCACTCCAGTGGGTGGACTTCTGTGGTATAAGTGTTCTTCAGTTTGTGAGTCACCCACCCCCCAGTTATGGGATTTGATTTTACTGTGATTGCGCCCCTCCTACCATCTCATTGTGGCTTCTCCTTTGTCTTTGGATGTGGGGTATCTTTTTTGGTGAGTTCCAGTGTCTTCTTGTTGATGATTGTTCAGCAGTTGTGATACCGGTGCTCTCGCAAGAGGGAGTGAGAGCATGCCCTTCTACTTCACCATCTTGAACCAATCTGTATATGTTTTTAAAGGCCACTTTAAATCTGTCTTGGAACAACGTGGATTGTAAATCATTTATATTATATGCTGTTTAGATACCTGATTAAGGATAAACTTCTATATTGGCCTTTTTTTTCCGCTAAAAGTTTAATTTTGTATTTTGAAAACTTAAAACATACTGGAACAAAGAAAGGTAGAGTATACACACATTTACCCATCAGCAAGATTCACCTGTTAATATTTTGCTGTATTTGCTGCATCCATTTATCAGTTTGCCAGTTCTTCCACCCAATTAGTTTAACTTCATCATGCATCTCCAAACAAAGGATTTCTACTTAGCAATGCCATAATCACACGTAACAAATAGTTTCCTAAAATCTAATATCTGTCCATATTCAAATTTGCCATTTGTCCCCAAAATATCATTTTCACTTGATTTTTTCAAATCAAGATGCAATCAAGGACCTTGTATTGTCTTTAGTTATATTTCTGAGGCCTCTCACACCCTTTTCCAATGATACTGACTTTTTGAAGAGATAAAACCAAATGTCTCTTAGGATTGTCCCAAGTTTTAGATTTTAATTTTTTTTGTGTGTTTGGTATCCTTTGGCTTATTCCTCTATTTCTTTAATTTCCTGTAAATTGGAAGTTAGGTTTAAAATAAGCTTGATTAGATTCGGGTTAAACATATTTTGGCAAGACTCCTTCATGGGTGAAGCTCTGTAGTTAATGTTATATCATGTTAGGAGTCTTACACTGGTTTTGATGATAGATTTGATTGCTGGATTAAGGTGGCAGCAGCGAAAGCTCTCCTTCCTAAATACTTGAGTTATTAGGTAATTTGTAGGGGTATAACTGCAACATGGGAATATTTTGTTCCTCATTAGCCTTTAATGGTTTTGTGCATCCCTTGATGATACTTGGTGGAATCAGTTGTAGCAACTAGATGGTCCCATCTAGGGGTGATGGGAGACAGTGATACCCAAAGTGTGTTGCGTATGTCCAGTCTACTCTGTAAGATGCAGCGTGATAGGGTTTTGATACGAGTCTGCAAGCAGTTGATTTATTATGGTCTCTGTGCAGTCAAACCTCTCTAACGAGAATCTGTATTTGCAGCCACTCCCCAGCGCTAGCGTCACCGCCTCAGCTCCACCTCAGTTCATCAGGCATTAGATTTTCATAAGAAGCGCACAAGCTAGATCCTTCACATGTGCAGTTCACAGTAGGGTTCACGCTCCTATGAGAATCTAATGCCACTGCTGATCTGACAGGAGGTGGAGCTCAGGCGGTAATGAGAACGATGGAGAGCGGCTGTAAATACAGATGAAGCTTCACCTGCTCACTGCTCACCTCTTGCTGTGCGGACCGGTTCCTAACAGGGGTTGGGGACCCCTGCTCTAAACTACAGTTCCAACTGAAGAGGCAGATTAAAGGGAAGGAATTAACATTTGGTTATGAATTACCAGAGTAAGAGTTGGTAAAATGATCACATTAATTGCCTGAAGTGGCAAATTATTTTTTTCTTTTTAGGTTGTCATAATGAGTTCTTAGATTTTAAAAATACGTTTTGTTACACTCCTTTTTATTTTTCATCCCAGATACAATGAATGTGTGTTGATGTCCAACTGTGTAAGTTCTAATAGGGAGAATTATGTACACTGCCATTGTTGCAGAGGCAGAGTGCTTCTTAAAGTACTTACTGATTTTTTTTCCTCATTCTTAGGTTAAATATTTTAATTTTGGCTTCAGAACCATAATTTCCTGTTTTATGTGTATAATTACAGTTGACCCTTGAACAACACGGGTTTGAAGTATGGGGGTCCACTTACATGTGGATTTTTTTTCCATAGTAAATACTGTAGTGCTGCACGACTCACTCATACAGAATGGTGGGTGGCTGACCATAAGTTATGCATGGATTTTCGGCTGCATGGAAGGCTGCCACCCCTAACCCCCGAGTTGTTCAAGGGTCACCTGTACCGTTCCTTTATGAAAGATTTCCTGATATGCAACTTCACAAAAAGTACATCTGATGTCAGTTTGGTCGCTGATCTGTTGATTGGTTTGGTAGAAAATTCTTTTCTGGGTTTAAGGTTTAACATTGATAGAAGTGCTTTAAGTCAAGTTTGATAACACACTGGTCACAGGAAAATTGTCAAACAAATGACTTTGACTAATGGGCAAGCTGTGTTGTCTTTAATATGAAAATATTCATGTGACATTTCAGGAAAATAGTTATTTCATATAAAAAAATTTCCCAAGGAACACAGTTTTAAAACCATTTTTTATTCTAACCATTTTGGATGGGTTATTTTCTAAAATATATTAATTAGAAATCTCTTCCTTTTTAAAAACAATATAATTAACATAATTTAACTTTTAACTGTTGATTGAATTATCTTAGGAAATAAATTATTATTCATTATTAGTGATATCCTTAGGTACTGTTTTAGTATTAGGTCTTTTGGTCCCTACATTAATTGGACCTGAGACAAATACACTTGGAAAAATTTTTTTAAATGGTTTCTTTCTCTTTTTTTAATAATAATATCTTTAGACCTAATAGTGTATCTTTCTCAAACATCTGATATAATTTTGTCCATCTAATTGAGAGGCCAGGAAACTGAGATAATTAGAGAAATGTGAAATAAAATTAACGTACATGCTTTTGAATTATGGTGTGTGCTTGAATTATGGTGTGTGCATGTGTAACACATGGCGGGAATAAATTTTATTAAATTAGTTTTTCTCTGAGGGCTGCTATTTACTTGATTTTCTTTAGGAAGGGCTCTAGAATTAAAATGTTAGCTAAAATGAACTTGGTAAGGGATCACCCGGTCCATTACTGCTCATAGGAACCCAGAGAGACTATTGAAGATAACAGAAAGTATTTACTGACTTATAAACCTACATTGTGGAATGGAACAAGATAAATTTTGCTATATATAGTTGATATAGACTAAATACATAAAATATTAATTCATTTTTTACTCATTAAGGCTCTTACCTAGGTATATTCAAAGTTTATCCAGTATGTTTGTTTATTAGAATTCTCTTCTTGTAATCTTCAAGTTCTTACAATTCTCTTATGTGTTCTAAATTTATTGCTTTGTTGATGCTTTTTCTATCAGGTTTTTAAAATTTTCAGTTTTGCATTATAAGTGACATATAAAGTTATACGATATTTAAAGTGTATATCATGGTGATTTGATATACATTGTGAATGGATTCCCCCCATCTAGTTAATTAATATATCCTTCATCTCATATATTTATCTTTATGTATGTGTGTAGTAAGAACATTTAAGTTCTATTCTTGTTGCAAATTTCAGTTATACTGTGCAGTGGTATCAACTATAGTCGCCATGTTTTTACATGAGCTCCTCAGACCTTATTCATTTTATAGCTGCAAGTTTGTAAGCTTTTACCAACCTCAGCCTCTCCTTATTTCCCCCTGGAAACTACCTTTTACTCTTTTTCTCTAAGTTTGACTTTTTTTTAGATTCCACATATAAGTGATAGCCATGTAGTATTTGTTTTTTTCTCTGTCTGGATTATTTCACTTACCATAATGCCCTTAGGGTCCATCCATGTAATCCCAAATGGCAGGATTTTTTCTTTCTCATGACAGTAGTATTCCATTTATATATACCACATCTTTATCTAGTCAGCCAGGGATGGACTAGGTTGTTTCCATATCTTGACTGTTGTAACTAATGCTGCAGTGAACATGGGAGTGCAGATATCTCTCCAATATCCTGTTTTCACCTCCTTTGGATATACACCCAGGAGTGAAATTGCTGGATCCTATGATAGTTCTATTTTTAATATTTTGAGGAACTTCCATACTGTTTTCCATAGCTATTGCAGCAATTTACATTCCTTCCAGCAGTGTGCAAGGGCTCTCTTTCTCCACATCCTTGCCAGCACTTGTTTCTCTTGTTTTTTTGAAGATAACCATTCTGACAGGCATGAGGTGATATTTCATTGTGGTTTTGATTTGCATTTCCAGATGATTAGGGATTGTTGAGCACCTTTTCATATACTTGTTGGCCATTTATTTGTATGTCTTCTTTGGAAAAATGTTCAATTCTCGCCCATTTTTTAATTGGATTGTTTGTTTTTCTGTTGAGTTGTGTGTTTTTATATATTTTCTATATTAACCTCATATCAGCTATATGATATGCAAATATTTCCTCCAATTCTGTAGGTTGCCTTTTCATTTTCTTGATGGTTTCCTTTGTTGTGCAGAAGCTTTTTAGTTTGAGGTAGTCACACTTGTTTATTTTTGCTTTTGTTGCCTTTGCTTTTGGTGTCAAATCCAAAAAATTATTGCCAAAACCAATATCAAGGAGCTTACTCTCTCTGTTTTCTTCTAGGAGTTTTATGGTTTCATGTCTTATGTTCATGTCTTTAATTCATTATGTGTTGATTTTTGTGTATGGTGTAAGATGGTGGTCTAGTTTCATTCTTTTTTTTTTTTTTAATTAATTAATTTATTTTTGGCTGTGTTGGGTCTTCATTGCTGTGTGTGGGCTCTCTCCAGTTGCAGTGAGCAGGGGCCACTCCTTGCCGCAGTGCACAGGCCTCTCATTGCAGTGGCCTCTCCCACTGTGGAGCATGGGCTCTAGGCCTGCGGGTCTCAGCAGTCGTGCCATGTGGGCTCAGCAGTTGTGGCACATGGGCCCAGTTGCTCCATGGCATGTGGGATCTTCCCAGACCAGCGCTCAAACCTGTGTCCCCTGAATTGGCAGGTGGACTCTCAAACACTGCGCCACCAAGGAAGCCCTAGTTTCATTATTTTACATGTAGCTATCCAGTTTTCCCAACACCATTTATTGAAGAGACTACCCTGATTGTATATTCTTGGCTCTATTGTCATAAATTAATGACCATATATGTGTGGATTTGTCTCTGGGCTCTCTATTCTGTTCCTTTGATCAATGTGTCTATTTTGATGGTTATAGCTTTGTAGTATAGTTTGAAATCAGGGAGTGTGATGCCTCCAGCTTTGTTCTTCTTTCTTAAGATTGCTTTGGCTATTCAGGGTCTTTTGCGGTTCCATACAAATTTCAGGATTGTTTCTTCTATTTCTGTGAAAAATCCATTGGAATTTTGTTAGGGACTGCATTAAATCTATAGGTTGTTTTGGGTATGTTAGATATTTTAACAGCATTAATTCTTCCAATTCATGAGCATGGAATATCTTTCCACTTACTTGTGTCTTCAGTTTCTTTCATCAGTGTCTTAGAGTTTTCATTGTACAGATCATTCACATCCTTTGTTAAATTTATTGCTAGGTATTTTATTCTTTTTGATGCAATTAAGGTTATGTTTTCAATCTCAATTTAATGTACTTCATCAAAGTTCCTTTTAGGTAGAGACTTTTATCTGTTGTAAAGAGGCTTCAGTTCTGACGCATTACTAATTGTATCTTTCTGAGCGGGTAGCTTTTCTGTTTGGTTGTTTCATGTTGGGATATTTCCTTCTAATCTGTGGTTTTTAAAAACTATTAGCATTCTTACTCTGAGTTCTGCAAGGGGTCAGTCAACACTACTGTGATATGGAGTAGAGGTTTGTTATTCTGTTTCTTTTGTTTACTAATGGTAACTTCCTGATTGGAGTCCAATTTAACAACGTGGTTCTAATCTCTTGAGATAAAAATTTGGGAACCTTGAATTTTTGTATACATTCACACATTTTTCATCCAAGCTGTGCTTAGGACTGAATACTCACTGTATGTTCCAGCTGCTGTTATAGGAGTTACAGATATATCAGAAAGCAATGACAAATTCCTGCCCTCGTGGAGTTTATATTCTATTTAATGTTGTGTATAATATCATTAAAAGTCTTGTCCTAGGCTTAAGATTAAGATTGTTAATTGTTTCAGTCTTACCTACTGAAAAATATTTAATCCTTTAAGAACTTTTTGCTTGGCCTTGTTTGTCTGGGTAAAAGCAAACAAAATGTTATGAAATAAAGTGCCTAGTTGGGATCTGGTTCATTGCAATGTGAAACTCAATAAATAATGGTAAGATCCATATTGTAAGAGGGTTAGTCACGTTTTTTTCAACCAATTCCTGTTTTATGGTAACATTCTCATTACATAGCATCGCAGGCATCAGCAGCTTACCGCATGATCCCACAGTTGTGAGGTATAATGATTTGCTTTGGTGAAAAGTGGTTGGTAGTGCTTGTTCATTTAACAAACACTTGTTGCGTACCCATCATATGCCAATGCTGGAGGATACAGTTGTGTTTGAGACAAAGTTCCTGTCCTCCTGGAGCTTCCAAGTAGAATGTAAGGTGATAAAGACTATCTGGTTGGTTGTTTGGTGGCCAAGACCGTCTATTTGAATTGGGCTGGTCAGGGCAAGTCTATGTGTGGAGGTGACACAAGAGTAGCAACATGTTTAGACCCATGTAGTGGCCAGCCTTTTGAAGATCCTGGGTTCCTGGGTAAGGGAAGTACACTCCCAGTAGAGAAAGAGCAAATGAAAAGTATACATTAATTTAAGTGTTGATGAGTCAGTCTTTTGTCAGATTAAAGTAATCCAATGTTAATAAATAGTTCTACAGTTGACCCTTAAACAGTGTGGAGTTAGGGATGCCAGCCCTCAGCGCAGTCAAAAATCTGAGTATAACTTACAGTCTGCCTTCCATATCAGAGGTACCTTCCTGTCCACAGTTCCACCATATCTGTGGTTTCATGTCCACAGATTCAGCCAGCAATGAATCATGTGATGCTGAGTATTTACTATGAAAAAAAATCTGTGTATAAGTGGACCCTCACAGTTCAAACGCATGTTATTCAAGGGTCAACTGTAGTATCACCTCGGGTTGTATTTATAGGAATACATTCATGTTTAGTTTTTCACCCAAGTTGAGTCTGTAGTTGGTAGACTGTGTAAATGAACTGTAAGACAATGATTTCCCTATATACTATCCCACCGGAAGAGAAGAAACCCTAAGAGATAAAAAAAGGATTTAAACAACCAAGAAGCAAATCCTTAAGCAACTAAAATAATCCACAGTACCCCCTAAACACTCAAGTTTTTATTAATGGTGTTTACCTGGTCACTGTAAGTTTTCCAGAATTGGCTGTTGGGTGGCCAAGTGCCCCTCCTCTCTCTGCTTGTTTTTAGAAATACGGAGCGGAGCTAATTCAACTGAAAATTTGTTATGTACATTTTGATATTTTCCTTAATTTCATAATAAATGTTGCCTGGTAATTAAAAAAAAACAACTTAGGTACATTTTTTGCCCTTATATCCTATATTTAGGTACATATTGAGATATTTATGAAATCAGTTATTTAGATATTTATGAAATTAGATTTTCATGTTTTCTGATTAGGTTTCTATTCTCTGTTTTTCATGGATATGGTTTGTAGTTACCATGATGTGATATCTACTCTACTTTTTCTCTGTGCTTGATAGAATTGAAAAGAAGTCTGAAAGAGTCTCTGTCAAAGTCCTTACAATTGAATTTCAGTATTAATAACCACACATCATGTTTTATATTTATTCATCAGTGTATTTGTCTTGCCCTGTTCTTTTTGCTCTGTTTACAGCAAACTCCTGGAAGAAATTTTAATGCTCTCTTCCCCAATATCTCTCCTCCAAATTCTGATTTTGCTCTCACCAGCTGCACTGGGTTGCAGGCAGTGTCACTCTGCCAGGTTCGATCTTTGGTTCGCCACTCGCGGTTATTCTCTCACCTTGCTGTCTTCTTCCTCTCAGTTTCTTCTGATTCTCCTCTTCATCTTCCAGACCTCTAGGTACCGGAGTATCTCAGGGTTCAGATTTTAGGCATCTTTTCTATTTCTACTCACTTCTATGGTGATGTTATACAATTTTATGACTTAAAAAATGCTTTATAATTCAGCTCCCAAATACATATACTCCAGACCCCTGCGTTTACTTCTTTGGATGTCTCTTGGGCATCTTAAGCTTAATGTCTAACACTGAAGTCTTTTTTTTTTTTTTTTTTGTAAATCAACTATACTTCAATAAAATTTTAAAAAAATAGAAGGAGCACCAGTGCTATGTCAGTGTCCTGGGGCCACCCTAACAAATCACCTCAGCTTAACAACAGAAATGTGTTGTCTCACAGTCCGGAGGCCAGAGTCCAAGTTCACAGTGTCGGCAGGGTTGGTTCCTTCTGAAAGCTGTGGGGAACAGTGTGCCCCAGGCCTCTTTCCTAGCTTCTCGTGACCTCAGGTGTCCTAGGCTTGTAGACGTTAACACTGAATTCTTGGTACCTGCTTCCCCACCTCCCAGTCCCCCTTGTACCACTTACGCCTACAGTCTCCCTCATCTCTAGAAATGGCAACTTCTTTCGAGTTGCTCAGCAGAAAACTTTGAAGTCATTCTTTACGTACCCTCTTTCACGTTCTGTATTCAGTTGATCAGATCCTGTTGGTATTATTTTCAGAATACATCCAGAATCTGGCAACTTGTACGTCTCACTTTCTTCACTGCCACTGTGGTTTTAGCGGTTACCATTTCTCATCTGGATTATTGCGTTAGCCTGGAAGTGGCTTCCCTGCTTCTGCCCCTGAGGATTCTCTCCCATCTATTCTAAAAAGAGCACCAAGAGTCTTCTTGTTAAAAGTTAGATCCTATCACCCTTATGTTCACAGCACTCTGGTAACTTTCCATTTCACACAAAGGCAAAAGCTAAAGTCCTCATGGCCTGCAAGAATGACTTTAGTTTGCTGCCTTACCTCTCTATTTTTATCTGCCCTTCTCCCCCTTTTCCCTAATCTGGCCTCACAGACCTGACTCCATTCTGTTCTTCCACCATCCTAGGCACACTCCTGCCTCAGAGTCTAGGTACTTGATGTGCCTTCTAGCTAGAAAGCTACTCCCTCGACTTGTTCAGCTTTGGCCGAGAAGTCACCTCAGCGTTGTCATCCCCAGACTCCTTCCAGCCTGCACAGCGAGCTCCTTTCTTTTGGCCTGGAAGCTCTTGTGCAGGAGACAGCTGGAACCAGTACCCCTGGCTTTCCCTGGCCATTCGGTTTAAAATTACAGGCCACCCTGTGTTCCCTTCTTTGTACTCCCTGTTACTCTTGCCTTTTGTTCCTATGGCTTATCAGCTAACATGCCGCGTATCTTATGTATTTGTCTCACCCTCGTTAAAATGAAGCTTCATGGGAACAGTTTTTAAAATTTTTTCTATTTTATGGAAAACATCAAACAAAGCAGCGAGACTTGTATAATGACCCTCATCTACCTGTTACTCATACAGTTAATAGTGGGTCTTTTTTCATTTATACCCCACTCACTTCTCCTTACCTCCCCCCAACCAAGATTATTTTGAAGTATAGCCCAGAAATCATATCATTTATCTGTAAATATTTCAGCATGTATCTCCAAAATATAAGAAGTCTTTATTTAAAAAAAAATAACAACACTAATATTATCCTGCCTAAAACAATTAAAGATAGTTTTTAATATTTCCAAATATGCAGTCAGCGTTCAGTTATTTACCCAGTTCCCACTCATTGTTTTCTTTTTACAGTTTGAATTGGAATTGAAATAGGTCAATCTGTTCATTTGGTTGCTGTGTAACTTTGATATATTTCAGTCTATGTAAATACCACCCCCTTACTGTATATATAAGAAACCAGGTCATTTGTCTTCAGAATTCTGTATCACTGGTATATGGAATAATCTAGGCCAGTGTGCGACACATAGTAGGTGCTCAATAAATATTTTTGAAGGAATTACCTTAAAGGTACATAACTTACGGTATTTTAGGATGGAATTAAAATGTTAAAAATTTAGGGAATGATTACCATCTCATTCTTATAGTAGCCTGATAGAGTCATGTTGGCAATAAGAGAAATTATTTTGACAGTTGGGAAGGGGTCAAATGAAGGGCACTTAGGGCTATAGAAAATTGTTTGAAAAAAATCTGCTAGGATATAATAATGGCTACAATCTTATTGTTTGCACGTCATGCACTGTGTAGGAAACTACAATAGTTTATTCAGTTTTCACAGAAACCTTTCAGCGGAGGGTGGTAATGTCTGCATTTTCCCAGTGAAGTAATTGAGGTTCAGTGGGGGAAGTGGAGGGGGACGTGCGTGCTGAGCATTAATGTTTTTCTTAATAAACTTCATAGAACCAGACACAACTTTTTTTTTTTTTTTTGGCAGTGTGCTCTTATTTTTTTTATTACTTTTTTTTTAACATCTTTATTGGAGTATAATTGCTTTACAATGTTGTGTTAGTTTCTGCTGTATAATGAAGTGAATCAGCTATACGTATACATATATCCCCATATCTCCTCCCTCTTGCATCTCCCTCCCACCCTCCGTATCCCACCCCTCTAGGTGGTCACAAAGCACCCAGCTTATGTCCCTGTGCTATGTGGCTGCTTCCCACTAGCTATCTCTTTTACATTTGGTAGTGTGTATATGTCCATGACACTCTCTCACTTTGTCCCAGCTTACCCTTCCCCCTCCCCATGTCCTCAAGTCCATTCTCTATGTCTGTGTCTTTATTCCTGTCCTATCCCTAGGTTCTTCATTTTTTTCTTTTTAAATTCCATATATATATGTGTTAGCATATGGTATTTGTTTTTCTCTTTCTGACTTCACTGTATGACAGACTCTAGATCCATCCACCTCACTACAAATAACTCAATTTCGTTCCTTTTTATGGCTGAGTAATATTCCATTGTATATATGTGCCACATCTTCTTTATCCATTCATCTGTCGATGGACACTTAGGTTGCTTCCATGTCCTGGATATTGTAAATAGAGCTGCAGTGAACATTGTGGTACACGTCTCTGTTTGAACTATGGTTTCTCAGGGTATATGCCCAGTAGTGGGATTGCTGGGTCGTGTGGTAGTTCTATTTTTAGTTTTCTAAGGAACCTCCATACTGTTTTCCATAGTGGCTGTATCAATTTACATTCCCACCAACAGTGCAAGAGGGTTCCCTTTTCTCCACACTCTCCCCAGGATTTATTGTTTGTAGATGTTTTTATGATGGCCATTCTGACTGGTGTGAGGTAATACCTCATTGTAGTTTTGATTTACATTTCTCTAATGATTAGTGATGTTGAGCATTCTTTCATGTGTTTGTTGGCAATCTGTATGTCTTCTTTGGAGAAATGTCTATTTAGGTCTTCTGCCCATTTTTGGATTGGGATGTTTGTTTTTTTGATATTGAGCTGCATGAGCTGCTTGTAAATTTTGGAGATTAATCCTTTGTCAGTTGCTTCATTTGCCAATATTTTCTCCCATTCTGAGGGTTGTCTTTTTGAGAACCAGACACAACTCTTTAAAACCATGTGCATGTATAACTTAAAAAGGAAAGCTTTAAAAAGTGGCACCAATGATACTACTTCCCCCTGCATGGAAAACCTTTCCAGCTTCTTTTTCTAGGCATTCACACATGTATTACACATTTTGGGGGAAAATTGTTTTTGACAAAATATTTTTAATGTGAGATGGATTAGAAAGTGTGAAAAAGAAGAAGGGAAAAATCCTTTCTGAAATAACCATCATTAGCATTTTGGTGTATGTTTTATTGGTGTGTGTGAGAATATAAGGCTTGGGAAACAGTTTCATCATGTGCAGTTTTTTCCCCTCATAAAATGCCTTTATTTAGCATATTGAAGGCTCTGGAGATCTGAAGTGAAGAAACTGTTTTAACGTCATTTAACCCAGTGTCTTTGTTTTAGATTTGTTTGATAGAAACCCCCTTTCTGTGAAATACTAATCAGTTTTTTCCCAAAGTATGAATTGAGTTTGACAGAAGTTGAAATGTTTGTGCATGTTTAAATATAAGACTTTAGAATGTGTTAAATTTCAGCAGAAAGGATGGATAATTTAATAGTGTTGGAGTAACTGAAGGCAGCATTCTGAAGAAAAAAAATGACACCAGATAATACTAAAATAAGGTAAGCGAGGGAAAATACTTGCATCAAATAGGTAACACAGATATTACATGAAGAGTTCATATAAATTATTGAGGGAGAAACACATTTATTAAGACCTGAGTAGGCGAGTAGGCAAAGCTAAAGAAATACAGAAAGGCAGTATATATGTCAAGCTTTCTTAGTCACCATGTTTCTTTTAAAAATCTCAAACTCAGTGCTAGTAAGTTCTTAATTGAGACTTAATGGGAAGCTTTTTGCACTGTAAATTGTTTATACTCTTTTGAAAGCCATGTGATGAGATTAAAAATGGTAAAATCTATAAATTTGCCTTCTTTGACTCAGTAAACCTGTGTTTTAGAGTTTGTTTTTAAGAGGGAAAAAAGATAACATTATTTGTGTTGTTCAACTTAGAAACATAATATCTAAAATGATAAATTCACCCACAAATGACTGATTGTATATAACACAACTTGATGGTGTGTATCTGACGTGGCCTCTTTTGGAAGGGTGTGTGAATCATCCGTAAAGGAAAGAACGCTCCCTGAAGGGGGAGGCCAAGGATGCGCTGGGTGGTGGCCTCCTGCGGTGGTGGAGGCGGAAGCTGTGGGGACTGTGTTGCAGGGGTGTGTTTGTGTGCCTTCTTACTCTCCTTCAGGTCCGGGCCCTGTAAAGTACACACCTGACCTCTGTTGTCCTGACACTGGAAGGAGATCATGCTCTTTGGTTTTTTCTCAAGTCTGACATCTAGTGCCAGGTTTCATAGTAGAGGAGGTAAGCGTCCTAGAAGCGGTTGCGCTTGGCCTCTGCGCTGCCAGCCTGAGTTAAGGCACGCCAGATGTGAAGAGTCCCTGCTGTACTGTGGTTCTCCCTTTTGTGTGGAGTAAGGTGATTTAAACTAAACCCAGTTGTGAGAAATTCAATAAATTTAGCTGTAAATAGTTCCGTTTTATTCTTTTCATCTCATTTACCTCCTCTCTTCAAGAAGATAGGTGTGAATTAAATAGTCTCGATTTGAATAAAGTAGTATTTGTGTCAGGAGGACTTCACATAGGCCTGACTCAGCAGATTTAAGGAGGGCCATTTGTGGCTGATGATGGGAGGAATTTTAATGTGATGTAAATTCAGGCTCAAGGAGATTTTGAGTATGATTACAGATTTTGTGCCAGAATTTCAAAATGGGAATGACACCTAATTCTGAAATGTGGGAGGGAGGAAAAAAATATTGTTTTCCCGCATTATTGCACTTGCCTCCTACATAATTCAGGCCATTGCTTTTTTTTTTTTTTGATAACCCCAATTCCCTTTTTAGTGGATGTGTTGAGTAGGACTGGCCACTTTTTAAAAACTGGATATCAAATACTGAATCTTAGTTTGCTTGTAGCTGTGGGAGGGGCAGATGTGGGAGGTCCCTGAGAATAAGCAGTGTTTTGAAAAGAACACAGATTCTCCTTCACTTCTTTCTATTCATTTTCTTAGTGGAAACTAAGAAAGTTAAGCTCAGTGGAAGTTGAATGATTTAAAACGTAAATACCTAATTGGGAGGGTTTTGCCAGAGATAATTCATTCTGTACTCTGAATTACTTTAATCAGATAAATGGATTAGAAGAAAGAAATTTCAGGTACTTTTTTTAATGGTTGATTTGTTCTGGGGGGAGTTGACGGAAAAAGTAAGGGAAAAAGAATACATAAATTTTGATGGTGGGGTCCATGATGGGGGAGACTGTGAACAGAAGTCAGCATTTTGTAAGTGCCAGGTTCTGTTCCAAGCCCTTTACACACACTAATTTAATCATCACAGCACCCCTCTGACCGCTAGCATGATCTCCATTTTATAGAAGAATTTGAGGCATAGCTAGGTTAAGTAGTTGCTTTGGTGTTGGGGGCCTACACCTGCTTGAGAGCCCTGGAAATGTTGGAGACAGTGTTAGAGCTTGATTTAATGTCAGGGTGACTTTTTGAGATGAAGGAAACATATTGCCAGGAGCAACAGGAGTACAAAAAAGATTGCATTCTTGGAAATCTCACTTCTGAGAAATGTCTCAAATGCAGTCTTAAGTGTTCGAATTGTAGGTTGTTGACTTAAGAGGTTTTAAGATACTTCGGCCTCAGGCGTCACTCAGCTTCCAAAGTTACCTCCAGCAGTGGAAGATGCTCAGATCTCTTGCTTTTTCCCTCCTCCCGTTCCCACTCTCCTCTTCCCTCTTTGCCCATTCTCTCTCCCTTCTCCTTCCCTCACTCCCTCTTTTGTGTAAAGGGGACTCTACCACCTCACCTTCCCCCCCACCCCGTTCCTTTTACTTACACAGAAAAATCATCTTTCATCCCTTTAACTTCCTTCAGCCGATTGTCCTCATTTTCTTTTACCCTTAAATTTCTTAAAAATAAATGAAAGAGAAACTGCTGTTGTCATTCTCCACTTATTCACTTATTCATCTCTTGTCATCTGGTCCTCTGCTTCTGTGTTTCAAATTAGTGGATTTTTCTCCTTCCTTTGTCCTCTCTATAGCAGTTAATCTTCCTGATCCCTGGAATTCTCCTTACCCTTCTTTTGTGATGGTGCGTTACTTTGATGCTTCTTTTGCCTGCTCTTTTTTTTTTTCATGTCACTAACATTCAAAAAGTTAAGTCATTACCTTACTTTCAAATTTGTTTTTTCTAACTTCTCTCTTTCAGTTAATTGAAACATTTCTCACTCGATCATCAAAGTTTAAATTTTCCAGGTCCCTTGTTTCCCCTAATTCTTTTATGCAGCAAGTGTTTCTGGAGTAGCCACTGTATACCAGGTTATGATTCTGGGTTCTGGAGTTTCAGTGGTGAATAAGAGACAAAGTCCCTGGATTGTAGAGATTACATTCTAGTGGAAAATTAGATGTTTCATTGGATAGTGAAACACATTTTAAAGGATGAAATATGCTAAGGTGAGAGAATGCTGTGTTGGATAAGATCCTCAGGAAAGGTTTCTGTGAGAAGGTCGATTTTGAGTGAAACCCGAATGAAGCGGGAGGGTGAGCCATGTGGCTGTCTGGGAGGAGAGCGCTCCGGGCAGAGGACGATCAAGTGAAATGACCCTGAGATGGCCTTTTGCTTCCCAGTGTGCCTGGAGCACCGCCAGTCAGTGGTAGGAGAGAAGTCAGGGAATTTGGTGGCGGAAGCCCTTCTTAGGACCCTGGAGACCCTGGCTAGGATTTTAACATACATCTAAGTGTGTTCGTAAGGGTTTGGAGGGTCTCGTCAGAACAATGGTAACGTGATACAACTTTATATTTTAGAAGACTCTGAAGTATAGTTATGACTGTGTGGAGAATAAACTGTGTGTGTGTGTGTGTGCATGTGTGTGCGTAGGAGGTGGCCATAGAGGAACCTGGGACACTAGGAGACTCAAGAGTAGTTTTGATGGGAGAAGATGGTGATGTGGAGTAGCATGTGAGCTGTGGAGGTGATCAGTGGTGATCAGGTGGGTGACGTGTTCTGTAGGTAGAGCTAGCAGGTTGGGCTGAACTCTTGGATGTGGGATATGAGGAGAGGGGAGTTGGGGATAGTTCTAGAGCTTCAGGATTGAGCAGCTGGGTGAATGGAGTTTCCATTACTGGGACTATCTTAGGAGGACGGTTTTACTGAGGGGAGGGGGAATGGGTGGAATCAGTGTTTATTTTCTATTTGTTAACCTTGAGATACCTGTTAGACAACCTAGTGGATATGTCAAATTACACTCTTCCAGAGGTCAGATGTGAGCTTGGGGCTGGGGAAGATAACTTCGGGGAGTCACGCGAGTATAGATTGACTGGATGAGATCATTTAGGGAGGGTTGAGTGCGTATAAAGGATAGGTGGGAGTACTGAATCCTGAAGTCCTGTCCTGTGTGGCATCTGCAAGAAGAGCTCCATAAAGGGTGTTGAGCAGAAGTAGCTAGTGAGGGAGGGGCGTGTGCTGTTCAGAAGTTAAGTGAGGAGAAGGGATTCAGGAAGGGGTCAGCTGCTGCCAGGAAATGGAATAAGAGAGAATCTAATAATTGACCTTTGGATTTGGCTTCGCTAAATCCTGTTGATTCTGCTTTGCAATATAGCCCTAAAGTTCATAACACACCTTTTTACTCCCTGCCAGCGAACACTGTTAGTCAGATTTTAATTACCTTTCTCCTGGACTGTTTTTTGAATTATTACTTTCTCTCCTGATTACAGTACAAAACTCATGTTTATTTAGAAAATGTGGAAAACACAGAGACAGTGTCACAGTGATTAAAAAACCCCCAATTCCTTACCCCACCTAACCACTAGATGGTCATTGATAACACTGTGCTGCCTTCCCCCATCCATTTCTATCTCTGCATACTTGTAATGCATATAATGCATAACTTTGGCTTTTTAAAATGAGCATGGTGGAACTATTAATCTAATGTTAAAAATTCTTTGAGAATGTGTGTGAATGTGTGGCAACATAAGTATTCCATCATGGTGGAGTAGCCTTCTAACTGAACTCCCCACCTGTTTCCCCCAATTACATCTTAAATGAGTCCTGATGAATTTTCCTAAGACACATTCTTCTTCTCTAAGCTTTTAGTGCCTATAGCTTAGTGATTAAAAGCATGGGCTCTGTTTTTGAGAGGAATTCCATGCATATAGCAGGAAATATGCAAGATAGGAAAAAAGAATACTTATCTTTTATAGAATAGCTGTTGTTATAATTTTCATCTATTTCCTGCTAATCATTTTTGTTTGTCTAAATGTACCTACACAACATTTCATTTGTCTGTTACTAACAAGGATCACACTATGTTTTCTAGCCAGACTTTTTTTTTCATAATTTATTCTCTCGTCTATATAATATATTGGTCAAAGTATATAAGCAGTTTTGTGATTCTGTTTGTTGTGAAATTGCTCTTCAAAAAGATTGTACCATTTGAAAGTATATTTATAAAAAATTTTGTTCTCTTTAAATTTTAGGGTAGACCACTATCTTGTTGAACTCTTAAATGAAGTTCTACTTGGATACAAAGATGAGGACTAGATAACTTCTTGAGGTTCCTTCTAACCCCTAGGATGAAGATAATAACTAACATTTGTGTAGTGCTCTAAAGTTTACAGAGTGAGTTCTCATACATCATCTCACTTGATCCTCACAACAGCCCTGTGAGGTAGGTAGGACAGGTATTGTTATTCTCATTTAAGAGATAAACTAGAGAGGTTAAGGGACTTAGTCAGGTTTTATTTAAATGTTTTAGCAGAGACTTGAAACCAGGACGTATGATCTAAATAATCACATTCTTTTTACAAGATTTCATACAACTGCACATTTAGAATTGCTGTATGTCACCTAGTTAAAGTGACATTTGTTACATACAGAAATAAGCCTGTTGATAATATAAATACAGTGTTCCCCAATCCTTTTCCATGCCCCCTCCCCTGCTGTTAAATGAATGACTCTTATCTCTCTTTTGACTAGGGGAAGGTAATTTAATTGTATAGTTCTATTTAAACACCTATTTTCCCTAGCATTTGGGGGAGGGGAAGTTACATTATGTTTTTCATTTCTGTGTGTGTGCGTGTGTGTGTGTGTGCTTGCTACAACTTAAGAGTATATCTCCATTACTTTCACACATGTAGCATAAAGTCTTCAAGGAATAGATTACAGTTAGAACTAGAATCTTTTGGTTCTAGCATGAACCTAGAATCACAAGCTTTTCAGGGTATTTACTCTTTTTTGTACTACTTTAACCAATTGGGATAATTAAGTATCCAGGTATAGCTGCTTATGATGTTCACAAAGGTACAGTGAATGATAAGTGACAGTGAGTGATAGTGGAAGTCAAATCAAGAAGAATTACAACTAATCTTCTCTTTGACTAGCTGCCTCATACGGTAGAAGTTTGTAAAACTGAACTGGGAGCTTGGTAGTGGCATTATCACATTTTAGGAATAGACCTAGATTTTCAGGACTACTTGGTATTACATTAAACTGTCTCACAGTGTTTTCTGTACTACCTTTAAATACTTAACATCACCAATATTTTCAAAAAATCTTGTATTTTTGTTTTTTTTCCTAGTTGTTGGTCTTGACGATATTATGGATGAAGGAGTTGTAAAAGAAAGTGGCAATGATACCATTGATGAAGAAGAACTGATTTTACCTAACAGGAATTTGAGGGACAAAGTAGAAGAAAATTCAGTGAGATCACCAAGAAAATCACCTCGTTTAATGGCACAAGGTAATCCTTCCAGAGAGGACGAGCTAGAAAATCAAGTGTAGGGACAGATGTGATAGGTTGTAAAGTTGCTGAGCAGTGATAGTAGTTTCTTGGTGTTTGCTAATCTGAGCATTTTGATAATCAATTTTGAGATTGTATCAATTTGTTGATATGATTTTTTAAAATTTTTATTGAAATTACACATTCACATAATTTAAAGAGTTGACTAGTTCTATGAGTTTCCAGTACTTGCCATCCTACTACTTATTTCCCTTTCCCCAGAGGAAACTACTATTACCGCTTTCATCTGGTTTTGTTAATTTTTTGGTATTTACTTCCATGTCTCTAAGTAACACATGTATGTTGCCACTACTTGATTAATTCTGATGTATGTATTTATTGATTTCCCATTCTGGATGGTGAATTTAGCGTTCTTTCTCCTCTTGTTCCCCCATCACACAAAAGAACATTTTCTCATCTTTCTGATTCATAATTTTGTAAGATCAGTAGTAATTACTTACGTTATTGTGACTCAGTATGCTGTTAGTGATGATCCATTTAGTGAACTGTAGTCGCTTTTCCTATACAGCTTTTTGTCTTTCTGATTTAATAATTGATTTTGTTGTTCATTTGCTTATAGTTTTATGCATTCGCACACACAGTTTTCAGTGTACGTATCGGTACCCACCCCAACTACTCTGCCAGTTGTCTGAATCTTTCTTAAAGATATTTGAGCATATCAGGTGTTCTGTCATTTTCATCTTATTGAGGAAGTGTCTCTGGGGGCCTTCTGATCTTCCGTGTGCGCTGTCATGTTAGCTCTGTATAAGTCAGATGCATGGCTGTTGTCCAGAGAGCTCTCTTTACTATTCTTCTGAGGATTCTGTTCTGTATTGCAGTTCCTTTTTACTTTTCTTTGAAGTATCTCCTTCGTTTTGGTGACATACCTCTTCTAGTACTTTTGTGAGAAAAAGGAGTATGGATATATATTTTTGAAACCTTGTATGTTTGCAAATGTATTTAATATGTTCTCACATTGGAATCATGGTCTGATTGAACATAGAATTCAAGGTTGGAAATTGTTTTTCCTCAGAAATTTGAAAGTGATGCTCTGTTTTCAGTTCTGGGAAAATCTCTTGAATTATTTCATTGATTATTTTCCTCTTTATTTTGTCAACTCTTGCTTCCTGGAACTCCTGTTATTCAAGTATTAGATAGCAGGGACTGGCTCTTCCATTTTCTTCATCTTTCCACCTCTGTATTCTTCCTCTACTTGCTGAAATTTTCTCATGTTTATCCTTCAACTTTTTCATCAAATTCTGAATGTTCTTTTTTTGTTCCGGGAATAGTCCTTTTTGTAGCATTCTGGTCTTGTTTCATGCATGCAGTATCTTATGTTGTCTTTCGTAAGATACTCACGGTGTTTTAAAGGATTTTTAGTCTTTTTTTCTTTTTTTTTTGGTTCTGTCTTTCATGTTAAGAGACTTTGCTAAATGTCTGATCATTGATGGTTTAATGTTTTGTCAGCTGTGAGCATCACTGTATGGTAATCTGGCTGTGTTACTTTCTGGAGGAATCCCTGTTGTTAGACTTTAGGCTTGTTAGATTGTTAGCATATCATGGGAGCCCTTGAGGGAAGCTGATGGGGGCATCTCATCTTTCAGTACATACAAATACACATAATCTTACAGATTTCAGTGTACTTTACTGCTACTCTTATCTATGCTGGATGTTCCTTAGTCTAGAAACTCTGTTTTTACACTCCCCAAAGAGTAAGCCTCCAGTCTTCGATTAGGACCTGGGAAGGGCAGTTGCCCAATGGATGGAGTAGGGGCGAGGGAGCTCGGGGTCTGACTGCTTTTTAAACAGCTTTCGACTCATCCTCATTTTAACTGCCTGCCTTCCTCCCTACTTTAGAATTATCTGGGATCACCAGTTCCTAAGCCTTTTGAGGTGTTAATGGTATTGGTTTGGCCACCAGTGCCAGATTACTGTTTATCTTTTTTTGGATGTCCTGCATCAGTTACTGCTTGATCATCTTTTGTTTGGCTTCCAAAATCATCAGTGTTTTCTCTTCTCCTGCCCTTTCTTTCCTTTTGTTTTACTTTTTAAATTAAAAAAATTTTTTTAAACATCTTTATTGGGAGTATAACTGCTTTGCAATGGTGTGTTAGTTTCTGCTGTATAACAAAGTGAATCAGCTGTACATATGCATATGTCCCCATATGTCCTTCCTTTTGCATCTCCCTCCCACCCTCCCTATCCCACCCCTCTAGGTGGTCACAAAGAATCGAGCTGATCTCCCTGTGCTATGCGGCTGCTTCCCACTAGCTATCTATGTTACATTTGGTAGTATATATAAGTCCATGCCACTCTCTCAGTTCCTCCCAGCTTACCCTTCCCCCTCCCCATGTTCTCAAGTCTGTTCTGTACATCCGCATCTTTATTCCTGTCCTGAACCTAGGTTCTTCATTTTTTTTGTTTTTTGTTTTAGATTCCATATACATGTGTTAGCATATGGTATTTGCTTTTCTCTTTCTGACTTCACTCTGTATGACAAATTCTAGATCCATCCACCTCACTACAAATAACTCGATTTTGTTTCTTTTTATGGCTGACTAATATTCCAGCTTCTTTATCCATTCATCTGTCGATGAACACTTAGGTTGCTTCCATGTCCTGGCTATTGTAAATAGAGCTGCAGTGAACATTGTGGTACGTGACTCTATTTGAATTATGGTTTTCTCAGGGTATATGCTCAGTAGTGGGATTGCTGGGTTGTATGGTAGGTAGTTCTATTTTTAGTTTTTTAAGGAACCTCCATACTGTTCTCCATAGTGGCTGTACCAATTTACATTCCCACCAACAGTGCACGAGGGTTCCCTTTTCTCCACACCCTCTCCAGCATTTATTGCAGATGTTTTGGTGATGGCCATTCTGACTGGTGTGAGGTGATACCTCATTGTAGTTTTGATTTGCATTTCTCTAATGATTAGTGATGAGCATTCTTTCATGTGTTTGTTGGCAATCTGTATGTCTTCTTTGGAGAAATGTCTATTTAGGTCTTCTGCCCATTTTTGGATTGGGTTGTTTGTTTTCTTGTTATTGAGCTGCATGAGCTGCTTGTAAATCTTGGAGATTAATCCTTTGTCAGTTGCTTCATTTGCAAATATTTTCTCCCATTCTGAGGGTTGTCTTTTGGTCTTGTTTATGGTTTCCTTTGCTGTGCAAAAGCTTTTAAGTTGCATTAGGTCCCACTTGTTTATTTTTGTTTCTATTTCCATTTCTCTAGGAGGTGGGTCACAAAGGATCTTGCTGTTATTTACGTCATAGAGTGTTCTGCCTACGTTTTCCTCTAAGAGTTTGATAGTGTCTGGCCTTACATTTAGGTCTTTAATCCACTTTGAGTTTATTTTTGTGTATGGTGTTAGGGAGTGTTCTAATTTCATTCTTTTACATGTAGCTGTTCAGTTTTCCCAGCACCACTTATTGAAGAGGCTGTCTTTTCTCCATTGTATATTCTTGCCTCCTTTATCAAAGATAAGGTGACCATATGTATGTGGGTTTATCTCTGGGTTTTCCATCCTGTTCATTGATCTATATTTCTGTTTTTGTGCCAGTACCATTCTGTCTTGATTACTGTGCCTTTTTAGTATAGTCTGAAGTCGGGGAGCCTGATTCCTCCAGCTCCATTTTTCGTTCTCAAGATTGCTTTGGCTATTCGGGGTCTTTTGTGTTTCCATACAAATTGTGAAATTTTTTGTTCTAGTTCTGTGAAAAATGCCAGTGGTAGTTTGATAGGGATTGCATTGACTCTGTAGATTGCTTTGGGTAGTAGAATCATTTTCACAATGTTGATTCTTCCAATCCAAGAACATGGTATATCTCTCCCATCTATTTGTATCATCTTTAATTTCTTTCATCAGTGTCTTATAATTTTATGCATACAGGTCTCTTTTCTCCTTAGGTAGGTTTATTCCTAGATATTTTATTCTTTTTGTTGCAATGTTAAACGGGAGTGTTTTCTTAATTTCACTTTCAGATTTTTCGTCATTAGTGTATAGAAATGCAAGAGATTTCTTTCTGTGCATTAATTGTGTATCCTGCTACTTTACCAAATTCATTGATTAGCTCTAGGAGTTTTCTGGTAGCATGTTTAGGATTCTCTATGTATAGCATCATGTCATCTGCAAACAGTGACAGCTTTACTTCTTCTTTTCCGATTTGGATTCCTTTTATTTCTTTTTCTTCTCTGATTACTGTGGCTAACACTTCCAAAACTATGTTGAATAATAGTGGTGAGAGTGGGCAACCTTGTCTTGTTCCTGATCTTAGTGGAAATGGTTTCAGTTTTTCACCATTGAGGACGATGTTGGCTGTGGGTTTGTCATATATGGCCTTTGTTAGGTTGAGGTAAGTTCCCTCTATGCCTACTTTCTGCAGGGCTTTTATCATAAATGGGTGTTGAATTTTGTCGAAAGCTTTCTCTGCATCTATTGGGATGATCATATGGTTTTTCTCCTTCAGTTTGTTAATATGGTGTATCACATTGATTGATTTGCATATATTGAAGAATCCTTGCATTCCTGGGATAAACCCCACTTGATCATGGTGTATGATCCTTTTAATGTGCTGTTGGATTGTGTTTGCTAGTGTTTTGTTGAGAATTTTTGCATCTGTGTTCATCAGTGATACTGGCCTGTAGTTTTCTTTCTTTGTGACATCTTTGTCTGGTTTTGGTATCAGTGTGATGGTGGCCTCGTAGAATGAGTTAGGGAGTGTTCCTCCCTCTGCAATATTTTGGAAGAGTTTGAGAATGATAGGTGTTAGCTCTTCTCTGAATGTTTGATCGAATTTGCCTGTGAAGCCAGCTGGTCCTGGGCTTTTGTTTGTTGGAAGATTTTTAATCACAGTTTCAATTTCAGTGCTTGTGATTGGTCTGTTCATATTTTCTATTTCTTCCTGTTCAGTCACAGCACGTTGTGCATTTCTAAGAATTTGTCCATTTCTTCCAGGTTGTCCATTTTATTGGCATAGAGTTGCTTGTAGTAATCTCTCATGATCGTTTGTATTTCTGCAGTGTCAGTTGTTACTTCTCCTTTTTCATTTCTAATTCTATTGATTTGAGTCTTCTCCCTTTTTTTCTTGATGAGTCTGGGTAATGGTTTATCAATTTTGTTTATCTTTTCAAAGAACCAGCTTTTAGCTTATTGATCTTTCCTATCGTTTCCTTCATTTCTTTTTCGTTTACTTCTGTTCTGATCTTTATGATTTTTTTCCTTCTCCTAACTTTGTGTTTTTTTGTTCTTCTTTCTCTAATTGCTTTAGGTGTAAGGTTAGGTTGTTTATTTGAGATGTTTCTTGTTTCTTGAGGTAGGATTGTATTGCTATAAACTTCCCTCTTAGAACTGCTTTTGCTGCATCCCGTAGGTTTTGGGTCATCGTGTTTTCATTGTCATTTGTTTCTAGGTATTTTTTGATTTCCTCTTTGATTTCTTCAGTGATCTCTTGGTTATTAAGTAGTGTGTTGTTTAGCCTCCATGTGTTTGTATTTTTTTACAGATTTTTTCCTATAATTGATATCTAGTCTCATAGCATTGTGGTCGGAGAAGATACTTGATACGATTTCAATTTTCTTAAATTTACCAAGGCTTGATTTGTGAACCAAGATACGATCTATCCTGGAGAATGTTCCATGAGCACCTGAGAAGAAAGTGTATTCTGTTGTTTTTGGATGGAATGTTCTATAAATATCAATTAAGTCCATCTTGTTTAATGTATCATTTAAAGCTTGTGTTTCCTTATTTATTTTCATTTTGGATGATCTGTCCACTGGTGAAAATGGGGTGTTAAAGTCCCCTACTATGATTGTGTTACTGTCGATTTCCCCTTTTATGGCTGTTAGCATTTGCCTTATGTATTGAGGTGCTCCTCTGTTGGGTGCATAAATATTTACAGTTGTTATGTCTTTTTCTTGGATTGATCCCTTGATCATTATGTAGTGTCCTTCTTTATCTCTTGTAATAGTCTTTATTTTAGAGTCTATTTTGTCTGACGTGAGAATTGCTACTCCAGCTTCCTCTTGATTTCCATTTGCATGGAATTTCTTTTTCCATCCCCTCACTTTCAGTCTGTATGTGTCCCTAGGTCTGAAGTGGGTCTCTTTTAGACAACATTATCCGGGTCTTGTTTTTGTATCCTTTCAGCCAGTCTGTGTCTTTTGGCTGGAGCATTTAATCCATTTACATTTAAGGTAATTATCGGTATGTATGTTCCTATTACCTTTTTCTTAATTGTTTTGGGTTTGTTATTGTAGGTCTTTTCATTCTCTTGTGTTTCCTGCCTAGAGAAGTTCCTTTAGCATTCGTTGTAAAGCTGGTTTGGTGGTGCTGAATTCTCTTAGGTTTTGCTTGTCTGTAAAGGTTTTAATTTCTCTGCCAAATCTGAATGAGATCCTTGCTGGGTAGAGTAATCCTGGTTGTAGGTTTTTCCCTTTCATCGCTTTAAATATGTCCTGCCTCTCGCTTCTGGCTTGCAGAATTTGTGTTGAAAGATCAGCTGTTAAACTTATGGGGAGTCCCTTGTATGTTATTTGTTGTTTTCCCTTGCTGCTTTTAATATTTTTTCTTTGTATTTAATTTTTGGTGGTTTGATTAATATGTGTTTTGGCGTGTTTCTCCTTGGATTTTTCCTGTATGGGACTCTCTTCGCTTCCTGGGCTTGATTGACTGTGTCCTTTCCCACATTAGGGAAGTTTTCAACTATAATCTCTTGAAATATTTTCTTAGTCCCTTTCTTTTTTCTCTTTTTCTTGTGGGACCCCTATAATTTGAGTGTTGGTGCGTTTAATGTCCCAGAGGTCTCTGAGACTGTCCTCAGTTCTTTTTGTTCTTTTTTCTTTATTTTGCTCTGCAGTAGTTATTTACACTGTTTTATCTTCCAGGTTACTTATCCGTTCTGCTTCAGTTATTCTGGTATTGATTCCTTCTAGAGAATTTTAAATTTCATTTATTGTGTTGTTCATCATTGTTTGTTTGCTCTTTAGTTTTTCTAGTTCCTTGTCAAACGTTTCTTGTGTTTTCTCCATTCTATTTTCAAGATTTTGGATCATCTTTACTATCATTACTCTGAATTGTTTTTCACGTAGACTGCCTATTTCCTCTTCATTTGTTTGGTCTGGTGGGTTTTTACCTTGCTCCTTCATCTGCCGTGGGTTTCTCTGTCTTCTCATTTTGCTTAACTTACTGTGTTTGGGGTCTCGTTTTCACTGGCTGCAGGTTCGTAGTTCCTGTTGTTTTTGGTGTCTGCCGCCAGTGGCTAAGGTTGGTTCAGTGGGTTGTGTAGGCTTCCTGGTGGAGGATACTTGTGCCTGTGTTCTGGTGGATGAGTCTAGATCTTGTCTTTCTGTTGGGCAGGACCTCGTCAGGTGGTGTGTTTTGGGGTGTCTGAACTTCATATGATTTTAGGCAGCCTCTCTGCTAATGGGTGGGGTTGTGTTCCTGTCTTGCTAGTTGTTTGGCGTCGGGTGTCCAGCACTGTAGCTTGCTGGTCGTTAAGTGGAGCTGGGTTTTAGAGTTGAGATGGAGATCTCTGGGAGATCTTTTGCCATTTGATATTACATGGAGCCCGGAGGTCTCTGGTGGACCAGTGTTCTGAACTTGGCTCTCCCATCTTAGAGGCACAGGCCTGACACCCGGCCGGAGCACCAAGACCCTGTCAGCCACATGGCAAAAAAATGAACGGCAGTTACACTGAGAGGTGCCTTATTAATAGCAAGAATGGAAGCCGGGAAGCAGTTGACTGTCATTTGTCATGTGCTGAGGGAAAATAACTGTCAGAGTAGAAACCAATGTCCAGCAAAACTTTCAGATGAGTGGTTTATTACAGAGGATGTTAAAGCACAGGAACCAATAGCCAGATGAAGAGATTCATAGGGTTAGGTCAAGAACAAAGAACCTTCAGTCCTCTTGGAGCTGGGAGCCCTGCAAGCACTGTGGCACGTGGAGGTGTTCTACTTCACCATTCAGAAGCTCTCTGAAACCCCTCCTTTTGGATTTTAATGGTGCCTTCACTACACAGGCATGGTTCATTAAATTCTTAGGCATTGGTCCTTTCTTTCCTTTTAGATTCATAGCTTTTGTATAGCTTTAATGTGCGGTTTTGAGAAGTGGATTATTAGCTCAGATGCATATATTTACTTCTTCATCTTTTCCTCAGTTTTTAAAAAAATTGATTATTTGGTATATATTTGTGACTTTGAGAAACAAAAAGAGTAGAATGAACATTATAGACAAATAATGGTAATGTTTGGCGTACACCGCCCGGCTTCAAACTAAGGCAGTTTATAGTTAGAGGAGAAAGAGTTACTTTATCTTTTGTCAGTTAATCAATTACTATTGGAAAACAATTTTTTATTTGAATACCTTCACAGTTGAATGTGCTATTCATTTATCAACCACTTACGTAATGGGTGTTAAAAGTTCTTCATTTATTTTATTTCAGGGCATATAAATATAGTAGAGCTATAAATTATTACAGGCTGTCTTCAGAGCTTTAAAAATTATCTAAATATTAATAACAAACTGTTAAAATTTTAGTTATTTTAAAATGTTATATAGCTGAGCATGAGTGGTTCATGATCTACTAAGTAAGTTTTTAAAGTTGTTGGGTACTTACCTGATGACCAAATATTGTGCCGAGTCCTGGGGAATTAGAAAGGGTCTCTAAAATAGGATGACCGTGTAATTTATTGTCCAAATGGGGACACTTTTGAGTGTCATGACTGCAAGCATCAACCAGGACTGTTAGAGACAAATGAGGAGGACCTGTGACACCTTCTGTAAGAGTTTCACAGTTCAGGTTCAGTGATACGTGACAAATTAGGAAAATGTTCTAAATACTGGTGCATAGTAGCGTTTTGCATTAAAAAGGAAGGAGACTTTTTAAAAATTTGTGATGTTCAGTTTTCATACAGTTGATTCAGAGGTATTGGATATGCATAGGCTTGGATATAGCTTCTTATTTTGTATTTCAGTTTGTGGGTTGTGTTTTTACTTAGTGAATTATTATTATTATTTTTTCTTAGTGAATTATTTAGCTTTCTTTCCAATTTCTTTTCACTTTGTGTTTCTTTTTCCCTTGGGGATGTATCCAGCTAGGGAAAGGAGGAAAGTCTCAGTTAGTGGATTCTTTGTTAGGAGCATTGTTGCAAGTGGGAAGCTTTATTAAATTACTTTCATACTTTCCGCATTTTCCCTTATGATACATTTTCTTGGTTTAAATCTCTTTAATTATAATTTCTTTTTTTGTTGATCTGTGTCTAGTACTCTAGTGTATATTTCATTTCTTAAAATATTCAAGCTATTCAAGCAATAGCTTGAATGCTAAAATGGAGATATAAGGGAAGCACATTCATAAAGACATTAGAGTTCTTTTGAGGCTGTGCTTTGAAACTCACACAGATCCTGTTTGTGATAGGTGGTTTAGTTCAGATTTTATTGGCACCCGGATTTGTTTGGTTTTATATACTTAAAGGTATTTAATGTTTACAACTGTATGACAGCCTTGCTTTAAGATGGGTAGTAATATCAAGGAACCTCATTGATTTTACCCCCAGCTTACTTTCATAGAAAAGAAGCTTGATGAAAATATTTCTTACTGTAAAGTATAATATCAGTCTGAATTTTATACAGATTATTTTCTGCCCCAGAATTATAGAACTTTGATAAGTGAATAAAAAATGTAACCATCATCATGAGTAGATGTCAGTACATTTTCTTTGAAATGGGAAAATAAATTTTATAGCTCAGAATAAAGAAGTGATGTATTCTAAATTGCGTTGAAATAAAAACACATGGCAAAATAACTAAGTTTTTTTTATTTATTTTTTTCCCTTGTGATAGAACAAATAAGAAGTTTGCGACAGAGCACTATTGCCAAGCGTTCAAATGCAGCACCTTTAAATAGCACAAAAAAGGCATCAGGGAAGACTGTGTCTGCCCCTAAAGCAGGGGTGAAACAACAAGAAAGGTGTCAGATGAAAGAAGAAGTTGGCGAGTCACCGAAACGCGAGCACCAGAAAGAGAGCAGGAGGAGCCGCCGACACAGTGGACCCATCGGAGCCGCAGTTCCGTCTTGTCTTGACGTGAAGGATGGAGCTGGGTTAGATTCTGAGCAGAAGAGTAATAACCAGGCAGAAGCAGATGTGCCATCTCACGAGTCAAACTGTCCACTCCTTTCAGAGACTTGTGTTAGTATTGAAGAGAAGAAAAATGAAACTCTGATGGAACGGAAAGCCAAGACTATTAGCCCATTGTTTAAGTTCTCAGATAAAGAAGAACATGAACGGAACGATTCCACTTCAAGTAAAATGGATGGGACTGTTGTTGAAGAAATGAAGGCAGAAGGAGAAGTTGAACAAGAATCAAAGGAGACAATAAAATTACCCCACGAAGATGACAGTGTCAGTGAGGAACCTGCATCTTCCGTTGCTTTCTCTGGCAATGCTGCTTGTACAAACCCAAATGAGAAAGAAAAGAACCTCGTCAGTTTGTCTGGTTCTGGGGATGAAGTAAATGAATGTAGTTTGGAATTGAAAGATAGCGTGGAAGTTGCTGATAAAGCTGAGAACTCCCTTCAAAGAAGTGAAATGGAAATGGCTTATTGTAAAGACACAGAGTCTAATGATAAGCAGTTGGAGGGCACCAGATTTAATAAATCAAACTTAGAGGTGGTTAATACTAGTGCTTTTGAACCAGAAAGTAATATTTTAGAAAATGCTATTGGTGATGCACCTGACCAAAATTCAAAACAGTTGAATATTGTTGAAAGTATTAAAATGGAGTCTCATGAAACAGCAAACCTTCAGGATGACAGAGACAGCCAGTCAAATAGTGTTTCTTGCTTAGAGTCAAAAAACATAAAACCCAAACACACAAAACCTGTAATTCATTCTAAGCAAACCATGACCACAGATACTCGGAAAAAAGTTGTTGGAGCAAAGCATGAATTAATGCATAACATAACTAAAGTTAATGTCAAAAGTGTGAAGCGAAATGCTGATGAATCAGAATCTAAGCAAAATTTTCATAGGCCAGTCAAAGTGAGAAAGAAACAAGTTGATAAGGATTCAAAGTTTCAGAGTTGCAATTCTGGGGTTAAATCTGTGAAAAATCAGGCTCATTCTGTATTCAGAAAGATATCACAAGATCAAAATTTAGTACAGATTTCCAAACCCTTGACTCATTCTTTGAGTGAAAAGCCTCTCGGTCACCCTGGTTGCTCAAAAGAGCCTCATCCTGCTGCACAAACTGGGCACTTGCTGCATTCCAGCCAGAAGCAGTGCCATAAGCCCCAGCCGCCGGCTCCAGCAGCGAGAACCAGTAGTCATGTGAAGGAAGAGCTTGAGCACACAGGTGGTGTAGAACATTTTAAGGAAGAGGATAAATTGAAATTGAAAAAACCTGAGAAGAGCCTACAACCCCGTCAGAGAAGAAGCAGCAGAAGTTTTTCTTTGGATGAGCCACCGTTGTTCATCCCAGATAATATAGCTACTGTAAGACGGGAAGGCTCAGATCATAGCTCTTCATTTGAGAGCAAATATGTCTGGACTCCCAGCAAGCAGTGTGGGTTTTGCAAAAAACCGCATGGCAACAGGTGTGTGTGTGGGTGTGGGTGTGTATGTATATGTGATACGTACATTAAAGAGAAATTGCTTTTTTTTAGGGTCGGATTAGTGTGAGAACTTTTTATAGAAAGAGATTATTTAACATACAAAGACTTTTGCACAAACAGAAACCCCTCATCAATCCTGGATATATGATAGTAAGATGGAGCCACTGAATTTACAAATATGCTGTCCTAGAAACTTCAAAACGCATAGTCTGACCAGAAGCTGGTATATATGGAAATGTTTTATCATTGTAACCAGTTAGTGTAATTTAGTCATTGCATCTTAAAAAAAAAATCAGAAAATTGTTACAGTGCTTTGGGTCTGTAAGTTATATATTATTTTGTTTGGCTTGAGAAGAACTAGTAATAAATTGTGAAGGGCATAATGGAAATTCTATATATATACTTTCAAATGAAGCACACTTACTATGACTTAATACCACTACTTCATAACTATCAAACGTGACCTTAGAATGAAATTTGATAGCTAAAACAACTGTTAAATGACACAGGGGA
Source organism: Balaenoptera ricei (assembly GCF_028023285.1). Lineage (NCBI taxonomy): Eukaryota > Metazoa > Chordata > Mammalia > Artiodactyla > Balaenopteridae > Balaenoptera > Balaenoptera ricei. Next base: position 93,832,859 of record NC_082650.1, on the reverse strand, counting down.
ATTTTGTATGTAACATGGAATGGAGTGAAACATGTATTTTGTTTCTGAATGTTCTAGTGATTTGGGTTTCTTGTGAATTCTGATCTTTTAGGAAGTGATTTTGTAGCACTGCCGTTGTCATTCTTTCCTTAGGATTCAGTATTCTATAGTTTTATGACACTGCCACCCTCCCCGCCCATGTATTTTTTATTTGCTAGCTTTTTGAGAAAAAGAGAACAAGAGGTGAAGTGGAGTTTCCAGCTACAAGATTATCCTGTTCAAGTGTTGAGATTGCTGTTGGAACTTCTATCAACATTGATATGATAAAAGAACATTGTAACTTGCACATTGTAATATTATCTTTACTCATGAAAGTAAATATTAGAACGATTTCCCAGCACAATTAGATTACATGAAAATGAAACTCTTTAGGGAGGGACAGTTTAGTGCAGTGCATTGTAACACATTATTTTGGTATGGAGGGTGTGGTTGGGAGTTCTTGGGGCTATTCTGTAAAAAATAACTTTTATGTCAAGGGGTTTTTTCATTTGTGATTCAGCCCATGGCCTATTTTTAGTGTCAGTGGTTACTTTATAACAGCATATTCCAGTTTTTAAAACTTGTGACTTGTTTGAATATAGTGCTACACTTGCCCTCACTTTTGTGCTGTTTATGCTTTTTTGTTTAAAACACCTTATTCAAATATTCTAAAGTGGGCCTAAGAGAATTAAGGGCTAGATGGTCCTTGTAAGTGCTTTTTTAAGTTAGCCCTCTTTTCTTTGCCAGCATCTTCTAAAAACCATCATACTGACATGTTGTCAGAGTATGAAATAGGAGCCTTAAACTGAATGAGTTTCTGAAATGAAACTTTGGCCTAGAGTTGGAAGACATGTTATAATGTAACTTTTTTGGAGATAAACTTCTGTTATGATGGCATGGTCCTCAGGAGTTTGCCCAGGCTTTTGAATGATGACTGTCACTTCACCAATATCAGTTATTTTCCTAAAATGAAGATTGTTAAGTCCCATTGTTTTTTACCTAAGGCTGCCTTTTGGATCTAACCTATAAAACCTAGAGTTTCTTTGCCCCAGTCTGGAAAATGACTTAGAATATTAGATGTGTAGGGATTTTGAGTTTACCCTATGTAATCGACATGAATAATATGTAATAATACTGGAAACTATCAATTTTGGAAGCAGCATTTCACATTCAATTTTGTGAATAAAGAAGCCTAAGTAATTGATTGTTTTTTTCTTTACATATTAACTAGCCTTCACTACTTCTTTGATGCACTCTGCTTGTATATATTGAGGTTACTCAAAAAATGCACCTGTCATGTAGCATGTAATTTTCCTAGTTTAATCCATGTGTAAGAATATGAATTTATTAGGAAGGACATACGTGGAAATAACTTTCTTCCGTATCTTTGATCTCATGCGCCAGCTACATTCATTGAAAGCTATTTGTTAATACGACATTTTTTTAGCACTTGTGACAAATTTACTTCTGTAAAGATTATAACTCTTCAGCATTTTACATGTATTGCAACTGAGGTTAGCTTCCTATATGTGCTTCCAGTTGGAAATTATATTTTTAAATACCGATTCATTCATGGCATGGCCAAATGATATTTGACCATAAGCGACTTCTGTATGCATCCTAAAGACAGTAGGCATTGACTGCCTCCCAGTTTACACTTCATGCTGTTGTTTTGGCTTCCATTTATTTTCCTGATTCAGCCTTGTAGCTAAGGTATATTTATTACTTTAAAAGCCAGACTATTTAATACTTTTTTAAAAACTTACCTTTGAACGTCTTTTAAACATAAGTCAGTTGGCATTTTGGAAGGAAGAAGTCTTAGTCTTTTCATAATACCTATCTTGTAGTTTCTAGTATTTCCCTACCTCTCCAGATGACATTTGTATCTTCAGTTTCACTTTCTTGCCCAGTTGTAGGAGATTAGTTCATTGGATGAAATTTAGAAACAAAAAAATATCCTTAGCGTAATGGAGTCATAGCTTTGTACTCAAACAAGAAACCTTTTTCTGAGAAGGAAATTTTCTCTTAGAGAAAGTGATTCTGGTTTTTCTCAGGAGTTTAAGAGTTTGATAGAAAAGTACTTTTCTCTGCAGATTAGATTGTTAGTGACAAAAACAATGATTTAATGTTTATGTGGAATAAAATCATTTTACCCTAGAAAAGAATGAGTACATATACATTCACAGTAATACAGTCTTAGTTGTTACTTAAAGGAACCACTTATCAGAACTTAATGGTTCATCTTGTAACAGCTCCATTGTTAGTGAATTTGTGACATGACTTTTTAAGAACAGGAATTCTCAATGTTGCTTTTGTGGTTTACTTTGAAGAAACTTGAAAATTTTCTAAGAATATATTTTGGTTTGTGCCAAAAAGATTAGAATTAAGATTACATTTTAAATTAGGTTTAAATTATAGTAGGATTTAAAATTTTGTGTATGAATGTATAACAGTAGGAGAACAAAACAAATATTTCTGAACTTTTCCATTTAACTGATTTCATGCTGACTTGGTCCAGTTAATTCAGAGTTAATCTTTTACCACACATTAATTTTTTTTAGTGAAATATTTAACACCCGGGTTATAGTCTTACCTTTGAGTGATTTTGCCTTTTGGTAATCAGAACTTCAAGGACAGAGCAGAAAATGGGAGGGTAATTATGTTAGCTATTTGATCCATACTCCCTCTCCCTTTTTAAGCCATGAGGAGTAATATGAAAACGGAAGACAGTGTATCTTCTATTTTTGTGATAGGCCACTTAAAAAAATATATATGGTTAATAAAGTTCATAATACTGGTAATATTTCCTTTTTTGAAATTTTCCAGTTTCACTTTCAAGTGAATCAATTACATTTACCTCTAGGGCATGTAATTATTTTTATCAATGTCATTTTTTGTTTTGATTTCTCAAGATTTTAACTGCATTATTTTTATATAAAATCTAAAATTTTATTATTAAGATATGTCTGGATGGCACTGTAGTTTTGTGTTTCAGAGCTTCTTAGGAGACATTTCCATAAATAAACTTGGGGCATGGTGATATAATGAATACATTCCACATCATAAAATGACTCTCTCCTGGTTGAATAAAGATTTGAAGTTTCCTAATAGGTTTGTTCGATTTGGATTTGGGGCAAAAGCATAGCCATGGTCATAGTATGTGTCCTATTGAAACTATTCCAGGCTTGCTTTGAAGAAATTATTAATATAGCTGAGATGGGAAATCACATTAGCTTTCCTTCAGTATTTCAAAAGAATTCAACTTAGATAGTTGCTTTCAAGAAATAGGAGTTCTTACAACTTTGCAATCTGAAATAGAAGAGCTTTTAAGTATCTGTATTTTTCAAACTTAGTATTTTTCTGTTGGCTGTATGATCTGTATCACTGAAACATGCATGGACCCATCTAAAGTCTCCCAAACCTAGAGAAACCATTTCTGTCTTGCAGACAAATACCACATTGTTGGAAAGTTTTCTCACTAGAGCTGTGAATCCAAAATATTCTGTATTTTTATTTATTTTTACTTAAGGCATGAGGTGTTTTTTTTTTTTAATGAATTTGTTTTAAGTTTTAAAATGAACCATTGAGGAAATGACGACTTATCTGGAAAAGCTAGCACAAGCCTCGCCAGTTAGGGTAAAGAATGGTGAATTGTAGACATGAAGAAGTCAAGTTTCCTTGGTGCACGGCAGTGGTTGGTCCACAGTGGAAAGGCACATGAGAGAGGAAGAAGAATAGAGTGGTCTGCAATTGGGGGGGTGGGGTATTTGGCATGACTTTTTCAAGACATCCTGTAAGGTTTGAAACTCAGCATTCTGATTCTTACAGTTTCTACATTAAAACAGGACCACTGGTATATTTAGAGAGGGTTGGCCATATCACACAGTATATTACCTTTAACATCTTCCTGTTGGACGATAGGTTTTTAAAAGGACTTTTGTCACTGTTGCTTGTGCCACTATTACTGAAATCAGCACAAAGTCTTTAGATCATTAAAGAATATACTTAAATTCTCCTAAATCTTTCAAACATACCATGAATTACTAACCTGAAGAAAAGGAAAATGTTAAACATGATTAAGTGAGCTTTGTCATTTTCTTAATAATGGGTTGAAAAGTATGTGAAAAAGGTAATTTCACCCTCAAATTGCTGTTTATATATCTGTTTTGCTATTTTATTCTAAAATAATTACAGATATTCTTTCTAAGTTAGAAAAACAAACTTTTTAGAGTCATAAATCTGTCCTTGGACTTTTTCATTGGTTAGTGAAATTATTTCTTAGATAAAATGCAGTAAAGGGAAAATATAAGGAGAGTGTTTGGAAATTTTAAAAAAAATTCACCCTGAATAGTAATATCTTCATGTTGATATAATTTGGTCATTATTTGGGAAAACAAGTTTATTATCTAAAGTACAAGGTCAAGAAGTAAGGAAGCCCATGCTCAGAAGTACATAAAAAGATCCTTCAGCTAAATCATTGTGACACCATGAACCAGAATATTTTGAGCTCAAAGAATAGTTATATATATATAGTTAAGGTGGTTAATAAGGAACAATTTGTGAGGCTCCACTATGTTAGTTTTTGAGTTGCATTTTTGTTGCATCTGGTTTTTCTCTTTGTTATTTAAAATGATTAGTTGGATAAGTGACTCCAATTTTATGTATGATTTCAGGTCTTTGTGGTAAATGTAGTTGTAACTTTGATAGGTTGTCTGTGATCAGATTATCACAGCTTATCGCCCTTCTCAGTGGAGAAATACTGTTATTCTATACGTTGTTATTCTGTACAGTATGCTGACAAAGGTCAGTTGCCCTTTATTTTTATCCTTGTGTGTCCACCTCCCCCCCAGTATTTTCTCACTCATACTAGAGGGGAAATGTTTGACTTCTTAAAAGATCCATTTTCATAGAATGTTCTTTGGAAACTCCATGTTGAACTGATAGAATGGGTAAAGACAGAAAACATGCAAAATACTGGAAAAATATTAAAAATTCAATTTAGGCTCACTCAGCATTGGTTTTTAAGAAAATGTATCGAATCAAAGTGTTCTTTTTTTTTTTCTTTCCAGGTTTATGGTTGGCTGTGGGAGATGTGATGACTGGTTTCATGGTGATTGTGTTGGGTTAAGTCTTTCTCAAGCACAGCAAATGGGAGAGGAAGACAAAGAATATGTGTGTGTGAAATGTTGTGCCGAAGAAGATAAAAAGACTGAAATAGTAGATCCAGATATTTTGGGAAACCAGGCTAAAGTTGAAGTCCATAGTGAAGATAAAGCAATGGAATATGAAAAGCTTGGGTTATCAAAGCACACTACAACAAATGACAAAACCAAATATATAGATGATACAGTGAAGCACAAGGTCAAAATTTTGAAACGGGTGAGCCTCTAATTAATGCATTCTTTTTATTTAAGAACTTGGGCTGACTGCGAATTTGAAATTTCTCTTTAGATTTCACTGTTGTGTACATTTGCACATTTATTTTTCCGTAGAAATGGGTTTTTACTTAAAATGTTTTGTCAGTCTTGGTGAAACCAGGTAGTGACATCTTCAAAATATGCAGATCTTATTTCTTACAGTTTTTTGTGCTATTTTTAGTCTCTAGTTTGGTACTTGGATTTTCTGTGGTAGAATGTGTGTGAGGCTTTGTGGTGGTAGGTATAAATTGTGCTTGCTGAGAAGTTTTTCTAAAAAGCTTTTCAGTCCGTAAATATCTATGAATCCATAAAACCACATTTGGCATTGTTATTTTCAAGTGGAAGAGTTCTCTCTGTAAGGAAAAGTAATCTTAGTTCTTTTGATTTTTGTTCCAATATTTGCTTGGAACCCATATCTCATAATGTTCCTCTTAAAATGTGGCCTTTTAAAAAGTTGTCAGTTTTCCCTCATCTTACATTTTCGACTACCTTCTTAAAGTATTTTCTAAATAGAAATTTCAAGATATTTAGTCAATTACAGGAGAAATGTACAAAGGACACAGCACTTTATCTGATTAAATTTTATTTTCATTGTCTACTTTTTTATTTCCTATGATTTTTCTAATCATTGATTTGTTATTCTTGTAGGTAGTGCTAGGGAGGAAGCACTGGCAACAAATATATGTGGATGGTCAAGTATAATATTCCAAAACACAACGAACATAAATTAGGAACCTTGGAAATATTTTAATTCGACCATTCAGATTGAAGAACATAAGCATGTTTTCTCTAAAACCGTCTCCATTATTTACAAACTCAGTTCTTGGGACACTCCTTACGTGACAAATCTGGATTAAGTTCCAGTTTGCCAAATCCTTGTGGCATCCAACGTTTTCTGTCTGCCAAGACTTTCTGAGAATCAGATTATGTCCTTCTGATATTTACTATTACTTTTTCTGTTGATTTGATTAGCACCAAAGTAATTGATAATATAGAACTGAGCGTGCCATTGAAAACAGTTTATAGCAAGCCTTTGGAAAGGTTCTGTTAACTTTTAATCATCATTTCTTGGGTACAATTTCTTGGCCATTCAGAAATATAGCTCATTGTTTTGTCATTCAGTTGAGTTATCTCCATCTTGTCTAAAAAGACGTTATAAAACATTAACATTGTGAATGTTTTGAGAAACCCCTCTATCCAGTCTCTGTATCAGAAAAGGAACCGAGGTTAGTCTGATATTGTAAATAAATACATGAGCCAAGTGATTACTGCTTTTCTTTTCTTTTTGATACTGAACTGTTGAATCTTATTTGACTAGTCTGATTTTAGTTGATGTAATCTGCTTTTTAAATATCACTTCTTATCCCTAGATTTTATGTTGAACCATTTATTGAGTTCCTATTGTGTGCCAAGCATGGTACCAGGTTTGAGTATGTATGACTGATTGACAAATGATCCTGCTCTCAAGTAAGTCTAGTTAGAGAGGTAGAAAATAAACAAGTAAATAAAAAATTATAGGATTCTCAGTCTAGAGAAAATCGATTTTTTGTATATACTCTGTCTTCTTAAAAACTATGATTATATTTCTATACACAAGTATTCTTCTCACTGGTATGATGTGATTTTTTTTTTTTTATAAATTTTATTTATTTATTTTTTGACTGCGTTGGGTCTTCGTTGCTGTGTGTGGGCTTTTCTCTAGTTGGGGCGAGCGGGGGCTACTCTTCATTGTGGTGTGTGGGCTTCTCATTGCAGTGGCTTCTCTTGTGGAGCACGGGCTCTAGGCTCATGGGCTTCAGTAGTTGTGGCACACAGGCTTAGTTGCTCCGCGGCATGTGGGATCTTCCCGGACTAGAGCTCAAACCCGTGTCCCCTGCATATTGGCAGGCGGATTTTTAACCACTTCCCCACCAGGGAAATCTGGTATGATGTGATTAATTAACTCCCAAGGGTCTCAGAATTCTGGTTTCATTTGTAGTTCTTTGTGGGTTATAATTAGGACAAAAATAATAGGTGTCCTGATGGTTCTACCTTATAGGAGTTAAAATTGCCAGTAGGTACACTGAGAATTTGATACATTTATAGGTAAATGTGACTTCATTTGTTCTAGAAAGTCGTAAAAAATACAGATAATTGATTTCTCCACAATTCCCCCCCCCTTTTTTTCATATCTGCAGCCGACGAAGAGAACTCTTACTATCTTATACCTAATTTTCTTTCTAATGCCATTATTTCTCAATGTTTTTTAGTTCCCCTTTACAGACTATTATGTGTTCTGCAGAAAATAGGTGCTTAACAAATGGATTTTGGATGAAACGGTGAAGGTCCTTTTTGCAGTTAATTGAGTTTTATGTATCTTCAAAAAACAGTTATTGGGCTAAAGAGTGGAATATGTTTGATATCTTAATAGGTTGTCATACTAATTAGGTTTAATTTTTTTCATCCACATGCTCAGGAGGCTTGCTTTGTATTTAAAGATAGTTTAGTAGTTTTCATTCTAATGAATTAAATTCTATTTTTCCTAGGAGTCTGGTGAAGGCAAAAACTCATCAGACTGTAGGGATAGTGAAATTAAAAAATGGCAGCTAGCTCCTCTTCGAAAGATGGGACAACCAGTTTTACCTCGGAGATCCTCAGAAGAAAAAAGTGAAAAAATAACAAAAGAGTCTACAACTGTTATTTGCACAGGAGAAAAAGCTTCAAAACCAGGTAGTAAGAATACTAGAAATTATTATATACTAATGTATTTATATTTTATTTCATACACTTTCAGTTAGTATATTTAGGGAAATTTAAAAACTTTTACATTTTAAAGGCAAGAAAAATAGTTCAGGTGATTGACCCTACTTGAAATAAGAATTATTGGTCCAAATTCTGGGGAAGTACTAATGAACTTAGTAAGATAAGGCCCCTGCCCTCATGGCACTTAAATACCAATGGGAAATGACAGATAATGGGTAGACAGATAAAATGGTGTGCTATTTTTAGAGAATTTTAGGCACTATAAAGAAAAAGTTGAGTAATGGGATAGAGAGTCAAGGTCAAGGAGAGTGGGGGGAGTTTGTTTCAGAGAGAATGGAGGCGGTAATGTGCTGTGGAATCTAAAGGGATACAGAGTTGTTTGGGAGGAAGGAATCTATAGAGGGCACAGCCAAGCTGAAGGCTTTGAGGTGGAGATAGTCTCTGCATTTGAGGAGCAAGAAAATCACTGTGCAATGATTAGAATGTAATACACAAGGGATAGAATGGTGGCGGAAGGTGAGTTTAGACAAAATTATGTAGGAACTTTGAGGCCATGACAGGAGTTTTTTGTTGTTGTTGTTCTCAATATAATGGGGAACCTTCAGAGGAATTTGTACAAGAGAGTGATGGCTCGCTGTGGTTTTCTGTGGAGACTGGACTGTAGGAGGATAGGAGAGGAGGAGAGTAGACTGGTTAGGAGTCTTTAGCTGTATCCTAGGAAAGAAAGAGTGGTAGCTTGGAACAGAGGTACAGTGAGGGAAGTGATCAGATTCAGATATATTTTATAGTAGACTTAATCCATCAGAACTTGCTGATGGATTAGGTGTAGGTAGGTGAAGGAAGGAAGAGTCTTAGCAGATGATTAGATCAGTGTTGGTGCTATTTGCAGAGATGAGAAAGAGATTGGGGAGGAAAATTGAAAAATATGGGTATTTTAACTTTGAGATGGGTATTAGAGATCCAAGTGGAGATGTTTTGAGTAAATTTTTGGCTGATGAGTCTGGACTTTGGGCAATGGTATATAAATTTGGGGTTTATCAGTGCATAGGTGTTATTTTAAATCATGCACTTAGATATAAAGAGCTACAGAGAGAGTTTGACGATGAAGGGGCAGAAGCAGAGACCTTGGGGTGCATCAGCATTTAGAACTTGGGAGGGAGAGAGGATCCAGCAAAGGAGACTAAGAGATGGCCTTTGAGGTAAGAGAACTAAGACCATGGTGGCCTGGAAGCCAGGTGAAGTTCCAAGAAGGAGGTTATGATCAGTTGTGTCAAATGCTGTCTAGACAGCTGTTTTGGTGGAGCAGTGGGGACAAAAGCCAATTACAGTGGCGTATGGAAGGATGGTGGGTGAGGAACTGGAGATAGTGATTATGAATAACTCTTTCAAGGAATTTTGCTGTTAAAGGGAACAGAAATGGTGTAGTGGCTAGAGGTGGATATGAGGTCAGGATATCTCTTTAAGGAGATATTATAGCATGTTTGTAAGACTAATGGGAATGATCCAGTAGCGAGAGAATTAGATGATGTGGGAGAGAGAGAGAGGCGATAGTTGAGGTTCAAAATCCATGAAGAGATCAGAGGGAAATAGGATTCTCCTGGAGGGGTTGGTCATAGGAAAGGACGGCTGATGCATTGTAACAGTAGGGAAAGCTGCATGTGGAAGGAGCGGGGACACATGAGGTACGTTAGTAGGTTTGGTGATGGGAAAATAGCTGACACTGCTTTTGCTTCCTCAGTGAAATATGAAGTGAGAAAATCAAATGAGGTCGAAGTTGGAGGTATTATTGGTTTGAGAAGAAAGGAGAAAAAGCATAAAATACACTTTTGGAAAGTGGGAGAGCAAATTTACTAGGACAGTTTAATAGGATTAGGGTGGCAGATTGAGCTCTCTACTTGAGATTTGTGGTTGTAAATTTAAAGTGAGATCTGTCAGCACCAGTGCTTACTCTCTCCAGTTACCTTCAGCTGTTTGCAGGCTATTTGGGTGAAGGGTAAAAGTTAGCTTTCACCAGGTTGTGGCTTTCGCCAATGCAGATGTTTAAAGGAGAGAGAATTAAGATGTTCAGGCTGCAATGGAATGGTAGGTGTTGGGCTCCCTGGCCAAAGTTGGCTGTGTGGGAAAGTGAGGACATGAATGATAAAAAAATGATCGATTTAAGAATTGTTGGAATGAGGAGTTTGTAGGACATTGAGATTCTGAAGATGTGCATAAATTAGTAATGATGGAATGAAAAATCATTTGAAAAGCTTAACATTCAGATTAACACAATTGTTTTAAAACCAGAGGAGATACATCAATTTTGTGGTATTAGTAAGGACATTACATTATCTGCACACCTAATAAGTTCAGATCAATTTTTCTAAATAGTTTTTTACAGGTATATATATTATATATATATATGAAAAGTAGCTCTAAAAACCATTATCTAATATGGGAAAGGGGTATATACATTTTATAGCATTAGGGCCACTTTTTACTCACTTAATTTGTAATTAAAATTCATTTAGAACTTTTTTTTCTTATTGAGGTATAATTGACATATAACATTAGTTTCAGTGGTACAGTGTAATGATTTGATATATGTATATATTGCACAGTGACACACCACAATAAGTTATCATCTCTCATCATACATAGATTAGAATTTCAATGTCAGGAATATTTCAGTGTGGAATATGGAGTCTGATCTTATGATTTTAAAATAGTGATTTTTAATCAGTCAACTTATATTATGCATTAAAAAGGAAAATATCTTTTTAAAAGCAATTTAGTGAGTTTTGATATTTATTTAAATTAGGTGCTCATGAGAAGCAAGAGACAAAGAAGAAGAAAACTGAAAAGGGCCCTCCTGGTGCACATCCTCCGGCAGCTCTTGCCTCCAAGCCTTCCACAGACCAGATCCGACAGAGCGTCCGGCATTCTCTCAAAGATATTCTTATGAAAAGGTAACACGTGTTGCTATTGTAGAAGATTGAATAATATACGCTTCATGTATTTGGAAAATAATTGAATTATTCTAATTTTAAGACTTACAGACTCAAATTTGAAGGTACCAGAGGAAAAGGCAGCAAAAGTTGCCACAAAAATTGAAAAAGAGCTTTTCTCTTTTTTTCGGGACACAGATGCTAAATATAAGAACAAATATAGAAGTTTGATGTTCAATCTGAAAGATCCTAAAAACAATGTAAGTATGTTTTGTTCATGTCTGGATCTTTATGCTTCCGACTTTCCTAATTAATACATAGGGATTTATGATTTTCATACAATAGATCTATAATTTATTTCTTGAAGTGAGACCAGTAGTTTTAGTAAAGTCTTTTGCTACTGAACTGAGTTATGAATTCTGCACAGTGGTGACTAGTGTTATGCAATGTCTATTAAAATATAAAATACTAAATCTATCTTAACTCGATTGATGTGAGTTTTCTTTCCTTTATGTCCCTTGTTTAATCCAGTTTATTAAAAAAATCATTCATATGTATTCTTCAAAAACACTGTGAAACCAAAATTTGTAACACTATGTATTTAATACTTCTGATGTAAATTTGAAAATAGAGATACACTGCTTAAGAAAATAATTTATATTTTGGTAAAAATGAAAGCTGTTTTAAAATATTGTTATTAATTTAAATATGACTAGTTCTAAGAATCTTTTAGCAGTGGAGTAAACTCTAATTGAATCCTTAATCTCTTCCTGGGACTTAGAGGAAATCTGAAAGCTGTGGGTGTAGATGCAAACTCCTTACACATTTGTTTAAGTTTTACAACGTTTTCACATGAGTGATATCAGTTTGTCAGTTTGTGTAATGGTATTTGCCGTAGTGTGTGATATGAGGTATTTTCTTGAAGTATGCTAACAGCTACGTAAGAAAAATCTACATTGTACAATCTACCATCATGGTGCAGGGGATCAGATACTTTTTAAATTACATAATCTGAAAGCTTTTCTTCAAGTAAGTATTTAATCCTTCAGGTTTTTTCTTATAGTTGGTTCTTTGCTCTGGAGTCCCCTCTAAGCCTGTTAGGATTTAAACATATGAAATCTTAAAAATATGAAAGACATCACATTCAGTGAAGTTCTTTTATGCAGTATCTACTATACAGTCATGGGTTGGCTATTGTGACAGTGTGTGTCCCTGGGAAGACTTAATACAACTTTGCAAAGGTGTTGTAATGACTTCACCATACATGCTTCTCCATTATGTCTTGGTTTTTATACAAAATGTGTATTTAGCTACCTTAGATGCTAACTTTCCAGAACACAAGGCTGTCATTTATTCTCTTTGCAGGAGGTAATACGTGAATCATTAAACATTTGTAAATAAGGTTTCAAAATTTCATCTTCGTTTATTACAAGTTTCTATACAGCAGCTCTTTGTTCTTTTAAAAATGTTTTTCTCTCCTTTCCTTCCCATTTTTAAATACCTCCAGATATTATTTAAAAAAGTGCTAAAAGGAGAAGTAACCCCTGATCACCTTATAAGAATGAGTCCAGAAGAACTAGCTTCTAAAGAGTTAGCTGCTTGGAGACGAAGAGAAAATAGACATGTAAGATTATCTATGAATATGTGTTTGTCTCTATCAAAATACCTATGAATATGTGTGTGTCTCTATCAAAACATATTTTTTCAGCCATAGAGAAAAACGATACACACAGGTAGTAACCCCCTCAGAGTGCACAGCAGCAGACTCTTAGTTCTGTGGTTTTTGTTACGGATCCTCCATTAGCCTAGTCTTAAATTTTTTGTTGTTGACTTTTCCTGACCTCTTCTGCTTTTTTCTCATTTCCTCCAATTATCAACTTACATAATTACCTTATATTTTGTAAATCAGAAGGATGGGAAAATAGGTGTATCTTTTCTTACATTTGCATGTTTCAAAAGCATAGTTTGAAGGTTTTATGAATATTGGTAATTTGTGGAGCCAGGTTAAGTCAGAATGAAAATTTTATAGGTTTATAGTCCTTTAATATTCATTTTCAAATGCCAAAAGTTTTCAAGAATAAGGGCTTTATTTTTCGTTAACAATTTATTGATAAAATGTGACCCTGAAGTATCATGTATGAATGTTTATATTCACAGAAATACCTTGTGTATAGTTAAGTAGTGCTGTCCCAGACCTAACTGGTGTGTTATATAACATATGTAGTACGTGCACTGTATTGCATTTTTTTTAACATCTTTATTGGAGTATAATTGCTTTACAATGGTGTGTTAAGTTTCTGCTGTATAACAGAGTGAGTCTGCTATACGTATACATACATCCCTATATCTCCTCCCTCTTGCGTCTCCCTCCCACCCTCCCTATCCGACCCATCTAGGTGGTCACAGAGCACCGAGCTGATCTCCCTGTGCTGTGCGGCTGCTTCCCACTAGCTATCTGTTTTACATTTGGTAGTGTATATATGTCCATGCCACTCTCTCACTTCGTCCCAGCTTACCCTTCCACTTCCCCATGTCCTCAAGTCCATTCTCTACATCTGCGTCTTTATTCCTGTCATGCCCCTAGGTTCTTCAGAACCATTTTTTTTTTTTTTAGATTCCATATATATGTGTTAGCATACAGTATTTGTTTTTCTCTTTCTGACTTACTTCACTCTGTATGACAGACTCTAACTCCATCCACCTCATTACAAATACCTCCATTTCATTTCTTTTTATGGCTGAGTAATATTCCATTGTATATATGTGCCACATCTTCTTTATCAATTCACCTGATGATGGACACTTAGGTTGCTTCCATGTCTTGGCTATTGTAAATAGAGCTGCAATAAACATTGTGGTACATGACTCTTTTTGAATTATGGTTTTCTCAGGGTATATGCCCAGTAGTGGGATTGCTGGGTCGTATGGTAGTTTTATTTTTAGTTTTTTAAGGAACCTCCATACTGTTCTCCATAGTGGCTGTGTCAATTTACATTCCCACCAGCAGTGCAAGAGGGTTCCCTTTTCTCCACACCGTCTCCAGCACTTATTGTTTGTAGATTTTTGGTTGATGGCCATTCTGACCACTGTGAGATGATATCTCACTGTAGTTTTGATTTGCATTTCTGTAATGATTAGTGATGTTGAGCATTCTTTCATGTGCTTGTTGGCATTCTGTATATCTTCTTTGGAGAAATGTCTATTTAGGTCTTCTGCCCATTTTTGGATTGGTTTGTTTGTTTTTTTGATATCGACCTGCATGAGCTGCTTGTATATTTTGGAGATTCTTTGTCAGTTGCTTCATTTGCAAATACTTTCTCCCATTCTGAGGGTTGTCTTTTCATCTTGTTCATGGTTTCCTTTGCTGTGCAAAAGCTTTTAAGTTTCATTAGGTCCCATTTGTTTATTTTTGTTTTTATTTCCATTTCTCTAGGAGGTGGGTCACAAAGGATTTTGCTGTGATGTATGTCAAAGAGTGTTCTGCCAGGGTTTTCCTCTAAGAGTTTAATAGTGTCTGGCCTTACATTTAGGTCTTTAATCCATTTTGAGTTTATTTTTGTGTATGGTGTTAGGAAGTGTTCTAATTTTACTCTTTTACATACAGCTGTCTGGTTTTCCCAGCACCACTTATTGAAGAGGCTGTCTTTTCTCCACTGTATATTCTTGCCTCCTTTATCAAAGATAAGGTGACCATCTGTGCATGGGTTTATCTCTGGGCTTTCTATCCTGTTCCATTGATCTATATTTCTGTTTTTGTTCCAGTACCATACTGTCTTGCTTACTGTGCCTTTTTAGTATAGTCTGAAGTCAGGAAGTCTGATTCCTCCAGCTCCGTTTTTCTTTATCAGATTGCTTTGGCTATTCGGGGTCTTTTATGTTTGCATACAAACTGTGAAATTTTTTGTTCTAGTTCTGTGAAAAATGCCATTGTTAATTTGATAGGGATTGCATTGAATCTGTAGATTGCTTTGGGTAGTAGAGTCATTTTCACAATGTTGATTCTTCCAATCCAAGAACATGGTATATCTCTCCATCTATTTGTATCATCTTTAATTTCTTTCATCATTGCCTTACAGTTTTCTGCATACAGGTCTTTTGTCTCCTTAGGTAGGTTTATTCCTAGGTATTCTATTCCTTTTGTTGCAATGATAAATGGGAGTGTTTCCTTAATTTCTCTTTCAGATTTTTCATCATTAGTGTATAGGAATGCAAGAGATTTCTGTGCATTAATTTTGTATCCTGCTACTTTACCAAATTCATTGATTAGCTCTAGTAGTTTTCTGGTAGCATGTTTAGGATTCTCTATGTATAGCATCATGTCATCTGCAAACAGTGACAGTTTTACATCTTCTTTTCCGATTTGGATTCCTTTTATTTCTTTTTCTTCTCTGTTTGCTTTGGCTAAAACTTCCAAAACTATGTTGAATAATAGTGGTGAGAGTGGGCAACCTTTTTGTGTTCCTGATCTTAGTGGAAATGGTTTCAGTTTTCACCATTGAGAATGATGTTGGCTGTGGGTTTGTCATACATGGCCTCTATTATGTTGAGGTAAGTTCCCTCTGTGCCTGCTTTCTGGAGGGTTTCAATCATAAATGGGTGTTGAATTTTGTTGAAAGCTTTTTCTGCATCTATTGAGATGATCATATGGTTTTTCTACTTCAATTTGTTAATATGGTGTATCACATTGATTGATTTGCGTATATTGAAGAATCCTTGCATTCCTGGGATAAGCCCCACTTGATCATGGTGTATGATCCTTTTAATGTGCTGCTGGATTGTGTTTGCTAGTGTTTTGTTGAGGATTTTTGCATCTGTGTTCATCAGTGATATTGGTCTGTAGTTTCCTTTTTTTGTGACATCTTTGTCTGGTTTTGATATCAGGGTGATGGTGACCTCGTAGAATGAGTTTGGGAGTGTTCCTCCCTCTGCAATATTTTGGAAGAGTTTGAGAAGGATAGGTGGTAGCTCTTCTCTAAATGTTTGATAGAATTTGCCTGTGAATCCATCTGGTCCTGGGCCTTTGTTTGTTGGAAGATATTTAATCACAGTTCCAATTTCAGTGCTTGTGATTGGTCTGTTTATATTTTCTATTTCTTCCTGGTTCAGTCTTGGACGGTTGTGCTTTTCTAAGAATTGGTCCATTTCTTCCAGGTTATCCATTTTATTGGCATAGAGTTGCTTGTAGTAATCTCTCATGATCCTTTGTATTTCTGCTGTGTCAGCAGTTACTTCTCCTTTTTCATTTCTAATTCTGTTGATGTGAGTCTTCTCCGTTTTTTTCTTGACGAGTCTGGCTAGTGGTTTATCAGTTTTGTTTATCTTCTCAAAGAATCAACTTTTAGTTTTATTGATCTTTGTCATTGTTTCCTTCATTTCTTGTTCATTTATATCTGATCTGATCTTTATGATTTCTTTCCTTCTGCTAACTTTGGGGATTTTTTGGTCGTATTTCTCTGATTGCTTTAGGTGTAAGGTTAGGTTCTTTTTTTGAGATGTTTCTTGTTTCTTGAGGTAGGAGTGTATTGCTATAAACTTCCCTCTTAGAACTGCTTTTGCTGCATCCCATAGGTTTTGGGTTATCGTGTTTTCATTGTCATTTGTTTCTAGGTATTTTTTGATTTCCTCTGAGTTCTTAAGTGATCTCTTGGTTATTAAGTAGTGTATTGTTTAGCCTCCATGTGTTTCTATTTTTCACAGTTTTTTTCCTGTAATTGATATCTAGTCTCGTAATGTTGTGGTCAGATTGTATACCTGATACGATTTCAATTTTCTTAAATTTACCAATGCTTGATTTGTGAACCAAGATATGATCTATCCTGAAGAATGTTCCATGATCACTTGAGAAGAAAGTGTATTCTGTGTTTTTGGATGGAATGTCCTACAAATATCAATTAAGTCCATCTTGTTTAATGTATCATTTAAAGCTTGTGTTTCCTTATTTTCATTGTGGATGATCTGTCCATTGGTGAAAGTGGGGTGTTAAAGTCCCCTACTATTATTGTGTTACTGTCAGTTTCCCATTTTATGGTTGTTAGCATTTGCCTTATGTATTGATGTGTTCCTATGTTGGGTGCGTAAATGTGGACAATTGTTATTTCTTCTTGTGGATTGATCCCTTGATCATTATGTAGTGTCCTTCTTTGTCTCTTGTAATAGTCTTTATTTTAAAGTTTATTTTGTGTGATATGAGAATTGCTACTGCAGCTTTCTTTTGATTTCCATTTGCATGGAATAGCTTTTTCCATCCCCTCACTTTCAGTCTATATGTGTCCCTAGGTCTGAAGTGAGTCTCTTGTAGACAGCATATATACGGTCTCATTTTTGTATCCATTCAGGCAGCATATGTCTTTTAGTTGGAGCATTTAATCCATTTACATTTAAGGTAGTTATTGATATGTGTGTTCCTATTAACCATTTTCTTAATAGTTTTGGGTTTGTTATTGTAGGTGTTTTCCTTCTCTTGTGTTTTCTGCCTTGAGAAGTTCCTTTAGCATTTATTATAAAGCTGGTTTGGTGGTGCTGAATTCTCTTAGCTTTTGCTTGTCTGTAAAAGTTTTAATTTCTCCATTGAATCTGAATGAGATCCTTGCTGGGTAGAGTAATCTTGCTTGTGGGTTTTTCTCTTTCATCACTTTAAATATTTCTTGCCACTCTCTTCTGGCTTGCAGAGTTTCTGCTGAAAGATCAGCTGTTAACCTTATGGGTATTCTCTTGTATGTTATTTGTTGCTTTTCCCCTGCTTCTCTTAATATTTTTTCTTTATATTTAATTTTTGATAGTTTGATTAATATGTTTCTTGGCGTGTTTCTTCTTGGATTTATCCTGTATGGGACTCTCTGTGATTTGTGGTCTTGATTATTTTCTTTCCCATATTAGGGAAGTTTTCAACTATAATCTCTTCAGATATTTCCTCAGTCCCTGTTTTTTTTCTCTTTTTCTTCTGGAACCCCTATTAAGTCAAAGGTTGGTGCGTTTAATGTTTTCCCAGAGGTCTCTGAGAGTGTCCTCAATTCTTTTCATTCTTTTTTCTTTACTCTGCTCTGTAGTAGTTATTTCCACTATTCTATCTTTCAGGTCACTTATCTGTTCTGCCTCAGTTATTCTGCTATCGATTCCTTCTAGAGGATTTTTTATTTCATTTATTGTGGTGTTCATCATTGTTTGTTTACACTTTAGTTCTTCTAGGTCCTTGTTAAACGTTTCTTGTATTTTCTCCATTCTGTTTCCACGTTTTTGGATCATCTTTACTATCACTACTCTGAATTCTTTTTCAGGTAGACTGCCTATTTCCTCTTCATTTGTTATGTCTGGTCAGTATTTACCTTGCTCCTTCATCTGCTGTGTGTTTCTCTGTCTTCTCATTTTGCTTAACTTACTGTGTTTGGGGTCTCCTTTTTGCAGACTGCAGGATTGTAGTTCCCGTTTTTTTTGGTGTCTGTCCGCAGTGGTTAAGGTTGGTTCTGTGGCTTGTGTAGGCTTCCTGGTGGAGGGGATCGGTGCCTATGTTCTGGTGGGTGAGGCTGGATCTTGTCTTTCTGGTGGGCAGGACCGCATCCAGTGGTGTGTTTTGGGGTGTCTGTGAACTTCATATGATGTTTGGCAGCCTCTCTGCTAGTGGGTGGGGTTGTCTTCCTGTCTTGCTAGTTGTTTGGCATAGGGTGTCCAGCACTGTACCTTGCTGGTCATTGAGTGCAGCTGGGTCTTAGCGTTGAGATGGAGATCTCTGGGAGAGCTTTCGCTGTTTGATATTACCTGGGGCTGGGAGGTCTCTGGTGGACCCATGTCCCGAACTGGGCTCTCCCACCTCCGCAGCACAGGCCTGACACCCAGCTGGAGCACCAAGACCCTGTCAGCCACACGGCTCAGAAGAAAAGGGAGAAATAGAAAGAAAGAAAAAAAAGAAAAATAAAATAAAGTTATTAAAATAAAAAATACATTATTAAAGATAAAAAAATAATGAAGTAATAAAAAAAGAAAGAAAGAGAGCAACCAAACGATAAAACAAATCCATCAATGATAACAAGCATTAAAAACTATATTAAAAAAAAAAAAGGACAGACAGAACCCTAGGACAAATGGTAAAAGCGAGGGTATACAGACAAAATCACACAAAGAAGTATACACATAGACACTCACAAAGGGGAAAAGAGAAAAATATATATATAAAAAAAAAGAAAGGAAGAGAGCAACCAAATCAATAAACAAATCTACCATTGATAATAAGCTCTAAATAGTAAATTAAGGTAAACATAAAACCAGTAACAAATTAGAAGCAGAAAGCCAACCCCAAGTCTACAGTTGCTCCCACAGTCCACCTTCTCAATTTTGGGATGATTCATTGTCTATTCAGGTATTCCACAGATGCAGGTACATCAGGTTGACTGTGGAGATTTAATCCGCTGCTCCTGAGGCTGCTGGGAGAGATTTCCCTTTCTCTTCTTTGTTCGCACAGCTCCCGGGGTTCAGCTTTGGATTTGGACCCGCCTCTTCGTGTAGATCGCCTGAGGGCGTCTGTTCCCTGCCCAGACAGGACGGGGTTAAAGGAGCAGGTGCTTCGGGGGCTCTGGCTCACTCAGGCTGTGGGGAGGGAGGGGTACGGATGCGGGGCGAGCCTGCGGCGGCAGAGGCCGGCGTGACGTTGCAGCAGCCTGAGGCGCGCCGTGCGTTCTCCCGGGGAAGTTGTTCCTGGATCACGGGAGCCTGGCCGTGGCGGGCTGCACAGGCTCCCGGGAGGGGCGGTGTGGACAGTGACCTGTGCTCGCACACAGGCTTCTTGGTGGCGGCAGCAGCAGCCTTAGCGTCCCATGCCCGTCTCTGGGGTCCGCGCTGATGGCCGCGGCTCGCGCCCGTCTCTGGAGTTCGTTTAGGCGGTGCTCTGTATCCCCTCTCCTCGTGCACCCCGAAACAATGGTCTCTTGCCTCTTAGGCATGTCCATACTTCTTCCTGGACTCCCTCCCGGCTAGCCATGGCGCACTAACCCCCTTCAGGCTGTGTTCACACAGCCAACCCCAGTCCTCTCGCTGGGATCTGACCTCCGACGCCCAAGCCTCAGCTCCCAGTCCTCACCCGCCCCAGCAGGTGAGCAGACAAGCCTCTCGGGCTGGTGAGTGCTGGTCGGCACCGAGCCTCTGTGCAGGAATCTCTCCGCTTTGCCCTCCACACCCCTGTGGCTGCACTCTCCTCCGTGGCTCCGAAGCTCCCCCCTCCGCCACCCGCAGTCTCCGCCTGCGAAGGGGCTCCTAGTGTGTGGACACCTTTCCTCCTTCCCAGCTCCCTCCCACTGGTGCAGGTCCCATCCCTATTCTTTTGTCTCTGTTTTTCCTTTTTTCTCTTGCCCTACCCAGGTACGTGGGGAGTTTCTTGCCTTTTGGGAGGTGTGAGTTCTTTTGCCAGCGTTCAGTAGGTGTTCTGTAGGGGTTGTTCCACATGTAGATGTATTTCTGATGTACTTGTGGGGAGGAAGGTGATCTCCGCATCTTACTCCTCCACCATCTTGAAGCTGTCTCCTGTGTTGCATTTTTAAAACTAAAAAATTCTGAAAGTTACCAATGCTGAGAGTTTTCATTGGGCGTTTGTGAGCTTGAAATATCTTTGAAGGTGAGGTGCATATGTGAGTTCAAATTATTGTGACCGCAAGATAGCCACATTATCCACTGTTTTTATTACAATGGCCTTAGAGTATTAGCCCTTTATTCTAGAAAATAGTGGTTCCTTATATATTAACTCTACACTATTTACCTGGTCTTAAGCATTAAGCCTCCATGTTGATCTTCTGCCAAATTTAGTTTGATGTGCAAGAGGCCTTAATTTGATACATTACACTCAGTCACATATTCCTTTACTTTTGCCTTGTATAATTTCTCGTATTTTGCAAATAGTATCACCATCTCTTTTTTCCCTTCGTATCCCAAATGTGCACGTGCCTTTCTTCTTCTTTGAAACTGTGGCTGCAGGTGTCATCTGCATGGGAGACCAGCTGTTTCTTTCTTTGGGCTGTGTATCTGATTTCTTTCTTTAAAGGAGGATTTGCACTTAACAGTGACAAGACAAATGGCCGGATCCATCTTTACCTTCCTTAACCCATTCCACTCTCAGCTACCTTTTACTAGTTCTGTCTGCTCTTGCTTATTTATTATGCTTTGTTGCTGAGCTTGTTCACTGTCACAAAGTATGCTCTGTCAGGAGCCTTCTGATGGGGGACAGCCCGTTTCTGTTGTTTGACTAAATTTCTGCTGCTGTGGGAGATGTTAGAACATCAAGTTAGGAATCTAAGAGGAACTTGATTGTTATTTCTCTGTGGCACCTGCTGAAATACTAGATCAGAAAGTAGATTTTAAATGTAAATATCATGTTTCATCACTTTGCAAATTAGATTACACTTCAGCTGCCTCCAGTTACTGTACATGTAAACTTCTCCAGGCTGATGTATGAGGTCTAATTCTTAAAACCCCAGCACTTGAAACTGACATTTGCAAGTACTCAGTATATGTTTGTTGCTTGAGAGACTACCTAAAGGTTAAAAATCATCTGTGATTTTAACTGTGAAGTTTTCTTTAAAATATTTCCTATTAGACCATAGAGATGATTGAGAAAGAACAGAGGGAAGTGGAAAGACGACCAATCACGAAGATAACTCATAAAGGTGAGATAGAAATTGAGAGTGATGCGCCAATGAAAGAACAGGAAGCAGCCATGGAGATTCAGGTAAATGATGATAATAGAGATAGCATGTTGTATAGTGCTCGAAACACGAAGATTCAGGAAAGATTTATTTGCCCGTTTTTGATAGAAGGGAACGTGTTTATACTTAACCATTTTCTTCTGTTAATACTTACCATTATATCAAACTGAGCCTTACTCACATTAAACGATTCACTTGAAATATAAAAATAAAGGGGGGCGGACTTCCCTGGTGGCGCAGTGGTTAAGAATCTGCCTGCCAGTGTAGGGGACACGGGTTTGAGCCCTGGTCCGGGAAGATCCCACATGCCACAGAGCAGCTAAGCCCGTGTGCCACAGCTACTGAGCCTGTGCTCTGTAACCTGCAAGCCACAACTACTGAAGCCCGTGCACCTAGAGCCCGTGCTCCGCAACAAGAGAAGCCACTGCTTCTCTTGTTCTTAAAGTAGAAAAAAGAATTTTTTAAACGGTGCATTTATTAGAGTTGTCTATATTATTGGTTTAATGTTGTTTTGAGAATGTTGAAAGCATTGTTACTCTGTACGTAGTGTGCAGACCACCTGCATCACAGGCCTCGAAATCTGTAGGTGCTTCTTAGATAGACTCTAGTCTGAGAGCAGGTGTGGCTTTTCTTACTTTCAAATATCAATGAGAAAATAATATGAGATCTTGTTAGAGGCCTTGAAGAATGAGAAATGTTTGAGTTTTTGCTATGTTTTATGTCATAGTTAATATCTAGCATTTATTTTTTAAAGAAATCGTGAAAAACAACCTATGAATGGAGCAGTTTCATTTTGGAAAAATATCAGTATGAAATATCAGATGATTTAAATAATTGAGGCCAAAGTTTTTCTGTTAACCTATTTTTACTCTCACTGTTGTTAGGAACCTACAGCTAATAAGACAGTGGAGAAGACAGAAGGATCTGACAAACAGAAAGAAGAGATTGACTCCTTGTCTAAAGATACCACTAGTCAACACAGACAGCATCTTTTTGATCTTAACTGCAAAATTTGCATAGGTAATTTGAAGTATTTCTTCCTAAATGTTGCTTTCATTTTGAAAGGGGAATACTTGTAAATTGTAATTTAAATAGGTTTTCGTTTTCCCAGTACTGGTGGTGGGTGAGTCAGATTGTGACTTAGTAGTAGTAGTGAAGTCAATTTAGTAAGTAGTTCACTAGCATTTCAAAAACAAACGAAAACAGAGAATAGAAAATATCACAGTGAATTGCACTGATAAAGATAAGTATGATTTTGAGAGACTTTAGTTCCCATTATTTATGTATAACAAAAAACCCCACACATGCATACATACATGTATACACATACATGTGCACAGACACACAGGGGTATGTGGAGTGTGCGTGTATGTAAGTAATGGATCATGATATAAAATGTTACTTTACAGATTTTGATAAAAATTGCTGAAAACCTGCTTTGGTAGGCCATATTAAAGATTTTAGTCTTCTATCTAAGAGCAGTGGGTAGTGATTGAAGGGTTTTTAGCAGGGGAATGATATGATCAGATTGGAATTTTATGAAGATTTCTCTGACTTTGAGTAGGGATTATGGTGAAAGAAGCCAAGAGAAGAAGGAGCGAGGCTAGGTGGGAGGCGTTTGTACGCTAGTGCAAGAGGGAGATGAAGGTGCTTTTAATTAAAGGGAGGCTTTGAGATACTCAGGTTAGGTAATATTGACACATGTTGGAGACTGGATTTAGGGCGTAAGAAATGGGAATGTGTTGAGCAAGAGTTTAAGTTTATATTCAGTTTATTGGTAAAGGTGGAGGATGAGAGTTTTTTAAAACTCTAGAGATGTAGCTCTCGATTTTTATTTTTTTTACTGTGGTATGCTAAAGGACTGATACATACTTTGTTCAGTAAGCTGAAAAATTTTTCAGGTTAGTTAACATGCTGCCCTCCATCATTGTTTTAG
The DNA here is from genome assembly GCF_028023285.1 of Balaenoptera ricei. NCBI lineage: Eukaryota > Metazoa > Chordata > Mammalia > Artiodactyla > Balaenopteridae > Balaenoptera > Balaenoptera ricei. The sequence goes on along the minus strand of NC_082650.1, from coordinate 93,809,137 downwards.
AGACTAGGCAGCTTTCTTATAATAAAAATGACATATCTTCTCAAAATTGTGTGTTCACAGTTGGTACAATGGTAAAGACTTATTAAAGGGGAGGGTGTTTTTAGACATTGTTATCTCTGAAGAAAGCTATCCATGGTTTACTAGTATTTTTAGTATACTCATTAGGTTTTTTGTCTGGGAAAAAATCTTAATTTTTTTTTGTTAATTCTATTAATTTCTACTAATTTTGATGATTAACATAATATTTATAATTAATATATTTAATATTGTAATAGTTCAATAAATTTAATGGTAGCACACAAAGTATTTGTTAAATACTACTGGACTTGACCTATTTTCAGAAAGTTTGAATGAGTTTTCTTCTTGATTCTGTAAAGAAAATCAGTGTCATTTTCTAAACTTTACTAGTGGTTTTTCATGCTTAGTAACTAAGTAGCATTGTAGTATGCATATGTCATGGACTGCTGCTGGATGTAACACAAAGTAGGGATACAGATTTGTTTTACTTATTTCCTCATGTTACCTCTCAAGACTGTTGGAATGTGCTGTATAGTTTAGTTTAAAAAATGTTTGATAGGGAACCAGGAAGCCATTTTTAGGTTCTGGTTGTAATGTTTCCTTTTCAAAAGCTTGTCTGAGTTGTTTAACATTCTCTTTTTTTAATTTTTCACATCAATAAGGGAGGTGTTCTAGAACTCATTGTGAGAAAGATGATAGTTACAAATTACGCCGCCAGGAAATGTATGGTTATGCAACAGGGCAGTCAGGGAAACTGAATAACTTTAGAAGTGAAAGTGGATGAAGTTACAGAAATTTCAGTTTACAAAAATGGTATATTTTGGTGTTTTCTGACTTCAGGTCGAATGGCACCGCCTGTAGATGATCTTTCTCCAAAAAAAGTGAAAGTTGTTGTTGGAGTATCTCGTAAACATTCAGACAATGAAGCAGAAAGTATAGCAGATGCTTTGTGTTCAACCTCAAATATTTTGGCCTCTGAATTCTTTGAAGAGGAGAAACAAGAGTCTCCGAAGTCAACATTGTCTTCTGCTCCACGGTAATTTTCTGTTAGTTATAATTTCTATTCTTTATAGCTCTTTGCCATATTATACCTGGAAGTCTTCAAAAACTTTAGAAAAGTGACATGTTTCTTAAGAAAGAAACCTTTCTTTTGAGACAGTAACTGTACCTTCCTGTACTGTAATTGAGATTTTTTAAAAGACTCTAAAAGTTAATTTAGAGATTTGAGTGTGTGGGGACTTGACTTTAAAACTCTCTTTAATTGCATTAGCTCCAAGAGGCAGGAGATAAGTCATTAAAGAAAAATTGCTTGCATTTCTCTGGACCATATTAGTCCACAAGACAGCCTAGAAGAAAGACTTTGTAAAAACATGGCTATGTAAATATAAGTACATTAAAGTGAAAATATAAACTCTTTAATCATAGCCTTTACATATTTTGGTTTTCTTGACATGCTAAAATAGAAATGATTGATGAGTAAATAGAAAATGCATTTATTCACGAGCAGATCTTTAGGCTGAAAACTTCTTAATGTCATTTTTTAGTCCAGAGATGCCTGGAACTGTTGAAGTTGAGTCTACCTTCCTGGCTCGATTGAACTTCATCTGGAAAGGTTTTATCAACATGCCATCTGTAGCAAAATTTGTTACCAAAGCCTACCCAGTGTCTGGTTCCCCTGAGTACTTGACAGAGGTACTGTGAACTTCTCTACCCTTCTATGCCTGGGTTGACATATATGTTTCTGAAGCCAAAAGGCAAAGAAACAACATAATAAAATAAAAATATTTAATTTTCATTCATGATAAAAATATTTATTGACAGTGATCCTTAAACCATTCAATTAATGGAATTATGAGTCCACAAATGGAGTTTTAGAACTGTAGAAAGTTGTGCTCTGAAAGTATTAAATCCACATGTCCTGTACTCTTTCCAAGATGTATTCTCTGTCAGAATTAAAGATTAATGAGAGTCTGCGTGGATATCTAAGTTTTTCTTTAAATACAGACTTAAGTATAAGATGGACAAATTTATGGCCTTCAGTGTTAGCTTGTCAGGGAGAGTTTTTCATTGTTATCAAGTCTTATAATTCCACTACTGCTTAAATTTCCCCAACTTCATGACTATGGTTCTTACCTGCCCATTTCTGTGAATATAGATACACACCCAGTTGACCCTTGAGCAACACAGTTTTGAACTGCGTGGTCCACTTACACACGGATTTCTTCAGTAGTGAAAACCACGGTACCACATGACCCACAGTTGGTTGAATCCTCAGGTGTGGAACTGTGTATACGGAGGGGCAGCTGTAGGTTATACTCGGATTCATCAGCTGCGCAGAGGCGGGGCACCCTTAATCAAACCCTGTGTTGTTCAAGGGTCAGCTGTCTAGTTGAGACTCTCCAGTTAGCTGACAGTCCTGAGAGCAATGACCTTGGTTGCTGCAGTGGTGCCCTTGGTTGGTTTTATACCTGAGGGGATAGGAAGGGACTACTATGCAGTATTTATGGGAAACAAGCAGCTGTAGTATTATAGTATTATGATTAGTGAGAAAGTACGATGTTTTCTGAACTCCTTTGAATAAAGTTTGTATATCTCTGTGTTTATGCAGAAGGAAATAAATCAGTATATGTGTACTGTATTTTTGTTGAGGTTATATTTTGCTATTATGTGCATATCTAACATTTTTTCCATTCATTCTCAGTCTGCTGACCATAAAGGCAAAAGTTTAAAAAAAAATGGTTTTCAGTATTTTATAAAACATAAATCATATATATGCCTGTTCTTTTTTAAGACTAATATAAACTTTTCTTTGTATTAGGATGAAATTAGTTTGACTCAATGTGATGTTGCTTATCTAATCTCCATCAGCTTATTTGTCTAGTTGTGTTTTTGATTAATAAACAACTTTATTTTACATATAGTTTGGTTGGCAAGTAATATTTTAGATACATTGATTTTATAAGAAAAAAATTCAGTGCTTTTCTTTTTGAACAAATCTGTTTAGAAATTTAGTCTTTGATCAGTCCATGGTGAAGATAACTCTTCTTTTAAATGGATAATTAAGTCCTAAACTACGGGACCCTTTTGATTTTAAACAAAACTGTAATTTTCTGAGCCAGTTTCTGTGTGATTGCTTTCCAGAACTCCACCTCTGCTTTCTACTTATTTTTAGTTTGATTTGGACTAAAATCCCAAATAAAATAAAGCAATTAATCATTTAAATTTAATTGAATTTATATTTCATTTAATCCAGTTCAATTGAATTGATTTGATTAATTATGTTTTTTATGATTTTTCTCTTTTCATAAAAAACAAATATACTGATTAAAGTTTCAAATATTCTTAATTGTACAGCTCTTGATTGATTTTATGTATAGTCATCTGTTCTCAGAAAGATTGTGCCTTTAAAAAAAAAATGAACCTTGCATTATTACAATGTTATTCTCTTCTGTGCAAAAATATACTCTATAATTAAGCTTGATAACTTCTGAAATCCAGCTGTTAGTGATAAAGGCATACCCCAACTCACTACCACCAAAAAAACGGAGGGGGAGGTGGAAGGGGAAAAACAGTGTCCCCTAATATTCTGAAATCTGTTGTACTCTTCCTGGATTGTCAAACTGGGATGCTTGCACTGCTTCTTTTTCTGGATTGTCAAACTGGGATGCTTGCACTGCTTCTTTTTCTTGACCTCAGATTCTTTCTTAACTGTATTTTGGGCATCCATCTCAGTCATTTGGAATTGACATTTGAGGTAAAGCCTAATTGCCCTTCCTGTACTTTCTTATGTTCTCTGATGCATTTTATAATCTTACTTACTTGTTTTTTTATCACTATTTCAAATTAGTCTTAGAGCTAAGTTTGTATGAGGTATAGACATTATAATAAATATAATCTGTATACATTGATCACCTTCATGTCGTTACCACAGGATCTACCAGATAGTATTCAAGTTGGTGGTAGAATATCACCTCAGACAGTTTGGGATTATGTGGAAAAAATTAAAGCCTCAGGAACCAAGGTGAGGAGAACTTTTTTCACTCTACTAATAAGAGATAATATTTGAAAAGTAAACCACTGAGAGTTCTTGTGCAAGGTCCCCTGGGGAGGGAGCCAGTACAAGTACTAAATCACATGATATGCCTGACAAAGCTGAACTATATAGCCATTTGCTAGAGCTCAAAGCCCAGCATTCCTTTCGTGGTATGCTCTCTCAGTAATTTCTGTCATTGTTTTGAAAGAAGTGTTTTAGAGTAAGTATTGAGATTCATCCTGGAATTTTGCCTTGCTTTGATTATAGACATTTGTTTTAGTTGGGGCATAGGCTAACCTGTTGGGACAAAGAGACCCTAAAATATATTTATAGAATATAGTTGTTTATTTTCCTGTTATGTTAGGTAGGTCAGTAGTTCAAGGCTTTAGGTCGTTAGATTATTCAGGGATTAGGCTCTTCTGTCTTGTTATTTTGCTGTTTTCAAGACTGTTGGCCTTATCATTCAAGCAGGGTCAAAGCTGACTTATCAGCACCAAGTGGGAAAAAAAGAATGTCTGTCCAGTTGTTTTAAAAGCAAGACCTAGAACTTGCAGTTATCTTTTCACTTCCTCTAACTTCATTGGCAAGAGCTTACTGATATACCTCATATGGCTACTAAGGAGGCTGGGAAGTGTGATCTCTATTGGATGGCCATGTGCCCAACTAAAAGTTAAGGGTTCTCTTTGTAATAGGAGGAAATGAGGAGAATGGATACTGGGAGATAATTAGTAGCCTCTGTAGCAATATCTCTCTTTTTCTTTTCTCTCTCTGTATCTTCTATCATTTCTTTAACTCAAAGAACATAACTACACAGGAATATTTAATCATTAGAAGAAATCATTTTTCCCTCCAAGGATGATAATACCCAGCATATTATAGACATTCAAAAAATAAATCTTGAATAAACGAACATTAATTTTTTTATCTTTTATGATCAGAAGTCTTTAGTAAGATTAGTAATGATCCATAATGGATAATCGTCAGCTGAAAATAATATTTTTTCCAATATAGATTTTAGAATTTAAACTGATACTGTATTAGAATACAAATAAAACTTTGAAGCAGTATAAAAAAAGTTACTCCATTTACTTGCTTTCACTTTCTCATGATAGTAAAAGCCATAGGAAGGTATTGGGAGGTACTACTCTTGGATGTTTTGGGAACGCTCTTGATCTGCCCCTCTGGTACTGCACAGTGTGCTTCCATCTGGAGTTGTTGGCTCCAAAGGAGGACACTCTGGATGACAGACCTCTTAGAAGAGGTGGAGCCATAGTTCAGCTCATTCATGTGTTTTCTCTAGGATCTCGCATCAGTTTAGGCTTTGCAGTAGATCTGGCTCTCCCCATTTCATGTTTCATGAAGAAGCATCCATTTTTCACACTACCAAATTAACACCAAATTGGGACTGTCTTTTGTATCTGAAACAAAGCCAAGAACCCAGAGGCAAGCAAATAAGTTCCTCAGTAAGCCAAATGCTTTTACAGAATTTATGGCTGTGTGTATTTGAGGTCTTTCGCCCAGCCCCCTGTATTCCTAGATTCAGTCCCTGTAACTTGGATTATCCGTGGATTTGTGCGTTTCTGTGTGTGTGTGTGTACGTGATGGGGCGCTGGTGGTGGCTGCTATTGATTTGCAGTGTGCTGAGAATATAGGCAGCCCTCTGTAGGAGTTACAACATTGGACATAAGGACACAGTATAGATATCGGGAGACGTGGCTTTAAATATCTTCCCTGCCACTGACAGGTGTGTCACCTTGCACAAACTAATTACCTTGGGACTCAGTTTCTATGGGACAGTTTCAGATAAAACAAATCCACCAGTGGATCAGCCAGGATCTTTTCCTAAGAGTTATTTCCTTTTAGTATTCATATCTGCATTTAAGTTGTAAGCCACGTTACTTGGTAACAGTCATAAAACTCAGCAGATCATTACTAATTGAGAATGGTATTTAAAACCAGGCTGCTGTTTAGGTTATTGTTTTAAACAACCATTTGTTATTTGCTTGAATAGGAAATTTGTGTGGTTCGCTTCACACCTGTGACTGAAGAGGATCAGATTTCTTACACTTTGCTGTTTGCGTACTTCAGTAGCAGGAAGCGCTATGGAGTGGCCGCTAACAACATGAAGCAGGTTAAAGACATGTACCTAATCCCTCTGGGCGCCGCGGATAAGATCCCACACCCTCTTGTGCCCTTTGATGGACCTGGTAGGTATCCGTTTAATAATAGAATATGAGTGAAGTGAGGTGAGAGGCAGGGCCGGAGCAGGAAAGCTGACTCTGCTTTCCTTCTCGGGGCCCAGCCCTTGAGGTCTGCTGTGACAGGGACAGGCACCCGTTGAGGAGGCTGTCATAAGCTAGATGCAGAATCTTACTCTTTCTTGTAACGATTGACGATGACTGTTGATTGATGTTCTTGATCTTGTACAGGCCTTGAACTGCACAGACCTAATCTGCTGCTGGGCTTGATTATCCGTCAGAAGCTGAAACGGCAGCACAGTGCCAGTGCCAGCGCTGGTCACCCAGCCGAGGTGCCTGAAAGCGCACCGGTAGCATTGCCGCCTGATAAAAAGAGTAAGATAGACGTTTCCACAGAGGAAGCCGCAGAAGAAGAAAATGACTTTTTTAATTCTTTTACAACTGTGTTGCACAAGCAAAGAAATAAGCCTCAGCAGACTCTTCAGGAAGACCTTCCAGCGGTCATTGAACCTTTAGTGGAAGTCACCAAACAGGAGCCACCAAAACCTTTAAGATTCCTTCCTGGGGTCTTGATTGGCTGGGAAAATCAGCCTTCTACTCTGGAATTGGCAAACAAACCTCTTCCTGTGGATGATATCCTTCAGAGCCTTTTGGGCACTACTGGTCAAGCCTATGAACAAGCTCAGTCAGGGACAGAACAAGACACTCTTAAAGAAATTCCATTTATAAATGAGCAAGCCAACCTGAAAGCAGAGAAGATAGATACAGTGGAAGCAACTGATGGTGAAGCCAAGGAAGTGAAGGTGAAAGGAGATAAGCCTTCAGAGTCGGCAGGTAGTTCAGTAGGAGAAGAGGCATCCGGAATGGGGACCTCTTCTGTGTCTGCTGGGCCTTTGACAAGTCTTAGTCTCAGAGGTAAACCACCAGATGTTTCTACAGAAGCATTCCTAACAAACTTATCGATGCAGTCAAAACAAGAGGAGACTGTGGAGAGTAAAGAGAGGGCGTTAAAAAGACAGCTGCTACAAGATCAAGAGAATAACTTGCAAGATAATTGGACTTCAAATACTAGTTCTCCCTGCAGGTCTAATGTAGGAAAAGGAAACATAGATGGTAATGTGAGTTGCAGTGAAAACCTTGCTGCTAATACGACACGGGCCCCCCAGTTTATCAACCTGAAAAGGGACCCTAGGCAAGCAGCAGGGCGAAGTCAGCAGGCGTCTGCTCCAGAAAACAGGGATGGAGATAGCTGCCGGAATGGAGAGAAGCAGCCCCTGCCTGGCCTATCACACAAGGAGCACTTAACCGAACAAAGCAGTGTCGAGGAAAAGTTGCCTTCTGTAGAGAAAAACTCATGTATTCAGCAGAGTGATGATTCCGGGGTTGTACAGAACTCGCCATCAGTAGAAAACGTACACACTTCTCAAACGGAACAAGCAAAACCCTTACAGGAGGAGATTTTAATGCAGAATATTGAAACCGTGCACCCGTTTCGGAGAGGATCAGTAGCAGCCACATCTCATTTTGAGGCTGGAAACACATGTCAATCTGAATTTCCTGCTAAAAGCATCAGCTTCACTTCCAGAAACACCAGCCCCAGAACAGGTGCAAACTTTTCACCCGTAAGGCCACAGCAGCCCAACCTTCAGCATCTCAAGTGTAGCCCGCCTGGATTTCCATTTCCAGGACCTCCGAATTTCCCCCCACAAAGCATGTTTGGATTTCCGCCACATTTGCCACCCCCGTTACTTCCCCCTCCAGGCTTTGGCTTTGCTCAGAATCCCATGGTTCCCTGGCCACCTGTTGTTCATCTGACAGGCCAACCGCAACGTATGATGGGTCCCCTTTCACAAGCGTCAAGGTATCTAGGCCCACAAAATTTTTACCAGATTAAAGACATTCGGAGGCCAGAAAGGCGCCATAGTGACCCTTGGGGTAGGCAAGACCAACAGCAACTGGATAGACCATTTAACAGGGGTAAAGGGGATCGTCAGAGGTTTTATAGTGATTCACACCACCTGAAGAGAGAGCGCCATGAGAAGGAGTGGGAGCAGGAATCTGAAAGGCATAGGCGCAGAGACAGAGCCCAGGACAAGGACAGAGACAGGAAGAGCAGGGAGGAGGGGCATAAGGATAAAGAGAGGGCACGGCTGTCACATGGGGAGCGAGGAGCAGGCCGGGACAGCAGGAGTGTAGACAAGAAGGCAGACAAAGCTAAGGGTGAGGACCAGGAGAAGGACAAAGAGCGGGAGAAGGGCAAGCACAGAGAAGGAGAGAAGGACAGAGACAGGCACCACAAGGACAGGGACCACACTGACAGAGCCAAAAGCAAAAGGTAAAGCCGGCAGCCTGCTCCAGGGGCGCGTTGAAATAACTGTTAAGTGTTGTATCTTTAAACCTTTGTATGATTGCCTGCTAGGATCGTGCCATCTTTTACGTTTTTAATATTGGTGGTTTGCAGAACAGTAAATTCTGTGTGTCGGTGCAGACTGCTCTGGGCCAGGGCTCACCGTCCCTTCTTCACACCAACTGCCCTAGTTATAGGAATTTAATATTTTTAAAAGTTTTACATTGCTGTATATTCAAAGATTTGTTTTATTAATATGCAATAAAGGCTTAGAAATTTTAGTTTTATTCCTTAATTGGTAAATATGGTTAATTATGGAATATATTTACTGCCTCTAGTGAATGTCCTTTATATAATGACTAATTTGAGAGTAACGTGTCCTCTGTAAGTTTGTTTTAAATTGCACTGTTTTTAAAGAAACTGTAGAGGAGCAACAAAAAGCCAAGCAACTTCGTAATTGGATTATATTAATCATTTAGTGGAGCAGTTTTTGACCAAGAATCAGAAACCCAAGGAGTACATTTATTGCTTTAGTCTGCACTCATTGAAGGCGTTTGTTACCGTACTACAGCTTTGTGGTAGTCCATTGTTTTCCTTTTCCTTTTTGGCTCTTCAGAAACTTGAATACTTAAGCTTGTACATGATCTTGTGTTTTGCTATCCTTTTTACTGTAAAATGTAAATATTTTAAGGGATATTTTGATTCTAAATATGATAAAAGAATTTCTCACCTATTTTGTGTGTGTGATTTGAAATTCAGTAGTAAAAGAATTTCTTCTTTGAGGCTTTAAATACCTTTAGACATTGTTCTTCTCTTACTCAGCCAAGAGCATATAGGCTAAGATGAGGAGAAAAACGATTTCTTTATCTTAGATTGTAGGCTATTGAGATAAATCGTGTAGTTCTGAGGAAGCTAGAATTTAAAACTACCACTGAAAAACTGCAGCTATAACCCACTTTGTAGGTATGTTTCTGAAAACTGGTACACCATCAAAATTTGGTACACTGACTAATCATTGTAAGACCACAGAACTTTTGTTTAAGAGAAACGTGTTGTGAATCTTTCTGTAAAATGTGTAATTAACTGTAATTTGTTTGGGGGGTAAATAACTACAGTGTCGTATGCTCGTTTTTCTTGAAAGCACAGGGAGGCTATTGCTAATCTAAACCTAAATTTATTTACATCCTTAACTACATATACTTTATTGACTGCTATAAGTTAAAGCAGTGGCTACCAAATGATACTAACATTTGAGACCAAAAGGAGGGAAAGAAAAACCAGTATTTTAACTTACCTGTATTAATGAAGAAAAATATACATGACTTCACAAAATTAAGAAGATAAAGTTTGTTTTCCTAAAAAGTCTACAGATTAGAGTTAAAAATGGGTTTTGAAACTGAATCAGCCTTGCTGTTTTTACTGGAGAGAAAATGAGTGGAAATTCAAAACCAAACCATTTTGTCTAACTTGCAGCAACTTGAGACCCCCCTTTTTTTTTTGTCATCCATATCCTCTGAAATTTATCATATATGTTCTAAAACAGAGGACTTGTATTCAAATAAAGTTTTTTTTAAAATTTGCTCTACTTTTCTTTTGCAAGCTGACTTGTTAGAAAACGAGTCTGTCTGCCAACAAAAAAAAACGAAGGTCAGTCAGCTTTTGCACCGTTATGAAGAAATTATTCTCAAGGTTTTACCAAAAAAAGTCCCCAAACCAAAATAAAAATTAGGCTCTTTTATTTCAAATACAGTAATCCCTTGGTATCCTTGGGGGACTGGTTCCAGGAACCCCCAACCTGTACCAAAGTCCGCGGATGCTCAAGTCCCTTATATAAAAGGGCATAGTATTTGCATATAGCCTACGTACATCCTCTTGTATGCTTTAAATCATCTCTAGATTACTTACAATTTTATAAACCTAATACAATGTAAATGCTATGTAAATAGTTGTAAATGTGATACAAATGCTATGTAAATAGTTGCTGGTGCACAGTAAATTCAAGTTTTGCTTTTTGGAACTTTCTGAAATTCTTTTCTCCTATCTGGTGGTTGAATTCAAGGATGTAGAACCCACAGATACGGAGGGTCAACTGTATGTATGTCAGTAAATCTGCTTTCACTGATCTATCTGGTCGAGGGGTTGATGAGACACCAGGTTTCTTTTGCAAGGTACAAGAAGAATGGATTAACCAACGGAAGAAAGCCTTTTGAGTCAGTTTTTGATTACCTCTTAGCCAATAGTTTTTTATACATATTGTTGGGAAATTTTAAATTCTTTCTTCATATCTCGTAGAATCACGGTAGATCCCATACAGCCCTGTGTTAGTAATGACCACGTCTTCTGGTATTACAGGGCTGCTAAATGCTGGACCAGGTCTCCTAACCCCTGGGGCTGAAATATTGTGGAGAGTAGCTATGGACATGTTGAGTATTTTGAGGCATTTAACTTGTGAGGAAGGAAAGAGAAAAAGAGAAAAGTTCTCAAATGAGTAGTAGTAGCTCCAAAGCCATTCTCATTCTTTCAGTTTCACCTACCAACCATCCTTACACAAACTAGTAGTTATATGAAGTTCATCTTTTAGTTTCTCCTGTTTTAAGAAAAGCTTGCTCTTTAAAAACAGTTTGATGTTTTCAAAAATTTAGAACCATCTTAAGACAGTTTATACAGACCTGTTAAGCAAAATGTACCAGGATGTCTCAGTACTTACCAAGTCCGCCCCTTGTAATCCTTGTGTCGGTGAGAAAGCCTCCATGAACACCCAGTTTGTCAGACCTCATGTTGAGCGCTTTATGTGAACCTCGGTCAGCCTGCAAGGTGATGATTTACCTTAGAGCTGAGGCGACTGGGACTTAGAAAAGTTGGAAAACTCATCCAAGGTTAGACTGCTGTTGTCAGAGCTGGAATCCTAGCTCAGTTCTACTTTTCTCCAAAGTCTGAATGTGTGGTGGTTGTGCTCTGAGAATGGACAATGGTAGAGGGACAGAAGCCTGATGATTACACACACCTTTCACAGCCCTTTTTCTCGCCATCCCACCAACCTGTCTGAAGCGCCACCTGGCCACCCGTTCCTCAGAGTGAGCAAAAAGACATAACCAAAAGTCTGGGTTCTCCTGTACAGATTTGCAAAGTTTATATTCATTTCAAATCCTAATTCTCCAGTCCTCTTTTATTAGTTTTCTATTGCTGCTGTAACAAATTATTACAAATTTAGTGGCTTGACATCACACAGATTTATCTTACACTTCTGTGGATCGAAGTCTGATGGGGATCTCAGTGTTGTCAGAGGGTGCGTTCCTTTTCTGGAGGCTCTGGGAAGAACCCATTTCTGTGCGTTTTCCATCTTCTGGAGGCCACCCACCTTCCATGCCTCATGGCCCCTTCCTCCATCTTCAGAGTCAGCAACATGGGGCTGAGTCTTTCTGCCGTCTCTGACCCTCCCTTCTGATTTCCTCTTCCACTTCTGAGGACCCTTGTGAGCACAGTGGGCCCACAGAGATAATCCAGGATAATCTTATTTTAAGGTCCACTGATTAGCAACCTAAATTCCATCTGTGACCTTAATTCCCCTTTTCCTGTGTAACCTAGCATATTTACAGTTTCCAGGGATTGAGATGTACAACTTTGAGGGTCGTTATTTACCATAGCTCTTAACTTGCTAATTGTAGCTTAAATTGTAGGTGAACCAAATCCTAGTTACAAGTTTTTTGGAGTTATGAAACATCTAAGGCCATAGTAAATGTTTAAAAATTAAGAAAAATAATATCAACAATAGGAAAATGGAGTGACAAGCCACTTGGATATTATTAACGTGTTTATGTATGTGCAATAACATAAAACTACTTGCCAGCTGGTGAATTTGCATACAGCTGTTCTCAGTTTTTTTAAAGCAGCTGTGTATACATCAATTTTAAGTGCATTGTGAGCTTGCTGGTGAACCGGATCTTATTAAAGCAAATAGTTTAATTTAAATGTTTGAACATACCGGTTGCATTATTCCCATCTCCTCAGATCCCTCTAAAACAATGGTCAGGTTGCCACTTAGTAATAACCACAAAAGGCAGTTCACATAGTCAGCACTTGACTTTTGTCTCCCAAGGCAAATCATGAATAAAATTGGTTACTGCTCTTATGAAGGTGCCAAACACCCTGATTCTTTGACTTCTGTTTCATAAAGAATTTTAATTCATGTGTAGAGCAAGAGGGTACATGAATGGGTGAGTTGAAACACAAATATTAGGTCAATAGCTAGAAGTGTCTTAAAAAAATGAGTTCATTGTTTTATAGGTAAATATTTCTATCTCTTGGCTAAGGTATTTCAGCTTACTTTAAAAAATGTTCTCATGTTTACATTCTACACTTTGTTTCAGAAGCATCATGATGTTATAGTAAAATGATCTGAAAGGTCCTTATCAATTATTTTTATTTTGTGATGGAAAAGCATATCACATAGGAAATCTTCAACGCCATCATCACTAGGATAGCAAAAACAAATAATGTTGATAACTTACCACACGAAATTTTGGATCTTAAGGTGAAAAAATATTTTAACCAGGTCATTCTGACTTACAGGAGAATCTCTAAGTAGCAATGTTCAGTTCTTTTGTGCCTATTCAGGCATTTGCTAGGTTCTTAGAATTCAGTGGTGAGCAATACCCTAACCCTCCAACCTCTTGGAGCTTGCAGTGTGGTGTAGAAAGGCCAGTGGTCACGTCTGAATGTAAGACTACAGCTGTGAGAAGCAGCTTTAAAGCAACAATTCTCAAACTTACTGGATTCAAGACCCCTTTACACTGTTAACAGTTACTGAGACCTCTAAAGAGCTTTTGTTTTTTTGGATTGTGTCTATCCTTATTTGGCGTATTAGAGATTAAAATTTTTTAAATTATAAAAATACTTGTTTGACAGTAATCCCATTATATGTTAATAACATTTTATGTAAAATAACTTCCAAGCTTAGTCAATTTAGTTAAGAGAGTGGTCTTTTTCATGTTTGTATGTCTCCAGTGTCTGACTTAAGACACAGCTGGATTCTCTTATCTGCTTCTGCATTTAATGTTTGGCAATATGTCATTTTGTTTGAAATACATGAAGAAGATCTGGCTTCACAAAGATTTGTCGTTGGGAAAGGAAGAATCTGTCTGGATCCCCTGAAAATGTCTAGGGGCCCTCGGGTCCTTCGACTCTACTTTGGGAAGTGCTGCTTTAAAGGCACACTGTATTATGAGAAGATGTGGCCAAATGTGATGGGGTGTGGTATAGGCAAAGTTTCCTTGAAGCTTTTGTAGCCTTCCTAAAACAGCTTTCTTGCCTTTTTGCATAAAATGTGTATCTTTTAAAGTCAGCTATCAAAAGGAATTTTTTTAGAACATTATGATCTCAATAACTCCAAAGTTGAATGGTATGGACCAAAGCAAATTTAGGTCACAGTTTTTCAGCATATGTTGGATGGAGTTGTCTTGTGTAGTTTCTATTAAAAAACAAAACCTTTGAATTGATGCATAGACCTTCTGCAGTTGTACCTTACATTATATTTTGCTCACACACTTTCTAATGTTGATACGAATAGTATGTCTGGGGACACTTTGTGTCCCATCGAATAATGCCAAAGTTCTTAACTTTGGTTTTGGGACTTTCCAAGACTGTCTGTAGCTTTCTGATTGCAATGGAGTGGCAAAAATAACAAGTCAAAAAAAAAAAAAAAAACAACTGTAAAGTTCTGCAATGATAAACTGTTCATCTAGCTGCTTTGTATAGACTGGAATCTGTACAGGCAGATTTTGATTATTAATAGCATTGGCAAGTTAAACTATGCATTAATCCTATGTGTAAAAATCTTTTCTCCATTTAATAGATAATTATAGATTTTTCCTTTTCAACTTTACATGCTCCTATTACCAAGATTTTTTCCTCCACACGGTCCTGTTCTACCTGTTAGAGCTTTATGTCGGTCATGTGTTGTCAGTTGCTTTCCTGGTGGCAAAATTGTCATAAATACCAAACTCTCAAAATGTTAAGTAACAACAGCAGCAATGACTGTCTCCCAGTCTGAACAGTGGGCGGGTGAAAATGCTCTTCACAGTTACACCAGTAACTGGTGTTTGGGCAAAATGTACTTTCTCAGGTTATGCTTTTAATAGCACAGATATTATCAGGACAATAATTTTCAATAACATTATTCAGAACCTGTTTTATGCTCAATTTGGAGACCTGTAGACTTGAATGGTTAAATATAAATGAAGTTTAATTTTAAAATCTGATCAGTTATATAAATACATGGTTTAAAAAGTCAAGAAATTCTACAACATTTATAAACAAAACCCAACAGTGTCTGCACTGCTCTCCAGAGATAACCACAACCAATTCTTCTGGACATTTCTTAGGATATTTGTGAGTGACATGTATATGCTATCTTTTTAAGTTAAAAAAACACTATAATATCTATTGATAACGTACTGTGGAAGACAAGGATGTAACTTTCACCAGGTAACTCTCCTTTCCCCCATCTTCCGCCTCCCTACATTCATTCAATGATTTTTGGTTTAAGTCTGTATTCAGATTTCACATTATTTCAATCATATAACTCTTCATAGCTGAACAATGTGATAGACTATGATATTTCCTTTGTTAATAATTTTAATTTTTCCCTTGGTTAATACTTTTTGCCTTTTTCTTATTTTTCTTTGTATGTATCACTAATTCATTTTCACCTAAATTTTATTTAAAAAACAGTTCACAGATGAATAAACACTAAATGAACTAATGGAGTGAAAATTCAGGACTCAGATAAATGGGATGTAGGAAAAATGACCAAAATCTTTTCTTCAGCTATATTTTATAAGCTTATTAAAAAAAAGAAGTGTTAACATTTAGACTATTTCAGGTAATAGTAAACAGTTGATTTCCAGTAAACAGTATGCCAAAGAAATAACTATCAACTCTATTTACAGATATATTTTATATATTTAAATTGTTTGTTAACCTAATCTTGTTCATCACCATTATAAACATTGTATCCTTCTGATTTAATTAACTCAATTCTTTTTGAATCCTGAAAAAATACATCTTTAATTTTGCCAACAAAACTTCTTTTAAAAATCTCTTGAGTAACAATATTTACCTTTCGGCCATATTCAAAGCCCCCTAGATAACAAATACCACCATAGTTTAGAGCAACAAACTTTTTGTGTGGATCAGTATCCTCAGAGAGAATTAGATTGTCATCTAGGTAGGCCTTAATAAGAGTCTGATTTTGAATTATAATTAAATGGTGCCATTTATTGCAACAGAATGTACCATTGCTATAAATCATAGGTACAGAGATGCTTTCTCCTAAGTTAACTGCTATTTTCAGGGTCTGGTTATGGAGACCAATGGCCAGAAAATCATTTTCTTCATTTTGAGCTTTTCCTATCCATACAATTAAACCTTCTGTTTCAGTAGTACTGAAATTTAAGGATATAGTAGTGAACTGAAGATTTCTCATTCTGTAATCTGGATCAGTGTATTTAATGTAAGAATTACCCATAAATTTTGCAGTTGAAAATGAAGTGTTGTTTTCACAATACCTTCCCACCCAACCCAAAGTACACAAACAACTGTAAGAAAATGATTGGTCAGGTATACATAGAGATTGATGGAGGCAAAGATTGTTCAAACAGTACACAGACTGGTCACATGTATTTCCTGCCCAATGTGGTAAGCAGCTGCAAGAAAAAGTTGTGCCATTTACTATACATTCACCCCTGTTTTTGCACACATTGTACCCACAGGCTGTCCCATCACAGTCACCTACATTTGAACCACCTTTTGCTCCTAATTCGGTTAATTGTAATTCTTGGTTATTTATAATAACTTCTCGAACACAACCTTGAAAACCTACAGGTTCTTTCCCTGTTGCCATGGGATTTACAAGATTTAAGGATGACACTCCTCCAATATAGAAGTCGGTATTTGTGTCCAGGGAGGTCATTTTAGCATTGGCTTTTTCTGTTACATTTATCCCATCCAAAGCCAGGTAGCTTTCTGCACCATCTCTTCCTGCTTTTATCACATGCCAAGTACTTCTATTAATAGTTACTTTTTGGAGAGTTTCTAGAACGATAGTTCTGTCACCAAGATTGTAGCGGAGTTGAACAGAACCGTTTACTAAAGAGATACATAAAAAATCACCTGTGGAGAAAGAAAAGCAACAGTAAAATGTCACTTCATTAAGAACTCTTGCCCCTTTTTGGAGAAAAAAGATAACAAATCTTGATCACAGTTATGTTAGAGAGTTTTGTGTCCATTTACAGATCAAAATATATCTGTATACATTCATACACATATCCTGTATTCTTTTGTTCTGGAGTTCGCCACACGTTTTCCCTGGTTGTAAATATTTCACACTGAATGAATGTATTGTGGTACCAAGTTAAAGTGAGGTTTTTCTTTAGTGGTTTAAGTTAAGGATGAGTGTGTAAAAATTAAGTTGGATGTTTTACTCTGAGCCACTGAGTCTGTTTTTGACAGACATTGGTGGTGGGGGGAAGATAAAAGTGTTGACTGGAAAAAACGCACAACCTACAAGTTGAGAATTATGTTTTATTTGGCGGACTTTCTGAGGACTTAAAGCCCGGGAGACAGGACTCTCAAATCACTCTGAGGGACTGCTCTGAAGAGGCGGGGCGGGGCCGGGGTGTGGGGAGATGGACGACAACAGGATAGAATCAACAAGGACCAGGTGGTCAGAACATCAAAAGATTACTGTTAGTTAAAGAAAACCAGACATCTCAAGCTAAGGAATTTAGTGCTTTTCTATGTATGGGAAGATGCAAGAGTCTGGGCTCACTGAAATCATTCCTTTGACGTGGCACCTCAGCTACCTGGGGCCAGTGTCCTGTGCTTTCTCATCCTGAGTCTCCTCAGGGTGCACCGTCGGGGGTGGCTGCAGCAGCTGACTGCTTGATGCGGGGCGTCCTGTTTCCATCCTGCGTTCCCTCGGGGCTCACCTGGGGAGGCTGCAATGTGGTGGCTTGATGGCTGCAACATCCTTTGTTTACTGATAGGACAGCAACATTTCTCCTTCACAGAAGTAAGAGCAGTTAGTGGTGGTGCTATGAAAATCTCATATCGTGTGCTTTCCAAAGTTTCAGCCATGCTCTTGGCAGCAAGCTCTATCTACAAGTACACAAATCTCTATGAGCTCTCTGCTTGGGTGTTTTAAAGGCACCTCAAGCTCCAGAGTTTCTCTCAGTTTGTGAACTTCCCTCCATACACCTGGTCTCCTTCAGTCTTTCCAAACTCAGCTAAGTCACTCCATCCATCCAGTGATCAAATGAAATATTTGAGTGTGATCCTGGGTCTCTAATCAAACAGATTTTACTAGCATTTTGGTTCATTGTAAACATCTTCATTCTGCCCACTTTATAACTCTATAGTCATGTCTGAACAAATCTGAACAAATAGGATCCAGCATGTGTATGAAGTTGCAGTGGGGCATTCAGAGGAAAAGCAAATGCAACTCTCCATGCCTGGGAAAAGAATGTAGCCCTGCAAGGTAAGATTACTTCCAGAGGGCAGCAAAGTGTTTAACATAGCAGACCATGTAGAAATCTTCCTTGAGACTGTATTTTCCCTTCCCCCTAACATTTCACTACCAATAAAATTTTCCCTTTTCTTGTCCAGGGAGATTTCTTGACAAGTGCTACTCTCCTCCTACATGCACGGTCCACACTGTCTCACCTCCTTCCAGCACCCAATGTCTGTTCTTTTTCCTCCCCTTTGTGGTCCACACCAGGCTATTCAAGGATGGTTGGGAGACCTAGCAGCTCTAAAGTCACGCACCTCTCATTTCCACCTGTATGAGCCCATGCAAAATATTGTTGTCTGGTTTTTAATCATTTTCCTCATAGAGAATTTCTAGTGAATATAATCTACGTCATTACATCCGTGATTATTTGACTAACAGCTGCCTTATCCACCAACTTGTAAGCTTCATGAGAATAGGATCTGTGCTGCTTTGGCTCAGCACTTTATCCCCTGCACCGTGCACAGTGTCTGGCACAGAAGATGCTCATAATTAATTGTTCAATTAGGAAATTCCTTTTGTATACTTGTGGGGTGAGATGACTCGGTATTTCTCAACAGCTAGTTTTAGGCTGAAAGCAAAAAACAAAAAAACATCTTTTCCTTGTAATATACATAAGTTTAAAATTTTTCCTGACAAAAGAAATTCAGTTTATTCATGGATTTTCTAACATAAACACCATTTTAAGCCTAAAGAAAGAAGCTGCATTATGAGATTTTAGGTTATATATGAAAAAATTAAATACAGATTGAATCATCTAAATTTTTATACCACAGAACCTAGAACAATGAAATATAATTGATATTAAGTTTTAAAATTTATAACACTCTGAATATACTTTATGGCCTGCAAGTGGGCACAAACCTCTTTCACAGGATCATGGAAGAAGTTTCTCTTGCTACTTGTAGCATGTTCTATAGTAAATAATCCTCAATAAAGAGCTACGTTGGAATAAAAAATATCTAAAAAATGATTAGGAAAGCTGAAGCTGTGATCTGTAATATTCCTGGCCAAGTTGACAACCAGAAGAAAGGGCAAGGAGAATAGCTTCAGCCAAGGAAGGCTAATCTTAACGCGACTTTGCTTGTATGCTCTTGTCTTACTTCTCTTTTATTGTTCACTTGTTTGAATATGCTTTAACTTTACATTGTGGATGAGGAGGCTTTTTCAATACACATTTATCTGTGAGGATTGTAACCACATCAAGATGAAGTCAGGCTATCTGTGATTAATTGGTGCTTAACATAAAATTGATTTTGTATCACAAAAGCTCATTTTAAGGTATTAACTATTTAGCAGAAACAGATAAACAAGTGCCAAGGTTTATCTCTTTAAAGTTTCTTTCCAAAATCAGAGATCTAAAATCAACTAGGATAATTTTTAAGTTATTTTGTTTTAAATTTTGCACTATTTGAAATTATTCAAATTATTAAGCTCTAAAGAGAAACAGAAACCTTGTTAATTGAGAATTTGTTTTTCTACATATGAAAACCTAACTGGCTGCTGATATCTAAACTTGTGGGTTTTAACATTGTGTATTAAGTGTTTGGGCATTTTTACTAATAGCTCCTCTTAGCAGAGGATCAGCTAGAAGGCTTGGTTAATGTTTATATCAGACATAGCTCTTAGAGAAGGTCAAAGTACGGGGCAGTCACCTGTATTTTATGCAACCTTAAATGAATGAAACATACTTTACCACCTGATTATTAATAAATAAGTTTATACCTTTCATCTGATAATTACCTTCAGGTTAATCCAAGTCTGAGAATGTATAGATTTAATATTTTAAAGTTTTCATGAGTTCCTTACATAAGTGTCAAATGCAGCACCAGTTATGACACGAAACTAGTCTATTTTCATCTTTGTTAATAGTGTCTAATGGCATAAAAAAGGAACATCTTGACTGTTATGAACTGAAATACAAAGCTATTTAGATGTAAGAAAGCGTGCTCCCTCTCTCCTATGTGTGTTAATGTAAATGAGTTTTTTATTTTATATACATAAATATAACCATCCAGTGTACTGGTTATAAAACGATAGCACAACATTCTTGGCCAGTCACAGTCCTGAATATCTCTTGATTTTCTGCCTTATCATACAAAGGTTACCCTTCAGTTCTTATGAGCAATACAACTTAATATGATTGTCTTTTAATGTCTCTTGATTTAAAAATAGAAATTTTCTGTTTGTACATGATTCTCCCATTTGGCATTTTCACGGGGAGATTTAAATTAATCATACATTTAAAACCAAATATCAAATCTCAGGAGAACAAACCTCTTCTAAGAGATTTATCTTTTTCCTTTGAAATTATCATCTTTTCTCCTTGAAATTATTTTGGAAGTATTTGACCAGTGCCTTGAGATGGAACCACTTTTGTCTAATTCTCTGAGAGTTTCATTATTTAGCAGCATATTAAGGCACCTTTAAAAGAACTCCTTATACTAGATTGTGAAAATCAGAGCATCATTTTTGTTCACTGTTGAAACAAAATAAACTGATTTATTTATCATTACCAAAATTTCATTTTCTGAGAAACAAGTTGAAAGAAAAGCCAAATGTAAACATTTAAAAATATTTGGCAGTAGAAATGTAACTATATAGGCAAATGTCTTTGTCAAAGTTCTGGAGAAAGATATTATGAAGATGGAAATCAAGAGTTAGCAATAAAAACTCAAAAATCAAAATTCCAAACTGAAGCATACTAAAATATTTTTATTTCATATTATTTTATGATAATTTATGCAATTTTTATAGTTAAAAAACATTTTTATAAACTTATTTTGGAACATGGGTCCCAGGTTTACTACTTAAATGACTGAATAACTTAAAAGAATTTTTTTGAGTTATAAATGTGGATGGATTTACTGGGAATATATCAGTCATGCCTTCCTTTCCTTTATCTTTTATATGCATATTTTGTCCATTTTGACATAGGACTATTATGCATAACTTCAACCTCTTTTTTTGATGGGATTGTTATAAAGTTGAGCATATGCTATATCTGGACTTTCCTAACTGTAATTCTAACAAAGCTCTTGCTATTTTGCTAACATTCATATTTAGGAGTCAATTCAAAGCATACATTTGCAGTGACCAATAGAACAAAAAGATCAAATGTTTACATATTTTATAGACTAAGTGACTTAAAAAAATACTCTATGACACATCACTTAAGAGCCCATTAGGAATTCATTAGAATTTTTTTTTTCCCCTGCAAAGATCTTGCCAACTTTACCTGACTGTGCTTGTAAGCGTTGGGCAACATAGAATAGGATGCCATCTGCAGTAAGAGGCTGGAACTGCAATTGAATATGTGTCTTTTTTCGAACGGGAAAGGAAGCAAAAGACATCCAGGATAATTCGTGGCTTTTGAAAGATGGATCACTTATAGACAAAGCTTAAAAAACAAAACAAAACAAAAACCTGAATTTCAAAAGTGTGTTGCTCATAAATACAATGAATTCACATAGTTTTGTCATTTAAGAACTTACCTTCCAAGAGTTGCTCCCAACTGAGCACATTGAACCTTGGTAACTCTGTTCTAATCCCACTAACTAGAGGCCAATTAAAAAAACCTTCTGCGCTCCTTTTGTTTGGTACTGTGTGACACAAATCCTCTGCTCCAGGTTGCATTATAGATAGACTGCAGATGCATAGATTCTGAGAATATCTTATTCTTATCTCAAAAATGTGAGATTCTAGGGAAAGTCTTACATTAAAAATGCTTACATTAAAAAAGATTCAAATAGGGGAAGATAGAAGGCATCACTATATGAATTATTCTTCAGTTTCTATATATCTGATTAAAATATAAAGTATAATCAAGTCAAGAGATATTTTAAGTGATTATATATATATTTTTTTATTTTTATTTTTTCTTTATTATTATTATTTTGGGGGGCTGCGTCTGGTCTTAGTTGCAGCATACGGGGTCTTTGTTGAGGCCTGCGGGCTTCTCTAGTTGTGGCATGTGGACTCCAGGGCGTGTGGGGTCCAGAGTGCATGGACTCTGTAGTTTGCGGCACGCGGGCTCTCGTTGAGGTGCGTGAGCTCAGTAGTTGTGGCGCGTGGGCTTAGTTGCCCTGCAGCATGTGGGATCTTAGTTCCCTGACCAGGGATCAAACCCGAGTCTCCTGAATTGGAAGGTGGATTCTTTACCACTGGACCACCAGGGAAGTCCCTAAGTGGTTATATAAATCAAAATAAACGTCAGTTTACTTGGCATTAATTTAGGCCCATACTTCTGCAGAAAGTGCTAACTCTTGGGTTTTACTTCATGTTAAGCATGAGAAAATTCATTTCAAAATGAATTGAAGTAGAATCATTTATACAGATTTATAGTCCCTCAGATATTACTTGTTGCTTCTGTGTATAACTGACCAGATGGGAATTATGAGACGAAGAAGGAAAGTTCTGAACATTTGGCAGTTTTTATCTCTTTACGGAGTCTGTATTCCTTCTTTCTTTCTCATTTTATAATGTGACAGTGCTTCTTAGCGTGTGTGCTGGCTCACCACTTACCTTGAGCCATTAATCTAGTTATTTTGCCTTTTCTCCCTCTGGGTCAGGCCTGTACTAACTGTTGTCTTTCACTTATAGGCTGATAGATATCTGGTAAGTGTTTACCCCAGAGGCATTTGCTGATTTTTAAGCAACTACATCATTCATTTTGACTTATTGCAATTCAGAACGGCAGAGGTTAGAATCACCCGATGTAGTTGCTAAGGATGCAAAGTCCTGTACCTCATTGCTAGAGCATCTGAATTATTAAAACTGAGATGCGGTCTAGGAAGTATATTTTAATAAACATCCAGGTATTTCTGACTTAGGTATCACCTGAACCATGTTTTCATAAACACTGAATTAAAGTTTACGAATACAGAGAAGGTTTAAAAAGTGTGTGTTCTTTTGAAATTATTTTTTTAAGTATTACTAAAGCAATACCTATGTATTATAAGTCATTTAAACAATACAGAAGAGTGTAAAGTAAAAAGATGAAATTTCATTTTTCTTTCTCTTCTCTTAATTCCCAGGAACCACTATTAACAGTTTATTGAATATTATATAGCCAGGCCTTGTTTTTCAGTGCACATACAATTAATGTGTGTGTATATCTACTATCTGATTTATTTCACATAAATGAAACCATATTATATATAAACTATACATAATATACTTGCCTTTTTTACTCAATAATCTGTCTTCACGAAACTTAGATGTTAGCGTGTTATGCCTATTGGTTCTTTTAAATACTTGCACAGTATTTTTAAAAGTAGACCTGGTTAAAAATAGTCCATGGTTTACCTTAGTGTTCATTCTTAGTGTACATTCTGTGGATTTTGACAAATGTATAGTGACATGTATCTACCATTATAGTATCATAAAGAATAGTTTTACTGTCCTAAAAATCTGCTGTGCGTCATTTATGTACCCTTCCCTTCTCCCCTCCCCCTGGTAACCACTGATATTTTTATTGTCCTCATAGTTTTGCTTTTTCCAGCATGCCATAGAGTTGGAATCATACAGTCTGTACCCTTTTCAGATTGGCTTTTTTCAATTAGTAATAGGTATTTAAGGTTCCCCCATGTCTTCATGGCTTGATAGCTCATTTCTTTTCAGCGATGAATAATATACCATTGTCTGTATGAACAACAGCTTATTTATCCATTCACTGACTTAAGGACATCCTGATTGCTTCCAAGTTTTAGCAATTATGAATAAAGCTGCTATAAACAACCGTGCACAGGTTTTTTGTGTGGAGATAAGTTCTTAACTCATTTGGTTAAATACGAAGGAGTGTCATTACTGGATCATTGGTAAGAGTGTGTTTAGTTTTGCAAAAATTGCCCACTGTCTTCCAAAGTAGCCGCATCGTTTTGCATTCCTGCCAGCAGTGCATGAGTATCCCTGTTGCTCTACACCACTTCTAGCATTTGGTGTTGTCAGTGTTTTTGATTTTTGCTGTTTTAGTAGGTGTGGTATCTCACAGTTGTTTTAATTTGCAGTTCCTTAATGACATAGGATGCAGATCATTTTCCTTATGCTTATCTTCTATCTGTATATCTTCTTAAGCGAGGTGTATGTTCAGATCCTTTGCCCATTTTTAAATTGGGTTTTTCATTTTCTTGTTGGTGAGTCTTACAAGTTCTTTGCATATTTTGGATAACAGTCCTCTCTCAGACATGTTTTTGCAGATATTTTCTCCCGGTCTGTGGCTTGTCTTCTCATTATTTTGAAAGTGTCCTTTGCAAAGCAGAAGTTGTGAATTTTAATGAAGTCCAACTTAATTCTTTCTCTCATGAGTCCTGCCTATGGTGTTGCATCTAAAGTCATCATCAAACTCAAGGTTATTTAGATTTTTCTCCTATCTTCTAGGAGTTTTATAGTTTTGTATTTTACATTTAGGTATACGATCCATTTTGAGTTAATTTTTGAGAAGAGGATAATGTCTGTGTCTAGACTTTTTTTTTTTTTGCATATGCATATCCAGCTTTTTCAACACCACTTGTTTGAAAGACTATCTTTTTTCCATTGTATTGCTTTTGCTCTTTTGTCAAAGATTAATTGACTGTATTTGTGTGGGCATGATATTTTATAGAATGGATATAGGATAGTTTCCTTAGCAGTTCCCTCACTGAAGGACATCTCAGCCATTTCTTCTGGTTTCGCATTCTATCTCTCTGGCTGCATGTGCCTCTGTCCTCTAAATTTTATAGTTCCTCAGTGCTTTCCTAGCTTCCTCCCTCTTTTTTTCTTTCTATTGGTGATCTCTCATCTAGTTCCATGGGCTCAAAAAACATATCACAGCTCCTTTAAAATTTATATCTGTCTAAACCTCTTCTCTGAGCTCAATCTCATATAGCCATCTTTCTCACTGATAACTTGTCCTGGATATCTCAGTCATATCAAACTTAACATGTTTGAAATTGTACTGCTCGAAAATATTCCTCCCCCAGACTTCCTCAGATCAGTAAATGGATCCATTATCCATTCACGGCTCCGTACAGAAAACTGGTAGTCATCCTAATTGCACTCTCTCCAACTTTTCCTCTGCCTTTACCAGGGTAATGCATCAGCAGGTCTTGCAGATTCTATCTGGATGATATATTTATGTCTGTCTACAATTTTCCATTTCCATTGCCACTATCCAGATTGAGGTCACTATCACCTCTTGATTAGACCATTGCAATACACTCCTAGTTGACCTTTCACGTCTCTTAACCCCCTCTAAATCATTTCACATAGTTGCCAGAGGAATCTTTTAAAAACATGAATTCATTCCCCTGTTTATAATCTTTAGGGATTTTACTTAGAATAAAATGCGGATTCTTTACCATGGCCTCTGAGGCTTTGCATGATTTGGTTTCCTGTTAAATCCCCAACATCATCCCCGTCTTCAGGTCCCTCCAGGTATTGTTATGCAGATGTACACTGCACAACTCCATGGGGTGCCATTCACATTTCAGTCTATGTGACTAGCGCTCCCTAGAGATGTTCAATGAACAGCCTGCATGATGGCCCTGTCTGTCCACTTTCCTCTTTGTTCATTAAAATCCATATACACTGGCCTCCTTTTACTTCTGGATATGTCGTAGTTTATCTTCGATTAATTTTAACCACTCTCATATTGATAGACACTTGGGTTGCTTAAAATTATTTTGTTATTGCTAATACTGCTGTAGTGAACATACTTGGTTATACCTCCCTGTAAACATGTAAGAAAGTTTCTCATGTGTAAATATGTGGGAAATAGAATCTCTGTGTCATAGTCCAAGTGCATTTTTAGAGTTAATAGATGCTACCAAAGTCCCCTCCAAAGGTTGTCTGCACCAATTTATACTCCAGTCTGCAGTGGATGACAGAATATGCTTATCCATATCCTCACCCACACTTGAAATTATTAACATTTTTAACTTGGGGCAATCATAGAGGATTTAATATTTATTTAGCATTTTGCTGATTACAAGTGAAGTTGAGCTTCTTGTTTGAGTATCGGACATTTGGTTTTCCTGTGACTTTTCTGTTCATGTCTTTTGCATGTTTTTCTATTGGATTTGAAGTTTTAAAAAATTATACTGTATACTAATCCTTTCTTATATATTTTGCAAACATAATCTCATCTCATTTTTCTTTCGACTTTGCTTATGGTTTGTTTTGTTATTCAAAAGTTTTATATTTTTATTCACCAAACTTCTTGGTTTTTTAAATTATGTTTTTTGCTTGTCATGTCTTGTTTTAGAAAGCCTTACTCAGCCCACAGTTACAGTCTCCTTTATTTTTTGTATTGTAAAAATTTTTATTTTTTATATGTAGTCCTTTAATTCATGTGGATCTTATTATTATGAATGGTTTGTAGTAGGGATAAGGCTTTATTTTATAAGCAGATAACTAATTTTTTTTAAATTAATGAATAGTTCATCCTTTTTATCCATGATTGGCACCAGGTCTTCATATGTTTTCATCATCTTCAAATTAATGTCTTGCATAGCCTTTTCTCTGCCGTCTCCTTTTTGAGAAAGAGTTTGTGGGAAATATTGATCCAAATAAAGAACATATATAAAAAACACCTATCAGACTAGGTTTTGTGGTGGTACCTATCTGGCTTTACTACTTTTCTTTGGTTGGATTGAACACCTGGGAGGTCTCAGGAATGGGAGAGAGCAGTCAAGGGCAGCATGATCAGAGGACCACCCTCTTTCCAAACAGCAAGGACAGGAATTGTGTCTTAGGAGGTCTCTCCTGAAACTGTTGTTGATCCTGGGCCAGCGCCAGAACCAGGAATTCTCTATGCACATGTGAGCTCATGGTAAGACAACCAACCACCCCGCCAGTGCTTCTCCAAAAAAGTGATGAGTAAGAAACAATATGTAAAGGTCACTGAACTAAAAATCAAAAGAAATAGATTTTATTAGTAGCTCTGGCATTGTATGTCTTGAAGAGATACTTAATACAGACATTTCTTTTTTTATATAATGAGGAAGACTTGCTTGACTCTAATAGCTTATTATTTAATTAAGTATTCAATCATATTTAGAAAGTGCTGGGAGAAGTAAATTTTCTAATAATGGCACACATTCAAAATATTGGTGTGAGATATTTAAAAAGAGGTACGTTTTTATTTACCAGGCTTCAAGGAGGGAGTAGAACAGGAAAAATACCTAAGTTCTATATGACTCAAATATTTCTTTTACAGGTTAAAAAAGAGGGAAGGGGAAAACTGACAGGGCCATACCAGCTGCTGAGTCATTGAGTAATTTCCAATAATTTCTTGTATGCGTACTAACTCCTGAAAATCATCAGTTTATGGTGAAGGTATTCCACATGTATTTTGAACCATAAATGTAATACTTCCTGATTTCCTTCTTCTAGGCTTGCTAACCACTGACAACCCTCCTTATCCCACCATAGGCAAATGTTTGTGCTAAGATTTCCACTAGGTTCCCAGAAGTAGACTTAAAGGATTTTGGCTGACTGTCAGAGGTGTAACAGTGAAACAAACAAACAAAAATTCCTGGTGCTTTCATCTTTGTGGGTAGAGATATTGAGCAAACTGAATAAATATGTAATATGCTAGATGTCGATACACCCTAGAAAGAAAAATTAGGGAATGTGAACGTAGGCTCAAGGAAGGTGATATTAGAATAAAAGCCTCAAGGGGAGGCCTATGAGGATCACTGGGGGGGGGGGGGGAGGGAATAACAAGGGCAAAGCCCCGTGGAGGGTTCTTGCCATGATCAAGGAACAGGAAGGAGTCGGTGTGACTGAAGGGCGATAAAGAAGAGGAGAGTTTTCAGGGAGAAGGTCAGAGGGGTTATGGGGACCAGATCACATTGTAAAGAACTGTGAAGTATCTGAGATTTTATCTGCTGGCAGGCTAATAAGTTAGTGTGCCAAATTTTCACGGATGATAGCAGAAAACACGAAACTCCTGGGTCAGAAACAAAGGACAATTTATTGCTCACAGTA
This sequence comes from Balaenoptera ricei, assembly GCF_028023285.1. Taxonomy (NCBI): domain Eukaryota; kingdom Metazoa; phylum Chordata; class Mammalia; order Artiodactyla; family Balaenopteridae; genus Balaenoptera; species Balaenoptera ricei. The sequence goes on along the minus strand of NC_082650.1, from coordinate 93,781,007 downwards.
TTAGCCATAGCCAGGTGTCAGAAATTTTGTTTACTTAGAGAGGAAATCTGAGGTCAGAGACACAAATTTTTTATAATGGGCAGTGAGCATGCTGTGGTGCTCTGAAGGAAGGCACTGTCTCTATCTTCCAAGGATGTTTTTTACATAAACATACTGGAAAAGATAATCCGAAACGAAAGCAGCAGTGCCTGTGCTCAAAAATTGTGCAGAGGGCTTCCCTGGTGGCGCAGTGGTTGAGAATCTGCCTGCCAATGCAGGGGACACGGGTTCGAGCCCTGGTCTGGGAAGATCCCACATGCCACGGAGCAACTAGGCCCGTGAGCCACAGCTACTGAGCCTGCGCGTCTGGAGCCTGTGCTCTGCAATGGGAGAGGCCGCGATAGTGAGAGGCCCGCGCACCGCGATGAAGAGTGGCCCCCGCTCGCCACAACTAGAGAAAGCCCTTACGCAGAAACGAAGACCCAACACAGCCAAAAATAAATAAATAAATAAATAAATAATAAAAATAAAGGAATTCCTTTAAAAAAAAAAAAATTGTGCAGAAACCTGAGAGACCCATAGGAAATTGTCTACACATGGATGGCCCTAAAGTCCATCATAAAGACTTTGGCTTACACAGAATGAAATTGGAAATCACTGGCAAGTTTTGAACAGAGGAGTGTCATGATCTGACTTAAGTTTAACAATATCACTTTGGTTGCTGCACTGAAAGTGACAAAAGCAAGGGTGAAAATAGGGGTCTCCCTGTCAAAGAAGTGATTACAATAATACTTTTATGAGATGATGGTGGCTTGGATCAGAGAAGTAGAGTGGAAGTAGTAAGAAGTGGTCAGATTTCAAATCTATTTTAACGGTAGAGTTGACAAGATTTGCTGAAAGATTACATGTGGGAAGAAAGAAGAAGAGGAGTCAAGGATAACTGCAAGTTTTTTACCCTGAGAAACTGGAAGCATGATGTTGCCGTTAACCAAAATGATGGGGACTGTGGGAAGAGCAAATCTTTTGGAGAAGATGTGGAGCTCAGGACAGAGCTGAGATGCCTTTTAACCTTTCAAGGCGGTAGTCGACTAGGCTGAGATATGATCTGGAATTCAGTAATTAACAGTAGTTAATAAGTCAAGTGACAGAAATCAGTAAGAAATATAGAAGATCTAAACAACACAATCAACTAGTTTTATATAATGAATGTGAAGAACACAGCACTTTCCAATGCACATTCTTGTCAAAAAAACATGTGAAGTGTTTACAACTATTTACTATATACTGGGCCATCAGACAAGTCTCAATAAATATCCAGGGAATGATATTACATCCACGTGTATAGATTTGTACAAATCTACGATTCAGAGGAAAAACAAGCTAACCCTATCAGTAGCAGGTAACACTAGGCCTTATGATGATCAGTTTAATCTTCACCTCTGAGGCTTTTTTTTTTTTTTTTTTTTAGTGTACACCACATTTGCTGTGTCTGAGCTTACTTTTGAGGTGTTTAAAAGATCATTTTGTTCAATAGAAACAAGGACACTTAAAGTGCTGAAAGTGCTAAAAAAAACAAATAAACAGAAAAAACCCCAGGTATATAATAAAAACGAAAAGGAAAATAACTTTTAATAATTTATTTTGAAATAATTGTAAACTTATAGAAAAGTGGCCATAATAAAAAGAACTCCCATATCTCCTTCATCCATATTCTGCAGTTGTTTCTATTTTATTGAATTTTTTTTCTTCTCTGTTACACACACACGTGCACACACACCATTTATCATTATTAGTCTTTTTTCTGAAACTTTTAAGAGTAATCTAAAGATGTGATGCCCCATCCCTTCTAAATATTCCAGTGATTATTTTCCCCAAACAAGGATATTCTCTCATATAATTAACACACAAACCTCAAAATCAGGAAATCAACACTGGTACAATACTACCATCCAACTTACAGACTCAATTCAAATGTCATCAACTGCCCCAACAGTGGCTATTTCCATGCTGATCCAGGATGCTCTCCAGGGATATGTGTTGCACTTGGTTGTCATGTCTCTTCAGAGTCCTTCAATCTGGAACAGTTCCTCTGTTCTTATCTGTTTTCTAGGTCTTACATTCTTAGATTTTAAAAGGTGTTACATTCTTAGGATAACTGTCCACTTAGATTCATCTGATGTTTCTGCATGACCAGATTAAGATCATGTAATCTTTGCAGAAATACCAAAAAATGATGCTGTGCACATGAAGAGGTGCACAATGTAGACCCATCTTTTTACTGGTAATGCTGATTTTGATTGCCTGCACATATTTGTCTTTGACAGGTTTCTTCACTTTAAATTCTCAATTTCCATTTGCAATTAATTTGTATTTTGTGGGAAGGTATTCCAAGATTTTATCAATATCCTGTTCCTCAGCCAACCACCACCTTCACTGACAACTCCAGCTGGAATCAGCATTCCAGAGATTTCCCCCCTCCCTTCCTCCCTTCCTCCCCCCTTCCTTCCTTTCTTTATATTAGTATAGTTTCATTATTTTTATTCAGTGGGTTGTAATCCATTAATATTATAATTAATATAATTAATTAATTATAATTAATTTGTTTCTCTAACTCTTACTCATTTGACCAGTTGGAGCCCCTTCAAGCTGGTTCCTGCATCATTTTCGCTTGAGTGGGCTTCCTAGGAAACAGACTCTGAGGTGGAGATTTGTGTACAGGACCTTTATTGGAGAATGCTCTTGGAAATAACATCTGTGAGAGGGTGAAGGCAGCAGGAGAGAGAAGTTGGCAGCTTATTTCATGAGATCTCTGGAGCTGGGATGACCCTTCAGAGTTACTTCACATTGAGGCACGGTGGCCAGGCCTTTGAGGCACCCCTCTCCCCATTGCCTACACATCAAATAGTCATTGGATTCAGGCTGTCACTGGGGTGGACAAGGCAGTTTCCTTCAGTCCTGGGGAGGGACTCAACTTTAAGCTACCTGCAGGCAATTTTCCCAGCAGTTGAGATAGTGAGTACCTTCATTTTGAAAGGGGAATCTGCATTTTGCACCATAACATCCACTTCAAGAGGATTTAACATTGGCTTTTGATGGTACTATATTTACTTTAAGAATTAGAAAGTAAATTTCTTAACCCACTGATTATTGGTGCTGAAGATTATAGGAAATTTTTCAGCACTTTCAGAACCACAAAAATTCCAAAAAAGATAAGTGTTTATAATAAAGCATAATCCTAATTAGATTAAAATCCTATATTCTGGATGTTAATATGAGGCCTTGCCTTTTTTGTTTTCCAAATACCTTGCTTGAGGTGCTACACATAGGCTCACACCTCCCATTTCTCTCACTGGCTTGAAATTCTTGTAACTCAAAGCTGTGTGTTCAAGAATTTCAATGCCCTGTGTTCTTAGATAAGGGATGGATCTATTTTAATAGATAAGACAGATGAAGATCTATTTTTAAATGACTGTGCTTTTTTGAAACCATGAATAGATAGTTGATACCTTTTAGTGCTGAATTACGATGATTTTGTACATTAAATTTTTACAGCTCAAGTAGAGTACTAAAAGTTTTGATGCCTTTTAGATGTGAGTGGGTCTGCCCACAGAGACAGGTAGAAGCCATAAATGGGACTTCAAAGTGTTCTGATTCAGTGGGTAATATGTTCACGCTCATTAGAACAGCAAGACAAGGAGAGAAATAGGGTTCTATTTTTCCCTTTAAAACTGAACTTGATATTAAAAAATGATAATATATGCCCAGGTCCATGGTAATTCAAAGACAGCTCAACTGACGAATTAAAATTAAAGTATGCTTGAACCTAAGCAAGATACAGACTATGGAATAAGGAAAATAAATATAATGAAAAAGAAAAAAGCAGCTGCTGAAATATATTGTATTTGTAATTCAGGTATTTTCATATTTCCCTCTTTGATGTGCGCTATTTGAGAGCATTTTACCACTTTCAAAACCTGAAGTAAGAAAATGATGATGTGTTGACAAAGTTTGCTGCTCCTAATGCCTGCAGATCTGTTCATACCACCACAACCCCCACCCACTAGTGCTGCCTCAGCCTGAAGCCAGTGGCTTCCACCTGCTCCAGACAACCTTCCTGCTGGGGACCTCCCCCACCATGGCTGAAGCTCAACTGTTGGCTTTTCTGCAGAAGTATGGAGATGTCTCTTCCTTTTTATTCTATGCTTGTTTCAAGAGTATCCAATCAGTACTTCTTCAAACCTCAATGTCTTCCAAAATCTTTAGTAAAAATGACTCTTCTAGTATTTCTAATTGCAGCCTCCTCCACTTTCCCATGCTGAATTTGGGGTTATATAACTTGGGAGACAAATAGGCATAAAACTAGCAGACCAATCCAATTAGAAAATATCACCCGGCCCACAGATTCTGCCCTGCCCTTCCATCTGGCAACTCGGAGGCTTGATTAGTAGGTAAACTTGTCTGCCTGACTCTTTCTTTGAGATAAGTAATCCAGGAAACTTCTCAGTGTTACGTTTCCTGTTGTCTAAGAGTTTCAGCTGAGGCTCAAAACTGAAAACAATAGGTGTCATGTATACCCACAAGTCTGAAAAGAGTTTATGGACAATAAAATGTCACTATACACCTACGAGAAAAACTAAAGTTAAAAAAAATAATGACAACACAAAATGCTGGTGAGAATGTGGAGAAACGTGATCTCTCACACATGCTGGTGAGAAGGTAAAATGGTACAGACACTCTAGAAAATAGCTTTGCAGTTTCTTATAAAACTAAAATATTGCTTGTTTTAGAAATCTATGGATTCCCTAAATCAGATAGTGCATCACTACAATCCAAGTGTTTCCACCTCACTAATCAGCCCATTCTGCTTTCTTTTTCACAAGATTCCACTGGCCTGGTGGCAGTCAATGTCACAGTTGTTAAATAGTGGTAAATATAAATATTAATAGTTTCTTTGGGGGTCCTATTTATAATAAATAAGGCCATAAAAGTGATGGTCAAGAGTGAAACTTGTGTAATTTGGAAGTCACCTGAATTTTTAGCTATTATTTATCTCAGAAAACTATCCCTTCTGAAACTGCTCCTCCCACTGACCAGCCCTGAGGCTGTTGGCTGGAACCTCAATTCTTTTTTTTTTTTGGCCACACCACACGGCACCTGGGATCAGGCACATGGGATATTAGTTCCCCAATCAGGGATCAAACCCCTGCCCCCTGCATTTGAAGCACAGAGCCTTAACCACTGGACCACCAGGGAAGTCCCTTTTTTTTTTTTGAGAACCTCAATTCTTTATCCAAAAAGAGGGGTGTTGGTATTTTCCTCTTAATTAACCTACATTGATTAGTAAAGTCTCCTAAAAATGATTCATTGTCAGAACGAGGTTGTATGAGTTACTGGAAAACATGGACTTTTCCTAACCTCTAATGGGAGTGAAGGTGGGTGGGTTACAGTTTGGTGCACTGGTACTGCTGCAGACGGACCTTTTCCTTTATCGGTGTTCCTCCCCCACCATCAAAACCTCTGATCAGGTTCCAGCAGTATTGTCTTCTCAAATCTGGGGACCCAAATAGTTGTGTTCCCATTTGCAGTGTCCTATCACAGCACTCTTAACTCTCTTCTATAGTTTTTAATGCTTTATGCTCATACCTGTCAGAGGGTTTCTTTAAAATAAATCTAATTGTTGACTTTAGTCAATAACTAGAAATGTTGGATAAATTATTTAAAATCAGCTTTCTAAATAAATTGATGATCTGGAAAGAAAGAACACTCAGAGGTAAAACAAACAAAACCAAAACCAAAACCAACCAAACAAACAAAAAACAAAGTGAAAAAAGGGAAATAGAAGCTAAATAAATATGATGATAAAGCCAGATTTTGCCTGGAGGGTATTTGTCAAACTTGCCAAACCCAAGCTTCAGCATTCAACTCTTCAAGGAAAAAATAAATTATACTATAAATTAAATGCTGCAGATATTAAAAAGATAATCAGAGGTTCTAACGGGCAACTTTGTAGCAATAAATTTGAAGATTTAAGAGAAATCAATGACTTCCTAAAGAATTACAGCTTATAAAAATGGAATTAAGGAGAAATTTTAAAAAATACATGGATATGCCTATAAGAATAAAAGCAATTGTATCAGTTATCAAAATTTTCCCACAAGGACACACCAGGCCAAGATGATTATATTAGCAAGTTCTACAAATTATTTTAAGAAAAATAATTACCATCTTACACAAACTCTTCCACATATATAGAAGGAGATAATACTCTATGATTCATATTTTGAGTATAGAATAAGCTTGATATAAAACCCTGTGAAGGTCAGTATGAGAAAAGAAAATTATAGAGCGATCTCACTTGTACACATAGCCATAGAATTCTATCAAACAGAATCCAACTCCCTGTGTAAAAAAGATATGTCATAACCAAATTGAGTTTATCTCAGGGTTGCAAGTTTAATTTATCATTAGGAAATCAACCAACATAATTGACCATATTAAAGGAGAAAAATCACATGATTATCTCATTTGATCCAAGAATATTTGATAAAATTCAACATCCAATTAATGATGAAAACTCTTAACAAATTAGGACTAGCATTTTGTTTCCTAGTAAAGGGGATCTACAAAATACCTACAGAAAACAGTTACCATAATTAATCCTGAAATGTTAAAAGCATCCTCTTTAAGATGAAGAACAAGATGTGTGCCCACAGTTATCACTTCTCTTCAGGATTAAACATGACTTTAGTCACTACCATAAGGCAAGAAAAAGAAATAATATGAAGGGGGGGACCTTCAAGATGGCAGAGGAGTAAGACGTGGAGATCACCTTCCTCCCAACAAATACATCAGAAATACATCTACATGTGGAACAACTCCTACAGAACACCTACTGAACGCTGGCAGAAGACCTCAGACTTCCCAAAAGACAAGAAACTCCCCACGTACCTGGGTAGGGCAAAAGAAAAAAGGAAACACAGAGACAAAAGAATAGGGATGGGACCTGCACTGCTGGGAGGGAGCTGTGAAGGAGGAAAAGTTTCCACACGTTAGGAAGCCCCTTCACTGGTGGAGACGGGGGGTGGGTGAGGGGGAGAAGATTCAGAGCCATGGAGGAGAGCGCAGCAACAGGGGTGGGGAGGGCAAAGCGGAGAGATTTCCGCACAGAGGATTGGTGCCGACCAGCACTCACCAGCCTGAGAGGCTTGTCTGCTCACCCACTGGGACGTGTGAGGGCTGGGAGCTGAGGCTTGGACTCTGGAGGTCAGATCCCAGGGAGAGGATTGGGGTTGGCTGTGTGAACACAGCCTGAAGGGGGCTAGTGCACCACAGCTAGACGGGAGGGAGTCCAGGAAAAAGTCTGGACCTGCTTAAAGACAAGAGACCATTGTTTCCGGGTGCTCAAAGAGAGGGGATTCCTTCCCCATGTGCCCACAGAAGGCAGAGCACTGCCTAAATGAACTCCAGAAATGGGAGTGAGCCACGGCTGTCAGCTCGGACCCCAGAGACGGGCATGAAATGCTAACGTTACTGCTGCTGCCACCAAGAAGCCTGTGTGCAAGCACAGGTCACTATCCACACCCCTCCAGGAGCCTGTGCAGCCCGCCACTGCCAGGGTCCCATGATCTAGAGACAACTTCCCTGGGAGAACACATGGCACACCTCAGGCTGTTGCTGCATTATGCTGGCCTCTGCTGCCACAGGCTCACCCCCAGTCCAATTATGACTACCGTACCCCTCACTCCCCCTGGCCTGAAGGAGCAAGAGCCCCCTAATTAGCCGCTGCTTTAACCCACTCCTGTCTGGGCGGAGAACAGATGCCTGAGGGCAACCTACATGCAGAGCTGGGGCTAAAACAAAAGCTGAACCCCAGGAGCTGTGCGAACAAAGAATAGAAAGGGAAATTTCTCCATGCAGCATCAGGAGCAGTGGATTAAATCCCCACAATCAACTGATGTACCCTGTATTGGTAGAATACCTGAATACACAATGAATTGTCCCAAAACTGAGGTGGTGGACATTGGGAGCAACTGTAGACTTGGGGTTTGCTGTCTGTGACTGATTTGTTTCTGATTTTTATGTCTATCTTAGTTTAGTTCTAAGCGCTTGTTATTGCTGGTGGATTTTTTTATTGGTTTGGTTGCTCTCTTCTTTTTTATTTATTTTAATAATTAAAAAAATTTTTTTTAAAATTTATTTATTTATTTATTTATTTATTGTCTACCTTTTCTTCTGACCTGCGTGGCTGACAGGGTCTTGGTGCTATGCCCGGGTGCTGGCCCTGAGCCTCCGAAGTGGGAGAGCTGAGTCCAAGATGTTGGACCACCAGAGACCTCCCAACTCCATGTAATATCAATTAGTGAGAGCTCTCCCAGAGACCTCTGTCTCAACACGAAGACCCAGCTTCACCCAACGGCCAGCAAGCTCCAGTGCTGGATGCCCCATGCCAAACAACTAGCAAGACAGGAACACAACTCAACCCATTAGCAGAGAGGCTGCCTAAAATCATACGAAGTTCACAGACACCCCAAAACACACCACCGGATGTGGCCCTGCCCACCAGAAAAACAAGATCCAGCCTCACCCACCAGAACAGAGGCACCAGTCCCCTCCACCAGGACCCTACACAAGCCACTGACCAACATCACCCACAGGGGGGGCAGACACAAAAAACAACTGGAACTAGGAACCTGCAGCCTGCAAAAAGGAGACCCCAAACACAGTGAGTTAAACAAAATGAGAAGAAAGAGAAATATGCAGCAGATGAAGGAGCAAGGTAAAAACAAACAGACCAAACAAATGAAGAGGAAATAGGCAGAGTACCTGAAAAACAATTCAGAGTAATGATAGTAAAGATGATCCAAAATCTTGGAAATAGAATGGAGAAAATATAAGAAACGCTTAACAAGGACCTAGAAGAATGAAAGAGTAAACAAACAATCATGAACAACACTATAAATGAAATTAAAAATTCTCTAGAAGGAATCAATAGCAGAATAACTGAGGCAGAAGACTGGATAAGTGACCTGGAAGATAAAATAGTGGAAAGAGCTACCACAGAGCAGAATAAAGAAAAAAGAATGAAAAGAATTGAGCACAGTCTCAGAGACTTCTGGGACAACATTAAATGCACCAACAATTGAATTATAGGGGTTCCAGAAGAAGAGAGAAAGAAAGGGTCTGAGAAAATGTTTGAAGAGATTATAGTTGAAAACTTCCCTAACATGGGAAAGGAAATAGTAAATCAAGTCCAGGAAGCACAGAGAGTCCCATACAGGATAAATCCAAGGAGAAACACACCAAGACACATATTAATCAAACTATCAAAAATCAAATATAAAGAAAAAAAAATAAAAGCAGCAAGGGAAAAGCAACAAATTACATACAAGGGAATCCCCATAAAGGTAACAGCTAATCTTTCAGCAGAAACTCTGCAGGCCAGAGGGAGTGGCAGGACATATTTAAAGTCATGAAAGGGAAAAACCTACAACCAAGATTACTCTACCCAGAAAGCATCTCATTCAGATTCGAAGGATAAATTAAGACCTTTACAGGCAAGCAAAAGTTAAGAGAATTCAGCACCACCAAACCAGTTTTACAGCAATTGCTAAAGGAACTTCTCTAGGTGTGAAACACAAGAGAAGGAAAAGACCTACAAAAACAAACCCAAAACAATTAAGAAAATGGTAATAGGAACATACATATCAATAATTACCTGAAATGTAACTGGATTAAATGCTCCAACCAAAAGACATAGACGGCTGAATGGATACAAAAACAAGACCCATATGTATGCTGTCTACAAGAGACCCACTTCAGACCTAGAGACACATACAGACTGAAAGTGAGGGGATGGAAAAAGATATTCCATGAAAATGGAAATCAAAAGGAAACTGGAGTAACAATTCTCATATCAGGCAAAATAGACTTTAAAATAAAGACTATTACAAGAGACAAAGAAGGACACTACATAATGATCAAGGGATCAATCCAAGAAGAAGATATAACAATTGTAAATATTTATTTACACCCAACATAGGAGAACCTCAATACATAAGGCAAATGCTAAAGCCATAAAAGGGGAAATCGACAATAACACAATCATAGTAAGGGATTTTAACACCGCACTTTCACCAATGGACAGACCATCCAAATCGAAAATAAATAAGGAAACACAAGCTTTAAATGACACAATAGACATGATGGGCTTAATTGATATTTATGGGACATTCCATCCAAAAACAACAGAACACATTTTATTCTCAAGTGCTCGTGGAACATTCTCCAGGATAGATTATATCTTGGGTCACAAATCTAGGCTCAGTAAATTTAAGAAAATTGAAATTGTATCAAGTATCTGACCACAACAATATGAGACTAGATATCAATTACAGGAAAAAAAATGTAAAAAATAGAAACACATAGAGGCTAAACATTATGCTACTAAATAACCAAGAGATCACTGAAGAAATCAAAGAAGAAATAAAAAAATTCCTAGAAACAAATGACAGTGAAAACATGACGACCAAAAACCTATGGGATGCAGCGAAAGCAGTTCTAAGAGGGAAGTTCATAGCAATACCATCCTACCTCAAGAAACAAGAAAAATCTCAAATAAACAACCTAACCTTGCACCTAAAGCAATTAGAGAAAGAAGAGCAAAAAACCCCAAAGCTAGCAGAAGGAAAGTAATCATAAAGATCAGATCAGAAATAAATGAAAAAGAAATTAAGGAAACAATAGCAAAGATCAATAAAAATTAAAGCTGGTTCTTTGAGAAGATAAACAAAATTGATAAACAATCAGCCAGACTCATCAAGGAAAAAAGGGAGAAGACTCAAATCAATAGAATTATAAATGAAAGAGGAGAAGTAACAATTGACACTGCAGAAATACAAAGGATCATAAGGGACTACTACAAGCAACTATATGCCAATAAAATGGACAATCTGGAAGAAATGGACAAATTCTTAGAAAAGCACAACATTCCAAGCCTGAACCAGGAAGAAATAGGAAATATAAACAGACCAATCACAAGCCCTGAAATTGAAACTGTGATTAAAAATCTTCCAACAAACAAAAGCCCAGGACTAGATGGCTTCACAGGCGAATTCTATCAAAGATTTAGAGAAGAGCTAACACCTATCCTTCTCAAACTCTTCCAAAATATAGCAGAGGGAGAAATACTCCCAAACTCTTTCTACGAGGCCACCATCACCATGATACCAAAACCAGACAAAGATGTCGCAAAAAGGGAAAACTACAGGCCAATATCACTGATGAACATAGATGCAAAAATCCTCAAGAAAATACTAGTAAACAGAATCCAAGAGCACATTAAAAGGATCATACACCATGATCAAGTGGGTTTTATCCCAAGAATGCAAGGATTCTTCAATATATGCAAATCAATCAACGTGATACACCATATTAACAAATTGAAGGATAAAAACCATATGATAATTTCAATAGATGCAGAAAAAGCTTTTGACAATATTCAACACCCATTTATGATAAAAACTCTCCAGAAAGTAGGCATAGAGCAACTTACCTCAATGTAATAAAGGCCATATATGACAAACCCACAGCTAATATCGTTCTCGAGGGTGAAAAACTGAAATCATTTCCTCTAAGATCAGGAACAAGACAAGGTTGCCCACTCTCACCACTATTATTCAACATAGTTTTGGAAGTTTTAGCCACAGCAATCAGAGAAGAAAAAGAAGTAAAAAGAATCCAAATAGGAAAAGAAGAAGTAAAACTGTCACTGTTTGCAGATGACATGATGCTATACATAGAGAATCCTAAAGATTCTACCAGAAAACTACTAGAGCTAATCAATGAATTTAGTAAAGTAGCAGGATACAAAATTAATTCACAGAACTCTCACGCATTCCTGTACACAAATGATGAAATATCTGAAAGAGAAATTATGGAAACACTCCTTATTTACCATTGCAACAAAAAAAATAAAGTACCTAGGAATAAACCTACCTAAGGAGACAAAAGACCTGTATGCAGAAAACTATAAGACACTGGTGAAAGAAATTGAAGATGATACAAACAGATGGAGAGATATACCATGTTCTTGGATTGGAAGAATCAATATTGTGAAAATGACTATACTACCCAAAGCAATCTATAGATTCAATGCAATCCCTATCAAACTACCAATGGCATTTTTCACAGAACTAGAACAAAAAGTTTCAGAATTTGTATGAAAACACATAATACCCCTAAAAGCCAAAGCAATATTGAGAAAGAAAAACGGAGCTGGAGGAATCAGGCTCCCTGACTTCAGACTATACTACAAAGCTACAGTAATCAAGACAGTATGGTACTGGCATGAAAACAGAAATATAGATCAATGGAACAGGTTAGAAAGCCCAGAGATAAACCCACGCACATATCGTCACCTTATCTTTGATAAGGGAGGCAAGAATATACAATGGAGAAAAGACAGTCTCTTCAATAAGTGGTGCTGGGAAAACTGGACAGCTATATGTAAAAGAGTGAAATTAGAACACTTCCTAACACCACACACAAAAATAAACTGAAAATTGATTAAAGTCCTAAATCTAAGGCCAGACACTATAAAACTCTTAGATGAAAATATAGGCACAATACTTTATGCCATCAATCACAGCAAGATCCTTTTTGACCCACCTCCTAGAGAAATGGAAATAAAAACAAAAATAAACAAATGGGACCTAATGAAACTTAAAATCTTTTGAACAGCAAAGGAAACCATAAACAAGATGAAAAGACAACCCTAAGAATGGGAGAAAATATTTGCAAATGAACAGCTGACAAAGGATTAATCTCCCAAATATATAACCAGCCCATGCAGCTCAATATCAAAAAAACAAACAACCCAATCCAAAAATGGGCAGAAGACTTGAATAGACATTTCTCTGAAGAAGATATACAGATTGCCATCAAACACAGGAAAGGATGCTCAACATCACTGATCATTAGAGAAATACAAATCGAAACTATAACGAGGTCACCTCACACCGGTCAGAATAGCCATCATCAAAAAATCTACAGGGCTTCCCTGGTGGCGCAGTGATTAAGAACCTGCCTTCCAATGCAGGGAACACAGGTTTGAGCCCTGGTCCAGGAAGATCCCACGTGCTGTGAATCAACTAAGCTCGTGTGCCACAACTACGGAGCCTGAGCTCTAGAGCCCACAAGCCACAACTACTGAGTCCATGTGCCACAACTACTGAAGCCCATGCACCTAGAACCTGTGCTCCACAACAAGAGAAGCCACTGCAATAAGAAGCTTGTGCAGCACAATGAAGAGTAGCCCCCAACTACCGCAACTAGAGAAAGCACATGCACATCAATGAAGACCCAATGTAACCAAAAAACAAAAAACAAACAAAAAAACAACAACTTACAAATAATAAATGCTGGAGGATGTGGAGAAAAGGGAACTCTCTTGCACTGTTGGTGGGAATGTAAATTGGTACAGCCACTATGGAGAACAGTATGGAGGTTCCTTAGAATCTAAAAATAGAACTACCATATGACCCAGCAATACCACTCCTTGGCTTATACCTTGAGAAAACCATAATTCAAAAAGAGTCATGTACCACAATGTTCATTGCAGCTCTATTTACAATAGCCAGGACATGGAAGCAACCTAAGTGTCCATAGACAGGTGAATGGATAAAGAAGATGTTGCATGTATATACAATGGAATATTACTCAGCCATTAAAAGAAACGAAATTGAGTTATTTGTAGTGAGGTGGATGGACCTAGAGTCTGTCATACAGAGTGAAGTAAGTCAGAAAGAGAAAAACAAATACCGTATGCTGACACATATATATGGAATGTAACAAAAATGGTTCTGATGAACTTAGGGGCAGGACAGGAATAAAGACATAGATGTAGTGAATGGAAACCTAATCCAGGACATAATCCACTAGTTGTCTGTGGTGTTTGAGTGTGTGGTCCTCGGGAGGCCTGTGCTTCTGTTCCAATTTTACTTTGTTTCCAGTGTCTCTTTAAGTGTTTCTCTGTGCAGTTTGGCATCGACAGTCTCTGAGTGACTCTCCATAATGCTCATGATCCACGAAGACTTATGTTAAGGACCCCATAGTTGAAACTTAGGAAATTCAAGACAGTTTCTATGAAGAAATCATTAAACATTTCAGGATACATGGCCTTGGTTTTTGTTTACTTTTTTAACCATCATGGTTAAAAAGTTTGAAAGGTACTTAAAGGGCTAAAAAGACCTCTTCCTTATTTCTTTTGTAAGATATTCTTGTCTGATAATCTCCTGGCCTTTATTATTGGGATAGGGGAGTGGGGTAATCATTAAGGCTGCTTATCTAACATTTCAGTTTTCCTCTCCTTTTCATCACATTATAAGATTGCATTTTCCTGCCCTTTTTGAGGTTAGAAGTGACCTTGTAATTTGCTCAGGCCAATGAAGTGTGCGCAGAAGTGACGTGTATCACTTCTGTCAGAACCAGGGCATGAGTCGCTGTATTACCTTTTCTTAGACTCAGTGATTGTAGTAGAAGCATCAGTCAAGAAAGAGCTTCTATCCACCTGGGTCCCTGAGTAACTAGTCTGAGAGAAGCCACCTTGCTGACACATTCCGTGAGGAAGAAATAAATTTTTGTTTGTTAAGCCACTGAGATTTTGGGATTGTTTGTTATTGCATCATAACCTAACCTAACATGATTGATACAAGGAGTTTACAAAGATCAGCAGAAAAAAAGAATAGTCTTAAGTTTCATGTAATATCAATATATGTAGTCTTTCTGTTTTAATCACAATTGTTCATGTTTAAGCAAAGTTGTGTTTACAAAATATATCTCTAGGACTGTCTTTCTATAGTAGTAGTTCTAATCTCTTAATCGATCAGAGATAACAGGGACACCATCAATTTCCGTAATTGTACAGTGATGCATAGAAGTTCCATACAGCAAAGGTATTTTGAAATAAGCTAGCCATTGGTTGGACTTGGAATTCTTTCACTCTGAGAGGGTTCTCTACTATGGTTGGGGTGGCCTCTCTGAGATAGAATAGAACCTAGTAGTAAGAGGAAGGGTCATGGTGTTTTTAAATCGGGTTAATGCCTATGGGTTAGTTATGTCAAAGGTCAACCCGGGGCCTAGTGAATTAAAAAAGCATTTTTTTGCAAGGCTAAGTTAATAAGAGTGTTAATAAGAAACATTTCATATTCAAAAGTACAAACTGTCATGTTATAATTAAATGAAATATTCTCTGCTAAACTAAAAAAACAGCAAGAAGAAAACATCTAATGCATTTAGTGTCAGTATTCTGAAGACAAACAGTACCTTATTCTTGTTTACTATAAATGGATAAAAGTGTTAAAAACAAGAAACCCATGATATATGGTAGCCTCCGGTATGATGAAGGATCTTTAATTTTGTACATTTTTTTCTTCCTCTGGGAGAAAATATTCTAAAATTTTTAAATGATTATTTGCAGAGAATCTGGGGGCCTAAATGTATTTATAAGCAAGGTATTAAACCAATCTAGGAGAATAGAATTACCAGTCTTATCAAATTATTGCATACAATCTTTTAAAAATTAGTTAATTTTACCCTTTTACTTGGAAATAATTTAAAATATATAGAAAATTAAAAAAATAAAATGAGTACAAAGCATAGTGTACCCAGATTCATCTTTTGTTAATTTTCTTCCCATTTATCTAGTGCTGTCTAGCTATCTATCTACATGATATTTTTTCTCAATAATTTGTTCCATGCATCATGGCTCTTTGCACCTAACAACTTAGAGATATTCTCATATATATAACCACAGTACAGTTATCACCTTTAATAAATTTAATATTAATACCATCCTTTCATCTTACCTAATATTAATATTTCAATTTTTTCTGTTGATCCAATAATATTTTACCCTAGATTATGAAATCTCATATGAACTGAGATGTTGCATTGAGTTGTCATATTTCTTTAATGTGTGTTTTTATTTTTTTAATAATTTATTTTATTTATTTATTTATTTATTTTTGGCTGTGTTGGATCTTCGTTGCTGCGTGCAGGCTTTCTCTAGTTGCGGCGAGCGGGGGCCACTCTTTGTTGCAGTACGCGGGCTTCTCATTGCGGTGGCTTCTCTTGTTACGGAGCACAGGCTCTAGGCGCACGGGCTTCAGTAGTTGCGGCTCATGGGCTCAGTAGTTGTGGCACATGGGCTCTAGAGCACAGGCTCAGTAGTTGTGGCACACGGGCTTAGTTGCTCCGTGGCATGTGGGATCTTCCCGGACCAGGGCTTGAACCCATATGCCCTGCATTGGCAGGCGGATTCTTAACCACTGTGCCACCAGGGAAGCCCCTCTTTAATGTGTTTTAACCTAGAACATTTCCACAGTCTTCATTGTCTTTCATGACACTGATGTTTTTGAAGGATCTTTTCTTCCCTCTTTTTTTTGAAAGGAATGCTCATCATTTTGGGTTTGACTGATATTTCATTCTAAGCAGATTTAGGGTATGCATTCTTGGCTGAGGTGCTTCACAGGCGATGTGTTCTTCTCAGGGCATCACACACAGAGGCACATGTATCTATCTGTCCCTCACTGGTGAAATCAATTTTGCTCACCTTTGTCAAGGTGTTGACTTATTTTTTTCCACTGTATGCTATTCTGCTGTATAAATATGGGTTTTTTTTCTTCCTTGCAATTCATATGCAGTTTATGGGAGATACTTTAAGCCATGTATATCTACATTCATCAAAACGATCCCTAGATTTAACATCCTTTGATTAGTCTAGCCTGAATCAGTCTTTACTTGGATGCAAAATTCCCTCCACAATTATGACCTGGGTGCAATAGCGTCTCAAATGTTCTCCAGAGTTCTTACAGAGGTATCATGGTCCATGTGTTGTTAACTTGGTGTCTCTGTAGGGGAAGGACAGCCTGTAGCTTCCTAGTTTGCCATCTTGCTGTCCCACATCTCTGCTTTTAAAGCACAGATTTTCTTAAAACCTAAAACTCTGCAAGATTCCCCTCAAGCATTAAAAATTTCATCACCTCTCTACCCTGGATGCAGTAACTGCTTATTTCAGCACACTTCTTAAATCACTTTAAGTTGAGCAAGTCCCACTGAAAGTTGTTTGCTACCAAATGTTTCTGTTCTCAGTGGTAGAACTCAAGCTTTCTAAAATAGATTACTAATCTCCAGAGCATTGTTTCTCATGATGGACTCAAAGCATAGTCTATTCAATAAATAAATAGTTCTCTATCTCTATGTTATAAGCCTATGAGGTTAAATTGTTGCCCTCACGGATGCACATCTGCTTTGTTCTCAGCAAATGTGCTGAGTTTAGGGCTCTCCAACTATGCTCTCGATTTCATGACTTTAATGCAATAATTTTGACTTTAGCCACAGCTCTCCTACTGTACCACAGTTATGTTCTAGTCAGTCAGTCAAGAAAAAGAGATGAGAATAATTTGAGACTTTTTGTGGCATTTATTAATCTGTTATTTGCATTTAGGTCTATGGATAGTGCATATAATTTCACTGTAGCTCCTTAGCTTGTAAATGCTTAACAAGAATCTAATGGATAGAAGTAACTTCTTTTTCCATCCTTAACTATGTGATTACCTCTCCATTCCCAGTTAAACAGTTGGACAAATTTTAGATTAACTAAGTACATACATTGTTATTGCAGCAAAAATGAAGCTAAACATCCTTGCCCTTTGCTGATTTATTATCATAGTCTACTGGGGGGTGGTGGGATCCAGCAATTGAATCTGTTGGCTAGTTGCTAACAGAAAAGATGGCTAAGTATCAATTACTGAAAAAATAAAGTCATTCCTTTAGGTAGACTTTCTTTAGCACCCAGATGGATAATGCTGAACAACTCTAATTACTTAACTCATTTAATTATTTGGGTGGCTATTTTGTTCAAATGATCTTTGAAGACCCATCAAGATAGAGTGTTGCTTAAATATTAAATGTTCTTATAATTAAGTTCTCCATAAATGCTAGCCCCCAAATAGGGAAGTCATCATCTAAAACAGTGACATAGTAGAGATGATAGAAGATGATTGGACAGGGTAGCAGTCTAATCTTTGGGAGAGTGAGTTAGCTGGGGAGGAAAAATAGGAAGTCAATGGAAACTTGCGGGGAGAACTACAGACTGAGTGAACTACAGTGAACCCTGTATTATTTTCCTGGGTATCAGTATAAGTTGTTTTGAGCTGCAGCTCCCACTGAGATTCCTATCACCAAATAGGCTCTTTCCATGACCTGCCCTGTCAACATAAGCCAGTTCTTAACTCAGAGTGACAAAATGGTTAGGTCTGCCTCCAGAAGTTTGTCTTGTTTGTTATTGGGTCAGCTGTTTGATACTGGTGCAAAACCACAATGATACATTGATTCTTAAACATAATTTTGTACTGAAATGAAAATAAAGTGTATCTGCCATCATTGTCAAAAAAATTGTGTTCTATAAAATCACATGATTGTTTAATGATAAAGAAATTTGGTGATTCCTTTTTTTTTTTTGTAGATTATGCTAATTTACTGATAACACTATTTTTTAAATTATTTTTTCTTTTTCTTTTTAAAAAATTTTTGGCCGTGCCAGGCAGCATGCAGGATCTTAGTTCCCCGACCAGGGATCGGACGTGTGCCCCTTATAATGGAAGCATGGAGTCTTCACCACTGGACCACCAGGGAAGTCCCTGGTAATTTCCTTAGAGTACTTACCTCATATGAATTCTGTCAGGTAGGCAAAATGATACTTATTATATTAGTGAGAGTTCTGGCAGTAAACAGCACACACATACAAGGTAACAGATGCTAAGTTAAACTTTTTAATTTTCGTGGTAAAACATCAATTTTGTTACATAAATCTGGAAAATAAAGCATGTAATGATCCTTTCAATTAATAGCCAGGATACCTGGACTTCTACAGGGGTCTTAATTTTCATTTTTTGCTATGCTTTGACCATCAGAAACTTGACCGACACAGCTGATATCCAAGAGTAATGGTCTAATGAAAATGTCAAATAATTATCTCTAAAGACAACTGACTATTGCCCCAGTAACATGTCAGATCAATAAAAAACTACTTTTCAAAGATAATTTGACATAATTATCTTTACAGAACTATGACCTAATATTATGCCCATAGCCTTTATTGTGTCAATATAAAAAATGACCATATACATAATGCCTCTTCATTTTCTAGAAAATTGTCATCAAACACAACATTTATTATGCTATTTAATTTTATTTTTCTAAAAAATGGATCGTGCTCAATACATTTTTATTACAGTTCAGTTCCAGGGTACAGTTCTCTGTCCTTGATGTGATGACTGGTATGCTTTCTTTTATTAGGCAATAATTAAGTAGCAGTCTGTTGTATTTTATGTTTCACTTCAACTTCCAAGAAACCCAAAGGTAATTTTACATTCAGTTGTGTGTTGTGAAATGATTTAGACTCGCCTTGCTTTGCCTTCCTTGTCCTTCCCTTCCCTTCCCTTCCCTTCTCTTCTTTCCTTGGCTGGAGGGCATAAGTTTATCTTTCTATCACTATCTTGGCTACTTTTCAAATACATGTACCTTTTACTGTGAGCTCTCTCTTAAGTTGTTTGGAAGGATCTTAAATAATAAATTCAGCCACTGAGTCAGGTAACTTGTGTGGGAAAATTTATGGCTGTTTCAGGAGTCTCAAAGGCTCATTTACAGCAGGTCTGGAAGATAACATTGATTACGTGCATGTGTCATTCAGGTTTTAAACCTTGAATAATCATCACTCACTTCACAAGTGTTAACTGAACACCAACTATGTGAAAGGCACACCCAGACCAGTAAGCAATTCCTGATGAGTTTTTAATTTAGTGTGCCTTACATTGGTCTCTTCTA
This sequence comes from Balaenoptera ricei, assembly GCF_028023285.1. Lineage (NCBI taxonomy): Eukaryota > Metazoa > Chordata > Mammalia > Artiodactyla > Balaenopteridae > Balaenoptera > Balaenoptera ricei. The sequence goes on along the minus strand of NC_082650.1, from coordinate 93,761,144 downwards.
TTCTCAGAGGTATTTTAATAATTTACACCTTACCTGGCATACATTTCCTTTTCAGATAAAGAGGTTTACTCACATTTCCAAGTGCACCTTTCCATCTCCCCCATGCTTTGCTGAAGTGGTTTTCACTCTTAGGACAGCTACCTCACCATCCTGTATGAGTCTATCCAAAACTTACCCATTTTTTTAACACCTAATCTAATTCCACTGCTTTTTTCTTTTTGAGATTTTTTTCTTCCAGTTTTATTGAGATATACTTGACATACAGCAGTATATAACTTTAAGGTGTACAGCATGATGATTTGACTTACATACATCATGAGATGACGACCACAGTAAGTTTAGTGACCATGCATCAGCTCATACAGATACAAAATAAAAGGAAAAAATATCTTCTCCTTGTGATGAGAACTCTTAGGAGTTACTCTCTTAACAGCTCTCATGTGTAACCTGCAGCAACGCTATTAATTCCATTGCTTTCTAAGGCCTTTTCAGGCCCCACTAGCCAGAAGTTATGCAGGTACTGTCATTTGTCGAGCCGTTAAAGAATTCAATACCCTGGGATGTTTTTAACTCTTTTCCCTGAACTGTTATTTAAATTATATACTTTAATTTTCACAGACTTTTGCCTGGTCTCTATCTAAATTATTAGTTCTTTGAAAGGAGGGACCGTACCTTATCATGCTTTGGATCTGTCCATATTGCCTGAGTGGTTTCTCAATAAATACTTTTTAAAAAACTTAATAATCTGCTATACTTCTATAGATAATGTGTATTATTTTTTTTAAAAAATCTTATTTGGTCATTTGGAAAATTTATGTCTACTACATTGATCATGATAGCTTGAAATATTTTTTACATCTTTATATAATAAAAACTATTGTCTTTTTAAAATAGGAGGTTTAAAATATTTTAGCTTAAGAATCTGTTTAAAACAAATCCGTATTTTAAAAAAGGAGATGATGAAAATACCTATGTGGACATAACCTGCATTTAGCACAAGTCTAATCTAACACTTTTCCTTTCTCTGTAAGAGAGGTTCATATTTAAGGAGTACTTGTTATGTGCCAGGTTCTGTGTTGGCCTCTTTGTGTCACTGACCCCTCATCATGACCTTTATAAGGGTGGCTTGGAATCTTAGACAGTTCTGTCATTGGGACCACAGGGCTTTCGTGACCATTTGCCTTGTGATATTCCTTGGTTAGGATGGTACAGGAAAGTTTGCTTTCCTATTTTTCTTAGGATAAATTATACAGATTTTTAACAAAAGAAGGAATGAAATAATGAAATATCTTGCAATCTTTATATCTTCCACTATGGTCATGAGGATTTTAGTTTGCTTCTATTAGAAACTAGAGGGAGCCTGTCTCTCAGTTCCTCAAATTAGAAAGTAAAGTTTGTGGTTGGATTCCATCACTGTCAATCATCTCAGATAAAAAGAGGTTGTGGACAGACCTGTCTCAGGGGAAGAAGCCACCAAGTCCTGTCCATAGAAATTGATTGTAAGCAAACCTTTTTTTTGTCTGCCTTCTTAAGATGGGGAACATGGCTCAATATGTAAAACATTTCAAGGGAGAAAACTTTAGCAGTAGAGAGCTGAAAATCCACTGTGTTGAGGGCTTTTGTTTGTTACTTAATGTTATCTTGAATAGAAAATAAAAAGGACTTTGTTGAAGAAAAACCTCTCAATCTGTCTCTTAGAGTTTTTAACCTTTCACTCACCTTATAAACAGTATTAATTATTAACATAGGGCTTGACAAGGAGAATGGACTCTCCCTGGACTTCGGCCAAAAATTCCTCTAAAACAGAGACTTAAAAACATACTCTTTTCACACATGAGAAGCCTGATGTTCAGGAAAGGTAAGTTCCTTCCTCAAAGTCCAAGGTTAGGAAATGACAGTTGTGTGTGTATCTTTCTACTAAGATTCTAGTAGAGTCTATTCCTTTAGATACTCAAAAAGCTTAACGTTCATATAAACCTTAGAATTGTTATATATAACCCATGCACTGTTTCACTTACGATTTGTCAGGTTGTTTGGAAGAGCACAAACGGAAGACTAAAGAATTAAAACGTGTGTTCCTGGAAATCATAGCTAGTGCTTATTTATATTTTACCTTTTATAAGTATTATAAAATTGTAGAGGATCTAGTACACATGTAACGACATCCTTTTTAATTATCATGATGGGATTGAAAGTGGGGAAATAAAGACTTAAGTTTATTTTTTTTCTATGAAGAAAGCTTGCACATTACCTGCTGTATTTACCTGCCTGGCTAAATGCACCTGAAAATGAGCATCTGAAAAAGGCAAACAGTAATGATCCCTGAAATTGCCCTCTACAGTGTTATGGACCCATTTCTCTACTATTAGGAAAACCACGACTTGGCAGGAAGGCATCCCATGTGTCGGGAATACTTGGAGAATTGAACTTCGCCATTAGCTTGAATTAATTTCAATAAAACCAGGGATAGGTGGACCATAAAGTAGGGCATCAAGAGACTAAGTAGCTTGAACATCTGCCTGCTTCACTCAAAATGCCAGCAAGCGCGTGGTTTCTTTATCTTAGAGAAATGAGTGGAAGGAAAATTGCACTACGGATGGAAAGAATGTAGGGAAAATGGAAACATTTTAAGTATTTCCTAGGCTAAAAGTTAAAAACACACATATTATGGAATCTCACTTGGCTAAATGTCAACGATACACGATAGCTAGAATTTAGTTAGTGTAAAACTATTTCAAGAAAAAAAAAATTTACCAATAATGTGGGGAAAAATAAATGGGCAGGAGAGATTTTTATGATTCAGGAAAGGTTATATGTGTAGTTGTAAATCATAAATTTTAACAGGAAAGACAAGTATAACGAAGAAAAGAGCAAATAAATAAGATTTGAGTGTAAGAGAAATTGGACATATTATCCATCTCACAAAATAATTGTAAACTAGAGTTCTTCTAGAATAGAATATTTTAATGACTATTCTGGATTGCAAAATACTCTACCCTAGTTTCACCTATTATGATTTCTTTTTAAATTAAGGTCGATAGTCCCTGTGAAATATACACCCAGATGCTGTTTGCTGACAATCCTCCTTCATCTTCAGTTTAATTTTAAAGATGGTTTAGGGCCCTTGGGTGTTTAAAAGCACAAACCGAGCTAGTTCCAATGTGAACATTGTGGATTCCTGCACTTCTGGAGCTAGGCTCAGATATTTTGAATCACTTTTGGTGGCTGTGACCCTAGAAGCCATTGGATTCAAGTGGTTTGTTGATACTTTACTTAACCACAGTGGAATTCCTCAGTGGAATTCCAACGGAGTTTGGGGTGGGACCTTAGTGAAAAGAAGGTACTCCAACCAGGAATTATCCTTCTCTTGTCTTTAAATGGATTTTTCTTTCTGTCAGCTATAGGTGAGTGTTTTAGGGGACTTGAAAGATAACTTTTTCCCCATTAGTCAGACATCTAAGAGCAAGGGATAGATTAAATCAGATCTCACTGCTTAAATTATAATGCTGGGACAGAAAATTTCCCCTGGCCATCCTCTTCTTACCTAGAGAGTAAGTACTCTGTCTTGCTCTCCTCCTGCCCCCTCATCACCTGCTGGTGACTTCTGTTGGCCAAACTCTACTGCAATCCACTGGAGAAGGTGTTAGAGTATGGGGCAGGGAGTGTGGGCATGGGGAAGGGTGGGCAGATGGAAAACAGCTGGCTTACTTGATGTTGTTGTTTTACACATAATGAAATCGAGGCTCAGAGACTTCACTGACGCAGCAGACACTGAATTGCTAGTTACTAGGAGCATCAGGACTTAAATTCAATTTTCTGACTCATGCTTACAATCTTCACAGGCTTCCTATTTTCTCAGCATGGAATTACAATTCTTTATCATATTTTCCAAGGTTCTGCATGATCTGGCTTCTGCTTGCCTTTCCAAACTCATAACACCAACTCCTATTCTGGGAATACTGACTGCCTTTCTCTCCCTCAAACATGTGACATCATTTTCCTGTTTCCAGATTTAACTGCTGCCCAGAGGGCTGGCCCCTCTGTCTGTCACACGTGGGTGAGTCTCACTGGCTGACAGCTCAGATGTCACTACTCAGAGAGGCCTTTCCTGACCATCCCCGCTTGAGTGTACTCTCCCAGTGACTGTCCGTCTCCTCGTCCTCTTGCTTTCCTTTATGGCATTAACTCAGTCTGTGCTTTTGCTCATTGACTGGTGGGCATGTTCTTTGCTTGCCACCTCCTACTAGCATGTCACCTCTATGGAGACAAGGCACCTGTCTGTCTTGTTTAGGCAGTCTTCCCAGCACGTGGTCTGGAACTGGTAAACAATCTTAATGAACTGGTGCCAAGCATTACTGCCAAGGGAGGAGAAAAGAACAGAGAACACTGATGTGAGGCAGATGCCCTTCACCATCCCTGCGCCACGGCTTCATCGGGCTTGCCAATCCACTGCAGTTTAGTTTCTTGTCATTCAGAGCTTATAAGCATGAGTTCTGATGCTTCTTGAGGGTGGGGCTCATTTACAATAAAGACGATCATAAAGACGAAACTAGGCAGGCAGGACAGCTGTAAGTCGGGGTCCGTGTGCAGCCAAACTAATTTCCTAAGACTTAGGTTTCTTGGAATGGGGAAGGAGAAGAGGCAGAAGGGAGAAAGATGACATAGAAGTTAGGGATTTGTAAGTTTAAGGATGTTGGTGTTGGATTTCTTGGTAATTTACACACCAGTTTATAACTACAATAAAAGTGAATTGAACCCCAGGCATTTCTTCTGCATACTAGGTGACCATAATTCGCTCAACTGAGTAGAAATCATGACTGCATGTCACAGACAGCTACTGGTTATGGTGCAATGAAGAACAAGCTCTCTGGGAATAAGGAAAATGCAGCAATTGACAAGATGCAGGAGCACGCTGCCGCCTGGTTTCAGGGCCTGGTTGATATCTGTTCTCTGTTCCTGTTTTTTAAATTAAATTTTAGTACTGTAGCTACTATGTTGGAAAACTGCAAAGTCAATGGGTCAATGGAGATAAAGAAAACGGATCTTTTGAGAATTAAAGTTTAATTCTGTCATTTCTGATTAAGCTCTTTCTTCATTATTTTGACTTCACAACAAATATAGTTTATAGTTCTTAAGATCAACTTTACTATAAAAATTACTCCAGAAAAATAACTTTCAATTGAGAATCTAAAACTCTATAGTCCCCTCCCCCACATAATATCAATACTCTTTTCCCAATCAAAACAAATGTTTTTATGATATAATTTTCTATAACTTTTTAATAAAGGAATTAAGCTCTTATTTTATAGCATAGCAGGGTATATCTTTGGTCAGTTTTTGTTGAGAATACTATGAGAGTGACACAACTTTGCTGGTACCTTTTATCAAACTTTCTAGACTCTCTTCTTATAAAATAATTTCATTACTGTATCTCTGCTATCTCTCTGTACAATCTATTTATATACATACTAATATATATTTGTATATATACACACACCCAAACAAACTTTAGGTTAATCCCCTGGGCTTTCATCATTTGAGATTTTAAGATGCAAAATCTGGCTAATCTCCCTATTGTTACAATCACTAGCCCTTACGGTTTTTTTCTTTTTTCTTTTTTCTTTGCCTATTGTAATGTTTATTAGCTGAAAACTTTCCTTTCTTTAAATTATTGCACTTGAAATAACACTATCACTAGATTTTTTATTAGTTATCTATTTTATACATATTAGTGTATACATGTCAATCCCAATCTCCCAATTCAGCCCACCCGCCCTCCCTCACTTTCCCCCCTCGGTGTCTATATGCTTGTTCTCTATATCTGTGTCTCTATTTCTGCCTTGCAAACTGGTTCATCTGTACTATTTTTCTAGATTCCACATATATGGAATATTTGATTTTCTCTTTCTGACTTAACTTTACTCTGTATGACAGTCTCTAGGTCCATCCACGTCTCTACAAATAACCCAATTTTGTTCCTTTTTATGGCTGAGTAATATTCCATTGTATATATGTACCACATCTTCTTTATCCATTTGTCTGTTGATGGACATTTAGGCTGCTTCCATGACCTGGCTATTGTAAATAGTCACTAGCCCTTATGTTAACTTGTCCTATTATTTCCTTCAGTTTCTAATAGCTATTCCTTTGGGAGTAATACAAGTGCACCATCTTGGTAAAGTACTTTGCTGTTCACTAAAGTCAAGAACTGCTTCTTGAAAATGATCACAGTTTGTTTTTATCATTTGAGAACTGCTAAGTAAAATGTATAGCAGACACATTCACTCAGCACTGTATGACAAGTGCTAGAGATTCTACATCAATGGACACGAACAGGTGTGGGCACCACCCTCAGTTCTGTGAAAGAGGGTCAGGGAAGTCGTCCCTAAAAAAGAAAGGTCGGAGTCGAAATTTGAAGGATGAAGGTGTGTTAGCTGGATGCTGAGGAGAAGATGAGAGCATTTCAGGCAGAGGGAAGAGTGTGTGTAAACTTCTTATTGCAGGAAAGAGTGTAGCCTATTCCAGGACCCAAGAAGGGCCATTTTTGAAGAGCAGGATCTGCCTCTAATGTCATCATGAAAGAGACAGATTCCCATAGCCAGACATTATCTCATAGTCACAACTTCTAACACAATTAAACGTTTCTTTTGCTAAATCACTAGTATTCTAACCCTCAAATGTCTTCCATTTATCAACACCTTTAACTTTTGGAGGAGAGTTAAGCACACATAGAATCTCAGAGAATATAGGATTAAAAATGTTTGCATTAATGTATTTGATAAAGTGATCAGAGGAAGATTAAATTACAACATGTATGATGTGATATTACAATAAAGCCCACAAATTATGCCAAGGTGTATATAACACAATTGGTGATGGGCTCCCGAACTTCTTCTACCCCAGCCCCTGCTGCTAAACATGGGTGCAGAGGCTAAGGCTTTCTCTTCTGGGTAGGGTGTGAGGTGAGATAGAGAAATAGTAGATGATCCAATCTCTGGATTCCAGGAGCCGGCAGAGGGATCCCCATGTCCTCGTATTTTTCTGGTTCAATTTTCCAGATTCTTTAACTACAAGTTTCCTGAATTCCATGCCACACTGTCCTGGAGTGCCAGCCAGCCCCGAGATGGGGCGGTGGGAGTGGGGATGGGGAGGTAGGGGGATAGGCGCTAACTGAAGCAGGACTGTGTGGATCCAAGGCTGGAGCCTTACTGCTGGGTTGGCCAGCTTCAGCCGGGCCATCCCATTAGCCTCACAGCAGCACAACTGTGTCTGTCACACAACTGAATTTTTAGGACTCAGAGCATGGCGTTATGGAGGTCTTCCTTCACTCCCATTTTGCTGTGATATTTAGAACTACACCAGATAGGACAAAGTGAAGCATAAGTGTTGATTTATGTAAAATGCATAACTTGAGACATTGAGCAGCACGTGCTTTCCTGATTTTCCCCAAAGCCGCCTTTTCCAGTGCCCTACTTCGTCCTTGTGTCTGTGGGCGGTTTTCGCTCTTGCCCTAGGGGTTCTCAGAGCTTTAGCAGAGGATGCAGGTGTGATGGGGGAGATTTAAAGGTGGGTGCATTCCACTAAGCCTCCCACCAGCCTTGCCTATAAAAAGAGGCTGTCAGGGAAGTTACATGAGGAGGTAAATCGTGCAGTGCCGCGGGGGCTTCTTGCCTGGGGATGACGCGCAGTACAGAGCCGCGTTCCTTCTCCGATCCGTGAAGATGAGTTTGTGCTATTGGCTGCAAGGAGGACAGTGGAGGAGTGACTTTGGTCCAGCTCTACTTGGGAAGGAGACAAGACTGCCATGCTCCATCCACGCCCTCCCACCCTGCAGTGTGTGTGATGTGGAGGGAATCCAGAAGGTCTGAGGCAAGCTGGGGACTAAACGGGGGAGCGAGCCGACCTAGAAGCACCGTTACACCAGCTGCAGCCTATGTGGGGAGCACTCAGGAGACCGCAGGCTCCCTCAAGGCCGTTCCATGATTTGCCCAGTGGTAAGGGTATTATCAGTCATAAGGTACGGGGAGGTATGTAAGCTGATGAGACCTAGAAAACTGAACGCTCCTTATTGTTCCACTGGACATGGTGCCGTTTCATCCCTCAAATTTCTCTTCTTTTGCACTGGAGCTGCTGTATCTGCCTTGTGATATTCCCAAAGGTCTTAGTCAAGTGGGAGGTACAGAGGGAGAAGCTTAAAGATGGAGCCTCGTTCTTGAATTATGAATCTAAATTCACTTGATTAGATTGCATTTAGCACAAGATATCTAGAACATCTAGACTAAACAGACAGGGGGATTTGAGTTAGTAAATTAAAGCAATTCTAAACATAAAGCTGTATTTTTGTAGTACTAAATTTTAGTACTATTCTATTTGTGAAATATAATGTCAAATATACAGGGGGAAAGAAGAGAGTGGACTCTTTCATTATTACACAGATTTAATTTCACTTTCCCAAAAGGAAACGGACGCAGTTAAATCTGTGGACAGCAAGAGCTGAGCCTCACCTTGTTCACAGTAGACCCCAGTGGTTCCCAGTGGACAGTGACAGGTGTATCCATGAGGCAACGAAACACAGGTTGCTCCTTTGCTGCAGCGGTGTGGGGGGTCATGCTCAGGGTCGCAGATGGGAACTGTCTCCGTGCAGAAGGCTCCTTCCCACCCACCAGAACAGTTACAGCTGTAGGATAAGAAAGAAGGCAGCGTGATTTGAGCCCCTGATGGGTGTACACTCGTGTATCCTCCTGATGTTAACTTGGCAGTTTTGCCTGAGGTTTCAAGACAGAAAAGATGCTGTATACAAAAGCCAATTGTGATTTAAACTACCAAGATTCACATTGTCAAAGGAAAGAACTAATAACTGGCTATGGGATTACTGGACTCCACATTAAGGATTTTAAAAGGTTCAGCCCGTGGAAATTGAAAGAAAATTTTATGAGAACCATTTCTTTGGACAAAACAGCATTATAAGTCCCTCTTCCCAACCCCACTCTACCACCCAGGGGGAAGGCTGTGGATGGAGTGGCCTCTTAACTTAAGCCTAGAAAAAAGAAGTTCAGCTTCTATATGTTCCCTGATACTGGGGGATGCGCAAGCCCAGCTCCAGGGGCTTCAGAAGGAGCCTTAAACTCTTCCAGTGGTGAGGCCAGTGGTAGTGAACCAGGAAGGGGGCTGTGGCACTCTGAGTTAGGATCAGCTTGGGGACATATAAAAGGGACCTTGCCCAGAGGGTATCCTGGTATCTGAAGGAACTGTGGCAGTAAAAGTTGCTTTGGGTTGTATGGCCATTTTAACAATATTAATTCTTCTAATCCAAGAGCATGGATATCTTTCCATTTCTTTGTATCATCTTCAATTTCCTTTTTCAGTGTTTTACTGGACATGGGGCTGTTTCACCCCTCAAATTTCTCTTCTTTTGCACTGGAGCTGATGTATCTGCCTTGTGATATTCCCAAAGGTCTTACTTAGTCAAGTGGAAGGTACAGAGGGGGAAGCTTAAAGACGGAGCCTCATTCTTGAATTTCAGAGTTTTCAGAGTATGGGTCTTTCACGTCCTTGGTTAAGTTTATTCCTAGGTATTTTATTCATTTTGATGCAATTTTAAATGGGATTGTATTTTTACTTTCTCTTTCTGATAGTTCATTTTTAGTGTATCAAAATACTCATGACATTTTTTCACAGAACTAAAGCAAATATTCCTAAAATTTGTATGGAAAAACAAAAGACTCCAAGTTGCCAAAGCAATCTTGAGAAAAAAGAACAAAGCTGGAGGTATCATCTCCCAGACTTCAGACTATACTACAAAGCTACAGTAATCAAAACAGTGTGGTGCTGGCACAAAAACAGACACATAGATCAATGGAAAAAGATAGAGAGCCCAGAAATAAACCCATGCACCTGAGGTCAATTAATCTATGACAAACGAGGTGAGAATATATAATGGAGAAAAGACAGTCTCTCCAACAAGTGATGCTGGGAAAACTGGACAGCTACATGTAAAAGAATGAAATTAGAACATTTCCTCAGACCATATAAAAAAAATGGATCAAAGACCTAAATGTAAGACCTGAAACCATAAAACTCATAGAAGAGAATGTAAGCATAACACTCTTTGACATAAATCATAGCAATATTTTTTTTGGCTATATCTCTTAAGGTAAAAGAAATAAGAGCAAAAATAAACAAATGGGACCTAATTAAGCATAAAAGCTTTTGCATAGCAAAGGAAACAATAGACAAAAATGAAAAGACAACCTATGGGGTGGGACAAAATATTTGCAAATGTTATTACCAACAAGAGGTTAATATCCAAAATATATAAATAGCTCATACAACTCAATATCAAAAAAAAACCCAACCCAATCAAAAAATGGCAGAAGACCTAAATAGACATTTTTCCAAAGAAGACATATAAATGGCTAACAGGCACATGAAAATATGCTCAACATCATTAATTATTAGGGAAATGTAAATCAAAACCACAATGAGTTAACACGCCACCCCTGTCAGAATAGCTATTAGCAAAAAGACAACAAATAACAAGTGTTGGTGAGGATGTGGAGAAAAGGGAGCCCTTGTGCACTGTTGGTGAGAATGTAAATAGTGCAGCCACTATGGAAAACAGTATGGAGCTTCCTCAAAAAACTAAAAATAGAACTATTATATGATCCAGTAATTCCACTGCTGAATATATATATCTGGAAAAAACAAAAAGACTAATTTCAAAAGATACATGCACCCCAATGTTCATAGCAGCACCATTTACAACAGCCAAGGTATGGAAGCAACCCAAGTGCCCATCAACAGATGAACCATAGTTTTTTTCCTTTTACACTTAAGTCTTGATACTTCTGAAATTATTTTTTTGTGTTTGATATGGGGTAAAGATTCAATTACAGTTTTCCACATGGATAACCAATAGTCCTAACACTCTTTATTGACTTGTTCATCCTTTTTCACTGATGAGCCCTGTCCATTTATGCAAAGTCCTGTGCCTCTCCATCCTGTTCCATTAGTCTGTTGGTCTAAACTTGTGTCTTAACTTCTCCCACTTTATAATAGGTCTTGATATCTAGGATGGCACGTTCTGCTACCCTTGTTCAGGGTTGTTTTGGCTATTCTTAGCCCTTTGCTCTTTCACATATTTTCCCATCAACTAGTCCCAAGTTCAAGATAGGCAAATTTTCTTGCTTTCTTCTTGTTGTAAAATGGGGTTTATTTTTCTTTTTTTTTTTTACATCGAGGGTGTACCTCTTAGGGGCCCCAGGCCTGTGAGCAGTCTCCTTAAAATTCCCCACTTTTGGCAGTCCTTCGCTTTTAGGGCTGGTCCACTGTAACCTGTACAGCCCTCAAAGGTAAATTCACACAGTCCCAAGGTTTTGACAGGAACTCACAGCAAAAGTCAACTTTGACACCTATTTTCTAGACTCCTGCTTTCATTTCATATTGTTTTTACTTCAGGTAACAGTGTTCTGAAAATATGCATTTTAAATTTTATTCAGATTTGAATATTTTCATTTGGAAATATCATTCAGTATACATAATCTCCCATACTTTCACCAACAGAACTCCCTATCAATAAATTTTTTAAAAAGAAATAAAACAAAATATTTAGAAACATCTTTCTATATTTATTAACTTCTACAACTTCATATTTAATGGTTTAATATTATTTCATTGAATTGATGAAATATACTTTATTCTCACAGTCACTTGTGAGATATTATGTTTTTAAGTTTTCACTTTCTACAAACAACACTGTGATAAAACTCTTGTAACTAAATCTTTCTGCATTTGTATGATAATTTTCTCAAAATAAATTCAAATATTATCATGACTTCTAGGCTTTGGATACATATTCCAACCTGTCCTCCATAATAATTTTATCAATTTACATTACTATCATCAGCTTATGAGGATGCCCCTGAAAAAACAGGTTTTGTATGTAATTGAAAATATGGAACACTTTTACAGGCTTATTGTTTTTTTACTGACCCAATAACCATTATTTTATTTCATTTTATTAAAATAAAAATGTTTTAGTGTCTGCCTAATTTTTATTTATTTATAAATATATTTCACAAATATTCACATATTTATCAAGAACATATTCATTTTGGGCAAAATACCTTAATAGACATTTCTCCAAAGAAGACATACAGATGGCCAATAGGCACATGAAAAGATGCTAAACATCACTAATTATCAGAAAAATGCAAATCAAAACTACAATGTGGTATCACCTCACACCAGTCAGAATGGTCATCATTAAATAGTCCACAAACAATAAATGCCGGAGAGGGTGTGGAGAAAAGGGAACCCTCCTATACTGTTGGTGGGAATGTAAATTGGTACAACTATAGAAAAGAGTATGGAGGTTCCTCAAAAAACAAAAAATAAAGCTATCATGTGATCCAGCAATCCCACTCCTGGGCATATATCCAGATGAAACTATAATTTGAAAAGATACATGTACCCCTATGTTCATAGCAGTGCTATTTACAATTGCCAAGACAGGGAAACAACCTAAATGTCCACCGACAGATGAATGGATAAAGAAGAAGTGGTATATATACACAATGGAATATCACTCAGCCATAAAATAGAGTGAAATAATACCATTTACAGCAACACAGATGGACCTAGAGATTATCTTACTAACTGAAGTAAGCCAGAAAGAGAAAGACAAATACCATATGATATTTGTATGTGGAATCTAAAATATGACATAAATGAACTTATCTACAAAACAGAAACAGACTCACAGGCATAGAGAACAGACTTGTAGTTGTCAAGGGGTAGGGGGTGTGGGGAAAGGAAGGATTGGGAGTTTGGGATTCAAAGATGCAAACTAGTATACATAGAATGGATAAACAACAAGGTCCTACTGTATAGCACAGGGAACAATATTCAGTATCCTGTAATAAACCATAATGGAAAAGAATATGAAAAAGAATATATACATATATGTATATAACTGAATCACTTTGCTGTATACCAGAAACTAAAACAATATTGTAAATCAAGTATACATCAATAAAATAAATTAAAGAAAAAAGAACATATTCATTACAAATTCCTATATTTTCCTTTATTATTTGGCAGTCTAATCAAATTTGTTTCACCAAAATTTATTTATTTCTCTCTCTCTATATATACACATACATACATATCTATTTAGTATCTACTATGCGCATAGCACTCTGCCAGGTCATACGGATGGCAGGTGTGTCAAGTGAGGGCAATGCTCAGGGAAAGCACTGCTGGGCCACCTACACTGAGGGACCAAGTGAACGGCACAGAGAGGTGCTCCTGGGACCCTGAGACCAGCATGGGGAAGAGCTCGTGGGAAGATAACATAATTAACAACACAGCACCAGGCACACTGTTAGACTTTGGTTTTAGGAGGATTTTTAAACAAAAATTCTCAACAATTTGGAACTTAGAGCTGGAGGCATAAGGCACATACATAAAAAGGTAAAAAATAAACAGAATCTCTGAGAGATGTTGCCATTTCATTAAATAATGTGTTTAGATGGGTCATGATGAAAGAAAATTTATATGCTTATTGCATTTGAGTTAATAGTTGTGCAAAAAATTTTGAAAAAGTTGTATGAGGTTCTCCAAAATGGAGAAAAACAAAATACAGAATTAACCTGTTACAGAATTACATAATGATTTTGATTATTGTTTGAAGATCACAAATAGCGTAAAATATGTAAAGGTCTTTTATATGAAAGTAGATTGTCTTACCAATTTCATAAAAGAAACCTCTCTAATGTCATTACCTTTGAAAATGATGATTGTACCATCTAGTGGTTCATTTTTATTTACTTGAAAGAAGAAAATTAAGAACAATATTAGTCTCACTGCCTTACAGACAGACATGGCAATGGTAAAATATTTATTTTACTATTAAGTAGATCTTAAATCACATAAGATATAATATAATATGGATGTTATAAACTTCCTTGAAAATAATATTTTCTAAACCTTGAAATTAATTCATTAACATCTGTTCCTTTAATCACAGGTTTACTACTCTTCCCTGAAGAAGATTGGTTTTGGAGAGGTATGTGTGTGAGGTGTCCACATAGTGGGAAAGCAGAAAAAAACAAAGAGAGGTAGATATTCATTCATTTAAAGAATATTTCCTATTATCATTTTTTACATGCTATGTGTCTGCCACTGTGCTGAGCAATGAGCCTTCCACAACACATAAGCCCCCATTCTTGATCTCATGCACTTGCTGTTTGAGAGGGGATCACATTGGTAAGCGGACAATTTTAATACAATGTGACAAGTGATAAAATGAATACTCTTGGAGCCCATGGGAAGGACACCTAAGCAACCTTAATGAGTTCAGGGAAGGCTGCTGAAGTGAGATTTGCCAACAAGAATGAGAGCATTGAGGGGGAGGGGCAGGAGAAGAGTAGGCTGGAGAAGGAGACTGTGCATAGCGGGCTGAGAGGGTTCAACCTGTAAGTGGCACAGAGATGTGCAGGGAGTGACCTGAATGATGAGCTATATTGAAGAATAATGACCTGGTATGTATAGGATGACCCCATAAATGATCTAGTGATGTAGGTTTACTCTTGGTGGATCTTACTGAGCTTTGACACTGTACAGTTTGCTTTGTGGGCCGTCAGACTCTGTAACTATAACTCAGTTCTTCCAGCTGTTGAAAGCCACTGCAGACAACCCACAGATGAATGGACTTGGCCGTATCCCAATTTTATTCACAAAAACGGGTGCTGGACCAGATTTGGCCTGTAGGCCATGGCGTGCTGACCCTACACTGGATCAGTAATTCCATGGGAGTAGAGGTCAGGGCTCTTTGCTCTCTGTTGCAGGCCCAGGACCTAAAGCAGTTCCTGGCATATTGGAATTTTTCATTGAACATCCTGGGAATAAATAAGTGAATGACTGAGTCATGACTGGTTTAGGGGGATAGCTGGATGCAGAGTCGCCTGGACAGGGAAATGGCTCTGAGGATGGAAAGGTTGACGGGGGTGTGAGAAGCACTTGGTAGGTGTGTTGGTACCTAGACGGAAGATTCTAGCAACAGAAAACGTTTCAGGAGCTCACCTGTGCCAGGCACCCTGCTAAGCACGTCAAGTATGTTGGCTCATTCAGTCCTCCCGACAGCCCTCCTAGGGGACTCCTGTCCTCATCCTCATATTATGGGGCAGGGACTTGAGGAACAGATCAGTAAGCAAATTACACGGCTGGTGATGGGAGAGGGGGTCCACCACAACTGCCACTCTTTGTCTCTTAATCTCATGGAAGTCTTTGGGGTTTCAGGATTAAATGACTGAAAGAATATGGTGCCATTATTGGGAATAGGGACATTCGGAGAAGAATATAGTTTAATAGGAAAATATAAAAATCTACTTTTAGTTATACTGAGTTGGAGGTGAGAGCAGGTGATAATAGGCCTTTTTTCTCCCTTTAAGTACCTGAAGAACTGGCTCTTGAACTTGTTGAATATTGAGAATGTAAGACAGATTTGTGAATTAAGCAGAGCAGCAGTCAAAGGGCTAAAGCATCCACTAGATAGTAGCTAAGAATATAAAGAAAAACCCTGAGGAATCATTGATATTATACATAGAACTGTTTTCTTATCTCAGGTCCAACCCCAAAATGTTACCTATCCTCAATTCTTAATACATAAAGAACAATTTGCAGGTTCTTGTACCTCTAAACATGGAGAGATGATAACGCAGAAGAAAATGTTAGTCATATTCAACATGAAGAATTTAACTTTCTTGTAATTAGACAATTCTAAGACTTCTGAAGTTTAGGATAAACATTGATGTATAAAAATTAATTGGAAATGAGATGATAGAAGGTTTAATATTCTTTGTTTTAGTATCACTTAAACATCATTTACTTGCTTACTAATTTTTCACCACAGAATGAATGTCGTGCCCCACTCTATTTTATACCAGGCTGAATACAAAACAGAAAACATAGTATTGCCCCTAAGGACTTTATGATAATTTATTTATAACAATGCATTTATAAAATATATATGTGATACATGTAAAATATACTGTTCAAAGTTTATTTGGGCCTCACCTTAGTGCCAGACACCATTTTAAGTACTTTATATGTAGTAACTCATTTCATTCTCATATTTATTCAATGAGATAAATGTAATTATTAGTCCTCAGTGTGCAGTTGAGAAAGAGACTTAGAAAAGTATAACCAATGGTTACTGTACTTTTCCAGTTTACCCATCATACAGATTCTAGTTGCTTTGGATAAGAGAAAGTCTTTTATACATATTGAGCTTAATGAGGGCAAAGTTTTAGAATTCTCATTATGAGATAAGAGCAGAAAGAAAAAATTCTTGGAGAAAATTCACCTTGAGCTAGATCTGTAAGAAACTTATGGCTACAGATTTGTGAGTTCTCTATGCATAAGGAAAATCACAGATACAGCACTTAAAATGAAATCTATGTGGTGTGATACTAAAGCCATATGAATAATGGAATAAATGCATGTTGCTTAACAATGGAGGAACACATGGCCTGAAGAATTCCACTTCTGCACATATAACATATTTCTCCGAGATTTAAAGGAAAAGAGAAACATAGCTGAATCTCCTCCTCCTTAGACCATTTGTTGTGTTGGATGGCCTCATTAATGTCACTTTACTTTCCTATATAACTTATTTCCATCTGAATAATAAGTTGGGAGAATAAGGTAAGTGTGATATGATGGATATCATTTTACCTGCCAAAATTTATTGGATATCAAAATGATGTGCTCAAAATTTGAGACTTTGAAAAATATACAAACAAGTGCTAAAACAAATGGGCCTCCCTGTACACTGGAATGTGGTCATGTCAGGACTCAACGTACTTACAGGGAAGGGTGGCGACCATCACTCTACCTGCTGACATTACCCTATGGCCTTCCGTTCCTTGCTGGGGAGATCACTCACCAAACTCTTTGTTGATACTTCACGGAGTAAGAAGGATGAGATGAAATTACTCTTTACACACTAATAAAAGTACTGGCAGCCACCTGTGGACCTCAATCCTAATGGTTCTGTTCTCCAGGTGTAAGTGCCCAAACGTATTATGTTAACAGTTGGACTCAACTCCTCTTAAAGAGAGAATTGTCTTTGGGAAACTCTCTAGGTGAGCTGCTTGGAGTAGATGGTGGACCCTAGTTGCATTGATGTGAGCATAAACCTGTACTATAAAAAGAAAATAGCTAAATCGCTCTGTCCAAGGCCAGGAGGGAAATTTGGTTTATTCTAACCTAGAGAGTCATTTGGAGCAAAATGAAGCAATGACAAGAAGACAAAGAGACGGGGTGGAATGACCATGTATTCACTGCTATGGTGGGATGACCAAAACACAGGATGAGAGTTGTTTAGGTGGTTATAAACATTTCCCTTCTATATCTGCATGCATCCTGTCC
The DNA here is from genome assembly GCF_028023285.1 of Balaenoptera ricei. Lineage (NCBI taxonomy): Eukaryota > Metazoa > Chordata > Mammalia > Artiodactyla > Balaenopteridae > Balaenoptera > Balaenoptera ricei. Next base: position 93,743,711 of record NC_082650.1, on the reverse strand, counting down.
CCCTGCACCAACATAGTCTGATCCATCTCAAAGTGTGAGTGGCCTTGTTAACTTAGTAGAAATCAAAGATGTTGATTGTCACTTTTAGGCATACATGGTCCGGAGTAGAGGCTGTGTGGGTGGAAGCAGGACCATGGAACCAGAGATGGCTTTGAGAACATTCACCTTTCTCCTGGAACCTGCATTAATCTTGGAAAGGTCTTTGGACTTTCATAGTTTATGCAGATCTCAAGGGTCTTATAGAAAGTGAATGACATCTGAGTTACACAAAAACCAAGAGAGAAAAGTTATTCCCCTTAAACCACAGTAATAGGGAGGCTTGATAAAATCTACACTGAATCCTTACTTTTGACTCTTATTTTCTAGCTACTTCAATAATAGAGGAACAGAAAGTAGGAACTTAATTTATAATTTACATCCTTCAAATACGTTTTCCATAGGTGGCACCAAATAATGGATTTACTTTGTTTTGGCAGCTAAGAACTGAAGATGGGGAAAGATTGGAATAAAACATCCCCCGATTTTAAAGGTAGTTATCTATAACTGGTGGAATCATGAATATATATTTTTATTTTATACCTTATGAATTTTACAAATTAGACAAAATGTGAATTATGTGTACTATTGTTTTTTTAATTCAAATGTATACAAAAGTAGAAAAAAAATAGTATCAATGAACCTCCTTGAACCCATTGCCCACTTCAAGTTATCAATTCTCAGCTCTTTAGTTTCATTGTTTCTTTCTCCACCAATTTTTTTTTGCCAAAATCTTTTGAAGCAAGTCCTACTTTATCTGTAAATACCATAGTATGTATCACTAACAGATAAGAAACTTTAAAAAGGAAAACCACAATAGTATTATCAAACCCAACAAAATTAACACTAATTCCTGTCATCTAATTTTTGTGTTCAGTTAATTATGATTGTCTTGAAAAAGTGTTTTATTGACAATTCATCAGCACCCAAATAAGTTCCACAAATGCACCTGCACAGTATGTGTCTTAAGGCTTGTTACTGAGATAAAAATTCTCCCTCTGCATTTCTTCCCACACATGCTATTTTTGTGTCACTTGTCCAGTAGAATTTTCCATTCTGGATTTGGCTGTTTATATCCTTATAATGTCAGTTAGCTTGTTTTCCTCTATTGCCCATATTTCTCATAAACTTATAGATATAGAGGCTTTATTAGATTCACATTTGGGCTGCTTTATGGGTGGGACCGTGTAGTTCTAAATACATCATATTAGAGGCACACAATGTTTGTTCTACATTTAATTATGTCATGACTGATCAGTTGGTTCAAGTGGCGTCAGCTTGATCCAACCATTGTATAGTTTTCTATCAACATTTCACTAAGTAGTTCAAGCAGCCATTATTTCCTTGGTGGTTACAAAATGTTGTTTCTCATTTCTATTATTTATCCTGCACTATTAGCTCAGATCTATTAAAAATTATTCCTCATCCACTATCTGGCTAGTTAATATTATTTAGTGTTATCTATTGCTGCACAATAAATTACCTCAGAACTAAATGGCTTAAAGCAATAATAAACATTTATTATAATGACTCATAATAAGTCACTGTGTTTTCAGGCTTTGCCACCTGAAAACTCATCCTCTATACCACTGCCCCAGGGACTATATGAAATACAATGTGACTGTTATTAAAACTGTTCAGTGGATAGGATCATTTAACCCTTAAATTTAATAGTTTAAGGAAGGCAGAAGTCATAAACTGTCATTTCCAGAATATCCTATTATTTGCACAGGTCAGCCTACTCAGGTGGGAGGAGACTGCAGGAGGATGTGTCTACTGGGGACAAGAATCCCCTGGGCTGCTTGGAATCTGGCTACCATTCCTGCAATACAGTCTTGATAGGAAAGGAAGGTTGAACACTTTCTCTTTATCAAACTTCAGAATAAGTGAGTGGTGCCCTAGCAACCTCTAGGGAGACAAGTTTCTTTTCCTCCCTTGCTGGGGGTGGGTGGGTGGAGTATCGTAACAACTATGTGTATTTACATACTGGCATGTTTAAAGCCATCACAGACATTATTCTGAAGTCATCCCATCTTTGATCAGTGGGAGTCTCTTTAAGCTGGCTCCTGTCTTCTTTTCCAATGGCCCTAGTAGTCTTTGATAACTCTCGCTTTCAGGCACAAGAAGACATCCAGGCTCATAGCATACATTTCCTACCCCAGACTTGAATGTCCCAGTCTCCAAGAAGTCCTGATTTATTTTTAGTGGAAAATGGCATCTGGAGGTGACAATTTTGACATTAGAGCTATTCATTGCTGCTGGGTTATTATTGTTTCTAGATTACTTTAGTGGACATAGCTAAGGAACAAGTTTTTTAGAAAGAGAAAATTAAGTCATGAATTCATATGTTATTTCTAGTTCAAAATAAAGATGAAAAGATTCTTACTTCTTTCATTTTATGTCTATATCTCTTTTCTCTTATGCTGAAGATCTTTGTTCCTAATGATATTAACATAATTAGTAAATATTAACATAATTACTAATTTTTTTATATCCATCCAGCCATCTAGAATCTTGCTATCTAGCTGTTTTTATCCATAGTTCCAAAATAACAATAACAGTGCTACCACTAATATCAAGACCATAGGATGCAATTTAGGATAGCTTTATGATTCTTTTTGTCCTTAGACTATAACTCACTGTACAGCTAAAATACTTTACAAAATCAATTGAATTAAATCTCTATACTTGGTTATGCCACCAACTTGAAATACGGTTAAATTCATTTTTTTTCTTATTTTGTTTCAATGTTTAAGTATTACTCCTTTTCGTTTTTTGATTTACCAGGTGAAACATTTACCTAGTCCCCAGTAAAACTGTAAAGCAAATTGTATTTTGAAACACCTAGCTTTCATCCTATCACTTACCCTTGTTCTCCTCCTCATTCTATAGGTAACTATCTATAAGATTTTTTTTCTGTAATCTTCCTTTCTTTTCTTAAAAAAAAAAAGAGCATATGTGTATGTGTGTTATGTGTATCTATATGTATATACTTATATCTATTTATCTACATATAACTCTCATCCCCTTTTCTTACACGTTTCTTTACCCTTTTTTCACTTAATGTATCCTGAGGATCACTCCATAGCAACAGATAAGGATTCTTTATAGCTGCAGAGTCCTCCACTGTTCAGCTTTACAAACTAGGGATGAACATCTCTTGCTTTAACAAATAGAGTTTGCTCTAGTAAACTGCAGTGTCTGTTTCTCTACAGCCTCACCACTAGATGCGTCAATTTTTTTTTAATTTTTTTTAATTTATTTATTTATGGCTGTGTTGGGTCTTCGTTTCTGTGCTTTCTCTAGTTGCGGCAAGCGGGGGCCACTCTTCATCGCGGTGCGCGGGCCTCTCACCATCGCGGCCTCTCTTGTTGCGGAGCACAGGCTCCAGACGCGCAGGCTCAGTAGATGTGGCTCACGGGCCCAGTTGCTCCGCGGCATGTGGGATCTTCCCAGACCAGGGCTCGAACCCGTGTCCCCTGCATTGGCAGGCAGATTCTCAACCACTGTGCCACCAGGGAAGCCCCGCGTCAATTTTTTTTTTTTAGCTCTTTGCTAATCTCATAGTTAAGAAATACTATCCATCTTAACTTGGAATCCCTAGAAAATAGACACTAAAAGCAATTCCAAGGAAATAACGAACCCTCTGGCAAGTAAGCAAGAGTGAGGGAAAAGCAAAGTGGGGGGAAAGGAGGAAAAAACTAATGCAGGGTAGTGAGTTACCAAGCTAGCTGCGTGCAGTTGGTTGCTTGGTAAGGGGAGTGTTTCTCCAGAGGCTGGATAGGGTGATACAATTAATCTGAGTATATTGCAGGGAAAAAAATTATAGCAGGAATAGATAGGTTGACATACGGTCATGATACACCCTGCATGACAGATTAAAGGATTTACACTGTGTTGCTTTGGCAATGAAAGACAACATTTTGGGCGGGAAAGTGATAGGAGCAAAGAGGCTTTTAGGAGGAGACAACCTGGATTAGAGTAAGGAGAGTTTAGGCAACAGGACACTACTTGGCAAACAATCACATAGTCCAGCAGGGGAGTGCAGGAAAACAGAACTAAGCACTGTTGGATGAAATGTACAGAAGCAAGGAATTCTTAATTTGGAGAGTTTGGGGGTCTCTCTGATTGGGATCTAGGGAGTTTGTAAACCTCTAAAATTTTATGTAAATTTGTGTCCTAAGTATGTTCATTGCTCAGGGGAAAGGATTTTTAGCTTTCACTTGATTCTTAAAGGCATCTGTGAGCCAATAATTAGGAAACCCTGGGTCACTGAGCTTTTGTGTTCACTGATCAGTTTATGTTGTAAGTATACCTCATTTATGAACTTAGTATAAATCTCTGATGATTCACATTTTACATCCACATTCTCTGAATTCCTATTGTACTTACTGTCTGTGCTGCTCAGTTTTACATCTAGCTTGGTTTTCTAAGATTTGCTTTTCTTACACTGTGCTTTTCTTAAAGGAACTCATCTGCATATTGCCCTCAGTCACTGTCAAAATATGATTTTAGGGTTAAGCAAAGTGCAACTTAAATGAAGTAAAATCTGCTTAAGAACACATTGTACCAGGGTGAGGGGTGGAGGGTGGGATGAATTGGGAGATTGGGATTGACATATATACACTAATATGTATAAAATAGATAACTAATAAGAACCTGCTGTATAGTACAGGGAACTCCACTTTGCTGTACAGTAGAAACTAACATTGTAAAACAACTGTACCCCAATTAAAAAGCAAACAAAAAACCCCCCAAAAAACAATGCCACATACACTGAACATATATAGTATGCACTTGCTTAACTATTTCACTAAGACAGTGTCCTGGAAGTGGAAATGCTAGGTCAAAATAAAAAAAAAAGGAACACATTGTACCAAACACGTGAACATATAGGGCTAAGTTAGAACTAAAGAAAAACGTTTTTTCAAACCTTGGCTACCTACTAACAACAGCAATAGTTTACTATGTTTTTTCTGTTGCATCAGAGTTCATCCCAGGAGCACAAAGGCCTTACATGAACTCTGCCTTATTATCCTCCTCTCGTTGGAGACATTGCATTCGAATGCAGCTGGGTCTGTGTGTGCTGACGTATTTGGAGCAGGAAAGCAGGGCTTTGTTCAGTCTGCTGGAGCCCAGCGCTGGGTCCAGCCCTATCGGACCCCACCCCTCCTTACTTGGCACGGGAACAATGCCTCCCACCCCCAGCTGGGAGGCACAGAGCTACAGGGGAGCATTTTGAGTTCTTCAAAAAATTTTTTATACCATTAAGCTGTGCATTGTTGAGACATTTTGACCACCTTTCAGATTTAGCTTTAAAAATTGATTCCAAACACTGAAATTTATGCCTCTGGGTTAGGACTTGCCTCTTGAGCATTTAAAATATATTTTATTATGTACGTTAGTTATTTTTCAGGAAAAGACTGAACTTTAGTTTTGAGCTGTCTATAATGTTACCTAGACATTCAATTTAATATTACTCTGCTTTGGGTGAAAAAGCATAGAGTCATATAAAATTAAGAGCCTGGGACTAGGTCAAGGATAGAGGAAAACTTCTTAAACACTATTGAAAAGTATATTACAAAACCTCATCTCTTTCCTTTAAAAAGAGGATCCTTATTGAGATTAGAACAGAATTACAAAAACTGTCAAAAAGAATAAAATTCTCCTTAAACTTCTGCTGTTACTGGAGCTAAATGTCCATGAGTGGAAACATTAATATTTTTAAATAGTTCTACTGAGGTATAGTTTACATACCATACATTCATGTCTTTTAAGTTCAGGGAGCCATAATTTTAATGTCATTATATAATAGTCACAAGACCTATTTCTGACTCTACAGTAATGCTTCACACGTAGTTAATATACTAAGTATTTTGTTGTTATATCAATAAGATGATCCCAAACATTGGTCACAATTTTGATGAGAAAGACTTTAGGATCTTGTTAGGAAACGTGTCAGTGGTATCACTCCCGCCGTACATTATTACTCAAGTCTACTTTTTATTCAGATCAAGACTCTCCTGTTAGGCTGTGAGACACAGCTTTCCACCCACACAGGAACCCATGAAATCTCCAGGGTATGTGTTATCAGGGAAGGTACTTCCAACTTGGAGAAAATACAAAATGCCATTTGAAGATATATCTTTAATATAGTTTTTTTAAAAATTAAGAATAAATGAACAGATTACATCCAGCAGATAAAGAGCTTTTGTTACATTATCTTAAAAATGGTCCTTACTATTTAGGTTCTGTAGAGAATCTTGACCCAAAGACTGAAGATTTGGTTTTGTGTCCTGCTGAACTACTTACAAGGCTCTCAGGCCTCATCTTGGTTCACTCATAATCTCTGGGGCTTAGTGTCCCATCCGTGAAATTGGGACCAGGATAATTGCCCTGACTAATTTAGAGAGTTTTAATTAGGAGCAATGGAAATAATGTAAGGAAAAAGTGCTTTGTTAGCCACAAAGTGCTGGTCAATTGTAAGGTATTACTTTTGTTATCACAAATCAAGAAAATGTTCTTTATTAATCAAAATCATTTGCAAATAGTTCTAAGTGTCTATCTGAAACTGAGTCCCCCTAAAACTGAGCTCCTCTGCTGAGTTTGTGGTTCACCTCTCTGTCCAAAATGTTGTTCCCTTTCTTGTCCAATCGTATTCCCCTCAAGATTGAGCAGTATCAAAGAAAAGGGGGGATTAAACTGAGCAGGACACTGTGGGGCCCTTCTGGGGTCCAAAACCTTTCCATGTCCCTTGTTTCTTGCTGTAGGAAAAAGACTTTCAGTCTCCTTGGCCTCCCCTGAGTCCCAAAGGGTAAATTCAAACAGTTACTAATTAGGAGAGTGAGGAAATGCAGAAAGAAACAACAGTGCAGGATAGGGCAGGGTCCTGGTTCTTCCTTGGGTGATATACATAACAACCTGACACATGTCTCTGAGTTCTTCTACAGGAACTAAGGCTCCCACGCAGGTGGAGGATGGTAACTTCAGGCTGAGCACAAGCATGTGGACCCAGACTGGTTGGAACCAGAAAGCCAATGACTGAGATTCCTGGGACACCACCCTGTTTACCTCATGACCAACCAATCAGAAGACAGTCACACACCCTGCAGCCCTCTCACAAATTTTGCCTGTAAAAACTCTTACCCAAAAATTGATTTTGGCAGGTGAGAGGACCTTGGTTCTTGTCTTCTCTGGAGAAAGAATTCCACAAAGAGACCAAGGTTTTAAGGCACAGAGTTTATTAGAAGCACAGTACGTGTGGGAGAGCGCACCAAGAAGCAGTTTATTTAGGGCAGAAGCGAAAGTTGCACACTAGGAGAAGAAGAGCGTGGATGTCCTTAAGAGTGAGGAGCACACGATAGGGACAGCCTAGGTTGTTAATATGGGGTTAATCTTCCAGATTTAGATGAGGGTGCCTCCCCTTTCCCTCCCCTATGATCACATTGTCTGCAATTTCTTATTTGGGCTTCCACCAGGCACCATGTTGAATCTTTCCCATGAGCACGTAAGCGAAAACCCACGGGGTGGAGGTGGGTAAAAAACTGCAATGCTAATGATATTATAATGATATTACAATGTGTCCAAGGTTACTAGAGGACAGCTAGAGACGCCCTCTGTGTGTGTGTCAGGCTGGGAAACCTCCTTGACCACAAGAATGTGGAGGCTGAGGTGGGCCTCCTCATCTTTCATCTGATTAGGGCTCATCATACTAATAGTAGTTTATCTCAAAGGGTCAGCATGAACCCTGCTGCAGCAGATTAACCTGAAGCCTATCTCTTACCACAAAGTGCATGCTCCACAATTTTCATGGTCAGAGTTTCTTGCTCAGATGTTACAAAATTTCTGTTTTAGATGCCATTTCTTCTTGTGTCATGGCCTCATTTAGTGCAAAACTGGGAGATGGCTTTGCCTTTTGCCTAATGCCTATACATAAAGAGGCTGTTCTTGGACCCAGGCCCAGCTTTCCTGCCTCCAAACCATTGGAGAGTTTGGGCATTTTGAGCATGAGCTGCCCGTTCTCCTTGCGTGGCCCTGCAATAAACCTTTCTCTGCTCCAAACTTGGGTGTTTCATTTTTTTTGGCCTCCATGTGCATTGGGCACATTAACTTGGGTTGACAACATATCTATACTTGGTGCCATATATTCAGGATAAACACATGTGGCTCTGAAATGGACACATGTAGGGTCTTTGTTCCACAGGGATAATGAGGAGCTGGGATGAATCTCCTGCCTTCACCTTCAACTTCATGTGCTTTCTTCCTGCCACTTTCCATTCTGAATTATTACATTCTTTATTATTAGCAGTTTATTTATTATCACATTAAAAAATAACAGGGCTTCCCTGATGGCACACTGGTTGAGGGTCTGCCTGCCGGTGCAGGGGACACGGGTTTGAGCCCTGGTCTGGGAGGATCCCACGTGCTGCGGAGCAGCTGGGCCCATGCGCCACAACTACTGAGCCTGCGCGTCTGGAGCCTGTGCTCCACAACAAGAGAGGTTGCGATAGTGAAGAGGCCTGCGTACCGCGATGAAGAGTGGCCCCCGCTTGCCGCAACTGGAGAGAGCCCTCGCACGGAGATGAGGACCCAACACAGCCATAAATAAATAAATTCATTAATTTAAAAAAATAACAAAAACACCTAGTAAGTCACCTGAAGAATGACCTGAAGAATGAAGATTTCTTTAGATAAAATGAGGTAAATTTGTGCCTCTAAATAATTAAGCTTAGCTATGGGACAAATAGAATGCATAAGTTGTAAAATGTTTTAGTAAAAATTGTAAATAAGTAAAGATAAAATAATAATGGTAAAGCTAATGTCAAAAAATATTGTTCTCTGATGGTGGCATCACAAGCCTCAGGGCTTGTCTGTAGCACTTCCATGGACTTGATCAAGCTATACATGTTTTTCTTAAAAATTTTCCATAAAATTCAGCTAACACTTTTAACTTATTACAAAGCACATTAGGTATCTTGGACATCCTGGAACATAGCAAGCTTATTCATACCTGGTTTGGATTAATTTAGACTTGACTCCCTACAAGCCCTCCTGCCATAATCTCATATTCAGTAGATCAAAAAACACCATGAATATTTCTCTGCAATATCTTCTAAATTAATTTTTTCTTTCCTTATCTATGGCTATTTTGGATTTCCAAATCTGTCTCCCAGTAACTTCCCAATATACCCATCCTGCAAAGGGATGTTGAGATAAGTTGCATACATCTGTCTTTACCATGGCTCTTTCCCGCTCAGGAACTGTCTGTGTCTCATTCTTGATGTAAATCAAATCTGTTACCTTTCATGTAAGTTTTGCATCCTTCTATACTTCCTCTGTCCTATTTCTCATAGCCAATCAGTAGACTATCCAGTTTTGTCAATTTGGCTTCATTAATGTGAGCATGGGGTCACCGTGCTTGTCCTTCCATTTGTACGTTTGCTTAGAACTTTTGGAATTAAGATTCCTTCTACTTTTTCATTGATTCATTAATTGAACGAATACTTAATGAATGGCTGTTCTATGCGAGACACTCTTCTAGGTATGAAGATACACTGGTAACATGAGAGATCAGGCCCATTCTCAGGGAAAAATAATAGCCAATATATAAACAAACAATAAATAAACAAAATAGGACAATGATGTATTGTGGAGAAAGTAAAATATGATAATGTGATAGAGACTGATCAGAGGGAGGGATAGTTTTGGGCTGGCCTAAGGGAGTCCCGTTCTGAGGAGGTGAGACAACGACAAGAAGGAGGCAGCCAGGTGGAGACTGATGGCGAAGGTCCTCCAGCTGGAAGACATAGCATGAAGGTCTAGAAACAGAAATGAGCTTGGCGTGTTCAAAAGATAAAAGTAGGTTAACTGTAGCGAGTGAGGAGGAAGAGAGATGGTCCGAGGGGTGCGGGGCCAGATCATGTAGGGCTTTACAGCTCATGGGGAAGGATTTAGGTATTATTCTACATGTCCTGAGAAGTCACTGGAGTGCTTTTGGTAAGAAACAGGAAGATCTAGTGACCATCTCTTCCCCCCGCCTCCTATGTGCTTTCTCTCCAGCCCAAGGTACAGTGACGAGCAGTTCTTTGAACTTTGCACTTTGGTTTTGATCATTTTCCAGTGTGGGGGTGGAGGGGAACTGTTTGGGGCTTTCTAAACTACGTGTGCTCTCCCCTGTCTTCCAGGGGAGCCTCTGATACCCCACTGTCCCACTGCTTTGCAGTCAGCCAGTGTTGTCAGTGAGTCATACCTTCCGATGTGTCCTGGGAGAAAAACTTTGACAAATCACTTTTCTATCCATCTCATGCGTGTATGAGACATAGAAATGTATGAGGAGCTACAGTGGAAGGAACAGAAGGACAGAGAGCTTCCTTCCTCTTTATTTGGTGTATTCCCAGAGCCCATCATATACCACTTATGCACAGAGGACATGCTCAACGAAGTAACTTATTTATAAGACAACATTCCTTTGTTTATTTTCTTCCCACTCAGCAGACTCACATTTTGTTTCATATTAAAGTAGTTCAGAAACCAAACTGTGCAGCTTTGTATTTGCTTTGTTATGATTGATTAACATAGTGGCTTCCAAATCTGGGGACGCTCACTGAAATGCAAATTTTTAGAACCTCATCATAGAGATTTCACTTAAGCAGGGTCCAGAAATCTATATTTTAAAGTCACCTTGTCTCACTCTTTAAAACCAGTGAGATCAGCTCTGGGGAATCAGGTTTATAGTACAGTTGTGATCAGGTCATGATGATAGGGTGGTACTACTTGTCTATAATTTGTAGTACATAATAAAGGCTAGTTTATGATGGAGGAGATGCAGACATTGAGGAAGGATTCAAGAGACAACTGATAAAATTAAGGGCTAAGCTAAGGTCCTGGAGTTTCCATAAGACTGTGGATTAAGTGGCAATTCCAAGAAGACCCGCCCAAGATTTTTATCCTAAGAAGCTTGGCATGCTTCCAGGCCTGTCAATGTAGTTATTTCTGTCAGAAGAAGGGACAGCTGTGTATGTGCTGAGTGTAGGCTCATTAACAGACTTAAGGAGAAAATGACAGGTATTGACGAAAGCCAGTCTTTGTTCTTGTTAACAAGATGTGAAGGAAAGTTCCTAATAGAAGGGAAAAAAACAAGACAACAGGAAACCAGGAAATGTTAGACTTTGATAACTTTGAAAGCATCAAGTCCTCTGACAATAGGATGGAATACCACTAATAGCTAACATTTATTGTGTTTATCATGTATTGGTTTCTGGTATAAGCACTTAACATAATTATTTTACTTAATTGATTAACTTACAAACACCCTATGAGGTAGGTTTTTTTTTTTTTTTTTTTTTTTAACAGAGGAGAAAATGGAGGCTCAGAGAGTGTAAGTAACAGGCTAAAAGTCACACAGCTACTACCTGGCAGATCCTGGATCTGAAGGCAGCGTGACTAGAGCCAGAGCCACGTCTGTGAGGCAGAGAAAGAGGAGCAAAGGTTTGACTGGAGCTGGGCCTCCTCCTACCACCAGCACCATCATCGTTGCTAACATACTGAGAGCTCTAAGCTCTGTGGTCTCTCTCCGTTAGCTCACTCTTGGAACTAGAGAAGTGCTGTGATTGTCCCATTTTACACCTGAGGCACAGTGAGTCACGAGGAGGTTGGTTGACTCGCCAGGGTCATGGAGCTTGTAGGTGGCAGAGGGGACACATATTCAGACAGTTGGGTTCCAGAATCCACACTCTTATGCTTGATTATATCCAGAATATTTACAGAAGCAGTGTGTGTGGGAACAAATGGCAACAGGTTTTGATGACCCCCAACAAGGTCTGTGTTTCATTGAGTGGAAGATGTGCTTTCTTTCACATTTATAAATTTACCCATCCTTTTCTTTGAATATAATGTTTTAAAACCTCATTGATTTGTTTTGCCCTTCAGATGATCTCCTTCAGTGAAAGAACTGTTGAGCATTGAGCATAGAGCCTTAATATGCTTTAAACTATTCTTTAAGACACTCTTCTGAGAATCAGCACGGATTATACATTCAAAGAAAAAGTTTCTTTGAGAGCCTTGGCAGAATGAAGTAGTTTTACTAGAAACTGGCCTTGTATTATGTTGGATTAGCTGTGTTGTTTTCATATGTTTCAAGTACATGGCATCCTGCATCTGTGTTTAGGCAGAAGTCAGTGGGGGTGGGGAGAATGGGGTTGCCAGGCAGGCAGAGAACTCAAGTGACCCAAATGCATCACATCCTGCTCCCTAATCCTGGGCTTCTGATGGAGAGTAGGCTGGTCATGGGTGAGTGGCTTAGGACACTACAACGAGCAGCCCCTTGGCCAAATATTCTGGGACTAGGAGCCACCAAAATGCTTATTTTTACCAAATGTATTATTATAACAATTCAAAGCATGCCTTTATGTGGTAACTCCACTATGAATCAGCTTTATAGGGAAGGCCTGAGTCTATGTTCCTTTTTGAACACAGGAGACAGGCTATGGCAGTACGATTGCTTGTCCAATTGTGGTGTTTTCTCTTAATCCCCTTGGCCTCTGGTGACCTCTGTGGGCCATATCTTCATGGTGTGGATAGGTGGCAGCCATCTGTCCATCATCTTTTATATCAAGTACATTCCAAAGTTAGATGGAGTTTCAATTTTTACTGTGACTCCATGAGGTTTACCCTACTTACCCTATATTAAAAAGCACCCTATATAAAAATGACCCACAATCCTGACCTCCCATATCATGCTCTACTTGTCCTTTTCCCCCCACAGAATTTATTACCTATACTACTATATAATTTATTTATTTACTACATTTAGTGTTTATTGTCTGTTCCCGCCTTTATCCAACTAGAATATAAACTTGTGAGTGCAGGAATCCTAGTTTTGTTCACTGAAACACCCTAACACCTAGTACACAGGTAGTTAAGTGATTAATAAACAGTGAATGAATGTTTTTCATTAAAGTCTAACTCTGATCAAGTCTGATTAGAAAGCAATCCTCACTGCTGGTTTTAGAACTAGAAATATACTCTTTAAAAGATTTTTCTTTTCTCAGATTTTGAGACAAGTAGGTATAGTGTAAAATCCATCCATGTCTTACCTTGAAAGCCATTTTTAAAATCGGCTCCATTTGGTAGGAGATCTGGAGTGTATTCACTGTAGCCACCTACATAAAACTGACTGAAGACATTGAGACCAACCAGTTTTCCTGGGGAGATGATGGATTTATTTTGCTGATCATCTACCTTCAAAAGGAAAAAAATTCAAAGCTTATTAAAAAAGAAATTGATTCCTCAGGGTGAACTGTTAAGATACTCTTTTGTTATTTCCCATTAACTTGGCATGAAAACTTACAAAGACCTGAATTTTGAAGAACTCAAAAACTCTTTACCACTTAATTCTCTGCTTCTCCGCTGGTGTCTGTTACTATGAAATAGCTAGCAGTCATGGTTCTGCATCTCAATCAACATCACAGTTCTTCAAAGATTAGGAGCTGGTATCCCCTTGGGCCTCCTCCATCTGGCCTTACCTCTCTCTCATATCCATTCTCAAATGACCACCAGTCATTTATCAGCAAATGGAAACTGACCACGGCAACCAGCCCCCTTCTTAAATTTCTTGGTAGCTCTCCACAGCTCTCCGGATGCAAATCTAAACTATTTAGATAAGTCTTTTGATGATACAGATCTTGTCTCTCTCCAGCCACACCTTTCGCTTCCCTCGCCTGAAAACCACACCGAACTACTGGTGTTCCTTAAGCCCACGCTCGCCATGCTTCTTTTTCTGAACTGCTATTTACGCCAGTGTCATCTCTTTTGAGAAGCATTCCCTGAATCCTCTCTCTCACCTTGTTTATGTTAGTCATCCTCTAATTTATCCCCACACCACTTAACTGCAACACACCCTAGTCTTCTGTTTTGTGCGCTAGTCTGTGAAATTCATGGGGGCAGGCGGCCCGGCTCTTTCACCTCTGTCCCTCAGCACAGATCCGATAATACAGCAGCGCGCAGTAAGTTTGTGGGACAGATGGAGGGACGACACTTTACCTTCAGCCAGCCTGCTCGGAAGGACCTCCCCAGATGGACAGTGTGGATCCCATGGCTCAGATCGAGGGGATCGCTGCTGACACTTGCTGTGCCAGATCCCAGGTTGTAACTGTAAACCACGCGGCCGCTGCGCAGACCCACGGCCAGGAAGTCATCGCCACTCAGCCCTGGAGGGAGAAGAGGCAGAGGGCAGGTCCACTGAGAGAAAACCCAGGAGGCTAGGCAGCTGCTTCACCCTCTGGCTCTGAGTCACAGACTCGAACAGTGAGTTATAACCCACAGGTAACTTCTCATCCGCACTCAGGTGTGTGTGCAACTGCGTATTATTATCCAAACCCACAGACTCTGTCTGAGCATGAGGGTTCTGGTCAACCCGGGGGAATGCTCAATAACTAAAAAGTGGGAATTAAAATGTCCTTCTTGTCTAAATGAAATTCAGTGTGTACTTCAGCATAATTAGAACTTCACAGTGGAGTAAAAAACTGCTTTGGTACTGAACGAGATTCAAGTGATTGAGATAACCTAGCATCAGCTTTGAATTTCTCTCTGTGGTTTGAGGAGAGTATAAAGAAGATTTCTTTCTATAGTTGCAGAGTGTGTTCCAATTGTTCTGTTACAAAAGCTCTCAACCACACCCCCATGATCAGTTCAAGGCTGGCTGTTTCTGCGTTCCCTATTTGCCCTCTCCCTGCACTAGTCCAGGGCCATTCATGCAGCACACAGAGTTGCAGAGCCCCGAACACTCAGGATGCAGCTCATAGAGACCCATGGGGAAGGGCAGGTGGTTGGGAGAGTCCTGGCATCGGGCACTAAGGGAAGATCCTGGAAGTAGGTTTGGTAGCTTTAGGAATGTCTGGGATGGTCAGTGGTGTGGGTCCTGGCAGATGGGCAGTACACACATAGGTCAAGGCAGAGCTTCTAGAGCTCAATAGGGGCAAGAGGTCTATGGACAGCATAGAGAAAATACATCACCCCGTTTCTCAAAGGTGTGTCTGTGGACCTTAAAACTGAAGCCCGCTGGTCACGGAATTGAGGCAAGGACATCTGCTTGGAGGAAGAATAAGAACCCCACTGAAGTAAGAAGTTTAATCACAGGGCAAAAAGCAGAAGTGAGTCCTTGGATGTGGGCAAATTTGGGTGTGCACAGCACTCCTCTGCATTTCTAAGCGTGATACCTTGTCTACTTCCTCGGCTTCTCTTGGTTGTTAGGCTGATAAAGGTAAAGGAGAGAAAAAAATCTGCAGGGCTGAGGTTTCCAGATAATGTAGGGAGGTGGGTTTCCTAAAGCACTTGAAAGCAGAAGACTGAAGTATTATTTAGAGATGCTTGAATTCTGCCTCTGCCTTTTCATGGGTCTGCTGTGAACCCTGAGCTGGGTTATTTTGGAAGCACCTTGGGTGAGAGCCATTGTTAAGCATGTCGGGAACTTCCAGCAAATCTCTCTCTCTCTCTCTGGTGATTTCTTCCCGCCTGCAGTGCTGTGGCGGGTTAGCTGGGCTGAGAATTTAAAATAGAGAGAACTCCCAGGGGAAAACATACATTCAGGAAGGCAGTTAGAAAGGAGAGAAAGCATCCCTAGAGGCTGGAGGCAATGTCTCAGGAGGGTGTTGGAGTGCAGACAGGAAAAGGGGTGGGGGAGAGAAGGGGACAGCAGAGTCCGCCTGTGGCTGTGAATGGGGCTCTTTGAGAGATTCTAGCGGCATCTGAATTGTCTTTGCAAATTGTTCAGGATGTTGGGATGGAGACGGTGTCCTGTGGACTGAGCTGGTGGTGGGAGAGCAGATCTACCTGAGCCTCACCCTTCTTTCCTTCCTGACCTGTTGCCATTCCTCTGTTCTGAGTCTCTGGCAGCCCATTTCACGCCAGGAACAACTTTACCCTCAAAGTCCTCACAGGGTTGGCTCAGGTGTCATGGGCAGTGGAGGAGAAGCAGCACGGGGTGGGGGACAGTCATTGTAACAGTATGGGGAGAAGGTTAGGGCAGTTACAAGGAGGTGATTTTGAGTTGGTTTCTGAGCTAACCCATAAAACAACCAAAAAGAATTTGCTAGGTGGGTGAGAAAAGGGGGGATGCAGAAGACAGATGTTCGAAGCTGAGGAAATAACTTTGCAAAACCCCAGGAGGGGCAAGAACATGGTATCCTTAGGGAGCTTCTGGGAGCTGGGTGGGGCTGGCGTTAAGTGTATGTGCGGGAAAGAGACATGTACTTAAGGGCCTCCTATACTACAGTGAATAGTTTAAATATTTTACTGGAGACTGTCAGAGGCCATGAAAGGATTTTGAATGAGAGAATTACATTAGATATGGCCTTTAGAGGACTCTCATAGCAGAGGTGCAGATAGAACTCAGAGGCAGATAGTGAACCTCATTGGAAGATCATTTAAGTGACTCAGGAGAGGAAAGATTAAGGTCTAAATAAATCAAGGCAGTGGCAGAGGGGACAGAAAAAAGGGGAGGAATTTGTGTGTGATTTGGAAAGAAACTTTGAAAAGATGGATCCAATTGGAGTGAAGAGTTGAGAAAGAGGGAGGAGTTGGGGGCGGTTCTGAAGAGTCTGGTTTACAGAGCCGGGAGGAATGGCCGGTCAGGCACAGAGATAGGAGCCTGGAAAGGAGGGTCTGGGAAAGGAGGCTGACTCTAGTTTATAGATGCTCCTGCCCACAGACACATCCCAGAGTGTAGACGTGGAGATGCACTAGGAGACAGGGATAAGGAGAACCAGGGAGCAAATCAGACCATGAAGCAGATGACAGCATTGTATCTGCAAGCCATGGGTCTATTAGGGTTGCCTCTGCCACTCTTAATCTGGACCTCCCCTCTGCACCCTTGTAGTGGGCGACAGAGTAGATAGGGAAAGAAAAGCAGCTGACTACCAGGGCTGGGGCTGGGAAGGCGAACAGTATTTTAGGGACTTGGAATTGCGCTGAGGTGGTGTTTTGCAAACCAGGAGGTCCATCACGATCACTCAGGGAGCTTGTCAAAAATACAGATTCTAGAAGCTATCTTATACCACTTGTATGAGAATCTTTGAAGCTAGGTTCTGGAAATATATATGTATTTTTTAATAGGCTTCCCATCTGTTTATGAAGCCTGACGGATGTTAATAACTTTAGGCGGGTCGAGGCATGTGACCTGTGCTGTCACACGGGGCTTTGTGTTCAGAAGAGCTTGATTTAATGCTCCACTGTCACTTCTTGAAATTCTTTGAACTGTGCTGTGAAAATGTCCATGAGACAACAGAGCATAAGCCGGAATACAGGCAATACACACACAACATGCATGTTTGTTGATTCTTGCCACCCTGTTCATATGTAGTGTTTGTGACACCCCATGAGAACAGAATTCCCCCAACACTGGTATGTACTTAGGAGCTGGTGCTGAGAAGGAAGGATTTAGAGCAATTATGCTGCAAGTGGTAAAAGAGGGAGGAAGGAACGATGGGAGTTGACTTTAGATGAAGAGAAGTTAAGAGTAACAAGATCTAGGAAGCGAATAAAAATCCTTTTAGAATGTACAGAAAAAAAAACCCAACACAAATTTGGTCTCTTTGTGGCTAGGAAGAAGAGATGTAACTCAGTTCCACAAATACTGTTAAGCAGAGAGCTTTGAAGGAGGTGTGTTATGGTGAGTCGTAATTAGCATTATAACAACTCATGACACGGGTTAGAGGAAATTTCATGGGGGAAGATGAGATGCTGAGACCAGAATAACATCTGACCTCATCATAGGCAGAGGCCAGTGGAATGGAAGCAAGAGCTTCATCTAGGTGAGGAGAGGGATAGTGGCGAGGGCAATGATGATGAAGAATGGAAACAAAGTGAAGGATGCTACCATGACATTTTGGAAGAAAAGACCAAAGAGTTTGAGACAAAGAGTTGCCAGGTCACTTGAACCTTCTCAGATGGTCCTTAGAAGTGTGTGATGCACTAGGGATGATGGTGGTGAAGGTCATAGATTCTAAGTATATTGTATAAAATCTTGGGAAGGAAAATAAAACGTTTGTGTCACAAGCATGTGGTTATAATTAAGTTTATGACATTTTGTTCCCTAAATTATTTAGAAGAATTTATTGGATTTGTTTGTTTGTGGTTTATTTCTTCTACTATTTACATCAGTGGTTCTCCAACCTGGCTGGACCTTCTTTTTTTAACATTTTTATTGGAATATAATTGCTTTACAATGGTGTGTTAGCTTCTGCTTTATAACAAAGTGAATCAGTTATACATATACATATATCACCATATCTCTTCCCTCTTGCATCTCCCTCCCTCCCACCCTCCTTATTCCACCCCTCTAGGTGGTCACAAAGCACTGAGCTGACCTCCCTGTGCTATGCGGCTGCTTCCCACTGGCTATGTATTTTTATGTTTGGTAGTATATATATGTCCATGCCACTCTCTCACTTTGTCCCAGCTTACCCTTCCCCCTCCCCATATCCTCAAGTCCATTCTCTAGTAGGTCTGTGTCTTTATTCCCATCTTGCCCCTAGCTTCTTCATGACCATTTTTTTTTTTTTAGATTCCATATATATGTGTTAGCATATGGTATTTGTTTTTCTCTTTCTGACTTACTTCACTCTGTATGACAGACTCTAGGTCCATCCACCTCACTACAAATAACTCAATTTCGTTTATTTTTATGGCTGAGTAATATTCCATTGTATATATGTGCCACATCTTCTTTATCCATTCATCTGTCGATGGACACTTAGGTTGCTTCCATGTCCTGGCTATTGTAAATAGAGCTGCAATGAACATTGTGGTACATGACTCTTTTTGAATTATGGTTTTCTCAGGGTATATGCCCAGTAGTGGGATTGCCGGGTCATATGGTAGTTCTATTTTTAGTTTTTTAAGGAACCTCCATACTGTTCTCCATAGTGGCTGTATCAATTTACATTCTCACCAACAGTGATTTAATCCACAAGCATGGACAGGAAGGGGAAATCTATTATATAGGAGGGAGGAAGGGTATCAAAGGTTTCTGATAGTAAGCCCAGGAAAAATGATGCAGGTCACTTTGACCTGAAGGAAAAAGAGAGACACAAAACAGAGAGAGAAAATAGGCAGAACAGTGCAACAATCCTTTCTGCCTTAGGGTAATTCTAATGGAGTTCTTACGAGAAGAAACACGCAAACTAAGTAACAGTAATTAGAGATGGTCTAATTAGCTTCACCTGGAAAGAAGTCCTGGTGAAGAGTAGCTGGTAGTTGGAGCCATTGATTCATTAAGTCCTCAAAAGGAAGAATAAGACATGGATAAAGGCAATAACACAGACCTGTGCATGGGAGAGAATTCCTGGGGGCACCTGTCTTGCCATTCCTCCCACTGACGCAGGTCAATCATGGGATGCTGTAAACCATGAACATGACAGGCATGTGCTGTCATGTGGTCTGCTTGAAAGGACACACCAGAAACAGATCCCATGGTCTGGGAAGAGGCAGAAGCCACTCTCAGGTGCCTGTGTGGCATTCAGGACCATTTGGAGGGCTGTTCCTCGGATCGTTCTGAGGGAGCATTTGTGATAAAAGCTTCATATAGAGAGTGCTGCGGAAGCCTCGTGTATTTCAGCCCTCACCAGGTAATCCAAAGGTTAATATTGTGACTTTTAACAACCTAGAAACATGATCATCCTCATTCAGCTGATCCAACAATCTTTTAATTCCAATGGGAAAAAAAGAAATCTTTCTGAAGTGTTTTATTTGGGACGAAATTTTGATTTATTAGTAGAGAAAGAGTGGACATGACTTGTTATAATTTCTTCAAACTATTCTTCCAATATGGTAAACTATTATAATGTATTAAATGTAATTTACCTTGATAAAAATAATGGGGTTGGAACCAAAAGAGGTAAGCCGAGTTCGAGGTACCACAAGGAGAACAGTGTTTAATCTTGAACTCTTTAATAATTTAACTTCTAGCTGCTCACTTCCTCATAGCTCTCTTTTGAAAAATGGGAATGGTAATACTAATGCTTCATAGGATTGTTTCTAGCAATAACATAAAATGTTTTTCTTCCAGTTTTATTGAGATCTAATTGGCATACAGCACTGTATAAGTTTAAGGTGTACAGCATACTGATTTGACTTACATACATCATGAAATGATTACACTAAATTTGTGAATATCCATCATGTCATGTAGATATAACATTAAAGATATAAAAAAAATTTATCCTTGTGATTAGAACTCTTAGGATTTACTCTCTTAACTACTTTCATGTGTAGGAGAGAGATCTTCAAGATGGTGGGGGAGTACGATGTGGAGATCACCTTCCTCCCCACAAATACATCAAGAATACATCTACATGTGGAACGACTCCTTCAGAACACCTACTGAACACTAGCAGAAGACATCAGACTTCCCAAAACGCAAGAAAATCCCCATGTACCTGGGTAGGGCAAAAGAAAAAAGAAAAAACAGAGACAAAAGAGTAGGGATGGGACTTGCACCTCTGGGAGGGAGCTATGAGGGAGGAAAAGTTTCCACACACTAGGAAGCCCCTTCACTGGTGGAGATGGGGGGGTAGGCAGGGGGAAGCTTTGGAGCCACAGAGGAGAGTGCAGCAACAGGGGTGCAGAGGGCAGAGCAGAGAGATTCCCGCAGAGAGGATCGGTGCCGACCAGCACTCACCAGCCTGAGAGGCTTGTCTGCCCAACCACTGGGGCACCTGAGGGCTGGGAGCTGAGGCTCCGGTTTTGGAGGTCAGACGCCAGGGAGAGGACTGGGGTTGGCTGTGTGAAGACAGACTGAAGGAGGCTAGGGCACCACAGCTAGCCAGGAGGGAGCCTGAGAAAAAGAGTGGACCGGCCAAAGAGGCAACAGACCACTGTTTAGGGATGTACAAGGAGAGGGGATTCAGAGCACTGCCTAAACGAGCTCCAGAGACGGGCGCGAGCCGCAGCTATCAGCACGGACAACAGAGATGGGCATGAGACGTTAAGGCTGCTGCTGCAGCCACCAAGAAGTCTGTGTGCAAGCACAGGTCACTATCCACACCTCCCCTCCTGGGAGCCTGTGTAGCCTGCCACTGTCAGGGTCCTGTGATCCAGGGACAACTTCCCTAGGAGAACACATAGTGCGCCTCAGTCTGTTGCAACATCACGCCAACTTCTGTCACCATAGGTTTGCACCACATTCCAATTATGACTACCAAAACCCTCCCTCCCGCCCCTGGCCTCAGTGAGCAAGGGAGCCCTAATCAGCTGCTGCTTTAACTCCCTCCTGTCTGGGGGGAGGGGACAGATGCCTGAGGGCGACCTACACGCAGAGGTGGGGCCAAAAAAAAGCTGAACCCCAGAAGCTGTGTGAACAAAGAAGAGAAAGGGAAATCTCTCTGTGCAGCCTCAGGAACAGCGGATTAAATGCCTGCAATCAACTTGACGTACCCTGCATCTGTGGAATACTGGAATAGACAACGAATGTTCCCAAAATTGAGGCAGTGGACTTTGGGGGCAACTGTAGACTTAGGGTTTGCTTTCTTTTTTTTTTTTTTAAATGTATTTTTTAAAATGCATTGTTTACTTTATTTATTTATTTATTTTTGGCTGTGTTGGGTCTTCATCTCTGTGCGAGGGCTTTCTCTAGTTGTGGCAAGCGAGGGCCACTCTTCATCGCGGTGCGTGGGCCTCTCACTATCGCGGTCTCTCTTGTTGCGGAGCACAGGCTCCAGACACGCAGGCTCAGTAATTGTGGCTCATGGGCCTAGCTGCTCCGTGGCATGTGGGATCTTCCCAGACCAGGGCTTGAACCCGTGTGCCCTGCATTGGCAGGCAGACTCTCAACCACTGCGCCACCAGGGAAGCCCGGGTTTACTTTCTGTATCTGATTTGTTTTTCATCTTATGTTTATCTTAGTTTAGTTTTCAGTGCTTGTTTTCATTGGTGGATTTGTTTATTGGTTTGGGTGCTCTGTTCCGTTTATTTATTTTTTTCTTTTTTCTCTTTTTGTGAGTGTGTGTGTGTATGTTTATTTGTGTGATTTTTTCTGTTTAGGTTTGCTTTTACCATTTCTCCTAGGGTTCTGTCTGTTCTTTCTCTTTTCTTTTCTTTTTTTTAGTATTTCTGTTTTGTTTTGTTGTTTTTTCCTTTTATGACTGTGTGTGTGTGTCTATGTTTCTTTGTGTGATTTTGTCTGTTTAGTTTTGCTTTTACCATTTGTTTGGGGTTCTATCTGTGCATTTTGTTTTCTTCCTTTTCTTCTGAGCCGTGTGGCTGGCAGTGTCTTGGTGCTCTGGCTGGGTGTTGGGCCTGAGCCTCCAAGGTGGGAGAGCCAAGTCCAGGACACTGGACAACCAGAGACTGCCTGGCACCATGTAATATTGATTGGTGAGAGCTCTCTCAGAGATCTCCATCTCAACACTAAGACCCAGCTCCACCCAAAGGCCAGCAAGGCCAGTGTGGGATGCCCCATGGCAAACAACTAGCAAGACAGGAACACAAACCCACCCGTCAACAGAGAGGCTGCCTAAAGTCATACTAAGTTCACAGACACCACAAACACAGCACTGGATGTGGCTCTGCACAACAGAAGGACAAGATCCAGCCCCACCCACCAGAACACAGGCACCAGTCCTCCCCAACAGGAAGCCTACACAACCACTGAACCAACCTCACCCACTGGGAGCACACACCAAAAATAACAGGAATTACAAACGTGCAGGCTGAGAAAAGGAGACCCCAAACACAGTAATTTAACCAAAATGAGAAGACAGAGAAATATGCAGAAGTAGAAGGAGCAAGGTAAAAACCCACCAGACCAAACAAATGAAGAGGAAATACGGAGTCTACCTGAAGGGAATTCAGAGTAATGATAGTAAACATGATCCAATGTCTTGGAAACAGAATGGAGAAAGTACAAGAAATGTTTAACAAGGACCTAGAAGACCTAAAGAGCAAACAAACAATGATAAACAACACAATAAATGAAATTAAAAATACTCTAGGAGAAATCAGTAGCAGATTAACTGAGGCAGAAGAGCAGATAAGTGACCTGGAAGATAGAAGAGTGGAAATAACTACCAGAGAATAGAATAAAGAAAAAGAATGAAAAGAATTGAGGACAGTCTGGGACAACTTTAAATGCACCAACATCTGAATTATAGGGGTCCCAGAAGAAGAATAGAAAAAGAAAGGGTCTGAGAAAATATTTGAAGAGATTATAGTCAAAAACTTCCTTAATAAGGGAAAGGAAATAGTCAATCAAGTCCAGGAAGCACAGAGAGTCCCATACAGGATAAGGCCAAGGAGAAACATGCCAAGACATATATTAATCAAACTATCAAAACTTAAATACAAAGAAAAAAATATTAAAAGCAGCAAGGGAAAAGCAACAAATAACATACAAGGGAATCCTCATAAGGTTAACAGCTGATCTTTCAGCATAAACTCTGTGGCCAGAAGGGAGTGGCAGGACATATTTAAAGTGATGAAAGGGAAAAACCTACACCAAGATTACTCTACCCAGCAAAGACCTCATTCACATTCAAAGAAGAAATTAAAACCTTTACAGACAAGAAAAAGCTAAGAGAATTCAGCATCACCAAACCAGTGCTACAACAAATGCTAAATAAACTTCTCTAGGTGGGAAACACAAGCAAAGGAAAAGACCTACAAAAACAGACCCAAAGCAATTATGAAAATGGTAATAGGAACATACATATCCATAATTACCTTAAATGTAAATGGATTAAATGCTCCACCAAAAGATATAGACTGGTTGAATGGATACAAAAACAAGACCCACATATATGCTCTCCACAAGAGACCCACTTCAGACCTAGGGACACATACAAACTGAAAGTGGGGGGATGGAAAAAGATGTTCCATACAAATTGAAATGAAAAGAAAGCTGGAGTAACAATTCTCATATCAGACAAAATAAACTTTAAAATAAGGACTATTACAAGAGACAAAGAAGGACACTACCTAATGATCAAGGGATCAATCCAAGAAGAAGATATAACAATTGTAAATATTTATGCACCCAACAGAGGAGCACCTCAATATATAAGGCAAATACTAACAGCCATAAAAGGGGAAATTGACAGTAACACAATCATCGTAGGGGACTTTAACACCTCACTTTCACCAATGGATGGATCAACGAAAATGAAAATAAATAAGGAAACACAAGCTTTAAATGACACATTAGAAAAGATGGACTTAATTGATATTTATAGGATATTCCATCCCAAAACAACAGACTACGCTTTTTCTCAACTGCTCATGGAACACGCTCCAGGATAGATCATATCTTGGATCACAAATCAAGCCTTGGTAGATTTAAGAAAGTTGAAATCATATCAAGTATCTTTTCCGACCACAATGCTATGAGAATAGATATCAATTACAGGAAAAAAACTGTAAAAAATACAAACACATGGAGGCTAAACAATATGCTACTAAATAACCAAGAGATCACTGAAGAAATCAAAGAGGAAATCAAAAAATACCTAGAAACAAATGACAATGAAAACATGATGACCCAAAACCTATGGGATGCAGCAAAAGTAGTTCTAAGAGGGAAGTTTATAGCAATACCATCCTACCTCAAGAAACAAGAAAAATCTCAAATAAACAACTTAACCTAACACCTAAAGCAATTAGAGAAAGAAGAACAAAAACCCCACAAAGTTAGTAGAAGGAAAGAAATCATAAAAATCAGATCAGAAATAAATGAAAAAGAAATAAAGGAAACAATAGCAAAGATCAATAAAACTAAAAGCTGTTTCTTTGAGAAGATAAACAAAATTGATAAACCATTAGGCAGACTCATCAAGAAAAAAAGCAGAAGACTCAAATCAACAGAATTAGAAATGAAAATGGAGAAGTAACAACTGACACTGCAGAAATACAAAGGATCATGAGAGATTACTACAATCAACTATATGCCAAACAAAATGGACAACCTAGAAGAACTGGACCAATTCTTAGAAAAGCACAACCTTCTAAGATTGAACCAGGAAGAAATAGAAAATATGAACAGACCAATCACAAGCAGTGAAATTGAAACTGTGATTAAAAGTCTTCCAACAAACAAAAGCCCAGGACTAGATGGCTTCACAGGTGAATTCTATCAAACATTTAGAGAAGAGCTAACACCTATCCTTCTCAAACTCTTCCAAAATATAACGGAGGGAGGAACACTTCCAAACTCATTCTCTGAGGCCACCATAACCCTGATACAAAAACCAGACAAAGATGTCACAAAAAAAGAAACTACAAGCCAATATCACTGATGAACACAGATACAAAAATCCTCAACAAAACACTAGCAAACAGAACCCAACAGCACATTAAATGGATCACATATCATTATCAAGTGAGGTTTGTCCCAGGAATGCAAGGATTCTTCAATACACACAAATCAATCAATGTAATACACTTATGGTGATCATTTTGAAATGTATACAAACATCGAATCACTATGTTGCATAACAGAATATAATATGGTGTCGTAGGTCAATTATACTTCAAAAACAAAGAAACATTGAAAAAGAGATCAGATTTCTAGTTACCAGAGGTGGGGTGTGCAGGGAGGGGGAACTGGATGAAGGCAGTCAAAAGGTAGAGACTTCCACTTATAAGATAAATAAATAGTAGAGATGTAATGTACAGCATGATAAATATAATTAACACAGCTGTATATTATTAGAGTATAATTGTTTTACAATGGTGTGTTAGTTTCTGCTTTATAACAAAGTGAATCAGCTATACATTTACATATATCCCCATAGCTCCTCCCTCTTGCGTCTCCCTCCCACCCTCCCTATCCCACCCCTCTAGGTGGTCTCAAAGCACCAAGCTGATCTCCCTGTGCGATGCAGCTGCCTCCCACTAGCTATTTTACATTTGGTACTGCATATATGTCAATGTTACTCTCTCACTTCGTCCTAGCTTACCCTTCCCCCTCCCCATGTCCTCAAGTCCATTCTCTATGTCTGTGTCTTTATTCCTGTCCTGTCCCTAGGTTCTTCATTTTTTCTTTTTTTAAGATTCCATATATATGTGTTAGCATACGGTATTTGTTTTTCTCTTTCTGACTTCATTCTGTATGACAAATTCTAGATCCATCCACCTCACTACAAATAATTCAATTTCGTTTCTTTTTATGGCTGAGTAATATTCCATTGTATATATGTGCCACATCTTCTTTATCCATTCATCTGTCGATGGACACTTAGGTTACTTCCATGTCCTGGCTATTGTAAATAGAGCTGCAATGAACATTGTGGTACATGACTCTTTTTGAATTATGGTTTTCTCAGGGTATATGCCCAGTAGTGGGATTGCCGGGTCATATGGTAGTTCTATTTTTAGTTTTTTAAGGAACCTCCATACTGTTCTCCATAGTGGCTGTATCAATTTACATTCCCACCAACAGTGCAAAGGGTTCCCTTTTCTCCACACCCTCTCCAGCATTTGTTGTTTGTAGATTTTCTGATGATGCCCATTCTAACAGGAGTGAGGTGATACCTCATTGTAGTTTTGATTTGCATTTCTCTAATAATTAGTGATGTTGAGCATCTTTTCATGTGCTTCGTGGCCGTCTGTATGTCTTCTTTGGAGAAATGTCTATTTAGGTCTTCTGCCCATTTTTGGATTGGGGTGTTTGTTTCTTTAATATTGAGCTGAATGAGCTGTTTATATATTTTGGAGATGAATCCTTTGTCCGTTGATTCGTTTGCAAATATTTTCTCCCATTCTGAGGGTTGTCTTTTCGTCTTGTTTATGGTTTCCTTTGCTGTGCAAAAGCTTTGAAGTTTCATTAGGTCCCATTTGTTTATTTTTGTTTTTATTTCCATTACTCTAGGAGGTGGATCAAAAAAGATCTTGCTGTGATTTATGTCAAAGAGTGTTCTTCCTATGTTTTCCTCTAAGAGTTTTATAGTGTCCAGTCTTATATTTAGGTCTCTAATTCATTTTGAGTTTATTTTTGTGTATGGTGTTAGGGAGTATTCTAATTTCATTCTTTTACATGTAGCTGTCCAGTTTTCCCATCACCACTTATTGAAGAGACTGTCTTTTCTCCATTGTATATCTTTGCCTCCTTTGTCATAGATTAGTTGACCATAGGTGCGTGGGTTAATCTCTGGGCTTTCTATCTTGTTCCATTGATCTATGTTTCTGTTTTTGTGCCAGTACCATATTGTCTTGATTACTGTAGCTTTGTAGTATAGTCTGAAGTCAGAGAGTCTGATTCTTCCAGCTCCATTTTTTTTTGCCTCAAGACTGTTTTGGCTATTCGGGGTCTTTTGTGTCTCCATATAAATTTTAAGATGATTTGTTCTAGCTCTGTAAAAAATGCCTTTGGTAATTTGATAGGGATTGCATTGAATCTGTAGATTGCTTTGGGTAGTATACTCATTTTCATAATGTTGATTCTTCCAATCCAAGAACGTGGTATATCTCTCCATCTGTTGGTATCATCTTTAATTTCTTTCATCAGTTGTCTTATAGTTTTCTGCATACAGGTCTTTTGTCTCCCTAGGTAGGTTTATTCCTAGGTATTTTATTCTTTTTGTTGCAATGGTAAATGGGAGTGTTTCCATAATTTCTCTTTCAGATAAGAGATTTCTGTGCATTAATTTTGTATCCTGCAACTTTACCATACTCATTAATGAGCTCTAGCAGTTTTCTGGTGGCAGTTTTAGGATTCTCTATGTATAGTATCATGTCATCTGCAAACAGTGACAGTTTTACTTCTTCTTTTCCAATTTGTATTCCTTTTTTTTCTTTTTCTTCTCTGATTGCCGTGGCTAGGACTTCCAGAACTATGTTGAATAAGAGTGGTGAGAGTGGACATCCTTGTCTCGTTCCTGATCTTAGAGGAAATGCTTTCAGTTTTTCACCATTGAGAATGATGTTTGCTGTGGGTTTGTCATATATGGCCTTTATTATGTTGAGGTAGGTTCCCTCTATGCCCACTTTCTGGAGAGTTTTTATCAGAAATGGGTGTTGAATTTTGTCAAAAGCTTTTTCTGCATCCATTGAGATGATCATATGGTTTTTCTTCTTCAATTTGTTAATATGGTGTATCACATTGATTGATTTGCATATATTGAAGAATCCTTGCATCCCTGGGATAAATCCCACTTGATCGTGGTGTATGATCCTTTTAATGTGTTGTTGGATTCTGTTTGCTAGTATTTTGTTGAGGATTTTTGCATCTATATTCATCAGTGATATTGGTCTGTAATTTTCTTTCTTTGTAGTGTCTTTGTCTGGTTTTGGTACCAGGGTGATGGTGGCCTCATAGAATGAGTTTGGGTGTGTTTCTTCCTCTGCAATTTTTTGGAAGAGTTTGAGAAGGATAGGTGTTAGCTCTTCTCTAAATGTTTGATAGAATTCACCTGTGAAGCCATCTAGTCCTGGACTTTTGTTTGTTGGAAGATTTTTAATCACAGTTTCAATTTCATTGCTTGTGATTGGTCTGTTCATATTTTCTGTTTCTTCCTGGTTCAGTCTTGGAAGGTTATACCTTTCTAAAAATGTGTCCATTTCTTACAGGTTGTCCATTTTATTGGCATAGAGTTGCTTGTAGTAGTCTCTTAGGATGCTTTGTATTTCTGCGGTGTCTGTTGTAACTTCTCCTTTTTCATTTCTGATTTTATTGATTTGAGTCCTCTCCCTCTTTTTCTTGATGAGTCTGGCTAATGGCTTATCAATTTTGTTTATCTTCTCAAAGAACCAACTTTTAGTTTTATTGATCTTTGCTATTGTTTTCTTTGTTTCTATTTCATTTATTTCTGCTCTGATCTTTATGATTTCTTTCCTTCTGCTAACTTTGAGTTTTGTTTGTTCTTCTTTCTCTAGTTTCTTTAGGTGTAAGGTTAGATTGTTTACTTGAGATTTTTCTTGTTTCTTTAGGTAGGCTTGTATAGCTATAAACTTCCCTCTTAGAACTGCTTTTGCTGCATCCCATAGGTTTTGGGTCGTCGTGTTTTCATTGTCATTTGTCTCTAGGTATTTTTTGATTTCCTCTTTGATTTCTTCAGTGATCTCTTGGTTATTTAGTAACGTATTGTTTAGCCTCCATGTGTTTGTCTTTTTTATGTTTTTTTCCCTGTAATTCATTTCTAATCTCATAGCGTTGTGGTCAGAAAAGATGCTTGATATGATTTCAATTTTCTTAAATTTACTGAGGCTTGATTTGTGACCCAAGATGTGATCTATCCTGGAGAATGTTCCGTGCGCACTTGAGAAGAACGTGTAATCTGCTGTTTTTGGATGGAATGTCCTATATATATCAATTAAATCTATCCGGTCTACTGTGTCATTTAAAGCTTCTGTTTCCTTATTTATTTTCATTTTGGATGATCTGTCCATTGGTGTAAGTGAGGCGTTAAAGTCCCCCACTATGATTGTGTTACTGTCAATTTCCTCTTTTATAGCTGTTAGCAGTTGCCTTATGTATTGAGGTGCTCCTATGTTGGGTGCATATATATTTATAATTGTTATATCTTCTTCTTGGATTGATCCCTTGATCATTATGTAGTGTCCTTCCTTGTCTCTTGTAACATTCTTTATTTTAATGTCTATTTTATCTGATATGAGTATAGCTACTCCAGCTTTCTTTTGATTTCCATTTGCATGGAATATCTTTTTCCATCCCCTCACTTTCAGTCTGTATGTGTCCCTAGGTCTAAAGTGGGTCTCTTGTAGACAGCATATATATGGGTCTTGTTTTTGTATCCATTCAGCCAGTCTATGTCTTTTGGTTGGGGCATTTAATCCATTCACGTTTAAGGTAATTATCGATATGTATGTTCCTATGACCATTTTCTTAATTGTTTTGGGTTTGTTTTTGTAGGTCCTTTTCTTCTCTTGTGTTTCCCACTTAGAGAAGTTCCTTTAGCATTTGTTGTAGAGCTGGTTTGGTGGTGCTGAATTCTCTTAGCTTTTGCTTGTCTGTAAAGCTTTTGATTTCTCCATCAAATCTAAATGAGATCCTTGCCGGGTAGAGTAATCTTGGTTGTAGGTTCTTCCCTTTCATCACTTTAAGTATATCATGCCACTCCCTTCTGGCTTGTAGAGTTTCTGCTGAGAAATCAGCTGTTAACCTTATGGGAGTTCCCTTGTATGTTATTTGTCATTTTTCCCTTGCTGCTTTCAATAATTTTTCTTTGTCTTTAATTTTTGCCACTTTGATTACTATGTGTCTCGGCGTGTTTCTCCTTGGGTTTATCCTGTATGGGACTCTGTGCTTCCTGGACTTGGGTGGCTATTTCCTTTCCCATGTTAGGGAAGTTTTCAACTATAATCTCTTCAAATATTTTCTCTGGTCCTTTCTCTCTCTCTTCACCTTCTGGGACCCCTATAATGCGAATATTGTTGCATTTAATGTTGTCCCAGAGGTCTCTTAGGCTGTTTTCATTTCTTTTCATTCTTTTTTCTTTAGTCTGTTCCGCAGCAGTGAATTCCACCATTCTGTCTTCCAGGTCACTTATCCGTTCTTCTGCCTCAGTTATTCTGCTATTGATTCCTTCTAGTGTAGTTTTCATTTCAGTTATTGTATTGGTCATCTCTGTTTGTTTGTTCTTTAATTCTTCTAGGTCTTTGTTAATCATTTCTTGCATCTTCTCAATCTTTGCCTCCATTCTTATTCCGAGGTCCTGGATCATCTTCACTATCATTATTCTGAATTCTTTTTCTGGAAGGTTGCCTATCTCCACTTCATTTAGTTGTTTTTCTGGGTTTTTTTCTTGTTCCTTCATCTGGTACATAGCCCTCTGCCTTTTCATTTTGTCTGTCTTTCTGTAACTGTGGTTTTTGGTCCACAGGCTGCAGGATTGTAGTTTTTCTTGCTTCTGCTGTCTGCCCTCTGGTGGTTGAGGCTATCTAAGAGGCTTGATGGGAGGCTCTGGTCGAGCCCAGGGTCTTGCTACTCCTCCATCTTGGATCTTTCCAAATTGATTCACAAATTCTAACAGACAAATGGATTTTTCCTTTCCCTTCTTTCCTGTCTTGAGTGAAATAAAAGATGTGAGAGGACCCACGGAGATAATGCTGTGACTTTCTAGTTCAATGAAAATGACTTAGTGAATGGCTCCTGATTACTGGTGAGAGTTCCCTTCTGAGGGAACAATTCCTTTTGTGCACACACTTTGTGGGTATATTTGAATATATTCTAGGGCCTGTTAGGCTTTTAGATTTCTGAAAGGAGGAAACTACCTTTTAATCAAATATTCTTGACATTGAAATAGAATGATGCTGACACTGAGACCAAGATAAACTTAACTAAGCTTTCTTTAGTTGACTATGGGTATATTCAGTTTTTGAAAAAAGCTAAATTAGGTATGAATGAAGAGTTAGATAAATGTGAATGATTTTAGGAAAATAATGGAATAAGTTTATGGAGCTAGAGTCAAAGCTAAAAGTGATGCAAAGCAAAAAATATATCTAGTTTGACCCAAAAGAATGGAAGTTTCATTAGAGCAATACACATATGGTATAGGATTCTGGACACTGGAACCATTTTTACCCCGTACTCAGAGACAGACTCTGCTTTAGTGACTGTTACACCACTATAATTAAGATAACTGGAGAGTTTGAATGAACTCTTTAGGAGCATACAATCTCTATCTTAAGATCTGTACAGCTTCTAATCATAGTGGGAAACTTTTAGCTTTGTATTTTGTTGATATGACCATTAAACTATGTATATTCCAGAGCTTTGAAAGCAACAGAACCATACAAAGCCATGCCCATGATGTTTCTTCATTAGTCATTGTCTACAATGGAGACCATATAGTGTCCAACTCAGAGGATTAAATTGTAAAAATGTGGGCAGTGTTAACTGGCTACTGTTTGTGGCCACATCAAGCTGGTGCCCTGACTTGCAGCTGTGCTAGTGAACAGAAGGGCGAGAGTGATGCCAGCTACAAATGCACCACTGTACTCCCAGCACATGAAAATAGGGTAAGAGTGACGCTGACTACAAATGCACCGCTGCACTCAGAGCACATGAGAATAGGGTGAGAGTGACGCTGGCTACAAATGCACCACTGCACTCAGAGCACATGAGAATAGGGTGAGAGTGACGCTGGCTACAAATGCACCGCTGCACTCAGAGCACATGAGAATAGGGTGAGAGTGACGCTGGCTACAAATGCACCGCTGCACTCTGAGCACATGAGAATAGGGTGAGAGTGACGCTGGCTACAAATGCACCGCTGCACTCAGAGCACATGAGAATAGGGTGAGAGTGACGCTGGCTACAAATGCACCGCTGCACTCAGAGCACATGAGAATAGGGTGAGAGTGACGCTGGCTACAAATGCACCGCTGCACTCAGAGCACATGAGAATAGGGTGAGAGTGAACGCTGGCTACAAATGCACTGCTGCACTCAGAGCACATGAGAATAGGGTGAGAGTGACGCTGACTACAAATGCACCGCTGCACTCTGAGCACATGAGAATAGGGTGAGAGTGACGCTGACTACAAATGCACCGCTGCACTCTGAGCACATGAGAATAGGGTGAGAGTGACGCTGGCTACAAATGCACCGCTGCACTCTGAGCACATGAGAATAGGGTGAGAGTGACGCTGGCTACAAATGCACCGCTGCACTCAGAGCACATGAGAATAGGGTGAGAGTGACGCTGGCCACAAATGCACCGCTGCACTCAGAGCACGTGAAAATAGGGTGAGAGTGATGCTGGTTACAAGTGCACCGCTGCATTCCGAGCACATGAAAATGTGATAAAATGCGTTTCCTGGAGTTACATCTGGCTCCCAGTTTTCTATCTCTTGAACAAAAGGAGTTGAGAATAGAAAGAGTGGGAAGTCTGGAACTCTCTTGATGTGCTGTCAGAGATGACAACATGAAAACAAGGGATGGAAGCACCAGTTGGTGGGTAAACTTGAATTTCCCTGAGATGGAACCCCATGTGCTCACTGGAAGTGCAGAACAAACAGTGAGAATGTGGGCTTGGAGTTGATCGATTTGCAGTTTGTTCCTCCTCTGGATGCTCTTCTGTGAGACCAAGGTGCTCCCACTGAACTATGCTTAAATGAACACTCCCCTCCATGTAGGTTTAACAAGGGGGGGATTTGCTAGGATCTGCATATTGTTGTCGTTTTTAACCTTATTTGAGCCC
Organism: Balaenoptera ricei; assembly: GCF_028023285.1. Lineage (NCBI taxonomy): Eukaryota > Metazoa > Chordata > Mammalia > Artiodactyla > Balaenopteridae > Balaenoptera > Balaenoptera ricei. The sequence goes on along the minus strand of NC_082650.1, from coordinate 93,710,530 downwards.
TGGTCAATTTTTCACATATTTCTCAGTCAGTAAAGTGAATTAGCTTAACTTCTTTTTTTTAAAAATAAATTTATTTATTTATTTATTTATTTTTGGCTGTGTTGGGTCTTCGTTTCTGTGCGAGGGCTTTCTCTAGTTGCGGCGAGCGGGGGCCACTCTTCATCGCGGTGCACGGGCCTGTCACTATCGTGGCCTCTCTTGTTGTGGAGCACAGGCTCCGGACGCATAGGCTCAGTAGTTGTGGCTCACGGGCCTAGTTGCTCCGCGGCATGTGGGATCTTCCCGGACCAGGGCTCGAACCCGTGTCCCCTGCATTGGCAGGCAGATTCTTAACCAGTGCGCCACCAGAGAAGCCCTTAACTTCTTTTTGAACAATCTTAAGAACTCAATTTATTTGATAACTTAGATGACATTGAAGATACAGTCCAGGATGTTTAATTTCAAGAAAATGAAGATTTGATAGTTTGAGGTGGTCAGGTAGAAATCCTCATGGTTTCTCATCACATGATGAACATTTTTCTGTTGTAGAACACTGGCACACACTGCCAGTTGTGACTGGAGGTGGGCAGGCCATGCGGCCCGGTGCTGTGCCGCGTGAGGGAGTGGCTGCCCCTCCTTGCCCTCGTCTTCCACGGGGTCTGTCCCCGGCTCTGAACAGGTGGAGCTGACAGTTTTGTGTGATGCTCCATCTTCGTTTTTCTGTAGATGACATACACCCCCATTTTTTTCCACAGAAAAATATCAAGCTATATTTATGGGCTCTTATTTCAGTTACAGTTAATAACTAAGGGCTTGAAGTAAACAAGAAATTATTTGGCACGAAATATGAGGTAACCTTTCATAATTACCACAGCACAGAAGGCCTGCCTGCAGGTGATGGACAGAAAGCTACACACACAATGCACTCAGACACAGAGATCAATTATCCAGGGAGTTATGTATGTTTTTTTGAAAGAGTCTGTCACAGCATCACACCTTTTAATACAAGATAATGTTGAGATTTAAACTTACATTTCAATGATGTGAACAGTAATCCATGTCCTCCCCTCCCCTTCATTTAGGTCCTAACTTTTCTGACACAATCGAGATCAATCTGTGCCCACACAGTATTATGAACGAACCAGGAAAGCCTCTGTCTATGGAGAATACTTCAGTGAGTGAAAGAATCAGTAAGCATGTGATTATTGCTTTCTTACACAGTACCTGCCATGTGAGCGATGCAGTGGGGCATATGAAAGAAATTAAAGACTTAGTTTATCCAAAAGGATTTAAAATTAATCTTGATGAGGGATTATGCAATTGCTGCTATCCTAATGTTTTTGATTTATGAAAATGGTAACGTCATACGATTTGAAGTAGTGATTGTGAATGACAACACAGTGTATGATGAGGTTCTAAATTATGGGATAGAAGCTACCTGTTCCATACAGGCTTTGTGTAGGTAGGATATGGGAGACCTGGGTTTGTCAGAGGACCATTACCTGGATGGGTTGTATCGAGGATGGGAAGAGACCTGGGGCAGGTGCTCCAGGCAGGAGGGAGCAGGGAAGGTGGCGTGGATGGGGCGATGGTTCTCAGATGTCATAGTGGGCTGGGGATGGGCTGGGAGAGTGTGGAGCTGGGGAGGTGAGTGAGACTGCTGCAGCACTAGTTGTAGAGCATTGGCTGAAATGGAAGGGAAAGGATGGGAAACACACTGAAAGGGAGCACACTCCCTGACTGTTTTAGTTGGATGAAATTTCTACTTTCTGAGTTCCATCTTTTCTATCACTTACGTACTTCTTTACATTCAATGATGCCTATGTTCCAGACAAGTATTAGACACCGTGATGGATACTTTGTGTACCAGACATAATTTCTGACCTCTGGCTTAGTATTGTTAATAAAATTTTAACAAATTTTAAGTTAACGATAAGTTCACAAAATTTTAAGTACGTTATGTTGTGCTTCCCTAAATTGATTATAAGTTTTAGTGTAACAGATATTTTTGTATTCATTCTTTCAAAACTGTAATGAGTGTCTACACATGACGGCCACTGTTGATAGAAAAAAGAAAAGCCACAGTCCTGGCTGAGAGAGATTCAGACAAACAGTTATAAAATATGACAACTGTTCCAGCAAGCTGCAGTGAGATGAATTCTTAAATTTCCTGGAAGTGTTAAAGACTTAAAGATAATTTTTTGAGCTGAGGCTTAAAGGATAGAAGTGGTTTTGAGGCATGAAAGTGAAGTGTGGGTGGCTCAGGAAGATTGGGACAGCATATGTGAAAGCACGAAGGTAGAGGATGCAGTGAAATGACACAGTGACATGACCCAGTGACATGGCACAGTGACATGACACAGTGACATGACCCAGAATGTACATGTGTGCTGATATTGCCGAGTGTAGGGCGGAATGAAGGACAAGAGATTGCGCAAATGGGCAGGGGCTGGACACATGTCTGTGCATGTTATGCAAAGGCTCTTAGGTGGTATGTTATGAGGAAGCATGTTGACTAGGCAGCATACGTTCAGACTTCTATGTGGAGAATAGAGGGGGAGAGGGCAGGACTGGGCAGGGAGCCTGGAAAGGAGGTTATTGCTACTGCGACCACCTGTGATAGATAAACTGGGAGCAAGGAAGAGAAGAAAGGAGAAGGAAAAAAGATGAAAAAGTCATTGGAAGGTAAAATGGACAGACCTTGGTGTTTTATAGAACATGAGGTATAAACTGGAGAGAAGATGACAAGGACCTTGTCTGACTTATTCACAACTGTATCTCCAGCACTGGGAAGAATCCCTCATCTAGGCTGCCAGTAAATAGCTGTCAAAATGAATAGAAGGGAGAAATCCAGATGACTCCTGGGTTCTGGAGGAAGCAGAATGTTTATACCAGTCGCCAGTGGAAGGAATATGGGAGGGGAAGATCAGGTATTCTTCTGTGGACCGATGTGGGACAGACTGGTGGTTTTTAGAAGAGCCAAACTATAAGACACAAGTTATAAGGGAGCAAAGGAAGAATTGATAATGAAGGAAATGCCAAATATGACTGGGGAAAGGCAGGACAAGTTTTAGGTTAGGTTAAAATCCTACGTCAAGAGAGACATTTTCAAGTGGAAATGTTTGACAGGGTAATTTGTCCAGAGTTCAAAGTGCATGAAGTCTGGCAAAATCAGAGTCTGGCTCTGGGGACTCGAGGAAGAACATCACCCGTGTTGGGGAGTGAAGAAGGTCCCTTGCCTTTTCATGTCCAAAATTAGAGGTTGGCTTATATTTCAAGTTATCATATGAACTCTGTGGCTTTGTGCATCTTTTAACCTGAGAAAGACAAAGGCAGCATATGAAATGGTGGTTTTAGTAACAACCAAAGCACAGGTCAGAGATTGATGTTACTATACAATAATACCTAAATGTGGAGATACCACTGTTAGAAACACTAACTTGGGTCCTAGTTTCTTATATAGAACAGAAAATTGCAAATTTTGTGGTTAATGTTGATCATAATAATATATTTTAAAGGAATATGTGTTTCTTTAACCAATAACTTTATGCTACATACATTGAAAAATCCTCCCTGCCTATGATATTACGAGCAATAACTGCATATCTTAGTCCGTCCCCATATATAGTCTAAGTTAGCTGGTCCTTAGGGGTTTTGTATGGTTGCTCTAAAATATTAGTTGCATGAAAAGCACCTAAGGTTCTTGATAAAAGTCTATTTTTTTTAATTCAAGAGGGCCTGTGAATTAATATTTTAACAAGCATCATCGTGTGATTCTGATACAGGTGTGAACATGTTCTACCTGGAGAAATCCTCCCTTGAGAAGCTCTTTGGACTGACTTGCATTTCTTAGCTGGTGTTCTTGCTCTCTCTGGTGGTACAATGTGGAATTGTATGTTTCAGATTTTTCATTTTCACTGATTGGCAGATAGGGCTCCGCAATTAATCTACCAGTTATCCAGCCTTTATTTAGCCATGCTGTAAACCTACAGATGCAAGTGCTGCATTAGCATTCATCTCCCTACACACAAAAGAGATGTGAGAAGACCAGAAAGTGTAACATATAAAATTTCATACTTTAGAAATGCTGCGACCAAGACAACGCTTTTACATTTTTTTGTTTGGAGAATTTTGAAGGAATCTGTAGTAGAAGAGTATTGAAGAGGCATTTGGTGGCAGCATTTTCATGGGCCAAATGTTTATCTTTTGCTTGGGTTCTTCCTCTGTGAATCGTTTAGGACTCAGACTCAAGCTTTGTGATGCTCATTTGAATTTTTCATTTGCCAGTTTGTTTGTTTGTTTGTTTGTTTTTTGCTAATGTGAAGGATATAATTGTATTCAGAGTAAAGAGTTAGAGGTAGGAATTCCTTCTTCTTTTCCTTCTTTCCTCCCTGCCTTCTGGCAGTCATTCAACAGATGTTTATTACAGCCCCCTGAGGGAGGCTTTGTGGGTGATACAGTGATAACCGGGACACCATTTCTCTGAATGAGGAGAGAAATGTAGCCCACCAAGGCCTGTCATGAAGGCTCCATGCCCAAAGTGCAGGGCAGCTCAGCAACCCTCAGAGGAAGGAGAGAGTAACCATGGGGAAATCATTATGGAGAAGACGGCATCTGAACTGCAAGTCCCCGAGACTGGCCACTCTAAGAACCTTTGTGTAACTGAGTTGCTGACTTATATGACATACAGTTGTCTGTGCTTATTGTGGGTATTTTATTCAGTGCTGATTATGTGTCAGGCAGTGTGCTAAGTGTGGGTGTATAAAGTTCAGGAAGGATTGTAATCAAGCAGGACCCTGTGGGGCCATCCCAGGGCAGAGCCCCGCCACACCCCCATGTCCTCTGCCAGCCTTTTGTCTGTAGAGAAACTTTAGTTAAAGAATACATTTAATCAGAGAAGTGAGAAATGTGGGAAAAAAGGAAAACTGTTAAGTAAGACAAAATAATAATAGTTTAGCCCTTAAACAAAGTCAAGGACCTTTAGTTCCTCCTCGAGGTCTGTAGATACTATTCTGAGCCATGCCCTTTGAGCTGTTTTGCAGATACTGAAACCCTTACCAGGTGAAAGAACTTAACTGCATGCTGCCCACAAGCATGAAGACCCCAGGTGGAACCAGAAGGTGGATGATGTTGACTCCCAATTATCTTACCACCAGCCAATCAGAAGAAGGTCCACGAGCTGATCATACACCCCACATTCCCCCTCCCTCTTTTAAAGGTCTTTAAAAACCTTTCCCTGGAAGCTTTCAGGGAGTTTGTGCCTTTTAAGCGTGAGCTGCCCTGGACTCCTTGCTTGGCGCCTGCAATAAACGCTGCACTTTCCTTCACCACACCCAGTGTCGGTAGATTGGCTTTATTGTGCTCAGGCGAGCAGACCTGAGTTTGGTTCGGTAACAGGATGGCTTGGTCTCTGTCTGCCTAGAGATCCCAATCTCATAATAGAGGCAGATAGGAAACAAAACAGATAAATGATAATAGATAAATAGATAACTATCTACAAAATAGATAAATGAATTGTAAATTGACGTAAGGGCTTTGAAGGAAGTAAGCAAGAGGCTGAGGTAGAGAATAACGTGGGTGGGGTGGCATGAGACCTGCTTTTGTGGAGGCGGCTGGAGAAGGCCTCCTGCAACAACACAAGCAATGATGTTGTGAGTCCAGTGCTCCCTGATACTGAGTCCACGTCTTAACCCTGTTTGTCCTCCCAGCTCTGACGGGGAATCACCATCATTATACGCATTTGAACAGAGAGGAGACTGAGGCACAGGGACACTAAGTAACTTGACGTGTAGTTTGTAAGTGGTGGAGACCAGATCCAAACCTACCTTTCAGGCCCAGAGCCTGCTCTCTTCACCACTCTGACTGGCATCTCCCGCCAAGGGTGGGGAGGGGAGAGCACATATGGTGCTCAGAGGCAGGAGAGTGCTCATGCGATAAAGCAGGCCTCGTCCTCCCAGAGGCGGGGCGAGGCTGCACACCACCCTTCCCTTGGGGTGTGGGCTTCTTTCAGACATGTGTTAATACAGAAACAGGCATTGGGCGAGTTGAAAAGGACAGAATTCGTTAGTTCCCCTAGCACTGTAGAATTACTGATGAGAAAGGTCATTTTCTGGTGTAACATTTTGATTTCACAGTGGAGGACCCCCAGCTCAGAGAAGATAGCTGCTTAATTGCTTAACTAGTTAGTTGCTGACTTGGGAGTAAAACATACATGCTTTTCCTTGATCCCACGTGTGTAAACTGGTTTCTACTTAACACACAAATTTAGCTTATAAATTGCTTTCTCACCAATTGAAGGGCACTGGAGTACATGATTACAGCACTTTCTTAAATTCTTGCTCCTTTAATTTGGGATGGTTTTTTTTTGAGGGCAACCATTCCTGTTTCACGACACATGGTAAAATGTGTTCCTTCTGAGAATTTCCCTTCTCTCCGTCTCTGTGGAAATGCAAAGAAACAGAGGACGGGACCAGTCGATAAGCTCACTTCTCGTGTGACTCGCCGCCTTCTCTGTCTTCGCGTTTGCTGGCAGGAGTTACAATTCCCTGATTATAAGAGGTGGCCTGGTGTGAACAGGGCTTTGGGGTCAAGGGCTGCTACACACCTTGGACAAGGCACATGCTTGAGCAGCAGAGAGGAGGAGGCTGATCCAGGCAAGTGCCTGCCTCACTCACAGCCATAGTCCCTGAGGAATCTCTCAAGTATTGTTAAAAAAACCTAAGCAAGCCCTAGAGGGTTCAGGTAATCTTACCATGGCCCTTCTGTCCGGTGAAAAATATCAAGTTGTCTTGCACTGCTGAGTGGTTGTTTGCCAGCTGAAACTTCAAGTGGAACTCGTAATCATAGCTGATGTCTGGGACCTGCGAATAAGCCAGGAACGAGGTATATCCAAAGGCATCCATCCCACTGAGACTGGGCTGGGTGATGTGAACAGCTGTGGAGAAGCCCAAAGCAAACAGTTAAAACAAGCCTGTTCATGGACTTGTAAGAGGAGGGTTGTGTTTTGCTGCTGCATCTTGCCACATAGTCTGTTTAGTATCACATTAATTATTCTTATGTGCCCTTCAGCATTGAGCAACTCAGAGACTCAATAGGGAATTCAAATCCAGAACAAAGGAAGTGTAGTGTTTTGAGATCCTGTGTATAATCCTTTAACTCACATATCCTTTCAACATGAAGAATTTACTTAAAAAGCAAAATCCTACATTTTGGAGATTAATTTTAGAAATAGAAAAAAATCACAGGCAGTCAAAGTATTTGCTTAGGTGCTTTGTAACCATAATTTGGCATCCAAATGCCAGATATGACTTACAGAGGGACTCACAGCTTGGAACAAACTGAGCTTCTCTAACCCTTCACTTTTCTAAGAGCCAAAGGTCAGGGGTAGGAAGGCCAAGAGATGGGAAGGAAATGGATCAGTTTCCATCACCATATTGTGAATGACCTGAAATTTCCTTGAAGTGAAATCGTTGCCTAAAAGAAATACTCTTCCTTACTTTGTTCAGACACATGTTAGATAGTGAAAGCATGGGTTTCAATAGGCCTGAAACTGTAGGGAGATTTAGTAGAAACAGGAAATGGTAAAACCCAGAAGTACAAGGGCCGGTGCAGACAAATAAGATTTAGTTGAGGGGTGCTATCTGCCAGCTAGCTTCTCTTTTCATCCTGCCTCTAATCTTGTATCCACATTTTCTTTTTCATTGTTCTGTTTCCTTCATAAGTAGTCCCAACTGGCTTTTATTTCCTCACTCCAAGGGGAACAGGGAACAGGAAGGGGGATTTTGACCCCCATCCTGACTACTGTGAATGGTATCCCCAGATTAAAGGATGTTCCTAGAGTCTATCTTTATTGGTTCAAGACTGCTCAATAGAGGGAAGAAGAGCTTGTCTTGATTACTTTACAATGCTCCCTTCTCAACAGGTGGTGGCTCTCTCATGAAGTTGTAAAACTAGAATTTTTACAAACCTTAAGAAATATCCTCACTCTGGTACTTAACGCTTAAAACAAAAGAGTTGTTATGTCTGGTTATAATTGTTTATACAGCAAATAATTCTGCTATCCTGGGAAAAAGAATTCTATTAGAAGCTTTTATTTCTGCTTGTTTCACATAACTATTCAAGTAGGGATTTGTATGGAATCAGCTGAATACTTCATTTTGATATTTTATTAAAATCTTATCAGTTTATTCCTTGGGATGTGTGTCCTAGGATAAGTATACATTTTCTCAAAACTCACCAGAATCTGAATTAGGATTTTGAGACATACCACCGTTTATATATATATTTTTATCTAATGAAGTAATTGGTGGTTTGTGTTTCAGAGACAATAAGACTTCCCATCAGGGATTTCAGTGGTTCTGTAGGTAGGATGGTTGAAGGAAATTCAATAAAATTAACTGGAATTGAAACAAAATAAAAATACTGACAGTGTTTGAATGTTGGCATTAAAAACAGTTAAAATAGAATTCAATTAAAAAATAAAAATAGGAATGTCTTTCTTTTATAACATTTCTTCCTGTTAATAATTTACAACTGAGTCTACTAAAAGTTTTTGTACATTTAAGTTAGATTAACAAATATATATGTAGTTCACTATCTGACCCTGAGCTAGATATTGGTGACACAAGGATAATAAAGCACAATCCTTACCCTCAAGGAACTAGTGTGTGGTCAGTTAAATTACTCAACTGAACTAGACTGAATCTTGGCTGATGACAGGAGTTCACCTGCAGGTGACAAGCAAAGATCATTTCAGGTGGAAAGAACAGCTTATTCTAAGATGGGGAGGCCAAAAATCATGTCATACTCAGGGAACCCATGGAGTTTGCAAGTTTTAGAATGAAGTATAAAAAGGAAAGTGGAAGCAAATGAAATGAGATAGTTAAGACAGGGGTCAAATTATGAAGGGTTTGATATTTTCCTCATAAATTTTGAGTAGTTAAGCAAAGATCAAAGTTGCTTTTAGAAATATCACTGTAGTGATGGAATATGAAGGCTGGATTAGACAGGGGGAACTGGAGGAGCAACCTTTGGTCAAGAATGATAGTGAGGACTTTGAGGACATTGGGAAGTCTAACAATGAGTTCAGCTTGTACTGAATCATCAGTGTAAGCGAATGGGTGGGTGACTCATTGAAAACGGTAACAGTGTGATATTGATAGGAACAGTTAATAATAGAAATGTGTTATCAGTGCTAGTACTAAAAAGCAGCAGGCTGAACAGTGACGGAAGAGGGTAACCATGCTCACAGGGGGGATCTGTCATGTGCTCGGAGTCTCTTGGTCTGAAGCCACGCTGACCAATGACAGCTCTACACCATATGCAGCTGTGATCTCAGACTGCACTTGGTGTAGAGAAGGGCTTGGTATGGAGAATAGAAAGCAAACATCTTATTAATAATATTCTATATTCATTAACTATCAGGATAAATAAAATGTATTATTAAAGTAAATTTAGCCTGTTTCTTTTTACTTTTAGAAATGTGCCTCCAGGAAGACAAAATTACACAGGCAGCTCCCTTCCTATGTGCTGAACAGCCCTGGGGAGAACCACGTGGCTCTAGGCAGGCAAGCGCCTTTTCTAAACCCTTAGTTGTGACTTACCTCAAGGGCCTTTGTCTTGTGGTAACTTTGAGCCTGTGAAAAGAGAAGCCCCTTCGGGGAGCAATAGAATCAGAAAGGGTCAAAGAATGTCTGGTCCACACTCAGAGGGCCCTGTGTCCTCAGCCACACGTTCGTCCTCCTGCTGGATCAGGCAGGAGGACACGGAGGGGCCCAGACTAGGAGGAAGAGGGCTTCCATCCTCAGGAATGATTCTTTCCAGTTCTTTACAGTAAGCCCTTTATGATCTTAACCAAGTGACACTGAGTGAATTTGGTTACTCTGTTACACAAATTCCCATATCAGACTCTGAGACCACCAGTCCTCATCAAATCAAGTGACTGAACAGGTTGCAAGGAGAATATTTTAGGGCTACTAAATGCATTTTTTCTTTTTTAATCCTAGTTGCCTCATGGCTTCCAAATGTGAACTTATGTATTTTTTTTCTTCAGTGCTATTAAAGTGACAACAGTGGATTGGGAATGAGGAAGGAAAGGGATTGCTGAGATTTGAAGTAAAAATAAATTATTTACTGTGTGAAAGCAGTGAAGGAACATCTCAGGCAGTCAAAGACCTAACATATCTCAACATCTTAGGGTCGTTAAAAATTCTAGAAACCCTCACAAAGGGAGAGTGTCATAATCTTTACTATAATACATGCTCTGCTGTGGCTTGGTGTAGAATCTCTGCACAGCATGTTTTATTATGCTTATAGAACACATTTTAGCAAAAATTACTGCAAAAAGGGTATAAACTTCTGTTTTCTAGAAAATTTACTAGGACAAATTTTTCTCATTCCCAGTAAAGGCAGAGAAATAACCATTATTGTTTTTTTAAAAAATTAATTAATTAATTTATTTATTTTTGGGTGTGTTGGGTCTTCGTTTCTGTGCGAGGGCTTTCTCTAGTTGTGGCGAGCGGGGGGGGGGTCACTCTTCATCGCGGTGCGCGGGCCCCTCACTGTCTCGGCCTCTCTTGTTGTGGAGCACAGGCTCCAGACGTGCAGGCTCAGTAGTTGTGGCTCACAGGCCTAGTTGCTCCGTGGCATGTGAGATCTTCCCAGACCAGGGCTCGAACCCGTGTCTCCTGCATTGGCAGGCAGATTCTCAACCACTGCGTCACCAGGGAAGCCCAACCATTATTGTTTTAAATGTTACTGTATTTTTTTTTTTCTTTTGTAAGCATTCTGTAGTTAGTCCTCTTCATCTGAATTACTGAAGTTTTGTGCACGGAAGTGGGCAAGAGGAGCTCCTCGGATGTGGGAAGAAGACATCTCTTGGGCTCAGATGGCAGATCCATCTTCCATTCCTCACTTCCTGCAGTGAGACGCAGGCTGTCAGCAGGGTGATGGAGGGGAGGCCGCTGGAGCCTCAGCTCAGGCTGGATTCTGGATTTCCTCACTTCCTGTGTGAACTTGGGCAAGTTAACTTCTCTGTTTTAGTTTCTTCATCTGTAAAATGAGGATAATAAGTACCTAACTTCTTGTGAAAGGTGAGAAAGGCAGGCGGATGCAGGAAACACACCTGAGCTAACCACGTGTCCCAGGTGGGCAAAGCTCTTGCACCAGCCCTGCAATCTTACTGCCTTTTCCCAGTCTCTAGGGTGACTATTTTATGCCTCCTCTTTTCTCCTCTGAAACATCTGATATTCATCTCTCTCTCAGTTAATGATCTTGCTTCTTATTCCACTGAGAAAAATAAGCTCTAAGAACAGAGACGTACCCATCCTTTCATCATGGAACCTTAACCTTCCTGCCCTCCACGCACTCATTTGATCCACGTTTTCTGCCTTCCCTCCGGTTACCAGGCCGACTCTGCCTTGGTGTTGGATCCACCCCTCCTTGTGTGAAAGACATCACTCCAACAACTGTTTTCTATTTCCCAGGAGACACCGAATTCTTTTCTACGGAATCATCCCCTTCAACATCAGACACGCTCAAATATCTGCATCTGACACACTGGTTTCCTCAACCCCACCTTCCTCTCCAGCTGCTCCTGTTTCTCTGCCCATCATTATGGTAAGACTTTTCTAAATAGTCTCTCTATGATTCTCTGAACTTTTTACCACCCATTCACTCTTGATTTCATTCCAGACAGGTTATCTTTTCTAGCTTTCCTTTGAAACTTCTGTTAGGTCACCTGTGACCACCATCTTTCTAAATTCAACCTCAATTCTCTGTTTCTATCTTATCCTGTCTCAGAAACAGTTGACATAGTTGATTATTTCTTCTCTCTTGAAATGCCTTCTTCACCTGGGTTCTCCTGGTGTTCTTTCCACCTTGAACCGCTCCTCCTCCTCCTCCTCCCACCGTTGCTCTCTGATGACTCCTGAGTAATGGTCTCCACCTCTGCCTTCTTCCCAGAGCTCCAGATTGGTATATCCAGCTACCTACTAGATATCTGACATACATTTGTACATCCAACAAGAATCTCAAACTGGACATATACGAGGAAGAACTCTTTATTCTCATGTTTTTATAACCCAATCCCTACCAACCGGATCTCTTCCTCAGTCTTCCCTGTCTTTGTTCAGAACAAAAACTAGTCATCATTCTAAAATTGTTTCTCTCTCTGCCACCTCAACCAGTCAATTGGCAAACCTTGTTAACTTCATCTTCAAAATGTATCCTGACCCCCACTGCTTCTCACCACCTCCATTACTGCCATCAAAGTTCAATGCATTTTTCTCTCTAGCTTGGACGACTGTATTTCTGTATCTGCTTCTTACCTGCTCTCCTTTGCCACCTTGTACCCTTATAGACTCTCTCCCATATTGCAGCCAGTGCAACCTTTTTAATATTAATTGCATGTTAAAAGTCCTCCAGTGTTTTTGCTTGAATTAAAAAAAAATTCCTTAGCACAGCCTAAAGCCCCTACTCTTCAAATTTATTATATACCCATTTCTTTTTGCTCATTCTGCTCCAACCATCCTAACTTCTTTGTGTTTCTCAAACCAAACATGCTCAGAGCTTCTGCTCCTCTAGTTTCCAATGCCTGAAATGTGTTCTCCCCCAGAGGTGCATGGCCTGCTCCCTCACTTCCTTCAAGACTCTGCTCAAGTGTCCCCTCTTCACAGGGGCTTTCCCTGACCAACCTATTAAACTATCAATCTCCTCCTGTCCCCGTACTCTCTAGTTCCTTAACCTGCTTTGCTTACTGCACCCTAATTACGTTATATGCTATTTATTTGTTTACTTTAACTTGTCTCTCTCCCCAGTTAGATTGTAGTTCCTTCAGGACAGAGAGTTTGCCTGTCCCTCATGGACTCCAGGATGTGTGACAGTGCCTGGCTCAAGTGGGTTCAGAATACATATTTATCAAATGGTTGAATGCATACATATACAGGACTTAACATAGTGTTGAAAGCATAGTGACATACGTATGTTATTTTTCTGATGTTATTATTTATCTAGTATCTTAACTGTTCTGTTCTTAAGTGATGAGGGAAAAATTGGAGCTATTGGATGAAGATGGGAAATAGAATTTCTACAACACCACCAATGCTCATCATTGCTTGTTCAAAATTTTTTTTTTTTTTCATTTTTCTAGCCATTTGCCACTAAAGAATAAGAATGTTTCTGGAATTTTGCAAAAACATTAGAATCTTAATTCTTTTAGTGTGGGCAAAAATTCAGATAATATATTGTATATGGATACTGAAAACAAAGCCAGGGGCTCCCGACTTGATGAGTTGGTTGTTTTTCATAACTAAGTTATATAAATACAACTACAGTTTTACAAGTTTTATCTTATAAACATTGTTTTCTGTTTAATACTTGATAATAATGTTTTTTGTAACTTGTAAGCCAAAATACTAAATATTTTTCTTGGGGCAATTGACAGTTTTTGACAAAAATTTTTGGCTTTTACATGACAAAATATCTGTATGATTACCTCACAATGTTGTTTAAAATTTTGCGATATGAACTTGAAAAAAATCCTTAAATTCATTAAGGAAGATTTCTTGAAAATGAACAGTGTTTGCAGAATAGATTGTCTTGTCTAAATCTATTTTTTGAAATAAAACTCATTGCTCCATTTTTATACAAATACAAAAGACAAAAAAATTGTGGTTGATTTTTACTTGGATTCTATATTTTATATAGGCTGCAGAGTGAACACCAGGTAGCACTGACCTAGTGAAAATCCAATTCAGTTGTTCCTTTTCTATTGCGTATTTTAATGAAGCAACAGATGGTAGATGGATTTACTCTGGAAACTGCTGATTTAGAAAGACTCTAGTATGCTAATTTTACAAACATGGTGTTCAGCAGCATAGAGTACCTTGAAACAGACATTTAATTTTGCCAGGAAAATTAATATATCCTTGGGCAGATGGGTAAATTTAGAAAAATATAGGACCACTGTTTGCCTCTCCAGGTTTCTTTTGTAAATTTGAGTATAAACATCTTTCTTCTTTTTGTTCTTAACTTCTTAACAAGATAGCAGTAAATTTAGCTCAATATCCTGCACAAATGCAATCAGGTTATAAAACCATGTACATGATCATTGTTGTTATTGCTATTGCTGTTGTTGAAGAAGCTCCTTGTGGAGTATGCGTCCACACTGTTTATCATTTAGAAATAAAAATGATATAACCCAAAAATGTGATTTTCATTTAAAGGGAGTAGAAATAAATCTTCTGAGATGCTTGTACAAAAAACATACACATCTGTTCTTTCTGAACCAAGATAAATATACTCAATTCATGAATAAAATAAAGCTGTCTATTCAAATGGATCTATAATATTCAATTCACCCACAGGTAAAAAACATGAAATAAATATAGTTGGTTGATTGTCAATTCCTGCTCATACTAAATCATTCCAATATTCTACGTAGATGTATAATTCCTACCATTCTCACTTCTTCATCTAATTGTTAGAGAAAAGTTAAGAGCAAAGAGAATTTTACATTGAGATAAGAAAACTGATGAAAATGTAAAGCATCATAATTCCCATCAGGAAAAGAAATGATAAATGATCAGAATTCATAGCAGCACATTCTTTTTAGATGCACAATTCTTAGAAATCAGTGCCATCTTCTGGTTTCTCAAAGTACTGCTTTAAATCTAAACCAGGTTTTGGTAGGATTTTTACAGTACTATGAAATATCAAAAAAAAAAAAAAAAAAGGAAGGAGGGATCAAGGTGGTGGAGTAGGAGGACGTGGAGCTCCCCTTCCCCCACAAACACATCAACATGCATCTACACGTGGCATAATTCTCATGGAAAACTAACTGGAAACTGACAGAACTCCTATACAACCAAAGCTGCAAGAAAGATCTCCACTTAACTGAGTAGGGTGGAAAAAAAGGAATTGGGCTGGGACCTGTGCTCCTGGGAGGGATCTGAAAAAAAGAGAAAGTCCGCACGGCTAACCCTTGCCCTGGGAGTGAGCAGCTCAAGCCACAGCCTGGGTGTCCCGGTCCTGGGGTCCAGTGCAGAGGAGAGGAGCCCCCGTGCCTGCTGGGAAATCCTCTGAGACAGACAGGAGGGCTGCAGAAACCGGGACTTTCCTTGCGAGGAATGTGTGTGCTGGTGTGCTAACAGTCAGGGCACTGGTAGCTGTTGCCTGCGCTGCACTTCCCAATCCGGAGGGACAAACACCCTGGTCTTGCTCACTCCACACCACAACCTGGTGCAAGATCTGGAAAAAGACATGCTTTGGCTACACAGAGACAGAAGGGGATGTGACCTGGGGGGGCAGTGGTGGCGCTTGTCCACGTGCTCAGGTGTGCTCAGTGGTTTGTCTCCCAGCAAGAGCACCCAGCTCCGCCCACTCCACATTGCAGCTTAGCGCTGGATCTGGGGCAGACAGGTCCTGGGAGAAGTCAGCCACAAGGCAGCCCAGATCTCAGGTGGCAGCACAGCCACTTCAATTCCTGCAGCAATAACACCCTGACCCCCAGGCCACAGCCTTGCACTAGATCTGGGATGAACACAACAGGGCTTTCCCTGTTTCTGAGTGGAACTGCAGACACCTGCATGGGAGGCACATAGGTTCGCTGTGACTGCATGGACCTCACTTGCTTCAGTAATCACACACTTAAGGGCAATGAAGCCTTATTGAACCTGACCCTCAGGGCTTCCACCCCAAGAGCTGGGGAGCAGACCCTGACCCTGACAGGATGGTAACAGCCACAGAGCAGAGAGGAAGCCCTGCCTCACATCCTACACAGGCTTTAAATCCCCCAACACAAACCACACCCCCTATCAAGGAGATAACAGCCAGCACACACCGAGGAAAGATATAGCTGGTTTCCATGCCAAAACCAGCCCTACCACCAAAACTATTGGAAACACACAGTCTATACAATGATGCTCCCACATAAAAACACCCCTTCAAGACCACAATAGAGAACTGTTTCTCCCAAATTCATAGAGACAGAGAAAGTTAAGTAAAACAAAAAGGCAGAGGAACTACTCCCAATTAAAAGAGCAAGAGACCCCCCGCCCCCAAAAGAACATATAATGAAACAGACCTTACTGGTTCAACAGACCCAGATTTCAAAGAGGTGGTAATAAAAATGCTAACTGAATTAAGAAAGATTATTGATATAAACACAGATAACTGTGACAAGGAAATAAAAGTTATACAGATGAATCAATCAAAAATAGATAATTCAGTTTCAGAGATAAAAAGCAATCTACACAGGGAACTATATTCAGCATCTTGTAATAACCTATAATGGAAAAGAATCTAAAAAAGAATATATCAATATATCTATATATCTATCTCTCTCTATATAACCGAATTACTTTGCTATACACATGCAACTAACTCAACATTGTAAATCAACTATACTTCAAAAAAAAAAAAAAAAAAAGAAAGCAGTCTAGAAGTAATAAATAGCCAATTAAATGAGACAGAAGAATGAATAAGTGATCTGGAAGATAAAATAATGGAAACCACCCAATCAGAAGAGCAGACAGAAAAAACAATAAAAAATGAAACCAACATAAGATCTATGGGAAAATATAAAGCAAGCAATTTTATGCATGGTATGAGTTCCGGAAGGAGAAGAGAGAGAGAAGATCAAAAATGTATTTGAAGAAATTAAGGCTGAAAACTTCCCAAACCTAAAGAAGGAAACAGATATCCAGATACAGAAAGAGCCAAGGGTCCCAAAAAAGATGAAGCCAAACAGACCTACACCAAGACATCATAATTAAAATGGCAAACGTTAAAGATAAAGAGAGGATTCTTATGGCAGCAAGAGAAAAACAAAGGGTCAGTTACAAGGGAATCCCCATAAACTTTCAACTGATTTCTCTGCAGAAACTTTGCAGGCCAGAAGGGAGTGTCATGATATATTTCAAGTCCTGAAAGGGAAAATCTGCAACCTAGGATACTCTACCCAGCAAGATTATCATTTAGAATAAAAGGAGAGATAAAGAATTTCTCAGACAAGCAAAAACTAAAAGAATTCAGCAATACTAAACCTTCCTTAAAAGAAATAATGAAGGATCTTCTTTAAGTAGAAAAAAAGCAAGAATCTATAGGAAAGGAAAAAAAATCACAGAGGAAAGGCAAATATATAATCAGTATTGAAGATCAATTAAATAAGCCAGTACATACATACACTAAAAACAATAAAAGAATTATAAAAGCAAGTATAACGATAATGAGCAGTAAAAGGATATGTAGATGTAAAATAGGACATCAAAATCACAAAATGTGGGGGAGGGGAGTAAAAAAGGTAGATATTTTAGAATATATTTGAACTTAAATGATTGTCAGTTTAAAGCAAGTAGACATAGTTATGGGTCAACATACATGAACTCCATGGTAACCACAAATCAAAAACATACAATAGATTCACAAAAGCTAAAAAGAAAGGGACTCAAGCATACTACAAAAGAAAATTATCAAATCACAAAAGGAAAATCAAAAAGAAAAATGAACAAAGAGCTACAAAAACAACTGGAAAACAAATTAAAACAGCAGTAAGTACATACCTATCAATAATTACTTTAATTGTCAATGGATTAAATGCTCAGATCAAAAGACAGAGGGTGGCTTATAGGATAAAAAAAAAAAAAAAAGAACCTGAAATATGCTGCATTCAAGAGACTCACTTCAGGGCAAAAGACACATACAGACTGAAAATGAAGGGATAGAAAAAGGTATTGCATGCAAATGGAAGCAACAGGAAAGTGGGGGTAGCAATATTCATATCTATTAAAATAAACTTTAAAACAGGGCATAAAGAAAGACAAAGAAGGACATTATATAATGATAAAAAGATCAATACAGAAAGGGGATATTACACGCATTAACATATACACACCCAATGTTGGAGCACCTAAATATATAAAGCAAATACTAACAGACATAGAGGGAGAAACTGACAATAATACAATAATAGTAGGGGATTTTAACACCCCATTGACATCAATGGACAAATCATCCAGACAGAAAACCAATAAGGCAACAGAGGTTCTATATGACTCAATAGATCAGTTAGATTTAATTGATATCTACAGGACATTACATCCAAAAAAAGTAGAATACCCATTATTTTCAAGTGTGCATGGAACGTTCTCTAGGATAGACCACATACTAAGTCACAAAATGAGCCTTGATAAATTTAAGAGGATAGAAATGATATCAAGCATCTTTTCTGATCACAATGATATGAAACTAAAAATCAACTACAGGAAGAAAAATGGGAAAAGAACAAACATGGAGACTAAACAACATGAAAAAAACAATGGGTCAATGATGAAATCAAAGAAGACATTAGAAAAGGAGACAAACGAAAATGAAAACACAACTTTACAAAATCTATGGGATGTACCAAAAGCAGTTCTAAAAGGAAAGCTGATTCCAAAAGACAGAAGAGGTGGGAACACTTCTAAATTTATTCAATGAGGTCAACACCACCCTGATACCAAAACTAGACAAAGAAACTACAAAAAAAGAAAAATACAGGTCAATATCTGATGAATAAATGCAAAAAGCATCAACAAAACATTAGCAAACGGAATCCAAAAATACATAAAAAGAATCATACACCATTATTAAGTGGGATTTATCCCAGGGATATAAGAATGGTTCACTATTCACAAATCAGTCAATGTGATACATCACATTAACAAAATAAAGGATAAAACCCATATGATGATCTCAATAGATGCATAAAAAGAATTTGATAAAATTCAACATCTATTCATGATAAAAACTCTCAGAGTTGGTATAGAGGGGACATATCTCAACATAATAAAGGCCATTTATGACAAATCTACCGCCAACATAATACTCAATGGTGAAAAGCTGAAAGCTTTCCTGCTAAAATCTGGAACAAGACTAGGATGCCCACTCTCACCACTTCTATTCAACATAGTATTGAGAGCCCTAGCCACAGCAGTCAGACAAGAAAAAGAAATAAAAATTATCCAAATTGGAAGGGAAGAGGTAAAATTGTCATTATATGCAGATGACATGATAATATATATAGAAAACCCTAAAGACTCCACACAAAAACTGTTAGAACTGATAAACAAATTTAGCAAGGTAGCAGGATACAAGATTAACATACAGAAATCTGTTGAATTTCTTTAAACTAACAATGAAATATCAGAAAGGGAAAGCAAAAAAAAAAAAAAAAAAAAACCCTTTTAAAATTGCATTAAAAAATACTTAGGAATAAACCTCACCAAGGAGGTGAAATACCTTTATGCCGAGAACTATTAAATGTTGATAAAGGAAATTGAAGATGATTCAAAGAAATGGAAAGATATCTCACACTCCTGGATTGGAAGAATTAATATTGTTAAAATGGCCATACTGCCCAAAGCAATATACAGATTTAATGTGACACCTTTCAAATTACCCATGACATTTTTCATGGAACTAGAACAAATAATCCTAAAATTTATATGGAAACATAGAAGACCCAGAATTGTCAAAACAATCGTGAAAAAAAAGAACAAAGCAGGAGATATAAACCTCTCAGATTTCAGACAATACTACAAAGCTACAGTAATAAAAACAGCATGGGATAGCGCAAAAACAGACATATGGATCAATGGAACAGAACAGAAAGTCCAGAAATAAACCCACACACCTATGGGCAACTAATCTTTGACAAAGGAGGCAAGAATATACAATGGAGAAAAGCCAGTCTCTTCAGCAAATGGTATTGGGGAAGCTGGACAGCTGCATGTAAATCAATGAAGTTAGAACACTCCTTCACACCATACACAAAAATAATCTCAATGTGGCTAAAAGACTTTTTTTTATGTTAATAGCATTTATTTTATTTTATTCAGTCTATTTTTTTTAAACATCTTTATTGAAGTATAATTGCTTTACAATGGTGTGTTAGTTTCTGCTTTATAACAAAGTGAATCAGTTGTACATATACATATGTTCCCATATCTCTTTAAAAGACTTAAATATAAGACGTGACACCATAAAACTCCTAGAAGAGAACATAGTCAAAACATTCTCTGACATACATCATGAGAATGTTTTCTTAGGTGAGTCTCCCAAGGCAATAGAAATAAAAACAAAAATAAACAAATGGGATGTAATTAAACTTATAAGGTTTTGAACAACAAAGGAAACCATAAACAAAACAAAAAGATAATCTATGGATTGGGAGAAAATATTTGCAAATGATGGACTGAAAAGGGCTTAATTTCCAAAATACACAAACAGCCCATATAACTCAATAACAAAAAAACAAACAACCCAATTGAAAAATAGGCAGAAGACCTGAACAGACTTTTCTCCAAAGAAGATATACAAATGGCCAAAAGGCACATGAATATATGCTCAGCATCGCTAATTATTATGGAAATGCAAATCAAAACCACAGTGAAGTATCACCTCACACCAGTTAGAATGGCTATCATCAAAAATTAAAAAATGCTGGAGAGGGTGTGGAGAAAAGGGAATCCTCCTACATTGTTGGTGGGAATGCATATTGGTGTAGCCACCATGGAAAACAGTATGGAGGTTCCTTAACAAAGTAAAAATAGAGCTACCATATGATCCAGCAGTCCTACTCCTGAGCATATATCCAGAGAAAACTCTAATTTGAAAAGATAAATACACCCCTACGTTCATAGCAGCACTATTTACAATAAAAAAGACATGGAAGCAACCTAAATGTCCACTGACAGATGAGTGGATAAAGAGATGTTGTGTGTAATATATATATATAATGGAGTATTACTCAGCCATAAAAAAGAATGAAATATTGCCATTTGCAGCAACATGAATGGACTTAGACAATATTACACTTAGTGAAATAAGTCAGACAGAGAAAGACAAATACTATATGGTATCATGTATATGTGGAATCTAAAACATAATACAAACCAGTCTATGTACAAGACAGAAACAGACTCACAGACATAGAAAACAAATTTATGGCTACCAAAGGGGAGAGGGTTGGATGGACAAATTAGGAATATGGGATTAACAGACATAAAGTAATATACATAAAATAGATAGGCAACAAGGACTTACTATATAGCACAGAGAATAATACTTAATATCTTGTAATAAGCTATAACAGAATATAATCTGGGATTAAAAAAATAACCTGAAACTGAATCACTATTCTGTACACTTAAAACTAACACAACATTATGAATCAACTACACTTTAATTTAAAAAAACAAGAAAAATAATCCCTGAAACATATGGATTCACATTGTAATATCTGCATTACAGTTTATGGCATAACTTTGAGAATGATAACATTTTCATGCATATGTATAACTCATATTACATAAACTGTGCAAATTTATTCTGGGTTCAATAATCTTTGTGATAAATCAAATTTCCCAGACATTACACACATGGAATATTCCAGAACTTATGTGTTTTGAACACTTTTCTCCTTCCTAACACACGAATTTCTTTATGCCAGTGGACATTTAGTTAAGAAATTAAGAAACATCAAGGTTGGAATGAGTCATCAGTCAAGTTCAGTGGAAAAAAAATTTTGTTTTAGCTTTTTAATCTATTATTTTTTAAACCATGGATCTATAAATGTACTTTTCTATACTCCAAAGTAACAAAGGAAACTAACATCAAAATGGTAGAGAGTAAGATGTGGAGATCACCTTCCTCCCCACAAATACATCAAAAATACATCTACATGTGGAACAACTCCTACAGAACACCTACTGAACGCTTGCAGAAGACCTCAGACTTCCCAAAAGGCAAGAAACTCCCTATGTACCTGGGTAGGGCAGAAGAAAAAAGAAAAAACAGAGACAAAAGAATAGGGATGGGACTTTGACCTCTGGGAGGGAGCTGTGAAGGAGGAAAAGTTTCCACACACTAGGAAACCCCTTCACTGGCGAAGACGGTGGGTGGTAGGGGGGACGCTTTGGAGCCACAGAGGAGAGTGCAGCAACAGGGGTGCAGAGGGCAAAGTGGAGAGATTCCCGCACAGAGAATCGGTGCCAACCAGCACTCACCAGCCTGAGAGGCTTGTTTGCTCACCCGCCAGGGCAGGTGGGGGCTGGGAGCAGAGGCTTGGGCTTTGGATGTCAGATCCCAGGGAGAGGACTGGGGTTGGCTGCATGAACACAGTCTGAAGGGGGTTAGTGCACCACAGCTAGCCAGGAAGGAGTCCGGGAAAAAGTCTGGACCTGCCAGAGAGGCAGGAGACCATTGTTTTGCGGTGTGCGAGGAGAGGGGATTCAGAGCTCCACCTAAACGAGTTCCAGAGATGGGCGTGAGCCTCGGCTATCATCTTGGACCATAGAAATGGGCATGAAACGCTAACGCTGCTGCTGCAGCCACCAAGAATCCTGTGTGCAAGCACAGGCCACTCTCCACACCTCCCCTCCTGGGAGTCTGTGCAGCGTGCCACTACCAGGGTCCCATGATCCAGGGACAACTTCCCCAGGAGAATACATGACGAGCCTCAGGCTGTTACAACGTCATTGTTGGCCTCTGCCGCCGCAGGCTCACCTGGCATTCCAATTATGACTACTGCATCTCTCCCTCTCCCTGGCCTGAGTGAGTAAGAAAGCCCTAATCAGCTGTTACTTTAACTCCCTCCTGTATGGGTGAGTAACAGACAACTGAGGGTAGCCTACATGTAGAGGCGGGGCCAAAACCAAAGCTGAAGCCCAGGAGCTGTGCAAACAAAGAAGAGAAAGGGAAATTTCTCCATGCAGCCTCAGGAGCAGCAGATTAAATCCCAACAATCAACTTGATAAACCCTGCATCTGAAGAATACCTGAATAGACAACAAATGTTCCCAAAATTCAGGCGGTGGACTTTGGGAACAACTGTAGACTTGGGGTTTGCTTTCTGTGTCTAATTTTTTTCTGGTTTTATGTTTATCTTAGTTTAGTATTTAGTGATTATTTTCATTGTTGGATTTGTTTATTGGGGTGGTTGCTCTCTTTCTTTTTTAATGTATGTATTTTTTTTTCTTCTTTTTCTCTTTTTGTGAGTGTGTATGTGTATGTTTCTTTGTGTGATTTTGTCTGTATATGTTTGCTTTTACCATTTGTCCTAGGGTTCTGTCTGTTCATTCTTTTTTCTTTCTTTCTTCCTTTTTTTCTGAGCTGTGTGTCTGGCAGTGTTTTGGTGCTCCAGCCGGGTATCGGGGCCTGAGTCTCTGAGGTGGGAGGGCTGAGTCCAGGACACTGGACCACCAGAAACCTCACGGACCCTTGTGATATCAATTGGTGAGAGCTCTCCCAGAGATCTCTGTCTCAACGCTAAGACACAGCTCCACTCAATGACCAGAAAGCGCCAGTGCTGGATGCACCATGCCAAACAACTAGCAAGACAGGAACACAACCCACCCATAAGCAGAGAGGCTGCCTAAAGTCACACTAAGTCCACAGATACCCCAAAACACACCACTGGATGTGGCCCTGACTACTAGAAGGAAAAGATCCAGCCCCACCCACCAGAACACAGGCAGCAGTCCCCTCCACCAGGAAGCCTACACAACCCACTGAACCAACTTCACCCACTGGGGGCAGACACCAAAAATAACGTGAGCATTGAACCTGCAGCCTGCAAAAAAAGGAGGCCCCAAACACAGTAAGTTAAACAAAATGAGAAAACAGAGAAATATGCAGCAGATGAAGGAGCAAGGTGAAAACCCACTAGACCAAACAAATGAAGAGGAACTAGGTAGTCTACCTGAAAAAGAATTCAGAGTAATGACAGTAAACATGATCCCAAATCTTGGAAATAGAATGGAGAAAATACAAGAAACGTTTACCAAGGACCTAGAAAAACTAAAGAGCAAACAAACAGTGATGAACAACACAATAAATGAAATTAAAAATTCTCTAGAAGGAATCAATAGCAGAATAACTGAGGTAGAAGAATGGATAAGTGACCTGGAAGAAAAAATAGTGTCTCAGAGACCTCTGGGGCAACATTAAATGCACCAACAATCGAATTATAGGGATCCCAGATAAAGAAGAGAAAAAGAAAGGGTCTCAGAAAATATTTGATGGGATTATAGTTGAAAACTTCCCTAACATGGAAAAGGAAATAGTCAATCAAGTCCAGGAAGCACAGAGTCCCATACAGGATAAATCCAAGGAGAAACACGACAAGACACATATTAATCAAACTACCAAAAATTAAATGCAAACAAAAAATATCAAAAGCCGTAAGGGAAAAGGAACAAATAACATACAAGGGAATCCCAATAAGGTTGACAGATGATCTTTCAGTAGAAACTCTGCAGGCCAGAAGGGAGTGACAGGACATATTTAAAGTGATGAAAGGGAAAAAAATTACAACCAAGATTACTCTACCCAGCAAGGATCTCATTCAGATTCGACAGAGAAATTAAAACCTTTGCAGACAAGCAAAAGCTAAGAGAATTCAGCAGCACAAAACCAGCTTTACAACAAACGTTAAAGGAACTTCTGTAGGCAGGAAACACAAGAGAAGGAAAAGACCTAAAATAGCAAACCGAAAACAATTAACAAAATGGTAATAGGAACATACATATTGATAATTACCTTAAATGTAAATGGATTAAATGCTCCAACCAAAAGACACAGACTGGCTGAATGGATGCAAAAACAAGACCTGTATATATGCTGTCTACAAGAGACTCACTTCTGACCTAGGGACACATACAGACTGAAAGTGAGGTATGGAAAAAAAAATCAAAAGAAAGCTTGAGTAGCAATTCTTATATCAGACAAAATAGACTTTAAAATAAAGACTATTACAAGAGACAAAGAAGGACACTACATTATGATCAAAGGATCAATCCAAGAAGAAGATACAACAATTGTAAATATTTATGCACCCAACATAGGAGCACCACAATACATAAGGCAAATGCTAACAGCCATAAAAGGGGAAATTGACAGTAACACATCATAGTAGGGGGCTTTAACACCTCACTTAAACCAATGGACAGATCATCCAAAATGAAGTTTTAAAAGACACATTAGACCAGATAGACTTAATTGACATTTATAGGACATTACATCCAAAAACAACAGAATACACTTTCTTCTCAAGTGCTCCTGGAACATTCTCCAGGATAGAATAGATCTTGAATGACAAAGCAAGCCTTGGTATATTTAAGAAAATTGAAATCGATCAAGTATCTTTTTGGACCACAGTGCTATGAGAATTGATATCAATTAGAGGAAAAAATCTGTAAAAAATACAAACAAATGGAAGCTAAACAATATTCTACTAAATAACCAAGAGATCATGGAAGAAATCAAAGAGGAAATCAAAAAATACATAGAAACAAATGACAATGAAAACACAATGAGCCAAAACCTTTGGGATGCAGCAAAAGCAGTTCTAAGAGGGAAGTTTACAGCAATACAATCCTATCTCAAGAAACAAGAAAAATCTCAAATAAACAACCTATCCTTACACCTAAAGCAACTAGAGAAAGAAGAACAAAAAAACCCCATAGTTAGCAGAAGGAAAGAAGTCATAAAGATCAGATCAGAAATAAATGAAAAAGAAATGAAGGAAACAATAGCAAAGATCAATAAAAGTTAAAGCTGGATCTTTGAGAAGATTAGTAAAATTGATATACCACTAACCAGACTCATCAAGAAAAAAAGGGAGAAGACTCAAATAAACAAAATTAGAAATGAACAAGGAGAAGTAGCAACTGACACTGCAGAAATATGAAGGATCATGAGAAATTACTACAAGCAAGTATATGCCAATAAAATGAGCAACCTGGAAGAAATGGACAAATTCTTAGAAAAGTACAACCTTCCAAGACTGAACCAGGAAGAAATAGAAAATATGAAGAGACCAATACCAAACACTGAAATTGAAACTGTGATTAAAAATCTTCCAACAAACAAATCCCAGGACCTGTGGCTTCACAGGCGAATTCTATGAAACATTAAAAGAAGAGTTAACAGTTATCCTTCTCAACTCTTCTAAAATATAGCAGAGGGAGGAACACTGCTAAACTCATTCTACAAGGCCACCATCACCATGATACCAAAACCAGACAAAGATGTCACAAAAAAAGAAAACCACAGACCAATATCACTGATGAACATAGATGCAAAAATCCTCAACAAGATACTAGCAACGGAATCCAACAGCACATCAAAAGGATCATACACCATGATCAATTGTGCTTTATCCCAGGAATGCAAGGATTCTTCAATATACGCAAATCAATCAATGTGATACACCATATTAACAAACCGAAGGATAAAAACCATATGATAATCTCGATAGATGCAGAAAAAGCTTTCAACAAAATTCAACACTCATTTATGATAAAAACTCTCCAGAAAGTGGGCATAGAGGGAATCTACCTCAACATAATAAAGGCCATATATGACAAACCCACAGCCAACATTGTTCTCAATGGTGAAAACTGAAACCATTTTCTCTAAGATCAGGAACAAGACAAGGTAGCCCACTCTCACCACTATCATTCAAGATAGTTTTGGAAGCTTTAGCCACAACAATCAGAGAAGAAAAAGAAATAAAAAGAATCTAAATCAGAAAAGAAGAAGTAAAACTGTCATTGTTTGCAGATGATATGATGCTATACATAGAGAATCCTAAAGACGCTACCAGAAAACTACTAGAGCTAATCAATGAATCTGGTAACGTAGCAGGATACAAAATTAATGCACAGAAATCTCTGGCATTCCTATACACTAATGATGAAAAGTCTGAAAGAGAAATTAAGGAAACACTCCCATTTACCACTGCAACAAAAGGAATAAAATACCTAGGAATAAACCTACCTAAGGAGACAAAAGACCTGTACGCAGAAAACTATAAGACACTGATGAAAGAAATTAAGGATGATACAAACAGATGGAGAGATATACCATGTTCTTGTACTGGAAGAATCAACATTGTGAAAATGACTTTACTACCCTAAGCAATCTACAGATTCAATGCAGTCCCTATGAAACTACCAATGGCATGTTTCACAGAACTAGAACAAAACATTTGCATGGAAACACAAAAGACCCTGAAAAACCAAAGCAATCTTGAGAAAGTAAAACGGAGCTGGAGGAATCAGGCTCCCTGACTTCGGACTATACTACAAAGCTACAGTAATCAAGACAGCATTGTACTGGCACAAAAAGAGAAATATAGATCAATGGAACAGTATAGAAAGCCCAGAGATAAACCCATGCACATATGGTCATCTTATCTTTGATAAAGGAGGCAAGAATATACAATGGAGAAAAGACAGCCTCTTTAATAAGTGGTTCTGGGAAAACTGGACAGCTACATTAAAAAAATGAAATTAGAACACTTCCTAGCACCATACACAAAAATAAACTCAAAATGGATTAAAGACCTGAAATTAAGTGCAGACACTATAAAACAGAGGAAAACATAAGCAGAACACTCTATGACATAAATCACAGCAAGATCCTTTTTGACCCACTTCCTAGAGAAATGGAGATAAAAACAAAAATAAACAAATGGGACCTGATGAAACTTAAAACTTCTGCACAGCAAAGGAAACCATAAACAAGACAAAAAGACAACCCTCAGAATGGGAGAAAATGTTTGCCAATGAAGCAGCTGACAAAGGATTAATCTCCAAAATATACAAGCAGCTCATGCAGCTCAACATCATAAAAACAAACAACCCAATGCAAAAATAGACATAAGACCTAAATAGACATTTCTCCAAAGAAGATATACAGATTACCAACAATCACATGAAAGGATGCTCAACATCACTGATCATTGGAGAAATGCAAATCAAAACTACAATGAGTTATCACCTCACACCTGCCAGAATGGCCATGATCAAAAAAATCTACAAACAATTAATGTTGGAGAGGGTGTGGAGAGAAGGGAACCCTCTTGCACTGTTGGTGGGAATGTAAATTGATACAGCTACTATGGAGAACAGTGTGGAGGTTCCTTAAAAAAACTGAAGATAGAACTACCATATGACCCGGCAATCCCACTACTGGATATATACTGTGAGAAAACCATAATTCAAAAAGAGTCATGTACCACAATGTTCATTGCAGCTCTATTTCCAATGGCCAGGAAATCGAAGCAACCTAAGTGTCCATCAATGGATGAATGGATAAAGAAGATGTGGCACATGTATACAATGGAATATTACTCAGCCGTAAAAAGAAATCAAATTGAGTTATTTGTAGTGAGATGGATGGACCTAGATTCTGTCATACAGAGTGAAGTAAGTCAGAAAGAGAAAAGCAAACACTGTATGCTTACACATATATATGGAATCTAAAAAAAGAAAAAAAATGGCTCTGAAGAACCTAGAGGCAGGGCAGGAATAAAGACACAGATGTAGACAATGGACTTGAGGACATGGGGAGGTGGAAGGGTAAGCTGGGATGAAGTCAGAGAGTGACATGGACATATATGCACTACCAAGTGTAAAATAGATAGCTAGTGGGAAGCAGCTGCATAGCACAGGGAGATCAGCTTAGTGTTTTGTGACCACCTACAGAGGTGTGATAGGGAGGGTGGGAGGGAGACGCAAGAGGGAGGGGATATGGGGATATATGTATTTTTGTGATACAGCAGAAATTAACACAACATTTTAAAGCAATTATACTCAAATAAAGTTAAAAAAAGTAACAAAAAAATAACATTGATAATAACTCTTATGTTCCAGTTGCTATTTGCTCTGTCTAAATTATTTTGTTTCTCAGAGTAACCCAATGAGATGTTCTTATTCCTAGATTCCTACTTTACAGAGGAAGAAACTGAGGATCAGAGAGGTGAAGTCATAGATCTAAAAAATGATGGAGTCAGTATTTGAACCCAGGCTCTTTTGACTTCAACACTTGTGCTCTTTCTAATAATGGCTGGTATATTCATGGCAACAACTGATGAAAAGCTATTGGTAGATGTTTCTTATTTTAAAGTTTGTTGTCCACACACATTGATTTCATATAGTTTTATTCTATTTTCTCCCCAAGTCCTGGGCCATGGATTCATGAAATCTGATAGAACTCTTACATTTCTTCTATATTCCTTCAAGAGATATGTAAATATAATACATATTCATTGTTTTGCAGTGCCAAGCACTTAATTAGTACTTAATATATACCAGTGAATTTATTAACAAATAGGTTTTAGTAGGATCTTAATTGCTTTCCAATATGAAGGGAATATGAATGAAAAATAGTGATTACAAAGACCAGTATATCTTTAAAGTTTTCTAATTGTTTCGGTGTTTGAACACACACATATACATAGGTATTCCAGATAATTAACTATAATTTTCACTTTTGGTTTTGGTATTGTGTAGAAACAGTTTAGGAAAAGCAAAAATCTTAAGGGCCCAATATAATAAGGCTGATTTATCAAAGAGCAACACGTACTATAACTGTGAGTGAGAGAAAAGAAAAAAAAAATTTACTAGCCCATATTTTAAGACCTCTGTGTCTTAGCTGTCCAAGTGCTGGGAGAGGGCAGCAGACGCTGCAATATACTAACTCATTTTTGGGGACCACAACACATGGTGTTTCAAACACACAAAAAAGGGATGCTTTTATATTAATAAATATACCATGAGAGATTATTCTAAGTCATATTACAAATAAAACAAAGAAAAATGATCAGCCATAAACTATGAGGTTTAAAATTCATATTGGAGTATTGTTTTGATTGGAAAAGATCTGGTTGTACATAACAGCCCTGAGACCATGTACTAATAGTGAGCAGGTACCTAATTCAAACTACAATGGTATATAATAAAGCTGCAAAAAATGACTACAAGATGAAGATTTCTAGATACAGTACACAAACGATAACCAGAAAATATAATGAAATAAAATAGCTTATTTTCTATAGCATGAAATATCTGCAACCAAACCTTATGAGGCTTCTTGAGCAATAGCAGTCAACCCTGGCTATCTCAAGCAGGAAAGGAATTCAGGGGCAGGTGACAGACTGGGGAACCAGGAGGTGTGCAGGGCAGGGGTGGGGTGTGGGGAGAGGCAGAAACCAAGGAACCCAGGCAGCTCAAGCACAGCGAGGCTCACAGTGTAGCTGTGTTGTCAGGACGGGGCTGCTGGCGTCTCTACTACTGGGCTGGGCCATGTGGACACCTCAGCTACAAATAATTTCTAAGTATCACTCTGTCTTGGGTCATTTCCTTAGCGTTAGTTCCTGGGGAGAGTATATTATTGGTCTATCCTAGGTCATATGTGCACACAAAAATAGGAAGAAAGTTCAGGAGCTGTGTAGCCAAAAACAAAAGCAAAACACAATATTGAATAGATGTCTCCCAGAGACATTTGATTGCCCAGTGTTAATATGCATCTTCTTTCTAGAATTTGCATTTTCAAATCAAAATTTCCTTCTAACATAATGCAACCATCCTATACATAAATTTTAAAAGTCACCCTTTTTTCCAAAATGGAGTCTTCTTAAAGTCTTACCTTTTATTGTATTTTGTTCCAAGTCCAAGATCTCTGCATAGTGGCCCTTCCTCCTTGTGGTTATGTTGTCATCCTGTCCTATCAGGGACTAAGTCTCAAGGTCACTGAACCCAAATACTTGACCCAGAGACCAGGGGGCACATGAGAACTGTTATGATGTGGAAGTTTCTGTGGTTTTTCTCGGTGACAATCAAAGGCACTGCTAATACGGGTGAGGTTTGCAGCTCATCAGAGTCCACAGGAGGTTGTCCAAAGGAAGGGGTTGGATGTGAGAGGCAAAGTATGAACAGGAAAGGCCACCGAGGGACTAGCCACAGCTGAGGCTGACAAAGGGGAACAAAGTGTCATCAAAGCCAAGACCTCCTGGCCAGAGGCCTCCCGGTGGGTGGGCTGCTCCTCAGGACGCAGGGTGGGCACAACAGCACAGGCATCACCGGAAGCAGGGGTGGGGGCAGAAGTACCTCTCTCCCTCCAGTCTCCCATCAGTGCCTCCCCTTGGCAGGGGAGGGTGGAGTTTGCACAAGTTAGAGACGCGGATCCCAGAGCAAATGACTGGTATACCCTGCAGGGATTGGGGCTATAATCCTTATTCCCAGAACTGGTCAGAAGGCCCCTTCGGATTTTATGACTCTCCTCTTTGAATGCTCTCTCCTTCCACGTAGGAGAAGATGATTTAAATTCTCCCTTCTGTGTTCTCCTTACTGTCAGCTAGTCCTGCCACTGGTGAGCTTCTACACCGGGGCAGTGGTGAGGGCCTTCGTTCCTGAGAGCCCTGGCTACAGTGGGCCTGCTGCCCCGGCTTCGCAAGGCCTCTGTTAAGTCTTAACACTAGATGTTAGAGGCAGTGTGTGTGTGAGCAGCCTAGGGAAGCCAGTGGGAACCTTCCTTAGAATAATGTTTTCAAGTTCATGAACTAAAATATATAGAATTATAAAGAAACCAACTTTTTTGAAATATAGTTTAAAATATAACAGTTTTGTAATAAAATAAAATTATGCTTGTTTCACAATGCATTTAAATAGCAAGATCTAGCAGCAGGTAGAATAAAAACTACAGCAATTTCAAATTTTGAGGAGCACAAAAATATTTTAATATAGTATATAATGTAACATAATATAAGAGGGATCTGATTTTCCCTTGGTGACAAAAATAACAGGTGCTAATGGTATACTGCAGTGATCTGTTGCTGATCCCAATTCATAACTGAGGATTTCTTAAATCTCTGTGGGGATTCGTAAAAAGATGTAATTTTTTTCTTATCCACGTTCACAGCTTCCTTGACCTAGAGGATTGCCTGAGTCCTGCCAGACGCCTGTGTGTGCCCCACCTGCAGTGTGTGCTCGGCCCTCCCCTTCTCAGGGAGGCCTGCCTTGTCCTGCTCTGCCCACCGTGTTTAATTGCACCCTCCCCCTGTGTGATAGAATTTTTAAAAATGATGTTTTGACCCAGTGTTGAGACCTGGTTAGAGACTGGTCAGTTCCTTTCTTGAGCAGCTAAGTCTGTAACCCCCCAATACTTCCCAAGTTGTTGTCCAGACCGTGACAAATCACTCTGATAGTTGGGGACCCCAGCCCAGAGAGTAGGAGCAGCTACTCTGCTCTGGATCCCACATGTCACTCAATTAACCAATCCATGGGAGCCCCCCAAACCTAGCTGACCCCACTCCCCACCCCTGTCACACCTAAGTGGCCCCTTATGGCTCTGGCTGGCAGGCACCCTGTCCCCAGTACAACACATGCATGGTGGCCCTCACAGCAGCCTTCTCCCATTTGGGGCTGTGAGCAACCAGAAGTTCTGCCTCTCATCCGTCTAAGTGTGTTGTCCAGCCATCAAAAACATCTTTAAGTCTAATAAAACACCCTGGCTCCCTCCCTGGCATTTCCTTTCTCCTTTTCCTTCTCTACTGTTTTGTTTGTTTGTTTGGCTTTCCCAGGGTGCTCATTATCTTCTAACAAGTCACTAGAATTTCTCACCCAACCTTGGAATGAAAGGTCCACAAAGGCAGAAGTTCACCAGTCTTATTTTCTGCTTTATCCCAAGCAGCTGTGGGCACTCTGTGCAACTCCTTTGGTTGAAGCCAACACCCTTCGTACCTGCTGATGTGCTTACATGAAGAGCCTGAAAATGGAGGTGGCTGTTGTTTTAACTCAACGGGACCATTGCTGGGTGTTTTGGTAAGAGCTTTTCTCCTTTGGATGCCCAAAGCTTCTGAGCTAGTAGAGCTCAGAGTCATGGCGAGGGGAGAAGTTGTGAGTGG
The DNA here is from genome assembly GCF_028023285.1 of Balaenoptera ricei. Classification (NCBI taxonomy): domain Eukaryota; kingdom Metazoa; phylum Chordata; class Mammalia; order Artiodactyla; family Balaenopteridae; genus Balaenoptera; species Balaenoptera ricei. Next base: position 93,677,824 of record NC_082650.1, on the reverse strand, counting down.
GTCTTCATGGATTACCATGAGAGGGACCGCCCTTCTGCTGCCCAATGGAACTGAATCTGTGCAGCACGTGGTACTAATCTGCAGAAGACGGAGTACTGGGCATCAGTTACCGTTTCAAAACACCCATGGCAACTTGCAGGACAACATCATGATCCTGAAAAGTGGCCCAGGTGGTGTCATCACAGACTATTTTGCCATTCTGAAAGGCCAATAGGTTTTGGATGATGGGTTTCATAATAAGACCAGTATCCGCCATTGCTTGATTTCTTTCTCTGTAAAGTAAGTCTCTGGATTAGAAGTAACATTGTGCGGAATATCACGATGCTTTATACTGTGTTGACTAAGTTCATTGATAGAAATGCTGGAAGAAACATGACCAGTAGAACAAGTAATCAGGACAGTAGGACAAATTCTTGCCACCACCATGACCTGCCACTGGTGGCAGGGTAGTCCCCCTAAAGCCCCGAGACCATGTCAGGGGTCAGGGTTGTTTGCAGCCATTGGGAAATAAGAATTCAGAAGTGCCACTTCTGAAATCCCTCTTATTAGGGAAAATCAATGTTGACGCCTTTCGTGGCCTCCGATTCTTCTGCCATAGACATTTCCATGTGCTGCCAGATTGCATCTTAAAATCCTCTAATGATTCTTCCACCCAAAAATATGTGTAATATTTTTCTCACATACCTTTCAGTAATAGGTATCATTGATCTTTCTAGGTTTTGACATCTGATGAGAGTCATTTGTCTAGATATTACTTTAACTGCATTTCCCTGATTACTAGTGAGTTTGAATACCTTTTATTTTTTGGCTATCTGTGCAACCTTCAGTGAAATATCTGTTAATACCCTTTACTCATTTTTCTTTTGAGTTTATTTTGACAATTCTTACGAGCTCTTTCAGTGTTATGTTAATCCTTTGTCTGTCATATTGCAAATAGTTTCTCCAAATCTATTGTTTTTCTATTGACTTTAGATGTGATACCTTTGCAACTCAAAAGTTTATTTTTAAAATATTATTCAAATATTTTCTGTCCAGAATTTTCTGTCTTGATTAAGAACCCTTTCCTCATCCTTAGATTGCACAGGTAGTTTCCAAGATATTTACTAATTTATATTTTATATTTGTCTTGAATAATTATGGATTTTATTTTAGTACATATTGTAAGAGAGGCTCAACTTAATTTTTTCCCAGTTGGAGAATATGTTGTGCCAGCCCCATTTATTACATTTCCTCACAGTTGAATAAAACAGCAATTTTGTCATCTATTGCATTCTCATATATACTGGGATTTTTTGCTGGGTTTTCTCTTTGTCCTACTGATCTACTTGTATCCTACTAGGGCAGTACCATATTGATAATGATGATAGTGTTTAATTTGTGTTCTTATTTCTGCCAAGGGAAGTCTCCCTTACATTTCTTCTTTTTTTAATATTTTTACTGGTTATTAATGAGTGGCTATTATATATATTGTTCTATATCAAGATCACAAACTTTGAAATTCTATTGGAATTAAACATTTTTTATATACTATGTTTGAGAAAATTGGTATTTATTGTATTTTCTTCTCATCTAGGAATGTGGTGATTTTTTCTAGCCATTCATGTATCATTTTATCATCATTAAGGTTTTATAATTTCCTAGATCTAAGTCCTGGAGCTTTCTCATCAAATTTTTTTTTTTTTTTTTTTTAAAGGTAAAAGCAAGTTTGAATCTCTGTTCATTATGAGGATGGGTTATTTTTGATGTTGTTGTTGTTTTTTTATTATTTATTTTTGGCTGTGTTGGGTCCTCACTTGTGTGTGAGGGCTTTCTCCAGTTGCGGCAAGTGGGGGCCACTCTTCATTGCAGTGCGCGGGCCTCCCACCATCGCGGCCCCTCCCACTGCGGAGCACAGGCTCCAGACGCGCAGGCTCAGCAGTTGTGGTCCATGGGCCCAGCCACTCCACGGCATGTGGGATCCTCCCAGACCAGGGCTTGAACCCGTGTCCCCTGCACCGGCAGGCAGACCCCCAACCACTGCGCCACGAGGGAAGCCCCTCTCATCAAATTTAATCTAAGTATTTTGTGATTTTTTTGGTCACAATTGTGAGTGCGAATTTTGTTTTTAGTTTCTACATATAGGTAGGTTTTGCTAGCACAACAAGATATTAAAGTAGAAGTTCCAGCTGAAAACCAAGAAGATAGGAATGACACGTGACAGTGAGGTGACCAGGATTTACAAAGCAGGGGCTGCCAACCAGCTGGTGACTCAAATTCCTCACGTCATTAAGGGTGTAAGCCTTACCCCTCACCCTTCCACCTCAAATCAAGAGAAAGGGGTATAGGGACACAGCTTGGAGAGCTCAGTGTGCATTCCTGACATTTGAGGTGGGGGTGTGGTGGACAGACTCCAGCCTGGAAAGTCTAAGAGGTGCTGCACTGAGTGGGGAGCAAGTGAGAACATGACTGTTGACTGGGAAGGGTAAGGCTCCCAGGGTTTGCAGAGACAGGAGATGCACACGTTTCCCTTGGGTCTGATGTGGGTCGTGTGGGACAGAGACACTGAGGTATTTGTCTTAAGTTCTGACTGAAAGAAGCACCTCAAGAGATGAAGAGCCCACAATAGGGAGAGCTGGAGATGTCACTAGGTCGTTAGAGGTACAACCAGCAAGAAGATGCCTTTTCCAGGGCAAAGAAAATTGTAGATGAGAAATTACCAGCGATGGGTAACCCATGAAATTGCCCCACAAGACATGGTTGGCTTTAACATCTGCCCAATCAAGAGATCAGCAAAGCTAAATAAACAGAACCCTGTCAGTCAAGAGAGATATTTTCAGTCTCCTTGCCCCTCCCCGAGCTCCACGTCCTGCAGTCAGTAACTGCAGTTAGTGGAACAGGGGAGGAAGTGTTTACGGTTCTCTTTTCTCTGACTTTAGAGTTTTAGAGTCAGATAGAGTCTATCTGACTTGGCTCCAAATGGGGGAGGAAAATCTTGAAGTCTAAGGCAGATAGAAGATTTGCCAACCCTATAAAAATGGACAACCTAGTTACTAAGTGGAACTGATGTTTTGTGACCCAGGAAAGACCATGTCTAAATTGCATTTGAGGAGAAAGGAAGAACTAACATCACTAAGTAACTCTCAAAGGAGAAAGAGGACCAAGTGAAGTTACTTTATGCCAATGCTATTGTGAAGAAAAGCTACTGATTTTTATTTTTTGTCTTGTAAATAGTGACGACCCCAGATTTTCTCATTTAAATGATACCAACAAGAAATTGATTTGTATCTCCTTTTCTAGTGTTAATATTGATTATTTAGTATTTTGTCTCATTGCATTTGCTTGGATCATCCAAGACAATGGTGAATAATAATAGTAAGAGTAGGCATCCTTGTCAAGCTCTGACTTAAAGAGGTTTTAGTGTTTCCCTATTAGGAATAATATATACTTTTTGTTTTAAGCTAGGCTTCATTAAATTTTCGTATTTTTATTCCATTTTTAGTTTCTATTTTTACCTGCTAATGTCCTTATGGATGATAAAACAATAAAGCACATCTGTCGAATTTGATTGAATGCCTTATGTGAATCTATTAAGTGACATTTTGGTATCTATTGATATGATCATAAAATAGTTCCCTTTAGTTTAAAAAATTTTTATTTATTTATTTTTGGCTGTGTTGGGTCTTCGTTTCTGTGCGAGGGCTTTCTCTAGTTGCGGCAAGCGGGGGCCACTCTTCATCGCGGTGCGCGGGCCTCTCACTATCGCGGCCTCTCTTGTTGCGGAGCACAGGCTCCAGACACGCAGGCTCAGTAGTTGTGGCTCACGGGCCTAGTTGCTCCGCGGCATGTGGGATCCTCCCAGACCAGGGCTTGAACCCGTGTCCTCTGCATTGGCAGGCAGATTCTCAACCACTGCGCCATCAGGAAAGCCCCAACTTAGTCATAATATATAATGTTTTGGTACATTGTTGGATTATATTTGCTAATATATAGCTTTTTTTTTTTTTTTTTGCCTTTAAAGTAATTTAGTCTGATTGGTTTCTACTTTTATTGTACTAATGTCACACTAGCTTAATAAAATGAATTCAGAAGCATTCATCTTTTTCTATGGTTTGGAATAAAGTAAGCTTGAAACAGTTTGTTCTTAATAGATAAGATAGAATACCTATAAGAACATATTACTGAGGTAACTTTTAAAATAGTAAATACTGAATTACTTTCCAGATGCTAATATAGTAATTAAAAATTTATTTTTCACTCATTGGGCCAGTTAGGATAATTATAATTTGATAGAAGAACATGCATTTTCTCTAAGTTTTAAAGGTTGTTTGCAAAGGATATACATATTTTACTTTTTTAAAAAATTTCTTCTTTATCTATGGTCATGTTACATTCTCATTAGGAATGAGATTAGGAGTAGTATTTTTAACATTTTACTAAAGTAAAGATTAAAATCAGACTCTTGAGGAATTTAATTTTTTTGGCTTTACCAAAAAACCAAGGTCTTTTATCCTTTGTTTTATTTATATTTTATTTATTTCAGCTACATCAGTTCCCTTTTTAAAATTTATTTCTGTTCATTCAGGTATTTTATACCTTAAAATGAGTACTTCTTATATTTTAACTTTTTGTCTTCAGTTCTATTTTATTTCTTTCAGCTTTCTCTTTAACAAATTCCCTTTTCCTAAGTTATTTTTATTTATATTATTGTTCTACTTTTTTCTAATTTCTTAATATCAGTACTAAATTCTTTTTTAAATTTTTTTGAATTTTATTTTATTTTTATACAGCAGGTTCTTATTAGTTATCTATTTTATACATATTAGTGTATATAAGTCAATCCCAATCTCCCAGTTCATCACCCCCCCCACCCCACTTTCCCCCCTTGGTGTCCATATGTTTGTTCTCTACATCTGTGTCTCTATTTCTGCCTTGCAAACCAGTTCATCTGTACCATTTTTCTAGATTCCACATATATGAATTAATATATTATATTTGTTTTTCTCTTTCTGACTTACTTCACTCTGTATGACAGTCTCTAGGTCCATCCATGTCTCTCTACAAATGACCCAATTTCATTCCTCTTTATGGCTGAGTAATATTCCATTGTATATATGTACCACATCTTCTTTATCCATTCACCTGTTGATGGGCATTTAGGTTGATTTCATGACCTGGCTATTGTAAATAGTGCTGCAATGAACATTGGGGTGCATGTGTCTTTTTGAATTATGGTTTTCTCTCGGTATATGCCCAGTACTGGGATTGCTGGGTCATATGATAATTCTATTCTAATTTTTTTAAGGAACCTCAATACTGTTCTCCATAGTGGCTGTATCAGTTTACATTCCCACCAACAGTGCAAGAGGGCTCCCTTTTCTCCGCACCCAGTACTAAATTCTTATGTTTTATTTTTCTCCTGGATCTACTTTGTTCCAATCTTGTCTCAGATGATGATCTCCAGGCTCTTGCCTGATGCATAAGGAAGAAATCACAATAAATAGTTAAATCTACCCTGCTGGTGTCTCCCTAGAACTCAGGACCCTACTTTCATTAAGTTGCCTACCAACCTTAGAATACACGTCACATGTGACAGACTGGAGTTGGAAACAAAGGAAGGTAACTTACCTGAATCCCTCTCCCTTCCATTTACAATATAAGTATAATTTATAATAAGCAAATTCTAAATAAAGAAAATTTTAAAGTAATTGAGGGACATAAAATAAGTCTCTAGTAAGAAGAAATACAAATGGTGTTCTTGAAGGGGAAGTTTTAATATGCTAAACTTGTCAATTCCCACTGAATTATTTTGTCATTCCATTGTGATTTTAATTGAAATACATGCAGGCATACATTAAAACTCCAGAATAAGACACAAATACACCTGGGAGATTTTCAATATAAGAGTGGCTTTTCAGATTAGTGAGAAAAACCATTATGCAATAAGCAGTATGATAAACTAATAATTAGGATAAAGGAGGATTCTTTAACTTACTCCATATCCCAAAAAAACTCAAGTTGGATAAAAAATTAAATTAAAAAATGAAACTATAACAGCTTTAGAAATAAAAAGCATGGGTCAACCTATTTATAATCTTTCTAAACTTGACATAATAAAAAGAAGCAGAAAGAGTGATACATTCGGCTACTTAAAACTCAAAAATCTTCTTTATGCCAAAAATGTGGAAAAACAAAGTCAAAAGACAACTGGATTTCACTTTGTGGATATACCATATTTTGGTTATCCATTCTCCTGTTGATGTATATTTGAGTGGCTTCCTTTTTTTTTTTTGGCTATTATGAATGATTCTACTATGAATATTCCTATACAGGTTTTTGTAGGGATATAGATTTTAATCCAGCAGTTACCCGGCAAACGTTTCCTAGCCAGGTCTCTGCAGGGGTGGGGCTTGGCGAGGGAAACCCTCATTTGCAGCTTTCATTGCTTTTCACACTGTAAATATTCCTACATTGTTGGTTTCAAGCTACAGTAATTCCCCTACATACAAACCTTCAAGTTGCAAACTTTCAAAGATATGAACATGCATCTGGTTCCAGGAAGGAACCAGAACCTGTGTCATCAATATCAGGCATGAGTGAAATTGCAGCTTGCCGTCCATCTCCTATTGCTGATGATCCTTCAGCTCTACCATCTCCCACCTTCTCTCCCTCCTCCAGTCAGTAACTTTTCTTGCCTGTTCACTCGATTCCAGCCCCGGTGTGCCAGCTGGTGTACTGGACTACTGTACTTTTCAAGGTATTGTACTATAAGATTAAAAATGTTTTCTTTATTTTTTGTTTGTTTTTTATGTATTATTTGTGTGAAAATTATTATAAGCCTATTAGAGTACAGTACTATATAGCCAATTGTGTTGATTGGGTACCTAGGCTAACTTTGTTGGGCTTATGAACAAATTGGACTTACCAACATGTCCTCAGAACTGAACTCTTCCGTATGTAGGGGACTGACTGTATTGTTAACAAGGACAACTCCAGCACACATCTCATTCAAGTGAGAATGGGTACAAAATTCAAATGGAAGATTTACAGTGAAATACAAATGCTCAATAAACACATAGATCAACCACACCTATAGATAAAGAAATGCGAATCAAAACTGGTGAGAGCATCCTTTTATCCCATGTGATTAAAAAGTTTTGAGGAAGCCTCTCTCATGTTTTGGTGGGAGTATTAAATATTTAAAGGGCAGTTTGGTAAAATCTTTCAAAATTAACTATGAGCATACTAGTGACCAGTAATTCCACTGATAGAAAATTTCCTTCTGCTGATGTCTTTCTAGGGAAAGATAAATTCTTTATGCTCTTGGGGGAACATAAGATGTAAAAATTTTGTCTTTTACAAAAAGAATATAAAGCCTCTAACAAAATGAAAAAAGGATAAAGATTCACATAAATTATTGGCAAAACAAAGGCCCTAATTAGGAGTGTGAAATTTCTAAGAAGTAATAGATGTTTGTTTAATGTAGGAACAAGAAGGAAAAAAGTGAACAACAATGAAATAAATATGTTCCATCAGAAATTAATGCTAAACAATGGTGATAGTCATTGTTCTAAAAAGTGGGAAGAAAATATCAAATCCATTTACCTCTCTAAAAAACCATACATATAATTACCATGGAAAAGCGGCTAAGGGGCAATTGTGAAGATAGCTAGAAGGAATTTTCAAAAGAGCAACAGAGCGATCAGATCCATTGGGCTCTCTGTTGCTTGGGGAATGAAACATACACCTCAGATATGCACGAATTTCCCTCATAGTGCACGAATTTAATGCAATTCACTCAGCAAATATTTATTAGTCTACTAACACAGTACGTGAAAATCATAGCACCTAATAACTCTGAGGGACATGAAGATGAGTAGTCCTTTGCTGTAACTCGGCCTTGTATCATTCTTTCCTTTTTTTTTTTAATGAGAATAATTTTTTCCTCTTTTCACTCCATCCCTACCTTTCAAAACAGTAAATTTGAGGGTAAAGGCTGCATTTGTTTTGTATTCCCCATGGCATCTGATTCTATGACATTCCATCAAGTCACATGTAGCATTCAATCAATATTTGTTGATAATACTGACAGTTGTATTGTACTGACAATAATTTGAAATAAAATAAAGTATAGACATATTTTATAAAAAAGAGCAGCACATCTGAACATGCTCTGGAACTACCATAATTTTCGTTGTAACCAGTCATGTCTTTGTTTTTCTACTTGTCTACACACACGTTATCGTCTAGCGTCCTGGTGAAATTAAAAACAGTTTTCAAATTGTTGAAGATTCTCTCTTCTGAGTGGAGAATTTTTTTGCTGATTTTTCTTGCTACATGGGCAAAACTTCAGTCGTTCATCTGAAATGAGGCCGGTTATCTTTGTGACCCTGAGGTGGCATATACTTGTCCAGACTGAGCTCTGAACAAGATGCAAGAGAGGGAGGAAATATATAAAAACTGTAAGTGATTACAAATGGCACTCCACCCTCTGACTAGGCAAAGGTTAAAAATTTAGAAAACTAATTTTTCTTGTACTTAACTTTCTATTGAACTATAACTCAGACAAGCTTACAAATCGAAACTGTACAGCTCATCTAGTGAACTCACTGTTTCTGTGTAATCATCTTCCAAGGTAAGAATTGCTAGATTATGCTTGTTATTATTTTGTTTAGGATTTTGCTTCAATATTCTCCTCTGGCCTGTCACTTATTTTTCTTGTCAAGTTTAATATCTAAATTGTACTTGCCTCATGGGAAAGTTTTCCCTCTTTTTTATTCATGTGAAGAGTCTGTGTAAGACTGGTGCTATTTCTTCTTTAAATAATCAGAAGAATTCATCAGTGAAGGCACATGAGTTTTCTCAGTGGGAAGATTTTTAATTAGGAGTTTAATTACAGGACTATTCATGTTTGTTATTTTTCTGGTTTTAATTAATTGTGTTTTACTAAGATTTTATGCATTTTATGTAATTTTTCAGCTGTATTGACATGAAGTGGTTCATCATACCCTCTTAGTACCTTTATGATTCAAAGTGCTGCTTATGTGTTAGTGATATTTAAAAAAAATTCTGTGTATGATCATTCAAGTGTCTGTGTAATATCTGCGTCTGGTTCTGATGCTTGTTTCAGAATATGTTTCTTTTCTTTCTTTTTTTGCTTTCTTCTTCTTCTTCTTCTTTTTTTTTTTGTCTTTTAGCATCTTATCATTTTTTGTTGAAAGCTGGACATGATGTGTCACATAATAGGAACTAAGATAAAGGATTTTAGTGTGAAGTTTGATATTAATCTGGTTAGGAGGTGGGCTGTACTTAATGTTCCCTGAAGCTGTAGATGCCAGAGGCTTCAAATTCCTCTAGTGCCTGTGATTTTGTTTTCTCTGTTGACTTTGGTTCTCTCCAAGGAGAGTGCATCTTGCAGTCCTTTCAGTGGTGACCACTGTTGCTGTCCTGGAGCCAAGGTGTGTGGTTATGAGCGTGGATGGAAGTGTTCTCTGATCTCATGATGACCTCCCAGTCTTTCAGGAGGAGGCTGTGCTACTGGGCTATGGCTTTGATAAATGTTTCTGAGATTCATTTTCCTCCTTAGGTGAGACAGGAAAGCTGGCGAGGCTGAGGTGGGAAACACACCACTTCCCAGATGAGATAAGGCTCTGGTGAAGCCTTTTTCCCTGGAAAGCAGACCGTGGTGGCCTCTGTGACACCTTGCTCTCCAGGTTTTCTGTTCCCTCTCTGACCAAATCTTCTCAATCTCCATTTCTTTTCTCCTCTTTCTTCTCTACCTAAGTTCTAAATGGTGTAGCTCTCAGCATGTAGCTCTCTCTGCATTCTCTTCATGAGTGATTTTATATATTTTCAGGAGTTTAAGACTATGTGCTGACAACCCCCAACTCTATTTCTGTGGGCCAAGCCTCTTATTTTAAGGCAAAATGAAACATCCAACTGACTCCTTGACATTTCCACTTATACATTCTACAGATGTCTGAAGCAAAACTAAACTATTTACATCCCAAGTTTTTTCTTCTCACGTTTCAGTAAGGCATTCTATTATCTAAGTGGCTCAATTGAAAAATCTCAGAGCCAGTTTTTAATCCCTTCTTCTCCTCACTTCCAATGCAGGCTATCAGTAAGTCTTATAGAATCTACTTCTAAATACGACTTGAATTTGGCCAATTTTTTCCCACTCTGCTCAGACAACAACAATGTTGTCTTACAATGTTTTCTTACAATTAAAATAACATAATTAAACCATATTTATTACCTCATAATTTGCTAGATAATTTCTAATTCTAAGAACAGTAAAGTATATTGATGTCAAATCTAATAAATACCTGTGCCAATGAGACAAACCATCATTGATAATGAACACATCTCCCCAAGTGCCTAGGTTTGTTTAGATAACATTTTAATCACATGGTGAGGCTTGACCAATCGTTCACAATTTTATACTTGAGCTATTATTCTTAAGAAAACAATTATTATTTCAGTTTCTGTTAAAATAATAAGGAATCACTTCCATGAGTAGATTTTGCTTTAAATACTGTGTAACTGAATCTGTGTATTTGAGGCATATTCATGGGATTCAGAGTAACATAAGTAACATAAAAGGAGAGAATGCAGGCTGTATAGACAGTTAAGTGTTCTGATTACAGCTCTGCCACTAGTTGGCCATTCCTCACGCTAGTTATTTACCTTATTTAATTTTCAATCTATAAAATGGCGATAGTAATAATAGCTGCCTTTTGTGCTCTTTTGAGGATTAAATGAGATATCCTGAACAAAGCTCTCAATTGCAAGCACTCAATCCCTGCTAACTCTTTTTAGCCATTCTGTGAACTGTCGTGACTTGTAATGAAGGTGACACCAAATAAAACTACATTTGAATCAGTAGGAGTAACTCATAATTCATTTTTCTTATTGTCAATCTAAGGGTTCTGATTGGAATTCAAAAATTGAAGAAGAGGATGACTGTCTAAAGTAAAGTGCAGTGAGGGACTTGCTGAAAGTCACACAGCTGGCCATTCCCCATCCTGGACCCAAACTCAGCTCTCTTCTCCAACACTGTCAACTTCAATATGTCAGCTATAAAGTGATGTGAGGATTTTTTAGTTAATAAAATAATATATGAGCTTGCTTAAATGGTGAAGTTCATTAATTAATAGCATGCAGATGTTAAAAGAATAAAGCGTTGACTAAAATGCAGTGCCCTACTCTACTCGAAAGAAAGGAGGGTGAAAAAATGAGATGTTTTTCTTTTGCTTTCTATGCCTAAGAAGGCTTTGAGTAACACTTCTTTTCAATTTTACCAAGTAGCACATCTGGGATATAATCATTTGTAAGTTTGTTCTTACAAGAGCTGCTTCTCTGGAAATAGACTTTTATCAAGGGGATTTTTTTTTATCAAGTTATAATTAGACTTTGCTTAAGACACCCACACATTTGCAGCCCTTTGTGTTCTGATATTCTCCTATTCCAACAGGGCAAGAGTTGAATAACTAAAAAAGCTTTTCGATGTTGTTAGAGAGGCATCTTAAGTCCTTTGATTTGCAGGAAGAAAAACTGTGTAATTCCTTAATTATCATAACCCGTGGGAGAAATGGCCGTTGAAGATTTCCATCCTCCTTTTGCTATACTGATTGACATTAAAATCCAGTAGCTCAGTCCAGGATCCTGAAGATTCTCAGAAGTATTCATTTATTATCACAAGTCAAGGAGGAGAGAGGTATGATGGAGGCAAGAAGGCAGCAGCACTGTGAAGGCATTTTTACAACCCACAGACAAAAAGACCTCTGAAATATACATTTCTTCAACATTCTATTTTTAAAGCTTACACAGGCAGTCAACTTCAAATGCAGTGGATATAGCAATCCCAGGAAAAATCAGCACTATCATGGTTAAGATAGCAGGGCTGACAAGGACTTGGGGACTCACTGGACAAGGCAGCCACAGTGATGTTCCTGCTTTGTCCCCCTTTGGTGTTTGCTGTCAACAAGGTGTATGTTAAGCCATCTACCTGGAGACTGACAGGTATACACTCCAATGAGCAGAATTATCAGCCACTCACCCTGATGACAGCTTTGTTTTCTCTAGAGCTTCAAAACTTGGGGCAGAAAGAGTCTCACTTTAACAATTTCAAGTTGATTTAATACACAAGAACAAAAAAGATGAGATTCAAAACTACCCTTGGCCCTTTTAGAATGGCAAAACAAATTACAAAATGTCATTTGAGAGACTAAGTCATACAATATACAGACTTCTGGAAAAGATTGGATGTTCCGTGCCAGGTGTTAAGTTATGGATGCAAATTGAAATGGGCAGTAAATGCTGACTTTCAAAGAACTTTACAAGCCATGGACACACCAGTTATGCTCTAATGACCAAAGTCAGAGGCAGGAAAGAGTTAATTCACTCCCAGCAAATCCCTTACTCAGGACCAAGGTGCCATCGGTAGAAAAAACGAATCAAAAATATACCTTTATTTGTTTATTGTTTAGCCCATAGGAAAAAAGAAGTTAAAATACATAAATAGATGAGCTTTTGTAAATTATTCTTGTTTGCTCTTCAGATTTTTAATTTCAGAAATGAATAGGAAGCCCAGTTCTTAGTAATCCTTATATCATGCTCTCCTTAGAAAAATAAGGACTCAAATAGCCTTTCAGGAACCATTGTTCATATTAAGTAATTCATACATTTTGAGACATGAACCATGCTTCTGATATCGAGTGTTTATAATTCCCATTTGCAATTCACATTTAGATTCAGAGTTTATGACAACATCATCACAGCCAAATTGGGATCATATAACTCTGCTTATCCTTACCTTTGGATTTATCCTTAATTTCTCAAGAGTAGGGGTAGAATAAGGCAAGGGAAGGTATATAGAACTCTCATAATTGTGGAGAGCATGAAGATGTCAGATACATTGAATAATCTTAATGCAACATAGGTACATGTGATATCGGGATTTGGTTACAAGCTGTAATTAATTTTCAGAAATATTCTCTCTTTCTCCCTCTCTATTTTTTCTCATTATTCCCCAATTTAATAATTGTCTTACAAATGTGTAATGATAGGAATCCCAGACCCTATTGGCCAAGTCATTTAATCCCAGATGTAGGTCATGAGTTTACTGGAATTACTGGTTTAATTATTTTGATTAATCAATTCTACAGTAATTGCTATGCTTTCAAAAATACTACCTTGCTGGATTAATGTTTTTGTCTAAGAAACTGTTTATTTATCTGAGTTGAAAAATCATCCATCTGAAGGTATCAATCTTTTCAGGTTTAGTTGATCTTATCAAGTATATGAACTATGACTTTATCAAAGTTGAGTATTTCTTTGGAAACTTAAAGTATTGAAGGGTCATCATTTGGTAAAAGGACCAAGAAGAAAGCAAGGATCAAGTCATTGACTCATTGAGGAAAAGTGTAACAAAACAGAATGCTGAGTGATAAACGCATAATAGAATTTTAAGCACTTCGGATTTTTATTGAATTGTGATGCAGAGAAGGAAGAATGGCTTCCACTTAAACTTATTCTGTTCAGTTTAGGCCTAAGGGGTCCTACCTGGATATTTATGTTGGGGAAAGCCTGCCCAGAGGGACACATTTCCATAGAATGCCCATGACTTTCCACAGTGAGGTTGTTGGTATCAGCTGAGGATGCAGTCACTCTGTCCTGCACCCAGGGTCTTCCTACCATCTTTTCCACAGCTCAGGAAGCATGAGCTTAGAGGATGCAAATTTAAGTAACTTAATTGTATTGGGGGAAGTGGGTTGTTTTAAAGGACTTTAAGAACAAGAATAAGCAGCTTTCGAATATGCCACTCCATTATTTCCTCTAACAATATCAACAAAATGGAATCGTATAATACATTTTATATATTATATATCCCAAGCATTTCAAGGGTAATTTGAAATCGGCTTCTCCAAGTTAGTTTCATGAAGTCAGTGGAATGAATAAAAATTTCAGGCCATATTTGAAAGGGAAGTGCTAAATCGGTGGTCTCTAAACTTCTGTGATCATGGCTCATATATATTATTTATTTAAATTATATACATATATTAATATAACGTGGACATCATAAAGCATAAAAAACACAAATTAAAAGACTGATATTAAAAAAGAGAAGTAATATTTTCTTCCAATACCACAGTGGAGTGTGCATATACCACTTTGGGGACTACTCCAGTGTATTCTGTGAAAGGCTTGTTCTGTGAGAAAGAAGAGTGCTGTGTTATTGTACAATTTCTCAGTCTTTGTTGTGTGACTACACACTGTGAGTTTCCAAAAGGGGGCATTATAAAACTACACAATGTTTTAAAGAAAGGCTGAAGTCAGAGAGCTCTGGTTCCAGATTTACCCACCACTAACAAACTATATCACTTTTGACTAGTTACTTAAATTCTTTGAGCCTCAGTTTCCTTATCTGCATGATGAATAACGACATGTCTCCCTGGGTTATTATGTGGATCGTGTAGGAAGATGTAAAGTAAGTGCTTAGCTGAGGGCCTGGCGTACAGCAAGCACTCAATAGATGTGAGTTCATTTCAACCCACTCCTGTTGTCCTAGTGTGCTGTGGAACACACTTTTGGAAAGTTCCATATGAGACTCTTCATTCATTGATTATTTTACTGGTTTACCTTTTCAATTTGACAAATACTTGTTGACTTCCCTCTAAGTAATAGGTTTGGTAGTAGGCTCAGGGTAACAGCTTAGATGAATATTCTGAAGAACTTTCAAATCATTTGCAATTCAACAAGAATTTGAGAGCCTGCCACATGCAGGTACCTTTGGCCCCTTCACCACCGTGGTGATGGCCCAGGCAAGGCAATGTCTACCTTCACACAGTGCACAGTCTGAGGGAGGGATGGTGTGGTGTGTGGCTGGCATTTAAAAGAGAAACAGAAAGACTATATGCCAACAAATTTGACAACCTAGAAGAAATGGACAACTTTCCAGAAACATACAGCCCACCAAAATTGAATCAAGAAGAAATAGATAATTTGAACAGACTGATCACTAGAAGTGAAATATTGAATAGAATCTGTAGTAAAAAACTTCCTGCAAAAAAAAGTACTGGACCAGGTGGCTTCACAGGTGAATTCTACCAAACATACAAAGAAGAACTTATACCAATTTTTCTCAAACATCCAAAAGATTTAAGAGGAGGGCACACTCCCAAAGACATTCTATGAAGCCACCATCACCCTGATACCAAGAACCAGAAAAAGACACCATCACAAAAGAAAATTACAGGTCAGTATCTTTGATGAATATAGATGCAAAAATTCTCAACAAAATATTAGCAAACTGAATCCAACAATACATAAAAATGATCATACACCACGACCAAGTAGGATTTATCCCAGGTTCACAGGGATGGTTCAACAAATGCAAATCAATCAATGTAATATACCACATTAACAAAAGAAAAGTCAAAAACCACATGATCATCTTGATAGATTCAGAAAAAGCATTTGACAAAATTCAACATCCATTCATGATAAAAACTCTTACCAAAGTGGGAATAGAAGGAACATATCTCAACATA
Source organism: Balaenoptera ricei (assembly GCF_028023285.1). Lineage (NCBI taxonomy): Eukaryota > Metazoa > Chordata > Mammalia > Artiodactyla > Balaenopteridae > Balaenoptera > Balaenoptera ricei. Next base: position 93,662,294 of record NC_082650.1, on the reverse strand, counting down.
ATAAAAGCCATTAATAATAACCGACAACCAACATAATACTCAGTAGTGAAAAGCTAAAAGCCTTCCCACTAAAATCTGGAACAAGACAAAGATGTCCACTCTCACCACTTCTCTTCAACATAGTATTGCAAGTCCTAGCCATAGCAATCAGACAAGAAAGAGAAATAAAAGTTATCCAGATTGGAAGGGAAGAGGTAAAATAGTCACTATATGCAGCTGACATGATACTATATATCAAAATCCCTATGGACTCCACACAAAAACTACTAGACCTAACAAATGAATTCAGCAAAGTGGCAGGACACAAGATTAACATTCAGAAATCAGTTGCATTCCTTTACACTAACAATGAAATATCAGAAAAGGAATGTAAAAAAACAATACCTTTTAAAATTGCACCAAAAAATAAATACTTAGGAATAAACCTGATCAAGGCAGTGAAAGACTTATATGCTGAGAACTATAAAACATTAATAAAGGAAATAAAAAGGATTCAAAGAGATGGAAAGATATCGCATGCTCTTGAATTGGCAGAATCAATATTGTCAAAATGACTATTCTACCCAAGGCAATCTACAGATTCAGTGCAATCCCTATCAAATTACCCATGACATTTTTCACAGAATTAGAACAAATAATCCAAAAATTTATATGGAACCATAAAAGATCCAGAATTCCTAGAGCAATCCTGAGGGAAAAAAAACAAAGCAAGAGGCATAACTCTCCCAGACTTCAGACAATACTACAAAGCTATAGTAATCAAAACAGTGTGGTATTGGTACAAAAACAAGCATAAGGATCAATGGAACAGAAGCGAGAGCTCAGAAATAAACCCACACACCTAAGGTCAATTAATCTTCGACAAAGGAGGCAAGAATATAAAATAGGAAAAAGACAGTCTCCTCAGCAAGTGCTGCTGGGAAAGTTGGACAGTTGCATGTAAATCAATGAAGTTAGAACACACCCTCACGTCATGCACAAAAATAAACTCAAAATGGCTGAAAGACTTAAACATAAGACATGACACCATAAAACTCTTAGAAAAGAACATAGGCAAAACATTATCTGACATAAATCATACTAATGTTTTCTTAGGTCAGTCTCCCAAGGCAATAAAAATAAAAACAAAAAGGACCTACAAGCTTTTGCACAGCAAAGAAAATCATTTTAAAAAAAAAGTAAAATGACAACCTATGGAATGGGAGAAAATATTTGCAAATGATGTGACCGACAAGGGCTTAATCTCCAAAATATACAAACAGCTTATACAACTCAACAACAAAAAAAGAAACAACCCAATCGAAAAATGGGCAGAAGACTTTAGTAGAAATTTCTCCAAAGAAGACATACAGATGACCAGTAGGCACATGAAAAGATGCTCAACATCACTAATTATTAGAGAAATGCAAATGAAAACTACAAAGAGGTACCACTTCACACCTGTCAGAATGGCCATAATTAAAAAGTTTACAAATAACAAATGCTGGAGAGGGTGTGGAGAAAAGACAACCCTCTTGCACTGTTAGTGGGAATGTAAATTGATACAGCCACTATGGAGAACAGTATGGAGGTTCCTTAGAAAACAAAAAATAGAATTACCATAAGATCCAGCAATCCCACTCCTGGGAATATACCCAGACAAATCTATAATTCAAAAAGATGCATGCACCCCTATGTTCATGGCAATGTTCACAACAACCAAAACATGGGAACAGCCTAAATGTCCATCAGTAGATGAATGGATAAAGAAGATGTGGTACATATGTACAATGTAATACTACTCAGCCATAAAAAAGAATGGAATAATGCCATTTGCAGCAACATGGATGCAACTAGAGATTATCATACTAAGTGAAGTTAGTCAGAAAGAGAAAGACAAATATCATATGAAATCACTTCTACGTGGAATCTAAAATATGGCACAAATGAACTTATCTACAAAATAGAAACAGACTCGTAGACATAGAGAACAGACTTATGGTTGCCAAAGGGGTGGGGGAGAGGGAGAGGGATGGAATGGGAGTTTGGGGTTAGTAGATGCAAACTATTACATTTAGAATGGATAAACAACAAGGTCCTAATGTATAGCACACAGAACTATACTCAATATCCTGTGATAAACCATAATGGAAAAGAATCTAAAAAAAGAATGCATATAAGTGTATAACTGAGTCACTTTGCTGTACAGACAGAGATTGACACAACATTGTAAATCAACTATACTTCAGTAAAAAAATTAAAAAACAAGAGAATCACAAAATAGTGTGAATTGGAGGGGGGCGTTGGGGATAAGTGGGGGTCTGTCCAGTCAGGTTTGTACATGATTTTAAGCAGTTCTTATCTCATCCTAAGGAACACAGGAAGCCATTTACAAGCTCAAAGTTATGGGATGACAAAATATTAGACAAGACAAAATATGAGCACATCTGTGAATACAAACAAACACAAACCCTGAACTGGATAGCTGCTTCCAGTGTATAGAGTGGTGGGCAATTTACATAACACAGTGGCACCTCCCTCCCTATTTATTTCATTCTTAATAATCAATAAATTTCATTGCCTCTTTACAAAGTGTTGACTTCGCAGTTTCTGATGCAGCGCAAATGTACTCAGACTCTAATCAATCGTCCCTTTCTGTGAAGAGATTTTAAATGTACCACAAACGTGTTCGTGCTCTCTGTTGCTTGTCGCTGGCAGGGGCATCACAGCTGCACAGCTCTTAACCCGACTGAGCATAACCTGATGGGTGTGGTGGGATCTGACAGTATTCATTTTATACAAAAAAAATCAACTCTTTGTGGGAAGGCCTGGACTGACAGACCTGCAAAGTTAAATTCTCTGGTGAGCTCAGGACAAACTGCAGAGATTACATTTCCACACACGGTTGACGAAGTCAGTTTGCCATAAATACATTCAGGAGAGACAATTCTGCCTCTGTTCATAGTCGATCCATTTTAAAGACATTTTTAACAAGCAGAAAATGCTAGTGTTGGGAGGGAGAGTTCTGGGAGGTTGCTAGACAATGACAAAGCCCTGGAATGAGCAGAAGGGACAATTGGCTGTTAGAGTTTAGCGCTTTACTGACAGAATTCCGGGGGCAAAAAATTAGGAAGAGTTCGATGAATAGTCTTTGTTCTCTGCTTAAAAGCAGACAATAACAGATGCATGCCTCACTAGAATTTGAAATGTGAAAATCTACAAACGAATTTGATTTTTTATTTAGTGTGATTGTTAGAAATTGTCTCATGGGGGTAGTTTTAAGAGAAGGGTAATGTTTCATAAATAAGATCTAAAATTTGCTTTCTAAATTATTTGTCTAATTTGGAAAAACAGAGTTTTTCATTTTGCTGCTTACCTTGGGATATTTCTTTTATAATATTGAACTAATGTTCATACCATGCTTCCATTGGGTTGAAAAATATATTTTATAAACTTATAATTTATTAAAACTTATAGTATGAAATGAGATAACACAAGAAATCCTCTATTTTTTCTCTCTTTGAAAAGGAGTCTAAGAGCTTATGAACAAAATCAGAAATATTTGAGAAAACATATCAGGTTATAAAGTTTGGGGAAATTTTGACACTGATTGTATTAGTAAGGATTAGGTATAACTACATATAGTAGATAGCACATAGCAAAATAACAGAGGCATAAGCCAAATAGATTATTTCTCCCTCATTAACAAAAGTCTGATGGTGGGCAGTCCCTGGCTGGTGTGATAGTTTTATAGTTACCAGGGATTTAGGCTTATTTCATGTTTTTGCTTCACTATCCTAGCATGTATCTTCCATTTTCAAGGTTGCCTTGTGATCCATGATGAATTTTGGAATTTGAATCATCTCATCCACATTCCAGGTTTAAGAAAGGAGGGTTGGGGGTCATTCCACTCTTAAGGAGTTTTTCCAGAGGTTAATACAGTCCTCTAATACTTCGGCTTACATCTGATTGTTCACAATTTAGTCCCATGGCTGCACTCAGCTTTAAGGGAGGCTGAGGCATTTCAGCTGGGTACATTACTGCTCCTAATAAAATCGGGGGTGTATTAACAAAAAAAGAGAGACTATATTGGTTAAACAACTAGCAGACTCTGCCAGAACTGGTATAATTCCCCAAGTCAAAATACCTTTTAATTTTTTAAATACATTTTATTTATTTATTTGTTTGTTTGTTTGTTTATGGCTCCGTTGGGTCTTCGTTGCTGCACGTGGACTTTCTCTAGTTGTGGGGAGTAGGGGCTACTCTTCATTGTGGTGCATGGGCTTCTCATTGCAGTGGCTTCTCTCCTTGCAGAGCGCGGTTTCTAGGCATGCGGGCTTCAGTAGTTGTGGCAGGAGGGCTCAGTAGTTGTGGCTCATGGCTCTAGAGTGCAGGCTCAGTATTTGTGGCACACAGGCTTAGTTGCTCCACTGCATGTGGGATCTTCCCAGACCAGGGATCCAACCCGTGTCTCACCCTCATTGGCAGGTGGATTCTTAACCACTGCGCCACCAAGGAAATCCCCAAAATACCTTTTTATCTCATTGTTTTTAATCGATGGGTGTGTGCATGTGTGTGTGAATGTATTTGTGTATGTGTACATATAGATAATTAAATCCAACACCAATCATTGGTAGGAAGCATAATGCCTTTAGAGAAAGATTATAGCATTAATTATAGATACATATAAACCTAATGAAAGACATTCACCGGAAAATATTTTCCGGATACTTTGGTATATATTTTTAAAGACTCATTTGCTTATAGACACAAAGTACTTGTAATATTATTGGAACAGTAGCTGTGACTTTGCTCTGCTGGAATTGCCTCTTGCACAAACAGAAGAAAGGTGCTAATCCATGTGTCAATGGATTCGTTGGCAGGAGTCCATCAAGGCTACTTGTCACAAGCATTTTGGTGTATGTTGAGACATATACTTATTTTTATTGCTGCCTTTTTATATGTGTCAATTTAATTTTTTTTTCTTTACAGATAGAAAAAAAAGTGAAAGGCAGGAGGTATGCACCTTCCCATTGAACAAAAGGAAAGACAATTCCCTCAGTTCTTGAGGAAGAGAAAATGCAGACTTCTCAAGGGTTGCCTTCAACCCAGAGCAAGTGCAATCACTTTCCCGAGTGCTTTTTTGTGTGACCACAGTCACCACTATCTCCTTACTTCCCTCTGGGATTGGGCTTGATATTTTCAACACTTCTTTGTAACCAGGAGCTAGAAAACACAGGATTTAAACATGGTGGGAAAGGAAGGATACTGAGGTCAGGTGAACAGTAGGGCAATCAAGCAGCTGTTGAGTTGGAGAGAAAAAGCTGGATCTTATCAGAGTGGATGTTGTCAAGAGTCACAAGCTTACATGACATAAAATTACACTTGTTTGAAGTATGCCATCACAAAATGCCAACCTGACATTAAGCTGCTTTATAGAGGTATCATGTCCTTAAACAGCCTGCTGATTATCTGTGTCACTGGGGTGCCACTTTCCTCCTTGATTTTGTGATACCCTGGCTTGTCTCCAGTCGCTGCAAAGAGTGTCACCAACTTAGAAAAATTCTTAAAAGGAAATTAATTTTGATTTCCTTTGACATCCTAGAGAGTTTCCTTTTTAGCTGGGATGGAGATCCAGCCTCCTCTCCCATGTTAAGTTGTGGCAATTCACTGTGCATGTGAGAATCTTGACTTGACACCCTTAAAAAACCAAAGCGTTTTTAAAATTGAAGTATAGCTGATGTACAATGTTGTGTTCATTTCTGCTCTACAGCAAAGTGATTCAGATATATATATATATATATATATATATATATATATATATATATATATATATATATATACATACATTCTTTTTTATATTCTTTTCCATTATGGTTTATCATAGGGTATTGGATATAGTGCCCTGTGCTCTACAGTAGGACCCTGTTGTCTATCCATCCTCTATATAATAGTTTGCATCTGCTAACCCTAAACGCCCAGTCCTTCCCTCCCCCCAACCCCCAGGCAACCACAAGTCTGTTCTCTATGTCTGTGAGTCTGTTTCTGTTTTGTAGATGAGTTCGTTTGTGTCATATTTTAGATTCCACATATAAGTGATGTCATATGGTCTTTGTCTTTCTCTTTCTGACTTACTTCACTTAGTATGATAATCTCTAGGTCCATCCATGTTGCTGCAAATGGCATTACTTTATTCCAAAAGCATTTTCTATATGATCAGTAATGTGTTAGGCACTCTACATGAATGATCTCACTTAATTCTCACTGAATCTCTAAGGTAGGTTCCATTATTATACTCATTGAAGTTGAAGTTCTGAGAGACCCAGTGACTTGCCTGAGATCACTCTGCTGTCTAGTCAGCAGAGAATGGGGATTTGAAGCCAGCACACCGATTGCAGGGCCTGGACTTGCAATCAGGCTGGTGCTGCTTTCTTCAAAGCCTGTGTCCAATGAATGATCTAGGTTGGGAGGAGAAGGTAAATTAAGAAATATTTATAGAGGGGACACAAGAGGGCAAGAGACAAGAGAAAGCATCTCCCCTTTGTCTTTAGAAAGGCGTGTGGTTAAGAAAACATGAAGAGGTTTTTCCTGGTAGGAACAGGCCACAGGAAGTGTGGCTGAGGAGAGTCAAGCACTATAAGAAGAAGGCAGCTGGAGCTTTCCATTTCCAGTGTTCATCTCTATCAGCGCTGCTGTGATCAACTGGGAACGAATTCCCCAGTGAAACATCAACAAGGTAGGAAATGTCATAGTTATATTTTCTATTATCCCCCAAAGAATATATTAGCATGGCAGACATGGCTATAATTTGGAAGAAAAGTGATATGTAGCAAACACAGTTGCTGATAAAACAAGCTGAGTTTTTAATCCTCTGGTATTAACAAAAAGACCAAGATAAGAAAGGGAGTCTCAGTTTTTTCTGTGCCTGTTCTCATGTGTAGTTGTAACTGGGCAAGAACCATGCTCAACTGTTTTTTTCTACACTTTTCTCTAATGAATAAATGTATATTCAGCATGCTCTGGACAACCCCCTGGAGGTCAGGTTGGTACCTGAATGGTCCAAGCAATGATTTGGGTGTCACCATCTACCTGCAGTTCAAACGAACGAACAAACAGAAATCCAGCCATTGTTCTTGACTCAGCCCTTCTCACACTTACTTTTCCAGTAACTTTCCAGTTCTATCCCCAGAACCGACCTCAAGTTCACTTATTTCATTCTCTACTGCCATCACCCTTGTCTTAGGCAAAATTATCTTTTGTCAGGATCAGAGAGAGAAGCCTTCTAAAATCAATCTCTAAAATCAAAATGGTTTAAGCAAATACATATAAACCATGTGCCTGTTTGAAACCCGCCTGCCATGGCTTCCTAAGTACTCTAGAAACAGAGTCTAAGCCTTGCTCCTTGTACCCCAGCCGTGCAAGCGCCTCTCATTCTTCAAAAGGCTCAGGCTCTCTCTTTAGGCTTTTCCATTTTCTGGACCTTCTGCCTGGAGGCTTGCTTTTCCTCCTTATTCTTTAGGCCTCAGCACTGACCTCGCCTCTCCTGGAGTCATTCTTGTGGTGAGATTGGCAACCCCTCCCCAGCCACTCTCTTCATCCTTGTTTCCTTCATAATTCTCTTCATAACATTTATATTGTGTCTCGAGCTGTTTCTATTTTCTGTCTATCTTCTCAGTCAGAAGGTAAGCTCTATAAGGGCAGGATTCTCAAACGGATCTGGCACATTTGTGGAAACAATAATGGATAGGCTAATTATTTTGAGACATTCCTCTGGATGGGAGCATGCAGGAATTTCTTCTTACTGACACTGAGGCAAAGAGCCTAATAAACTTGGTGTGATCTTTTCTGTCTCAATGATTCATAAATCTTTGCATCTTTGGAGCCCTAATGAGACTAAGAGAGGGGAATAGACAAGAATTTTTTTGTAAATACGTGAAGATATTCTTATAAATCTTCATTTCTTATTTCATATTGTCAGTCATTTTCAAGCAGGAAGTGAAATTGATGATTTATCTTTTAGTAATCAAATTTATTGCCATCAATTACATTTTCCAATAGCTTTTATCTAAATAGAATGATTATGTCTAAGAAGCATGAGGTTTTTATAGGGAAGGGCAAGACTTCTGTTCCATCTGTCTACGATGCTCATTGCAAAGATAAAGCTCACGTCTAACGTGGTCCTGCCACGCGCACAGCGGGGCCCCTCTCTCAGCTATGCATCAAGTCTGTTCTCTTCCCTTTAAAGATGTACGTATCAAAACTGTCAATACTTTTTGGTCACGGGTTCTTCTTTATTCTAGTTTCAATTTTCACGCCGGTAGCATCAGGTGTAGGGCCCCAGCTTTTTGATGAGTCAGTACAGTCTGGACGTGTTAGTGTCATTGTGTGTGTTTCCCAAGATGTAGGGTCTGTGTTCACTTTGGGAGCCTTAGTCTAAAATTTGGTAACGAATACCACTAGTGTCAAAGGGGTAAACTTTTTTTTTATCTTTATGGTGAAAATGAAGATGAAATAAGTCCAGTCCTGAGTTGATTCAATATTAATACCAAATACTTTTATTTCTGAAAATATTTACAGAATTCATTTCTGTATATCAAAGCAAATATTAAATTCTTAGGCAATTTGCTTCTTATTTTATATTATAGCTTTTGTACATTTTTGTAATATAGGGTTTCTACATACTGGATTTTCCTAAAGTGAGGAACATGGCTTGTATTTCTGATTTAGTTTCTTGGGATATAATAACCATGTCGTGGGTTTTGTTATCTTTAAATGAAAAAAACTTGTCTACAATACATAGATTTGTTAATATTATATCGTCAGTTTGCCAAAATGATGTAAAATGATTTGATTTTATGTATTTTCCTGATTTTCCTTGCTACTCTTTGAGCATTAGAATGCCCTGGAGATTTTATAATACAGAGATTTTCCATAGTCTAACCTCAGGGAAAACTTATTACCTCCTTTATAATTACTCAGTGGGTATGAGAAATACCTGCTCAGTGATCCATCTCATTAATGGGTGTTGTCTTGACTTACTTGAAAAGAACCAAGGAAAGGATTTGATGGATTTGTTCAGTCAGGTACTGTCTTTGATTTCTCTGAGTGACTTTCTCTCCTCTTCACCCCCTTCTACCTGTGCTTGTGCCCAATAATGAAAAGCTCTTACCTTCAGTGCAGAGGAGACCAGACCTTCCATACGGACAGAGGCAGACAATGTCTGTCCCAGATTTAGGAACACAGGTGGCACCATTTCTACATGGGTTGCTTTCACAAGTTGCAAACTGGCACTGCTTGCCCGAGTACAGCCTTGGACAGTCACAAAACCAAGTTTCACTATCACTGAGAAGGGAAAAGCAATTATAAAACCAATCAGAAAACAAAAAATGATCTTTTACTCACACACACACACAAATTAAATTAACAATTGTGTCTTGTCTAGTAAGTGGAGTTTCTTCCTCTCTCTTTCTCTTTCCGTGTTTTTAAACTTATAAGTATTTGTAGCTGTGTACTTTACATTGAAAGCAGATTAATGGCTTTTTAGATTGTCCAAAGCCATGCATTCTATTTTAAGCAGTCTATTTTTATTTTTGATTTAACTCATCTTTTATTTCACCTAAGGTGCCTTTTCAGAGTTTCATTAAATAGGTGTGGTGTTGCCTCAATAAAGTGCTTCAAATGTCTACTAGAAAAATCCATTTTAGGCTCCAAGCTCAGAGGAGAATTTCAAGCTGGGGCTAACCTTCTCCACAGAGGACAAGTCCTCCAAGAGCCACCCTTCTGGTAATTAGGAAAGTAAAGCACAGTGGGGAGCTGTAATGACTACACAGCTCTCCAGCTTAGACTTTGGCTTGGTGGCCCCAGGCCCAGAGTCACCTGTGAAAGAAGAGCTCAGGAAAAATACTCCTCTCACCTGCTGGGGAAACACTCTCCAGAGGGGAGAGTGACTTAAATCTGTGGTTTCTGCCTTCCCTGCATCTATTCCCCTTTTAAAGCAACAGTAGTTTTAGTTTTCCCTTCCAGACCCCCAGCCCTCAAGAATCTCAGCCCCCTGATTGGGAGGGGCAGACCACCTCTTGGTGTCAATCACAGTGATTAGTGCAGGATGGATCCCAGGGCCAAAGTGCTGGTGGCATCTGCCTATCCAGAGGCTGAGAATAAATAACTAATATGTAGCAACAAAAATATTAGAGACTGGGGGAGACAGATAGATTATTGATGATATTATTTGGGTATTAGATCCAACAATTACACAACAGTTATATAAGCTAGGTATATTAACCCCCTTTTAGTTTTTAAGCCAATTTGAGTTGCAGTTTTGTCACTTGCAGTAAAATGAAGTCCATTTAATATTGATGTTCTTTCCTTCCATTTTTTCCCCCTTTCTCCTTGTTACCTCGGTCCACCACGTACCTTGCCATATATGGATCTAGGTTTTTATCTTTCCTGCTTTCATCTTATCTTCTAAACATGACTGTTAACTCTTAAGGGTAGGTGCCAGGACCACCCTGAAAATTAGGAAGCTAACATATTTTGTCTTCATGACAGCCTCCTCCCAATCTAGTTGTAGATTTTCTAATTAAGAGAAAAGTAATTCCAACACTATGGAATTGTTCTCTTGTCCTTCTCATCTTTCTGGTCTCTTGATAGCTTCCTTACATCTTTTAATCCCCTTAGTCCAAAATAAATTTGCTCACAGGAAAGTATCATATTCTTTCATACTAATGAATACCCGACTTGGAAATCTGGTGAGGTTTCCCTTTCCAAAAATGTCTATACTTTACATTATTTATCAACGTTAATGGGGTGAAGCACTATGGAGAAGGTATGTATCAGGTAGCTGGTAAATCTGGCTTTGGTAGGGTGAGGCTTTGAGACCTTCAGATTTTGCCAACACATAAGGTGATCCTGTAAGTGATCAGTAATTTACTCATTTTATAACTTTCATGGCAACTTGCTTAGCAGTTTACAAATAGTAGAAAATCTCATAGGTTTCTAGAGTTGGGAAAAAAATTAAAATTCAATGTCACCACCCTAGACAAACTCTTCTGTTTTGGGGCAACAAAACAAAGTCTTGAGGACTCTTGAGCCAATATTGTGCCTTCTTGCCTGAAAATAGTGGTGAAAGAATAGCCAGACCACCTGACAGGTACAGAGATGCCTTCTGGTGTGACTTAAAGGTTAATTAGGAGCTTAATGTTGTTTGGGGCTATGGATAAATCTAATGTAACTTTGCCCCCACCCATCTAACTTGGAGTTAAAAGCTCAGCATTAAGCATATGTTTTCTAGGACAAAGTGTAGGAGTATAACACTCTTGAAAGCTGCATTCTAGATCAAATTTATCTTTCTATAGTAAAGGAGAACACCACATATATGAAAGTCAAACAAATCTAAATATTGATTGATTTAATATAATCAATCATATAGACTTAACCTAAGATGCTTTTATGTTAAACCAAGGAAAACACTAATTTTAATCATGTTCCATTGATAAATCAAGCCTCATTTCCTTTTTGTTTTCATCAGCTGTTGGGAGAATTTGCTTGTATAAATTCATGGGAAGATGACAATTGTGTGCATTGTACATCAGTAGACAGCTAGAGCAGAGAGTGAACTAAAAATTCTCTAGAAAACACTTTATGAAAGGGGAAAATGCCTTCTCTGGCTAACCAAGGGCAAGGGTCCAAAGCCCTCTGACCCATCTTGGTATTTCATTAGTACGTTATTAGAAAGAGTCAGCTTTAACGAATTGAGATTTTGCCAGATGATGGTACCTGTATACACTTCACTTCAAATTGTACCTTCAAATCCCAAAAGATTTCCTGGAGAGCCAGCTACTTCACCAATAGTTTTAATAAAATAGATCTTTGCTACCAGCTGTGTCACACCAGAATCTAAAGGTTACTCCTATTTAGATCTTGCCAAAGATCTCATTACTAAATCCCAACTTCTTCAGAAGCTAGCAAGTCAGCTCTTTTTGCTGTCATGTAACTCACTTCAATACCTCTCTACACCCTGAAGCAAATGGCAGTGTTGACCAGGAAAGTGAGTGCCCTGAGGTTGAAGGACCCTATGTAACAGTTGATTTTTGGATAATGATTAAAACAATGTCACCCTCCCTCACCCAGTTTACTTCAGATGTTGTAACATTGCTGTGAATTTATTGGGCACTGTTTAATTAGTTATGGGAGAATTATCCACATGGAATATGCAAACCATCTAGAAAACTGTTTTGCAAATCTTCCTCTAAGGAGGTCAGGACACTCTTCTGAATGGAAAGTAGCTTTGGGAGAGAACTTAGATGTTGGGGAAGCTTTTACCTGTACTCCAGAATACCGTATTTATTGCCAACTGCTGTCAACCAGTATCTTCTGTCACTGACAGAGCCATGTGTCATGGGATAAATAAGCGTTGCTTCTGCTCTTGTTGGGGAGACAACATAAGTGCATGAACTAGTCTCTGTAAGGCATAGCATGTGTATGTGACAAGAGAATTTAGGCAGTAGCAAGGATTTTAAGGTCTTAGTTCTGTAATGCATGGATTCAGATGTCGGTGGCTTTTAAAAGCTGGCCTGAACTACATAATGTTACCAGTGAATCTCCCGTGGAGATCTTAAAATGTACATTCCTGAGCTCCCCTTGCTCTCTGAGATTCTGATTTAGGAGATCTGGGGTGACGTCAAGATTCTGCAGTTAAAAAATGTTATCAGGTGATCCTCTTGCATAGCCTATTTGAGCTTAAACCAGCTCTCCTGAGACTAATTTTCTCTCCAGAGTAAAAGCTTGATGGGCACTAGTTACTATTGTGTTCTTAGCAAGATGCCAGGACATTATAATTTTCTTTCTTTTTTGGGGCAACATTTTGACTTTTGACTAACATACATCTGAAAACATGATATTTACCCATCAAAGTACAAAGATTAGAGGATTTTTATTTTACTAGTGCCATATAGGGTCTATTGCACGTATATTTTACACTTGACAACAACATGAAGCAGAAAAAAATCACTCATTTTAAACCTTAAAAAAAACCCACCCATCTAAGTGTATGCAAACATCTGTATATTTTGCACTATAACTGCTACAATGTATTTGATTACAAGTCACAATACAGTCAGCATATCAAATGATTGTCATTAAGTCTCTATGGTTATTAAAAATTATCTTTAGAAAATTTAGCTGACTAACAAAATCAAAGACGCTGGCTTGAAAAGGATGCTCCCTATTTACATAGCACAGCCAGATGCCTGCAAACCTTCTAGAACTAAAAGGACTCCTCATGTATTAACTTAAAAAATAAGTAACTCTTTCTGCACTCTCTGTATCTCACAGATCATTAGTGGATTTCAAAGCTGACCACCCACAGTGTCAAGAGAGGGAGATTCTCAGCAGGAAAGTGTGCAGGAATGAATCCTTATGAATAATGTCTCTAGACACTTCTAAAAAATAAAATGACTGTTGGCAAAAAGAGCCCATCTCTCTTCATAGGCTCTTCTATTTATAACACACGGCACGGGCTTAGGGAAGAATGCAAAAGAGATCCTGAGTAGCTGTGGCTCAAGAGGGACTGCCATTCTGCCTTCATGAATTTCCCAAACTACAACCACAGAGCAATCCCCCCACCCCCAGAATTCCTTCACATTTTTGAACTCCTTTCAAAGAAGTTTTCAGCTGTGTGTGGGGACTTGCTGTCCCAGCACCACACATAGTTGTTTTGTCTGTCTCTAAGACAAATCTACCTAAAAGGATGCTATTTCTTGCAACAAGGCATGCCATCATACTGGACATTTTTCATTTTTAACTTTTACTTTTTAAAAGTAGCCAAACCTGAAAATAATAGAAAAAAATCAAAACGAAAATTATCTTAAGGTGGTCTGGAAAGTGAACTAGGAGAAACATCGTCTGTATAATCTACCCAAGAACAGAGAGGCCGGAGAAAATGTCCTTCTGTTTCAGGAGCTTTTTACTTTATATGGAAAGGATTTACTAAAGGCAGAAATAAAGAAGATGGAAAATGATAAGAGCAATAATAAAAGTCACAGACTCACACGTGAAGAAAATATAAAACATACATAAAACAGGAATAATTCACAAAAGATATAAAATATTTTTGTTTCTTCCTCTTCTAGGAGCTACCTATTCTATCTCATGGGTATTTTGTGAAGAAAATTTGAATTTATGTTATAGTCTCTCTCTTTTTCTCCCTCTTTCCCTCCTTCTCTCTCTTAAAACTATGGTGCATTTTACAAAAGGTCTTCATTGATAAAGAAAAATGATCAGAAATTCCTTCCCAGCAAGAGACATCTTTTCCATTTCTTTTGCTTTGGACCCACTTGTCCTTATGAAATGGAGTTAAAGCCTTGCTTCCAAGGCAGGAGCCTCAGAAAATATCAAACCCCAAACAGAGAGCTAACATAGTAAAAGTTGCCATAAGCTAAATAAATTAAATGAGATATGCGTGAAAATGTGCCTAGCACAGTATGTGACACTGATTAGCTATTCATTATATTTTAGGGAAAAGAGGGGGCATAGGTGAAACATACAATTAATTGAGCCTGAATCAGTTAATGATGGCATAAGAGCTATAGAATGGAATCTGATACAAAGAGAAGTGGTCTCATTTGATGCACCAATTTGACTCCTAGGCAAAAAGCCAATAAAAATGAAAGCATATGTCCACACAAAAACTCATAAAGAATGTTCATCGCATACTCATGATAACCAAAAGACAAAAACAACCCAAATGTCCATCAACTGACAGAAAACAATTTATATGAAATTTGCACAATAGGGGAATCTATAGAAACAATAGATTAGCAATTGTCTAGGACTGGGTTGGAGGTGGAGGGATTAGGAGGTAATAGCTGAACAGTACAGGTTTTCTTTGTGGGGTGATTTTCATGTTCTGAAATTGATTGTGGTGATAGTTATACAACTCTGAACATACTAAATATTATTGAATTGTCCACTTTAAATGGGCAAATTATATGTGAATTATATCTTAATAAAGCTGTTACCAAATATAAAAAAAAAGTATGCAAAGAAGTAGGGAAAAAAACAATAAAGAGAAATGGGCTGGGAAAGAAGGATATTGACGGGTGAGAAAATAAAATTGTGCATTAGAATGCATCATTTCATACATCCCCCAATTAAAAAAAGTATCTTAGGGTCTTGAGATTAGACTTTGTGTCCAAGAAATGATTTCAGACTAGTTTTCTTACTCTGTGTTCATTGCAAAATTAGTCAGTTTCCAGTCCTGTGCACCATAAGGGCATTTTGGGCAGGATTTAATATAATGTTATCAGTAAATGGGATGCTTATGAAGCTCTGGAGTTCTCAGATAATTTCCTGTAAAGATAATGTGCCTATGTGGAGGCTATTTAAGGCTAAGAGAGTTGGTATAAGCTTTTAAAATGCTATTTTAACTCCTACTAAAAAGAAACAAAAAATTCTCTTAAAATGTTTAAGCCAACAAATTGTTGTTTCACGTGCTCCCCTGACCTCAGTCATGTTCACACACATACAGTTTCTACTCAGCTATTTGAATAGTGAGTTCAACTGTTGTCGAAAGGTGGAAACATGGCCTGCAATGTTGATGGTTGTTCTTTTCTAATGTTAAAGACTATTTACAAAATTGCTGTGGGGGAGAAGTTATTCCTCACAAACATAAGGAATAGTAAATAACAACTCTAAAAGACACACATTTATGAACACTGAAACATTTTTATGAACATTGCTACATTGTTGAATCTGCAACAAGAAATGTAATTTTTTTTTTTTTTTTTTTTTTTTTTTGCAATTTGTCACTTATTTCAGGTCCTCTTTTTTCTCAAATCTTTATATTCTAATTTTGGGTTGGGGAAAAAAGCAAGACATTTAGAGGAGTTCTTGCTTTTTATACTCTTATACTTATGCAGGCTTGCTCTTATACTACAGTTTGCATCTCTGCCACTGGAACAAGAAGGTGAAGTCTGGAACTGTCCCAGATCTCCTTATGCAGAGTCAGTGTCCTGAACGATACAGACCAGATATTACTGACTGGCAAGATGTTTAGTGTCTATCCCTTGAACCACATGGTATATTTAGCTTATAATTCTGAAGGTCATATACAAAGTTGGGCACACAGTTATGAGGAACAATATCGAGTTTGCCACTCAGTACTGACTCTGTACAAGAGGTCGTTTCCTCAGTCCCAAGCCCAGCTCAAGTCTTTGCCTTGTGCAGCTCCCTCGCTGTAGCATAGCCTGCACATTTACGTTAGTCCAGATCACGTTCTCTGTTCATCTGACTCCTTTCCTCCTTCCACAAAACGGTTGTTCAGATCTTTCCCAGTCTGTAAGCCCTGTGACCCATACTCACATGAGATGACTTTGTTTCTGACTCAATAGTTAAAATTTCAGTCATCAACATCAGTGCTTGACTTTCCACATCATCTTCTGCACTTACTTCTCCACCCTTCTCTCCTTTTACCCAGTTGAAGGATTTTGGGCAGGGAAGTAATCATATTATGTTTTAGAATTTTTATTCTAGGGCTGTTACTGTCCCAAACGCGAAAGCCCATCTACTGACACCGGGTTGCGTGAAGGAAAGTGCAGCATTTGTTGCAGGGCACCCAGCCTGGCGCCAAGCAAGGAGAATGGGCAGGTCATGCTCAAAAGACCCAAACTCCCTGATGGCTTTCAGGGGAGGGTTTTTAAAGGCCAGGTGAGGGAGAGGATTACGGGGTGTGTGATCCATTCACATACATCCTTCTGATTGGTTGGTGGTGAGGGAACAGGATGATGTGTCAGGAATCTCAATCATCAGCCTTCTGGTTCCAACCAGTCTGGGGTCTACATGCTGGTGGTCAGCAGGCAGTTAACTTTTTCCACCTGGTGGAGGTTTTAGTATCTGCAAAACAGCTCAAGGACATGGCTCAGGATATTATCTATAGTCCTTGAGGAGGAACTAAAGGTTCTGGATTTTGTTTTATGATGAAACTATTATTAATTTGTCTTGTTTGAAAATTTTCCTTTGTTTCTGCATTTTCTCAATTCTCTGATTAAATTTGCTCTTTGGAACTCGGGGAAGGCCTAGGAGGCTAAAGCTTTTCTACAAACAAGAGGTGGGGGACATGGAGGTCTGTCCCTGGGAAGGCCTGCAATCCTGCTAGGTTTCAGGGCTACAGTGTGGAAAATGTACTGGGGGGACACTGAGGGAAGGGGGTGTTTCTTTCCTAGTTCTGATGTGCTTTCTTCTTCTTACTGCTGCTGGGGGCACCCAGCGGGGCTCACTCCCAGCAAGTTTCAGCAGTGCTTCCAAGTATGGTTTTCCAGTGAGTTCTGCTGGCCCTTTGGCGTTGTGGGCAGCACCCTAGTGGCTCAGCAGCAGCCCTGTGGGTGGCTTCTCGGGGAGGTCCTCACATCCCAGAGGATGAGTCAGCAGTGCCCCTGCCTGGTTTCCTGGGAGCCTCTTTAGCACCCAGTGGGTAGCTTCCTCTCCCATTTCAGGCCTGTGGCACCTTCGTGAACTTTTCTACATCCAGTGGCCACACTCTCTGTAAGGTGGTCTAAATACCCACCAGTGTGTGTTTGTGTGTGTGTGTGTGTATGTGTGTGCTCCAAATTTGTTCCTTCCCTGAGTATTCTTCCTCAGACCTGGAAGAAGGGAGTGCTCCCTACATCCACTATACATAAACTCTTTAATGTATTGTTTACCTTTTAGGAGTTAATACTCTGTTATTTGTTAATAATTCTTCATATTCAACTTTCCTAAGTTACTATGTGGCTTCTGTCTCCTGCCAGACCTCGAGTTATACACAGATTAGCCAGTTGTCTAGGTTATTAAAGAAATCCAAGCAGAAGTGTAGATAAACCTAATGGAAGTGGGCATGGAGAGAAATGGTTTGATACATGCTTAGAGGAAAAATATTTAGCTAACCTGATGATTGTTTTCTGGTTTGGGCAATGGCATAGATTTTGATGCCATTCTTGGAATTGAAGTATACAGATTTGGAATATAGAGGGAATATATAATGAGCTCATTTTTACATGTATATTATTTGAAGCATCCATGGATATCCTAGTGAATATGTGATGTAGTGTCAAAATAAACTGTATGAATGTAAAAATAATTTGATTTTGATTAAAATTAAGAGAACCTATGGATTACAATGCTAGTTGGTGTTGAGGGAGAGGCAGCTGAAGGAAAATAAACTTTGACTCAAACAGCTAAAGAATTTAAAGTGCTGGATCAGCTACTTACCATGTCAGTGAAATGAGAAAGGTTATGTTAAAGTATTTGTACATTTTACTTTTGTTATCACTGCATGAAAAGATACCTGTGTGTGTGGGAACACAGTATGGGAAAGTTCTTTTTAAGCTTAAATGAACGCATACTTCTTCTTGGATAGATAGAGTTAGCATACATGAAACAGCTGTTGTTCCCAAGGGCAATTTTGTGAGCTTATTGGGGATAGTTGTGAAGGTGAAAGCTATGCCTGTAGGAGAGAGCTGACCAGATAGAAAGCATTGCACCTCCTTTTCACACAACTGTTCTACAGACAATGGTGATGATAATGATAATTCATTATCAAATGAACCATCTGGGAGAAGTTCTAAGGGGACAGCAGGACTAAACAGAGACTGGCCCTAGCAAAGTTGGGGCACAGTTGTCTTTTGTTTGGGGTCATATTTCCCCTTAGCTTATTGTTATACTGAATGTACTGATTAAATATAAAGGGTTCCCACCTTAAACTAAGTCTGAAGTAGAAAGGCTGTGGTTTTATTTTAACTGCAGTACTATCTGGAAACTCATTCTATTAGGGTTCAAATTTACATATATTTAGGGCATGATTATAGAGTATTATTTTGTATTAAGTTGATAAAACTGAGATACAAAGGTCAGAGAACTGAAAACAGCTTTCCTGAAGAAAGAACTACTGATAATAAATCACTGCTTTGCTACCTTTGATATAAGTGTGCTTCTTTTCCTTTTTCTTTTTTCCTTTAATCCTGAAAGGGATAATTTGAGTTTTAAATACAAGAGATTGAAAGTGGCTTCAGGCTTTTTCAATTAAAAGTTTAAGTTTTCAAGTCCTTTGTCCTGGAAAAGACTAAATCTCTTCTTGGAACTGGTTGACACGACGTTAAAATGGACTATTTCTTTGAAAACCCTGTACAATGGCCAGCCTTCATCAAAAGGTGCTGCAGCTAGAGGCGAGCTTCTCAGTTCAGTGACCTTACGGACGGTAAAGGGTAGTTTTAAAAGGTATTGATGCCTAGTTAACACTTTTTTTTGGACACTCTATTAGATCTAACGATTTTCTTTTACATTAAATGGATAAAAAAATAGAACAGTCAACTTTCCTGCTGTTTCAATAGTTTCAATTAGTTTCTCCCCCTCAATTATTCCATCAGATTGGCTCCATAAGATTTTGCTATTTGAGGGATCATTTTAAGCCCCTTTCCCAGGAGTTTATTATTTTTAAAACTCCAATGATTCACCATAAAATGCATCTCCATCTGCAGGAAGCAATTCCTAAATTGCTTCACTCGACAAATCCAAAACCGCTAGGCTCACTAAAGCACAGAAATAGAACTGGTTTGGAAAGGGATTACCTATTGGGTTCAGAAAACCTTCTTCTGAGACAGGTTATGGCATGGAGCAGATCTCTGAAAGCTAGAGGCTACTTTTCTTTTTATTTTTTTAGTACAATTTATTTGAAGTTTTGTTTCATTTGTTTGAAATATTTCCTGGTAAAAAAGTTAGATTTCCCGGTGACTAACATATATGAGTTATTTAGTTGGTGCAAATTCTCCAATCAGTTCAAACTGAATGACATTTTTCTATGCAACTTAAAATAGATTTGAATAGACATATATTTTAATACCTTTTTCTCAGAATGTATAAATCTTGAATTCAATTCCGAATTCATTTCTTTTAAAGTTAATTCCTCCCTCTGCCCCTCCATGGCACATATATGCAAAGTATTAGTCTTCAGCACGAAGTTATTTCTATTACTCATATAATAGAGTTATATTTTTGGCATAGGTTTTATTTACAGGAAAGTGTAAAATGGGTTAGAAAATCTTCATTTATCTTAGTTGTTTTAAGTCTAATTGAAGTAAAATAGAAGCCAAAAAAGCAGGTCAAAGGACAAAGACTTGTTTGCTAGTTTAATCACATGTAGGAAGCTATTGTTCTCCTTGGGACTTAGAGAGGTTGATTATTCTACAGGATTTTAAAAGACAAGGCACAATTTATCTTAATCCTATGTCAGCATGTTCCTGAAACTGATTAGCCTTTCACACTAGAAAGAAGAGACACATTAGAACTTTTAATCGAAAAATCCTGCAGCTACTTTCAACCTCTGATATCTAAAATCGAGTTATCTTTTTATTTAAAAAAGGTGAAAATAACTAGCTAATCTGTAAATTGTTCAGGAGTCATTTGTTCTCAAAAAGTATTGTTAGTGACTATCCCAATTCCTTCATGAAACCTCTAGGTATGAAGGTGTATTGTAATATATAAAACAGGACTATTTAAGGGATGCTTTGTTTTTTTTACAAAAGGTGTCACTCAAGTCTCCAATAAATAGCTTCATACAAATATTTTTCAGAGATATCCCATCTGCCAAAAACAAGACTGTCACATTGTGTTTGGTTTTGCACTGAAGTTCCTTGAAGAGAGTCCATAAGCCTCCTTGAAGGGCAAAAGGACAGGCCTTTTACCCAGTCTGCCACACCTCAGCCAGAGCTAGTTTGCTTTCATTTTGAATCATTCATTTATTCACTCACTCAACAAATATGACCTCTCTATGCCAGACACTGCTAGGCACTGCGGTGAATAAAATAGATCTTGCCCCATTTTGTATTGAATATACAATCTGAATGGGGAGACAGGAATTAAGAAATTAATTGTAAAATTACAAATTATATTAAGTGCTAAGAAAGATGATCACAGATGCTTCAGGAGAGGACAGCAGTAGGCTTTTTTAAGATGAGTGATCAGAAGGGAATTTTCAATAAAATTAATAATTAAATGGAAATATAAAAAATAAGGAATTGGCCTAGGTGAAGAGTGGGGTGTGTTTCAAACAATGAACAACATATATGAAGGCCAAGATATGAGCAACAGCCTGACATATCCCAGGACTCAAAAGCAGCCATTTTGCCTAGAGTTCAGAATAGGGGAGGGGGTTTGAAGAACCAAGCAGAGGCTAGATCCTACAAGGATGTCTCTGATTTTATATCAAAATATACCCAACATTTAACTTAAACATAATTAGTGTGATGTTTTTCCCCCTCAGTTGAGCAAGGTGATACTCTGTAAAAAATTCCTGCTACACATCATAACATAGTATTCATCTTTCTTTCTTCAATGGATTCCTTCAGCTAGTAATCAGTCACCACCTTCCCCAGCTTTTAAAGCAATGGCTTCCTGTTATATGTGGAACAAAATTCAACCTTCTTTGTTTTTTTTTTTTTTAACCAGAGCCCACAGGGCTGGACATGATCTGGCCCCTCTTCCCTCTGATTCATTGTCCTCCTACTTTAGCCACGCTGGACGTGCCATGTCAAGTCCCCTCGGCTCCATTGACTGGAGCAGCTACCCTGGCAGCTCCCCGGGAGCCCAGGCTCACTGCACTCCGCCAATTTCTCACCACAAGAGTGCCAATCATTTTTGCCTTGGGCTCAGAAGTTCACACAGGCTCCTTCATCCCCTGGGCAAACACAGCCTGAAAGAGCAGCATTAACGTCCCTGAGACAATCTTCAACCAGTGGCAGTTGGAAGGAGTGGAAAAATGCTTCTTCCTTTCACCCTTTAGTTGCCCACTTCTTGGAGAGCTTCTGTGGTGGGCTTCTCAGGAGGCTCCAGCAGAATTGAGCCCCTGTCACCTAGAGCAGCGATGCAATAACTTCCCCTTCCCTTGACCTTGCCCTGCTCTGTCACCTGGCCCCCAGTCCTTCGCTGGCTCCTTGTCATCACTTCTGATAAGTTGCTTGTACCTAAGCCTGTGATACAACCTCTGTTCTGGGGGGAACCCAAACTGTGGTCCGGACTTTGCAAACATTCTGTGTCTGCTCTCTATTTAGGCTCTTCGTGCTCTGCCTGGAACTCTCTTCCTCCTTTGTATAGCTTTACGTGGGCCTTCTCATCATCAAATTTCAGCTGGAATGTTATCCTCTGAGAGGAGTCTTTAATCTAATGTTGCCCCCACACTGCTCATTTCTGTTCATTGCATTACTCTTAATATGTTTATTACAGCTGATCACTTTTGAAATATTCCTATTTATTTTCTTATTAATTTAGTTGATTATTTACTGTCTACTGCCTAGAATGTAAGCTCCAGGAGAGCAGAATCCTTACTACACTAAGAAGTTGTGTTCTCAGAGCTTAGAACAATGGCTGACATGTAATGATTACCCAATGAATGTGTGTTGAGGAATTTAAAAATAAAATTCTATGCATTTTCAAGGGGAAATAAAATATAGAATGTAATATTTTTCTTTTAAGAACACATACCTGAAACAATCTCCTAAGTATTTCTGTTGCTTAGGAGAGATATGTAAAACTTGTATCAAGTAAATGAAAAGATCTGAGTTGAGCTGGGTTGTGAATACTTGTGTGTATACATATGTGAAAATTCATTGAGGGCACACTTGAGATGCATGTGCTTTACTGTATACAACTTATCTTTAAATATAGATTTTAAAATGTTTTGACCTGGTTTGGTTCTTGGTGAACAAAAATATAAACCACTTCTGCATTATTAAGAATATAAAGGCTACTTTCATGTCAATTTATTTTCAGATAGTCCATCAAATTCTGATTTTTGAAATCTTAGTAATCAAAGAATACTTCGGGTACATTTCTACATTTAAATGATCAAATTCACTTTATTAACATAGCAAAAGATCAATCTATACCACATAAATTCCCGGAGAGAAGGAGTCTTTCTGCCATGAGGACATTTTTTAAAAAATAGGACTTTTGATAGAGGAGAATGCATATTAATTTAAATTACTTTGTCAGCTGTTATGAAAATGATATATCTTAAAGTCCTTAGCATCGGTCCTATGAGGAAATGCTCTATTGGTTATGTGGACCACTTCTATTTTTACTAAATTTGTATTTGTCTGTTCTTTCTATGTGTGTCTCATGCTAAATTGCATGGCTAAATTAACACCAATTTAAGCATAGTGTCAAAATGGAAATCTAATATCCTCCAATATCTTAATCAAAAATCATATGTTTTATAAACGGCAATTAAGTTTTTTGTGGTACAGTGGTGATGCGCATATACCATGAGGCACTGAAAGCCTCAGCGTAATTCAGTATTGCTAGGGTCGACCTCAATTGCTGGCTGAGTAGGCTGATTCTTTTGTGGTGTGGGTTGAGAGGTTGGATGTTCTCCAATCCAAAATTATCTGCCCATTTTCCTATAGATGCTCCATGAAAATCTACGCTCAGTGCTTCATTCTTTTTGGGTGGAGAACTAAACATTCTTCTCATACTTTAAGGACTACTTCAATACCACTTTCTCAGTGATATCTATGACCAGAAGTCATTCTTATTTCATTGATACATTGATGCCATTCACTTATCCATTCAGACATTCAAGAAATATTTATGAAGTCTTGACATATGTCAGGCACAGAGTAGCCTTGAGAATAGAAAGACACATAAGACATGACTATATCTTAGTTTAGATTAGCAGTTTTTAAAATTAGTTTTGCTATGGGAGCTTGTCAAAAATAAAGATCCATAGACTCCACCATGAAGCCTTTGGAAGCAGAACTTGTGGGTGTGGGGACTGGGCATGTGTATTAACAAGTTACTAGATGATTATGATACACATCACTGGTGACGTGGTTTCCACATTTTCACAATATTTATACTGTACAAACCTAACCCACTTTGGGAGTAAAAAGAGAGTATTTTGAATGAGTCTCTCCAACTTTTTAAAAATGGAAGCATTGGTTATGGTTGTACACCTTGGGTGGAATATTCTTCTTCCAATGTGAATGGTCTATAGTTATATCAAATATTTGTCCATCAATAAATGATGACTGACAGTCTTTTCAAAGTGAGTTGTCTTCAAACAAAACACCTTTTATATGGCATGGCTTCAAGGCCTAGAAAGAAACTTAAAAGTTGGCATCCTAGATTCCTAGTTTCTAGGTAAAAAAGGAAAAGATGCTCCATGTTTCTTGTCATGCCTTGATTTAAAAGACTAAATAATCTTTACATTTTTTATTGACTAAAAGAAAACAGCTCTTTATCTACTGGCATGGGTCATACAAGGATCATCTTATGCCTGTTTGATTTCAAACTGCATTGAATTTTCTTTTGAGTACATTTTACAGGATTAAAACTTGACATATTTTAAGTTTGTATTTTAAGATATCTTGTCTACAAAACAAGACCTATTCTCCAGTTTGTATGTTAGATAATATGAAATCAAGTCACAATTGGAAATGCCATAGTCTGTATAGACAAAGCAAAAAGAGAAAAAATACATATATATGGTTGCACTGAAAAAAAATGGTATTACTTTAGACTAATGTGTTAAATATTTAGAAGATTCCAGAAATAAGTACTGTCATGGAAACTGCAACATAGTACATTTTGAAAATGATAAACTCCTTAGGAATTTGGTAATAAGGTGATAAGAAGATGATGAGGTGTTAAAGAAGTTAGTTTCTGCTATGATTTTTTTAAGTCCATTATCTTTATTGATGACTTATAACACTTCAATCTATATACTGACCTTTTATTCTGACTGCTACCTTAACTGTGCCTGTCACACATTTTTGGGAGATGAGTATAAATAATGAAAGGTTGAAATTGCCCTCAAAATGTTGTAAAATTGAGGGTTGACATTTTTCAAAAGTGCAAGAGTGAGAGTTTCAAAATGTTGAATATTACCATGGAAGGAAAGTGTGCTTGGGAAAATTAAATCTGAGTGCAGAAAGTGAGGCAACTTTTATATTTGGCACAAAAGGTTGTTTTCTTACTTTTGGTAATGGAATATAATTAAGCACTTAATTGTTTTATTTTCCTTCAAATTCAGATATTGGGGGGCAGGTAGGTCAGGACACTGGCTCATTTATTGAAATAAAATACAAACAGTTGACCCAGCAACAAATTGATGAACCAAGGGCCTATGAGTGAGACAGC
Source organism: Balaenoptera ricei (assembly GCF_028023285.1). Classification (NCBI taxonomy): domain Eukaryota; kingdom Metazoa; phylum Chordata; class Mammalia; order Artiodactyla; family Balaenopteridae; genus Balaenoptera; species Balaenoptera ricei. The sequence continues at coordinate 93,637,151 of NC_082650.1, read as the reverse complement.
AACTGCAGGTATAAGAACAAATTAGATATTAACATAAGCTTGAAATATGTAAATGCACTACCTTGTTCTAAGGAAATGTTAATACATTTTTATTTATGCTGATTCTTGGGTATAACAAGAATATATCCAGACTATTATGCAGTCCAAACTGAGAGGACCTTAACTAACTAAAAGGAAAATAAAAACTATTTTTGTTGGGTTTTGAAAAAAGAACAGGGGTGTTGAGCATAAATATTTGAAGATATATCCTATTTAAAATTTAGATAACATCTTTTCCCACAATGTCAGTGATTTCATTTTGCTTCAGTTGTTAATCAAATCAATTAAAATTGTACCAAGCTATTATAATATGAATTGTATTATCATATTCATTATTGAACGATATAAGAGAAAATGGAGGCATAATCATTGAATCAGTAGTTTGGATTTTGGAGACTTAGAAATTCATTTAATATGTGTTTTATCTTAGAGATGAAGGAACTGAGAACTATGAAGTCTTCACAGCTTGTTAGCATCAGAGTTGGAACCAGAAACGAAAGCCCCTATGAATAAAAGCAATAACTTTAGGACATAGTTGGTTAACCTGTCCTAATCATTCTATGAATCTCCATACTGTCTGAATGACCTTAACAATAATGTTGGGATTTATCTATTCTGATTTTAATCCTATTCTGCTCTCGGTCTCCCTGGCATCTTTCAGTAAGATGCACCTACCAACCAACCTGTCACCTACAAGGTAAAATCTAGTCTGTCTGCTTGCCCTACGCACTTCTCAACCTCCAACTCTGCTACCCTGAACCAGACCCTTAATTTACCATCAGTGACAGATTCAACCTGGGCAGTTCCTTGGGCCCACCCCCACCCCTGTGCCTTTTAAAAAAAATTAATTTTTTTTTTTATACAGCAGGTTCTTATTAGTTATCTATTTTGTACATATTAGTGAATATATGTCAATCCCAATCTCCCAGTTCATCCCACCACTTGCCTCCTCGCACCCACCTCTGCATCTTTTCTACTGAGCTCTTCCCTCTGCTTAGTTTTCCCTTCCCCTAAACCCTCCTCTTCTTGACATGAGTAATTCTGATTTAGGCTTCAAGGATGAGATCAGCTTTTCCCCCCAGAAGAAGCTGTTCCATAAGCTTGACAGGCCTTCTGTTTGGAAAGGCTGTCTCTTCAATGCGGTCTTTCAGCTCCCACGGGGCTGCACAAAAATGGGCCCTGTGCCTGGAACACCTCCTTTCCTAGAGGTAAAGAGCTCACACAGCCTGTGCCGGGGGCATCACCTCCTGGGAAAATGTTTTTCTCTGTTTCATGCTTAATGACTGCTCTTTTGTTCTGTTGAAGTGTGTGTCAAGGACCCTTAGGCATGTATTTCAGATTCTGTGGGGAGGAGTTGGGTCCTGCTGCAGAGGCACAGGAGAGGTTTGTAAGCCAGTTGACCTGCATCAGCTGCCGGGGGCGGGGGAGAGGGACTTGGTCCATGAGAGGAGGATGTGCACCATGGGAACTGATTTTGTTCTGTCTCTTCTACGGAGAAGAGTAAGGAAAGAGCAAGTAAAGCCCTATTCCATCCAACACAAGGACTGTTGTGTTGTCCTTGGCAACTCCAATACAAGATGCCATGGGTAGAAGTGTGTGGAGGCCTCCGTGGGATTGGTAGCTGGTGTACCATGTTCTGCTCCCCTGGGACTGGTACTCGGTGTAAGGCGTTCTGCTCTAAACTTCCATGAACTTGGGGTAATCGTTTCTCTCTATTACCTCAAAGCATTTGGTACATATTTCTATGTTAGTATTCACCACATTACTGGGATGTGTGTCCGTTGGTCCAACTTCACTGTAAAATACTTGACAGATCATGTACACTGGATTAGAACAGCTGCCTTCCCTAATCTGTTAAACTGTTTTCATAATTTTCATAACTCTAACCATTTCCTACTTGATTATGAACCCTAAGTTTATATGTCTATTCTGGATCTTTCTTGTGAGTGCCAAGGTTTTATTACAACTGTACCTTCTAAGCAGTTCTTCTGTCATTATATGTATCACAGTGCGTTGAATCGTTTGTCTATAGGTCAGGCCTCTCAATATCAAATACTGCATCTTAAATCATTTTGTATACATAATTCTTATGTACTAAGTAATTATTAAGTGCTAAAACTGTTTGCTTAGTTATTTTTCTCATATTTTATTTTTTAAAGCAATTTTAGGTTCAGTGCAAATCGAGGGGGCAGTGCAAAGAATTCCCATATACCCCCTGCCCCTACACTTGCACAGCCTCCCCTGTGATCAACATCCCACACCAGAGTGGGACATTTGTTATAATTAATAAACCTTCACTGACACATAATGATTACCTACAGTCCATAGTTTACATTAGTGTTCACTCTTGGTGTTATACACTTTATGGGTTTTGACAAATGTATAGTAACATATATTTACCATTACTGTATTATACAGAATAGTTTCACTGCCCTAAGAATCCTCTGTGTTCCACCTCTTCATCTCTCTTCCTGAATTCCTGTTATTAGAATGTCATATGGTTGGAATCTTACAGTATGTAGCCCTCTCAAATTGCTTCTTTTACGTAGTAATACACATTTGTTTCCTCCAAGTCTTTTCATGGCTTGATAACACATTTCTTTTTAGCGGTGAATAATATTTAATTGTTTGGATGGACCAGTTTATTTATCCATTCATCTGCTGAAGGTCATTTTGATTTGACAATTATGAATAAATCTGCTATTGCTTGGTTATTTTTCATAATGTAAACAAAGTGTCTTTGCAGATATAATTAAGTATCTTGAGATAAGGAGATTATATCTTGGATTATCTGGGTGGGCCCAAAATGTCATTACAATTATCCTTATAAAAGAGAAGCAGAGAGAGAGAACTGCCTCAGACAGGAGAGGAGAAGGCCATGTAACCATGGCGGTAGAGACTGGGGTGATGCACACAGCCGAGGAACGTCGGCAGCTGGAAGACTCCAGACACAGATTCTCTTCTACAGCTTCCAGAGGGAGTGTGGCTAGGAGCTGTCCTTGATTCCAGCCCAGTGGTCCTGATTTTGGGCTTCTAGCTTCCAGAACTGTGAGAAAATAAATTTCTGTTGTTTTATGTCACTAAGTTCATCGTGATTTGTTGCAGCATTCAGAGGAAATGAATATAAGGTCTTACCGTGTTTCTGCACTCGGTCATATGGTGCAGGTAAAAAGATAAATAGGGCACTGGCCTTGACCGTGAAAAGTGGGAGCGGGGTCTGTAGGATAGGCAGGCTGTGACGTGAAGGACTATGTGGCAAGCAAGGTGTTTTCATTTCCCAGAGACAATAAGAATCCAGTAGACTGTTAAAGTAGGGGAGTGGCACCATCACCTTTGTCCTTGAGGGAGATGGAGAACCTGGAATTAAGGACACTAACTAATGAGATTGTTACTCTGATAAGAGTTTGAACTGTACCGAAGAGGAGAGGTTTGAATTTAAGAGATTTTTCTGAAGTGGAATTGGAGCTATTTGGTAATTACATCATTTTTGAGACATGTTGCCGTCTGGGCTCAATATTAGGGACAATTCCCTAGTAATGGTCTCTGCTTAGAAGTTTGGGCTTTCCCTACTTAAATCATATAAATTCTTCTGAAAAATGATTTATTATTTTGAAATTATATTTTATCAGAGATAATATTCTTTTAAAAATGTGCCTCTAAACAATTGTTTCTCACATTCTTGATAGTTTTTATAAAAGTGTGAATGAATCAACCCAGAAATTTATACCACACACTACTTCCAGCAAGTAAAGACTACTAATTAATGTAATGATTTAATTTTAGGTGATCTCAAATATCACTTGAATGATGAATCAAATTATTGTGAATGGACGTAAGTATCTTTTCAAGTATTAAGTCCCAGAGAAAAATATAAGATCAAATAAATAACATTCTAAGTATACATTGATGGAATAATTTTGCTAATAATAAAATAGGTTAGTCAGATTAGGAAGCAATGAGTTTTTAATACATCATTCTGAAGAATAAATTCAATTCTTACATAAATGAAGTGAAAAAACATGGAGTCACTGCCAGGTTGCTCTGTACTAGTAATAATTACTTTGTAAAAAGTTAATGAACCTCAAGTAAAAGCAGTTATGACCTGCTTAAGGGTTAAGCTGAAAACAGCTAAAATTAAAAAAAAGAAAGTGCAAATGATTACATTTATTGACTGACACTGACAGAGAATAGACAATTCTGGAATGATTAATTGATAATTAAATTTCAAACAGGCATCTTTAACCTCTAAACATGAAGATAATTTAAGGTCCCTACAAGACTCTTTCTGTCCAGTAATATATTTCCCTTCCCCCGCCTTCTAAAGATCAGCAAAATCAGTGGCTAGTTTTATTTCTAAGTATCTTCATGATCTGTGTTGAGTTAGTGGAGAAGATATCTACACACAGCTCAGGGGTAGGGGGGCAGCACCCCGAATGTCACTCTCCTCTCCAACATCCCCCATCAGTACTTTACAATGTGGTCCTGCCTCTTTTGCTCTTCCTCTCACTACTTCAAAATCACATGCTTCAGCTGGTCAGCAACATGCAGTTCCCCTCCCCCACTCCCGCTCCAATACCCCGTGCTTTTGACTATACCCAGAGTACCCGCTCCCTTCTTCAAATGGTAGCTAATTCCTATTCATGCTTGAGGACCCGTTCATGTTCTCTCTTCTGGGAAGCATACCTGATCTCTCCAGGTGAGATTCTTTCACCATAGTATTGACTACAGTGCAGTCACATTGTGGGTTTACTCATTACTCCCCCTTGCTCAGCTGTAAGGCTCTTTGTGATGCAGAGCCTGACTCGTATGCTCTATACCCAGTACTTAGAGTGTCTGCTCCAGAGCAGGTACTCAACAAATGCCTGCTGAATAAATACATGGATTTATAAGGGGTAGAGACTATTTGGTGACAGAAGACTAGATAGGTAGACTTCTTGTTAACTTTGGCTGAAATACACATTTTATAGTCTGGAGTCATGAGAACGACTCAATTTGTTTATCTATTTTTGGTTGATATTAGCCTTTCTTTCTCCTTACTGCAATAGTCAGAAAATAGTCAGATGTAGCTATGTAGCTCTATACCCTTCTATGGAATCATACTTGTTTAGATTTTTCTCACCTGCTACTTCCTTCTAGAATGGCTATTTTAAAAAGTCATAATGGTTTTATGACACTGAACAGTCTTCAGAAGTCATCCATGTTTCTTTGTTCTTTTTATTTATTTTTTCTTAGCACAGAATAACAACATTAATCAATGTATCAGTCTCCTCTAGATGTAAACATTTACCATACTAAAATATACACAGTTTTTGGTGGTGTCCTGCTGTAACATGCCATTGCTTTGTAATTAGCTTATTATTTGTCCAAAAATAAGTATAATGGGAGATGTGTCATGAGAAATCAAATTACACTTAATCTGTCTTAATAGCAAACAAGAAAATTCCACTTTTGTATAACATAAAACTTCCTCAAATGTTCAGGTCTCAGACAGACCTAAAGGTTGGGGCTGTGTACATGTACAGCAGTGACCAGAGAGGTCCCAAGTCGCCCACCTGTCCCTGGCTGATACAACATGCACATAGATGCAGAGGTTATGTGAGAGAACGTGGTAGAAATTTAAAAGCAGGGAAAAAGTTGAAAATGATCTAAAGGTTTAACATTTTCTCCAGCTCACACACAGATCTATCAGCAGAAAATGGAAACCTTAGTAACTTGAGGTGTTGGAGAACAACCTTTGTACAATCTTTTACTGGATGCTAAGCTATGCAAATGTAATCTCTAGGAAAGCAAGCTTAAAAATAAAAACAAGGAAAATAATAATTGAACAGAGATATCAGTGGCTGTACATTTTCATAAATTTAGTCTAGGCAGGTCTACTAAGCAAACATAAAAAAAACCAAAACAACAACCCTCAGGGAGAAAATAGTCAGAATCCAGGGTTGCTACAATGTATTATCTAAAAAGGCCAATATTTAAAAAAAATTATGAGACATGCAAAGAAATAAGAAAGTATGACACGTGTTTAGGGAAAAAAATTAGTGAATAGAAGCTATCTCTGAATGTCTTCAGATGCTGGATTTAGCATAGAAAGAGCTAAAAGCAGCTTTTATAATTATGTTCAAAGATCTAAAGGTAATTGTATCAAAGAATTAAGGGAAAGTATGATGATAATCATTCAGTGTATAGAAAATCCAATAAAGAGATAGAAACTATTTTAAAAATAGAGAGCCAAATGGAAGTTCTGTAATCGAAAAGTACAATGACTGAAATGAAAAATTTACTAGAAGGGTTCAACAGAAAACTTGAGATGCTGAAAGGAAGAATCAATGAGCTTGAAGATAGATTAATAGAAATTATCCAAATAGAGAAAAAAACAACACAGTCTCAGAGACATGTAGAGCAATATAACTCATACAGACATATGTGTACAAAATGAGTCCTACTAGGGGAACAAATAAAGGGGCAAAAATATTTGAAAAATTGGCAAAAAACTTCCCAAACTTTATGAAAAACATCAATTTAAAAATCCAAGAAGCTCAATGAATCTCAAGTAGAATAAACACAAAATTATCCATACTTAGACACACCATAGTCAAACTTATGAAGGTGAAAGACAAAGATAAAAAAATTCATCAGATACAGCCTAACAAGAATATGATAGTTAGCTGACTTATTATCAGATACAATGGAGGCCAGAAGACACTGGAATAAGATATTCACATTGCTGAAAAAGCAGTCAACCAAGAATTCTACCCAAAGAAATTTAATTGGTACACTGAGAAATATTTATTTCCCATAAAAGATGTCAGTAAAGGAGAAATAGAGGAATAGTTCATCTACCGAAAGAGGAGGGTGAGAGTACATGGATAAAGAGTGTGTTGCTTGGAGAGGTTTGGTGGTACAAATATATGTGAGTTCTTTTCTAATTGCTTCTGTCAGGGTAATCTGCTAAGCATTAAGCAGGGGAAGAGCTGCTAGATATTTGAGGAGGAAAGAGGAAAGTGAAATGTCACCTAGGAAAAGAAAAGAGTGAATAGAGTTGCGGAATGTGGTAGGATTTTGGAGTTGCACTAAGGAATTGGAAGTTAGTGATCATGTTTTTAAAGTTTAACCAGTCATAATGGTCCTATATTTTGCCTGATCTCAATTATACCCCTCTTTCTTTTTTGTTTTACAGTTTTTTCTTTTTCTTTTTTTAATTGGAGTATAATTGCTTTACAATGTTGTGTTAGTTTCTGCTGTAGAACCAAGTGAATCAGGTATGTGTATACATATATCCCCTCCCTCTTGAGCTTCCCTCCCACTCTCCCTATACCACCCCTCTAGGTCGTCACAGAGCACTGAGCTGAACACCCTGTGCTATTCAGCAGCTTCTCACTAGCCATCCATTTTACACATGGTGGTGTATATATGTCAATGCTACTCTCTCAATTTGTCTCACCCTCCCTTTCCCCCCGTGTCCACAAGTCTGTTCTCTACATCTGTATACCAACTTTCTAATCTGGGTCAGCATCCAAGTTACCCACTGAAGTTTCAGAGAAAAAGCTATTTTCTCTTGATTTTAGTGAGAACATTTGAAAATAATATGTTCTCTTCTAAATTTCTGGGGCTCATTTGAAGTCTGCTTTCATTTTTAAAAAGCTGTATTTGCTACCTACAGGTGAAAAATAAATGCTGCATTCACCAGTGTTATCACTATGCTGCCAACCTTTAATTTGTTATAAATGTTGGAGAATATTTTGAGTAAGAGAGATTCTTTATAAACAAAGTTATATCCAATTTTTCCTGTTATGAAGCAGAATTACTTTACCTAGCTATAAAATACCATGCAGCTTTTAGTAATTTATTTGGCATTTTGTTGACTATTTTTAGTCTACTGTACTGAGGTGCCATACACAAATCACTGCACCCACTATGCAAATGTTACCTGCAAAATAAGCTGCTGCTTTTATAATAAGGTAGCCTATCAGCACTCTGTTTGATTTTCTTACACTTTGCTGCTTATCTCTGCCCATAACTATGTCCATTCTCAGAGAGGTTAGTATAATCTTCCTGTTTATTGAAACCAGACAGTCTCTAAATACATATATTTTGGATATAAATGATGGCTTTATTTAGTCTTCTGTTGTAAAATTTTATCTTACTGAATTCGTTTGTAAAGCTTTTAGATCTAATGTTATACTTAAACATTATTTAATTTCATCACATTTCACTTACACCTAGTTTCAAAAATCTCCTGACTTGCTTGGATAACAGAGGCGTGATAATAAAATCAGCCCTTGTCTCTCTGGCTCATGAATTCTCAACAGGGCAACATTATTTCTAATGGGTGAAAATTGTTTCTCAGGGGTGGCAAAAAACTTACTCTCTCTATGTATAAAGCATAGGTACACATACATTACATAAAATATATACAGTATATCCACGGTATTAAAATTTCATAGATGTGGCAATTAGGAAAAAGATGTCTGAAAAAGCACTTGGGGGCAATAGTGAAAATGTGGCCTGAGAAACACTGGTCCAGCTCTTTAGAGTTTCATAGTGTGTTGACACTCATTACACCATCTGGAGGAAGGCCAATGTTGTGTAGTGTGTACGTGGCAGACGCCTGCCTGGACGCTGTGTCCTCTCCTCACATCTGTTCTCTCCTGACTGTGACATGTTCACGTGGGCTGGGGCTCGGTGAGCTCTTGCAAGGAAGAAATATCTTCCTTGTTACCTGTCCTTTCAGGACTGACTCATAAATTAACAGAATGTCTGTCCCCAAATGTAACAAATTTATTCACAATTTCCCTCTTTCTGTCTAGACATATACCTCTCCCTTGTCTTAAGACTTTAGACTTACCTGGGCCATGGACAAATAAAAGTGTAGAATCAGTGTTGGGAGGATTGTTTCTCATCCCTGTGATCCAAACCACTCTGGATCTAGAGGGTCAAGGATTCCTAAAGCTTTGAGGTACCCAATTTCTGTCTGCTTTTCATCTTTCTCACCCTCAAGATCTATTAAGTCAGCCTCTGATTTTTGTAATATGGGTTCTAAGAACCCATAGATACTGGTCTTTCTCTGTATTCATCTTTATCAAGCTCCAAATATCTCTAAGAATCTCTTCCTAAAGTAACTTGGATATATTAGTGTTAAAAACATTCATTTCTTAAACTACTATTTTCAATCTAAATGGCAGGTAGCATCAGTGCTGACCTCACTCCTCAACTAAAGGCAGAAAAGGGAGCAGGAAAAGATATTTCTTGGAATGAAAGAAAATTTCTATTGTATATAATTTGCTAGAAAACAAGAGACAGTTCCAGAGGACTAGGGGGATCGTTGAAGACCATTTTTTGGGGAAAGGAAGAGATTATAAGATGTAAACATCTTATTATTGACTGTACTTATAGTGGGAAATGTGAGGTGGGACATAGGGGAAATGAGGCTGAAAGGCTTCGTGTGGTAAGGTCATGAAGAGGATGCATAGAGGGAAATGAGAAATATGGGCTTCATCTGTGGGTCAGTGATTCTTCAAATGCCCTCTTTGTAGTCTTCTGGTTTCCATGGAAGACCTTTAGATAGCAGCACCATGGGGGCAGGGAGGATAGCCAAGTGGATGAGATTCTCTAGCTCATTTTATCAGAAACATTCAGCTTGTGTCTGTTTTTTTTTTTTTTTTCTGTCTATCATCTATCTATCTATCTAACTCTCTATCATCTATCATTTACCTATCTTTAATCAACTGGCTTCTATGTAAGACTATCCTTTTCTGTTTTTTGGAAATAAAGGATAGTTTATTACTCCCAGAAGTAGCATGATCCAGAGGAGAAATATTTTTTTTTAACAATGTTATTGGAGTATAATTGCTTTACAATGGTGTGTTAGTTTCTGCTTTATAACAAAGTGAATCAGCTATACATATACATATATCCCCATATCTCCTCCCTCTTGCACCTCCCTCCCACCCTCCCTACCCCACCCCTCTAGGTTGTCACAGAGCACCGAACTGATCTCCCTGTGCTATGCGACTGCTTCCCACTAGCTATCTATTTTACATTTGGTAGTGTATATATGTCCATGCCACTCTCTCACTTTGTCCTGGCTTACCCTTACCCCCACCATGTCCCCAAGTCCATTCTCTACATCTGCATCTTTATTCCTTTCCTGCCCCTAGGTTCTTCAGAACCATGTAAGGCTATCTTTGAAGAGGAAATCTATTGACACATATACCCCAGTGGACCATCTGGCTAATGTATCAGGAAGAGATTGGATACAATAACACCCTAGTTCCAGTGTGTGCTGGAGTTGGCTCAGTCCATCTTGCTAGTTGAATTTCAAAAATTCTTGTTGAATTTCGGGAATTTGGGGAGTTGGTTGATATCAGGTTGGTCATTTGAAATTGATGTGAATCTTCAATTCATGAAGCTTCAATTCATGGTTGGGGTATTAAACCAGTGAAATCAGCAAATACTACAAATCAGACTCTCTGACCCCCTCCCCAATCCCTGTAGAGAGCTTGTTTTTAAATGTTGACCAGCACACCACTTCCAGTTCTCAAACTTCAGGAAACATTAGAATTTATCTGAGGAGATGTAGAAAATTCTCATGCCTGGGCACCACTTCCAGAAATTTCAATTAAAATGGTAGAGGATGTCATCTGTATATCAAGACTATTAAAATATCCCCAGAGGGAGGACCTTCAAGACGGCAGAGGAGTAACATGTAGAGATCAACTTCCTCCCCGCAAATACATCAAGAATACATCTACATGTGGAACAACTCCTATAGAACACCTACTGAATGCTGGAAGAAGACCTCAGACTTCCCAAACGGCAAGAAACTCCCCACGTACCTGGGTAGGGCAAAAGAAAAAAGAAAAAACAGAGACAAAAGAATAGGGATGGGACCTGCACCTCTGGGAGGGAGCTGTGAAGAAGGAAAAGTTTCCACACACTAGGAAGCCCCTTCACTGGCGGAGATGGGAGTGGGTGGGGGGGAAGCTTTGGAGCCACAGAGGGGAGCACAGCAAAAGGGGTGCAGGAGGGCAAAATGGAGAGATTCCCTCACAGAGGATCAGTGCCGACCAGCCCTCACCAGCCTGAGAGGCTTGTCCGCTCACCCACCAGGGCGGGTGGGGGCTGGGAGCTGAGGCTCGGGCTTCAGAGGTCAGATCCCAGGGAGAGGACTGGGGTTGGCTGTGTGAACACAGCCTGAAGGGGGCTATTGCACCACAGCTAGCCAGGAGGGAGTCCGGGAAAAAGTCTGGAGCTGCCAAAGAGGCAAGAGACCATTGTTTTGGGGTGCGTGAGGAGAGGGGATTCAGAGCACCACCTAAACGACCTCCAGAGATGGGCACGAGCTGCGGCTATGAGCACGGACAACAGAGATGGGCATGAAATGCTAACACAGCTGCTGCAGCCACCAAGAAGCTTGCATACAAACACAGGTCACTCTCCACACCTCCCCTCCTGGGAGCCTATGCAGCCCGCCACTGCCAGGGTCCTGTGATCCAGGGACAACTTCCCCAGGAGAACACACAGTGCACCTCAGGCTGTTGCAAAGTCATGCCAGCCTCTGCCGCTGCAGGCTCACGCCGCATTCCGTACCTCTCCTTCCCCGCAGCCTGAGTGAACCAGATCCCCCTAATCAGCTGCTACTTTAACCCTGTCCTGTCTGGGTGAATAACAGATGCCCTCAGGTGACCTACATGCAGAGGCGGGGCCAAATCCAGAGCTGAACCCTAGGAGCTGTGCGAACAAAGAAGAGAAAGGGAAATCACTCTCAGCAGCCTCAGGAGCAGCGGATTAAATCTCCACAATCAACTTGATGTACCCTGCATCTGTGGAATACCTGAATAGACAATGAATCACCCCAAAATTGAGGCAGTGGACTTTGGGAGCAAGTGTAGACTTGGGATTTGCTTTCTGCGTCTAATTTGCTTCTAATTTTATGTTTATCTTAGTTCAGTATTTAGAGCTTATTATCATTGGTAGATTTTTTTTTCCCTTTTTCTCTTTTTGTGAGTGTGTATATCTATGCTTCTTCGTGGGATTTTGTCTATATAGGTTTGCTTTTACCATTTGTCCTAGGGTTCTGTCTGTCCATTGTTTTTTTTAGTATAGTTATTAGCACTTGATATAATTGGTGGATTTGTTTATTGGTTTGGTTGCTCTCTTCTCTTTTTCTTTTTTAAATTACTTTTTAATATTAATAACTTTATTTTATTTTTTCTTTCTTTCTTTCTTTTTTCTTTTCTCCCTTTTCTTCTGAGCCATGCTGCTTCGGCCTGGTGTCAGGCCTGAGCCTCTGAGGTAGGAGAGCAGAGTTCAGGATATTGGTCCACCAGACCTCCCAGCCCCTTGTAATATCAGTTGGCAAGAGCTCTCCCAGATATCTCCATCTCAGTGCAAAGACCCAGCTCCACTCAAGGACCAGCAAGCTCCAGTGCTGGACACCCCATGCCAAACAACTAGCAAGACAGGAATATAACCCCACCCATTAACAGAGAGGCTACCTAAAATCATAATAAGTTCACAGACACCCCAAAACACACCACCAGTTGTGGTCCTGCCCACCAAAGAGACAAGATCCAGCCTCATCCACTAGAACATAGCCACCAGTCCCTTCCACCAGGAAGCCTGCACAACCCACTGAACCAACCTTACCCACTGGGGGCCAACACTAAAAACAACGGGAACTACAAACCTGCAGCCTGTGAAAAGGAGACCCCAAACACAGTAAGTTAAACAAAATTAGAAGACAGAGAAATATGCAGCAGATGAAGAAGCAAGATAAAAACCCACCAGAACCAAATGGAGAGGAAATAGGCAGTCTACCTGAAAAAGAATTCAAAGTAATGATAGTAAAGATGATCCAAAATTTTGGGTATAGAATGGAGAAAATACAAGAAACGTTTAACAAGGACCTAGAAGAACTAAAGAGCAAACAAACAATGAGGAAAAACACAATAAATGAAATTAAAAATTCTCTAGAAGGAATCAATAGCAGAATAGCTGAGGCAGAATAACTGATAATTGACCTGGAAGATAAAATAGTGGAAATAACTACTGCAGAGCAGAATAAAGAAAAAAGAATGAAAAGAATTGAGGACAGTCTCAGAGACCTGTGGGACAACATTAAAGACACAAACATTTGCATTACAGGTGTCCCAGAAGAAAAAAAAGAGAAGGACTGAGAAAATATTTGAAGAGATTATAGTTGAAAACTTCCCTAATATGGGAAAGGAAATAGTCAATAAAGTCCAGGAAGCACAGAGAGTCCCATACAGGAAAAATCCAAGGAGAAACATGCCAAGACACGTATTAATCAAACTATCAAAAATTAAATACAAAGAAAAAATATTAAAAGCAGCAAGGGAAAAGAAACAAATAACATACAAAGGAATTCACATATGGGTAAAAACTGATCTTTCAGGAGAAACTCTGCAAACCAGAAGGAGTGGTAGGACATATTTAAAGTGATGAGAGGGAAAAACCTACAACCAAGATTACTCTATCCAGCAAGGATCTCATTCAGATTTGATGGAGAAATTAAAACCTTTACAGACAAGCAAAAGTTAAGAGAATTCAGCACCACCACACCAGCTTTACAACAAATGCTAAAGGAATTTCTCTAGGCAGGAAACACAAGAGAAGGAAAAGACCTACAATAACAAACCCAAAACAATTAAGAAAATGGTAATAGAAACATACATATCGATAATTACCTTAAATGTAAATGGATTAAATGCTCCAACCAAAAGACATAGACTGGCTGAATGGATACAAAAACAAGACCCGTATATATGCTGTCTACAAGACACGCACTTCACACCTAGGGACACATACAGACTGAAAGTGAGAGGATGAAAAAAGATATTCCATGCAAATGGAAATCAAAAGAAAGCAGGAGTAGCAATTCTCATATTAGACAAAATAGACTTTAAAATAAAGACTTTTACAAGAGACAAAGAAGGACACTACATAATGATCAAGGGATCAATCCAAGAAGAAGATATAACAATTGTAAATATTTATTAACCTAACATAGGAGCACCTCAATACATAAGGCATATGTTAACAACCATAAAAGGGGAAATTGACAGTAACATAATAATAGTAGGGGACTTTAACACCCCACTTTCACCAATGGACAGATCATCCAAAATAGAAATAAGTAAGGAAACATGAGCTTTAATGATACATTAAACAAGAAAGTCTTAATTCTATTGGTATCAGGGTGATGGTGGCCTCACTGGGCTCCCAGCGCACGGGCTCAGTAGTTGTGGCTCACGAGATTAGTTGCTCCTTGGCATGTAGGATCTTCCCGGACCAGGACTTGAACCTGTGTCCCCTGCATTGGCAGGCAGATTCTTAACCACTGCACCACCAGGGAAGGTGGTGTCCTATTTATAGGACATTCCATCCAAAAACAACAGAATACATTTTCTTCTCAAGTGCTCATGGAACATTCTCCAGGATAAATTATATCTTGGGTCACATATCAAGCATTGGTGAATTTAAGAAAATTGAAATCATATGAGGTATCTTTTCCAACAACAATGCTATGAGATTACATATCAATTACAGGAAAAAAACTGTAAAAAATACAAACACATGGAGGCTAAACAATACACTATTAAATAACCGAGAGATCACTGAAGAAATCAAAGAGGAAATCAAAAAATACCTAGGAACATATGACAATGAAAACATGATGACCCAAAACCTATGGGATGCAGCAAAAACACTTCTAAGACGGAAGTTTATAGCAATACAATCCTACCTTAAGAAACAAGAAAAATGTCAAATAAACAACCTAACCTTACTCCAGAAGCAATTAGAGAAAGAAGAACAAAAAAACCCCCAAAGTTAGCAGAAGGAAAGAAATCATAAAGATCAGATCAGAAATAAATGAAAACGAAATGAAGGAAGGAATAGCAAAGATCAATAAAACTAAAAGCTGGTTCTTTGAGAAGATAAACTAAATTGATTATCCATTAGCCAGACTCATGAAGAAAAAAAGGGAAAAGACTCAAATCAATAGAATTGGAAATGAAAAATAAGTAACAACTGACACTGCAGAAATACAAAGGATCATGAGAGATTACTACAAGCAACTATATGCCAATAAAATGGACAACCTGGAAGAAATGGACAAATTCATAGAAAAGCACAACCTTCTAAGACTGAACCAGGAAGAAATAGAAAATATACACAGACCAATTACAAGCACTGAAATTGAAACTATGATTAAATTCTTCCAACAAACAAAAGCCTAGGACGAGATGGATTCACAGGCAAATTCTATCAAACATTTAGAGAAGAGCTAACACCCATCCTTCTCAAACTCTTCCAAAATATAGCAGAGGGAGGAAAACTCCCAAATTCATTCTATGAGGCCACCTTCACCCTGATACCAAAACCCGACAAAGGTGTCACAAAAAAAGAAAACTACAGGCCAATATCACTGATGAACATAGATGCAAAAATTCTCAACAAAATACTAGTAAACAGAATCCAAGAGCACATTAAAAGGATCATGCACCATGATCAAGTGGTGCTTATCCCAGGAATTCAAGGATTCTTCAATATATGTAAATCAATCAATGTGATACACCATAGTAACAATTGGAAGGATAAAAACCATATGATCATCTCAATAGATGCAGAAAAAGCTTTTGACAAAATTCAACACCCATTTATGATAAAAACCCTCTAGAAAGTAGGTATAGAGGGAACTTACCTCCACATATTAATGGCCATATATGACAATCCCACAGCCAACACCATACTCAATGGTGAAAACTGAAACCATTTCCACTAAGATCAGGGGCAAGACAAGGTTGCTCACTCTCACTACTCTTATTACATAGTTTTGGAAGTTTTAGCCACAGCAATCAGAGAAGAAAAAGAAAAAAAAATGAATCTAATTCGGAAAAGTGTAAGTAAAGCTGTCACTGTTTGCAGGTGACATGATACTATACATAGAGAATCTTAAAGACTCTACCAGAAAACTACTAGAGCTAATCAATGAATTTGGTAAAGTAGCAGGATTCAAACTTAATGCACAGAAATCTCTTGGATTCCTATACACTAATGATGAAAATGCTGAAAGAGAAATTAAGGAAACACTCCCATTTACCATTGTGACAAAAAGAATAAAATACTTAGGAATAAACTTTCCTAAGGAGACAAAAGACCTGTATGTAGAAAACTATAAAACACTGATGAAAGAAACTAAAGATGATACAAACAGATGGAGAGATATACTATGTTTTTGGATTGGAAGAATCAACATTGTGAAAACGACTATACTACCCAAAGCAATCTGAAGATTCAGTGCAATCCCTATCAAACTACAAATGGCATTTTTCATAGAACTAGAACAAAAAATTTCAGAATTTATATGGAAACACAAAGGACCCTGAATAGCCAAAGCAATGTTGAGAAAGAAAAACGGAGCTGGATGAATCAGGCTCCCTGACTTCAGACTATACTACAAAGCTACAGGAATCAAGACAGTATGATACTGGCACAAAAACAGACATATAAATCAATGGAACAGGATAGAAAGCCCAGAGATAGACTACCACAGATATGGTCACATTATTTTTGATAAAGGAAGCAAGAATAATACAGTGGAGAAAAGACAGCCTCGTCAATAAGTGGTGCTGGGAAAACTGGATAGTTACATGTAAAAGAATGAAATTAGAACACTTCCTAACACCATATACAAAAATAAACTCAAAATGAATTAAAGACCCAAATGCAAGGCTAGACACTATAAAACTCTTAGAGGAAAACAAAGGCAGAAGACTCTATGATATAAATCACAGCAAGATCTTTTTTGACCCACCTCCTAGAGAAATGGAAATAAAAACAAAAATAAACAAATGGGACCTAATGAAACTTAAAAGCTTTTGCACAGCAAAGGAAACCATAAACAAGACAAAAAGACAACCCTCAGAATGGGAGAATATATTTGCAAATTAAGCAACTGACAAAAGATTAACCTCCAAAATATACAAGCAACGCATGCAGCTCAACATCATAAAAACAAACAACCCAATCCAAAAATGGGCAGAAGACTTAAATAGACATTTCTCCAAAGAAGATATACAGATTGCCAACAAACACATGAAAGGATGCTCAACAACACTAATCATTAGAGAAATGCAAGTCAAAACCACAGTGAGGGATCACCTCACACCAGTCAGAATGGCCATAGTTCAAACTCTACAAACATTTAATGCTGGAGAGGGTGTGGAGAAAAGGGAACCCTCTTGCACTGTTGGTAGGAGTGTAAATTGATACAGCCACAATGGAGAACAGTATGGAGGTTCTTTAAAAAACTAAAAATGGAACTACCATATTGCCCAGCAATCCCACTACAGGATATATACCCTGAGAAAACCATAATTCAAAAAGAGTCATGTCCCCCAATGTTCATTACAGCACTATTTCCAATAGACTGGACATGGAAGCAACCTAAGTGTCCATCGCCAGATGAATGGATAAAGGAGATGTGTCACATATATACAATGGAATATTACTCAGCCATAAAAAGAAACAAAATTGAGTTATTTGTAGTGAGGTGGATGGACCTATAGTCTGTCATACAGAGTGAAGTAAGTTAGAAAGAGAAAAACAATACCATATGCTAACACATATATATGGAATCAAAAAGATATATATATATAGTTCTGAAGAACCTAGGGGCAGAACAGGAATGAAGATGCAGATGTAGAGAATGGACTTGAGGACACGGGGAGGGGGAAGTGTAAGCTGGGGTGAAGTGAGAGAGTGATATGGACATATATACACTACCAAATATAAAATAGATAGCTAGTGGGAAACAGCCACATAGCAAAGGGAGATCAGCTCAGTGCTTTTTGACCACCTAAAGGGGTGGGATTGGGAGGGTGCGAGGGAGACGCAAGAGGGAGAGGATATGGGGATATATGTATACATATAGCTGATTCACTTTGTGATACAGCAGAAACTAACACACTATTGTAAAGCAATTTTACTCCAATAAAGATGTTAAAAAAGATAAAATAAAATATAGGAATAGTTGGATGGAAAAAAAAAATCCCCATAAAGGACCTTAGGAGAACCTCTGTTTAAGGTGTGGATCAAAGAGGTGAAGGATCTTACACAGCCTGGGAAATGGGAGAAACAGAAGAAAATAATATTATAGAAATCAGTGAATTAGGGTTTCCAGCTCCATGAGGTAGAATTAGAGCATAGCAGGAATAGTTAGTCTCACTATTACAACTTTCTCAAATAGATGGGCCACTTTCAGGGGACACCTTGGACCTGGGTGATTAAATGTCAGTGCTGTTGTTAAAAGCATCCCTCATTGGAGGGGGGACTGGGACGACAAAGAATCTTTAGATGAGAGGGATACTAAAATTTAATGACTATCCAATTTGGATAGTTATTAATTAGATTGAGACATCAGATTCTGATTTAATTTATGACAGAATTCCATGTACTAAAATAATCTTGCTAAAAAATGGAAAAAGAATAACTATTCAGATCTTTAGGATTGCATGCTCTGGCTTTTTGTAACTAAATGCTTCTGTTCATGTGGCCCCCAGGAAAGCCTTTTCCTTTGTGTCAATGTAGTTAACACTAGTTTTTATAGCTTCTGTGTCCTATGGTTTTACTATCATTGTTCTTACGTTTTTAATTGTACTATCATACAGAAGAAGTTTCTCCTCAATATCAGGACTAAAATGCTTTTAAAGCATGTTGATAATTAAAATATGTTTAGAAACTTTAAAGAATTGTTCTGCTACTATTTTCTACATTTGCTTGATTTATTGGCTTAAAGTTATGGTGAAATTATTTTAGATTGCAACTGTTAATTACTCAACATTGATTGAAGTGAAAAAATAAATCAAATGTATTTCCCAGCATGATTTCTGCTCATGGCAGGTTACTTGATTCTGATTTCCCCAAATAATATGCAATAGCAGTAAGAGAGGAATGCAAGCACATTTGGTTTGAACTTGACTGTTCACAGATTATGATTTTGCCTAGCAAAGCAAAACATTCTGAAATCTAGGTTGAAGTCATTGGTTAAAACAAGTCCTACTGTAAATGCATCTGCACACATTTCAATTGCAACCAGTTTCCCCACAAATCAGCCTTATCAGCCCCATTAGCACTTGAAGCAGATAAAAATCTGAAGCTGACTTCCTGCTGCTTAGTCTCTTAAGTGTCAGAAATAACATATTCTGTGTTACAAGTGTCCAGGGGGCACACATGTCTGCTGCTCCCAACATAACTATAACTTATCCTCCAAGCTAAACATCTGTCTTTATGCTCATTAAAAATTGCATTTTAAAAATAGGACATTGAGTAAAAACAAACTAATAAGTGAACAGCTTGACAGAGGCGAATTGCCAAGAACTGACTCATTCTGTATCCAGAACTCCCACTGACATCAGACTTGACTTGGCTGGTATTCATATTATTTTCCATTCACTTATTTGTTTGTTTGGTCTTTTACATCATAATGGATAACACTTGAACAGTAAGACTAAAAATTACTGAAACTTTGGCCAATATGACCCTGAGTTATTCCTTTGCTTGTTATTATGATTAACTTTTTACTTTCTTCATGTAAAGACACATTCTGGTATAGACTCATTTTTTTTTTTCGGTTGGATTAAAGATCATTTTTTATTTGAACATTTTTTATTATTCATTGTACTATTTGGAGATAACATGGGGTTTTACAACTCCAGATTTAGAACGAAGTAACATAACAGCTGATGAGGAAACACAAACCGAATAGTGTGTGACTGGCCAACTATGTTCTTTTCTATATATCTCAAATGTAGCAAGTATTTATTGAGCATCTACTATGTGCTGGGTGTGTGCAGAGATGAATAAAACATGTACACTGTCCTTAAGGAGCTAATAGTTTAATGGAGAAGGTAGATGTAAACTAAAAATTCTGATCAGCACAATCATAGAGATATTCAGAAAGCCCAAGGTTTAATCAAGGTGCTATTAATGCAGGTCCAAGAAGCCATAGAGCAAAGTTTGTTTCTTGGGATTTGCAAAGTTTTAGAGATGAAGGGAGAGGGAAAGGGGGGGAGAGAGAAGGAGTAAGAGCACCAGCGACAGGCTTGACTTCCTGTTTCCTACCTTTCTCTACCTCTATTTCGGTACCTTAGTGGTGAAGCATTCTTTTTGTCCCCTGTCTCTCCATGCTGCTAGGAATTTTGATTGGCCAGTCTTATAGCATCATTTAGTATTCAAGGTTCTAGGTCAGGGCTGCCCAATATAAATATCATCTGAGCCACATATGAAATTTAACAATTTCTAGAAGCCACGTTATAAAAAATAGGAAGAAACAGTTGAAACCAATTTTAATACTATGTTCTATTTAATCCAATATATCCAAACCATTATCACTTCAAAATATAACCCATACAGAAAAATTTGTTTATGAGGTATTTTACTTTTTAAGAAAGTCCAGGTGTATTTTGTACTATAAAGCACAACTCTGTTCAGACTAGTGGCATGTCAGGGCCTCAGTAGCTGCTAGTGGTGTCGGACAGCCCTTGCAGACGGCTCACTCTTTAGGGTTCTGCTTTATCCACTCAATCCTGTGTGTATAAGAATCTTGAAAACTTATCAGATGCCTTTTCTCAGGCTGAACCAAGATGGCTCAGTTGTTTTAGCTCTAAATTCTTGCAAACACTGGGGAGTTTTCATATTTCCTTTTCTAAACCATGAGATTGCTCTAGGGACTTGAGTGTGAAGGAAGGAAGAAAACTGACAGGTGAATCATTCGTTAAATATATATATGAATATATATAAATAATGTAGGTATATAAATAGCTTTACTGAGAGGTACTTTATATACAATAAAATTCACTCCTTTGAGGTGTATAATTAATTCAATGATTTTTAGTATATTTTTTAGTATATTTACAAGTCTGTGTAACCATCACCACAATCCAATTTTATCTTTATTTAATTTCTTGTTAAATGTGACATTAAAACCATCTAGTTCTTAGGAGTATTTAATATTTGCCATTTCCCCCAAACCCAGGACTGATAGTCTGTGACTATATATTTCAATATAGTTTAGTTATACTTGCCTGTATTTTTTTTTAATAAGTACTATAGGAGGAATCTCAATTAAATGTTTTTCTAAGCAGTCAGTTCTGGGCTTTGCCTGAACATGGATATTGAGCTGAGGTGAAACACAGGATATAAAGCCAAGAGGACACTGAGTGGGGCTTCTGAATCATCTTGGGGCTCAGCTGCTTACAATGTACAGCTGGTGACCCTGGGGGGCCGGGCCTACCTTCCATGGCCCACAGTGCAGAATGCCCTGCTTTCAGGACTTTCCAGTATCCCCTACATTGTAGGGACCCATCCTCTCCTTCACATCTACTCTTTAAAAATGTTTTTTTTCAATTTATTTAAACAAAACAAAACAGTTCACCCATTTCTCCCACCCTTTACCTCTTGCAACCACCAGTCTGTTCTCTGTATCTCTGAGCTTGGTTTTCTTGTGTGTGTATATATATATATATATATATATATATATATATATATATATATATATACACACACACATTTAGATTCCACATATAAGAGAGATCATATGGCATTTGTCGTTCTCTGTCTGACTTATTTCACTTTGCATCATGTCCCCTAGGTCCATCCATGTTGTAGCAAATGGCAGGATTTTGTTCTTTTTTATGGCTGAATAATATTCGTTATATATGTACCATGATTTCTTTATTCATCCATCAATGGGCACTTAGGTTGTTTCCATACCTTAGCTATTGTACACAATAGCTTTAGAACATTTTCAAACCTTAGAACTTTAGAACATTTTAATTACCCTGAATAGAAACTCCATTTCCGTTAGCACTAACTACTCATTCTTTCTCAATTCCCCAGTTCTAAGCAACAACTAATCTATTTTCTGGCTCTATAGATTTGCTTAATCATGATATTTCAAATAAGTGGAATCATGCAATATGTGGTTGTTTGTGACTGGCATCTGTCATTTAGTATTATATTTTCAAGTTCCATCCATGGTTGTAGCATGTGTCAGTACTTCACTCCTTTTTATAGCAAAATAATATTCCATTGTATGGATACACCATATTTTGTTTACCTATTCATCAGCTGATGGACCTTTGGGTTGTTTTCACTTTTTGGCTATTATGGATAATGCTGCTATGAATATTCTTGTACAAGTTTTTGTGTGGACATATGTTTTCATTTCTTTTGGATATAACCTTTGCAGTGGAAACTGTTCTCCAAAGTGGCTGCCTGTTTTATATTCCCACCAGCAATGTATGAGGACTCCACTTTCTCCACATCTTCACCAACACTTGTTATTTCTTGTCTTTTTACGATAGCCATCCTAGTGAAGCGATATCTCACTGTGGTTTTGGTCTGCATTTCCTAAATTCTAACAATGTTGAACATTTTTCATGTGCTTATTGGCCATTTTTGTATCTTCTTTGGTGAAATGTCTGTTTAAATTCTTTGTGCACATTTAATTGAGTTATTCATTTTGTAACTGTTGAGCTGTAAGAGTTTTTAAAATAAATCTGCATAGATTCCTTATCAGATATCTGATCTGCACACATTTTCTCCCATTTTATAAGTTGTCTTTTCATTTTCTTGATGGTGTCCTTTGAAGCACAAAAGTTTTTAATTTTGATGAAAAGCAGTTTATATTTCCTCTTGTTATTTTTGCTTTGGGTGTTGTAGCATGCACTATATTTTCAACACCTTTGTCAGTGAACAAAATTAGACGTTGCCTCTGTTCACATGGAGCCATGTGGTGGGAGGCCAGAGAAGGTTTTAGAGGGAACTATGTAGAAACCAAGAGGTCAAGAACTATGACTTAACACTGAGGGGAAGAAATAATCCATTCATGCTTACTGTTCATAGATGTAATTTTTAAAATACTTTGAATGTGATGAAATTCTCAGATTTCTGATCCAGGGCAGAGTGTCATGTAACATGTGTATGTGTGTTTAGAGAGGACAGATTTTAGGATCCTGCAGCCTACCTTAGGCCGTATTTCTGGAGGTCTGTTATTACCTGGCTAAGCATAGAAGTGCTGACTGATAGAGGCTGCTAGTTGATAGAATGGTAGATAAGGTCATATAAGGACAAAGCTACCTAATCAGCTTGCACTGTGGTTAAGTCCTTAATATTTAGACCGAAGCCAACTGTAAACAACCTCTGTATTCAGAAAAATATACTGAGTTCAGGAGTCTCTTGAAGGCTTTGCAGATTCCCTCTGTCCACACCAAAGAGAAATGGCAACAGGATAAAGAACAACACTTTCAACTTCAGCTTTTGCACTTGACCAAGCCCAGTTCTTACCTTTCCTTTTGTATTTTAAAGTCTGTTTTAGGTAAATGGATAAGTTGTCATGAACACGGTGCAAAATGGTAGGTAAAATGTTCTTAAAATTATTGCTGGTACCAAATGTCAAACAGCAGGAATTGAAGTTAAAGCAGACATGAAAGAGGCAATAAAGGTAAAATCAATAAAGTTGATTTCACAAAAGGCTGAGTTACACAGCTTTTAGGACGAGTCCAGTTTTTAGAGTAGACAGAACCCTGGAGATGGATTCTCCCATCGGTGTGCATGCCTCATTCCTATTGGTTTCAATGAGCCTTATCAGTTGGAAACAAGTGAAGATGGATTCTCCAGCTCTCCTTTCCTGTTCCTGGCTCCAGAGAACTTCACAAAGCACAAGACTTGCATTAGTTTTACATACTATTCAGATAAGGAATACCTGGCTAACAAAGTATTCGAAATTCTGATCAGTCTTTGTTCATATTGTTCAGGAGATCCAGTTAGTACGTAAATTTATTCTCTGTGTTTGAGTGTCTTTATCCTAGGCTGTGCAGGTTTAAGAATTACCTCAAGGCAATCTGTAATGCAGATGATTTTGGCAACTAAGTGCAAATGGGGATAAAATACTGTTGGATAAATAATACAGATGATGAGAATTACCAGATAATGTTTATGGGGTTCATACAATTCTTGGCAACCTGGTGCTATAGGATGCCATGAGAGTTTGTGATTTGCTTGAATGAGCAGAATTACTGAAATATTTTATAGTTGGTTACCATATAAAAGGGAAATGGTATCCTAAAATCTGGGATGGCCTATTAAATATGAATGCATTGACTGTAATTTTGGATATTGTATGGTGTGCCTATTTAATATGGTAATTCCTCTTGCTTCTTTGACTGCTAGTTCAATTCAACAGCTGAAAATTGTGTCTCTGCCATGGAACATAGATACTGTGTTAATTGCTAAGTCATGAAATGAACACTATCCTGGAAATATTTTCAGATGTGTGTAGGAGTCCAGAGAGGGACACTTGGCTCAGGAAAGCAGGGTAAAGCATTAGCAAAGGCTTCAAGGGGCTGAGCGGAGCCCAGCCTTAAAGCCTAAGGAAGGATTAACCAGGAGGCAGGAGGGGTCTTCAAGGCCAGAAAAGCTACCTCAGTTATTATAAGTGCTGTATGTAACTTTTAGCTGAATAGTACTTTTGGAAGAAAGAAGAGAAGCAAATAATCGTTACTCTCTTTATTAAATCATATAGAAGCTCTCAGAAGTGGCTGCTGCAGTCCGTTTCCCAACGTTTGTAGAGAAGCTTCCTGTGGGCCATTGGGTTCCTAGGGCTATAACTACACTGAACTTTAGGTGGTTACTTTCTCTGAAGCTGTGCTCTGGGACCATTTTTCCGCTCCAAGCAGACTAGGTGGAGGGAAAAACTACCTTCTTGGGAGAAAGGAGCGGACCAGGCGGGCAACCGTTGTTCCAGTGGAAGGTGGCCATGAGGTTGGTGGGGGGAGACCACAGAAGGGTGGTGACCAGCAGTGGGCATGTGGGGGGGACTCAGAGGTGGGGGGAGGAGGGAGAGAGGGAGCAGAGATTCTTGGTCCTAAATGTCAAGTTTCAGACGAGAGAGTTTGGAAAATCGGCGTAAAATCTTATCAAACTGTGACATAGACTTAATCTAATCTTTGTCCTGGGAGGAGCTGGTGGAAGGTTTGAGCATCTTCGTCTTGGTCATCTTGGTCTGGTCAGGACCCTGTGTCCTGGGATGAGTCCCCGAGGTGAAGCGAGCGTGTCGGAGGCACAGCTCGCCATCAGACGGTCTCCTCTCACCACACTCGTCCGCTCTGTTTGCCCTGCGTGCGTCCCAGGGCCTTTCACTTCCCGTAGTTTCCCGTGTGTGGCAGTGGCCTATCCTCCTTGCTTAGCAAGGCTCTGCTGTGTGGTCGGTCAGACTCCACATTCCAAGGAAAGGCGCAGCCAGTCATCCACGTTTCTAAATATATGGATGCTTGGTGCTAAATAAATTGGACAAATCGTTTTGCTGTTTGTTTGCTGAATCCTCTGGCAAAGCTGCACCTGTTTTATTCTTTACCAGTTACCACCTGAAGAAAAGTCTATCCATCTATACCTATACCTCTCTCTCTATCTCCCCCTATTTATCTATATTTTGGGGGTGTGTGTGTGTATAAAATCACTTCTAGTTTTAGTAAAATATGGAATCACCAAAGCTTTGATTTGTAACTTTCCAAAGCAGTCCATTTTGTATAGAAAGTACTCTTAGATGCCAAAGGCGAGGGGTGCGCTGGCTTGCTGACCCCCTCTCGCCCCTCCCCCTCTTTTCCTTCTCAGTCCCGCTCTGTGTGCAGGAGGCTGACCCTGCTGGCTCCGCCCCCTGGGAACCCCCTGCTGGGTGGCTTCTGACTGGCTTAGTTAATGGGAAGCACGGCAGGAGCCTGGGGGGCGGTGGAGGAAAGAGGAGCCGGGGCATCCGGCTCCTCCTCGTGCTCTGGCCACGCTCTCTGGAGGGTGCTGACCCTCCGGACAGTGCCCCCTTCTCAGCGCCAGGTCTCACGGGGCTCCTGCAGACAGCACCCCCCCGCCACACACACATCCCGTCCTCAACAGGCAACAGCTTCCCTCTTGATGGCCTCCAGGTGCCCAAGCCTTCATAGCACTTCTTGGTTTTCTCAATGCCTCAACACCTCTGAAAATAAAATCCATTAGAGTCTCTTGAACCAGCTGATTTGGATTCTGTTTCCCGCCAGGATCCTGATTGATATAAGGGAGGAGTTTTCCAAAAGCATACTTTCTGAGCTTTCAGAGGAGAATCAACTTGTCATGCTTTTTTAAAAATAAATAAATAAATAAATTTATTTATTTATTTTTGGCTGTGTTGCGTCTCCGTTGCTGTGCCCAGGCTTTCTTTTACTTTCAGCGAGCGGTGACTACTCTTCGTTGCGGTGTGCGGGCTTCTCATTGCGGTGGTTTCTCTTGTTGTGAAGCACCGGCTCTAGGCGCCTGGGCTTCAGTAGTTGTGACACGTGGGCTCAGTAGTTGTGGCACACAGGCTTAGTTGCTTCACAGCATGTGAGATCTTCCCGGACCAGGGCTCGAACCCGTGTTCCCTACACTGGCAGGCGGGTTCTTAACCACTGTGCCACCAGGGAAGCCCCACCTGTCATGCTTTTAACCGTGGGGGAGCTCTGATTTTCCCCTGGAGACGGCTGGGACAGACTGTGGTCTGTCCCAGTGTGAGGAGTGCTGGAAAGGGCGTGGGAGGAGTCCTTCTGTAGCCTCTGGACCGAAGAGCGCGGCAGCTGGGTGCAGTCCTCGGAAAGCTACCAAGATTTTGGGTGCGACCCCTCTGTCCTGCCTCCAGGGCTGCTTTCCCATCAAACGGCCTATCTCATTCTCTTCTGCCCCCTTCCGTCTGCTGCTCTGTACGATTCTGTGTTTTCATTTGGCATTAATTAATGTTTAGATTCTTATTTAAATTAGCTATGAACATCCTGGTTGTGGACGTCTGTGGTTGGATGACGGGGTTTGGATGTATCTGGTGGACATTTCTGTTGGTTCACCTTTCTGCTCACATATTCACGACTTGACTCTGGGACTTCGGGGCCCAGAGGAAGCTGCATGGCCTCTGGGGGTTTCATTTCCTTGTTGATGAAATCATAAAGTAACATCTACCAAGCCTTCCTCACCAGGATAACTAAAAACATAATGAAAAAACATGGGAGCATTTTTTAAATCAATAGGAACAATTTTATTACTATGAACCTCCATGGGTTTCAGTTTCCT
The DNA here is from genome assembly GCF_028023285.1 of Balaenoptera ricei. Taxonomy (NCBI): domain Eukaryota; kingdom Metazoa; phylum Chordata; class Mammalia; order Artiodactyla; family Balaenopteridae; genus Balaenoptera; species Balaenoptera ricei. The sequence goes on along the minus strand of NC_082650.1, from coordinate 93,609,962 downwards.
CTTCTATAAAATAGGAAATACTGGAATGGGACTGGATGGTGTTTAGAGGCTAATTCAAACTTCAAAATTTTTTGTTTCTAAGAATTCATATGGGGCCTTAAAGCCAAATGAAAAAAGAAGATTTGTGTCCTACATTTTGGAGACAGTTTTGCCCAAGACTAAGACTAGATTTAACACACATCTTATACTGGCAATGCACGGAAGAGGTAGCTCTTGGAAAAGATGAGAAACAACTATAAATCAAAGGTATTAGAGCAATGAGTCTGAGTATTATTATTTCCCTTGTCAAGTGAGTTTGTAGGGTTCACAAGATTTCTAAGTTACCTAATTTGGACAAACCTCTCAAAATCATATATGGCATAGCAGTGTTTTGAATCAGTTAAATAGTAGTTTTTCATTTTCGAGTATCAAATACTTGATGCTATGGACTGAATTGTGTACCCCCCAAACATATATTGAAGCCCTAACCCCCAATGTAATGTGTATGGAGATTACCTAAGAGGTAAGTAAGGTTGAGTGAAATCGTAGGAGTGGGGCTCTAGTCCAGTAGGGCTGTGGCTCTTTCCATCCATGTACATTGAGGAAGGGCCAGTGAGGACACAGCAAGAAGGTGGCCGCCTACAAGCCAAGGAGAGAGCCCTCACCAGAACCTGACCATGTTGGCACCACGGTCTTGGACTCCCAGCCTCCAGAATCGTGGGAAAATAAATTTCTGTTGTTTAAGCCACCCAGCCTATGGTATTTTGTTCTGGAAGCCCAAGCTGACTCATACACTTGAATTAGCTTTAATTGTGACTCTCATAGAGTATGGACAACTGGTAACCATAATTAAATTCTTTAGGTCTAAGGAGGGAAGATAATTAAGCATGGCTAAAAAAGATAAAGCACTATGTTTTAGAGAGTTTAAATAAAAATGTAACTTTCATACCTTACTTAACATGGTCCTTCATAAGAAGCATCATCATTGACTGTGCTCACTGTGGAAAAATCTGTTAAATTTTGTGAACAAGTAGAATTTTGAGATAGTGATTTTATAAGGCAAAATAAAGATAATTTTTCTGTTAATCTAGCATGGGTCATTTTACAACACTAATTCTGACATCTAATCAGAAAAACAGGATGTATGGCACATGGCACCCCCTATAGGGAGCTGGATGACCTCATTTCTAGTCCTGTCTTGACAAGTAGCTGGCTCTGTGACTTTGAACAAGTCATTTTATCCCTCAGTGTCCTCATCTGTTTTTAAAGAAGGGGAATGGTGCTAGAATAGTGTCTGTGATCCCTTTGAACTCTTATACTTTATAGATGTGTTTGCCAATGTGTTGTAAGTTTGCTAAACTTTCATTTATTAGTCTGAAAATTCTATGTAGGCTGTTAGAGAATGCTGCTAAAACAGCACTATTAAATCTTTTAATGATAGGCAAATAAACTCACTATACTCTTAATTTTTCAGTGTATTCTTTTCATTCCCCCCAGTGTAGAAAATAAAATACTGTGATTTTTAAATAACAAGACAAACAAAATGCGTGTGTTATAAAAACCAAGATTTCTCTTTCATAACATTTTATGCAAATAGGCCTTTTAAAAACTTGTTATACTAGCAAAAGTACACTAGGTGGAAGCAAAGAGTAACATAACAAAAGTCAGAAAATGGTATTTCTTGTGGTGAATGAGCCATACTTTTCTGGATAGTAAAGGTCATTAAAATTATAGGTTACATTCCTTTTGAAAAGACACTAATTAGAAAAGAAAACAACAAATAACACTGCCTATTAAAAGCATTGAAATGATACTAAAATGGACCACTGTTTTAACCTAATCTTTACCCTCCTTCTTATAGACTTTTGCTGGTATCATGAGAAATCAAATATTGAATAATTTCTCTCAATTTCTGGGATCTGATCAATCTGTTTGCATAATACAATAACCAAGCATATGGTGCTATTCACAGACCTCTTTTTTCAAAAGCTTACAGGGGTAAAATATGATAAATTGCAAAAATTGTTTAAAGCATGTACTATTTTGAGCTCAGTGATGCAAAATTTACATTATTGCATATAATTTTACATGTTACTTCTTTTAAAAATTGTATTTCTTTTCCTTCCTTTCAAAATTAATTGGGTCTTTCACAGACATGAAAACAAACTTATGATTATCAAAGGGGAAAGCAGGGTTGGGGGGAGATAAATTAGGAGTTTGGGATTAACATATACACACTACTATATATAAAATACATAAACAACAAGGACTTACTGTATAGCACAGGAAACTATTCTCAGTATCTTGTAATAACCTATAATGGAAAAGAATCTGAAGGTGAATATATATATTAGGTTGGCCAAAAAGTTCGTTCGGGTTTTTCCGTACGGTGTATATATAACTAAATCACTTTGCTGTACACTTGAAACTAACACAACATTGCAAGTTAACTATACTTCAATAAAAAAATTAATTGGGTCTTATAATTCAGTTAATGTGAAATGATGTGATTTCCATGTCTAGGCTTGTGGCAAGTCACAACTCAGTTTATAACCATAGACTTTATGCGAAGCGAATTGCTTAGGGTGACTCTTGAAATGCACTGCATGGAGAAGGAAAAGCCTTTTTATTCTAGAAAGGCATTTTGAAGTTGTTAGCGTAGGTGGTAAATCACAAGGTGTACACTTTGTGCAACGATAATGCCTATACAGTGATTTAGATAGAATCCATCGTTAGATTGGAGATGGCACCAAGGCTTGAGAAACACCTGATGGTAAATGCGAGGTGCAGGAAAAGGTGGTGAAGCTGTGGCTGAGGAAGTCTGGGCACTGAGAGAACCCTCTGAATCGCCATCAGTAAAAGCAGCCCTTCACAACCTTCGTAATCTTAAGGGCGATCATTTAACCTTTACTGGGGAGCAGACTTCTGATGTCTAAACTATGAAGGTGAGCTCAGACAGTCTGTATGCTGCAGTGGTCACTTGGGAAGATTCTATGACTCGTTGCACTAAGGCCAAGCTTGAATGAATTAGACCTCCTGTATTAGAATTTCTGTTCTTAGCTTTGCTTATTTCCTGCTTTGGCCCAGACAAGTAAGAAGAGAAAATCAATGATACATATGCAGAGGTATGGGCCATCTCTATGTTCTTTGGCTAATGCTGTCACTAACTGCCTGCAGAACTGGGAAGTGAGACTTTCTTCTGTCACCCACACTCCCCACAATGTTGACACAGGACCTAAGGGCATCGACCACCATGATCCGTATGTGTGTTTGGGGTGACAGCAGCATCAGGTGCTGGGCATGTAAACATGTACCATCCCACATCTGCATAATGAAGATGTCAATGACTTAAGAAAGCAGTGCAGAGGATTAAATAAAAGATGCAAATGTTGACTAACATGCCCTGGGTGTTAAAGGGAGAATTTCTGGCCAGAGTTGTCAAACACCTCTGAAAAAAAAGTATGTTTCCAGAGGAAAATGGCAGCCCCACAATTTATTCATGTCCTCCAGGTGTAAAATGTCATCTAATCTGTTCATCAGCAAGAACAGTAAGAGAAAAAGAAGGAAAACATAATGTGAGATGGAAGAAAAGGAGCACATTTTACCCATCCTGGGCAGTAGATAAATCAGAGAATTTTTCCATGAAATAATTAGACTCATTTTACTGGCCTGGATAAAACAGAAGTTGTAATACTTTTCACTCGGTATCCACTACTTTCACATATTTCTAGTATCTCTGTCATTGTACTTTATCCACATGGATCAGCCCACCAGAATGGGCATGTCAACAGGTACATAATTCTTTCAAAGTTCACCTTAGCTGTCATCTTTTAAAATGTCTAGTTAAATTCTGTGGAAACTGGGAATTAATCTAGTCAATCATATCCTTAGCTTTCAATAACTCCAGAAAAACATCACAGAATGAAAGAATCCTCACCACATGCTATGACAATCTGTATAAAGGGAAAAATTGGCTTTTTCTTCTTAGACTGTAATGGCCTCACAGAAAGGCCTTTAACATTTTTATTTTCTGTGCAGATGGCATACGGGATGTAAAAGTTAAGTATTAACAACACCTGGGACTTTCCCAAAGTCTATGTGAGGCTCAGCACGTTTTACACCTGGTCTCTGAAAGCTGAGGCATCTAAGGACACACCTCATGGAGGGTTACCCTTTCTCCATGATATGAAGACGGATGGACAGGGTAAGAGGCTTATAAAGGATTAACAGGACAGGAAGTAAAATGAAAACGTGGATCACATTTTGACAGCCCAGAAGCTAAATCACAGCCTTTTGGGTGAGCGTTGATGCCCAGGACAGTGACAACTTCCTAGTAACATCACAGGTATCATGAGTGCCTAGTGGTACTGCTGCTGGTAATGCTTCTGGAGACCTTGGATACTTAAAACATAAGGAAGTTACTGAGTGATGACATTATCAATAGGTAGAAACTGACAGTGACAATAGCAACCTACACTTGGGCAGAGGCTGTACCTTATACTTTATAATTCAACTATTATATAATACTTAGTTCAGTACTAAACAGAAATAAGATTTCAATAAATATTTGTGTATTTGCTAAAACATCTTTTGAAATAAATATTAGCTCACTTCATTTCACAGAAGCTCTCTGAGAAAGATTGGATGGGTGTCATTATGCCCTTTTGGTTGTGAAACAGATGAAGACCAATATAATAGTGAGAGATTGTGGAGTCAAGTGACTTGGGTTCTTAGCTTGGCTCTGATCTAACTAGCTGTGTGATGTTGTGAAGCTTACCTGAACTCTCTGAGCCTCAGTTTTCTTAACAGAGAAGTAGGGATATTAACACCAAAGAGTTATTTTTAGGAATAAACAAGCTTATGCACACAATGTATCTGGCCCAGTGTTTCTGATCTGGGTCCTGCACTTGATGAGAGACAGAAATGAGATGAGAGCTCAGGTCTCCTGACTTTGGGTCATATGCTCTTTGCATTAAGTCAGATTTAAGACAGCCATCTACCAGCAAGTATATCGTGAGCCATGACCAAATCACCTGACAGACAGGCTTGGAAGATTTGTTATTACTCTGCCTGACGGACGCTTAAAAAGTCATGATCATAAAACAGTTAGTGATTCTGCTGATCTGGAAACAATGTCACTTGAATTGAGATGGATTTTCATCGTAAGTTTTTTCCCTTGCAGGCTGAGTGTGGTCCCCCTGAGTCTTCTGAGGTGACATTTCTTAGATATCACTTCAGCTCAATAGTCTACATCCCTCCTGTGGCCAGAAATGCCCAGTAGATTCTTAACTTTAATTCCGACATATTATCAACATCTCACAACTGAAACCGGTTGCTGCAGAATCTCTGGCACAAGAAAGCGTTAAGCAGAAGCTAGAAGTAGAAGCTAGGCTTTGGGGTAGATGCCACGTGGGAGTCACTGCAAACCACTCACTGGGGGTAGGATGTCTGTGTTAGGTCACGTGCAGGTAGTGGTGAAGATATCATTTTTTTCTAGTTGTGATTGTTCAAGGTCATCTCCGTGCATGAATTTAAATGAAAACATATGAATTGTGGCAGTTACAATAAACTGCCTAGACTTTTGTTCTTTTGATGCTCAGACTGGTTTCTCTATTCTGGATTGAAGTTTCACACATTTGCTGCTGATTTTAGGAAAACAGCATGGCATAATGGAAAAAGCACAGGTTCCTGATTAGGTAGGTCACTTACCCCCTCTGTGTCTTTTTCTCAACTGCATAATGGGGAAAATAAGAATACAGAGGTTGAGAAGATCAATTTGTGTTGACGTGTATGAGATGCTTTGAAAATTTGAAGCGTCAGGCAATACTGGTTCGTAAAATAACTTTCATTACTACCAGAAAGGGGAGGCCCATGTTGACGGCTTGGTTAATGGGCCCCGTGCCTCTCCCTCAGTGCCAACTGTCCACAGCATGAGGTTCATGCCCATATAATACCCCCCAACTTCACTCTCTGCTTTGCTCAGGACTACATTAGAAAGTAAGCTCCATGAGGGCAGGCGTTTTTGTATGTTTGATTCACAGAGGTTTCTGAAGTGCCTATGACAGTACCAGAGAGACAACTTGTGCAATTGTTTGTCAAATTACTGAAGGATGTCAAGCAGGGAGACACAGGTATCTGTTTTTGCTCGCCTTTCAGCTGAGTGTATGTGTGTAGAAGGGAACTGAGGAGAGCTTGGCAGTAAGTATATATCTCATGTATATTCCACCTCACCTTAAATGATAAACGTTTACCTCCTAATTTCCAGTTTGGGGTCAGGTAGCATCTGCTTAAGGATATGTTTCCTCCTGACATTCCAACTCAAGTCACAATTCAAATCCCACTGGTTCTGATTATTCCTGGATCAACACATTAGTGCCTTCAGCTTAATGATACCTCACCAAACCCCAAGGGTCTTACAGAGATACACAACACCCAAACCCACCAAGGAGGCCAGCACATTCAAGGAATCACTAATGGGATTCAAGGGAGAGTGTTGACAATAAAATCAGTCTTTAAATGAAGAGTTTCTTACATCGGAGCTAAATCCAGACAGAGAAGCAGGGGACGGCTTTATGATTTTTACAAATCCACAAGTACCTCAGTACTTATTTGAGGCTGGCTGAAACATTGAATATCCAATTTCTATTGAGTCCTGGAAAGATGTTACCTGGATGTACTAGGCAAGCAGGCCGGGTCAAATGGGATCCAGGAGCTTGTCATCAATGATGTTTACTGATCTGTTATTTAAGGGATTTTAATGAAAACGAAGTCAGATGAAGTGAACTGTTTCTAATCCGATTTCACTGCATGAAGCTAAGCCCTGCTCTACTAAACCAAAGCCCAGGAAATCTAACAAAAAAAGCAAATAGGTGGTGATCGCAGACTGTGGGGAGATGCAGTCTGCAGGCCTGTGTTGGCTGCTAATTGCGCTGGAGTCCTCGCTTTTCACTCGCTGCCGCCACACTCAACGCTGTTCTGTCCCTAGGAGAGAAAGCCGCGGACGGAACTCTCTCTCTCCTCAGATCAGAAAGTAGATCTCAAGACTGGACTTATCGAAAGGGATGCGTATCCCTCTAATCTCTTAGAATCATTTACTTCTCCGGGTTACTGAACCTAAGATTTTGTACAAATAAATTCTGGATGATTTTAGCATGCATGACTTGGAATCCTAAAATCACAGACTGCAGCAGGGTGACACTTTCTCAACTGCTTGGAGAGGAAGAGAGTTCTGTCATCTGCTATTACTATTAATTTTTTTCTCTGTTTAATATTTTATCAAAGTAGCGTGTGCATAGGGTAAAAATTTAAGTAGATTAGAAGGACTTATAATGAAAGATAGCAGTCCCTCACTCATCCTTTCCCACCCTCTTGTTCATTTCCCACAGAAAGCAGCTTGTTCTGCTGTTTATAGTTCTGGTCTTTTTCTCCCATCGTATGATTATAAGGCTTTTTCTTGATTAATCACATGCAGACGTGACCTGTTAATTCTCTACAGAGAATTAGGGTTTAGTTAATTTAAACTACTCTCTTCTGATATTTGTGCCTCGTGCTCGACTTATCCTATGTTATCTTTATACCATTACATTATTCACCTAAACCTATGTTTCTTTACATATCTAATTTACCCAGTATCTCACTTTCCTGCTCTGTTAGATTAAAATACTAGCACCCTGCCCCACTTTCTTTCCTCGATGCTCACAGCCAGCTCCTGTCTCCAGTTAGTTCCACCTTGACTTTAAGTGTCAAGGTTGATCCCATTACATTCCATTTTGTAACCATGTTTCAGTTTTATATGTTTTACTGAGAGGTAACTTCTAAAAATTGGACACCAGTAGGCCCTCATTACATCACTATTCATATGTGTTCCCTGCACAGATTAACAGTGTGCTAGGATTAGAGTTGTCAATGGAGGACCAGTGCCACAATCTCTGTTCAAACTAACATAGCAAAGGGGTCTTCATGACCCAAAGCAACAGATTGCTTTCTAAATAAATTTTTAAATCTAATTATCAAAGCAATGCTCCTTTAGACAAAGAATGTGAAAAAAGAAAAGTGTAAAGAATTTAAAAAATTTTAAAAAATTCCACTTGATAAAGGTATATCAAGGGCTTCCCTGGTGGCTCAGTGGTTAAGAATCCACCTGCCAGTGCAGGGGACATGAGTTCAAGCCCTGGTCCAGGAAGATCCTACATGCCGTGGAGCAACTAAGCCTGTGTGCCACAACTAGTAAGCCTATGCTCTAGAGCCTGTGAGCCACAACTACTGAACCCGTGCACCTAGAACTCATGTTCCGCAACAAGAGAAGACACCGCAATGAGAAGTAACCCCTGCTCACCGCAACTAGAGAAAGCCCGTGCACAGCAACGAAGACCCAACGCAGCCAAAAATAAATAAATAAGTGAATTTATAAAAAAAAGTATATCAAAATCTTAACATGGGTTATTTATCAATTTGATTTTTTTTCTGCACTGAAATGGCAGATGGATGAATCACACTGGGCACTCCAATACAGCTTCAGAGCTCAGCAGGGAAGTGGTGGGTGTTCCCAGTTATTACAGGTGCACCTTAAAGAGGCTACTTTCCCAAAGCCTGCAACCCACCCCTTTATCCTATTCCATACGCTATTGACTGAGTCCCTAGGCACCATTGATCATATCAACATTTCTTCATGTCTTCATCAAATGTCTTCCCCTTTCTTGCTGTCTTAGAGAAAGAGTGTTCATCCTTTGCCTTGCCAGGCATTACCAAGGGTATTCTGCCAGCTGGTTATATTTGAGGGGTGAAAGGGTGGCCTTTTAGTCCTTCACCTGAAGCAACGAGTATAAGTGGGTTGCTCGAGAGCAGTCTCATTAAGGAGCCCTCACTGCCAGTGTTACACTGGTGCTCTCCACCTGTCTCTTCTTTGAAGAAATCTGCTTCACCAGCTTCCTAACCTCTCATCCCTGTGCCTCCCCATCCTTCTGCTTTCTGCGGTCTCCCCTATAAACTTACTTCCTTGAGAGTCACACATAGATTCTTGAGACCCAGGAGTCATAGCCCTGTCCATCTCTTGTCCCCACTCACTGCTCTGCAGCTTCTTCCTCACCTTCCTTTCTGTCCCTTTGTTTCTGACGCTTTGCTTTTCTAGGTCTCCTATGGTCTTAGTCAGCTCAGGCTGCTATTGCAAAACACCACACACTGGGTGACTAAAACAACAGATATTTATTTATCATAGTTCTGGAGGCTGGCAAGTCTGAGGTCAAGGTGCTGGCAGAGTCAAGTGTCCTGGTTTGTAGATGGCCATCCTCTTGCTGTGTCTTCCCGTGGTGAAGAGCTATGTTACTTCTCATTATATCAAACTATGATATACCACTCACGACAACCCCACCCTCACGACCTGATTATCTTCCAAAGGCCTCACCTCTAAGTACTGTTGAAACGGAGCAGGACCCTATGGTCTTTGCCCCCCACCCCCCACGTCCTCGGTCTGCCTTTTGTCTGTGGAAAAACTTTAGCCAACGTATAAGTTTAATCAGAGAAGTGTGAAAATGCAGAAAAAAAGGAAAACAGTCAAAAGAGACCAAATAATATTAGTTTAGTCATTAAGCAAAGTCAAGGACCTTTAGTTCCTTCTCAAAGGCTACAGGTAATATTTTGAGCCATATCCTGTGAGCTGTCTTGTAGATACTGGAACCCCCACCAGGTGGAAGAAGTTAACTACATGATGACCAGGCTGTAGCCATGACCTAAGCTGCCACAATTCCAAGAACTGGCCTCAAGGAAATGGGAACAAACTGACCCTGAAACTGAAGATTAACTGTACTTAAAACAATCAAGATGATGCTGGTCAGACCACCGATGACCAATTTCAAGATGACTGTCAGAGCTGACTGTACCATTTCTGCATGTAGCCCCCTCCCTCTGTCTATAAAAGCTCTTGCCCCTGATTATCGGGGGGGGGGAGGGAATTGGCCTTTTGACAGGTATCTGCCCTCCCCCTCCTGGATGCCAGCATCCAAAATAAAGCAAACTTTCCTTTCCACCAACCTGGCCTCTTTATTGTCTTTTGAGTGGTGAGCGGCTGGACCCCACTTTTGGTTACAGTTTTTGGCATCCAACACGGGGTGGTTCCTGCACTCTTGTGACATCTGGCTCCCCTGGGTTTTCCAGAGTAGAGCCACGGCCATGACAATGCACTGGGGTGGTTGTGATAAGCCTGCTGCTTGTGGCTACCTGGCCCTGAGAAGGGGATTTTGGGAGACGTTCCTAGCAGCTGCCGAAACCATATGTTTTGGGGATCCTCCCTGTTTCTCCCCTGCTCGGCACCAGTTGCTAACTTAAGCTTTTCCTCAGTGGAATGGAAACATGCATCTGGATGAGCTGATGAGCTTCAAGACAGAGTAAGGCCACCAGTGTGCACCCGGGCAAACTTCTCTTTTGAGCATGAAGTGCTCCTTGGGCATTTTGCCAATTGGTTCTGATGTCTGTCTGCCATTGAGGACCATTTGTGAGCATGAAGTGTTATTTGGGCATTTTTGCCAATTGGTTCTGAAGTCCTTCTACCGTTGAGGACTGTTTGTGTTGGAGAAGTGTTTGTTTGGGACTCCATATTGGTAATCCTCTCACAGGATTTGTGACAGTTCTGTCTTCTGGTGTGTGAATGTGTATTCCATTTGTGTGATTGATATTCTTGTTGCCTTTTGTAAAATGGGAAATTCAGGTTCAATTCATTAAGAAAAATTTAAGCTATAAAACTATGATTAAAGAAAAAGAAAGATTTTTTTTTTTTTTGGACAATGTTTGGCAACAGTATTCTTTAGACTCTGGAGAAAACTCTGGATGAAACTCTTTGGAAACTCCAAATCTGATTCTTTTTGCATATGTATTTAGAGAAAGCTAGCTTGATAAAATACTGTTTTCAGAATTCTGACCCTGAGAGAACAAAAATACGCCTAAGAGAAAGCTCGAAGTTAACTCTTATCGTGCCCTTGAAATACAAACACAGCCCACTTTGCCTGGGACTTCAGCCTTGGGTTAATTAGTAAAAATTCAAGCCAAGGGGTGGGGGGAAGGAGGAAAGAAAAAGAAGCCTTTTAAAATCGAGTGTGTAAATTTGACTATTCTTACTGTTATTCATAAACTGATAAGTTTAATTGCAATGCCTAATTCATGAAATATAAAACGATGAAAATATGAGATCTCTGTTTGTCTGGATGTTTGTATGTCTCAATATGTGTCTTTGTCTTTGGATAATATTGCTGAGGTTAATTTGTAGAGGAGCTCTATTTAATTGGCTTAAAAAAATAAGTGCTTACAAATCAAACAAATCTAAATTTACCCACTTTTGTCTTCTTGCCAGAACAAGAGGGAAACTAAAGATGTTGGGTTTATTAAACACACATCTTGTACTATATTAAGAAAAAATTGTGCTATGAGAAAAATGTATGTTTTTAGAGGTTATGGAATATGTTTTTAACTTTGTCAGTCAGAAAATACTGATATAACAAACAGCTCAATTACTTGTTTCTTGGTTTTGTTAAGGTTTTCAAGGGTTAAAAATTGTAATATGTGAAAATGATAAGGGAAGCATTTTAGTGTGTAAAGCAAGTAAGATATGTGTTGTTGGTGAAGAGAAAATGTAAAGAATGGAGATATTGTTGTTGAGGGAAAATGATGACAATAATTTTGTCCTACAGTTGGTTGTTTCTGGATGGGAAAAAAAGGGACAAATTTGTATGGATCCAGAAAGTGATAAAAGGTTTGTGAAAAAGGAACTTTGAGAAAAGAATTTTGTACATTGTCAGGATTAAGATTAGACTGAACTGAAATAGGTAAGTGAATTTTGTTATCAACAGTAAACTGATGCAAGGCTGAATTTGTTTCTTTCTCTCTCTGTTAAGAAAACAAAGTTCTCCTGGAATATTGATCTGACCTTGATAACAGAATTCTAAGGAAAGTTATTATTTTGTTTCTAACCACACTTTTTTTTAAAACATCTTTATTGGAGTATTATTGCTTTACAATGGTGTGTTAGTTTCTGCTGTATAACAAAGTGAGTCAGCTATACATCCCCATATCTCCTCCCTCTTGCATCTCCCTCCCACACTCCCTATCCTACCCCTCTAGGTGGACACAAAGCACCGAGCTGATCTCCCTGTGCTATGCAGCTTCTTCCCACTAGCTATCTATTTTACATTTGGTAGTGTATATATGTCCATGCCACTCTCTCACTTCATCCCAGCTTACCCTTCCCCCTCCCTGTGTCCTCAAGTCCATTCTCTATGTCTGTGTCTTTATTCCTGTCCTGCCCCTAGTCTAACCATACTTTTGACCCCAATGTTCAGGATGGAAAGAATTTAATGAAGTTGTCACAGAGTATAACTACTAATGACGTGTGTCACTGCTGGCTTTAAGTTTACTGCTTAAAGCACATGTACAATGTTTGTGTGACAGTTGGGTATAAGTGATAAAATGTATGGCCTATAAAGCATTTCCCCATTAACATACCTCAGCCTGTTCATGATATCTGATTAGTTTTCCCCCAACATGGACAACTAGGCCAAAAAAAAAATAAATAAATAAATAAGAGAGAGAGACAGAGAGAGAGAGAGAGAGACCTAGCACCAAGGGACATGAACGGACCCAGAGCAGGCAACTGAGCCACCGTAGCAATGCTGGAAAATATACTGATTATCAATGCTTTCTATGGAAAGATTTGCAATTAAAAGGGCAAAATGATAGAAAATTTCACATATTGAGGTATGGGGAAGTCATTCTGGCTTATACATAATTTAATTTGAACTTTAGGCTAACCCAAACTGCCTATTTGTGGCCTATTAAGCATGCATTGTACATCTTCTGCTTTAATCATTAAAAAATACATTCAGAGAATAATATAAAGATATATTTTGATTATTATCTTCCTTGTTATACATCTACTAATTTTCAAATGTTTGTCCAAGTACTATGATAAAGTAATCAAAGAGAGAGGTAATGTTTCCATAATACAAAATATTGATGCTAAGCCTGGAACTCGAGCTTATTTACAATTCTGTGTCCATTCCCCAAATTAGGCAGGACTACACCCCACTTTAGCAGGAAGTAGCCAAGAGCTGTTGTCGCCCCATTCCTTCAAAGAGTTGGGAATTAGAACAGAATTAGAACAGAAATGGAACTAAAACCAAGTTCCTCTGCCAAGTTTATGATTAACCTCTCTATCCAAAACTTTATTATATTTCTTGTTCTATACCTGTTTCTCCTCAAGATTCTTTTCCCAAAGAAAAAGGGAGATTGAAACAGAGCAGGCCCCTGTGGTCCTTACCCCCCACCATGTCCTCTGCCTGCCTTTTGTCTATGGAAAAATTTTAGCCAAAGAATAAGTTTAATCAGAGAAGTGTGAAAATGGAGAGATAAGGAAAACAGCCAAAGGAGACCAAATAATAATAGTTTAGTCATTAAGCAAAGTCAAGGACATTTACTTCCTTCTCAAAGGCTATAGATAATATTTTGAGCCATATCCTGTGAGCTGTCTTATAGATACTGAAACCCCCACCAGGTGGAAGAAGTTAACGACATGATGACCAGACTGTAGCCATGACATAAGCTGCCACAATTCCAAGAACTGGCCTCAAGGAAATGGGAACAAACTGACCCTGGAACTGAAGATTGACTGTACTTAAAACAATCAAGATGATGCTGGTCAGATCACCAATGACCAAATTTCAAGATGACTGTCAGAGCTGACTGTACTGTTTCTGCATGTAGCCCCCTCCCTCTGTCTATAAAAGCTCTTGCCCCTGATTGTCAAGCGTAGGGGGGAGTCAGCCTTTTGACAGGTGTCTGCCCTCCCCCCCAGTTGTTGGCATCCAAAATAAAACAAGCTTTCCTTTCCACCAGCCTGGACTCTTTATTAGATTTTGAGCAGTGAGTGGGTCGACCCCACTTTCAGTTACACTGTCACATTGGGCTTACAGTTTGGGGGACACATTTGGTTCATACCACCTACCTCTGATGTCCTCCTTCATCTTTTCTACTCCTTTTTAATTGTTCTACTACTCACTCTGCTCCCTTCCCACAACAGCAGATGTAGCTTTTCTACAAAATGCCTGCTTGCTCTACATGCTTCTCTTTTTGTTTCCTTTCAGTGATTGTGTGGTTCAACATTAAGCTCTACGTAATTGACCCCAAATCTCTGAGTTAGCCCTGACTATTGTTAACATTTGCACCTGTTTCTGGATATCCTCCTTTGGATGTTCTTTTGACTGTTGAGGACACAATGACCCAAACTGCACTCATCCTCTTGTCTCTTCCTCCTGCAGTTATTCCAGCCTTCTGGCGACCTGGTTCAAAACTCAATAATCATTCTTTAACCTTCCCTTGCTCCCTGACTTCAGTGAATTCTTCAATCCTGTTCTTTCTGTCTCATAATATCTGATGTTCTTTCTCCTCCTCTCTCTGCCCACTGCTGCTTTGCTTTCTTAGTTCTGATTCTAGGAAAAATTCTAGGATAAAGCGTACAATGCTCTGTGTGAAGACTTGAGAGAGAGACACACTGCATCATACTGTGATATAATGAGCTGTCTCATCTTAATCATTTTATTAACATGTACCTGCTCTTTCCCTGAGCTCCTCTGGAAGCATAGTTCCACATCTTTCCTTACTCAAAAATATACATTTCCCTTATCATCTAATTAATAAAACCCAAACTTCTAGATTAGTGTTTTTATCTATATTTAAACCTTATATTCTGCTACATATGCAACAGAAATAATTCTTCAGTAGTTTTTCTGGCTTTCCCCTCCCAACTCCTCACCCAGAATGGAAGCTGTTGAAGCTGGAACTTGGCTGCCTGTGCTCTGCTGTATTTCCTGTGCTGAGTAAAGAGCCTGACACATAGTGTGTTCTCAATATTTGAGGAACAAATGAATGAATGAATGAATGGATGAATAGTACTGTCCTCACTTTATTCTTTCTGGCCTCTGTTCCTTTCTGGACAGCAGTCACATTTATTGAGTACTTACTGTTATAGACCAAATTGTGTTGCCCCTAAATTTATATGTTGGAGCCCTAACCCCCAGTACCTCAGAATGTGACTGGTTTTGGAGAGAGAGACTTTAAAGAGGTCATTAAGTTAAAAGGGGCTGTTAGGGTGGGCCCTATCCAATCTGACTGGTGTCCTTATAAAAAAAGGAAATTTGGACACACACAAAAAGGAGACACCAAGGAACTGTGCCCATAAAGGAAAGGCCATGAGAGGACACAGTGAGAAGGTAGCCATCTGAAAGCAAAGGAGAGAGCCCTCAGGAGAAACCAACCTTGCAGACACCTTGTTCTTGGACGTCTAACCTCTAGAACTGTGAGAAAATAAATTTCAATTGTTTAAGCCACTAGGTCTGTGGTTTTTGTTTGTTTGTTTGTTTGTTTTTTATGGCAGCCTTTGCAAAGTAATACACTTAGTCTTGCCAGATACCCTGTTAAAATTTTTACATGTAATGTTAATAAGAACCCTGTGATGTAAATAAATGGAAAAGTATCCCTGAAATGTCCAATTCTGAGAAAGTAGAATAAATCAGGAGGCATCACACTTGCTGATTTCAAGCTACTTTATAAAGCTCCAGTCATTAAAACAGTATGATACTGGCATAGAAACAGAAAAATAGACCAATGGAACAGAGAATCAAGAGCCCAGAAATAAACTTAAGCGTATATTATCAGCTGATATTTGACAAGGGAGCCAAGAATACTCACTGACGAATAGACAGTCTCTTCAATAAATGGTGTTGGGAATAATTGGTTATTCACAAGTAAAAGAATGAACCTGGACCCATATCTTACACCTCTCACAAACTTAACTTGAAATGAGTTAAAAACTTAAGTTTAAGACCTGAAATCATGAAACTCCTTGAAGAAAACATTGGAATAAAACTCCTTGACATGGGTCTTGGCAATGATATTTTGGATATGACACCTAAAATACAAGCAACAAAAATAAAAAATAAACAAGTCAGGCTACATAAAACTAAAAAGCTTCTGCACAGCAAAAGAAACAATCAGCAAAGTGAAAAGACAGCCTACAGAATAGGAAAAATATTTGCAATTCATATATCTGATAAGGGATAATAATCCTAAATATATAAAGAACTCAAACAACTCAATAGAGAAAAAACAAATAATCCAATTTAAAAATTCAAGCAAAAGATCTGAATAGACATTTCTCCAAAGAAGATATATGAAAGGCCAACAGGTACATGCTCAATATTACTAGTCACAGGAGAAATGCAAATTAAAACCACAATGAGATATCACACCTGTCAGAATGGCTGTCATAAAAAGAGATAAATGCTGGCATGGATGTGGAGGAAAGGGAGCCCTTGTGCACTGTTGGTGGGGTTGTAAATTGGTGCAGCCACTATGCAAAACAGTATGGAGGTTCCTCAAAAAATAAAAAAATAGAACTACCATATGATCCAGCAATTCCACTTCTAGGAATCTATCCAAAGGAAATGAAAACACTAACTCGAAAAGATATCTGCAGCCCATTGTTCACTGCAACATTATTTACAATAGCCAAGACATGGAAACAGCCTGAATGTCTATCAGTGGATGAATGGATAAAGAACTGTGAATGAATTCAGCCATAAAAATGAGGAAGTCCTACCATTCGTGACAACATGTATGGACCTGGATGGTATCATGCTAGTGAAACAAATCAGTCAGAGAAAGACAAATACTGTATGATCTCACTTACATGTGAAATCTTAAACAAAACAAAACAAAACAAAAAAACCTGAGCACATAAAAAAAGAGATGAGGTTACCAGAGGAGGAGGGTAGGGAGGAGGGGGAACTAGAGGAAGATGACCAAAAGGTACAAACTTCCAGTTGTAAGATAAATAAGTCCTAGGGATGTAACATACAGCATGGTGACTATAGCTAACACTGCAGTATGGTATGTAGGGGAATTTGTTTTTCTTTTTTTCTTTTCTTATTGCTTTTCTTTTTATTGTATCTATATGAAAAGATGGATGTCAGCTGAACTTATTGTGAAATCATTTCACAATATATGTAAATCAAACCATCATGTTGTTTGTCTTAAACTTTTACAATGATGTATATCAATTATTTCTCAAAAGAACTGGGAAAAATAAGCTAAAAAATCCTGATTCTGTGATGTAGATATTTTTATGATTTCTATTTCACAAATGAAGAAATGAAAGCAATGAGATGTTAATTAACTTCCTTATAGTCAAACAGCCAGGGTTTGGAATGTAGGTAACTTGACTCATGCTATTCCTTCTACCTGGAACACCGTTCTCATTTCTGAACATTCAAACTCTAACTATCTGTAAAGCCAGAGGAAATGTCTTTTCACTGAATTCCTGTACTCTGGCTCTGAACTTGCATGCTAATAATTGTTCTTCGGCCTTATCTTCCGCCTTATGTTCTAAATGCCTGCTGGGAACCTGCCTAGATCCCCAGGACTAGGGTTCTGCTTTATTCATCACAGCCCTGTGACATTAAACCTGGACCCCTTTTGGGATGAGAGTCTCTCCACATACCTGGGGCCTGGCTACTGGCTGACAGGTGTCCGTGATGATAAACACATACCAATTACTGTATACTTATAAATTCATTTGTCTCAGAATTCCATGTTGCTATTCTCTGTCGGATGCACAGGAATGCCTGACATCGATCACATCTCTGGATCACCACTGTTTATAGTTCCCCATCGTCTTCATATCTAGTGTTCTACCCTGTATGTACACCTTTCCCCAGAATCAGAGGCTGAATCTCTCCTAAAGCCTCAACTTACTAGAGTTAATTCCCTTTCTGTGTTTCTGCTTATCCTAGAAATGATAACTGTCCACAAGGGGACATCCAGGCATGATCTGTGATAGATAATCCTTAGATTCTTGCTAATGATCCACTCATACATGTGTGATTCATTCATACATGCACGCATTGGTTCTTCTACTTGTCCATCTGATTGAGAACTGTTTATATTCCAGGCATCATGCCATGTGGTAGGTACACAATCTCTTTGATTTGATACTAAAAACAGCTACAAGTTTTGATGCTTCTAGTAGCCTATAAGGAATCTTCCCGAGAGTAACCTACACTAAAATGCAATTTGAAGACATGTTACCAATGAGATTCCGGTGTCTTCCTGCATGTCACCGGAAGCAATCTAAAATAACATCAATGAAAAATAAGCTGCAAACTGGAAAATTGTAACATGTCGTGAGGATATGTTAAATGAAAGAAAGTGATGGCACAGTGATGGGAAAACTGAAACGTCTGAGGGTCTGGAAGGAATGTTGAAAAAGGACATGGCTGAAAGGGATCCCATGAGTGCCACTCTAGTACTGCCCACAAGAGAGGAACTCCAGCCAACACAAGGGGGTCAGTAAAGAGTGTCATCTTAGAACAATTAGTCTGGTTTGGGAAACCTTTCTGAGTAACCACTACATGTCAGATAGTTGTAGGAGTACAAGGGTGAATCAGATATGGGCCCTGCCCAGAAGGGGTGAGGAGAGCAGACCCAGGACACCCTGACCGCCCTGCGGGAGGGGTGGGGCTATTGTGGCTGTCATCCACTCTTCAAGGGCGTGTTATCCGGCGGAGTTCCATCAGGCACTGCCAAGCCCTGGATTTCCTATTCTCTACTCCTAATGAAAAGAAACACTTGGCCCAATTCCTAGAATTCTGCTTCAGGGTGGGGGACAGAAAATAGATACCAATCTGTTTTGATGAGTGACAGGGGAACTGTGCTGGATATTTTACATTTTCCTCTCCTAACCTACTCCATTTTTCCTCACCCTTCTGTCTGCTGTGAAAGGTGACCTGTGTGAAATACATCAATTGGGCTTCCTTGCTCTTGGACTAAGGAGGAATCCCCCGAAGAGGATCAAAATGAAGGAAGAGATGACGTCTGAATATTGTTCCCCAGCTCCTTTTTTGCTGGGTCATGATAAACTGGTTACATCCCTACACCAGAATTTACCTCTTCTCACTTTACAGCTCTTTCCTGCTTCATCTCTGCCTCTCTCTGGCCTTAGAGTGGTGACAGCCCTGCTCTCCCTGCCTTGGGTCCTGCACGGTCCTTATGGCTCCCCTACACCCTGCTCATGTCTTTGTAAATAGTTCCTCTGTCAAGCCTTCATTGCATTATCCCAATTTGAGAGTGTATTCTTTTTCTTCTTGAAACTCTCACCTGATTGAGGAACCCATCAAAAGGACTAAGATGGGGAGGATTAGAAACAGGACTCTGAACCTGATGATGAGACAATGTGGAGATGGTGGTCTAGAAAGACAAGGAGGCCTGTGGCTCAGGCACTGTCCAGATTCCTGGGGTTTATCCCTGGACGCTGCATTGGGAGCCCAGAACCTGAGAGACCGCTATTCATAGGCCTGGAAATTGGCGATGCCACTGTTTTACCTGCCTGGCACCACAACTTACTTCAAATCTCACTAACAAGGGCTGTCAGTGTCTAGCTCTTTCAAAGGCCATGGGGTAACTCAAGTCCTTAAACAGGGACCCGCAGATGGCATCAGCTTTTAGAACCAGATGAAAGCAGGGGAAGTAAGACAAGTTCTCATCTTAGATGGAATAACCTCAATACCATTTAATCTCCTTTGTAAAAGTTTCTGTATTCAGCATACCATCGTCTGAATTTAGACAGGCTTCCACTGTATGTCTATGTTCTGACTAGCTGATAAAATTATTACTATATAATTGGAATTAAATTTCTCACTATAAAATAAAGAGGTGGAAATCTGATTGATAAATCAGTCACATGCATTTAGACTTCTAAATCAATTGATTGTCTCAGAGCAAAGCAATAAAATCAGTTCTCTGAACTCTGCATGCTTGAGATGAGGTTAGCAGAAGGCAAGCAGGTGATCCAATTCAGTTGGCACATCACCTGCTCTGTGGGAGTCCACGTGTTCAGAACTGCTTTCCAGTAGTGGCCATGCTGACCCAGCCACAACGTAGTCGCAAGGCTGGGAATGGCCTCTGCCACTGTCTGTGAAATACAGTTAAAATAACTGGTCCTTACAGGGTTTCAGGATTGTTAGTCCTGTGCTAAAACAGGCATGTCTTCCAGGTGCTAAGAAAACAAGGCTCTTGTAGAGTTATCACTAAGTTCCAGAGGAGACCAAAAGTTGTAGCATTTAAAGATGACATTGATCAACCTTGTCAACTGTTCAGGCAGTCCCATTGTCCAAAAATTATTTTCTTCAATATGTTTTCTAAAATAGCTTAAACTTGATAGAAATATTGAAATGTGGTTTAATTCTCTTGGTTGAAAGAGGAAATGTATGTGATCTATAAGTGATTGTGACATAAATTACTGACTTTGTTTCCCTTAATTTCTCTCCAGTGTGTCAGATATAATTTATTGGTTTAATTTATACCCTTTGTGAATTAACACACCTATTTCATCCAAATGTCATAGCAGAATGTGTCGGAAACGAAAGCCTTGACAAGCAAGTGGATTCAGTAAGGAAAAGCCTAATGTCTAAGGTGCACATGTGTACCCAGGAGTCCTGTGTAGGATGAGCACATATTTTACAAAGACCCAGACAGTTCTGGTCCTTATTTTATCAAAGGTCATGAGCACAAAAGTGAACTAAATAACAGAAATAAAAAAACAAACATTGACATGGGAAGCTCTAAAGACTTAGCAAGAAACACATTCTTAAAAGTCATTAAACAATTTTGAAAAGAAATTCAAGCTGTGGGGACTGAGCTCTGAGATCAGAACAATAAGCTCCGTGAATTGGAACAGAGGCTTTCTGAAAGAAATGTCTGCAGTTTTGAAGAATACTTTCCCAGACAAGCTTCTTTGTGAGATTTTTTTTTTTTTTTTTAACAAACATGCCTATTTTTGACTTGGCTCAGAAATGAAATATTTCAAAAGCTCTTTCAAGCTCAACATCTCTAAAATTACTCCTTCAAAGTTACACTTTAAGGGGCTGCAGAGTAGTGAGATTAAGAGGAGGACCAAGTTTGTGAAATTTTCATCCGTGTGATAAAGACACACAAAAATCCCGTTCACCCCCATTAATTTCTTTAGTGTAACAAAGAACAAAATAAAAATATACCATTTGGAAAAGATTATAATATTAGCAGGACTGGGAAAGTGTTTCAAAGTTTGCTTTTTTCTAGATTTAAGAATTTTAAAGGGGAGTTTTTATGAGAAATATTTTTATGAATTTTGTTTTGAAATAACACTAGTTTTCTATAATTAATCGCAATGAAGGTCAAAAATTATCTCCAAATAAAAATACTTTCTGGAGAAATGAAGTCAAACTCAGTCAAACTCAATATTAATTTACTTAGTTAGGTAACCACTGACGGGCTGACCCACATGTCCCAGTTAGACTTAATCATTCTAATCATAGGTTTAGTGGGTTTGATTTTCATCACGTGCAAAAATGACAAGTTAGGTAGTTTATACCAATGACTCAGAATCAGGGAAGGTTTAGTCCAGCTTGATTCTGTATGGACATACGAAGAAACCTGTGAAGACACATATTCACATGTATCTGTGAACTAGAACATTATAAATATGAATTAAGCAAATTCTTTTTTCTTGATTAGAAGACTATGCAAACAAATGATGTGATTTTTGAACAATTCCATTTCAAAGTTCAAATTTAATTAAAACTATGAATTAGACCAGAATGGTCTTTTGTTTTGAAAAGCTAGATTTAAAGTGGTTCAAGCTTGTACTGTTCCTATTTTGGAAGGTGTCCCTTCCCACTAATTCTCAGTGTCCATTGTTCTCATTTCCCTGCAGTATTTTGTGTTCTTGAGCTAGTGACCCAACCAAATCGCTCTTCTGTCCATGGATGGACCACATGTGTTGCTTTGCCTGCCTAGTTCCCTTTTGTGGGTACCAACCCAGGCCAACCAATCAAATCTACCTTGCCATAACAGTATTTCAATGAGTGTTTTCCCTAACATTTGAAGAGTGGATGGAGAAAAGAGAGACTTTTATCTTTGTCCTGCACCACACGCTGTGAAGACCATCTAGCTGGAATGCCAAAAGCCTTCTTTTCTAACTGCCTGGACAAAAAGCAGCAGGATGAAGTCAGAGAGAAAAGCAGAGTAAAGATGGGGCAGGATGCAGAGCCAGGACCCATCCCAGCCCGAAGCCTTGGACTTTCTAATAGGAGACAAAGAATGACTCCCCCCCCCTTTTTTTTAACCTAGGTTGTGTTGGGTTTCTGTCCCTTGCAGCCAAAATAATCCTGACTAATCCAACAAATAAGCAATAGAAAAAGCTGGAAAGGAATAATTTACAGCAAACTGTAAGACAGTGCCTTTTGTTCTTGCCAACATCTGGCAAAAATGGGCTTTCTATGTGTCCTCACATACATAGGGAGAGAAAAATAAGAAATTTTTGCTGTAATATATCTTGAATTCGGAGACTGTTAGTACATTTTACAAAATGTGTTGGTGGATGACGTGCTTTAGTCTGCTAGTTAATTTATAAGGATGATAAAAGAGATACATTTACATGTCAAAGGCATGATCATCTTAGCAAAACAATATAGTTAATGACTCATATTTTCACTTATTTGACTGAATTATTTAATGACCCTTAGTATGATCTGGCCATGTTGATGGGCAGTGGTAGGTAAAGATCAGAAGTTGAGGGAGGTTCTGGGCAAAATGTTCAGAGTAATTTATTTGACCTTAAACCATCCCCCACCTCCTCACTACCTACACAAAACACATGCAAATACACTTAATTACTGTACATTACAAATAACATAATTACTGGGTTAAGTACAACTTTATAGTCAATAAACCAAGAAAATTAAGTTGCGTGAATATGTTTGGACATAATTGTACATCCGTTGTAAGAAATCCTTGGATCTCAGGCTGTGTCTCTGCAGCAGACTGGTTTGACTCTTTCGACTGAATTGAATATTAGCTCAATTTCATCAGAGTATTTGTCTGAACTAATCTTTTGAATGCAGAAATCAGGTGAGGTGAACTGGTTTGTACAAGTAAACACCACCTCAGTACTCAGAATACTATATCCATTAGATCCTCCTGTAATGGCTTTATACGTTTTTGCAGCAACTGCCCTTTAGAACTGAACCCAGGATCAGATCCTGAAGCCTTTGACTTTGGGTCTGCTGCTCTGCCTAACCGTTCAGTATTCTCTTTATAATTCAAACTTCAACTGCAGATAAATCCAAGAAATGTAGAATTTCACAGTTGGAAGGGGTCAGAAAACATTTCCTTCACCTACCAATGGAAACTCATGTTCAGAGCTCTGATGTATCTGTCCAAGGTCTCAAGTGGCAGAGTTGGGCCTGAACACAGTTGTTTGAGGTCTTCTATTGGGAAGCCATTCTTCAAATACTCTACAAACCGCTTAGCACTTTTTATTGTAGTGATTTGGTTTTATGCTTGATTTTATGTTTCAACATAGTATCATAAATATGGACTAGATATTCAAATTATCTCAATAGATTATTGTACTAAATAATTAAAAAGTTAATATTATTGAAGAAAAGTGATTCTTTATTGAGTTTTTTTTCCAGTAAGTAGTATAAAATATACTAATGATTTTAGATTCTTTAGTATGAAATCATACTAATCATTCTTCCTGGTAATCTCATTTATTTTTCATTAAGTTCTTTTTATCTAGAAGGTATTGGGCTACATTTTGTGTGTTTGCTTGTTTGTTTTTGAATTGACACAAGTAAGATGAACTGGTTGTAGAAGCAAACATCACCTCAATAACATATTAGACATAGTAAAATGTGTTAAACAGAATGAAGAGTTTTGTGCAAAATCCTGAATGTAGTTTAGTTTTATTTGTTACTATTCTATTTGGCTACATGAGAGAGTTAGAAGGAAGTCTTCTGTTTTCCACAATAAAATACCTTTGTAAAAACTGTAAAGCAATAGACCGTCAAGAATTCTGAATAAAAATGTTTGTAATGGAAAACCAAGCATGCCCTAAAGGTAAAAGTTTATTAAAATTATGAAATATAAATTTGTGGATTTTAAAAATCCTTATTTTTTAAGATGATGATGATGGTACTCTGCAACATAATTTTTGAGGAAAATCTATTGAGTCTGACCAAAATATTATAATAAAATTAATGTATTTTAGCAGCTGAGAGCTTGCTGATGGAACCATATGGGCTTAAATCTCATTTCCCAAATGTTCTATCTTATTTGATCTTGGCAAAAATATTTAACCTTGTTGTATTTCAGTTTTGTCATCTAAAAAAAGGAGATAATAAACAGTTGTTATCTCAAAGAATTGTTGGGAAAGTTAAACTAATGTATGAAAAGCACTAAAAATGCTCAATAAATGTTTGTTATTTTTATGAAAAAGAGAAAATTACTTCATATTACTCTTAAAAATGACAAATAATTACTGCTATCAGCTTCATTTGGCTGTGTTTCTACTGAATTGTTTGAAGCAGAAGTGATAATCTTTAGAGAACCAATGATTTTTCTTGATAAAAAAAGGTCTGTGATTTACTATTAGTGCTGTATATGTACGTGTGTGAGTGGTCTGTGAATCCTGCCTTAACATTTTTGAGATTTGCTTGATGTGATTCAAAGCTCTACTCTCTTGCCTTTTCCTACTCTTTTAATCAACTCTTTTGTGGATACCAGCAAAGATGTTAAAAGGTAATATAACAAGCAGGAATATTGTCATAACAGCATAATAAGCAATTAATCAGGAAAAAATGCCCTCTGCAGAAAGCACACCTTGAGTATGTTTTTTGTTAAGCTCTTCTGTTTTGTGGAATTGATTAAATGGTTCTTTTCTACTGAGTCGCTAGAGAGAAAACAGACCTATTTCAAAGTGAGGGTTATGACATATGTTATTAGTTATTTAGGCCAACATGGCAAAGTTTTCAGTAATGGGTGTAATATAGAATGTTCATTCAAAAGTGCTTTCTTTGCTTACTTTGCATCCTCCTGTGGTTTCACCAAGACGGAGTATTTAACAGAGTACTAATGACTCAGGGGTAAAAACACATTAATCAAATGGTGCAAAAAATGCATCAACATTTGATTAAAACAATGTTAAATACATACGCTCAGCCCAAAGACCAAGAGAAAATGCAAAAGGTCTTGCTTTTATATTGGTTTAGAGCTTCCAGCCTTCTCCTTTCACTATTAATCCTCCTTGGCTGCATAGAGCACTTGTACTCCGTCATTTCTTTGTAGTAGCTGCCATTGTGTGAAGATGGATATGCTTTTGTCCTCTCTCTTCTCCCCAGAGATGAATTCTCAACCTCAATCGCTTCCTCCTAGCTTGTGCACTTGTCTTTGCTGTTTGTGCACTGGAGGAGAACGTGCTTTTCCTTATCTTTGTCTCTCAGAAATGTGAGACAAGTGTCTTTTTCTCTATCATGCAGTTTCTCTTTACAGTGGCAGCCACACTGGCACGTGGCCTCCAGGAGCAAGCTAGTGACACCACAGACAAATAGCTCCCAACGAGGTGCTGTGCGCCTGTGTGCGCTCTCTCTCATTCTCTGTCTCTCTGTCTCTCTCCCCTCCCTCCCAACTCTCCCTCCTTCCTTCCCCTCCCTTTTCCCTCTCTCCTCCTCCCTGTCTCCTGAACCAAGCTTTCAATTAAGACCATTCTGTTAACTGAGTTCCAAACAGAGACAAAATTGCACAATGTTGAAGGGGCTAGGGTTAAGCTCTTTACTGGTTAAGGAGAAGATCTTTCTGCATCTGGGGATTTGAGTAGTGTTCTGTAATTCCTAACATATATGCAAATATATATGTATGTGTGTGTGTGGATATGTATATACACCACATACTTATATGTACACACATTCTTCTCTTCTACTTTTTATGGTGTATCTACCATCCCTGCTCTCTTATTAGTTCTGTATTTTCAGAATTATCCAATGAGAACAATGTGCTACCTACAGTAACTTGGGTTTTGTAAAATATACTAAAATAAAGTGAAGTATTTTAAATTATACTCCTAGTGAAGGTTCCATACAAATATATCTAATCAACATGAAAAATTAAGGACTCATCAATGGATTCTCTTAAAACCAGACAGAAGTAGATGCAGTTCCATTAGAAAAAGAGTAGAAAATGTCTATGTTTTACACATTCCATTTCCCTATTGCCTTCAGCACACAATTTAAACTCTATTGTCTGGCCCCTGGCTCCTCACTTACACCACCCTTGTCATTCTCCTGCAAGTATCCTATATTCTAGCCATACTAGAATTCCTTAAACTTTCTAGTTAACTTCCTTCCATACTTTTGTACATGTAGCTCCTTTTTTTAGGTAACTTTTTTTGTCTGTAAATATTTCGGAAGATATTCTCCGTTTAGTTCTCAGCCTAGGTTAGGTGCCTCCTACTGCTGTTATCTTACACATATTTCTTTCATTTCTTTCATTGCCTTTCTATGCACTCACTCACTCATTCAGTCAACACATATATATTCCATGCTTCATGGATGCCATTTATATAATTGTCTGCAGACATGCCTCTCTCCACTAGACTGTGCCCTCTTAAAGGTAAGAGACATACAGTTGATTCTTTTTATTTCTGGTTCTTATGTTCTATAAAGTTGCTGTGAACTCTAAATTAGCAAATACTGACCTATTGCTCCTAGGGGAAATACAACGTTAGGTTCCTGCAAGGCTCTGGTCACATTTCCCTTAACCAAAACACCATTTACATTATATAGATTCATTTGTTAATGTCCTTGTAAAATGAGCCAGTCTTAATAGTGTCAGAAACTTGCTCTTCCACATAAACCTTTTTCTAACACTTAGTGGTTATTTAAAAAAAATCATTCCACAGCTTCCTGATCTGCAAAACCTGTCTTGCTTGCAAGTTTAAATATTTTCCGTGTGTATCAAAGGTGATACGTGTACCCAAGGTCAAATGTGCAAGCCAGTCAGCACGAGTGGGAGAAGGCTTACCATTTTCTGACCCTGGATAAAGTGACTAATGTTTTTTGGCTTTCAGCCTTACAACAAGGCTGTTCAACACTTTTTTTAGTGATCATCATCCCATGAATCCACATAGTCACATGTCCATCTTTTCCGTAGCTTCATCACGCCGTATAGCTGTTACTTCAGCACTTTCTGGAGTGGCCCTATGTACAGATGAATGAGTTTCCCCCTCCTCTTTCTGGATGTGTTGATCCATTAACAATTAACTCATGACCGTCAGAACTCTAACTCATATCTGAACAAAGCTTATCTAACACAGGACCTCCTTGCACTTAGGAATACTAGGCAGAGTGTCAGCACTATGCTTGTGGGCCCATGTAAACAGTGAAATCACCAACAAAAAGCAAAAAGTGCAAAAAATGTGACACTGAATAGACCACAAAAAAGACACTTATTTGTATTATGAGAGCCAAAGCAAGAAGGCAGAGGGTCACCTTGTTTGGGCTTCAGCTGAAATGTGCACATCAGGTGACTCACATTTTTCACCACTCTGCACGTGTTGGTGGATGACTGAGAAAATGCCACCAGTGTTGATTTGGGGGTTACAAAAAAGTTTTACTGAATAGATGAATTTACAAATATGGAATCCACCAATAATGAGGATCAATGCTATTTTTCTTCTACTAAATAATGGGAGCTCAATAAATGTTTGCTGACAGGATGAAGAGCACATGCTATGTGTGCAGCTATTTCTCAAGGTGCAATGGATTAAAACTACTTATTAGAGACTATAGATTTGACAAATTTTTATGCCAAAAAGTCTAAAGTTCAGAGAAAAATCTTGTGTGCATACTATATATATACATATATATTATGCTCCCCACTTACAAGTTTCTTAAGTGCTTTTTTCAAGCATGGTCTAACCAATCTTCATTCCATATGATAGTAAAAGATTTGTGTGTGTGTAAAACTATAGGATATATCTGTAAGTGGCTATCACCTCTGAAAGAAAAGGAAACTAGCAACGCCAGTGCTCTCTTGTGCAAACTACCAAAAGGCCCTGTTTTTAATAAAGAAACAAAGACACTTGAAGGTCACCATATCCACGATGTACATTTACCATAAAATCTAATTAAGGCATAAGGAGAAACAGTTATTTACGAATGATAGTGTGAAACTTTACCCAGAATTCAGCACAACGTGCTGACATATGTACACTTCAGGTTACTTTTCAATTAGCAGAGACTTTGAGTTGACCCACACTTACCCTCTTGCTTTGTTCTCTTTGTGTCAAGGACAAAACCTTTCAAATGTTTGTAGATCTAGTGATATGGTCTAGAAACATGACTAAATAGCGAAGCTAATGTGCTAGTGGGGGGACTCAAATCTACTGTCATCACAAACTAATATAATTTATTTAGTCAACAAATTTTCATGGAGTGCAAATATTCATTGAAAACATTCCAGGCCTGTATTAAGTGCCAGGAATAAATAGTGACTAATACAGATATGGTTCCATCCCTACAGAGTGAGTAGTCTACCAGAAGAGACATATTGTTAACAAGTAAAAAGAGAAATAATAATATAAATATAAATTGTGAAGGGCATCACAGAGGAAGTAAGTCTAGTGAAGGGAGAGAATAATTGTTGAAGTGATGTGGGGGCAGAAGTTAGATGGATTTCTGTAAGAACTTTGTTAAGAAGGGGATTTTTTGAACTGAAGCTTAACAAAGAAAAGGATCCTCCTATGGTAAGAGATATGGCAAGCCTACTGCAGGCCCAGGGAACAGCGAGTGGGAAGGTTCTGAGGTTGCTGTGAACTTGCCTTGTTTTAGCAACTGTCAAGCAGCCACAGTGAGCAAGAGGAGTTGGCACAAAGTGCTGTCAGAGATTTGGCCATTGGTAGACCACACAGGGCCTCTCAAGACACAGTAAAAGGTTTGAAGCTGATTCTAAATGTATTTGGAAGAGTGATAAAAATGTAGTTTAAAGAGACTATTTAGGTTGCTGGCTGGACAATTCATGGGAGGGTGCAAGTTAAGAGTCAGGGAGACCAGTTAGGAGCTGTTGCAGTAGTCGAGGTAAGAGAATATGGTGATATTTTCCTGATTGTCTCCAAAATGATTTTTTAAAAATTGAAGTATAGTTGATTTATGATATTTTATTAGTTTCGGGTGTACGGCATAGTGATTAAATATTTTTATATATTATACTCCATATAAAGTTATTACATGATAATGTCTATATCCCCACGTGCTGTACAGTATATCCTTGTTGCTTCTTTATTTCACACATAGTAGTTTGTGTCTCTTAATCCCCTATCCCTATCTTGACACTCCCCCTTTCCCTCTCCCCACTGGTAACCACTAGTTTGTTCTCTATATCTGTGAGTTTGTTTCTGTTTTGCTATATATAATAGCTTCATTTGTTTTATTTTCAAAATTCTACATATATGTGATAACATATAGTATTTGTCTTTCTCTCTCTTATTTCACTAAGCATAAGACACTCTAGGTCCATCCATGTTGTTGCAAATGGCAGAATTTCATTCTTTTTTATGGCTGAGTAACATTCCATTGCATATATATTCTTTAATCATTTGTCTGTTGATGGACACTTAGGCTGCCTCCGTACTTCAGCTATTGTAAATAAGGCTTCTATGAACATTGGGGTGCATGTACCTTTTCTAATTAGTGTTTTCATTTTTTTGTGTATGTACCCAGTAGTGGATTGCTGGATCATTTGGTATTTCTATTTTTAGTTTTTGAGGACCCTTCATACTGTTTTCCACAGTGGCTGCACCAATTTACAGTCCCACCAACAGTGTGAAAGGGTTCCCTTTTCTCCACATCCTTGTCAACATTTATTTGTAGACTTTTTGATGATAGCCATTCTGACAGGTGTGAGGTGATATCTCATTGGGGTTTTGATTTGCATTTCTCTAATAATTAGTGATGTTGAGCATCTTTTCCTGTGCCTGTTAGAGAGGATGGTGATCTTTTTTTTTAACTGAAGTATAGTTGATTTATAATGTTGTGTTAGTTCCTGGTGTATAGCAAAGTGATTCAGTTATACATACACATATATACTCTTTTTCATATTCTTTTTCATTATGGTTTATTACAGGATATTAAATATACTTCCCTGTGTTATACAGTAGGACCCTGTTGAATGACCTTGTTTACAAAACAGAAACAGACACACAGACATAGAAAACAAAGTTAAGGTTACCAAAGGGGAAAGGGGGTAGAGGAGGTATAAATTTGGAGTTTGGGATAAGCAGATACAAACTACTATATATAAAATAGAAGATGGTGATCTTGACTTGGTTCATGGCAGTGGAGGTGAAGAGTGTGTGGCCTTTGATATATTTTAAATGTTGAATGAAATGGATTTACCGCTGGATTTCAGTGGGGGAGAGGGAAGAAGAGGGGATAGAGGGTTACTGTTAGTTTTCTAGCTTGGTTAGCTGGGAAGATGGTGCTGCTATCCACTAAAGAAGGGAGATGGCAGTCTGCCTTTGAGACATCCAGCTCAAGTTGGCAATCAGTTTATACAACAAGGATGATCAAAATGGGCATTGCAAGCGGGTAGATGACTCTTTCACTTACAGGAATGGATGGGATCATCTTGGAGAGGAAGTAGGGCATAACGAGCAGAGGACCGAGAAATAGTTCAGAGGAACTTCGAAGTTTAATAGAGAAGAAGGATCCCAAATAGTCATGGGAAGCTTAAACAGAGGTATAGGAGCAGCATGGTATAAGGAAAAGTGTTTCTGATTCCACTAATTGCTTGGCAGTCTGAAATTGAGTTTTAGCCTCATCTCTTCCATGAACTAATGAGAAGCAATGAGTTCTAGATGGATGGTCTAATTTGGAGTCATGTAAATCTAGGCTCAGAATCCAAGGCTAGAATTTACTGGCCAAGGGCAAGTTTTCCAGCTTTCTTAATCTGTTAAACTATAGGTTTTACTTGCAGGATTGTTATAAGAGGTAGACACAATAAAGATAAATCTCTTACTGTGGTGTTTAGTACATAATATGCCCTAATTTTCCCTTTCTTTCTCTCTCTTTCTTTTTTTGTCTTTCTTTCTTTCTTTCTTTCTTTCTTTCTTTCTTTCTTTCTTCTCTTCCTTCCTTCCTTCCTTCCTTCCTTCCTTCCTTCCTTCTTTCTTTCTCTTTCTTTCTTTCTTTCTTTCTTTCTTTCTTTCTTTCTTTCTTTCTTTCTTTCTTTCTTTCTTTCTTTTTCTTTCCCTCTCTCCCTTTCTTTCTTTCTTTCCTTCTTTCTTTCCCTCATTTTTTTTTGTTTGTTTCCAGTTTTATTGACATACAGCACTGTATAAGTTTAAGGTGTTATTCTGTTCTCAGCCATTACCTTTTACTTCTTAGATGATCTCCAATGTTTCTTCAAAAATATCTCCCTGTATATTCTATTTATCTTTTTTTCAACTCAACATTTAGACTTGGAAAAATGTAATAAATACTTGTTTGAAATGCAAAAACACCAAGCGAAATAGTAAAACCATATGAACTCATTTTATGAAAGGAAGTGAATGATTAAATGGACAGAAAAATAAGAGCAAGAATATTTTATACAAGGGAAAAGAAATATTCCAATTAGTTACACACTGAGAAGTGTGGGCAAGGACGTCTGAGATACTTCAAATATGACCCCCCAAAATTACGAGTATGTGGCTTCAAGTAGTAGTGACCCAGAGATGGCACAACCCTGTGCCCCAGAGCAGCCTGTCCCCAGGGTGGAGAAGCAGCGTTCTGGCTGTGGCGGAGGTGACAGCTTGCTGCAAACGTTGGCTGGCACAGGGCTTGTCACAGATCAGAGGTTTTCTTCCTCTCCTGCAGTAACTAAAAACTCACGGCCATTAAGAAAAAACCTTTAGGAGAAGAAAATGATTTGAACATACTGTTGGAGAATCTGCTTTTTTAGTAGCTCTAATTTCATTTAAATCTCATAAACTACAAGCACAATCCAATTACCATGAGTGGGGAAGTATTCATCTCCTGCACCTCATACCTGTGAGATCTTGTTCCATGACCTGTGAGGCTTCAGTGTGAACCCCAGGTTCACCTTTTTTGCTACCAGCAGACTTATCTCCCATCTGTAGGTGGCAGTAAGTTATTACCGGTTTTGTTACTCTGCTCAGTGGAAGATTCAATCCAGTTTAGAGAAACAGAATATAAAGAGAATACTGTTCTACCTTTGGGCCAATATAAAAAACAATAACTCTCAGGTTTTTTTCACGGGAAGTTTGGTTCCTTCTCCCATTTTAATTTGAGGTAAAATCGAAGTACTTATGTATTCTCAGTGGACTCTTTCTCTAGAATGAATTTATGTTCACATCAGGTTAAACAAACCTAGAACGAGAGAGTGAAGCTCAGCAGCTCAAGAAACCCACTGTTTCTTTTTTTTTTTTTTTTTTAAACATCTTTATTGAAGTATAATTGCCTTACAATAGTGTGTTAGCTTCTGCTTTATAACAAAGTGAATCAGTTATACATATACAATATGTTCCCATTTCTCTTCCCTCTTGCATCTCCCTCCCTCCCACCCTCCCCATCCCACCCCTCTAGGTGGTCACAAAGCACCGAGCTGATCTCCCTGTGCTATGCGGCTGCTTCCCACTAGCTATCTATTTTACATTTGGTAGTGTATATATGTCCATGACAATCTCTTACCCTGTCACATCTCACCCCACCCCCTCCCCATATCCTCAAGTCCATTCTCTAGTAGGTCTGTGTCTTTATTCCCGTCTTGCCACTAGGTTCTTCATGGCCTTTTTTTTTTTTTTTCCCTTAGATTCCGTATATATGTGTTAGCATACTGTATTTGTTTTTCTCTTTCTGACTTACTTCACTCTGTATGACAGACTCTAACTCCATCCACCTCATTACAAATACCTCCATTTCATTTCTTTTTATGGCTGAGTAATATTCCATTGTATATATGTGCCACATCTTCTTTATCCATTCATCTGTCGATGGACATTTAGGTTGCTTCCAGGTCCTGGCTATTGTAAATAGAGCTGCAATGAACATTGTGGTACATGACACTTTTTGACCTATGGTTTTCTCAGGGTATATGCCCAGTAGTGGGATTGCTGGGTCGTATGGTAGTTCTATTTGTAGTTTTTTAAGGAACCTCCATACTGTTCTCCATAGTGGCTGTATCAACTGTTTCTTAAGGTGATGTGTCGAAGCAAGATTAGTTCAGATCTTAAAGCCTGCTGTTATATTAAGCAAAAGCATTTTGCTTTTAAGCATATGAATATAGAACATCAAATAATCATTCTTCCAATTCCACAATAAAAATTATTTCTTTCTAAAGCACTCACTGATTTCCATCCTCAGTGTTTAAAAGAAACAAAAAACACCATGCATGAAAAAGAAAAGGAATTGTTGAATTGCCGTTCTTTTCTGCTTTGTCCTCTGCCCTGTGGTTGTTCATATGCAACGCCTGCTTCCTCACAGATGGAATCCACCAGTCCTGCCATTAAGGGGGACACAGCGGGACCTGTAGAGGATTTGTTGAAGCTAAAACCGACTTTACAATGTAGCTCTGAGCCTTGAAGCAGCATAAGTCACACCAGAAACACCAGATCCACAAGTATAAGGCAACTAGAGTGAAACATGAATTTCCCCCTCACACTTCTCCTCTTGTTAGTACAATTAAAACTACAACCAGCTCCTTTATTGCTTGTGATTTACCAGTTAGCCAAGTAAAGTGACAATTTCAGGCTACAGTAGACAGAGCCATAGAAAAAAGAAAACACAGCCAATCAGGTTAGGCAACTGCTGTCATGTTCTGCCAGCAGAGGCTGCCAGGTTTCTAAAGGAAAAACAATCTTCCCAGCACAGTGAATACCTTGCACTTCCACTTAGCTTAACTTCATGGACACTTCCTATTCCAGTAAGCCTGCTTGTACTGCTTTTATTATCTGGTTTTGGATTCTTCTAAAAGCATTTACTAGGGTTGGCTATTTTTTCTTTTTAATGGTTTGGGGATAAATACTTAGTATCCCCTTGCCTGGGCTAGCAGAATGTCTTTGGCCTACGAGAGCCTTTCTATTCGTGTATTTACTATGTATAGGGTGGGATTCTTCCTTTGTACAGGGTAGCTACTGTCACAGCTTGGTTCCTGTACAAGAGTCAAGAAGACAGGGATTCTGTCATTTTCCAATCTTTACTGCAGCAACAGGCAGAAGACAAGACAGGGTGATACCTATGTGTTCAAATGTAGGCTTTGCTGCCCCAGCAATCTAACAGGTAACATTTATGCACTGTTTTAATTCTTATTTTTAAGTGGTTTGTTTTTCATTTTAACAGAATGGTTCAAAAATTCAAAATGCATTTGAGTTTTGATGAGCAGGGAAGACCTGACCTTTTACCAAGCACTCAGGCACCAAACTGTCCTTCTTTCTTAAGAGTTGACTGGTCACTGCACGGGTCTGCAGGGCAGCGTGTAACTACCCGTTCACGAGAGGAACCTCTAGTCATCCCAGCTCCAACTACTGCCTGAATCGTTTTCGTGTGGAGAAGAGCATGGTAGCTGTGCCAGTTGCATTGATTGACTGACTTCAATAAAAATGTAAATAACTGCATGGTTTAGCTTTTGGAACTGCCTTGGTGTTTGTATGATCCGGGGAAATAACCAGAATCTTCTTGTCGCAGGGAGCTAGGAAGAAGGGGTAAATTAGATCCAGAAGATGGAGCTTGTACAGAAGATGTCATGCGTACCACGTGAAAAGGATCAGGAGGATTTAAGAAAACATTATTGAAAGAACAAGTGGCATAGGATTCAAACAGACTTGGGCTAAAATCCCAGCTAAGTCACTTATGACACTTGTTCTACAAACTTCAACAAGCTGTTTAACCTCTTTGAGCTTCAGTTTCCTTATTTTGTAAAATAGAGGCTGTAATGTCTCCTCTAAAAAGGTACATCGGGGCTTCCCTGGTGGAGCAGTGGTTGAGAATCTGCCTGCCAATGCAGGGGACACGGGTTCGAGCCCTGGTCTGGGAAGATCCCACATGCCGTGGAGCAACTAAGCCCATGAGCCACAATTACTGAGCTTGCGCGTCTGGAGCCTGTGCTCCGCAACAAGAGAGGCCGCGATAATGAGAGGCCCGCGCACCGCGATGAAGAGTGGCCTCCACTTGCCGCAACTAGAGAAAGCCCTCGCACAGAAATGAAGACCCAACACAGCCAAAAATAAATAAATAAATAAATAAATAAATAAATAAATAAATAAGTAAGTAAACCCAAAAAGTTAAAAAAAAAAAAAAAGGTACATCAACTAATGAGATAGAGTACTCAGCACCATTCACAAAACATAGAAAAGCACTTCAAAAGTGGTAGCTGCCCAAACAACAGCAACAGCAATGAGTCATTTCAGTAGAACCTCCCATTGGATGCAGTGTAGAGCTGAGGCTAAGCAGCCTGCCTGAGGCATAAACCCACCTCCATCACTGGTGTGACCTTGGATAGATTGCTTAACCTCTCTGTGCCTTAGCTTTTGCCATTAATACCATGGAGATAACCATAGAAGGAACTTTATTGCATTATTGCAAAGGTAAGTTGAAACAATGCATATAGAATAATTAAGACAGTGTAAGCAATTAAAGATGCCAGTTATTTTTACTATTGTTCCCTCTGCCCCCAACCTCATGGTTATCTGGAAATAGTATACAGGTAATCCATGTGGTGGGAGATGACAACAGGATATGTCTTTAAAACTCAGGTGTAGCCATACCCAGGGATTTCTCTGGAGGGAAGAGAGAGGCAGTGACTCAATGACACAGGTGATATTCTAGGAATCACAGGAAGCTACCTTGCTCTGAATATTTGCATCAAAGCATGGATGTGAGTCTCACACAAGTGAGTATTAAGCAAGGCTGGATAATTTTTTTGGACTTCTGAACAACTCACCATGTTTCAGTAGGTTCTGACTCTCAATGTTTAAATAAATCTGTGAATATTTGGAAACATTGGAAGTCTGTAATTAATCCCCATGGGCAGTATAGAAGCTGCTTGTTCAAATCAAAAAGAGCCTTCACATTCTCTCTTTTTCAACATCCTGCACCTATATAATAAAATGCCCCTGCATCTGGATGAGGCTTTGCAGTTTAAAGCATTTCCACACACGTAGCTTTGTTTCAGCCTCTTATAGCTCTGGGGAGTTGGCCCAGCCGGCATTTAGATCTTCTTCATCTTATGGGCAAGAAACCGAGGATTTGGGAGGTGAAATGACTTGCCCCAAATCACATAGCTTTTAAGCAGCAGAGTAAGTTAAAAAATTCCTCAGCAGCTTTTGATGAGATTGATTTGGCTGTTTATTTTTAGGTTATATAAGACTGTATTGTCACAAGTGCCATTGGAATTACTGCCACATTCTATTTTTTTTTTAAAATTCTGCTTTCTCTAATTATAAAAAAAGGAGACTTTTCTAATGAAA
This sequence comes from Balaenoptera ricei, assembly GCF_028023285.1. Lineage (NCBI taxonomy): Eukaryota > Metazoa > Chordata > Mammalia > Artiodactyla > Balaenopteridae > Balaenoptera > Balaenoptera ricei. The sequence continues at coordinate 93,573,613 of NC_082650.1, read as the reverse complement.
AGACGTGTGTGCCTTCTATACATATCTTCCATATTTATATCTGCTATTTGGGGCTATTTCAGTTTGACATTTCTCTGTTTTCTTCTAGGAATATTCTCTGAAAAAGACTCAGATATCAGAAAAATATTATGGATGCAGAGATTAGACAGGAGCTTTAGTTTGAAACAAAGATGTGCTAGCTCACACCATCATATTTTCAAGGACAAATAAAATCCTTTATTTTTGTAGTCTTGCTTGTAGTTTATTTGTCTACATCTGAGAAACAACAAAAGAATTACAGCTGGGTTTACAGATGCATCCAAAAGGGGAAAAACACACGGGTATATACGGAAGCATTTTTTTTTTTTTCTTATTCTAAAAAGTGAATGAAAAAATAAAAGCACCTATGATATTGAGATGGGAGCAGGAAAAGCAAGTGTGGGAGGATGGATAACCTTTGATGTCAAGTTGATTTCTCATATCTATGTGGTCCAATTTCAGTTTGAATATTAGCTGTGAGATCTGCAGTCCCCTGTTCTATAAGGGTAGAAAGGTGAAGACAGAATATTCCAGAGGTTTCTCAAAATTTTAATAAATATCTCTCCTGCCAGATGACCCCTGATAAACTGCAGTCTTCCTTCCAGTAAAAAGCTCACCCAGACGGGCTCAGAAGGGATGGTGTTCACCACTATTAAGTCTCCAGTCAGCCATGCCAGCCAGTTGAGAAATTTCACTGGAGTTTTTCCTTACTTGGCAGTTTTAGATGTTTTTGTCAGTAATGTAAATTGAAGAGGAGAGGAACTCAGTAGGAATATGTGAAAACTAAGTCTGTATTACATGAAATGTGCTTTGGGTTGTGCACAAGTTACACATAATATTTACCTAAAGGTGCAATGTATCAAAACTGAGCTTGTTGTGAAGGTGTACAGCATGAAGTCCATGTATTACACTTCTGTTTATGTTGTGCTTGTGCCGTGGCTTCACAGTGACACATTTCTCAGTAGCACATCAATATGCACAGTTCTTGATACCAGCACTTATACATTATATTGTGGCATTTTCATCCCCCTTAAACTTCTTGAGTGTTAAGGTTTATGATTTATTTATTGTGCTTTTTTTTGATGCCTTGCAAAATGGCTAGCATATAGTAGGTGCTCTGTATAGATGCTTGTTAAAAAGATCTGTTCCTTGTCTGAGAACAATTTCATAACACAAAATCCATGAAAACCTCAGAAAAGGAAATTTAAGATATTTCTAACCTGATTTTTATAAGTCTGGGCTTTAAAAGAGAGCCTGAGGATTTTTTGTTTTTTTCATTTCTAGTATGTAAGTTCTGGGCAAAAAGAATATCCCAATGGTTTTGGTATTAACTAACAGAGGGTGATAAATATTCTTAATCCCTTATCCCTTTAATTGTTATGGGCTCCTTAAATTACCTCATGCAGAATTATTGGGATTTATTTTGTTCTCTAAGAGGTATCATTATGATAAAAATAAAACAAAGATTTGAAGCTAAACAAAGATTGGAGGATCAATGACAAATGGAAAACCCTGCCTTTCCCATCGTTCTTGGCTCAGTATATTTGCAGGGGTCACTCCAAGTATGTGGGGATTGGACACCAGCCAGTGTGTCTTTGAGAACCCCATACCTCACTCCCATAGGACGGCCACATAATTTGTGGGGCCCTGTTCAAGATGAAAAGGCAGAGACCCTCGTTCAAAAAACAGAAAAAGAGCTTTGCACTTTCTCTGGTCGTCTCTCTCCCCTGCTGTTGCCATGTTCTCTGCTGTCTAACGCTGTTGTGTACCCAATCCCGACGCTCCCTGCTCCCACACCCAGGGCCTTGCCAGGAGTGGAGGCTGTGGGGACCGGCTGGGCGGGGACGGGGAGGCAGGTGCTGAAGAACTCTTCCTGGAGACCTGGGGAGTGTAGGAATGCAGGACTCCAGGGCCCTGGCACATGCCCCGCTCTCTCTCCTTACTTCATTTACAAAAGCCAAAATCAAAGGCGATATGTGGAGAGTTTCAAGACAGCAGCATCAGAGCATCAAGCCTCTGGTGCAGACCCTGTCCAGCGTGAAGCTTGCTGTGCAAATGCCATGGCCTCACACCTGGGACACGGGCTGCACGGCCCCCAGGAGGGAAGATCTATGGGATGATTAGCACAGCTTGCTAGTAGGAAGAAGCTATGCTTCTCTCCTCTGTCCTGGGGCAGGAGGGTTGACATTGCCTTTCTCCTTCTTCGTTGTGACTATTTCCTCTTTTGGTCTCCATTTTCATCTACTTTGTTTTATGTAAAAGTGATGAGGGAAAGGAAAATGAACCAGAAATTCTGATAAAGTATAATTTATACCAGTGAAGTTATGACTCTCATGCAAATATAATATGAATGCATGTCAAGGTTTTCTTTAACTCAGTTATTAATAAGGGAATCAGTAAGGTATCAAAACTAAAGAATATTTAAGAAAAAATATTAAGGTAAGATTGCTTGATTAGATATGAAGCTGGTTAACATCCATTTAGAGTACTTTTCCATTGGAAAAAAATTATTTTCATCTCTAGCTGACAAAAATCTACAAGTTAACCTCTGCCCCTACAAAGTTGTAAAATAAGACCAGACAATAGAAAGTCAAGGCCAGCACTAGAAACTGAACTCCCAGAACATCCAAGTAATCTTTTCAGCTGTTCCACGTTGAGGATGATTTATCTGTCAATGTAACTTGCCCCAACCTAGCATTATCTGAATGTTTACTTCATCTGATCACAATATTTAAACATCTTCTCAATTGTCCTCCATTTGCACAGAAATAGATGTTCAACATACACAATGGTAGAGTATAAAATAAGAAAATATTTCTCAATATATTTAAATCAGCAGGCATTTAGATTTCCCTTAATATTTAAATTAGGTATTATACTTCTAGACTTCAAACAACAGCATCAGAAGGGCCTTTAGATTCTTAGACAAATTTGACTTAGAAACATCTGGGTGATTTCTAGTGAGATGAGAAAAGACACTCAGGGAAGATAAATGTGTGCACATCACACAGAAGAGCAGATATGAAATTGAGCCTTGGGGTTAGGGCCCCTGGCTCCTGGTGCGGCGGGGAGGCAGTGGCTCTGAGCAGTTCCTCCTCATCTGGACATCAAAGTCTTCATCCATTCATGTCTGCATCCCTGTCCGGGTGTACAACTGCTTCACCCTCTGCTCAAGGGAAATTTCAAGCTCTCAGGACTCCTGAATCTGATAGTTGGTGGTCCACACCCAAGGCCAGTGAGGCACTGAGTCCCTTCCACTCCATCCTGACCCTTCCCTCCCCACCACCCTTCCCCAGTGCTGTCCTCTCTCCATCTTGGGAGCAGATAATGTTGCTCTGCCATCATGGATATAAATGTTTATAGCTCACATTTAGGACTAAAACAATTTTGAGGCTTTAGTTTTTATCTCTGTGTGGATGGGTAGATTAGGGAAGGGAACAAAAAGCCCCAAAGCCTTTGTGAGAGAGCAGAGGGGAAGGAGATGGGTTAGGTGAGTATTCAGGTGTGATCTTACTAGAGAGTTCTAATGTTCAGATAATTTCCTAACTCAACACTTAAACTCTAAAATTTAGACATGATTTTCTGTCAGTTCTATTGAATTTAAACTGTATTTATCATTAGACCTATTAATGTGGGACTAAAAAGAGAAAGTTGCATACCTTGAAACCTATGGAAAGGTGAGTTAGGCATGAATAAGGATTCTTGGTATTGTAGCATACAAAACCTACTTATAGTCCCAACTGTTGTGCAATCTTCTGCTTTGGAACTCTTTTAAGAGTAGAAAAAATCCCACTTGTTGAACTTTGTATCATCAGGCACTCACATTGCTTCTGAGAAAGAGAGTGTACTGTGTGATGGGAATAGGTATTTCTGGAAAAATATTTTTGGGGATGAAATTAGTTTAGAAACTTCTATGAAGTAGAGTTAAATGGGCTATATTCCATAAGACTTCTTTAACATCTTTAAATATGCTGTGAAACTCCAAGAGGGGAATATGAAATGGGATATTTTATGAATGTATCTTAAAAAATTGCTGTCTCCCTCTTCTTTTCCTAAGGAATGCTTATTAATATATCTTGAAAAATACTTTTGGAAATTCCCATCTAGTTTAATCCCCTCTTTGCAAAAATGATGGAAGTGATATCCAGAAATGGTTGGTGGCCTACTTAAGAGTAACGGTGAGACACAGACCTCCTGCCTGTTGGACTGGTCTGCAACGAGGAAGTTGTAATTTTTGTAGATAGCCGAGACTTTAATTGTAATTCTCAAGTGAAAATGGTTACTGAATCACTTAATTTGGACAACTAAGTTTTTTGTGTGATGGAGCAGGTAGTTAACTTATATTGCAAAGTTTGGGGCAGAGCATTGACTTAAAGTCTAGACAGTTGTGATTTATCCTGTCTCTATCATCAGTGTTGACTTGAACAAATCTCTGAACTGACACAACATTTTTCCATTTGTGAAACAGAAATCTAAATCTATCTTCCAAAGATACGTTAAGCCTTAACACCATTTTAAAATGAAATCACATCAGAACAATGTCATTATATCATTTTCCAAAAGAAAAAACACTTGGTGATAGTTAAGTTAATGGCAATTAGCAGTGTTAATATGTGGACAGTACTTGCTTGAAGCCACTATTGCATTTTAATGTCAATAAACAATAATCAAATTTATTTCCCAGTGTTTTTCCATCTAGTCTTTATATTTTCCATCTAGTCTTTATATTCTCAAGTCTTTAGCAAGTTTTAACTTTCGGCTCCAAATCACTTGGGGTTTAGGTAGGCAGGTGGGAAAAAGTTTCACTTCATTTTCTTAGACTAAAGGTTAAGCAATTTTCCTAAGGTATATAATGTGCCAGCAAATGGGCCAGGAACAAAATGTAAGGCTTGGAACTTTATCTACTGCTGAACCAAAAGGATTGGTTTGTTTCTTTCCTAAATTAATTATTTAAAGCATTTTGTAAATCTAAGCCAAGGGAGTCTGGAGCTCTCACATTTGATTCCAGCTTTAACTTTGTTCTGTTTTTATTTTGTTTGTCAAGGTTTTCACACAATTTTAAGTGTGATGTCTAATTATATGTAAAAATCATAGTGATTAGCACAGTTTACTAAATCTTTGTGTATGTGTGTGTGTGTGAGTGTGCGCGCGCGCGCATGCACGCGCATATGCACGGATGCAATCTGTAAGTGGTAAACCATGTAGATTTAAATAAGAACAAATACTTCTAGTTACAAAACAAACAGGTTTTAACACATAATTCCCCACTAAAAACTCATTAACAAATAGTTTTTTAAGTAGAACAGTCAAGGATAGCATCTTAGCAGCTCATATTTTGCTTGCTTGTTGCTTGAAGTAGAGAAAAAAAATGTTAGTATTCTATAAGAAAAGGAGAGGAAAGATGGTGTTCAGATGGGATTTAAGCCAGAGAGGTCTCTTATGCCCAAGAAGATCAATCAGGGTAAATGACTTCTCCATGTATTGTTACCTAAGGGTAGAGAAAATTGAAGATGAGATTTTTTCCCCCCACTTGTTTGACCTTGCTGCATAAATATGATGTAAAAACTATGTGTGGAATTTGACAGTGGTCTTTTCCCATTGGTCAAACCTTGAAGTATTTAACTCTTGGAGACTTTTCAAATTTGGTGTGAATGATACAATTTTTTCCATGTTTAACCTTATTTGTTCACATTTAAATACAATTGTATTTGGAATCACGACTTTAATGAAACTCTGCGGAGGACAGAAATGATTTCTGTCCCAGAAAAACAAATGCCCAACCCTTGTTGCTACACTCAAGGATGGCAGTAATAAAAGTGGTTAGAAAATCAATTTAAACTGCATTTGTACTTTACCAAGAAACCTGTGACACTTACAGTGGTACATTGGTGAGAGTTATGCTTTCCAAATACGTGATCGACTTTTGTAAGCAACTAAAAACGCTGCAGCTTCAGTCACACTCTCCAAGCAAAAATAAATGACCCCAAATCAATCCATTTTCACCATACCTGGCACTTGTAGAGTGGGGGAAAGAAATGAGATCAAAAAGATAAACAACAGGCTATGAAACCTGGGCTGTTTTAACCTAAGATTGCACTTTGTATGTATAAGTGAAAAAACTCATTTTATTCCACAGCCCTTAGCATAAGCAAAAGAGTATGTAGACAATGATGCCATGTCATATCCTTCTTTGTAAATCCCATGTTCACACTACTTCACACCAAAGAGGTGCTCTGCCATGCTGGTGGCGTGAAAGAGACACAAATCCTATTTTAATCAAGTAGACTCAGATTAAAATAACTTCTAAACATGGGTATTCCAGGAAAAAAAAAATAGAAAAAAATTACCAGAATACTATGTTATGATGCATTATGTTTAGTCTAAGTGATAAGGAGACTGTTTTTTCTTTTTTCCTACTCATAGCATTGATACATTTGCTTTTCATGTCCTGGAAGACTAAATGAGTTTATTCTTCTTAATACTGTCTTGCTTATGGTCACCTCCAGCTTGCTGAACATTCAGGATAGTGGGCGGGGGTGGGTGGTTAGCAATGAAGCACCTGTGACTCTCATCTCTTGGTGATGTGGAAAGGGGCTGGTGTTTAGAAAATGGTCAAAACTTAGAAATACAGCAGAAAGATAACTACACGTTTTATTAATATCATACTCGGGTGTTTTCTAATAGTCCTGTTCAAGGATTATGTAATTTTCTAGAAAAATGAATTTTTATTTGGCTCACTATTTACTATTGACCAGACTCTGGGAAGTTACATGCTCACTTGTAGAATTATGTCTGATGGAGATGCAAATGAGTACAGATTGGTAGAAAAGACAACCACAAATTTACACTTTATTCCTTTGTAGGATACTAATGAGTTTTGCCTCTAACCTAGTGATCTTATTCCAGCTTTCATTCTGTGCCTCTATATGCTCAGCCTCCTGAATTCTCTTTGAATCAGCCTTACCAACATACTGGTTCTGTCATTAATGAGATAAATAATTTTCAGCATGTGTTCACTATACACTTGTATGAAAGTCAGGTTTATAACTTTTTGAAAATTAAACTTTGATACTTGCCTTGAGTTACCTCCTTAGCCAAGAATCTGCCTAAGAGGGGCAAACGTTAGTCTAGATTTTATGGAGCACACAGCTTATATAATTTTTGATCCTTTATAACAAAAAGGATTGAAAAATACATATACAAACTTATGTGTAAAAGAGAATATTTATTTACAATGAGAAAAGAAATCACAATGAATTACAGGGAAACAAAGAGATTTAGCTATCTCTCTGAAATCTCCTTAGGCTCTTCATAGGAAATGCTTACATGGAAATGGTTCCTGATTGCAGCCTGGTTTCTTCTCTGAAAGAGGACTATTAAAAAACCACTGCAATTCCTAGCAACTCCCGGGTCTCAGAAGGACATCTGCAAGGGTGGGAACCTCTATGCTTCATTAGCTTCAGAGAAAACCAGCTCTGCTACTGGGCAAGGGAGCACCAGCAGATAAAATGTGTCTGGGAGGAGCAAACCAGAGAACTTTGCCCCTCAGGAAGCTGTGCCAGGGAGTGGCCCCTTGGGCAGGGCTTGATGAATACTCACACACATGTGTGTCAAGAGACCCAGGACTGAACTTCTGTTATAGGGAGAACATACAAAACCCTAATGGCACCAGTTAATCAGAAAACCTTTGTACATTCTTGCCTCCTTTGTCATAGATTAATTGACCATAAGTGCCTGGGTTTATTTCTGGGCTTTCTATCCTGTTCCATTGATCTCTATTTGTTTTTGTGCCATTACTATACTGCTTTGATTACTGTAGCTTTGTAGTATAGCCTGAAGTCAGGGAGCCTGATTCCTCCAGCTCCATTGCTCTCTCTCAAGATTGCTTTGGCTATTTGGGCTCTTTTGTGTTTCCATAAAAATTTAGTATCTTCAATAAGTGGTGCTGGGAAAACAGGACAGCTACATGTAAAAGAATGAAATTAGAACATTCTTTAACACCACACGCGAAAATAAATTCAAAATGGATTAAAGACCTAAATATAATACCAGATGCTATAAAACTCCTAGAGGAAAACATAGGCAGAACACTCTTTGACATAAATTGTAGCAATATTTTTTTGGAACTGCCTCCTAGAGTAATGGAAATTAAAACAAAAACAAACAAATGGAACCTAATGAAACTTAAAAGCTTTTGCACAGCAAAGTAAAACATAAACAAAACAAAAAGACAAACCACAGAATGGGAGAAAATATTTGCAAATGATGCAACTGACAAGGGATTAATCTCCAAAATATACAAGCAGTACATACAGATCAATATCAAAAAAAAAAAAACCCAATCAAAAAATGGGGAGAAGATCTAAATAGACATTTCTCCAAGTAAGACATACAGCTGGCCAAAAGGCACATGAAAAGTTGCTGAACATCATTAATTATTAGAGAAATGCAAATCAAAACTATAATGAGGTATCACCTCACATTGGTCAGGAGGGCCATGATCAAAATGTCTACAAATAATAAATTCTGGAGATGGTGTGGAGAAAAGGGAACCCTCCTACACTGTTGGTGGGAATGTAAATTGGTGCAGCCACAATGGAAAACAGTATGGAGGTTTCTTAAAAGACTAAAAATAGAGCTACCATATGATCCTGCAATCCCACTCTTAGGCATATATCTGGAGAAAACCATAATTTGAAAAGATATGTGCACCCAAATGTTCATTGAAGCACTATTTATAATAGCCAAGACATGGAAGCAACCTAAATGCCCATCCACAGATGAATGGATAAAGATGTGGTATATATATATATATATATATATATATATATATATATATATATATATATATATATTTACATATATACACATACACACAATAGAATATTAGCCATAAAAAAGAATGAAATTATGCCATATGTAGCAATATGATGGACATAGAGATTATCATATTAAGTGAAGTAAGTCAGACAGAGAAAGATAAAAATCATGTTATCACTTATATGTAGAATCTAAAACAAAATTATACAAATGAACTTATATGTAAAACAGAAATAGATCCACAGGCATAGAAAACAAACTTATGGTTACCAAAGGGGAAAAGGGAGGGAGGGATAAATTAGGAGTTTGGGATTAACATATACACACCTCTGTATGTAAAATATATAACCAACAAGGACCTACTATATAGCACAGGGAACTATGCTCAATATTTTGTAATAACCTATAAGGAAAAAGAATCTGAAAAAAAACCCCCAGATATATATGTATGAATAACTGAATCACTTTGCTGTACACCTGAAATTAACACAACATTGTAAATCAACTATACTTCAATAAAATAAGCTGAATAAAAAAATAAGAAAGCCTTTTAATCCTTAAAATTAAATCCCTCTGCCCTAAAATAGCCCCAAATCTGGAGAAACTGGAAACAGAAGAGGGATAGAGAGGCATCAGGCAGAACACATCACATTCTTTCCCTGTTCAACTTCTTGATCTGGGGGTCTCTCCAACTAGGCAGGGGGTAGGAGACAGCCCAACTGGATATGAGTTAAAAGTTTTAAACTGGAGGAGGTTGAACCATATGCTTTTAATATGTGAACATGAACCTAAATGATATTCTGTTAAGGGAAAGTAAAGAGAACCCATGAAGTATGTTTGACCTCAGTGAAAGGAGAAAAATAAAACTGTTTATATTTGCACCCCATAAACGTTAAACTGCTTTCCATGAATGGAGTACATGGATAAATATTGTAAATGCACAATTAATTAACACAATTAAAGAAATGGGAACACCACATATGCTTCTAAGTTTTTACCTGAAACTTGGTGGGACGTTTTCCCTTTTCCCCTTGTTTGAGCAGTAGGGGCCACCTACAGCTGAGATGTTTCGATGCTCAGCAGACTTTTACAGATGAGAATGATCTAACCAAATACAAAGTAGTCCTCTAGTACAAGAGACATTTAAATCCTGAGGACAATTTCAAACATGTTGAATGCAGACAGAACAGCAACTAAGAAGAGGGGTTAAATATTTGAAGATGTTATTAGTCTAAATGTGTGGTGAGAAATTGACATTAAATAGGCACTTTTCCTCCTTGGTATTTAGAGGACTTGGGTAGACTGCTGGACTGGATTAGGGGTAATCTTCCAGGATACAGAGTATTAACTAAAAGTTCTCCATAGTGTTGCCTAGTTACATGCCACTGTGACATGACGGTGAAGACAAGTGGACATTTGTGGAGTGTCATCACTCACTACAGAACAGATGCAAAAATTAGCACACAATACCCAGATTCATTGTGTTCTGTAGTAGTTGTCACTATTGCAATTTCAAGTTCAATTTATGGCTCCTCCCTCATTCTGAAGTGCTAAATGATTCGAAAACTAAATACCTCAGAAATCATGAAAAATGACTTTTCACCTGACAATGTCAAAAAACAAGTCTATGAAATGAGATAATAGGGAAAAATGGATTGAAAGAAAAGAATGAAAGAAACGAGCTTTTACTTCTATTCTCACTGGACACGGAGGGCAATGAAAGTTACCTAGTGTTAAGAAACACATGTACACTTTTCTGAGGTTCTTGTTGCAGTTAATTTTATGTGTCAACTTGATTGGTCACAGGATGCCCAGATAGCTGGCTAAACATTATTTCTGGGTGTATCTATGGGTCTTCTGTAGAAGACATTTGTACTTGAATTGGTAGACTGAGTAAAGAAGCTGGCCCCTCCCAATGGGGTGGGCCTCACTCAACCCCCTGAGGGTCTGAGCAGAACAAAAGAGGAGGAAGGCTGGGATTTCCCTCTGTCTGACTCTAAGCTGCGACTTTGACCTTCTGCCATCAGCACGCCTTCGGATTCAAACTGGGATCTACACCACCAGCTGTCCTGGTCTCCAGCTTGCAGGTGACACATAGTGGGACTACTCAGCCTCCATAATTAAGTGAGCCAATGCTTTATAATGTATATCTATCTATCTATCTATATCTATCTATCTATCTATCTATCTATCATCTATCTATCTATCATCTATCTACCTATCTATCTATACATTGCTTAATATGGAAAAATTAAATTGAGTTGGACTTTCCTGGTCAATTAATTGACTAAAACTATATCATCCATCTGTTGGCATAGTGCAGTGATCTACAAACTATGGCCTTTGGACCAAATTTTGCCAGACACTTATTTTTATAAATAAAATTTTATTGGAACACAGCCACATACATTTATTTATATATAGTCAATGTCTGCTTTGATGTTACAGTAGCAGGGTTGAATAGTTGTGAGGCAAAGTCTAAAATATTTGCTATCTGTCCCTTTACAAAAACAGTTTGCTGACCCCTGCCCTAGCACATGGAGGGCAGCACTGGCTAGTGATGAATCAAAGCTAAGAGAACAAGTAGATACAGAAAGATCACATTCATTCGCATCTAGGGATTATTGACTTTCAAGGCATGGTCAAATCCATTCCTAAATGCTTAGCTCCTGGCATGAATTTAGATTAAGTCTAAAATTCATGTCTCAATAATTATTCACTATAAAGCCAGTGACATACATTCTTGGTGCAGTTGTTATACAGGGTATATTCCCAAACCTGATGCTCCATTTTAATTATTGTTTAACCTATTTTAAAACATCTGACACAGAAAGGAGAAAGTGATTTAAATGTCATTTGTTTAATTTGGTAACCTTCCCTTGCCCTTTGGAAGCAGCTTGTTCAAAGTCCACAGAGATTTGGGTACTCAGAATAACCCTTCCGTATCACTTTTCTAAACTGAATTTTGCTACATGCAATTTGGATTTCTCTGAAATGAGCAACCACTGGGGTTTGAAAATTCTAACACAGATTTATAACAAAATGAAAAACACTGGATACTGTCCAGAAACATGTGATGGTACTCAAATCAGAATGACATTTGCTCAGTAAAGCTGCTGAAGTGTCACTCCCCTTAAGACTTTTCAACATGAAATTTGTCTTCTTGTAAGCAGATCACTTTCATAGACAATGTACAATAGAAACAGCACTTAATAACAGCAAATTATATTAACCAAGCTGCTAAAATTAGTGAAGATTTTGTTTATAAATAGCTATACAGCTGTGTTTTATTTTGTGAACCCTAAAGTTTAGCTCTATCTGGTACTGAACCTCTGTTCACTCACCATTTTACTCTTGTCTAGAGCACACTTCTTTTAGGGTTATCTCTTGTTAAACCACTATTATTCTTTACAAGTTGGGAAAAGTGGGCTTGTATTCCCAGAAGACACCCATTAGAATGCTCAGGGTTGTGTGTGTGTGTGTGTGTGTGTGTGTGTGTGTTTGTAGACTGAAACACTTCTCCCTCATTAGGAGACATTCCCCAACCTTTAGATGAGAGTCCCTGGACTAGAACAATTAAACTGTGATGAGAAATTATTATTTACATTTTCAAATGAATACATCATGTGCACACGCTAGAGTCTTAAAATACTAGTGTCTTTATATCTTGAGACAAGAAAGCAGAAAGGTACAAGTCCTTTCTTTTTGTCTTTGTAATAATGACTCTTTTATTCTGAACATAGATGATTTATTACTTTGGAAATAAAATAATAAAACTTGTAGACATAAAAAGAATTCCATCAAGTAATTTCATCCATCCCCTTTGGATCCAGAAATGTTGAATACTAATATAACTTATATAAATTGCTCTGCTATTTTGAAAGCTGTCTTGAATCTAATCTCCCTTTCTGGGAAAGTTGGAGAAGAGAAAGGAAGTTTAGAAGTCTGCCTGGCTAAGCCCAGGAGTGGGATCAAGTCAGATGGTGTGGACAGACTCAAAGGGTGAAAAGGGTTGGAAGTGAGTTTGGAAGATCTTGGAGAGATGCATTTTATGATGTGGCAGCACATAGAGGAAAGGAGCCTTTGGCTTTGACCAGCAACATAGATGAGAAGTAAGTTTCCAAAGGCATTAAGCTAGTTCAGATCCATGTTTTCTATATTAGAAAACATGGCTCAGTAGCAGTTTCTCTTGGTTTTTTGGCTGGAAAACTTTACACCACTCATTGTATTCCAAGTGTGGGCAGGTGTCTGCTGGGGGCAGGTTGTTGGTTTTGGTAGTGGTTCTTAGGACCTACTTCTTTGATTTGTGTTCTTCTCCTTGTACTGAACATACTCACAGCCTCTCAGAGGTCTCCTTCAGTACATATTCTGGTTCTCTTTTTGGGTTGCTGCACAGACTGCTGAAGTGCTCTGCTATGATTGTGTGCTGGTGTTTTAGACAGAACAGAAGGAAAGCAGCATTCTCATTCTGATGATCTTCCCTGTGGATCTATAACTATCTGTGCTCTTCTCGTATTAAACTTTTGACCTCCTAGGGGCTGTTCTTATGATCCTTCTGAGAAGTCTTTTTTTTTGTTATAGTTGTTTGGGAACTGACCAGCTCCAGTGTATGATGGTGTTGGCATGCACAGGGAGATGCTGAAATGAAGTCACAGTTGCCATAGATCAGCGTGTTCTGGATGCAGTGATGCAAAGGGTGGGTTATGGAAGTTCAGCATTGGCAACCAAGATAGAAATCTTGTTGTTCATAGGATAAGAAGTGTTTTATTTGTTGGATACACAGCTGGTAAGTCTCCATTTGACTGGCCATAAGAAAGCACGTACAGATCTGGAAGACCTTAAATAGTGTTTGCCAAAGTCTGTTGACATTTGAGTGGATTCCTCTAGAGTAGAGGTTGAGAGTTTGAAAGATTGAGAAATGGATATGGAAAGCCAGAATAATGTATGTGACAGAAGAGAGATACATTTCTGTGGGAAGTTTCACCCTAAAGTTTGAAGAGCTGGTAAACTTCTACGCTAGAGTGAAAACTCCTTGTGTGCAGGACAGTCTTGACTACACATCTTTGCTTCACAAAATCCTTGGTTATTAGTTGTCCCTCTGGAAATATTTGCTGGAGGACATATAAGAGAATGAACAGACAAAGTATAATTCAACCTAGGACTGCTTATAACTATCCTACTAGGATGACTATCCCGACTTTTATTTTCAAGTATATATTAAATAACAAGATTGGAAGTAATGTGAGGTTCTTTTTTTTTTAATTATTAGCACCTTTAATTATTATTTATTTATTTGTTTATTTATTTATTTTTTTTGGCTGTGTTGGGTCTTCGTTTCTGTGCGAGGGCTTCCTCTAGTTTGTGGCAAGCGGGGACCACTCTTCATCGCGGTGCGTGGGCCTCTCATTGTTGCGGAGCACAGGCTCCAGATGCACAGGCTCAGTCGTTGTGGCACAAGGGCCTAGTTGCTCCGCGGCATGTGGGATCTTCCCAGACCAGGGCTCGAACCCGTGTCCCCTGCATTAGCAGGCAGATTCTCAACCACTGCACCACCAGGGAAGCCCGTGAGGTTCTTTTAATTTATGAAAATGAGAGGTTTATTTTATTTAACATGTTCCTGGTTTACAATATCTGAGACAATTACTGTTCTAAAATAAAACAAACTCTTCCCTACTTCTCTAAGTTGGTGATGTTAGATATTTATGCAGAAAATTAGAGGGTATTTATATTCTATGTTATATAACAAAAAATTACTACACAATCAGCAGCTTAAAACAACACACATTTATTATCTCATTGTTTCCCTGAGTGAAGAGTTTGGGAAGGCCTCACTGGGTCCTCCGTATAAAGTCTCACAAGCTCAGTCAGTGTGTTGGTCAGGTTGGGGTCTTATCTCAACATTCAGTTGGGGAAAGATCTGCTCCCAAGCATATGTGATTTGTGGTAAAATATAGTTTCTTGCAGTTATAGGACCAAGGACTTCAGATCTGCTGGCTGTCAGTCAGTGGTCATTCTGGTTACTGCTGCCCTCACTGCCTTGTCACATAGACTTTCCCCAAATTGCTTCACACTTTATCAAAGCTGGCAAGAGACAGAGTCTCCTTGCTCACAATCCTGTGTGACATAATCATGGAAGTGACATCTCATCACCCTATTTTATTGGTTATTCTGTTGATTAAAGGCAAGTCACGTGTTTCAGTCATTAGAAAGTCAAGAGGAGAAGCTTTTATCCTGTTTCTATTTCACTTAATTAAGCAAAAATGCATTTTTTTTTTTCTGCAGAGTTCTGAAGTTTGTCCTGCTGGATAATTTTTGCATTATTACAATTAAAAAAATAATTGTTATTAATGGATTCCTTATAAAACAGAATACTTAATAAGTAAAGGCTTGATTTTGTTTCCTTCAGACAAGTGACCATAGCCAAGTAAAATTCATTCTTTTAAAATCCTTTAGAACTTTATCTGTTATACTTTACCTATGTGAGGTAGGTTGTTATTTTACAAATGTGTAAATTAAGTAACAGACTTAGACACAGTTAATCAGAAGCAAAGGCTTTAGACACTCTAAGAGCTGATACCTTCCTTTCTCACTATGTGTTTTCTTCAAGTTTATTATGGTCAGTCTGTGATTGTCTGGTAAATATATCACCCTGACTTTATCACATCTGTCCATTCCTCTGTTTTGTCTTGCCATTTTGTTCTCTCCATCTGTCTGTTTTCTTTTTCTATTTGAGTGATTACTTTCAGAGCCCATCTCTGCCTACCATTTCCTATCCTACTTTTTTGATAGAATTTTTCTCTTTCTCACATTATGCACATAGATGTTTAGGTTTACAGTGTCATTAACTACTTGATAACTTGTCCCTTAGAAGCAATGACGTGAATTAATTAAGATAGTTCCTGTGAGATTTGGTCAATTTCTCCTTGACTTGAATTATTATAATCTGTACATGTTTCAGCTTCCACTCTGTCATTATTTGTAGCCCTGAAATAAAGATTTCTCAGAGGATTGAAGAAATAGGAAAATATTTTCTATACTGCCCAAATGAGACTCCCTCAGAGTCAATTCACTTAAGACATGTTAGTGGAACAGAAAGTAATTTTAATTAAGATCTTCTTAAGCTTATAAGCATCATGAATCTTTACTTCAAGGTGGAAAAAAGTCTATGTAAGATATTTCCTCCTTGAAGTAAAAATTGCCGATACAAAGAAGAAATGGATATAGGTATTCTTTCTCCATCTCTAATCTTAGAGACCTAAGTATATTTGTTTTTAAGATGAAGCAAAAACAAACAATAAAATTAATGCATCAAAACCATTACCAATGAATAATCTCTCATTCATGTTTTCAAAGAGCAGAACACCTTGGTAAAATTACACTTAGATCCATTTAAAATTGCCAAAATCAGGTCTAGTTACCTAGTATTTTCAGAGTTCAGGAATTTCTGACATTGGAACCACAATATATAAATTTCTTTGAGCAAACATCATCGTCTAGGTGATGTACACAAAAACTTGGAAGTTCCAGACCTTTCTTTTGTATCACCCAAATGACAGTGCTGCTGGTTTTGTTGTTTTAAGAATTTGGCTGGAGGGCAGGAGGCTAGTACATACCTGACACAGGTACCATTATTGCGGCACAGATGACGCTCACACCGAGGGATGTGGCAGTTTTCAATGTTTTTCCCACTCAGGGCTTCATCGATGAGGAAGAATTCTTTGTTGTTTACTTGAAGCTCTTGAATGCAGCCCTTGAATCCACAAACGTGGCCTGCATTCTTAGGAATCTTAACATTTGCAGGGATATGGCCAAGGAACAATTTTTCAAAATATACCTTTAGGAAAAATAACAAAAAATCTTTTTATGAAGTGTTATCAGATTATATGGGAAAAACCTAGATGTTTTGTTCTGTAATTACATGTATTGATGTGTTTTTCTGCATAAAACAGGCTGTAATTTCTGCTTAATTTTGTCATCACTAGTAGGTGGTGGGATAAGTTACTTTAGAAAAGGGCGTTTATTTTGCAATTTTTTTGTACCTCTCACAGTATCTAATAAAATTTAGTAAAAAAAAAAAAGGGGGGGGGCGGTATTCAACAAACCTTGCTGATTGATTACTTTGAAAGGTATTTTGGAATGCAAGGGTTTGCATTTTAATGCGAACATTACCAAATAATAATGGATAAGGAAAATGAAGCCTTGTTAATTAACTACTATTAGGGATTGAATTTTCTCCCCCTAAAATCATATGTTAAAGTCCTAACCCCCAAAACCTCACAAGGTGACTTTGTTTTTTTTTTAATTTATTTTATTGAAATAAAGTTGATTTACAATGTTGTGTTAATTTCTGCTGTACAGCAAAGTGATTCAGTTATACATATATATACATTTTTTTTGATAGTTCAAAAAACTATAATAGCAAAATTAATTAACAACTTAATGTCTATCAAAAGAACAGTCTTTTTCATATTTTCTTCTATTGTGCTTTATCACAGGATATTGAATACAGTTCCCTGTGCTATACAGTAGGACCTTGTTGTATATCTATTCCATATGTAATAGTTTGTATCTGCCAATCCCAAACTCCCAATCCATTTCTCCCCCTTAACCATATGGCTGCTCTCTATGTCTGTGAGTCTGTTTCTGTTTCATAGATAAGTTCATTTGTGTCATAATTTACATTCCACATATAAGTGATATCATATGGTATTTGTCTTTCTCTTTCTGTCTTATTTCACTTAGTATGATAATCTCTACGTCCACCATGTTGTTGCAAATGGCATTATTTCAGTCTTCGAAATGGCTGAGTAGTATTCCATTGTATATATGTACCACATCTTCTTTATCCAGAATGTGACTTTATTTGAAAATAAAGCTTATACTCATTGGCTTGAGTGATGATAAAGTCATTTGCACAATGTAACTGCTACTTGATCTCTCCTTTCCCTCCCCGCAGCAACATATATAAATTGAACTCTCATCATTTAGATGTATGTAAAATGCAACTCCCCTCAATAAGACTTTATGAGCTGCAAATAGAGCCTGGATGGACTGGTAAATGAGACCCTGACCTTCAGGGCTGTTGGGCATATGACAGACAGATGTAGCAGGATTTGTGAATTTATATCTCTGACATCCTTATCTCTAAACACTCTAAACGAAAACACTCCAAGCTGATGTCTGAAAAGTATTTAAATTGATATTACAGATTCATTAATATGGAAAAGTGTGATTGTAAGAATTAAAAAACTAGAAACAAATAACTAAGTTAGGACACCAGGGAGAGGAGAGAATGGGAGATGCCCAGGAATATCACTTAATATTTACACTAATATGTGCTGGTTTGATGTACGTGTGCTTTTAGAGAACAGAAGCATGTTCAATTCTAGGAACACCAAAGCATCTCCACGACCCATAATAGATCAAACTAACTATTATTGGAGCTCTTGTTCTTATTTTAATAACTCAGGCTCTGTTCCAAAGGGCAGTCCTTCAGTTTTTCTCTGAGTACTTCATATAGGATTCAGATATACAGTCATCCAGAGGATAGCTCTCTTTGAGTACAGTGGGGTGGAGTCTTCACAGTGTATTGATAGAGCCCTTATGCAGATAGGAGTACATCTGTTTGTTTTCACATCTTTTCTCATATTTAGGTGAATTACTCTAGCAACCAATTAGCAGAGCTCTTTTATCAGCTAAGGTAAGTGACTCACTGCTAATGCAATCTGGGATTCATCGTGAACTTACAGACTCAGCGAATCCAAGGCCATGGCCTTCCTCTCACTGAAGACCTCTGACATTTTTGTGTATTGATTACACACCTAGAAGAGCAAACCTTTCACTGCTTTGACAAGTGTGCCGTTTTAGCACAAAACTGATAGAGAATGTAAAAATACCTTCCTCTTCTGTCAGTTGTAGGCAGATCTATGGCAGAGTCTACAGAGCTGTCTATGATTTATTAGATCATTAAAGACACCCAAACAATGGAAGTAGATGGCTCTGTATTTCTTCTGATCTGAAGCCTAAACTTCGTTGGAATGCTGAAACGTCTAAAAGAGCAGCTGCCATTGACTGCACATAGATAACCATTAGAATGGTTGACTTCCTCCATCCTGGGCTCTCAATTATCCAAGAGCTGCCTTTTGTGTGTATAATCATTCCTAAGGAGACAGGTCTTTAAATAAGTCTTTTCTAATAACTCCTTGTGAATCCGACTATGGAGAATAGAGTCTGACATCAAGATATCATCTTACAAGATAAAACCACAGAGAACAGACATGGACAATCAAGGAAGGATCATCAAGATAATGAAAAATATGAATAGTGACTGAGGAAAAAAGGCTCCACATCTGACAGGAGAGAAATGAACATTCTTTTTCCCCTCAGAGTGTCTCTTTAAAGGAAAAATATAGTCTCTCTTTTACAGTAGGTAGGAGTAAAATAAGAAAATAGGTAAAAGACGAAACATTTCTAAAAACTGGAGGCTGGGGAGTGGGGGAGGTAGATGAGAAGCTGCTTTATCTCCTTTTTGTTTTGTTTTAACTTAAATTTAGATATTGGAATACTACATACATTTCTGTAGTGATGTCTTGATTCAATGTATAGATTTGTCTTACAGTCTCAAATCTTTCTGAAGTCAAATAACTTTGATGTTAATGGGAAGGTAATGGCAAATGCACTTTTTACTTAAGATTAACTATTGAAGTGTACTTATCTTTAGCCAAGAATATGATGACTTATAATTGGAATGAACTGACTTTTACTTGTGTTGTTACCAAATTTTTGTTTTTAATATTATCTGAATTGTATGCAGACAAATTCAAAATCAGAAACATCAGTAAAGATGGATAAGTGATGTTAGGTAGTGTTTGGGAAGAAGGTTTTATTTAAATAACTTTCACATATGATTTGTCTTAAATTCTTAAAAACTGTTTGGAGACATTAAATGAAAGGGGATTAAAAGGAAGAATCAGTATTTACCTAAATCAGTATTTATGTAAATTCTCCATCCCTTTACAGTTCAAAGATTACCCCCCTCCCCCATAGTATGATAACCTGCGAGCATAGTCTCTTCTATATTAATCTATATCCCTTTTTAGGGCAGGGTGTCCAACATGGTCGTCCTGGGGTTCTATCACTGTCCACAGCAGTGGTTTGCAAATAGGAGGTTTAATACAAGTCTGTTACAAATGACCTGATTCATGAAACTCAATCTTGCACTTCTGCAGTCTCCTACTTGTCTTTTAGGCCTCCTCTCCTACTTTACACTTCCTTAGAACCTAGAAATTTGCCAGATTCATCATATGTGAGGTCTCACTGGATATCAACCAAGAAGGAATATTAATATGGCTTGAATTCTAATATAGTTCTCTTTATTTAATATATATGGCATAGGGTACAGAGCAGTGCTTATATGAAGTGCTTAAATTTCTTATAAGATTAATATGAAGTAGCTCACATAAAGAGTTTTTTTTAAATTTTATAAATATCAGTGAAAACCTCATTAGCCTCATACTTCACAGTTAAATCTCTGATTATTAAGACTTTCTAGGATAAAGAATGTTCTCAAAATAATATCTTCTCAATTTGTTGAAGAAAGAACTGAACTTTAGTGAAGCAATCAATGGATTGAGTTGCTACCTGTGAGCAAGTGGTATAAGGAAGTGGAAATACAAAAGGAGGATGTAGGATGATTCTTGTTTATAAGAGAATGAAATGTAATCATGGGAAATAAACATAAAGAAATTAAACAGAAAATAACATCATACAGATCATCAAGATGGCAGAATAGGAAGCTCCAGAAACTCTTTCCTCCATGGAGACACTGATTCAACAACAATACACAGACCAAGTTTCTTTGTAAGAAATACATAAGTTCAGTTAAGAGACACTGTACCCCAGGTGACTGTGAAACCAGCTGTGTTGAGGCTGGCAGGAAAATCTTTGACACTCACACACCATAGCTCTCCCACAGACTCAGTGAGACATAATTGGGAGAAAACTTCCAGCTCTGAGTCTCTCTCTGGGGAGGGAAATAGAAAACTAAAACATATATCCAATGTGCAGGCTTTTCAGGGTGCTGCCCAAGAGACTAGTTTCTGTCTTGATTGAATCTAAGTGCTGACAGGAAAGGGTGCAAGGTTGGGGGTCCCTGAGAACAGAGGTGAAGGTTTGGACTAGCACACGTTCACTCACTATAGACATCCCCTCCCCGACCCCCAGCTCAGTGGGAAAGAATGGGCAAAACCTGCAACCCCTGACTTCTCCCTGTGAATGGAGTGTGCATTCAAAATAATGGCTTTTCAGGGGTGCTGCCTGAGAAATGGGTCTCCTGTCTCCTTTGTCTTAAAGCACTGACAGTACCTGGCATACAGTCAGCCCTCTGTGTCCATGGGCTCTGAATTTGCAGAATCAACCAACTGCAGATCAAAAATATTCGGAAAAAATTCCAGAAAATTCCAAGGCACAAAACTTGAATTTGTCACATGCCAGTGATTATTTACATAGCATTCAAACTGCATTAGATATTAGGAGTAATCTAGAGATGATTTAAAGTATACAGGATGTGCATAAGTTATATACAAGTATGACACCATTTTATATACGGGACTTGAGTCCATGGATTTTGGTATCTGTTGGGGGTCCTGGAACAAATCCCATGTAAATATCAATGGAAAACTGCACTCTAGATGACTGGGGGGGTCACTGAAAACAAAAGAGAGTTGGACAGTGTGCTGCTGCTCTTGATGCAGCATGGCCTCTTCCTGGGGCTGGGGCAGCGTGGAAGAGTAGAGAGGCATGGAGTATGTTTCCAGCATTCTGGCTTTTCAGGGGTATTCCTGAGGGACTGGTTTCTATTTTGCCTGATTCGGAGTTCTGACACAACCCACATACTCTACAGAAACTTTGGGGCTGCTGAGAATGAAAAAGAACTGGGTGGCTTGTAGCAACTCCAGAGAACCTGATGTACTGCAGACAGACACTAGAGGGAGCAAAAGATTATAAGCAACTGAAAAAAGAAACTGACAAATTCCTATAACAGAGAATTTAAAAGACAGGCCCAGAGAAGAAACATCCACAGAAAAGTTTTGAAAAGTTCCCAGAATCTCTTGCTGGGCTGATTAGTGAAGAACCTTTCCTATACAAAGCAAGTCCATGTGGCTGGGAGAAATGGCTGTTTCTTCAGATGTGTTGATTCCATTACAAAGTTACAAGGCACAAGAAGAAACACAAAAATATAGCCCAATCAGAGAAACAAAATGTCTCCAAAAACCAACCTTAAAGAAACAGAGGTATACAAATTACTGACAAAAAAATCAAAATAACTGCCATAAAGATGCTCAATGAGCTCAGGAAAATGAAACATGAAGAAAATGTTTATTTTTTAACATTTAAAATGTTTTATATTCTTTATTGAGAATATCAGTAAAGAGATAGAAAATATAATAAAGAATCAAGCAGAAATTTTGGAGCTGAATATATAAAAGCTGAAGTGAAAATTCACTAGTGGGGTTCAACAGCAGACTTGATCAAGCAGAAAAAAGAATCAGCAAACTCAAAGAAAGGTCATGTGAAATTATCTGGTTAGAGGAGTAAAAAGGATAAAAGATTGAAAAAAAGTGAAGGAAGCCTAAGGGACTTATGGGACACCATCAAATGGACTAATACATGCATTATGGGAGTCCCAGAAAGGGGAGAGGGGAGAGAGAGAGAGAAAGAGAGAGAGATGCAGAATGCTTATTTAAAGATATAATGGCTGAAAACTTTCCAAATATGGGGAAGAAATAGACATTCAGAATCAAGAAGTCCAAAGGACTTCCAAGAAAGAACTCAAAGAAGTCCATACCAAGACACATTTTAATCAATTTGTCAAAAGTCAAAAGAAATACAGAATTTTGAAAGAAGAAAGAAAAAAGTGAGTTGTCACATACAAGGGAGCCCCATAAGACTATCAGTGTATTTCTTATCAAAAACCTTGCAGCCCAGAAGGGAGTGGGATAATATGTTCAAAGTGCTCAAAACAAAACGCTGCCAAACATGAATACTGTATCTGGCAAAAACTGTCCTTTAAAAATGAAGAAGAGATAAAGGCTTTTTCAAATAAACAAAAGCTGAGCAAGCTTATCAGTACTATACTTACCTTACAAGAAATGCTGAAGGGAGTCTTTCAAGTTGAAATGAAAGGACACTAGACAACAACATGAAAGCATATGAAAATATAAAGCTCACTGGTAAAGGTGGCTATATAGACAAATATAGTAATGTAATGCTGTCATAGTGGTGCATAAATCACTTGTAATTCTGGTACTGAAGTTAAAAGACAAAAGTCTAAAAACACTATATAAAAATGTGTTAATTATGCACATATTATCTGTATCTATATCTATATCTATATTTATATCTATATGACATCAGTTACATGAAGTGTGGGGCAGGCAGAAGTAAAAGGTTAGAGTTTTTATATGCAATTGAAGTTAGGTTCCTAACAGCTTAAAATAGATTGTTATAACTATAAGATGTTCTGTGGTAACTTATGATAACCAGAAGAAAATGTCTAGAGAAGATACAAAAAAGAAAATAAGAAAGGAATCAAAGTATGTTACTAAAAAAAAATCAATAAAACACAAAGGAAGAGAGCAAGAGAGGAAAAGGGGGGGGGGGAAGCTAAGCAGAAAACAATGATTGAAATGGAAATAGCAAGTATTTATCAATAATTACTTTAAATATAAATGGAGTAAACTCCCCATCAAAAAACATGAAGTGGCTGAATGAATAAAAACAGATTAAAAAAAAAAACAAGATCCAACTATATTCTGTTATAAGAGACTCACTTTTGATTTGAGGACACACATAGCCTGAAAGCAAAAGGATGAAAAAAGATATTTCATGCAAATGGTAACCAAAACATTGCAGCAGTGGCTACACTTATATCAGACAAAATAGACTTCAGTCAACAAAGGACAAAGAATGACATTATATAATGATAGTAGAATCAATTGACCAGGAAGATACAATAATTATAAATATATATGCACCTGACACCAGAACACTCAGATATATGAAACAAACATTGACAGAACTAAGGGAGAAATGGACAGTACAATAATAGAATGAGATTTTAATATCCCACTTTCAATAAGGGATAGAACATTCATATAGAAAATAATAAGAAAACAGAGGACTTGAACAACACTATTGAACAAATAGACCTAACAGACATATAGAACATTCCATCTGACAGCAGCAGAATACACATTCTTCTTAAGCACACTGCAACATTAACCAGGATAGATTACATGTCAGGTCACAAAACAAATCTTAACAAATTTAAGAAGATTGAAATCATACCAAGTATTTTTTCCACCCACACTGGAATAAAACTAGATATCAATAGCAGAAGGAAAAAATGGAAAATTCACAAATATGTGCAAATTAAACAATGTGCTCTTAAACAACCAATGGGTCAAAGAATAAATCAAAAGAGGATTTGGAAAATATCTTCAGACAAATGAAAACACAAAGTACCAAAACTTATGAGATGTAGCAAAAGCAGTACTGAGGGAAGTTTATAGCAGTAAACACTTTCACTAAAAAGAAAGATCTCAAATCAACCCAACTTTACGCTTCATAGAACTAGACAAAGAAGAACAAACTAAGTCCAAAATTAGCAAAAGGAATGAAATTATATAACAATTAGAGCAGAAATAAATAAGAGAATAGAAAAACAATAGAAAAAAATTTTAAAAACTGAGTTGTTTTTCTGAAAAGATCAACAAAATTAACAAACCTTTAGCTACACTAATTAAAGAAAAAGAGAGAAGACTCAAATAAAATCAGAAATGAAAGAGACAACATTACAACTGATGTCACAGAAATAATACAGATTATAGAGATGACTATGAACAATTATACACCAACAAGTTGGATAACCCAGGAGAAATGGATAAATTCCTAAAAACATACAACATACCAAGACTGAATCACAAATAGAAAAGCTGAACAGATCAATATGGAGAATGAATCAGTAATCAAAAACCTCACAACAAAGAAAGTCCAATACCAGATGTCTTCATTGAAAAATTCTGCAAAATATTTAAAGAAGAATTAATACTGACCTTCTCCAGACTTTTCAAAAAATTGAAGAGGAATGAATACTTCCAAACTCATTCTATAAGGCCAGCATTATCCTGATACCAAAGATAGAAAAAGACACTATGAAAAAAGAAAACTACAAGCTCATATACCTGATGAATATAGATGCAAATCTCAAATAAAATACTAACAAACCAAATTCAAGAGCACAGTAAAAGAATCATACACCATGACCAAGTGAAATTTATCCCTGTGATGAAAGGGTGGTTCAACATACAAAAATCAATAAATGTGATATACTACATTAACAGAGCAAAGGATAAAACTCACATCATCATCTCGGTAGATGAAGAAAAACCATTTGACAAAATTCAACCTTGTTTCATGATAAAAAAGACTCAACAAACTAGGAAAAGAAGGACTTGAACAGACATTTCTCCAAAGAAAACATACAAATGGCATATGTAAAAGGTATATGAAAAGATGTTCAATATCACTACTCATCAGAGAAATGCGAATCAAAATCATAATGAGATACCACCTCACATTTGTTAGGGTGGTCATTATAAAAAAACAACCAAAAGTAACAAGTGTAGACAAGGCTGTGAAGAAATTGGAACCTTTCTGCACTGTTGGAGAGAATGTAAAATGGTGCAGCTGCCATGGATAACAGTATGAGGGTTCTGCAAAAAATTAGAAACATAGAACTATATGACCTACCAATTCCATTTCTGGGTTTATCCAAAAGAATCGAAAACAGATCTTGAAGAAATATTTGCACTTTCATGTTCATTGTACATTATTCACAATAGCCAAGAGGTGTAAACAATCTAAATGTCCATCGGTGGATGAATGGATAAAGAAAGCACAGTATATACATGCAGTGTAATATTATTCAGCCTTATCAAAGAAGGAAATCTTATCATATGCTACAACATGGAAGAACCTTGAGGACATTATGCTGAGTGAAATGAGCCAGCCTCAGAAGGAAAAGTACTGGGTGATTCCACTTATATGAGGTCTCTAGGGTAGTCACAGTCTTAGAAGCAGAAAGTAGAATGATGGTTGCCACGGGCTGGTTGGAGAGGGAAATGGGGAGTTGCTGTTCTATGGGTATAAAATTTCAGTCATGCAAGATGCAACGATGTGCCTACAGATAACAGTATTTTACAGTATACTTAAAAATTTGTTAAGAGGATAAATCTTATAGTATGTGGTTCTTTATCACCGTAAAAAGAAAATAATAGCACACAATAAGTGAGAATTACATAAAAGAGTTAAGAGTTGCAATAGAATGATTA
Organism: Balaenoptera ricei; assembly: GCF_028023285.1. Lineage (NCBI taxonomy): Eukaryota > Metazoa > Chordata > Mammalia > Artiodactyla > Balaenopteridae > Balaenoptera > Balaenoptera ricei. Next base: position 93,547,382 of record NC_082650.1, on the reverse strand, counting down.
AGGGAAAACACCGTTTCAAAGGTTGTGAGGCAGCATAGTGTTGGTTAAAAGCATGGGTTCTTTAGTGTGAATGTCTGCAACTGAATCCCAGAATAGCTGTGCGTCCTTGGGCAAGAAACTTAACCTCTCTTTGCCTTAACTTTACTCCTCTTTATTTGGAGAGGATAGTATTTACCTCACAGGTTTTTTTTTTTTTTTTTTTTTTGGTATGGATTAAATGAGTTAAAGTATAAAAAGTTCTTAGAACTGTGTCTGGGACACAGTGCTCTACGTGTTAGCTGTTACTGGTAACAGTATTAAGGAGAGATTTTTATTCTTTACTTTCAAAATTACCCAAAAAATTCTCTCTAAGTTAATGTGTGTTTCTTTTATCCAATCTATAATATAATTTTGGATTTAATTCTCTTGGTTTTGGTCTGGCTTTGTTATAGGTTTATGTTCTGAAAAGTACCATTCTGTACATAATGGTAATTTATATACGTAACAATTCCTACTAGATTACAATGAGCAGAGACAGAGCTAGAACCTGTTTTTAATTGTTTTGGCCAAAGTCTATGACTAAAATTTAAGTGACTTCAGCTCACAAAATCCTCAATGCTTATATCCTATTCCACAAATTTCCACCATCCTCTCACCGTAATAAGAGAGGAAAAGGGAGTAGCAAAATGTATAATTCACACAAAAAAATGGGGAGCTGGCCTGGAGGCTCCTGGGGACAAGTCCAGGACTGGGGTCTAGTCTGTGAGAAGCTCACCACAGTGGGTGCCGAGCTATGGGGTTAACCTGCTTTCTAAGGTGGAAGTGATCCCCTCAGACTTCGGAGCACTTGAGTTGGGATGAACATAAAGAGGCAGAGTGTTGTAAACAAGCTTTAGAGAGCCTAAGTGCATCTCTCTGTTTACCACCCTAAAACTATCCAAATTCTTTTCAGTTTAAATCATAAACTGTAGTCTCTGTGTGAGGATGGGCATTCAGTCAACCTAAAATGTGAGGAGACTTATTTGTCACACATGTATCTAGCGTTTTCAGCAACAAATGACATTTATTGAACAAGTTGAATTCTATGAATTAAGATATAATTCATTTATGTTTATGTTATAACATATGTTTTTCATAAGAAAATATGGAGTTCTCAATATAAAAAGTGGATGACTATAAGGAATTAATAAAGATAAAAATCACACTGGCTGCTTTACATTGTATTTTTCACAAAACTATGAGTGTTTCCTATATTTTCCACCATTTGAATATTCCATGTCATGAATCTAAATATTTGGTCATCTTGGGCTCTAGCATTACTTTTTACAACACAGAAACCAATTTTATACCTATCCTGACAATCCACTCGACATTTTTGAATCGCTGCACCAGCAAATGAAGAGCTGTAAAGTGTATTAGAAGGGAACAAAAAAGGTTGGGAATCAGAAAACCAAGGATCAAGTCTCTTTCTTTTGCACCATGAAATTTTAGACATCTGACATTCAGTTTCCTTAGCCTTATAAAAAGGGTAATCACTCTTTGGAGGGTTCTTGTGAAGATAGATGAGATAATATATATGGCCATAATTTGGAAAATGTAATATAATTATGCAAATGTTAGATATTCCTATGTGCTTCTTTTGGATGCCTGTATACACTCAACAGGAGACTACCCAGAAAAAATAGAAATAAAAGGAAATTTCCAATTCATTAGGGCACTACACATTTCCAACTTTACTGTGTACCAAAATTAGCATTTTGGAGCTCTAATTATACAAATTAACTCTCCATGATGATCAAATGGACCAGAAATTCTTTATCTTAAATGTATTGCTGTAAAGTCATACTAAGAAGCATGTAGCCAACAACATCATTAACATGAAAAGAATTCAGCAAATTGCCTTGTCTCTGGCGGGACAGACATCCTCTCTTCTTTCAATTTAGCTTCATTCACTGTTTCTAAGAAAAGTTTCCTGTAAATCTAAAACTCTGAGAAAGGACTTTAAACAGCATAATGCAAGCACTAGCATCGACTATAAAAATGTAAGTTTTTAAGCACTGTTTTATATCTTGCTAATCTTTCCCCATTCCTGACCTGTTTTATTAAAATAAAGCATATTATATGCAAAGTGTGAGAGTTGTTAAATTTAATAAAACTTTTATAGTGACAGGCGGTATTAAATATATTTAATTATACCTAAAGAATCAGAGATGAATATTCTGGTGTTTTGTTGAGAGCTTTTTACAAGGAATCTGTTCTCTAAAGAAATATGATTAATGCTTAGTAACGTAAACACTTTGAAATATTGAGGGTACACTTAGTAATGTTTGAAACTGGATATTTGCATATCTACCTGGGACACATGAGGTATCTTGGTGTCTTCTTTCCATATTGGAGGTTTTCCATCTGCAGCCATTTCAATCATACAAGCAACCCTAGGGCTGCCAACAGGCATTGTGTAGCTAGAAATAAAGTGGAAGAGGCCATTACTGTATGCGTTATTGGTAAGAACAGGATAACTTTGCACATAGATAAGTACTCCAAAGAGAGAGGTACATTCTGGATCACAGTAACCCTAAAATATCGTCTCAACCAAGTCTGAACATTTTAGGATCGATAAAGACATATTTCTTTTCTAACACCGCATTTTATTTTCCTTCTCTCCTCCTGTCTTTAAATCAGGAGTTGAAATGCTTCCAGAAAGTTAAACCCACACAGAACAAAAAGAGCTTACTGTGTATGAGTAGTTATTGATAACTTTTAAGTGCTCACTATGGTTGACATATGTTCTCATTCATGTAGGAGATTGTTGGACATGTAACATTGATGTTAAATGATGCTAAACTCCCTAGGTAGAAATTTCCCTTCCCTGGCCTATGGGGGAGATAGAAATGGAATAAGAAATGAATGGCTGCATACCCTGGAGCTGTGAGATTACCCTGTGATACAGTTATCAAAACTCAGAAGGCAAGCTGCTAATATACCAGCTAGTACTCTGTCTCAGAGATAACCAAGAGTCGAAGGTTAAGGGAATTTGTGGAACGAGTGGCGGAAATGGTCAATACACAGTTGAAAATTTATCAGAGTTTATAGAACGATGCAATCAAATGAAAAGGTACACATACGGAAGTACTTGACATACTTTTAAAACTGAATTTTAAAAGACAATTCAGTGGTTATCTCTGCATGATGAAAGTATGAATAATTCTTTTTAACTGGGGTATAGTTGCTTTATGATGTTGTGTTAGTTTCTGCTGTACAATGAAGTGAATCAGCTATATGTATACATATATCCCCTCCCTCTTAGTCCTCCCTCCCACCCCTGCATCCCTCCCATCTAGGTCACCACAGAGCACTGAGCTGAGCTCCCTGTGCTGTACAGCAGGTTCCCACTGATAATTTTAATGCACATTTTTGCTTATTTGTATTTTCTAAATTTTGGACAGTGAACACAATTAGTTTTTATTTTAATTTTGACCAACGGCCCCAGTATGCTCAGGACTGAGAGGTGTTCCAGGTCACAGGACTTTTCAGAGCTAAAACGAAGGAAGTTTCTGGCAAACGAGCATAGATCGATCACTGATCAAAATTCTTAAGTGCTAGGAATAATCTCTTAGAGTCCCATTTACATGAACTTTATATCGAAGGGACACACGAGGCACATTTGCCATTGTAGTTGATGTGGGCTTATACAGACATTTTATACTGGAGATGGGGGAATAGCTGTCAGGGATGCACATGTCCTTATTAAGAAATAATAAGCTCTCTTATTACTTCACTCAGAACTTGTTAAAAGCTAACCCTGAACTGCAGTTCTACAAAAGAAGTCACTCTACTCCATCTGCTTTCTGTTACCTCCTGCCTTTCTTCCCTTGACCCTTCCGGCAAATGGTTGATTCTATTATCTGCTTCATCTATGTACTATTTTGGAAATTGATACTCTAATTTAACCAGAGATTTTCCCACATGTGAATTCTTATCACATTCATTTTTATAATGCCTTATATCTGCTTACAGACCAAATTGTGTCATAAGAACCAAAAAAAAAAAAAAAAGCTCTATAAACAAATTAGACTTTATGCCACATAAATCATTTGAGGAAAAATCTACGTGCATATCTGTTATGTCTCGCAAGTATTGCTGAGGCCAACCGAGTCTAATGATTTAAAGACTCAAGGATTATATTTTGAGATAATCCATTGCCTGGCTGAGTGATTTTAGGCAAACCACTTAACCTCTCTTCCCTGAAGTGTGATTATCCACAGAAGAGAGATAATCATTCTTAGCTCATAAATGGTTGGTGAGAATCACATTATTTAATGTACACATAAATCATTCAGTGCTAATATTAAAATCCAAAGTTAAAGCAATTATTTGCTGGCTAGACAGGGATCTCTAAAGAGATTTTTATGAAAAAAATTACACAGTCAAGTCGAAATGTTCATCTACTTTTACTAATATTGCTTGTAATGGAATCAAAATCAAACACTTAGGTTGAATTATTTTAAAAATTAAAATTTGATGCAACAGACTTTTTTTTCAGTGTCTTTAACATTCTTATTTTTTAGACTTATAGTCTTCAGGTATGCTTGCTAAACAATTTGGTAAAAACAGTCTGATTTGGAAAATACAATTTATTTAAAAAATTTTAGAAGATTCTGCTCAAACTGGAAGTTCAGGATATCCAAAACCAAGGGAAGGTTGTAAAAATGTAAACAACAGAGCATGGATTTAATTACCAACCAAGAAATTTTATATAATTGAATGTTATCCAGCTTTTCAACAGGAGTTGTAGAATAATAATTAATGGCATAGAAGATATTTGTATAAAATAGAAGAAATAAGGCAATTTAGATGATATATTATTTTTATGAAAATATGCATGGAGATAATACCAGAATTACTTTCACTAACATTATCTGTGGCTATCTCTGCATGCTGGGAATGAGAATGATTTTTCAATTTGTCTCTTTTGCTTATTTGTATTTTCTAAATTTTGGACTTGAATATACAATATTTTTCAGTTTCACCTCTTAAACGATAAGTTTTTATAAAAAGCAATCAAGAATTAAATACTTTATTGACATTCTTCTGTTTTCCTGGATTTCATACCTTCCTTCTAGGTATACCTATCTCTATCTATCTTCTTGCTAAATACAGTTTAAATAGTTCTTGTAATGAGAATTTATGGGTAGTAAATTCAGAGTCATATCACCCTTGAATAATTGTTTAAAAATGTATAAAATTTTAGATTTTTTTTTTAAGAACTTTAAACAGTAGCTAATTATTTGTTGCATTCTACTGCTGATGTGAAGTCAGTAAAAAAAAAAAGCTTAAAAGCTGTTCTTTTGTTACTTTAGCTTTTCTTTTTGGCAGCTTTAAGATCTTCTCTTTAATTGTGATAATGCGTCTAGGGATGGATTAATCATTATTTATCCTTCTTAATACTCTGAGTACACTTCTGATCTCAAGAATTATGTATTCCTTCAATTTTGGAAAATTCTCACCTGAATCACCTCAAATATTGCTTTTTGACATTCTCTGAAATCTCTTATTATAGAGTTTTTCTAGAACCCATATTAGACATTTTTTGGAAGCCTATTAAAATGTCCTCTAAATTTTTAAATCTTGCTTTCACTTCTTAGAACATTCTCTTAATTCTCTGTCCTGTATTCTCCCTAGACACCAGTTTTTTCCCCTCAGTGGTCTGCATATTGGGTTTTAATTTTCAATAAATATAATCTTTTATTCCCAAGATTTTGAATCTTTTCCACATTTTTTGGTGTTTAATTTATGCCTGTTTTGCTTTTGTAATTTCTTTTTTTAAAATGAATGTTATTCATTTGTGCTCTCTAGTATTCTAAAAATACTTATTTTAAAGTTTTTGTCAGACTTTTCCATAAAAGTAATTTTATCTAGAGTGATTCATGCTCTATTTGCTGATTTGCTTGTTTCCTTTCTCAATGTTGTCATGTGTTTTGGTATTGTGCTGTTTAGGCTCATTTTGAGTCAAAAGTATTTTTGTTTTTCTCTTTTTTTCTGCACTCCTATTCTCTTTCTCCTGTGCTCTTGTGCTGTACTCAACTCTGCCTGCACTAATGAGAATGCTACCTGGTCCTCTGAGCACCTAAACTAGAATTTTGGATTCTGGATATTTGAGTAGTTCTGGCCTATGGTGATATTGATGGTCCACAGGTCCATTCACAGAGCTGCGAGAGATTATTTGGTGCACTTCTGCTCACGATACTTCAGTTGCATTCTATTTTCTTCCTGAGCTGGCAGTTTGCTAAAGGTGAGAATTCCAGATGACAGGCTCTCTCTCTCTCTCTCTCTTTGTATATATGTATCTGTCGCATGTGTTTTTTTTAATTGAAATATGGTTGACATACAATATTATGTTAGTTTCAGGTGTACTACATAATGATTTGACATTTGCATATGTTACAAAATGATCACCATCAAAAGTCTGGTAACCATCTCTCCCCATACAAAGTCATTACAATATTATTGACCATATTCCTTATGTTGTTTGCATCTTTGTGCCTTATTTATTCTATAATTGGAGGTTTGTGCCTCTTAATCCCCATTTAAAATAAAATCCATCTTAATGGCACATAATTGTTCATAGTAATCTCTTATGATCCTTTGTATTTCTGTGGTGTCAATTGTAAATTCTTTTTCATTTCTAATTTTATTAATTTGGGTCCTCTCTCTTTTATTCTTCATGAATCTGGCTAAAGTTTTATCAATTTTGTTTCTCTTTTCAAGGAACCAGGTCTTACTTTCATTGATTCCTTTTTTTTAAAAAAAAAAATTTTGCTCTGATCTCTGTGGCTTCTTTCCTTCTACTAACTTGGGGTTGGTTTTCCTTCTCTAGTTCCATTAAGTGTAAGGTTAGGTTGTTTACTTAAGATTTTTCTTGTTTCCTGAGGTAGACTTGTATTGCTATAAACGTCCCATTTAGAAATGCTTTTGTTGTGTTCCATAGATTTTTGGATCATTGTGTGATAATTTTCACTTGGCTTTAGGTATTTTTAAATTTCTTCTTTGATTTCTTCAGTGACCAATTGGTTATTTAGTAACATATGATTTAGTCTCCACATGCTTGTGTTTTTTGCAGCTTTTTTTCTTGCAGTTGATTTCTAGTCTCATTGACTTGTGTTTGGAAAAGGTGCTTAATATGATTTGAAATTTTTAAATTTACTGAAACTTGTTTTGTGACCTAGCATGTGATCATCTTGGAGAATGTTTCATGTGCAATGGAAAAGAATGAATTCTGCTGTTTTGGGACAGTATGTTCTGTATATAACTATTAATACAATTTGATCAAATGAGTCATTTAAGGCTAGTGTTTCCTTATTAATTTTCTGTCTGTTCATTGATGTAAGTGGGATGTTAAAGTTCCCTATTATTATTGTATTACTGTCAATTTTGCTCCATATTTGTTAATACTGCATTATGTATTTATGTACTCCTATGTTGAGTGCACATATATTTACAATTGTTATATCTTCTTGTTGGATTGATCCGTTTATCATTATGTAATCTGTTATGTAGTTGATACCTTAATCATTATAGCTTTTTATTGGAACATTTATTTCATTTACATTAAAAGTAATTATTGGAGGAGAGAAGATGGCGGAAGAGTAAGACGCGGAGATCACCTTCCTTCCCACAGATACAGTAGAAATACATCTACACGTGGAACTGCTCCTACAGAACACCCACTGAACGCTGGCAGAAAACGTCCGACCTCCAAAAAGGCAAGAAACTCCCCCCATATTTGGGTAGGGCAAAAGAAAAAAGAAATAACAGAGACAAAAGAATAGGGACGGCACCTGAACCAGTGGGAGGGAGCTGTGAAGGAGGAAAGATTTCCACGCACTAGGAAGCCCCTTCGCGGGCAGAGACTGCGGGTGGCAGAGGGGGGAAGCTTCGGAGCCACGGAGGAGACCGCAGCCACAGGGCTGCGGAGGGCAAATCGGAGAGGTTCCTGCACGGAGGAGCGGTGCCGACCAGCACTCACCAGCAGGAGAGGACTGGGGTTGGCGGCGTGAACACAGCCTGAAGGGGTTAGTGCACCACAGCTAGCCGGGAGGGAGTCCGGGGAAAAAGTCTGCAGCTGCCGAAGAGGCAAGAGACTTTTTCTTCCCTCTTTGTTTCCTGGTGTGCAAGGAGAGGGGATACAGAGCGCCGCCTAAATGAACTTCAGAGAAGGGCGCGAGCCACAGCTATCAGTGCGGACCCCACAGCAACAGGGGCGCAGAGGAAAAAACGGAGAGATTCCCGCACAGAGGCTCAGCGCCGAGCAGCGCTCACGAGCCCGAGAGGCTTGTCTGCTCACCCGCCGGGGCGGGCAGCGCTGGGAGCTGAGGCTCGGCTTCGGTCAGATCGCAGGGAGAGGACTGGGGCTGGTGGCGTGAACACAGCCTGAAGGGGTTAGCGCACCACAGCTGGCTGGGAGGGAGACCGGGAAAAAGTCTGCAGCTGCCGAAGAGGCAAGAGACTTTTTCTTGCCTCTTCGTTTCGCGGCGCGCAAGGAGAGTGGATTCAGAGCGCCGCCTAAATGAGCTCTAGAGAAGGGCGCGAGCCGCGGCGATCAGCGCGGACCCCAGAGACGGGCGTGAGGCGCTGGGGCTGCTGCTGCCGCCTCCAAAAATCCTGTGTGCGAGCACAGGTCACTCTCCAAACCGCCCCTCCCGGGAGCCTGTGCAGCCCGCCACTGCCAGGGTCCCGTGATCCAGGGACAACTTCCCAGGAGAACACACGGCGCGCCTCAGGCTGCTACAACGTCACGCCAGCCTCGGCCGCTGCAGGCTCGCCCCGCCTCCTCTGTACCCCTCCCTCCCCGCGGCCTGGGTGAGACAGAGCCCCCGAAGCAGCTGCTCCATTAACCCCGTCCTGTCTGGGCGGGGAATAGACGACCTCAGGCGACCTACACGCAGAGGCGGGTCCAAATCCAAAGCTGAACCCCAGGAGCTGTGCCAACAAGGAAGAGAAGGGGAAATCTCTCCCAGCAGCCTCAGAAGAAGCGGATTAAAACTCCACAAACAACTTGATGTGCCTGCATCTGTTGAATGCCTGAATAGACAACAAATCATCCCAAATTCAGGAGGTGGACTTTGGGAGCAGGATATATTAACTTTTCCCCTTTCCTTTTTTTTGTGAGTGTATATGTATATGCTTCTGGGTGAGATTTTGTCTGTATAGCTTTGCTTTATAATAGCTTTATTTTACTTCACTATATTATAGCCTCTTTCTTTCTTTCTTTCTATCTATTTTTTCTCCCTTTTACTCTGAGCCGTGTGGACGAAGGCTCTTGGTGCTCCAGCCAGGCATCAGGGCCGTGCCTCTGAGGTGGGAGAGCCAACTTCAGGACACTGGTCCACAAGAGACCTCCCAGCTCCACGTAATACCAAACGGCAAAAATCTCTCAGAGATCTCCATCTCAACATCAAGACCCAGCTTCACTCAATGACCAGCAAGCTACAGTGCTGGACACCCTATGCCAAACAACTAGCAAGACAGGAATACAGCCCCATCCATTAGCAGAGAGGCTGCCTAAAATCATAATAAGGCCACAGACACCCCAAAATACACCACCAGACGTGGACGTGCCCACCAGAAAGACAAGATCCAGCCTCATCCACCAGAACTCAGGCACTAGTTCCCTCCACCAGGAAGCCTACACAACCCACTGAACCAACCTTAGCCACTGGGGACAGATACCAAAAACAACGGGAACTACAAACCTGCAGCCTGTGAAAAGGAGACCCCAAACACAGTAAGATAAGCAAAATGAGACGACAGAAAAACACACAGCAGATGAAGGAGCAGGGTCAAAATACACCAGACTTAACAAATGAAGAGGAAATAGGGAGTCTACCTGAAAAAGAATTCAGAATAATGATAGTAAGGATGATCCAAAATCTTGGAAATAGAATAGACAAAATGCAAGAAACATTTAACAAGGAGGTAGAAGAACTAAAGAGGAACCAAGCAATGATGAAAAACACAATAAATGAAATTAAAAATACTTTAGATGGGATCAATAGCAGAATAACTGAGGCAGAAGAAAGGATAAGTGACCTGGAAGATAAAATGGTGGAAATAAGTACTACAGAGCAGGATAAAGAAAAAAGAATGAAAAGAACTGAGGACAGTCTCAGAGACCTCTGGGACAACATTAAAGGCACCAACATTCGAATTATAGGGGTCCCAGAAGAAGAATAGAAAAAGAAAGTGACTGAGAAAATATTTGAAGAGATTATAGTTGAAAATTTCCCTAATATGGGAAAGGAAATAGTTAATCAAGTCCTGGAAGCACAGAGAGTCCCATACAGGATAAACCCAAGGAGAAATATGCCAAGACACATATTAATCAAACTGTCAAAAATTAAATATAAGGAAAACATATTAAAGGCAGCAAGGGAAAGACAACAAATAACACACAAGGGAATCCCCATAAGGTTAACATCTGATCTTTCAGCAGAAACTCTGCAAGCCAGAAGGGAGTGGCAGGATATACTTAAAGTGATGAAGGAGAAAAACCTACAACCAAGATTACTCTACCCAGCAAGGATCTCATTCAGATTCGATGGAGAAATTAAAACCTTTACAGACAAGCAAAAGCTGAGATAGTTCAGCACCACCAAACCAGCTTTACAACAAATGCTAAAGGAACTTCTCTAGGCAAGAAACACAAGAGAAGGAAAACACCTACAATAACAAACCCAAAACATTTAAGAAAATGGGAATAGGAACATACATATCGATAATTACCTTGAATATAAATGGATTAAATGCTCCCACCAAAAGACACAGGCTGGCTGAATGGATACAAAAACAAGACCCATATATATGCTGTCTACAAGAGACCCACTTCAGACCTAGAGACACATGCAGACTGAAAGTGAGGGGATGGAAAAAGGTATTCCATGCAAATGGAAATCAAAAGAAAGCTGGAGTAGCAATTCTCATATCAGACAAAATAGACTTTAAAATAAAGACTATTCCAAGAGACAAAGAAGGACACTATATAATGATCAAGGGATCGATCCAAGAGGAAGGTATAACAATTGTAAATATTTATGCACCCAACATAGGAGCACCTCAATACATAAGGCAAATACTAACAGCCATAAAAGGGGAAATCGACAGCAACACAATCATAGTAGGGGACTTTAACACCCCACTTTCACCAATGGACAGATCATCCAAAATGAAAATAAATAAGGAAACACAAGCTTTAAATGATACAATAAACAAGATGGACTTAATTGATATTTATAGGACATTCCACCCCAAAACAACAGAATACACATTTTTCTCAAGTGCGCATGGAACATTCTCCAGGATAGATCATATCTTGGGTCACAAATCAAGCCTTGGTAAATTTAAGAAAATTGAAATCGTATCAAGTATCTTTTCCGACCACAACACTATGAGATTAGATATCAATTACAGGAAAAGATCTGTAAAAAATACAAACACATGGAGGCTACACAATACACTACTTAATAACGAAGTGATCACTGAAGAAATCAAAGGGGAAATCAAAAAATACCTAGAAACAAATGACAATGGAGATACGACGACCCAAAACCTATGGGACGCAGCAAAAGCAGTGCTAAGAGGGAAGTTTATAGCAATACAAGCCTACCTCAGAAACAGGAAACATCTCAAATAAGCAACCTAACCTTGCATCTAAAGCAATTAGAGAAGGAAGAACACAAAAACCCCAAAGTTAGCAGAAGGAAAGAAATTTTAAAGATCAGGTCAGAAATAAATGAAAAAGAAATGAAGGAAACAATAGCAAAAATCAATGAAACCAAAAGCTGGTTCTTTGAGAAGATAAACAAAATTGATAAACCATTAGCCAGACTCATCAAGAGAAAAAGGGAGAAGACTCAGATCAATAGAATTAGAAATGAAAAAGAAGTAACCACTAACACTGCAGAAATACAAACAATCATGAGAGATTACTACAAGCAACTCTATGCCAATAAAATGGACAACCTGGAAGAAATGGACAGATTCGTAGAAATGCACAAACTGCCGAGACTGAACCAGGAAGAAATAGAAAATATGAACAGACCAATCACAAGCACTGAAATTGAAACTGTGATTAAAAACCTTCCAACAAACAAAAGCCCAGGACCAGATGGCTTCACAGGTGAATTCTATCAAACATTTAGAGAAGAGCTAACATCTATCCTTCTCAAACTCTTCCAAAATATTGCAGAGGGAGGAACACTCCCCAACTCATTCTACGAGGCCACCATCACCCTGATACCAAAACCAGACAAAGATGTCACAAAGAAAGAAAACTACAGGCCAATATTCCTGATGAACATAGATGCAAAAATCCTCAACAAAATACTAGCAAACAGAATCCAACAGCACATTAAAAGGATCATACACCATGATCAAGTGGGGTTCATCCCAGGAATGCAAGGATTCTTTAATATACGTAAATCAATCAATGTGATACACCATATTAACAAATTGAAGGAGAAAAACCATATGATCATCTCAATAGATGCAGAGAAAGCTTTCGACAAAATTCAACACCCGTTTATGTTAAAAGCCCTGCAGAAAGTAGGCATAGAGGGAACTTTCCTCAACATAATAAAGGCCATATATGACAAACCCACAGCCAACATTGCCCTCAATGGTGAAAAACTGAAACCATTTCCACTAAGATCAGGAACAAGACAAGGTTGCCCACTCTCACCACTATTATTCAACATAGTTTTGGAAGTGTTAGCCACAGCAATCAGAGAAGACAAAGAAATAAAAGGAATCCAAATCGGAAAAGAAGAAGTAAAGCTGTCACTATTTGCAGATGACATGATACTATACATAGAGAATCCTAAAGAGGCTACCAGAAAACTCCTAGAGCTAATCAATGAATTTGGTAAAGTAGCAGGATACAAAATTAATGCACAGAAATCTCTTGCATTTCTATACACTAATGATGAAAAATCTGAAAGTGAAATTAAGAAAACACTCCCGTTTAGCATTGCAACAAAAAGAATAAAATATCCAGGAATAAACCTACCTAAGGAGACAAAAGACCTGCATGCAGAAAATTATAAGACACTGATGAAAGAAATTAAAGATGATACAAATAGATGGAGAGATTTACCATGTTCCTGGATTGGAAGAATCAACATTGTGAAAATAACTCTACTACCCAAAGCAATCTACAGATTCAATGCAATCCCTATCAAACTACCACTGGCATTTTTCACAGAACTAGAACAAAAAATTTCACAATTTGTATGGAAACACAAAAGACCCCGAATAGCCAAAGCAATCTTGAGAACGAAAAATGGAGCTGGGGGAATCAGGCTCCCTGACTTCAGACTATATTACAAAGCTTCAGTAATCAAGACAGTTTGGTACTGGCACAAAAACAGAAATATAGATCAATGGAACAGGATAGAAAGCCCAGAGAGAAACCCACACACATATGGTCACCTTATCTTTGATAAAGGAGGCAAGCATATACAGTGGAGAAAAGACAGCCTCTTCAATAAGTGGTGCTGGGAAAATTGGACAGATACATGTAAAAGTATGAAATTAGAACACTCCCTGACACCATGCACAAAAATAAACTCAAAATGGATTAAAGACCTAAGTGTAAGGGCAGACACTATCAAACTCTTAGAGGAAAACATAGGCAGAACACTCTATGACATACGTCACAGCAAGATTCTTTTTGACCCAGCTCCCAGAGAAATGGAAATAAGAACACAAATAAACAAATGGGACCTAATGAAACTTAAAAGCTTTTGCACAGCAAAGGAAACCATAAACAAGACCAAAAGACAACCCTCAGAATGGGAGAAAATATTTGCAAATGAAGCAACTGACAAAGGATTAATCTCCAAGATTTACAAGCAGCTCATGCAGCTCAATAACAAAAAAACGAACAACCCAATTCAAAAATGGGCAGAAGACCTAAATAGACACTTCTCCAAAAAGATATACAGATTGCCAACAGACACATGAAAGAATGCACAACATCATTAATCATTAGAGAAATGCAAATCAAAACTACAATGAGATATCATCTCACACAGGTCAGAATGGCCATCATCAAAAAATCTAGAAACAATAAATGCTGGAGAGGGTGTGGAGGAAAGGGAACTCTCTTGCACTGTTGGTGGGAATGTAAATTGATACAGCCACTATGGAGAACAGTATGGAGGTTCCTTAAAAAACTACAAATAGAACTACCATAAGACCCAGCAATCCCACTACTGGGCATATACCCTGAGAAAACCATAGTTCAAAAAGAGTCATGTACCAAAATGTTCATTGCAGCTTTATTTACAATAGCCAGGACATGGAGGCAACCTAAATGTCCATTGACAGATGAATGGATAAAGAAGATGTGGCACATATATACAATGGAATATTACTCAGCCATAAAAAGAAATGAAATGGAGGTATTTGTAATGAGGTGGATGGAGTTAGAGTCTGTCATACAGAGTGAAGTAAGTCAGAAAGAGAAAAACAAATACAGTATGCTAAGCCATATATACGGAATCTAAGGGGAAAAATAAAAAAGGCCATGAAGAACCTAGTGGCAAGACGGAATAAAGACACAGACCTACTAGAGAATGGACTTGAGGATATGGGGAGGGGGTGGGGTGAGATGTGACAGGGTAAGAGAGTGTCATGGACATATATACACTACCAAATGTAAAATAGATAACTAGTGGGAAGCAGCCGCATAGCACAGGGAGATCAGCTCGGTGCTTTGTGACTACCTAGAGGGGTGGGATGGGGAGGGTGGGAGGGAGGGAGATGCAAGAGGGAAGAGAAATGGGAACATATTGTATATGTATAACTGATTCACTTTGTTATAAAGCAGAAGCTAACACACCATTGTAAGGCAATTATACTTCAATAAAGATGTTTAAAAAAAAAAAGTAATTATTGATAGGTATGTACTAATTGCCATTTTGTTAAGTGTTTTCAGGTTTTTTTTTAGTTCTGTTTTGTCCCTTTCTACTTTTTTTGCTCTCTTTAGTGATTTGATGACTGTCTTTAGTGTTATGTTTGCATTCCTTTCTATTTTTTTTTTTTTGTGTGTGTGTGTGTGTGTGTGTGTGTGTGTATCTATATAGGTTTTGGGTTTGTGGTTACCATGAGTTTCATATATAATATAATATGTGACTATTTAAATTTGATAATCTCTTAAGTTTGAATGCATTCTAACAACCTGCATTTTTAACCCACAGCACATTTAATGTTTTTTTTAAACAATGTGTTTTTAAAAATTAATTAATTAATTAATTAATTAATTAATTTTTTGGTTGCATTGGGTCTTTGTTGCTGCATGCGGGCTCTCTCTAGTTGTGGTGAGCGGGGGCTACTCTTCATTTCAGTGCACGAGCTTCTCATTACAGTGGCTTCTCTTGTTGCGTAGCATGGGCTCTAGGTGCGTGGGCTTCAGTAGTTGCAACATGCAGTCTCAGCAGTTGTGGCTTGTGGGCTGTAGAGTGCAGGCTCAGTAGTTGTGGTGCACAGGCTTAGTTGTTCCACAGCATGTTGGATCTTCCTGGAACAGGGCTCGATCCTTTGTCCCCTGCATTGGCAGGTGGATTCTTAACCACTGCACCACCAGGGAAGTCCCACATTTAATGCTTTTGACTTCATATTTTACACCTTTTTATTTTGTGTATTCCTTAACTACTTATTGTGGATATAGATTGTTTTACTACTTTTGTCTTTCAAACTTCCTACTGGCTTTATGTGTGGTTGCTCCACTACCTTTACTGTATGTTTGCCTTTATCAATGAGTTTTTTCCTTTCATCATTTTTATATCTCTAGTTGTTGCCTTTTCTTTCCACTTAGATAAGCTCCTTTTAACATTTCTTATAAGATTGGTTTAATGATGCTTAACTCTTTTAGCTTTTGCTTGCCTGTAAAATTCTCTCTCCTTCAAATCTGAATGATGACCTTGCCAGGTAGCATATTCTTGGTTGTATATTTCTTTTTCTTTCTTTCTTTCTTTTTTTTTTTCATCTCTTTGAATACATGGTGCCACTCTCTTCTGGTCTGCAAAGTTTTTGCTGAAAAGTCACCTGATAGTTTTATGGGAGTTCCTTTGTACATAGCTAGTTGTTTTTCTCTTGTTGCTTTTAAGATTCTCTTTTTATCTTTAATTTTTGCCATTTTAATTATATTGTGTCTTAATGTGGGCCTCTTTGGGTTCATCTTGTTTGGGGCTCTCTGTGCTTTCTGGACCTGTATGTCTATTTCTTTTCCCAGGTTAGGGAAGTTTTCATCTATTTATCATTTCTTCAAAATATGTTCTTTGTCCCTTTCTTCCTCTCTCCTCCTTCTGGGACCACTTAATGCAAATGTTCGTATGCTTAACGTTGTCTCAGAGAACTCTTTAACCATTTTCATTTTTAAGAATTCTTGCTTCTTTTTTTCTATTCAGCTTGGGTGTTTTTCACTACTCTGTCTTCCAGCTTGCTGATCCACTCCTCTGTATCATCTAATCTACTGCTGATTCCTTCTAGTGTATTTTTTATATCAGTTATTGTATTCTTTAACTCTGCATGGTTATTTTTTTGTATTTTCTAACTCTTTGTTGAAATTCTCACTGTGTTCATCCAGTTCTCTCTGGAGTTCAGTTAGTGTCTTTGTGATCATTACTTTTATCAGGTAGATTGCCTATCTCCACTGTTTAGTTCTTTTTCTGAAGTTTTGTCTTGTTCCTTCGTTTGAAACATATGCCTCTCTCTCCTCATTTTTCCTAATTCTCTGTGTTTATTTCTATGCATTAGGTAGGTTGGTTATATTTATCAATCTTGGAGAAGTGGCTTTATGTAGGAGGCCTCCTATGGGGCCCAGCAGCACACTTTCCTCTATAGAGCTGTAGGGATGACCCTCTATGGGCTGCCTGGGCCCTTCTGTTGTGGTGGGCTGAATACTGTGGGCATGCTAGTTGGGGGGATGTCCCCTGACTAATTGGCTGCAGGCCCGTTGATGGGGGAAGCTGGGTCACTGTGCACTGGCTGTGCCATCTAGCAGCATCACATGTTTTCTTGAGTGAGTCATTTGTACCCTTTGCCCTAGAGAAGCTAAACTGCCCTGTTTCTAGATCTAGGTCTTGGCAGGTCTGCAGTATTAACTGTTTTGCTGATTTGCATTTTTGTCCATTTCTCATTTGGGAAGATGTTTATCCTGTTTTTGAGCTAGACTTTATATTTTCAAAAGCTTATTTTAAATTTTCTTTATTGATGCTACGTGTTTGACACTAAGGTGGTGTGTCAAAGTATGAAGGTAGAGAGTCATTGTGACTAGAAGTTCCACTTTATTTTTTATAAAAAGAAAACAATGACAAAGATCACACTAAGTCCCTGCCTTAGGAGCACCATGTAAATATAAAGTTATCTTTAATTTTTGAGAGACAGAATGAAGAAAAATTAAACAAACTGTTTGGAAGTACTTTTATGATTTTGCAAGATATAAATTCATTTCTTTGGCTTTTTCCATCTCTGGTTTGTTTTCTGCTAAAGGCATTTCAGTGCATCTGTCTCATATTTTTTTTCCTGTGGCATATTTCATAAGCACATAAGTAGTTTGTTTTCTCTCCAGAGACAAATACAATGTATGGATTTTTTCTTCTCCAAGGTACCTATGTTTGATTTCTCAAATTGGGAAGTTATAAGTTACTGGCATTAAATCATAATGAAATTAAATGTTTAAAGGGCTATTGTAGTGCTGTGTTGTAGGCTCACAGAACAGTGCTCATGCATAATTGCAGTAGCTACAGAGTTCTGAAACCATGATATAGCAATAACAAAACTGAACGGGACAAACTCTTTCTAAGAAATATCGCAAAATTGATGACAATACTGAATGCTTTCATATGTGCAAAATATAAATGTGTTTTTCTCTTGTTGCTAGGTATTGCTATTACCCAGTAATGATGTTAGCTTGTCAATTTAAATTTTGGACATGAATTAACTTTGCCAGTAAGTTTATTTCTTTATTTACCTGAATTAGACTTTAAAAATTAATGCAAGAACAGGTTCTCTATGTGGATAACTTGCAGTATAGATAGCAGTTAAATGAATCTCAAACTTAATAACATTTGACCATGTTTTTTACTATTTTGACTATATTTTGAGTATTTTTTCAATTAGACAACTTTTACTAAATGAGAAAACTATATTTTAAATGTGCTTTAAAACAAAATGGAATTATAAAAAAAAGACATATGCATTTGAAAGATCTTTGCACTGGGCTGAAAAATCAAATCTCTTGCAATAATACAACATGCCAATTTATAACATGTAAGTTAACAGAATACTCAATTTAACATTTTCAAAGATGATACTAAGGTCAAGAATATCACATCTATGGTAGGACATATAGAAGGGCATTCGTTATAAATATGATGTCCACCCATATGAAGCTTACAAATTTGACAATGCTCAACAAAAGCTTTTTAGAATCACATCCAAAAGTGTTGCATCCAAAGAATCACAAATCTGTGTCCTTAAGTTCTCATTCTAAAACCTTTATGTTGACTTTTCTATTCCTTGTCATTTGTTGATACTAACACTTAAGAAAAGAAGTGCTGCAATAAACCCTTGATCATGTGCAAAAATTATTGTTGCTATAGTTCATTACAAAGCATGTCTATACAATACCAGTCTTAATGTTTACCAACTGTGATTATTGCTCTGAAGAGAATGGATAGCATACACACTGAGCTCCAGCTTGGAACTTTCATTAAAAAATCTTCTAAGGCTAGACTCATAACTGGGAGAAGTTACCTTCGATTGCTAGCAGCTATGATCTCCATGTTCAGCCCAAAGTTTTAGTTGAATTGGGACAGTTAGTTCTGAAGAATAGCTGAGTTGGAAGACTCATAACAGCAGATGGCAGTAAATGTACATGGCAGAGACATGGCAGTAAATGTACATGGCAGATAAAGGTATCTGTCCCCAAAAAGATAGGATCTAATTGATAGTGTGATTGTTTTAGCTCCCTGTTTGCTACAGGAAAACATGGGAAATATATTTAAAAGATTACACATCAGGTAATATGGAAGAAACTGTCCAGAGACATACAGCTTTCCTTACTGGTTCCTGTGTCTGATGCTATTGTCATGGCTGTGTGAGCAAATTTAAGAAGATGCTGTTGAAGAGTATGATGGTTCCGTACAGCCCTATCAACACAACCATACATTTCACTCACATACATGCTGAGTGAGACTCAGCAAACCCATATATGAAAACTGTAAGAAAGATCAGACACAAAAGCCGAAGTGTAATGCCCTTTGCCAAATAAAAGCAATGGAAACACACCAAAGCATCCTGAAGCATCCCTTTTTGTTTAGAGCATCAACCACGTGACCAGGCTGGCCATACAAACAACTTGTGCAAGGAACACTGCGTGACTGTCATGAGGACTTCCTGTCTCTGGATGATTGCCATGAGGTGGTCATTGTTCTTAGACTGTTTTATTTAGCCTTCCCTCTGACTGACAGACAGCCCAAATATACTTACTAATAACTTGCAGGGAAAACCAAGCCATTATCCTGTGAAACACTGATATTAATAAAGGGATATGTGATGCCTGAGGACCACTGAAGTAGGGGCCTCATTTACACCTTTGATTAACCAGAGCAGTCATCAAGGGACTGACCAGGCAACTGTCATGAGATATCAGGGATACCCCAAGAACTGTGACTGTACTTCTGATTACACTACCGAGGTCATGTACAATGGAACCCACAGCATATTCTACAGATTTCACGGCTTCCTGGTAGTTCCTCTGAAAGGGAAGATGGCCAAAATTCCCTTACAATCTTTACCTAATAAAAACATTCACACAATGAACATTACAACTACACAAATTGAAATTCACATCCAGAAATGTTGCCATTTTTTAACCTGACATCTCTCTTTAACCTATCTGAATGTAATAGTAAGAACCTTCACTGTATCCTGGAGCAGGCTTTCAATGGCTCATGAGAGCTGATGTTTGCATGTCTTCCCAACTCCATATCAGTGAATTCATGTTGGTAACTTGAAATTGGTTATGGTGAGAGTATTTATGCCAGGGAATTGACAAAAGCTACAAATCAAATCAACCCACTATCCCAACTTTTTTCCTCTGAGAGCTGATTGTTAGACACTGACGAGCACACCACTGAGTTTCTTGAATATTTCTTAGTAGGGTGTAAACATTCACTTGGAACAAGGGCATTTTGAAAGTCGCAAAGCTCAGCTTCACTGTTGGCATTTCATTTGGAATTTCAGTAGAAAATCTGATTATTCATAATCTATTAGTTTATAGACCTAGGTTGGATCAATTTACTCTGATGATGAATGTAGGTTCCAAGAATATTACACCTAAATCATACACGTATCCAGTTTACAAATACCAGGTAGTATTTAATTTTACCCTCATTTCTAATACTTACTATTGTCTTAATTCATTTGTTTTTAGCAATTTTGGGGGTATATTTGTATTCAATCCACTGAGAAATCAATCAAAACTCAGGAGTAAAATATATTGATTCCTGATTCTTTTCTCTGCAACACCTGAACTCTCATACACATTTTATTTTGAGAGACTAAAGTTTCCCAAGTTGAAATAGCATATGAAGAAATTCAATTTGTTGAAAAATAGATTATTTTACCAAGTTTGAACAAATAGCAATTCTGATGATATGGGCATGTGGAGATTCACTTCCATTAGATTATGAGTGAAGCTAAAGACACGTTTCCGCAGGAAAAGGCCACATGTGCCCCATGTTTTTAGAAGTGTTACAGTGAGTGATAATTCTTTCTTAAGTTAACAATGAGTGTGTAGTTTTCCTATATTCTAAATACTCCAGTTTCCATATGGTTAGTATTATTAATACCATGTGATTTTTCTGGTAGTGCATTTTAACTGAGATTTTTAAAAAAGAAAATATTTTAATCTTAAAATATTTATACTATATTATGTTTAATCCAATTAATTCATTAACAATGTCAGCTTTTATTAAAAATTATGAAGTGAGAGTAGATTAATAGAGATGCACAGGATTTAAATTTCAGAAACACTTTCTGAGCCAAAGTTGTAAACATTCTCATGACTTTAAATGTAAAAAGGCTATAGTGTGATCCCAGTGAGCTGAGCCTCAGATCAATAATAATTTCTTTTCATATTTCTTTGCCAGCTAGCATACCATATAAGTGTCCCTTGTCTTAGCTTATTTCGTTTTTTCTGGGCAAGTACATCTATTTGTCATTCTTATATATAATTTTTTCTTTATGATTTCTAAGACTTTATGTATGCCACTTCCCACTCTAATTGTCCTTCTTATACTCCCTTGCCACACGTGGCTTCCCATCTTTAAAATTTCTGATGGGAAGAGAAGAAAAGTCAAGTCAATTTCTTACCCCAAGCAAACGTTCAATTTGCAGACAACCAGACAAGTAAAATTTTAGAAATTCAACCAGTATGAAAATAAATGGAACTGATGAATGTCTGTAATCTAGGCTTAATGGTTAAAAGAACAATGACTAGCCCTTCCTTTATGTTGAGTCTATTTCTTATTAATAGCTTCCATGACAGCACTTCTAATTTAAAGATTGGGGGTATTTACTATGATAAGTGATCGGGATGATGAAAAAAATGTACTTTTTCACCCTTACAATAGAGACAACACATTTCAGGAGTTGTTTCTGACAAGAAAAACACTTACACTAAACCCTTCGGAAATTTTCCAGAAGATGATAAATGAAATACTACAAGTAGAACCAAAATTCATATCATCTCACATGGAGAGAAAAATCACTGAGAGTTAGAGATGGTTTGAAAGTTTTGTATTACTGGATTCAAAAAGAAAACTAAATTATTGCAAATCTCAGAGGTCCAAGATGACAGAGAAATTTAGTAAGTTCTAAAGCCTATGATCTATGTTAATTTTATTATGTAATCTTAATCCAAAAGTAATTTAAGGCAGCTTTTAATATGAGGTAAAATATTGAGGAATAGAAGAAAAAGTTGCCTAGGAAAGTAAAGCATAAATGGAATTAGTGTTCAGGCAAATTATCTTAAATACAACTTCAAATGGATCTGTTCATTCAATAGACGAATGAATGAATGTCTATTATGTAAGCTGTTAGGCGGTGGGGAGGTGGAGGTGGGTAAAGCAGTTCTTTCTGAATGTTGTCACAGAGGGTAGGGAGCAAAGATACTGCCGTTCTCTGAGACGTCAATTTTCACTGAGACCAGAGGAATCAGGACCAAGGCACCAGATCAGCAGTGTAGGTTAGTGCTAAAGGGAGCTGACAGATTTGTGCTACATCTTCAAGGGTCACTCAAACTAAGTTAGCAGGTAATGCCAGGGAGATCTTACACATAGAACACAAGCTGGGACATCTTGAGTGCCAGGCTCATGAGGCAAAAATGAAAGTACAGAATTCAAAGAATGCCTAGCTTTGTTGCTTATAGAAACAAACAAAAAGGTGAAACATCTTTTTCTCATCTTTAGCTATTTTTCCTCATCTTTTTGAGCCCCAGTCCAACATCTGGTGCCTTTATGCTGCTTTGTCCTATCTCCTATCTATTGTAAGAACACTTACTCAATCAGGACAATCTATTGTAAGAACACTTAATCAGGACAGACTGGAATACGTCATCGCAAAGGGTAGAAACCTTCATGGGTTGTCCATTGTTATTATGAGCAATGGCTTCTTACATTGAAACATAATGGAATTATTTGCTGTAATAAACATTTACATCACATTTATTATGAACCGAGCATTATTCCAAGTACTTTAAAATATTAAGCAACATCCACCCCATGAGTTAAGTAGAAACATTTTTCCCATTTAAAGATGAGGAAGTTGAGTAACTGAGGGGTTAAGTAATTTATTCAAGTTTACACAGTCCCTAAGTGACAGGGGTGGACTTTGAAGATGGAGGCGGAGATTGGAGTGAAAGCAGGAAACACCAAAGAGGGCTGGCAGTGACCCAAAGCTACAAGAGGCAAGGAACATATTTTCCTCAAGCCCCAGACGGAGGGTCATTCGACTGCCACCTTGCTTTCAGACTTCTGGACTCCAGACTGTGAGAGAACAAGTTTCTGTTGTTTCAAGCCACCAAGTTTGTGGCATTTTGTCAAAGCAACCACAATAAGCAACTGAAGAGAAGTTTTTTTTTTTTTTAATGAAACAATACTAAAAACAAGGGGCAAGAGTTTGAATATTAGCAGTGTTCAACGGTTAAAATGGAATTCAGGCATGAATGAGATTAGAATGTATATATGGTACATTATCAGTGGACATTTTATTAAGATGTACAGGTAATCTAAGTGATTTGATTTAACAAATATCTCAGTTGTGAAGTGACTAAAAAGAGACAGATCAGAAAGCAATAGAGTATTTCCTTCTTAGCATTTTCATACTGTAGTCTAATTTGACAGGAAACATTGATATAATCAACATAAATCTGTTGGAAACATCTAACTCTAGCATCTGCATTTACTGAAATTCAAAAAGGGTAATAAAAACATTCTAACAGACCTCTGTAAAGTGCAAAGGGTATTATGCTCACTATTTAAACAATATTAAATCAACTATTTAATTGATGTATATAATTTTTAACATCTTTATTGGAGTATAATTGCTTTACAATGGTGTGTTAGTTTCTGCTGTATAACAAAGTGAATCAGCTATACATTTACATATATCCCCATAACCTCTTCCTCTTGCGTCTCCCTTCCACCCTCCCTATCCCACCCCTCTAGGTGGTCACAAAGCACCAAGCTGATCTCCCTGTGCTATGTGGCTATTTCCCACTAGCTATCTATTTTACATTTGGTAGTGTAAATAAGTCCATGCCATTCTCTCACTTCATCCCAGCTTACCCTTCCCCTTTCCCATGTCCTCAAGTCCATTCTCTACATCTGTGCTTTATTCCTGTCCTGCCCCTAGGTTCTTCAGAACCAATTTTTTTTTTTTGTTTTATTTTAGATTCCATATATAGGAATTAGTTTTTCTCTTTCTGACTTACTTCACTCTGTATGACAGACTCTAGGTCCATCCACCTCACTACAAATGATCAATTTTGTTTCTTTTTAGGGCTGAGTAATATTCCTTTGTATATATGTGCCACATCTTCTTTATCCGTTCATCTGTCGGTGGACACATAGGTTGCTTCCATGTCCTGGCTATTATAAATAGTGCTGCAATGAACATTGTGGTACATGACTCTTTTTGAATTATGGTTTTCTCAGGATATATGTCCAATAGTGGGATTGCTGGGTCGTATGGTAGTTCTATTTTTAGTTTTTTAGGGAACCTCCATATTGTTCTCCATAGTGGCTGTATCAATTTACATTCCCACCAACACTGCAAGAGGGTTCCCTTTTCTCCAAACCCTCTCCAGCATTTATTGTTTGTAAACTTTTTGATGATGGCCTTTCTGACCAGTGTGAGGTGATACCTCATTGTAGTTTTGATTTGCATTTCTCTACTGATTAGTGATGTTGAGCATCATTTCATGTGTTTGTTGGAAATCTGTATAGCCTCTTTGTAGAAATATCTATCTAGGTTTTCTGCCCATTTTTGGATTGGGTTGTTTAGTTTTTTTATGTTGAACTGCATGTGCTGCTTGTATATTTTGGAGATTAATCCCTTGTCATTTGCTTCATTTGCAAATATTTTCTCAAATTCTGAGGGTTGTCTTTTCGACTTGTTTATGTTTTCCTTTGCTGTGCAAAAGCTTTTAAGTTTCATTAAGTCCCATTTGTTTATTTTTATTTTTACTTCCATTTCTCTAGGAGGTGGGTCAAAAGGATCTTGTTGTGATTTATGTCATAGAGTGTTCTGCCTATATATTCTTCTAAGAGTTTTATAGTGTCTGGCCTTAGATTTATGACTTTAATCCATTTTTAATTTGTTTTTGTGTATGACATTAGGGAGTGTTCTAACTTCATTCTTTTACAGGTAGCTATCCAGTTTTCCCAGCACCACTTACTGAAGAGGCTGTCTTTTCTCCATTGAATATTCTTGCCTCCTTTATCAAAGATAAAGTGACCATATGTGTGTGGGTTTATCTCTGGGGTTTCTATCCTGTTCCATTGATCTATATTTCTGTTTTTGTGCCAGTACCATACTGTCTTGATTACAGTAGCTTTGTAGTATAGTCTGAAGTCAGGGAGCCTGATTCCTCCAGCTCCGTTTTTCTTTTTCAAGATTGCTTTGGCTATTCGGGGTCTTTTGTGTTTCCATACAAATTGTGAAATTTTTTGTTCTAGTTCTGTGAAAAATGCCATTGGCAGTTTGATAGGGATTTCATTGAATCTGTAGATTGCTTTCAGTAATATCATCATTTTCACAAAGTTGATTCTTCCAATCAAAGGACATGGTATATCTCTCCATCTGCTTGTATCATCTTTAATTTCTTTCATCAGTGTCTTATAGCTTTCTGCATATGGGTATTTTGTCTCCTTAGGTAGGTTTGTTCCTAGGTATTTTATTCTTTTTGTTGCAATGGTTAATGGAGTGTTTCCTTAATTTCTCTTTCAGATTTTTCATCATTAGTGTATAGGAATGCAAGAGATTTCTGTGCATTAATTTCATGTCCTGCTAGTTTACCAGATTCATTGATTAACCCTAGTAGTTTTCTGGTAGCATCTTTAGGATTCCCTATGTATAGCATTATGTCATCTGCAAACAGTGACAGTTTTACTTCTTCCTTTCCAATTTGAATTCTTTTTTTTTTTCTTTTTCATCTCTGATTGTTGTGGCTAAAACTTCCAAAACTATATTGAATAATGGTGGTGAGAGTGAGAAACCTTGTCTTATTCCTGCTCTTAGTGGAAATGTTTTCAGTTTTTCACCATTAAGAATGGTGTTGGGGAGGAGAGAAGATGGCGGAAGAGTAAGACGTGGAGATCACCTTCCTTCCCACAGATACAGTAGAAATACATCTACACGTGGAACTGCTCCTACAGAACACCCACTGAACACTGACAGAAAATGTCCGACCTCCAAAAAGGCAAGAAACTCCCCCCATACTTGGGTAGGGCAAAAGAAAAAAGAAATAACAGAGACAAAAGAATAGGGACGGGACCTGCACCAGTGGGAGGGAGCTGTGAAGGAGGAAAGATTTCCACGCACTAGGAAGCCCCTTCGCGGGCAGAGACTGCGGGTGGCAGAGGGGGGAAGCTTCGGAGCCACGGAGGAGAGCGCAGCCACAGGGGTGCGGAGGGCAAAGCAGAGAGGTTCCTGAACGGAGGAGCGGTGCCGACCAGCACTCACCAGCCCGAGAGGGTTGTCTGCTCACCTGCCGGGGCGGGCGGGGCTGGGAGCTGAGGCTCGGGCTTCGGTCAATCGCAGGGAGAGGACTGGGGTTGGCGGCGTGAACACAGCCTGAAGGGGTTAGTGCACCACAGCTAGCCGGGAGGGAGTCCGGGGAAAAAGTCTGCAGCTGCCGAAGAGGCAAGAGACTTTTTCTTCCCTCTTTGTTTCCTTTTGTGCGAGGAGAGGGGATTCAGAGCGCCGTCTAAACGAACTCCAGAGAGGGGCGCGAGCCGCGGCTATCAGCGCGGACCCCACAGCAACAGGGGCGCAGAGGAAAAAAACAGAGAGACTCCCGCACAGAGGCTCGGCGCCGAGCAGCGCTCACCAGCCCGAGAGGCTTGTCTGCTCACCTGCCGGGGTGGGCGGGGCTGGGAGCTGAGGCTCAGCTTCTGTGGGATCCCAGGGAGAGGACTGGGGCTGGCTGCATGAACACAGCCTGAAGGGGTTAGCGCACCACAGCTGGCTGGGAGAGAGACCGGGAAAAAGTCTGCAGCTGCCGAAGAGGCAAGAGACTTTTTCTTGCCTCTTCGTTTCACGGCGCACAAGGAGAGGGGATTCAGAGCGCCGCCTAAACGAACTCCAGAGACGGGAGTGAGCCGCGGCGATCAGCACGGCCCCCAGAGACGGGCGTGAGACACTGGGGCTGCTGCTGCCACCTCCAAAAAGCCTGTGTGTGAGCACAGGTCACTCTCCACACCACCCCTCCCGGGAGCCTGTGCAGCCCGCCACTGCCATGGTCCCGTGATCCGGGGACAACTTCCCCAAGAGAACGCACTGTGCGCCTCAGGCTGGTGCAACGTCACGCCGGCCTCTGCCGCCACAGTCTCGCCCCGCCTACTCTGTACCCCTCCCTCCCCACAGCCTGGGTGAGCCAGAGCCCCCGAAGCAGCTGCTCCTTTAACCCCGTCCTGTCTGGGCGGGGAATAGATGCCCTAAGGCGACCTAAACGCAGAGGCGGGTCCAAATCCAAAGCTGAACCCCAGGAGCTGTGCGAACAGAGAAGAGAAGGTGAAATCTCTCCCAGCAGCCTCAGAAGCAGCGGATTAAAACTCCACAAACAACTTGATGTGCCTGCATCTGTTGAATGCCTGAATAGACAACAAATCATCCCAAATTCAGGAGGTGGACTTTGGGAGCAGGATATATTAATTTTTCCCCTTTTCCTTTTTTTTGTGAGTGTATATGTATATGCTTCTGGGTGAGATTTTGTCTGTATAGCTTTGCTTTATAATAGCTTTATTTTACTTCACTATATTATAGCCTCTTTCTTTCTTTCTTTCTTTCTATTTTTTCTCCCTTTTACTCTGAGCCGTGTGGACGAAAGGCTCTTGGTGCTCCAGCCAGGCATCAGGGCCGTGCCTCTGAGGTGGGAGAGCCAACTTCAGGACACTGGTCCACAAGAGACCTCCCAGCTCCACGTAATACCAAATGGCAAAAATCTCTCAGAGATCTCCATCTCAACATCAAGACCCAGCTTCACTCAACGACCAGCAAGCTACAGCGCTGGACACCCTATGCCAAACAACTAGCAAGACAGGAACACAGCCCCATCCATTAGCAGAGAGGCTGCCTAACATCATAATAAGGCCACAGACACCCCAAAATACATCACCAGACGTGGACCTGCCCACCAGAAAGACAAGATCCAGCCTCATCCACCAGAACTCAGGCACTAGTTCCCTCCACCAGGAAGCCTACACAACCCACTGAACCAACCTTAGCCACTGGGGACAGATACCAAAAACAATGGGAACTACGAACCTGCAGCCTGTGAAAAGGAGGCCCCAAACACAGTAAGATAAGCAAAATGAGATGACAGAAAAACACACAGCAGATGAAGGAGCAGGGTCAAAATACACCAGACTTAACAAATGAAGAGGAAATAGGGAGTCTACCTGAAAAAGAATTCAGAATAATGATAGTAAGGATGATCCAAAATCTTGGAAATAGAATAGACAAAATGCAAGAAACATTTAACAAGGACGTAGAAGAACTAAAGAGGAACCAAGCAATGATGAAAAACACAATAAATGAAATTAAAAATACTCTAGGTGGGATCAATAGCAGAATAACTGAGGCAGAAGAAAGGATAATTGACCTGGAAGATAAAATGGTGGAAATAACTATTACAGAGCAAGATAAAGAAAAAAGAATGAAAAGAACTGAGGACAGTCTCAGAGACCTCTGGGACAACATTAAAGGCACCAACATTCGAATTATAGGGGTCCCAGAAGAAGAATAGAAAAAGAAAGTGACTGAGAAAATATTTGAAGAGATTATAGTTGAAAATTTCCCTAATATGGGAAAGGAAATAGTTAATCAAGTCCTGGAAGCACAGAGAGTCCCATACAGGATAAACCCAAGGAGAAATATGCCAAGACACATATTAATCAAACTGTCAAAAATTAAATATAAGGAAAACATATTAAAGGCAGCAAGGGAAAGACAACAAATAACACACAAGGGAATCCCCATAAGGTTAACATCTGATCTTTCAGCAGAAACTCTGCAAGCCAGAAGGGAGTGGCAGGATATACTTAAAGTGATGAAGGAGAAAAACCTACAACCAAGATTACTCTACCCAGCAAGGATCTCATTCAGATTCGATGGAGAAATTAAAACCTTTACAGACAAGCAAAAGCTGAGATAGTTCAGCACCACCAAACCAGCTTTACAACAAATGCTAAAGGAACTTCTCTAGGCAAGAAACACAAGAGAAGGAAAACACCTACAATAACAAACCCAAAACATTTAAGAAAATGGGAATAGGAACATACATATCGATAATTACCTTGAATATAAATGGATTAAATGCTCCCACCAAAAGACACAGGCTGGCTGAATGGATACAAAAACAAGACCCATATATATGCTGTCTACAAGAGACCCACTTCAGACCTAGAGACACATGCAGACTGAAAGTGAGGGGATGGAAAAAGGTATTCCATGCAAATGGAAATCAAAAGAAAGCTGGAGTAGCAATTCTCATATCAGACAAAATAGACTTTAAAATAAAGACTATTCCAAGAGACAAAGAAGGACACTATATAATGATCAAGGGATCGATCCAAGAGGAAGGTATAACAATTGTAAATATTTATGCACCCAACATAGGAGCACCTCAATACATAAGGCAAATACTAACAGCCATAAAAGGGGAAATCGACAGCAACACAATCATAGTAGGGGACTTTAACACCCCACTTTCACCAATGGACAGATCATCCAAAATGAAAATAAATAAGGAAACACAAGCTTTAAATGATACAATAAACAAGATGGACTTAATTGATATTTATAGGACATTCCACCCCAAAACAACAGAATACACATTTTTCTCAAGTGCGCATGGAACATTCTCCAGGATAGATCATATCTTGGGTCACAAATCAAGCCTTGGTAAATTTAAGAAAATTGAAATCGTATCAAGTATCTTTTCTGACCACAACACTATGAGACTAGATATCAATTACAGGAAAAGATCTGTAAAAAATACAAACACATGGAGGCTACACAATACACTACTTAATAACGAAGTGATCACTGAAGAAATCAAAGGGGAAATCAAAAAATACCTAGAAACAAATGACAATGGAGATACGACGACCCAAAACCTATGGGACGCAGCAAAAGCAGTGCTAAGAGGGAAGTTTATAGCAATACAAGCCTACCTCAAGAAAGAGGAAACATCTCGAATAAACAACTTAACCTTGCACCTAAAGCAATTAGAGAAAGAAGAACAAAAAAACCCTAAAGCCAGCAGAAGGAAAGAAATTTTAAAGATCAGGTCAGAAATAAATGAAAAAGAAATGAAGGAAACAATAGCAAAAATCAATGAAACCAAAAGCTGGTTCTTTGAGAAGATAAACAAAATTGATAAACCATTAGCCAGACTCATCAAGAGAAAAAGGGAGAAGACTCAAATCAATAGAATTAGAAATGAAAAAGGAGAAGTAACCACTGACACTGCAGAAATACAAAAGATCATGAGAGATTACTACAAGCAACTCTATGCCAATAAAATGGACAACCTGGAAGAAATGGACAGATTCTTAGAAATGCACAAACTGCCAAGACTGAACCAGGAAGAAATAGAAAATATGAACAGACCAATCACAAGCACTGAAATTGAAACTGTGATTAAAAACCTTCCAATAAATAAAAGCCCAGGACCAGATGGCTTCACAGGTGAATTCTATCAAACATTTAAAGAAGAGCTAATACCTATCCTTCTCAAACTCTTCCAAAATATTGCAGAGGGAGGAACACTCCCCAACTCAGTCTACGAGGCTACCATCACCCTGATACGAAAACCAGACAAAGATGTCACAAAGAAAGAAAACTACAGGCCAATATCACTGATGAACATAGATGCAAAAATCCTCAACAAAATACTAGCAAACAGAATCCAACAGCACATTAAAAGGATCATACACCATGATGAAGTGGGGTTTATCCCAGGAATGCAAGTATTCTTCAATATACGTAAATCAATCAATGTGATACACCATATTAACAAATTGAAGGAGAAAAACCATATGATCATCTCAATAGATGCAGAGAAAGCTTTCGACAAAATTCAACACCCATTTATGATAAAAAACCCTCCAGAAAGTAGGCATAGAGGGAACTTTCCTCAACATAATAAAGGCCATATATGACAAACCCACAGCCAACATTGCCCTCAATGGTGAAAAACTGAAACCATTTCCACTAAGATCAGGAACAAGACAAGGTTGCCCACTCTCACCACTGTTATTCAACATAGTTTTGGAAGTGTTAGCCACAGCAATCAGAGAAGACAAAGAAATAAAAGGAATCCAAATCGGAAAAGAAGAAGTAAAGCTGTCACTATTTGCAGATGACATGATACTATACATAGAGAATCCTAAAGATGCTACCAGAAATCCTAAAGATGCTACTTTACTTTGGTAAAGTAGCAGGATACAAAATTAATGCACAGATGTCTCTTGCATTCCTATACACTAATGACGAAAAATCTGAAAGTGAAATTAAGAAAACACTCCCGTTTACCATTGCAACAAAAAGAATAAAATATCCAGGAATAAACCTACCTAAGGAGACAAAAGACCTGTATGCAGAAAATTATAAGACACTGATGAAAGAAATTAAAGATGATACAAATAGACGGAGAGATATTCCATGTTCTTGGATTGGAAGAATCAACATTGTGAAAATGACTCTACTACCCAAAGCAATCTACAGATTCAATGCAATCCCTATCAAACTACCACTGGCATTTTTCACAGAACTAGAACAAAAAATTTCACAATTTGTATGGAAACACAAAAGACCCCGAATAGCCAAAGCAATCTTGAGAACGAAAAATGGAGCTGGGGGAATCAGGCTCCCTGACTTCAGACTATATTACAAAGCTTCAGTAATCAAGACAGTTTGGTACTGGCACAAAAACAGAAATATAGATCAATGGAACAGGATAGAAAGCCCAGAGAGAAACCCACACACATATGGTCACCTTATCTTTGATAAAGGAGGCAAGCATATACAGTGGAGAAAAGACAGCCTCTTCAATAAGTGGTGCTGGGAAAATTGGACAGATATATGTAAAAGTATGAAATTAGAACACTCCCTGACACCATGCACAAAAATAAACTCAAAATGGATTAAAGACCTAAGTGTAAGGGCAGACACTATCAAACTCTTAGAGGAAAACATAGGCAGAACACTCTATGACATACGTCACAGCAAGATTCTTTTTGACCCAGCTCCTAGAGAAATGGAAATAAGAACACAAATAAACAAATGGGACCTAATGAAACTTAAAAGCTTTTGCACAGCAAAGGAAACCATAAACAAGACCAAAAGACAACCCTCAGAATGGGAGAAAATATTTGCAAATGAAGCAACTGACAAAGGATTAATCTCCAAGATTTACAAGCAGCTCATGCAGCTCAATAACAAAAAAACGAACAACCCAATCCAAAAATGGGCAGAAGACCTAAATAGACACTTCTCCAAAAAGATATACAGATTGCCAACAGACACATGAAAGAATGCACAACATCATTAATCATTAGAGAAATGCAAATCAAAACTACAATGAGATATCATCTCACACAGGTCAGAATGGCCATCATCAAAAAATCTAGAAACAATAAATGCTGGAGAGGGTGTGGAGGAAAGGGAACACTCTTGCACTGTTGGTGGGAATGTAAATTGATACAGCCACTATGGAGAACAGTATGGAGGTTCCTTAAAAAACTACAAATAGAACTACCATAAGACCCAGCAATCCCACTACTGGGCATATACCCTGAGAAAACCATAGTTCAAAAAGAGTCATGTACCAAAATGTTCATTGCAGCTCTATTTACAATAGCCAGGACATGGAAGCAACCTAAATGTCCATCGACAAATGAATGGATAAAGAAGATGTGGCACATATATACAATGGAATATTACTCAGCCATAAAAAGAAATGAAATGGAGGTATTTGTAATGAGGTGGATGGAGTTAGAGTCTGTCATACAGAGTGAAGTCAGAAAGAGAAAAACAAATACGGTATGCTAACACATATATACGGAATCTAAGGGAAAAAAAAAAAGGCCATGAAGAACCTAGTGGCAAGACGGGAATAAAGACACAGACCTACTAGAGAATGGACTTGAGGATATGGGGAGGGGGTGGGGTGAGATGTGACAGGGTAAGAGAGTGTCATGGACATATATACACTACCAAATGTAAAATAGATAGCTAGTGGGAAGCAGCCACATAGCACAGGGAGATCAGCTCGGTGCTTTGTGACCACCTAGAGGGGTGGGATGGGGAGGGTGGGAGGGAGGGAGATGCAAGAGGGAAGAGATATGGGAACATATTGTATGTGTATAACTGATTCACTTTGTTATAAAGCAGAAGCTAACACACCATTGTAAGGCAATTATACTTCAATAACGATGTTTAAAAAAAAAAAAAAAGAATGGTGTTGGCTGTGAGTTTGTCATATATGGTCTTTATAATTTTGAGGTAAGTTCCCTCTATGCCTACTTTCTGGAGGGTTTTTTATCATAAATGGGTGTTGAATTTTGTCAAAAGCTTTTTCTGCATCTTTTGAGATTATCATATGGTTTTTATCCTCCAATTTGTTAATATGGTTTATCACATTGATTGATTTGCATATATTGAAGAATCCCTGCATTCCTGGGATAAACCCTAATTTATCATGATGTATGATCCTGTTAATAGGTTGCTGGATTCTGTTTGCTATATTTTGTTGAGGATTTCTGCATCTCTGTTCTTCAGTGATATTGCCCTGTAGTTTTCTTTTTTGTGTGACATCTTAGTCTGGTTTTCGTATCAGGGTGATGGTGACCTCGTAGAATGAGTTTGGGAGTGTTCTTCCCTCTGCTATATTTTGGGAGAGTTTGAGAAGGATGGATGTTAGCTCTTCTCTTAATGTTTGATAGAATTCACCGGTGAAGGCGTCTGGTCCTGGGCTTTTGTTTGTTGGAAGATTTTTAATTCAGTGCTTATGATTAGTCTGTTTATATTTTCTATTTTGAAGTATAAAATTGTCCCCTTTGAATTTGTTTTTATTACCTTTTAAGGGGAGGGATTATCGTTACTCTCTATAATAAAAAGAAACATTGATATTGAAAAGTTTTTATCAATGGCAGATGTTTCATTGATAACCAATGTAACAAACATTTCTATGGTGTGTTTCCTTAACCTTTAATCACTTGTGAATATTGTTCTAATATTAGGGATAATAATACAAATTTTAAAATCATATGTCCTTTATGCCAAAGAAAGGTCTCAATAGTGGTGTTGTAGACAGATGGAGAAAGCCCATTCTTGTCTTCAAATATTGCCTAGAAATCAAAGCATTATTTGAGTACAGAAGCATGGCTACATTACACTGTGAAATGTGGAGGGAAGAACAAAGAGCTGTCCACAGTGTGGAAGCCTCTCTAATGGCTCCTTAACTATTCTTTCTACCCAAAAGCATTTTCTGAATTGAGAAAGGTTTTTCATTTTGTCTATACAAGAGCCAGAGCCTAGAATCTCTTTTTTTTCTTCTTCTTTTCTTTTTTAACGTCTTTATTGGAGTATAATTGCTTTACAGTGTTGTGTTAGTTTCTGCTGTATAACAAAGTGAATCAGCTATATGTATACATATATGACCATATCTCCTCCCTCTTGTGTCTCCCTCCCACCCTCCCTATCCCACCCCTCTAGGTGGTCACAAAGCACCGAGCTGATCTCCCTGTGCTATGTGGCTGCTTCCCACTAGCTATCTATTTTACATTTGCTAGTGTATATAAGTCCATGCCACTCTCTCACTTCATCCCAGCTTACCCTTCCCCCTCCCCGTGTCCTCAAGTCTATTCTCTATGTCTGCGTCTTTATTCCTGTCCTGCCCCTAGGTTCTTCAGAACCTTTTTGTTTTGTTTTTTTTAGATTCCATATATATGTGTTAGCATACGCTATTTGTTTTTCTCTTTCTGCCTTACTTCACTCTGTATGACACTCTCTGGGTCCATCCACCTCACTACAAATAACTCAATTTCATTTCTTTTTATGGCTGAGTAATATTCCATTGTATATATGTGCCACATCTTCTTTATCCATTCGTCTGTCCATGGACACTTAGGTTGCTTCCATGTCCTGGCTATTATAAATAGTGCTGCAGTTCAAGAGGGTTTCATTTTCTCCACACCCTATCCATCATTTATTGTTTGTAGATTTTTTATGATGGCCATTAGTTTTCAAAGAAAAAAGCAGTAGATATAATAGGAATATTAAGTGAATTCCCTGATGGTCTAGTGGTTAGAACTCAGCACTTTCACTGCTGGGGCCCTTGTTCAATCCCTCATTGGGGAACTAAGATATCGCAAGCTGCATGGTGTGGCAAAAAAAAAAAAAAAGGAATATTGAAATACATAAATGATTAAGTGTTTAATTCCTAATGAATACTTTAGTAGAGGGTTATAGGGATCAATTTATTTTCCTTTCTGGCACTTAGGACAAAAAATGTACTCCCTCTCCCTTCTCTTTTTATGATCTTTTGCAAAACATCATAATACAATGCAGTTCCATGCACTTTTTTACCAGCCCAATAAAAGAATTTGATAAACTTTACAAAGAAGAATTTCTCATAGTCAATTAACAGTACTATATCTGTAAATGTCAACATGGAACAGAGTGAACCATACTCAGAACCAAGGAATCTTACTGGTGGGAAGGACTTGAGATGCACAGTCTAGTCTTCCACTCAAAGGAAGACACTTTTTAAAGGTTTTGTAAAGAATGAACTTCAAGCTATGAATATTCCATTGAAGGAGAGCTCATTATGTCATAAGACCATTATTATTTTTTTTATTGTTTAACTGCTCTGCTACCTTTTGTACAAAATCCATTCTTTTCTCTTTTTTTCCTTTTTGAAGATTTTCTTAAGCCAGGTACTGGGTTCAACACCATACATGAATTATCTCAAGGCAGTGGTTCTCAAGTGGGGGTTTTTGCCCCACCACCCCATCTATCCCTGGGGAACATTTAGCAATCTCTGGAGACATCTTTTTCACAGCATGGGGAGGAGAATAATGTTTATGTTTAGTAGGTAGAGGTCAAGAATGCTGCTTAACATCCTATAATGCATGGGACAACAAAGGATCCAGCCCCAAATTATCAACACTGCTCATCCTGAAAAACTGATTTCAAGTAAAAGCAGAGTGAACGTTCCACTAAATAAATGGTTGGACTTGTAATAAAAATGAGGGAGAAAGAAACATGTTTTTTTCTGTATGCAGATCTTCCTCTACTTATGATGTGGATTATGTCCCAATAAAACCATCATAAATCGAAAATATTGTAAGTCGAAAATGCGTTCAATACACCTAACCTACTGAACATCATAGCTTAGCCTAGTCTACCTTAAAAGTACTCAGAACATATTAGCCTACAGTTAGGCAAAACCATCTAACGTAAGCCTATTTTATAATAAAGTGTTGAATATCTCATATAGTTTACTGAACACTGTACTGAAAGTGAAAAACAGAAAAGTTGTCTGGGTTATAAGTGTATCGGTTGTACACTCTGAGGATCACGAGGCTGACTGGGAGCTGTGGCTCGAGCCCAGAATCACCAAAGAGTATCCTGCATATCACTAGACAGGGAAAGATCAAAATTCTAAATGTGAAGTACAGTTTCTACTCCTTCCACCCCATCCCTGGTCTACCCAAGTTCCTTCCTGGTGGAACCAGTGTTACCAATTTCTTCTTTACTTATCCAGGGGTCTTCTTTGCATCTATAAGAGATTGTGTGTGCACACATGGTATACACATTGTTTGCATTGTGCTTTTGTTACTTAATCCATCTTGGAATAGTTTGTTTTCTACCATGACACAAAGAGTTTCCTCATTTCTTTTTAAGGTGGCAGAGTACTTCATTGTATGGATGTTTTGTGCTTTATTTAACCACTCCTCTCTCTATGGATGTTATTTCCATTTTTTTCTGTTATAAACACTGATGCAATGAATATCTGTTTATCTGTATAATAAGACCCTACAGATACAATTGCCAAATAAAAAATTAGTGTGTTTGTAGTTTTTATTGGATATTTTCCAAATTACCCACCATTGAAATTGTACTTGTTTCTATCCCCACTAGCAAAAAACGTATAAAAAGGGTTTGAGGGATTTTGTAATTTTTCAAATTCGTTTTCACTGCTTATATCTTCTTATCAAAAACTTTCTGCGAATAAATAAAAGGTGGGCACACCATACAATATTTTGGGCTTATCATTTTCTTAGCACTCAGGTATGCAGAATCTGCCTGCCAGAGATTTTTTAGACTGTTTTTAATTTGGTAAAACATATATAACATGAAATTTACCATTTAAACTATTTTAAGTGTAGAATTTAGTGGCGTTAAGTGTATTTACAATGTTGTGCAACCATCACCACTATCTACTTCCAAAGTTATTCATCACTCCAAATGGAAACTCTCTGTATCATTAAGCAGTAATTCCC
Organism: Balaenoptera ricei; assembly: GCF_028023285.1. NCBI lineage: Eukaryota > Metazoa > Chordata > Mammalia > Artiodactyla > Balaenopteridae > Balaenoptera > Balaenoptera ricei. The sequence continues at coordinate 93,510,042 of NC_082650.1, read as the reverse complement.
CATTCTGCCCTCTCTCAGCCCCTGATAACTTTGAACCTGATTTCTGTCTCTCTGAATTTCCCTATTCTGGATATTTCATGTAGGCAGAATCATGTAATACATGTTCTTTTGTGTCTGGCTTATTTCACTTTAGTAGAAAATTTTCAAGGTTCATCCACATTGCAGCAAGGATTCTTCATAAGGTTGAGTAACATTCCATTGCATGTATAGACCACATTTGTTCATCCATACATCTGTTGATGGACACATATACTGTTCCCAGCTTTTGGCTATTGTGAACAGTGCTGCTATGAATACTGGAATATAAGAATCTGTTTGAGTCCCCAATTTCAATTCTTTTGATTACATAACTAGGAGCAGAATTGCTGTATCATATAGTAATTCTAAGCTTAGCTTCTTTTTTTCACATGAGTTTTTTTTTTAATTGAAGTATAGTTGACTTACAATGTCATGTCAGTTTCAGGTGTACAGCACAGTGATTCAGCTATACATACACACACACACATGCACACACACACACACACACACATTCTTTTTCAGATTCTTTTCCCTTATAGGTTATTACAAAATATTGAGTATAGTTCCCTGTGCTATACAGTAGGTCCTTGTTGGTTATCTATTTTATATATAGCAGTGTGCATATGTTAATCCCAAACTCCTAATTTATCCCTCTCCCACCTCTTTACCCTTTAGTAATCATAAGTTTCTTTTCTATGTCTGTGGGTCTACTTCTGTTTTGTAAATAATTCATTTGTATATTTTTTAGATTCAACATAAGAGCAATATCATATGATATTTCTCTTTCTCTGTCTGACTTACTTCACCCAGCATGATAATCTCTAGGTCCATTCATGTTGCTGCAAAAGGCATTATTTCATTCCTTTTAATGGCTAATAGTCCATTGTATATATGTACCACGTCTTCTTTATCCATTCCTCTGTCGATGGGCACTTAGGTTGCTTCTATGTCTTGGCTGTTGTAAACAAGGTTGCAATGAACATTGGGGTTCATGTATCCTTTCACATTATAATTTTCAGGAGGGGGATTGCAGGATCATATGGTAGCTCTATTTTTTGTTTCTTAGGGAACCTCCGTACTGTTCTCCACAGTGGCTGTACCAATTTATATTCCCACCAACAGTGCAAGAGGGTTCCCTTTTCTCCACACCCACTCCAGCATTTACCGTTTGTAGATTTTTTTGATGAGGTGTGAGGTGATACCTCATTGTAGTTTTGATTTGCATTTCTCTAATAATTAGTGGTGCTGAGCATCTTTTCATGTGCCTCTTGGCCATCTGTATGTCTTCTTTGGAGAAATGTCTGTTTAGGTCTTCTGTCCATTTTTTGATTGGATTGTTTTTTTGATACTGGGCCACATGAGCTGTTTGTAAATTTTTGGAGACTTGTCAGTCACATCGTTTGCAAATATTTTCTCCCATTCTGTGCATTGTCTTTTTGTTATGTCTATGGTTTTCCATGCTGTGCAAAAGCTTCTGAGTTTAATTAGGTCCCATTTATTTATTTTTGTTTTTATTTCCATTACTGTAGGAAACGGATCCAAAAAGATATTGCTGTGATGCTTAACTTTTTAAGGAATCATCAAATTGTTTTCCACAGTGATTGAACCATTTTACATTCTCACCAGCAATGTACTAGGGTTTCAGTTTTTTCACATCCTTACCAACCCTTGTTATTTTTTCATTAAAACATATATGTAGCCATTGTAGTAGGTATAAAGTGGTATCTCAGTGTGGTTTTGATTTGCATTCCACTAATGACTAATGAAGTGAGCATCTCTTCATGTAATTATTGACCATCTTTGGAGAAATGTCTATTAAGTCCTTTGCCTGTTTTAAAATTGGGTTGTCTTTTTATTGTTGTTCTTCCTCCTTGTACATTGAGTCAAAACCTTCCTCAAATTAATTTTCACCCATTTGTCATAAGGCTGCTTCCTTGAAAGAAGACAGAATCCTTTAACTCTAATAGGCATTAAATGCGGTTTCCTGCCCAATTCTTGCAAGACATATTTTACCTTCTCAACAGGATTAAGATAAAAGTTAAAAGTATTAAGGATTTTATTTTCTAAAAGGTTTTAGGTAAATTGTTCAAGGGATAATTTTATTTCTGAATTGGAGAAAGAGTATTAGTAAATACATTTTTAAGCAAGCAATGATAATTCTAATAATGAGGTTAATTATCTGTCTAAAATAATTCAGAAATTCTTTTGCAGCTATTTTTAAATAATTCAAGCCTAGACATAAAACTTACATTAATTATAAAATTTCTTGTCTATTTCAGTTCACATTGAAAACATTTAGTAGGTTAATTTAATTACATTCAGAATGGGTATGATTAACAAGACAAATAAACTAAATTTAATCAATGGAAAAATTAAAAAGTGTAAGTTTTCTAGAACCCCCAACTTAGTTATATTGATGATGTTTTATATATGTAAATTCAATAGTTAAAAAGTAATCTGGACACAAATGAGATCAGAATATGTATATATTGAATTGTGAGTTGAACCAAACTTTTAATATGTACAGATAATCTAAATGATTTGACCTTAACAAATATTCAGTTATTGAGTGACTGTGAAAAAAATTAAAATAACAATAGTATTCTTCCTCTTGAATATTTTCATGGTTCACTTTGATTTGTTAGGGACATTGATTTAATCATTAGAAATTCAACAAAGTGGAAGTAAAATGGTTCTAGATTCCTAAAAGATTGTCGTTGGTCATGCCTGCATTTTGTAATGGTCTACATAGGAGTGTATCCAAATTAAATGCTAGGTCAATTTCTGGGTCCATTAAGTGTTAACTTAAACAATAGCAACAAAACAACAACACCATTGAAGAGAGAATGGTTGAGGGCAATACAAAGTATTGATATTACTAACACCACTACTACTACCATTAATTGCTAATGACTGACTAAGACTTACTAAATGCTAAAGACCAAGTGTTTTTATATACTACATATACTAATTCTCAACAACCTCCAGAAGTGGGCAATGTTAGCTTTGAGTATCCATTTTACAGATAAGGAAATGGAAACCCATAACTGTAAGTGATTTGTCCAGGCTCACAAAGAACAGAACCAGGAATGTGACCCCAAGTAGCCTAGCCCTGAATCTGCATACTTAACTCCTATGCCAGTAGTCCCCAAACTTGTCTCCACATTGGGATCACTTGGTCTTACAAATCTGGGGCCAAACCCCAGACCAATTAACTCCCAGTCTCTGGGGGTGGAACACAGGCTCATGTATTTTTTGAAGCTACCCAGGTGCTTTCAGAGTGCAGACAAATTTGGGAATCCTAGGCTGCCTTAAACTGTAGAGGTCAAAAAACCCAGTTATCAAGCCAGGAAAACTACAACCATTAAGAAGAAGGGACAATCTTAAACGTAAGTGAACTACAACAAGCGCACATGGCATTCTTGTGCTGCTAAAGAAAACAAAAAGAATTTAAGCTGCAGCAAGATGAACTTGGGTATTTCTTTCTTTTTTTTTAAATTTAGAACTTTATTTTTTTATACAGCAGGTTCTTATTAGTTATCTATTTTATACATATTAGTGTATATATGTCAATCCCAATCTCCCAATTCATCCCACCACCACCACCCCGCCACTTTCCCCCCTTGGTGTCCATACGTTTGTTCTCTACATCTGTGTCTCTATTTCTGTTGTTATTATCCTACTCATCAAAGCAACATGAAGTAATGAGAATTTTAAAGAAAAAGGTATCTACTCTTTATTTGCAATAAAAGTGGTATTATGTTTAGAAATGGGGGATAGGTAGACAATTAAAACTTCTTACCAGTCTCTGAATTTCAATGTGTAATTACAGTTTAAGATTTATGATATTCTTTAAAATTAAGTAGGTAAAAATCCTGATTCTAATATTTTGGATATATAAAGTATTAATTTTTATTGTGTTTTTCCCAAACAAGTTATACAAATGAAACTAGAACACATGTTGCATGGATTCCTACTGTACAAATCAAATAGTAAATCAGAAAAGGGAACAACAGCCGTAAACTCAAGCATATGCAAGATAATCAATTTCCCTGTCTTGCTCCTTACTGGGAACCTTATTTTGAACCCTAATTGTACTGTGTAACATACACTGCAGAAATGGAAGAAGCTGGGAGTAGTGAGAGAGCTGGACATGATGTCAGAATGTGTGAAACTGGGCAGGTCACTTATGTTTCTGGAGCCTCAGTTTATTCATTTCAACCATCGGAGGACTCTTACTCTAGAGTTGCGGGTAATGGCTATTTTAAGCTTTGCAGGTTACCTACAGTCTCTATTACACCTCCTTCTCCTTCCTCCTCCTCTTTACAATCCTTTAAAAATGTGAAAACCATTCTTGGATCATGGACTGTATGAAAGCAGACTGTGGCCAGATTGGCTTGTGGTTTGAAGCTTGCCAGCCTCTGATGTAGATATTGCACTTGAAAAATAGCACAATCTAATGCACTGGTTCTCAACCAGGGGTGATTTTGTCCTTCCTCCGGGGATGTTTGTCAATGTCGGGAGACATTTAAGGGCTGCATTACATACATCTAGAGTGTAGAGGATAGGGATGATGCTAAACATCCTACAGTGCACAGAGCAGGCTCCCACAGCAAAGACTTACCTGGTCCAGAGGGTCAGTAGTGCCTAGTTTGAGAAGATCTTCACTAATGGCTATTTTCTCATAATTACAGGGAGAGTAAAGAGATTAAGTATATTTCATCTTCTTTCATGCAAGATTGTGGTTCATTTCTGTTTTAGTCAGTGTGACAACTACATAAAAGTGTTGGCACAATTTAAGCAACTCCCGAGTTCCTGCAAAAGTACTGCTATGGAGAAAACTCATAAAGATGAATTTGGTGAAAATCTCTAGCCATGAGGGTAAGTGAAGTTTCAACCTTGAAAACCTGTATTTCACAGATGGGAGAAGTGAAGTAGGGAGGGCAGCAATGGATAGGGAATTGTGACATATCAAACACATTCAGACCACTGAGTAAGAGAACTAGAGACAGGCAGGCACTCTGATGATGGTTCTTTTGTGCTTAGAATATGTTTATTTTCACCTGCCCAGGGAGTAGTAATATATCTTCTGAAATCAGGGTAAAGAATCATGGAAGAGAGACACAATGGATCATTGAAAACGTGAAGGGAAATTTCACACATTACTTAAAGTAACACCAGTAAGAAGATAATCCTCAAGTTTATGCCTTTAATTTTTTTCTTACTGTGTACAAATTGCATCTTCATGACATCACTGTATTGCTTTTAAAGAAATGCTCAATTTTCACCTCTTTAAATTCTAGTATATTTAACATTGTATAAGAAAGGGATTATTAGGAAATCTGATTATAAATTCTTAGAAATCTACTCTAGAATGTCCTATTAAAATTGGATTCCAGGCTGACCTCTGAAGTTTTGCTTTGGAAAGTTCTACCTTTGAACTTGTTGAAGACATTTGTTTATATTAGCAATAAAGAGCAGGGTTGCATGTCTGAAAATATTTTGAAGTAGAATTTTCTGGTTTATACTTGCTATTTCTGTAACAACCAAGCAAATAATCTTTTAAGAAATCTTAAATAGAAAATTCTGTTGTATACACAGTTATGTAAAGTGACAATTTAGATCTATCTGGAGAGGTATGTCTGTTGTCTTCCTGCTACTCCAGACTAGGAAGCAGCACATGCAAAAGCATGTAAATATGATAGGTCTGTTCAGTGATGGAGTTGGGTGGAGGATGAGGAGGAGCTAATGCTGACCATGTGAGCAGGAGCTGCATCTCAGATCATGGAGGGCTTTCAAAATCATACAAATGGATTCAGTTTAGGCTATTGAAAGCTTAATTTGGGAAAGTGAAATAATCAGATTTGTCTTGTAGTGACATTATTCCAGACATTTCATGACGTTATTCTGAAGGTCTTGTGGAAGATGGATTGGAGGGGCTTAGAGCTTAAGCGGGAGACCATCAAGAAGGACACAGAAGTGATGCAGAAAAGCAGGGAAGGTCTACACTGAGGCTGCCATGGCAGGTGAAGAGGAAGGGGCAGATTAAGAGATATTTAGATATTCAAGGAGTAACAAAATTTGAGGCTGGATTGGCTGTAAAGGGGTCATTGAAGAATGAGACTAAGTAAGACTCTTAGATTATTGATATATGACGCTGCAGAACACTTTACCTTCATCATCTCTTTTAGTCTATGATGTAATAATTATTATCTACATTCTGCAGATGAAGACACTTTGGTTAAGTAACTTGCCTAAGACCACACAGAAGATAGTGGCAAAGCTGGGATTTGAACCTAGGGTCATCTAACCTTAAAGATGCTTTCAACTGTTATCAATAACTAGGATGCATAATACAGGAGGAAGAGAATATTTGTGATGTTAGGTAAGATAAAGAATTATGTTTTAGAAATGTGGAGCCTGAGATGGCTATGGAATACTGAGCTAGATCACATAATAGGCAACTAAATTATTGGAATTTTAAAGTTTAGTTTTACACTACCCTCCCATATTGTATCTTAGTTTACTGGATTTTACATTGATGGTGATGGCAAATATATATTATGTCAAAATCTAAAAAGGCCAATGATAATGCAAGCATGTTACAGAACTTATTGGGAAGTAGACTATGGAAAATGGTCCTATTAACTTCTTCATTAGTCATTTTTGACCATATTACACTTCAATTAACACTTCAGCACACTTCACAAAATAGCAATTTGGGTTTTTATTCAACCACATTTACTAGAAAAGTAGAAGTGAATTAAATACAATCTAGAAAACAAATAGTGCAAAAAATATCATGAATATTAATAGAGAACCAGACAAATATGATGTATTGGAGTTTGTATGACAAAATGTACAATTCATTCTTTTGTGGAATTGCTATTTCCAAACAAGATAGATTGCTTTAGTCACTTAAAAAAATGTAAAATGTGAAACATTCATGGAAAAAAGATAGGCTTACTTTATGAGAAATATGATAGATTTCTTCATAAAGGAATGAGGTTTTGAGTAAAATACTCCCTTTGGCATCATCTTAACAAGATCATATTCAGTGAATATGAATCATTAGTAAACTATGAAACAGTGAACAAGCATACACATCCAGATGAGACTGTAGGTTGCTCTGGATTTGCTAGAAATTCTTATCTGTCATTATTTTGATTTTTTACCTTGTCCTAAAATCCTTAATAGGGTACACATAGTCACTGTGAACTGTATGCCTGCTTCAAAACACATCAGCGTTTAATTTATTGAATGATATTTCATTAGTTGAGATGAGTTGAAATGTGGCATTTCATTTTCTAAAACTGTGGGAACATTAATCATGTAGATACTTAAATTATAATTTAAGTACTGAGTAAAGTTTCAATTTGTCTGAATAAAACTGAATAAACATCCAAAATGAACTAACATTCATTTTAGATCAAACCGACTTTTTCTGATTAGTGGTGGTTTAACATATCTCCATGCAAGATTAATTAGAGGCAATTTCTTTTTTTTCCCATTTTTATTAAGTGGTATGAGACTATTTCTTATTCATGGAGCTATTTTCAAAAAGTAGAATATTTTTAGTAGTTTGATTTATTTGCTTTATTCTTCCTGATTTTCAAATACCTGATGGACAAATGAAGAACTCAGTAATTCAGTTGTGTACTTCAATCTATACAAAATTAAATTTTTAATAGACGATTCATTCATTCATCTGTATTGAATTCTTACTTTAAGTATTATTTACTTTATATCAGTATTATTGTGATAGTTACTAAAGAAGAAAGCTGAACTCTTTTGGACAGGAATCAGGCTTGAGTCAAATACTTGGAAGAGAGTACAGCTTCTGCTGCATCATTCCTGGGCCACTGGCAGTTTGGGGAAATAGCAAACTGCTCCCTGTTACTCAAACAGCAGCCACAAAATCTACTAAGATATTTCTGTCAGGAACCACAATTGGTTGTGACTTTGGTTGTGAAGCAAATTAGAATACATTCAAAAAGGGTAAAATCTCTTAATTTAAGATCAATTGGAGAAAGGCTGGCTGGATTTAATGAATTATGAGTTCTCTTAATTTGAAATACAGGCATTGGTTGAAATGCTTATTTAGAATTCTCTTATACAGGGAGAAATCTATACCCTGTCTCACATCTAAGGAAGTATCTGTCAGCTTTTCTTTGTTTTCCTTTGGTTTGTTTTAAGTTTGAAATGCTGATTATTCATTACTTGTAGATTAGGATTATTGTCATTTTATAATATTAGTAAAGATGGAATTTTCTTTCCTCTTTTCTATAAACAGACATAGATTGAGTTTTGGAATAATACTCAAAAAGTATTAAATTTGATCTATTAATTTACTGATATTTCTGTGGAGCTCTAAGACTATGGGTAAGATATAATGGTAGTTGATTAAGTTTTTTTTTTTAAAGCAACGAATTATGTACATATAACTAATACTACTATACTGTATACTTAACAAGAGTTAAGATGGTAAATTTTATGTATTTTTTATCACAAAAAAGTAATGAATTATGTTGTTTACATTAGTATAAATAACTCATTCAATAATTTTTGATTGCCTTGATACTTCACTTATTTATAATCTTAACCACTGCTTTAGAATAAGCTGTCAGCTGCTTTAGTTTATCTTTTGGTACCAAACCCAAAGCCCATATAATTTTATCTGAAAAAGTAACTTCAACCCAACTGTGCAATAAATACCTGGAAGCATAATGGAATCTCTCCTTCTCTGCTGTCTCCTTTAGGCCCTCTTTCTAAAACCATATCAATAGCACCAAGTTGGGGTTAGTGTATCTGTCAGAAGGCACAGGCTTTCAGCAATCGTTTCTTCATTATTTCAGTACAAAGACACATAAAATAACACTGCAGCTACTTATCCAATCGCTCTGAAGTGAAAATACATTAGATTCAACTGTATGAAATTGCTAGTATTTGAACAATTTTAATGTATAAAAATGCCATTTCGTGTTTCAATTTGATAGTCATCACAAGTGCTTTTTATTGACTGTGTACTACTCTATTCCTAGAACTAAACATAATAGAAATTATCCCCATTTTATAGATGAGGAAATTGAAGTTCAGAAAGGTTAAGTGCTTGTCGATCACCACAAAATCAGGAAAATTTCTGGCTTTGAATTATATGTTTTCTGACTAACAACCAGGAGATGAATTTTCCTGCTCTTCCTGTTGCCCAGAGAGAGGGATCACTGGGGTCTGTGGGGACCATGAAGAGTGAGGTGTAGAATCCCTCGTTCTTGTTTCTCAGCCACTTCTGAGCATATCCAGTCGTGGACCGCAGATGACAAATTATGGAAGCCAGAAATGGTCACTTGCATGAAGGAGACAACTTTCCAGTTTGGAGTTCAGTTTCTTCTGCTTTTGGAATTCAGTTCTTCTTTGGGGTTCAAGGCTACCAGTTCTCAAGATGGAGAGAACAAACAGGATGCAAAGAGAGCTGGGGAATGGGCCTGACCCTTTCACATGTGGAATCTTCCTTTACTGGGAAGTGAGAAAAAACTTTGAAACAGAGGTAAAAGTATTGCAAAAATGAGCATGGATGATTAAAAATATTAGAAATGATAGCATGAGAGTAAATTTGTGAAAAAACTAACTTCAATAAACATCTTAGAAGGAGAAATTAAAGTGGAAGCTCTTTCCAAGTTAAGTTTTTGTTTATGAGTAATTCTGCTTTTAAATAGATTCCCTAGTAAAAAGTTTTGGGTTTGAGATTCTGGAAATTGTGCAAATATAATGAGAACTAATTGGGATAAAAATATGTCTTGAGGTCTAAAAGTTTATTTAAACGGTGATATAAGGATGTCACTGTTTATTAAAACAGGTAAAGAATTTTATGCAAAATTTATTTATGAAATGGGTGTGTGGCTGTGGCCTGCAGGGCAGGAGTTTGGGTGACAAGATAAAAAGTTAAGGAGCTATATACATTTCCTTATTGTGGGATTATCCACAATTTTAAGAATTCTGATGTGCAGAATTAAATGTTAATGCTAATAGAATAGGGTCTCTTTCTAAATTCCCAATTTCCATGTTTCAGACTTAAATTTGCTCTTAGAAAGATAACTTCATAGCACTGGGAATAAAAGAGATGGGAAGAAGAAATTCTTGCATGGCAATATCCTCAGCATAGTGGTTATCTACAAATTCTCCAGGAAAAACTTTTTTGGAAAATTCTTCCTTCCTCCCTTCCTCCCTTCCTTCCTTCCTTCCTTCCTTCCTTCCTTCCTTCCTTCCTTCCTTCCTTTCCTTTTTTCTTTCTTCCTTTCTTATTGTTATTTAAGATTTTTGTCTTGACACTATGATTTCTCAATGGAGAAGAAGGCCGGAAAATAATCACTTTTTATTAAAAGATGCTTTTATAAAGTTTATAATTAGATTGTAAATGTTCTGTATTTGCAGATTTTTGGATAACAAACATTACTGAAAGTAAAAAGAAGAGATAATGTAGACATATGGTGTGATAGAACTTGTAAAGTTAGTTTTTCTTAATTGGCAATTTCATATCAGATGTTCCAAATTAGAATTGAAAAAATATTTTTGGTAAACTAAAGTTTTTTGGGGAGAGTATTTTTTTTAACATCTTTATTGGAGTATAATTGCTTTACAATGGTGTGTTATTTTCTGTTGTATAACAAAGTGAATCAGCTATATGTATACATATATCCCCATATCTCCTCCCTCTTGCATCTCCCTCCCATCCTCCCTATCCCACCTCTCTAGGTGGTGACAAAGCACTGAGCTGATCTCCCTGTGCTATGAGGCTGCTTCCCACTAGCTATCTATTTTACATTTGGTAGTGTATATATGTCCATGACACTCTCTTACTTTGTCTCAGCTTACCCTTCCCCCTCCCCGTGTCCTCAAGTCCATTCTCTACATCTGCGTCTTTATTCCTGTCCTGCCCCTAGGTTCTTCAGAACCATTTTGGTTTTTTTTTAGATTCCATATATAAGTGTTAGCATACGGTATTTGTTTTTCTCTATTCTTTTTAATAACTGCTTTCACTTTGCATTTACCATCATATGCAACTTGGGAGTTCAAACCTGCTATATTTAAATTCAGTAAAAATTTGGGTATTTGCACTAAAACTTTCTTTGTTTCTAGTCTCTGTGCTTGGTTTAACATGATGATGTATGGAAGATGACTCAGAATTACTTATAATACTATAGAGTGGGGGACAGAGAGACAAAAATTACTTAAATGTTATGTGAATATGTAATTGTAATGGGAAGGCACTTTTATTTAACTGTGAGTGTGTATTGTATTTGCTAACTCACTGTTTCTGAAAACAATCAACCTTGTGAAAATTAATGGACTTTTATAAACTGTCCTAAGTAAACATTTAGGTAAAATTTAAAAATTTGTAATATTTGCCAATGTCTACTGATTTTTGAATGTTAATTCAATTCTATATTCTGACATTTTAAATTGGTTTCGGAAATTTCAGTGTGGTGAACTGAGATAACTAAGATAAAAGATATTAGTTTGCACTCTAGGGCAGGGACTCACAGTGGAAGGACAGAACTAAATCCTGCATGCAGAAAATTGGATTGGAACATAGCCATAGCTGTTTCCTTACACATTGTCTATGGCGGTTTTAGGGCTACAAGGACAGAGTTGAATAGTTGCAACATAGGCTGACAGTATGGCCTGAAAAGTCTAAAATATTATTATCTGGCCCTGTAGAGGAAATGTTTGTCAACCCATGCCCTAAATCTCATGAAAAGCTGGAACTCAGCTTTATAATTGTCTCTGACAAAGAATGGTTAAGAGCACCAGGGAAAGGAAGAAAACAAACAAACAAAATCTGGAATCAGATTTTGAGCCATGACAATAAAAATAATGAACACTTAGAATAGACCCAAGAGCAGGCATTTGTCTACATTTTAAGTTCAACCATGTCATTTACTAAATGCATGGTACTATATTTGTAATTCTAACTGACCAATGCCTTTAAGTTTTCTGGTCCTTTGGGGAAGGGATGGTGGCCGGACTTGCTTCTGCCTCTTCAGATAGTGGGTGATAGGCTCGGATGACAGGTGATTACATGGACCTGCACAGTTTGAAGCCAGTTCCAACATGGATCTGTGTATATATGTATTTTTTGTGTATATGACAAAACACATTTCACTTAAAAGGAGAATGTCAGCAGAATGTCGGCTAAAATAGCTACAGGCTAATAGGAAAAAAAGAATCACAGTGCAAAAATTTAAAAGTTGGTTGAGTGGGGAAAATACATTCTTCTTTATTGAAGTGGTCTAAAATGCAGGCTTTAATGTTACTCATCAAACAGTGAGCTAAGAGACAAGTGCCTTGTATGTAGAAAATGGTCAGTGCTTTGCCCTTTAAAAAAGGAATACAGAATATGTTGCCCTTTTAATATGTCCTGTAGCTTGCCCTAGATTTGAGGATGGACAGAGATGGCACTAAAAATGATAAAGCAATAAATCATAAAGCTCCAGAGTTCCTTTTTTGTCACAGCTCGTTCAAGTTCAGAAGGCAATCTTCAGTACATGTCAATTTCCCCACATGGGATGGAAACTGGAGAAACTGTGAGAGAAGATACTGAATAGGAATAAAAATGTTTTTGCCTCTCTTTCATTTTCCTTACTTTGACATTTCTGCTGTCCACATGTTAATTGGAGATCTTAATAGTTCTAGCTGTAAGTTGATATCTAAAGCAGAGAGAAAAAAACCCCCACTGGTCTGTATCTCAGCTGGAATCCAAAGTAAACATAATCTTTTTTTTTAATGTTCGAAGCATTTTAGGTTCTTTTCACTCCCTCCACGTGTTACCTGTCTTTTCTTTTCATGCATTTGGAACTCACCAACTCTCCTCTGCATGGTTCTCTTTTAGTGTCTAAAATGCCAGCATATGTGAGAAAAGCTAAAAACTGTTAGAAAAATCTCTACCTTAGAAAGTTCATCAACATACAATTTAACATCTTAATGATGAGTGAGAGCAGAAAGTTCCTGGTTATTATAAAATAAGAATTATAAGGCAGCAGGTCATTTTCTTAGTTATTGATGGACTGCACTAGGGATCATTTGCAGGTTTAATTTGAGGACCTGGTTAGAATCAGGGGATAACAGTAGTTATTTCACAATTGTAAAAATTACATTGTTTTTCCTTTAGTAACAAGATTTAACTATTTATTGTACCACTTCAGGAAATCACTTGACTGGTGACTGGAAAATGGGGAAAAGAATGCCATGTTCTATTCCAGAAACATTTAACTTTGGGGCTAATTTTCATGGTAGAGTCAAGACAATATGCATTGCTCATGTAAACATGAGATGCATCCTTCTCTGCAGTGTTTAGAAGACTGAGAAACAACTGTCCATGAACAGCCCAGGCAGTGCCCCGGGAAGGAAGCTCTTGCTTATTTTGTTCACACAGTGTGTCTTGCATGCACGTCCCTCTTAACCTTCCCAGATGTGCTCTTTGGGACTGAATGGAAATCACAGTCCATGTGTCACTTGAGTTCAATTTAGTAGCTTCTCTCTATTTCTCCTTGGACTTCTTTATCCAATTTTTATCTTTTATACATCTTTTCAGTGACTGGACACCTACTAGTTTACTCTTCTTGATCTTTTAAGCTTTTCTCAGTTTTTCTCCAGTCAGTTCACACCTTCCTCCTGCCACCCCTGGCAGCTCTATGACCAGCATTCATCATTTTTCTGAGACTCCACTCGACTTTCCCTATGTTGTATACTTTTCTTCTAAAATAGCTTCCATAATAACATGGAGTGCCAGATCTGGGGCAGGTGGTCTGCACTTGAATCCTAATTTTCTGAGTGACCGTGGACAAGTTATTTAACATCTCTGTGCTTAACTTCCTCTTCTGTAAAATGGGAATGACAGTAGCACTTTTCTCATGAGATTGTTGTGATGACTAAATGAGATAATACAGGCAAACCATTTGGAATAGTGCTGGAGATATAGTGAATACTAAAGAACATTTTTATTTTTAACTTTTTTCAGCATTGAGTATAACTGACAAATAAAATTGTAATATATTTAAAGTGTACAATGTGATGGTTCGATATACATACATATTTTGAAGGGATTCCCACCATTAAGTTAATCAACACATCCATCTCCTCACTTATAAACATGTTTTTTCTTTTTTGGTAAGAACACTTTAATTCTAATTTCTTAGCAAATTTAAATTATACAATATAGTATTATCATCTATAGTCACCATACCATGCATGAGATCCTCAGACCTTACTCAGCTTATAACTGAAAGTTTATATCCTTTAACCAGCCTCCTCCATCTTCCCCTCACTTCCCATGTCCTACCAACCACCATTCCACTCTCTGTTTATATGAGTTTGACTTTTTTCCCCCAACAACTCCACATATAAATGATACCATGAAGTATTTGTTTTTCTGCTTCTGTGTGGCTTGTTTCACTTAGCATAATGCTCTCCAGGCTCATCTATGTTGTAGCAAATGGCAGGATTTCCTTTTTTTTAAAAGCTGAATGATATCCCATTGTGTGTGTGTGTGTGTGTATGTGTGTATAGTTTCTTGATCTATTCATTGGTCGACCCAGGTTTTTTCCATATTTGGGTTATTGTGACTAATGTTGCAATGAACGTGGGAGTATAGATATCTCTTTGAGATACTGATTTTGTAAACTCTTGTTATATGCCTAGAAGTTGGATTGGTGGATCACATGTTAGTTCTAGTTTCTTGGAGAAACTCCATACTATTTTCCATAGTTGCTGCACCAATTTGCATTCCCATCAATAGTGCACAAGGTTTCCCTTTTCTCCATATCCTTGCCAACACTTATCTCTTGTCATTTTGGTAATAGCCATCCTAATAAGTGTGAAGTGATACCTCAATGTGATTTTGATTTGCATTTCTCTGATAACTAGTGATGTTGAACGTCTTTTCATGTATATGTTGGCCATTTGCCTGTCTTCTTTGGAAAAATGTCTATTCAGCTTCTCTGTGCATTTTTTAAATTGGGTTAGTTGTTTTTTTGCTATTGAGATGTATGAGTCCTTGTATATTTTGGATATTAATCTCTTATTGAATATGTGGTCTGTAAATATTTTCTCCCATTCAGTAGGTTGCCTTTTCATTTTTTGCTGGTTTCTGTTGCTGCGCAGAATCTTTTTAGTTTGAAGCAGTCTCATTTGTTTGTTTTTGTTTGTTGCCTTTGCTTTTAGTATCAAATCTGAAAAATTATTTCCAATATCAATGTCAAGGAATTTAACCTCATGTTTTATTTTAGGAGTTTATGGTTCCAGGTCTTATATTCAAGTCTTTAATCCATTTTTGAGTTGATTTTTGTGTATGGTGTAAGACACAGGTCCAGTTTCAGTCTTTTGCATGTGGCTGTTCAGTTTTCCCAACACCATTCATAGAAGAAACTATCCTTTCCTCATTGTGAGTTTTGGTTACTTTGTCAAAAATTAATTGAACAATATGCATGGATTTATTTCTGGGCTCTTTATTCTGTTCTATTAATATATGTTGCTGTTTTTGTGCCAGTACCATACTGTTTTGATTACTATCAGCTTTGCAATATAGTTTGAAATCCAGAAGTGTGAGGCCTCCAGCTTTGCTCTTCTTTCTTAAGATTTGTTTGGCTACTTAGGGTCTTTTGTAGTTTCATACAAATTTTAGGACAGTTTTTTCTATTTCTGTGAAAAATGCCTTTGGAATTTTGATTGCGTTGAATCTGTAGATTGCTTTGGTTTGTATGGACATTTTAACAATATTAATTCTTCTAATCCATGAACACAGGATATCTTCCCATTTATTTGTGTTTTCTTCAACTTCTTTCATCAACTTTTTAATAGATTTCAGTGTACAAATCTTTCATATCCTAGGTTAAATGTATTCCTAGGTATTTTATTCTTTAGATGCTATAGAATATCTTTCTGATAGTTCATTGTTAGTGTATAGAAATGCAACTGATTTTTGTATATTGATTTTGCATGCTACAACTTTACCAAATTCATTGATTAATTCTAACAGTCTTTGGATGGAGTCTTTATGGTTTTCTATATATAATATCATGCCATCTGCAAATAGAAACAATTTTACTTCTTTTTTCCATTTTAGATGTCTTTTATTCTTTTTTCTGGTCTAATTGCTTTGTCTAGGACTTCAAATACTATGTTGAATAAAAGTGGTTAGAGTGAGAATCCTTGTCTTTTTCCTGATCTTAAACATAAACCTTTTTTTTTTTTTTCCCTGATGTTGTGTATTAAACACTCCTCCCCACTCTCAGGATATTTTTACATTGCTATAAATAATGCAATTTTAGCAGTGGGAAAAAAGAAGACACAAAAGAAGTACCCACCTCCCTTTCATATATGTTTTATCCATGTGCTTCCTTCCTAGGTACCACCAATCTCACCAGGTGCTGGATGAGAGACAGGATGGGGGAAGAGGTCTGCACATGGTCACTTGCCCTTTGGATTTGGGAGGTCCTGGAGAGTTCAGCAAACACTGCCCTCATGCTTCTACAGCAGACACTGGAGAATGAAGGACTAGCTATTGGGTCTGTTCTTGCTCTAAGGCAACATCCTAGAAAGTTAGGGCCTGACAAGTGAGAAGCATGGTCATGGAGCTGCAGCTGGTGACTGACTTTTTCAGCTGACATTCAGCCACCTGTAAACCTCCCTTCAGCCTCCACTGCTAAGGCTGTACCCTCATCCTAACTGGCAAGAAGATAAGGAAGGGGTGAACAACAGAACTTGTGTAGAGGTGCTGCCCTTGCAGCCCCTTCCTTCCTTCACTTTGTCTACTCCTGGATGCAGCAGCCCTGGTTTGGACCAGCCATGTATGAGGTACAGACATCAGGCACACAGACCCTCTCTCAAGTCATTTTCAACACCTCCAGTTCCCCCACTCTGTGCTCTCACTTGGTGGTCACTGAGAAACACACTATCCAAATAACAGCATCTAGTTTATCTTGAGCCTTCACTCCTGTATTGGGTGCATAATAGTGTTCCCACGAGAGACCTTCTTATCACTTATGAATATGAGTTGGTCAGGAGGTGAGGAGAATGGGTGTCTTTTCCAGGAATCTAGGTCAAAGGCCAGCTCTTTCACCAGCTTTACCACCAGAAACCCTAAATACTGTCTGAACACTCACTCTTCAGAGTTCAGATTGAACATGCAATCACAACTCTTCAGTGACATTCAACTAAAAGGCAGCATCTTAATTAGGCAGTTGAGCTCCAAGGAAATGAGCAAAACAGAGTCATGAACAAAAGGAAAAGAGAGAGAAGACACTGAAAGGAACAAGCCAAGGGGCAGGGCAGGGAGACAGAGGCAGAAAACCTGGGCCAAAATACAAAACACCAAGTGGTCTCAATGGCTCAGGCCAGTGTTCTTTTTCACCATTGCATATGATTTTAGCTGTGGGCTTGTCATACATGACCTTTATGATGTTGAAGTATGCTCCTTATATACCCAGTTTCTTTATAGTTCTGATCATAAAAAAACTTTGGATTTTCTCAATCACTTTTCCTGCATCTATCGAGATGATCATGATTGTTATACTTCATAATCTGCAGCTGTTGAACCATTGTTGCATCCCTGGAATACAACCCACTTGTCATGGTATATGATCATATTAATGTGCTACTAAATTCAGTTTGATAATATTTTGTTGAGGATTTTTGTATCTATGCTTATCAGGGTTATTGGCCTGTAATTTTCTTTTCATGTAGCATCCTTATCTGGTTTTGGTATCAGGATAATGCTGGCCTTATAAAATGAGTTGGAAGAGTTTTCTCTTTTAATTGATTTTTAGTTTCATATTAATATGGTCAGAAAAGATTGATATCATTTCCATTTTGTTAAATTTATTAAGATTTGTTTCGTAGCCAACATACGATCTATCTTGGTGAATGTTCCATGTGCATTTGAAAAAAATGTGTATTCTGTTGCTAGTGGATGGAAGTTCTGTGTATGTCTTTTAGGTTCATCTGATCTAGTGTGTAGTTTAAGTCCATTGTTTCCTTATTAATTTTTTGTCTGTATCATCTATTCATTTTTGAAAGCAGGTTATTGAAGTTGCCTACAATTATTATTTTTCCCTTTATATCTATTAATAATTGCTTAAATATTAAGATATTCCAATGATGGGTGTATAAATATTTACAATTGTTATACCCTCTTGATGAATTGACACCCTTATCCTTGTATAATGACCCTCTTTGTCTCTTGCTATAATTTTTGGCTTAAACTCTATTTTGTCTGTTATAAGCAGATTTAGCCCTGCTGTCTTTTGGTTTCCATTTGTATAAAATATCTTTTTTCATCCCTTCATTTTCAGTCTATTCATGTCTTTAATGATGAGGTGAGTCTATTATAGGCAGCATATAATTGAGTCTTGTTTTATGTTATCCATTTAGTAACTCTGTGTTTTGGTTATACAATTTAGTCCATTTACATTTAAAGTAATTATTGAAAGGTATAGACTTACTATGGGTGTTCTGATAGTTGTTTTCTGGCTGTTTTGTAGTAACTTTGTTCATTTTTTTATTGTCTTTTTATTTTTGATTTAAGGATTTTCTGTCATGGTATATTTTGATTCCTTTTAAAAAATCTTTTGTGTATCTAAGAAAGGTTTCTTTCTTTTTTTGTGTGTGCCAAAAGTGTTTACCATGTGGCTCACATAAGACATCTTACAGTTATAACAGCTTAGTTAAAAGTGATAACAACTTAACTTTGAATGCTTACAGAAGCTCTATAATTTTACATTTTCCCCACATTTTATGTTTTTGTTGTCACAATTTACATATACATAACAAATTATTAGTTTGTAATACTTTTGTCTTTTAACCTTTATACTAGAGTTATAAGTAATTTATCCATCACTTTTACAATATTAGATTACAATATTTTACAACATTATAGATTCAACTATATATTTACCTTTACCAATGAGTTTATACTTTCATATGTTTTTATGTTGTTAATCATCATCCTTTCATTTCAGCTTGAGGAACTACATTTAGCACTTCTTATAAGGCTGGTCTAAACGTGACAAACTCCTTCAGCTTTTGTTTATAAAGAAAACTATTAATCTGTCCTTCAATTCTGAAGGACAATTTTGCTAGCTATAATATTCTTGGTTGGCAGTTGTTTTCTTTGAGGTCTTTGAAGATATCATCCCACTCCCTTCTGTTCTGCAAAATTTCTGCCTGAACACCTACTTATAGTCTTACAGGTGTTCCCTTGTATGTAACAAGTTGTTTTTCTCTTGCTGCTTTTAAGATTCTCTTTACCTTTAATTTTTGACAATTTAATTACAGTGTGTCTCTGTGTGGACCTCTTAGATTCTTCTTTTTTGGTACTTTTTGTGTTTCCTTGATCTGGATGTCTATTAATTTCCCCAGGTTAGGAAGTTTTCAACCATTATTTCTTTGAATATGCTTTCTGCTTTTTTCTCTCTTTTTCCTCCTTCTGGGACCTCCTATAATGGAATTTGGTCTGCTTGTTGGTGTCTCATAAGCCCCTTAAGTTATCTTCACCCTTTTCCATTATTTTTTATTTTTTCTCCTCTGATTGGATAATATCCACTGACTTCAAGTTCACTGATTCTTTCTTCTACTTGATCTAGTCTGTTGTTGAACCCTTCTATCAAATTTTTCAGTTCAGTTGTTATATTCTTCATCTTTGTGATTTCTGTTTGGTACTTTTTAAAATTTTCTATCTTTTTGTTGAAATTCACACTTTGTTCCTGCATTACTCTCCTGACCTCAGTGAGCATCTTTATGACCATTATTTTGAACTATCTGTTAGATAAATCACTTATCTCTGTTTCATTAAGATTGGTTTCTGATTTATATTGTTCTTTTGTTTGGAACATATTCCCTTGTTTCTTCACTTTATTGCCTCTCTGTGTTGGTTTCTGTGTATTAGATAAAACAGTCACCACTCCTAGTCTTGAAAGAGTGGTCTTATGTAGGAAGTCAACCTTGTCAATCAGCCCAGAATGAGCTCCTTTTTCTTTCAAACTTTTGTGATTGTCCAAGCCACTTTCTTTGTTCTTAGTGGCTCCCACTAAGTTGAGGGTGTGCCAAGACCCATCAGTATCCCTAGGGGAGGATAAGAGTCATCAAGTAAATGTAGGCTGATTAGAAGCCTGATAGCAGCTGGGAAGGTACGTAGTTAAGCCCCTTTCAGGTAGAAACTGAGGGTTGTGTGTTTTTGCCTTCTCCTTCTGTGTTGAGCTTGAGTGTAGAGCCATTGGGAGGTGCTCCTGTGCCTGCTTAAAAGCTAGTTTTTTGTTTGCTACAGTCCTATGGGACACATGAATGCAATCCCCATTGGCTACCAGAGCAAGGTGGTTTGAGAGTCTGTCTCTTAATTGGCAGCTGCAAAATTTGGGGCATTAGGTACATGTAGAATCTCTTTCCAGAGAGATGTTGGTAATATGATTTTATTGTTGGAGTGCACCAGAAGAAGAAACCTTCTGAAATGCCCTTCAGTCCTACTGGGCTCTGTGAAGAATCACAGCCAACTCCTAGAAGTGTGCAAAGTAGAAGCTGGACCCACTGGCAGCAGCTTGTAAATTATGCAGTCAAACCCCTTTCTGGGAAGACTGGGAGGTGGGCATTTTTGCCTGCTCCCTCTGCACTGAGCCCTGGGGGAATAGCTGAAGCAAGTGCTCACATACCCAATAAAAACACTTGTTTTCTATATTCCTATGAGTCTTAATTCACATGCCCCATTGGCTTTCAGATCTAGGTGTTTTGGGGGCCCATCACTCGGTGGGAGACTTAGAAGTTGACATGTTAGGTGTGTGATCCAGATGCTTTGCTTCTCAGTGGCAAGCTGAGAGTTGGCTGTTCCTTTCCAATTTTATGTTGCTATGCCAAGGATGGGGTTTCTGGTGAGGGTGTGTCTCAGCCTTTCTTACTTGTCTTGATGTATTTTCTCATTTGCCCAATGTGTAAGAGTTGCTCAGCCAGTTTCTGGATTTCTCTGAGGGAATTGTTCTATGTGTTGCTGTATATTCAGTGCATTCATGGGAGGAGAAAAGTTCAGAAGCCTCCTGTGTTGCCATCTTGGTCCCTTGAGTTACATGAACTGCTGTTTTTTTTTTTTAAAGTTGGCCTAAGAAAGGCCAATGACACAAGTGCTGAATAAAAATCTTTAAAAATAATGATAAAATAGTATTTCCACCTAATAACTTAGCAACTTAAAAAGACTGAAAACATCTAGTGTTGGGGAGACTTTGGGGAAACTGACACTGTCAGTAGGGGTGTAACTGGTACAGCCTTAATGCATAATATAAAATGCACCACCATAGGGCTCAGTACTTCATGTGTAGGTGTGCAGCACTTGGAAATGATTGTAGCTATAGAATAGATATTCCTTTAGTGCCTTCCTGAGGGGCATGGGGACATTTAGATGCTTGCATGCCACACACAGGTCATAAGCAACCAGGACTGCTGCTTCCTGTTCACTTTGTCAGCCATCTCTCACCATTACCTCTGTGCCATCCCACCTGCATCATGTTGGATCTGATGCAGGAGCTCAGATTTGGGGTTCTCCTGGGTGCCTAGAGGCTCTGTCATAAATATGCCCATTAATATCGAGCTCCTCATCCTCTTTGAATCCTCCTACAGTACCACCTCTTTTTCTTCCTCAAGTTATGGATATTTCTCTGAGGGTGTGAGGAGGCAGAGGACCTTGACATTATTGCATTACTCTGCTTCAAACCTCCATATTATGTTCACCCTACAGCAGCGTGGAAGTCATGGGCTTCCTTTTCCTGCCATGTCCTGAATTCTCTCTACCTTAGCATACAGTAAAGGTCTAAGATTTACTCTGGTAGACCTGACTCTTGATATGTTAATGGAGTCTGAAAGAGTTAAGTTTCCTTCCTCTCTCCTCCAAGACCATTTTCCTACAGAGTCAAGAAAGTTAGTTGCAGATCAGAGCTGTTTAACAGCCTCTTTGTTCAGGGCAGCAACTGCTCTCTTTTTCACTGGGCAAGGAACCTCAGCATTGGACGTGGATGAATGAAAAATATTTAAAGGGTAAATATATTTCATTGCTTTATTATCTCACAAGTATTCTTCCCCTCATATTGTAAAGGGGGAAAATACAAAGCAAACTTATTGTTCGCTGTTATTTTGTCTTCTAGGCATGCACAAAAAACTTCTTATCAGGAACTTGCCCTGCAGCCCCTGGACCTGGGTAGTGGGTTCATCAGTTATGCTAATGAGGGGCAGGTTCAGTTAGTTTTTTTAATGTAATCTTCTTCCATGAAAATATGTCATATTCCTACAGTTTCTCAAAACAAACAAACAAACAAAAAACCATCCAAGTACTTTCAAGGATCTTTTGAGCCAAAAAATTTACTTGGTTTTTACATTTGGTTGAAAAGCACATCTTTCTTATTTTTCTTCTAAGCGGTCATTATAGCTCCTACTACGCTTCAATATATTCCCATTGATCAATAGAGAGCTTTGCTGATTTGGTCAGTAGCGGTTTTGATTGATCTGTTTTTTGTTCACATGTAGATTTGCTAAAGTTCTTCTATTACTGGCTTCCTGCTCACCAGTATTACCTCAAGATGATTCAGAGCAAAGCCTTTCTGGTTAGAAATGCGATGAAAGCTGCTATAAAAATGGCAGGGAGCCGGGGAGCTCTTCAGGTGGAATGTAAGTTTGCTTATAAGGTAAAGCACTCATGTAAGGTGAGGGCTGCACCCTGGTGTTGCTCAACTCAGCTTGAATTTTAGCTGAATAATTCCGTGCAGCTCCATTTGTTACTTAATGTAGTTGTGCAAATGTATTGGCCTTTTGGTCTTCGACATTCACCATACATCTCTTAGAGTACTTAACATTCTTTCTGTTCCTTTTAGGAAAAAAGTTCACTTTTCCATTTTTACTGTTGATATAGAATATTTTAAATGACTTTTTACTTTAAAAATGCGATAGAGCTCCATGGAGTGAACATGTGATTTGCTGTACCAAGCAGTTTTGTTGATTTAGCTTTCAGCTGAGCAAGAAAATAAAAGGCAGAAGTGAACAGTTTAGACCAGATAGGAGATATTATAAGCCAAATGACAAATATAACTCCTGAAAATGTGAAATAATGTGGCTGAGATTAAATTTAGATTTCTTAAATCCCATAGGGATGAACCATATGTAGAACATTGTATAGAGAATATTGAGATAATCTTTGGCAGAAAATTAATGTTTAATTGTATTCAGTCCAGTGGATGATGG
This sequence comes from Balaenoptera ricei, assembly GCF_028023285.1. Lineage (NCBI taxonomy): Eukaryota > Metazoa > Chordata > Mammalia > Artiodactyla > Balaenopteridae > Balaenoptera > Balaenoptera ricei. Next base: position 93,486,765 of record NC_082650.1, on the reverse strand, counting down.
CTTCCCTAGCTCACTCCTTTCTCTGTGTGTTCACAGGATATTCACGGGACAACTATCACGTTCAGCCCAGCAGCTGCTGGTGACAATGTGAGGACCCTTTGTCCACAGATATTTGAAACTATTTTTAAAATGGACTAAAAAATGTCAAGAGCCAAGTTTTAATAATCCAGCCTCCATCTGATAATGAAAACTCTGCCTCACCTTTACTTTTTATCAATGCAAAACCTTTCTTTAGGAAAACTTTAAAAAAAGGTGAAGATAAATATTTTAGGATTGTTGTCAGATTGTTTTTTCTGTTTTTCCTCAGAGTAACAATTTCTTTTATGTTTGAGAAAAACAAGTTATTAAGAATAACATTAAATATATACATTTAATGTTATATGTATATATGAAATGTATTTTGGGGATTTTAAATATAATGGAGAACTTAGTTCCCTGAGGTTGGAGATTAAGACCTTGACTCTTCTTTGTCTGCCCAGCAGCAATAGTGACAATTTGAAGGGCTAGATTTGAGTTGAAATACAAAAGGAATCTAAGGGAAAGAAGATTTTAAAATATGGCTTCATATCCCAGAAATTTTAAGAATAGCTATCACCTATCTCCATCTATCTATCTATCTATCTATCTATCTATCTATCTATCTATCTATCATCTTTCCCCAATCATCTACATCCATCCACCCATTCGGATTCTCGTGGAGGGAGAAAGTGGTCCTCTCCATGACCATCCTGCAGTGAGCTGAGACAACACACACTAGTGCCTACCCTCCTCTATATCTAAATCTAATTCTGAAGTGTAAACTTGAGTTGAAGGGGGCTCGAATATTACTCTCTTTTTGCAAACAGAAAAATAGCAGAATTTATTTCCTTTTTTAACTGAAAGAAAAAAAGCCCCCTTTTAGAAGAGTAGTATATTTAAAAAGGTGCCTAAACTTTTTTTAAAAACAAGGAAGGGTTATGTTGTAAGCCTTGCCTTTCCTCCTTACAAAATTAATCTATAAAATCAAGTCAGCATGTCACACATTGACATTTGCATTTGATTATGGTATAGCATAACATCACAATTTTTAACATCACAATTTTTCTTTGCCTGAAAAATTGCTTCTGTATTTACAACCTCCTAGAAATGAGGTTCAGTGTGTCAGAAGGTCATGATTTCAGTGACTCCTCACATTTTCTATTCTCTTTGGAAGTTGCAGGGCAGAGGTCAGGTTTAGCTTGCCAGTCCTTGCAAATTTCCTTTATTCTCATAGTAATTCATGCTGGATGTTCATGATGACATGGGGCAGCTGCCTCTGACACCTCAACCCTGCCACCAAGGGCATTCCACTCACTGGCCTTTCTTCCTTCTCCTTACTCCATATTTGAAACTAACCAAGCACAAAAATTGGTACCTCTTTTCCCAGGTAAAGAGGTTTTTTAAATTAACATTCTAATTTTTAAAAATTGTAATTGATTTACAATGTTGTGCTAGTTTTTGGTGTACAGCAAAGTGATTCACATATATATGTATATAATATATATTCTTTTTCTCAGTCTCTTTATTATAGGCTATTACAAGATATTGACTATAGTTCCCTGTGCTATACAGTAGGACCTTGTTGTTTATCTATTTTGTATAAAGTAGTGTGTTATCTGTTAATCCCAAGCTCCTAATATATCCCTACTCCTCTTTCCCCCTTGGTAACTATAAATTTGTTTTCTATGTCTGTGAGTCTGTTTCTGTTTGTAAATAAGTTCTTTTTAATCGTTATTTTGTGTTCCACATATAAGTGATATCATATGATATTTGTCTTTCTCTGTCTGGCTTACTTCACTTAGTGTGATAATCTCTAGGTTCCCCCATGTTGCTGCAAAAGGCATTATTTCATTCTTTTTTATGGCTGAGTAATATTCTCTCTCTCTCTCTCTCTCTATATATATATATAAGTATATATAATTGCTTGCTATGTGACAAACTCTGTGCTAAATATTTCACAAATATTATATATTAATATGTAATATATATATATATATATATATATATATATATATATATATATATCACATCTTCTTTATCCATTCATCTCTTGATGGACACTTAGGTTGCTTCCATATCTTGGCTATTGTAAATGCTATGAACATTTGGGTACATGTATCTTTTATAGTTTTTTTCAGATATGTGCCCAAGAGTGGGATTGCTGGCACGTCTCTAATTTTAAAGTATGCCATTATGCGAATAAACAAGATAAAATTGTGGTAAGGATATTATGACATATTCTTGCAGAAGGGGTATTAATAGGGAATCAGAGGTTTTTAGTAAAGGATGGTCTTCAGGCATTGAGAGAGGAACAGATGGGAACAACACTATAAGAAAAAACAAAAACAAACACAAAACCTGATCATATCAACATGCAGTAGGGAAAAGGGCAAATGAGGGAGGATCTCTACAAAAATGAGAACTGGGAAGACGAGGTTCAGATTTTCAAGTGGAAGCTTTTCAAAAGATGTCCTTGATGAGCATTCAGAGCCCAGGCAAAAAAGTGTCTGACAGAACAAGAAGTGCTTCTTGTCAATTTTGAGTTAAATTTTAAAATATGAGCTGCAAAGTTAATAACAGAAATCTCAAAGGGTCATTATAAGGATTAAGTTACCTAATATTTGTGAAACAGCACAGTGTTTGTCAAGTGTACAGCAAGCACTATATGAGCTCCTTCTTATTGTGTTTATTTCAGCTGGTCCTTGCACAATCCTAGGAGGTAGATACTACCATTACTCCCTTTTCATGTGTGTCTCCGAGGGTCAAGTCACTCTTGGAGAAACTGCATGTCCTCACTGAATACAGTTTTGGTGGGGTTCTCATTAAGGTGATCACCCTTCTGTGGCCAAGGGGTGGGCTGCAGCACAAGCTGGCCTCCTCAGATACACTCTCTTTTGATTTTGAAATTTAAATGGTGATGAGAACTGTTGGAATTTATCCACACTGCACACTGAAGAGGATGATCTGGATCCTTGGAAGATACACTGTGCTTTCTGAGCCTGGTTCTTGAGATTTTATTTTAGTTCTTGAGCTACTCTGTACCTTTCCAATACATTCTGTTGTTTCCACTGTGACTCTGCTTGGAAGAGGGGCTGGGGTGCACTTGCCAAGGCCACTCCTCTGGGTCCGAGATGGCCCAGAAGAAAGGGGAGGTGAGGGAATCCTCTGTCTTGGGAAAAGGAGGACTTGGATGGCCCAGTACAGACACGGCACTTGATTTCTCTAATACAATAAAATCATGCTGATAGAGGTGGCCTTAAACTTTTTCATCCAATTATTTGTGTTGTCAGAGGAATGCTTACCTGTAAGGTCTGTAGTATTTGTGCGAGTGCCTCTGTTCATCTGATAACTTTTTTTGTAAATTTCTATAAGATAGAACATTTTGTTTGTAAATCTGGTTTTATTTCCTCTTATTGAGCCCAAATGTTATCCATTCCTTAAGAGAAGGGACCATGTGTTTTTGTACCCATTGCAACCTGCCATGTGTATCCAAAGTCATTTCTGACTACTCTCCACCAGGCCTGGCTGTCTTGTTCTCCTGAAGCACTGCTTTCTTCTCCATTCAACACGTGTTCACTCCTGCTGTTCCCACCCCGCCCCCCCCCCCTTGAAATGCTCTTCCTCTCCCACTTCATCTTTTAAAACCTTACACCTTCAGGTTTCGAGTGGTGCTCCTTCCTTATGTGCCAATCTATGTTAATTTCTCTCTGAATTCCCATTGCTTTTCCAATCAGTGTCTCACAGTATAGTAATTATTTCAGGTGTGAGTGTTTAAGTTCATACTTGAGTGGTAAGTTCAGGTACACAGTGATCAACTGTTTTCCCCCACAATATTTCATTATCAGAAGTTATAAACATACAGTGGTTAACGGAATTTCACAGTGTGAATAGCCATATACCCACCTTGACCCTACAATTAACATTTTGCTATATCCACTTTATCATGTATATATCCCTCTATCTATCCTGCCATCCATCCATTGTTTCACCTTGTTTTTTGTAATATATTGAAAAATAAGTTGCAGAAATCAGTGCATTTCATCTCTAACACTTTAGCATGCCTCTCACTAACTAGTCACTATTTTTAATGATATTTTTGTTACTAACTTTTCTGTACTTCATAGTCCCCAGTTGAGTATTGACCACACCATAGAACATCAGTATGTTCACATTAGATTGCATTTAGATACCACTTTGAAATCCATTGGAAACTAAAGGTGTGGAAGCCCAGATAAATAGTTTATGGAGCCACAGAGGCGTATGGAGGTGGGTGTGTCTTGTGGAGCTGGGATGAGACATACCTATCGTAGCTTGAACCAGCTCAACCTGTGACCTGTGGAGTACATTCCAGAGGTGTTCAGGCAAAGTTTTGGGATGCAGTTGGCAGACAACCAGACAGGGTACCATCTGACTGACTGGAGTATTGACTTGGGGGCTGCTTACACTGTGTGCTTAATAAGCAAGAGAGGGACAAACCAGTTTCTCTAAAGATACATTGAAATGAGGTGATAAAACAGCCATAAAAGGCAAAAATGGGCTTCCTGTGCAGCAGCCTGTGGAGCTCCATTGTACCCGGTGGGGGGACTCAGTTCCTCTACAGAGCAGTACAGAGAGACTGCTCTGAATGGTGCACGTGGTGACTTTCTGACATCCTTTCAGGGGAAAGAAAGGTGTAGTGCTTCTCAGAGTTGGTAGCACCTTTTAAAACATGTTATTGCAATAGCCATTATTCACCCTGAGTTATTTAGCTGAGAGAGATTTATATCTATGTCCACATACACCCCTCCATCTTTCATCCATGTATCTCTGGGAATCGCCTCCTTGGAAAGTCCTCTCATGACCCTTTTATTGAAAAGAAAGGCCACTCTCCCTATGACACTCTATCTCTGGCTTCTATTTTTACCTGGAACACAACTTCTAACTGTATACTTGTTAACTTATTTCTTATCTTTCTACCTTAGTAGGCTAAAATTTTATGATGGTAGAACCACATTTTCCCCTTCTCTTGTGTAAGGAGAGGCTATCAGGTGATCCATAATAGACTCCTAATGAAAATTTTTAAATCATGTATACTAAAAATATGTAAATCTGGAAAAATTTGTTTCAGTATTGTTCCAAATGTCCTTGCTGTGTTTGAGGCGTACCCTGGCCCTCTTCCTTCTCCATTTCCTAATATCAATACTTATTATTGAGGTAACATAGGTTTATAATATTACATGTTTCATGCATACAACATTATATTTCTACTTCTCTGTAAACTACAGCATGCTCACCACCAAAAATTTAGTTTCCATCTGTCACCATACAGTTGATCACTTACCCATTTTTCCCTCTCCCCCTCTGCCCTCCTCTATTCTGGTAACCACTATTCTGTTCTCTGTATATGCATGGCTCTTTTTGTTTGGTTTGGTTTGGTTTATTCATTGATTTTGTTTGTTTTTGTTTGTTTTTTATATTCCACATAAAAGTGAAACCTTATGGTATTTGTCTTTCTCTGACTTATTTCACTTAGCCTAATACCCTCAAGGTTTATCCATGTTGAAGCAAATGGCAAGATTTCATCTTTTTAATGGTGGAGTAATATTCCATTGTGTGTGTGTTTGTATATGTGTATATATATCACAGCTTCTTTATCCTTTCATCTGTTGATGGACACCTATGTTGCTTCCACATCTTGGTTATTGTAAATAATGCTGAAATGAAAATAAGGATGCACATATCGTTTCTAGTTAGCATTTTTATTTCTTCAGATAAATACCCAGGAGAGTAATTGCTGGATCATATAGTGGTTCTATTCATCATTTTTTGAGGAACTTCCATACTGTTTTCCATAGTGGCTGTACCAATTTACATTCCCACTACAGTATATGAGGGTTCCTTCCTCTCCACATCCTCGTCAGCACTTGTTATTTCTTGTCTTTTGATGATAGCCATTCTGAAAGGCGTGAAGTGAAATCTTGTTGTGGTTTTGATTTGCATTTCTCTAATAATTAGTGATGTTGAGTAATTTTTTCAGGTACCTGTTAGCCATCTGCATGTCTTCTTTGGAAAATATCTATTCAGTTCCTCTGACCATTTTAAAATGTCATTTTTCTTTTTTCTTTTTTTTTTTTTGAGTTGTATGAGTTTTTAATATATTTTGGATAATAACCCCTTATCATATATATGTTTTGCAAGTATCTACTCCCGTTTGGTAGGCTGTCTTTCTGTTTGTTTAATGGTTTCCTTTGCTGAGCAGAAGCTTTTTAGTTTGATATAGTCTTTCTGGATATGTCTCCTCAGACAAGGGAAACAAAAGCAAAAGTATAGAAATGGGACTACATTTCCTAATACTTACCTAATATCTACCCAGGCCCCTTGACTGGGGGCTGAAGTTAGACTTGATTTTCTGGGCAGTGCCACAAGTTACAAAATCATCTACCCCATCTCTGAGAACTCCCATTCTTTTAGCATGCTGCTCTCAGCTAGAGGTTAGGAGAAAATTAGATCTGATGGAATAAATTCTTCACAAACTGTGAATGATTGAGAGCCTTGCTTAATGTGTTAAATCTACTAAGGATGTTTACATATTATGAGAGTGATAAACTCTGGCAGTGTGACTAAGCAACTTAAATAATTTAAGTTTATGTGAAAAAGACCTAGGGATTTAGTTAAATAAAAACACAATCTGAATGACCTGAAAATTGAGAAAAGCTAGTTCATTCTTCTTTTCGCAAATTATAACCTCAACTTTTGCTTCACACTTTTACATTACACAGGGAGTACTGACTTCTATTGTCTCTGACAGCTTATATGGTAGCTGATATACTGAAGAATGCAGAGAATGATTAGTATGTGAGGCTTTCCCAGATCATGTCAGTTAAATAATCACTTAGGTGTTGAGAATATTTAGTTTACAGCAGAAAAGACTTAGGGAAGATAAGTAAACTTGCTTCATTCATTTGAAAAGTATCTATTGAATGCACACTATATGCTAGCATTAATTAGGTGTTGGGGAAAAATAGTGCTTAAAAACAAAAATAATCCTGTTCACACAGAATTTAGATTCCATGGTTAAGGAAATACTTAAGGACTATTAAGCAGAAAATATTTCTACTTTTCCGTTCTTTTTTTTTTTTTTCTTAAAAGAGCAGTCCCATGTAAAACAATATTAATTACATGGGACTGAGTGAACTGATGAGGATGATTATAATTTTTGTGACCTTCTGTTTGAATAAAAAAAAAAAAATCCCACAAGGACTCAGAGGCAAAAAATATACAAATCAATTTTCACTGAAAAGTAAAGGAGCTGTTACAGTGGAGGATTACTGGACTGAATGTCAATGTTATAACATAGTATGAGTGTGTTTCGTGTTTGGTAATTGCAATCATTGTTGCTTTTGTTGTGGTCATCCATTTACAATGCTTGGTGTCAGTTTATTTATTTCTTGTAAAAATAAAATACAGTGTGTGTGTGAAAATAAAAAAGAGCAGATAGAGGACCAATGCACACAAAATTGCATGAAAAAATATATATACTTAATGTAAATAAATCCTTAACATCTATAGAATCTGCAAACCTGAAATGAGATGCTTCCTGGGATAACAAGTTCCCATTGTTGTTAATATTTACTTAATACTACCAGTGTTCATGGTGGTTGTAGATGAGAGTCCATATGCATTGGGGGTAGAAGTAGAGACTTGTCCATAAATTATATAAGATCTACGATTCTTTGTTAGTCAAGGTCACATATTTTCACTTACGATGACTAGAGAAATGAGCATGATTGTTCTCATAAAGAGAAATGCTTCAGGTCAGGTTTAGAAAAAAAGAGTCATTTGGTTTGGACTTCTTGATTCTTTTCACAAACGAAAGAGTGAAGAGTTCTAGGGGCCTGGCATAATGAATAAACAACTGACAACTCTCTTAACAGGAAGTAAAACATAGGGTCACACACGGGAAAGATAAAGGTAGCAGCATGTCACCTACAAAAGTAGACATAGCGATGGGTGCAGGAGAAAGAGTGCCAAATGTGGACTCTACTTCTTTCCTATTTTCCCTTGAGTCCTGTGGATCCAAGCAAGTCCATTTTCCCCTCTTGCATGAAGTTTCTTCAGCAGAAAAATGAAGGGTTGGATTACATTATCTCTAATGCAACTTTTCGGCCTCACATTTAAATACTTCAGAAAGCATTAGATGCATATCTTGTAAGGATGCTTAATTAAGTTTTTTGGACCATTAAGACAACATTTTAGAAATAAAATGTGCCATCTCCGTGGATCAATTAGAATGATCACATATAATAAAATACCACTCTTCTGATTCCTGAATACACCAACAAATCCATCAATGAAACATCTTTGAATAAGCACTTAGACATATTTTTGAATAACTCACATGTGATATTTTTAAAGCAACTATTCTCTCAAATAATAAATATTATTGTAGTTCATAGTCATCTGTCCTATTCTGTGAATTGGATATCTGAAATCCATTTCAACAAAATTGGTGATTTCAGAGGCAATGCATGTCTGAAAGAATATAATATCCTTGCTTGAGAAAAATCTGAAAAATAATATATTAGTTTGTATCAACCCTTTAGTTGGAAATAATCATTTTAGTATAACATTCCTCCACTTATTAGACAGTGAGATAGTGCTGAAATTTCCTGCTTTTCTAGGCTTCTAAAAAACTGTGTCTACAATAGAATATGACCGATGTAATTTTCAAGGATGAACATTATCTTTTCTAAAAGCTTTTTGTATAGAACCTGACAATTATAGCCTAATGAATTTGTAACAGAATGCCATGGCTTTTTCAGAATAGCAAATATATTAAACTTTTAATTTGCAATAAGTATAACAGCATATGATAATTCATAAGCATCTTTAAAACATCTTTAAGTTTACCACATCTAAATATTGTGGGCTAAGTAAAAGTAATCCTATCTACTCCTTTTATTAATTGCAGAATTGACTGATGATATACCGATTCTATTTTTTCTTTTAATATGACATCACTATTAGAACATAATTTTCACTCAACTTCATTTTGTGAAATTCTCTAAGAAAGAAAATTTTAATTGTTAAGGCAAAGTAGAGGAGAAAAAGTAAAAGAAATTTTAGATTTTGTATAATTTTTATTTTTATGAGTTGAGTTTTAAAAACTGTTATGTTTACTAATTTGATAAAGCATATTTTAGAATTAAAAAGTTAGAGAATTTTGTATATGTCTTGTTTCATGAAATGTGCAAAGTACAAACATTTTACCTACATTTGTTACCTGTAATATACTACATGATATGTTGGTTAGTGATTAGAGTTGGCCTCTGGATTCAGACTTCCTGACTTGGAAAACCTCGGTGTGGTTTCCCAGTGTCACAAGGCTCCAGTGCCTTCCTGTGCCCTTCTTTAAAATGAGTATAATAGGACCTCACTGGGTGATATAAGAATGAATAATTAAATGTAGGTAAAGAGCTTAAAAGTGTCTTTGTAAAGTAGTAAGAGCTTAATTAATGGTAGCTAATTCTCTATTAATATTATCAATTAGAAATTTTTTCAGGAAACATATTAGAATAAATTACTTCATGTAATCTTCAAGGTCCTCTACTGATGCCACATTTTGTTTTTGTTTTTGTTTTTGCAACACAACTTCTGGAGTTCTCATTAGGCTTAAGTCAATTGTCTAATTTCTTTTTCTTTTTCTTTTTTATTACATCATTATTGGAGTATAATTGCTTTACAATGGTGTGTTAGTTTCTGCTATATAAAAAGTGAATCAGCTATACATATACATATATCCCCCTCACCCTCTCTCCTGCATCTTCCCCCTACCATCCCTATCCCACTCATCGAGGTGGTCACATAGACCACCTGTGCTATGCAGCTGCTTCCCACTAGCTATCTATTTTACATTTGGTAGTGTATATATGTCCAAGCCAGGCTCTCACTTTGTCCCATTCCCCCTCCCTGTGTCCTCAAGTACATTCTCTATGTCTGTGTCTTTATTCCTGTCCTGCCCCTAGGTTCTTCAGAAACTTTTTTTTTTTTTTAGATTACATATATATGTGTTAGCATACGGTATTTGTTTTTCTCTTTCTGACATACTTCACTCTGTATGACAGACTCTAGGTCCATCCACCTCACTACAAATAACTCAATTTTGTTTCTTTTTATGGCTGAGTAATATTCCATTGTATATATGTGTCACATCTTCTTTGTCCATTCCATGGACACTTAGGTTGCTTCCACGTCCTGGCTATTGTAAATAGTGCTGCAATGAACATTGTGGTACATGAGTCTTTTTGAATTATGGTTTTCTCAGGGTATATGCCCAGTAGTGGGATTGCTGGGTCGCATGGTAGTTTTATTTTTAGTTTTTAAAGAAACCTCCATACTTTTCTTCTTAGTGGCTGTAGCAATTTACATTCCCACCAACAGTGCAAGAGGGTTCCCTTATCTCCACACCCTCTCAGCATTTATGTTTGTAGACATTTTGATGATGGCCATTCTGACAACGTTGAGGTGATACCTCACTGTAGTTTTGATTTGCATTTCTCTAATGATTAGTGATGTTGAGCATCCTTCCATGTGTTTGTTACCAATCTGTATATCTTCTTTGGAGAAATGTCAATTTAGGTCTTCTGCCCATTTTTGGATTCGGTTGTTTGTTTTTTGATGTTGAGCTGCATGTGTTGCTTGTATATTTTGGAGATTAATCCTTTGTCAGTTGCTTCATTTGCAAATATTTCCTCCCATTCTGAGAATAGCCTTTTCGACTGGTTTATGGTTTCCTTAGCTGTGCAAAAGCTTTTAAGTTTCATTAGGTCCCATTTGTTTATTTTTGTTTTTATTTCCATTTGTCTAGGAGGTGGGTCAAAAAGGATCTTGCTATGATTTATGCCATAGAGTGTTCTGCCTATATTTTCCTCTAAGAGTTTTATAGTGTCTGACCTTACATTTAGGTCTAATCCATTTTGAATTTCTTTTTGTGTAGGGCGTTAGTGTGTTCTAATTTCATTCTTTTACTTGTAGCTATCCAGTTTTCCCAGCACCACTTATTGAAGAGGTTGTCTTTTCTCCATTGTATATTCTTGCTTCCTTTATCAAAGATAAAGTGACCATATGTGTGTGGGTTTATCTCTGGGCTTTCTATCCTGTTCCATTGACCTATATTTCTGTTTTTGTGCCAGTACCAAACTGTCTTGATTACTGTAGCTTTGTAGTATAGTCTGAAGCCAGGGAGCCTGATTCCTCCAGCTCCATTTTTCGTTCTCAAGATTGCTTTGGCTATTCGGGGGTCTTTTGTGTTTCCATACAAATTGTGAAATTTTTTGTTCTAGTTCTGTGAAAATGCCAGTGGTAGTTTGAAAAGGATTACATTGAATCTGTAGATTGCTTTGGGTAGTAGAGTCATTTTCACAATGTTGATTCTTCCAATCCAAGAACATGGTATATCGCTCTATCTATTTGTATCATCTTTAATTTTTTTCTTCAGTGTCTTATAGTTTTCTGCATACAGGTGTTTTGTCTCCTAAGGTAGGTTTGTTCCTAGGTATTTTATTCTTTTTGTTGCAATGGTTAATGGCAGTGTTTCTTTAATTTCTCTTTCAGATTTTTCATCATTAGTGTATAGGAATGAAAGAGATTTCTGTGCATTAACTATGTATCCTTCTAGTTTACCAGATTCATTGATTAGTTCTAGTAGTTTTCTGGTAGCATCTTTAGTATTCTCTATGTGTAGCATCATGTCCTCTGCAAACAGTGACAGTTTTACTTCTTGTTTTCCGATTTGGGTTCATTTTATTTCTTTTTCATCTCTGATTGCTGTGGCTAAAACTTCCAAAACTATGTTGAATAATAGTGGTGAGAGTGGGCAACCTTGTCTTGTTCCTGATCTTAGTGGAAATGGCTTCAGTTTTTCACCATTGAGGACAATGTTGGCTGTGGGTTTGTCATATATGGCCTTTACTATGCTGAGGAAAATTCCCTCTGTACCTACTTTCTGGAGGGTTTTTATCATAAATGGGTGTTGAATACTGTCAAAAGATTTTGCTGCATCTATTGAGATGATCATATGGTTTTTCTCCTTCAGTTTGTTAATATGGTGTATCACGTTGATTGATTTGTGTATATTGAAGAATCCTTGTATTCCTGGAATAAACCCCACTTGATCATGGTGTATGACCCTTTTAATGTGCTGTTGGATTCTGTTTGCTAGTATTTTGTCACGGATTTTTGCATCTATGCTCATCAGGGATATTGGCCTGTAGTTTTCTTTCTTTGTCACATGTTTGTCTGGTTTTGGTATCAGGGTGATGGTGGCCTCGTAGAATGAGTTGGGGAGTGTTCCTCCCTCTGCAATATTTTGGAAGAGTTTGGGAAGGATAGGTATTAGCTCTTCTCTAAATGTTTGATAGAATTCACCTGTGAAGCCATGTGGTCCTGAACTTTTGTTTCTTGGAAGATTTTTAATAACAGTTTCAATTTCACTGCTTGTGATTGATCTGTTTCTATTTTCTATTTCTTCCTGGTTCAGTCTTGGAAGGTGTTGCTTTTCTATGAATTTGTCCATTTCTTCCAGGTTTTCCATTCTATTGGCATATAGTTGCTTGTAGTAATCTCTCCTGATCCTTTGTATTTCTGCAGTGTCAGTTGTTACTTCTTTTTTATTTCTATTTCTATTGATTTGAGTCTTTTCCCTTTTTTTCTTGATGAGTCTGGTTGATAGTTTATCAATTTTGTTTATACTGCTTTTAGTTTTATTGATCATTGCTATCTTTTCCTTCATTTCTTTTTCATTTATTTCTGATCTGATCTTTATGATTTCTTTTTTTCTGCTAACTCTGGGGTTTTTTTTTTGTTCTTCTTTCTCTGATTGCTTTAGGTGTAAGGTTAGGTTGTTTATTTGAGATTTTTCTTGTATCTTGAGGTAGGATTGTATTGTTATAAACTTCCCTCGTAGAACTGCTTTTGCTGCAACCCATAGGTTTTGGGTCATCATGTTTTCATTGTCATTTGTTTCTAGGTATTTTTTGATTTCCTCTTTGATTTCTTCAGTGATCTCTTGGTTATTAAGTAGCGTATTGTTTAGCCTATATGTGTTTGTATTTTTTATTGTGTTTTTCCCTTAATTGATACCTGTCTTATAGTGTTATGGTCAGAAAAGATACGTGATATGCTTTCAATTTTCTTATATTTGCCAAGGCTTGATTTGTGACCCAAGATTTGATCTATCCTGCAGAATGTTTCATGAGCACTTGAGAAGAAAGTATATTCTGTTTTTTATTGGATGGACTGTCTTATAAATATCAATTAAGTCTATCTTTTTTAATGTACCATTTAAAGCTTGTGTTTCCTTATTTATTTTCATTTTGGATGATCTGTCCATTGGTGAAAGTGGGGTGTTAATGTCCCTTACTATTATTGTGTTACTCTCGATTTCCCCTTTTCTATCTGTTAGCATTTGCCTTGTGTACTGAGGTGCTCCTATGTTGGGTGCCTAAATATTTACAACAGTTATATCTTCTTCTTGGATTGATCCCTTGATCATTATGTAGTGTCCTTCTTTGTCTCTTGTAATATTCTTTATTTTAGAGTCTGTTTTTTCTGATATGAGAATTGCTACTGCAGCTTTCTTTTGATTTCCATTTGCATGGAATATCTTATTCCATCCCCTCACTTTCAGTCTGTATGCGTCTCTAGGTCTGAAGCGGGTCTCTTGTAGACAGCATATATAAGGGTCTTGTTTTTGTATCCATTCAGCCAGTCTATGTCTTTTCTTTGGAGTATTTAATCCATTTACACAAGGTAATTATTGATATGTATGTTCCTATTACCATTTTCTTAATTGTTTTAGGTGTGTTATTGTAGGTCTTTTCCTTCTCTTGTGTTTCCTTCCTAGAAAAGTTTGTTTAGCATTTGTTGTAAAGCTGGTTTGGTGGTGCTGAATTCTCTTAGCTTTTACTTGTCTGTAAAGATTTTAATTTCTCTGTCATATCTGAATGAGATCCTTGCTGGTAGAGTAATCTTGGTTGTAGGTTTTTCCTTTTCATCACTTTAAATATGTCCTGCCACTCCCTTCTGGCTTGCAGAGTTTCTGCTGAAAGATCAGCTGTTATCCTTATGGGGATTTCCTTGTATGTTATTTGTTCATTTTCCCTTGCTGCTTTTAATATTTTTCCTTTGTATTTAGTATTTGGTAGTTTGATTCATATGGGTCTTGGAGTGTTTTCCTTGGATTTATCCTGTATGGGACTCTCTGCACATCCTTGATTTGATTGATCATTTCCTTTCCCATATTAGGGAAGTTTTCAACTCTAATCTCTTCAAATATTTTCTCAGTCCTTTTTTTTCTTTTCTTCTTCTGGGACTCCTATAATTCAAATATTGGTGTGTTTATTGTTGTCCCAGAGGTCTCTGAGAATGTTCTCAATTCTTTTCATTCTTTTTTCTTTATTCTGCTTTGTGGTAGTTATTTCCACTATTTTATCTTCCAGGTCACTTATCATCCGTTCTTCTGCCTCAGTTATTCTGCTATTGAGTCCGTCTAGAGAATTTTAAATTTCATTTATTGTGCGGTTCATCATTGTTTGTTTGCTCTTTAGTTCTTCCAGGTCCTTGTTAAACGTTTATTTTATAGTCTCCATTCTATTTGCAAGATTTTGGATCATCTTTACTATAATTACTCTGAATTCTTTTTCAGGTAGACTGCCTATTTCCTCTTCATTTGTTTGGTGTGGTGGGTTTTTACCTTGCTCCTTCATCTGCTGCATGTTTCTCTGTCTTCCCATTTTGCTTAACTTACTGTGTTTGGGGTCTCCTTTTCACAGGCTCTAGGTTTGTAGTTCCTGTTGTTTTTGGTGTCTGCCTCCAGTGGGTAAGGTTGGTTCAGTGCCTTGTGTAGGCTTCCTGGTGGAGGGGACTGGTGCCTGTTTTCTGGTGGATCAGGCTGGATCTTGCATTTCTGGTGGGCAGGGCCACATCCAGTGGTATGTTTTGGTGTGTCTATGAACTTATTATGATTTTAGGCAGTCTCTCTGCTAATGGGTGGGGTTGTGTTCCTGTTTTGCTAGTTGTTTGGTGTGGGGTGTCCAGCAGTGGAGTTTGTGGATCACTGAGTGGAGTTGGGTCTTAGCATTGAGACGGAGATCTCTGGGAGAGCTCATGCTGATTGATATTATGTGGAGCTTGGAGGTCTCTGGCAGACCAATGTCCTGAACTCAGCTGTCCCACCTCAGAGGCTCAGACCTGACACCTGGATGGAGCACCAAGACCCTGTCAGCCACACGTCTCTCAGCCCTGGTTCATGTGCTTCCCTTCACTCTGCCAGCTCCTGCCTCCGTGCCTCCCTTCCTTTCCGTTTGATGCTTACTTCCCATTCCGGTTGGGGTTCGGAGGTCCGTGCAGAAGATGCCAGCAGGCAGCTGCCCCACCCTGTCCTCATCTGCACTCCAAGCTGGTCTTCCCAAGTCATTCCCAGTCATGGGCAGGGTCAGCAAAGACCACCCAACCACCAGACAGACCCAAAGACCTGGCGAGGAGCTGTCTAATTTCTTTTATGAATGTTTTTATCACCTGTGAATTTGCCTATGCTAAACCTGCTGCTTAAATAATTTCTCTAGGCAGCTATATTTCCATGGTCTTCATCTACTTAACTAATATCATTTAGTAAGATTTCCATGATGATGCCTAATTGATTTTCTTCTACTTGTCATATACTCAATCCTTACATGATTGTTTATACTGGGTTAATTCAGTTTCACATGTAGTCTTGGGGGTCATGCAGCTTATTAAATATTTATTGTTTTCCTAGCTTTTTTTTATAGTACTTTAAGTGTGACAAAAGGAAGAAATTTTTGTTTTTGGAGATGAGTCCATCCAAAAGACCAATAGAGAATATCACAGTACATGAGCATGCAAGGAGTTGAGAGTAAGGAAGAGGAGTGTGAGTTGGGACCAGCCTAGACTAGCTTCCAGGAGAATATTGTACAATTCAGGAGAAAATAATGGAGAGAGCATTTCAGGAAAAGGTTTGGATTGTGTTTGGGATGGTAAGGATCATGACTTTAATAGAATTGGACAGTCCATGCTGCATCATAGAGAAGGAAAGATGCTGAAAAAGACCTTGATTATAAGCCTCATGATTTTTCCTTGAAATGATACAGGATGAAGGAGGGACTCTTATAGATGCTTTGATTTGAGAAGACTCAGTTTTAGGAGTATTTTAGAAAGGAAACTCTGAACAACAATAAGCTGTGTAGCATGGTGGTTAAATATAGAGGATCTAGAGTAAAATGGTCTAGGTGGTTACCCTGCTACTAGTTGCATGACCTTAGATAAATCAATTTCTTTAAGCTCCAGTTTCCTCATCTCTTAAATTGGCATCATAAAGGTAACTACCCCTTAAAGCTATTGTGAAGACTAAATGAGATTGTATATAAAGTATTTATCATGGTGCTTGTCATGTAAGTGCAAAATATATACTATTATTATATAACTATTAATGGGCATGAACAAATTACTATATTGAGATTATTATTATGCAGGTGAAATTTCTAGCACTTCCCTGTAGATAAAATTTTGTTGGAACAACCCAAAACTTACCAGACATATCCACCTCACAATCACATGGACAACTTTCTCTTCCACTATACAGCTTTTTTCTGTGTCACTCCTTTATCCTACTCATCTGATTTTTATACCATGTACCACAACCTGCTTCTGATAGGTCAAGTTTTATCATTTTACCACCTATGAAACTAAAATAGGAGGCAAGGAACTTCAAAAACATTTCCACCAGAGGGAAGTGGATTAATTATCCTACTGCCTAATTAGCACTGGCAAGGGCAATGGCTTTCAGAATAAGCCACTGTGCGTATCTACTATATCACACAAAATTCTTTAGCAGATTTTTAAAGACACATTGGAATATATGTTATGTAATCTTATAGGTCTGTCAAAAGGCTTTGGCATCTTTCCAAGAAAAAGACAAACTGACGCTGAATGTACCATGAATACAAAGGAGAAATGTTGAAAGAGAGGTGAAATGATGGAGAGAAGATCCATCACTGAGCATGTTGTATCTTCTCAAATATATTCCTTGAATAATACCCATAATGGACATTTAATAAGTGTGAACTGATAGGTATATATATATAATTTTATATACACAATATATAATATATATTATATAATAATATATAATATAATAATTATACAATTATCAATAACATGACAATATAACATATCAATCTGTATTAATTATTAATATATCATATTATTGATAGTTATTATTAATAATTTATACACTAATTATTAATTATATTATAATTATATTATAATTATAATTATTATAATAATTACATAATATATTATATTAATATGGTATTAATGTCATATTATATTATAATATGATTATGATTATATATTATATATGATAGTATAATATCATACAATATATAATAATATATAATAATAATCTATATAACATTATATGTATATATAAACTTTTTCAGACCTGCTTCTAGATTGAAAAATATATTGCTAATAATCTGTAGGAAAATTCCATGAGAAGGAGAAATATATGTGATGACTTTGATCTTCCTATCCATGTAAAAACAGAATTAGTGCAAAAAATTCAACTGATAGAGCTGTGGAAAACTTTGGAGGACATCCAGAACATAGTGCCTAAAATAATTAAATGATTAGTGAACAAAACTATGAGGCAGTAAGTTTATTTAATTGGAAGGTGAAATATCTATAGAAAAGTTCATTAAAGTTTTTATGAAATGTTTTTAATGAGGTGACATAAAATAAAAGGTAGTGAGCTTTTTTCTAGTCCTAGTGCAGCAATAGAAGGAATAGACTTTTATGGATGCTAAACCATCATATAATACTATACATTTGAGGGACACTTCACGCTTCAAAGAACTTTCATATGTATGTTACTCACAGAGGCCTGTATAGCAGAAAATGGGTGTTATTACATTTATGTTTCAAAGAAAGGAACAGACAGGTAAAATCCTTCTTTGGAGTTATATGGACAGTGCTTTGCTTCCTCACTTCCCATTCACAGGATTTTGCTAGGTGTCCTGTGCCTTCATTTTTTAAAATTTTATCTTATTTTTTATTTTTAAAATTTATCTTATTGAAGTATAGTTGATTTACAATGTTCTGTTAGTTTCAGGTGTACAGCAAAGTGATTCAGTTATATATATATAATATATATAGATTCTTTTTCATATTCTTTTCCATTATGGTTTTTTACAGGATATTGAATATAGTTCCTTGTGCTATACAGCAGGACCTTGTCGTTTATCCATTCTATATATAATAGTTTGCATTTGCTAATCCCAAACTCCGAATCCACCCCTCTCCCACCTCCCCTCCCGCTTGGCAATCACAATTCTGTTTTCTACCTGTGAGTTTGTTTCTGTTTTGTAGATAAGTTAATTTGTGTCATAATTAGATTCCACATATAAGTAATATCATATGGTATTTGTCTTTCTCTGCCTGGCTTACTTCACTTAGTATGATAATCTCTAGGTCCCTCTATGTTGTGGCAAATGGCATTATTTTATTCTTTCTTATGCTGTGCCTTCATTTTGAATCATGATGAACATGTAAAGATCTATCCTTTTGCTCTATACCAAGGTATACCTTACTGAGCAGTGCTCTATGTTCTAATGATACATCATTGAATGGCATTATTTGTGGTTCTCTATGTCCACTCTGATGTACATCTACAAAGTTGGCGTTTTGGGTTGTGATGTGATTAGTATTTAGCTCTTCTTCCTAACAGTCACTATTTCTTCAGATCACTCCTGACAGGAGAGAGTAGAACCGTATCATTAACATGGGGAACTCAGCCTGCTAGTTACTGTGGTTGGCGTTATCGTGGGTGTGGCAATATATGTCTAGTTTATCTAAAAACAACATTAGCTGGCTTAGGTGTCAGTCAAACTCAAGTGCTTTGGGCTTCATCAGCCACTGAGTACCGATGTAGCCATGAGCTTCCCCAGGTGTAATGGATGCCCTGAATCTTTTGGGGGTGGGACGCGGTACAAAGGCCATGTCACCTTGACTCATTTCAGGAAACTATGAGCATCCTTACTCTAGAGCAGGAGACAAATCATTTATAGAATCTCTCTCTTTAACTAGTTTTAGGAATCGTCAGGACCACTTGCACATGTGAGTCCAAGTAGCAGACTAGATCATTGGCAATTTCTGGGCATCATCAATCCAAAACTTTTCTTTTCTTGTTCCAAGAATCCTCCACAGAAGCTATGCCAAGCTAGAATTGTGTTTCTATCACTTTTTCTGAGGCCTGCATACTAGAGCAGGTGGAATTCCCCTTCAGCACAATCTTTGCTACTGCACCTGGTGACAAGGATGAGTGTCATTGCTAACACAATACAAGTGGGAGAATGCTCCTTTGCTATTTTATTCATTTGGAAGATGGGAGGAGATTCCAGAACATGTGTGAGTTCTTCCCAGTCCACCGCCTATAATTGGAAATTTCTGTCCTCCAAATTGTGGGAGATTTACTAAGGTGTCTAATAAGCCCTTATGTAAATTTTATGGTATTTGATATAGGGCTTTGTCCTGGAATCTCCTTCTTTTTAACTTTCTAACATTTTGTCTTTGAAGGCAGGATTGGGGTTCAGATGTTAGTGGCAATTAGAATTAAGCCAATTATTACAAAGTTAAAAAGTAGGAGGGAGAGGAGCTTCCAGATGGTGGAAGAGTAAGATGTGGAGATCAACTTCCTCTCCACAAATACATCAGAAATACATCTACATTTGGAACAACACCTACAGAACACCTACTGAACGCTGGCAGAAGACCTCAGACTTCCCAAAAGGCAAGAAACTCCCCACGTACCTGGGTAGGGCAAAAGAAAAAAGAAAAAAAAACAGAGACAAAGAATAGGGATGGGACCTGCACCAGTGGGAGGGAGCTGTGAAGGAGGAAAGGTTTCCACACACTAGGAAGCCCCTTCACTGGCAGAGACGAGGGGTGGCAGAGGGGGAAGCTTCGGAGCCACGGAGGAGAGCGCAGCCACAGGGGTGCGGCAGGCAAAGCGGAGAGATTCCCGCACAGAGGATCAGTGCCAACCAGCGCTCACCAGCCCGAGAGGCTTGTCTGCTCACCCACCGGGGTGGGGTGGGGGTTGGGAGCTGAGGCTCAGGCTTCGGATGTCGGATCCCAGGGAGAGGACTGGGGTTGGTGGCATGAACACAGCCTGAAGGGGTTAGCGCACCACAGCTAGCCGGGAGGGAGTCCAGGAAAAGGTCTGGAGCCTGAAGGGGTTAGCGCACCACAGCTAGCCGGGAGGGAGTCCAGGAAAAGGTCTGGAGATGCTGAACAGGCAAGAGACATTTTCTTCCCTCTTTGTTTCCTGGTGCGTGAGGAGAGGGGATTAAGAGCGCTGCTTAAAGGAGCTCCAGAGATGGGCATGAGCCGCGGCTATCAGTGTGGACCCCAGAGACGGGCATGAGATGCTAAGGCTGCTGCTGCCGCCACCAAGAAGCCTGTGTTCAAGCACAGGTCACTCTCCACACCTCCCCTCCCGGGAGTCTGTGCAGCCCGCCACTGCCAGGGTCCCATGATCCAGGGACAACTTCCCCGGGAAAATGCAGAGTGTGCCTCAGGCTGCTGCAACGTCACGCTGGCCTCTGCTGCCACAGGCTCACCCCGCATCCATAACCCTCTCTCCCCCCAGCCTGAGTGAGCCAGAGCCCCCGAATCAGCTGCTCCTTTAATCCCATCCTGTCTGAGCGAAGAACAGATGCCCTCAGGCGACCTACATGCAGAGGCGGGTCCAAATCCAAAGCTGAACCCCAGGAGCTGTGCAAACAAAGAAGAGAAAGGGAAATCTCTCCCAGCAGCCTCAGGAGCAGTGGATTAAATCTCCACAGTCAACTTGATGTACCCTGCATCTGTGGAATATCTGAACAGACAATGAATCATCCCAAATTGAGGAGGTGGACTTTGGTATCAATGATATCTATATATATATATTTTCCCTTTTTCCCTTTTTCTGAGTGTGTATGTGTATGCTTCTGTGTGTGATTTTGTCTGTATAGCCTTGCTTTTACCATTTGTCCTAGGGTTCTGTCTGTCTGGTTTTGTTTTGTTTTTTAGTATAGTTTTTAGCGCTTGTTATCATTGTTGGATTTGTTTTTTGGTTTGGTTGCTCTCTTCTTTCTTTCTTTCTTTTTTTTATTACTTAAAATTTTTTTTCTTAATAATTATTTTTTATTTTAATAACTTTATTTTATTTTATCTTCTTTCTTTCTTTCTTTTTTTTTTTCTCCCTTTTATTCTGAGCCGTGTGGATGACAGGCTCTTGGTGCTTCAGCCAGGCATCAGGGCTGTGCCACTGAGGTGGGAGAGCCAAGTTCAGGACACTGGTACACAAGAGACCTCCCAGCTCCACGTAATATCAAATGGAAAAAATCTTCCAGAGATCCCCATTACAATGCTAAGACCCAGCTCCACTCAATGACCAGCAAGCTACAGTGCTGGACACCCTATACCAAACAACTAGCAAGACAGGAACACAACCCCACACATTAGCAGAGAGGCTGTCTAAAATCAAAATAAGGCCACAGACATCCAAAAACACACCACCAGATGTGGACCTGCCCACCAGAAAGAAAAGATTCAGCCTTATCTCCCAGAACACAGGCACTAGTCCCCTCTACAAGGAAGCTTGCAAAACCCAATGAACAAACCTCAGCCACTGGGGGCAGACACCAAAAACAATGGGAACTACGAACCTGCAGCCTGTGAAAAGTAGACCCCAAACACAGTAAGTTAAGAAAAATGGGAAGACAGAGAAACACACAGCACATGAAGGAGCAAGGTAAAAACTCACCAGACCTAACAAATGAAGAGGAAAAAGGCAGTCTACCTGAAAAAGAGTTCAGAATAATGACAGTAAAGATTATCCAAAATCTTGGAAATAGAATGGAGAAAATACAAGAAACGTTTAACAAGGACCTAGAAGAATTAAAGAGCAAACAAGCAGTGATGAACAACACAATAAATGAAATTAAAAATTCTGTAGAAGGGATCAATAGCAGAATAAGTGAGGCAGAAAAATGGATAAGTGACCTGGAAGATAAAATAGTGGAAATAACTACTGCTGAGCAGAATAAAGAAAAAAAAATGAAAAGAATTGAGGACAGTCTCAGAGACCTCTGGGACAACATTAAATGCACCAACATTCGAATTATAGGGGTCCCAGAAGAAGAAGAGAAAAAGAAAGGGACTGAGAAAATATTTGAAGTGATTATAGTTGAAAACTTATTGGAAAATTTAGGAAAGTTTATTAAGAAAACTTTCTTAATATGGGAAAGGAAATAGTTAATCAAGTCCAGGAAGCACAGAGAGTCCCATACAGGATAAATCCAAGGAGAAACATGCCAAGACACAGATTAATCAAGTTACCAAAAATTAAATACAAAGAAAAATATTAAAAGCAGAAAGGGAAAAAAAAAAAACAAATAAAAAGAAGGGTATCCCCATAAGGTTAACAGCTGATCTTTCAGCAGAAACTCTGCAAGCCAGAAGGGAGTGGCAGGACATATTTAAAGTGATGAAGGGGAAAAAGCTACAACAAAGATTACTCTACCCAGCAAGGATCTCATTCAGATCTGACAGAGAAATTAAAAACTTTACAGACAAGCAAAAGCTAAGAAAATTCAGCACCACCAAACCAGCTTTACACCAAATGCTAAAGGAACTTCTCTAGGAAGGAAATGCAAGAGACGGAAAAGACCTACAATAACAAACCCAAAACAATTAAGAAAATGGTAATAAGAACATGTATATTGATAATTACCTTAAATGTAAATGGATTAAATGCTCCAACCAAAAGACATAGACTGGCTGAATGGATACAAAAACAAGACCCATATATATACTGTCTACAAGAGACCCACTTCAGACCTAGGGACACATACAGACTGAAAGTGAGGGGATGGAAAAAGATATTCCACGCAAATAAAAAACAAAAGAAAGCTGGAATAGCAATTCTCATATTAGACAAAATGGACTTTAAAATAAAGACTTTTACAAGAGACAAAGAAGGACACTATATAATGATCAAGGGATCAATCCATGAAGAAGATACAGCAATTGTAAATATTTATGCACCCAACATAGGAGTACCTCAGTATATAAGGCAAGTGCTAACAGCCAGAAAATGGGAAATCAACAGTAACACAACCATAGTAGTGGACTTTAACACCCCATTTTCACCAACGGACAGATCATCCAAAATGAAACTAAATAAGGAAACACAAGCTTTAAATGACACATTAAACAAGATGGACTTAATTGATATTTATAGGACGTTCCATCCAAAAACAACAGAATACACTTTCTTATCAAGTGCTCATGGGACATTGTCCAGGACAGATCATATCTTGGGTCACAAATCAAGCCTTGGTAAAATTAAGAAAATTGAAATCGTATCAAGTATCTTTTCTGACCACAATGCTATGAGACTAGATATCAATTACAGGAAAAAATCGGTAAAAAATACAAACACATGGAGGCTAAACAACACACTACTTAATAACCAAGAGATCACTGAAGAAATCAAAGAGGAAATCAAAAGATATCTAGAAACAAATGACAGTGAAAACACAAAGACTCAAAACCTATGGGATGCAGCAAAAGCAGTTCTAAGACGGGAGTTTATAGCAATACAATCCTACCTTAAGAAACAAGAAACATCTCAAACAAACAAAGTAACCTTACACCTAAAGCAATTAGAGAAAGAAGAAAAACCAAAAAACAAAAAAACAAAGTTAGCATAAGGAAAGATATCATAAAAATCAGATCAGAAATAAATGAAAAAGAAATGAAGGAAACAATAGCAAAGATCAATAAAACTAAAAGCTGGTTCTTTGAGAAGATAAACAAAATTGATAAACCATTACCCAGACTCATCAAGAATAAAAGGGAGGAGATGCAAATCAATAGAATTAGAAATGAAAAAAGGAGAAGTAACAACTGACACTGCAGAAATACAAAGGATCATGAGAGATTACTACAAGCAACTGTATGCCAATAAAATGGACAACCTGGAAGAAATGGACAAATTCTTAGAAATGCACAATCTTCCGAGACTGAACCAGGAAGAAATAGAAAATATGAACAGACCAATCACAAGCACTGAAACTGAAACTGTGATTAAAAATCTTCCAACAAACAAAAGCCCAGGACCAGAGGGCTTCACAGGCGAATTCTATCAAACACTTAGAGAAGAGCTAACACCTATCCTTCTAAAATCTTCCAAAATATAGCAGAGGGAGGAACACTCCCAGACTCATTCTACGAGGCCAACATCACGCTGATACCAAAGCCAGACAAAGATGTCACAAAGAAAGAAAACTACAGGCCAATATTCCTGATGAACATAGATGCAAAATTCCTCAACCAAATATTAGCAAACAGAATCCAAAAGCACATTATAAGGAGCATACACCATGATCAAGTGGGGTTTATTCCAGGAATGCAAGGATTCTTCAATATATGCAAATCAGTCAATGTGATACACCATATTAACAAATTGAAGGAGAAAAACCATATGATCATCTCAATAGATGCAGAAAAAGCTTTAGACAAATTACAACACCAATTTATGATAAAAACACTCCAGAAAGTAGGGATAGAGGGAACTTACCTCAACATAATAAAGGCCATACATGACAAACCCACAGCCAACATCGTCCTCAATGGTGAAAAACTGAAACCATTTCCACTAAGATCAGGAACAAGACAAGGTTGCCCACTCTCACCACTATTATTCAACATAGTTTTGGAAGTGTTAGCCACAGCAATCAGAGAAGAAAAAGAAATAATAGGAATCTAAATCAGAAAAGAAGTCGTAAATTTGTCACTGTTTGCAGATGACATGATACTGTACATAGAGAATCCTAAACATGCTACCAGAAAACTACTAGAGCTAGTCAATGAATTTGGCAAAGTAGCAGGATACAAAATGAATACACAGAAATCTCTTGCATTCCTATACACTAATGTTGAAAAATCTGAATGTGAAATTAAGAAAGCACTCCCATTTACCACTGCAACAAAAAGAATAAAATATTTAGGAATAAACCTACCTAAGGAGACAAAAGAACTGTATGCAGAAAATCAGAAGACACTGATGAAAGGAATTAAAAATTATATAAATAGATGGAGAGATATAACATGTTCTTGGATTGGAAGAATCAACATTGTGAAAATGACTGCACTACCCAAAGCAATCTACAGATCCAATGCAATCCCTATCAAACTACCACTGGCATTTTCACAGAACTAGAACAAAAAATTTCACAATTTGTATGGAAACACAAAAGACCCTGAATAGCCAAAGCAATCGTGAGAAAGAAAAATGGACCTGTAGGAATCAGGCTCCCTGACTTCAGACTATACTACAAAGCTACAGTAATCAAGACAGTGTGGTACTGGCAAAAAAACAGAAATAAACATCAATGGAACAGGATAGAGAGCCCAGAGGTAAACCCAGGCACATATGGTCACCTTATCTTTGATAATGGAGCCACGAATATACAGTGGAGAAAAGAGAGCCTCTTCAATAAGTGGTGATGGGAAAACTGGACAGCTACATGTAGAAGAATGAAATTAGAACACTCCTTAACACCATACACAAAAATAATCTCATAATGGATTAAAGGCCTAAATGTAAGGTCAGACACCATCAAACTCTTAGAGGAAAACATAGGCAGAACACTCTATGACATAAATCACAGCAAGATCCTTTTTGTCCCATCTCCTAGAGTAATGGAAATAAAAAGAAAAATAAACAAATGGGACCTAAAGAAACTTAAAAGCTTTTTCACAACAAAGGAAACCATAAACAAGATGAAAAGGCAACCCTCAGTATGGGAGAAAATGTTTGCAAATGAAGCAACTGACAAAGGATTAATCTCCAAACTTTACAAGCAGCTCATGCAGCTCAATATAAAAAAAATAAACAACCCAATTCAAAAATGGGCAGAAGACCTAAATAGTCATTTCTCCAAAGAAGATATACAGATTACCAACAAACACATGAAAGAATGCTCAACATCATTAATCATTAGAGAAATGCAAATCAAAACTACAATCAGATATCATCTCACACTGTTCAGAATGGCCATCATCAAGAATCTACCAACAATAAATGCTGGAGAGGGTGTGGAGAAAAGGGAACCCTGTCGCACTGTTGGTGGGAATGTAAACTGATACAGCCACTATGGAGAACAGTATGGAGGTTCCTTAAATAACTAAAAATAGAACTACCATACGACCCAGCAATCCCACTATTGGACATATATCCTGAGAAAACCATAGTTCAAAAAGAGTCATGTACCACAATGTTCATTCCAGCACTATTTACAATAGCCAGGACATGGAAGCAACCTATGTGTCTACTGACAGATGAATGGATAAAGAAGATGTGGCACATATATACAATGGAATATTACTCAACCATAAATAGAAAGGAAACTGAGTTATTTGTAGTGAGGTGGATGGACCTAGAGTCTGTCATACAGAGTGAAGTAAGTCAGAAAGAGAAAAACAAATACCGTGTGCTAACACATATATATGGAATCTAAAAAAGAAAAAAATGGTCATGAAGAACGTAAGGGCAAGATGGGAATAAAGACGCAGACCTACTAGAGAATGGACTTGAGGATATGGGGATTGGGAAGTGTAACCTGGGACAAAGTGAGAGAGTGGCATGGACATATATACACTACCAAACGTAAAATAGATAACTAGTGGGAAGCAGCCGTATAGCACAGGGAGGTCAGCTCGGTGCTTTCTGAAGAGATGGGTGGGAGGGAGGGAGACGCAAGAGGGAAGAGATATGGGGATGTATGTATATGTATAACTGATTCACTTTGTTATAAAGCAGAAACTAACAACTGTAAAGCAATTATACTGCAATAAAGATGTTAAAAAAAAAAGTAGGAGGGACCAGGAGAGAATTTGGTATCAAATACCGTAAAACAGGAATTTACTGTGTCTCATGATGACACTAGAATAAATTATCTGAAGAAATATTGAGTCATTGTGTTATATTTATAGAGTTGAAACACTTTGGCTCCAGTACCAGTGCCTAGCTATGAAACCAGCTTTCGATTTAAAAATTTTAGTAAATCTCTTCAAAAGTCTTAAACTAATACAAACTTAAATGAGTCTGTGTTTGGTGGAACAGAGTTCACAGGTTTTAAACTGTGACACATTTTATCTCAATATATATCTTCTTTTATTTAGTGTGTTGATGAAGTCATGGGCAATTTGTTGAGGAGGAAGCTGGTGTAGTTTTCTTTAGCTGTATTAGGAAGCTAGGTGGCTGGCCATTTTAAAAAATAAATAAGATTGTCTATATTTTTAGTCCACTCTGTGAGAATTGTTTTAAAGAAGTTAATTAAGATAAATATGTTGTTAAAGATTGAGTCCTACCACTACGAATAGGATTTAAAGAATTTTCAAGGTAAAATATGTTTCCTGGTAGTTGTTTTAAGGCAGTAATCAAATACTCTCTTAACCACGGTGATAGGTGCCAATCAGAGCACAGGACCCACAGATGTGGGTTGGAAAACAGGTGCAGTATGAATCCATATCTTTAATCACAGCTCCTTCACTTAATGACAAACAATCCCTCAACATTTCCTCATGAATCTTGTTTTTCAACATGTTAAATCCCTATATTTAACTGCCCTATGTAGCAAAGTGTTTTCTTACACTATTAATTATTGCTTTTCTGCCTAAATTCCTATATTCAGTTTGTCCCTAAGTCTTCATTTGCTTCCTCTTACTTTCTTATATAATCTTGTCCTAACAATGATAGAGAAGACACATTTTAGAATTACACAGGCGGAAGGCTTTTAGGGCTTGAAGTCTATTTTGCTCTACAGTCTGCCACCACACAAGAGTAATTCAAACTTCTTCAGTAACCCTTTCTAACAGTCGGAGAAATCTACCACTGACAGTAAAGGATGAAGAGAGTGTGAAGCCTTCCTCAGTGTACATTGCTAATCCTCAAAAGAATTTCCTGCGTTTTATTTTAATTTATTGTGGTTCTCTGCATTGGAAATTACGATGTTTGATGACAATTTGCTGAAGAGGTAAACATACTGGCACCTTGAACTTTATGTCCTCATTATACCTCATCTCCATACAATTTCCACATGAGCGACGGTGTTACTCTACACTGTGATGTCATTGCTGATCCTTTTCCATCTGCTGCCCCCCTGGTAAATTCCTAATCTTTCTTCAAAATTCAGTTCATTTCCTACTCCGTGTTATAGATGTACTTGCCAACTGCATCTCCATTCCTCCTCTGTGGAGCCTTTGCGCTGCTATCAGGACTTGGGGGTCAACCAGTTCCCTGGTCTGTCTTGGTATCTTGACACACCAAAGATGAGGAGATGTGGGCCTGAGTCTTCACTGTTGTAACTTTGCTAATAGCCATTTCATTTGGATAATTTGAACTGAATTGTACAATTAAGAAGAACAAATCTGATTACATAGTCAAACAATCACTTGAAATCTTTTATATTAAACTAAATTTATATAGACTAAGCAAATCTACTGACATATTCAGTGAACATACTGTGAAGACTCAGGCTCACATTCAAATTATGATATCTTTGCTTAGAAAGCTCTCTTTTTGCATCACCAAGGACCAAACTAATACTTAACATCCTTGTTTCTCAAGATACATGTGAATGTTAACAGAAGAGCCTATGCAATAATCTTAATCCTCTTTCACCAACTCCTAGACTCACAGACATCCTTTAAAGATTTTCTTAAACTTACTTAATGGAAGAAATTTTCGTTTTACAGTCGATGTTCACAATTAAATACAAATAAACTGCATTATAACTTGCTGTCCAGCTTGTATTGATGTATGTTATGTATGGATCGACATATTATGTATGATTAATGTGTTATGTATGGATAAAAGAGCAAGAGCAAAGTTTATGTATTCATGTACTTAATGTAATATAATAATAAAGTATTATGGTGTATTTCCCATATTAAGTTCCAGTTTTTCTATATTTCCTCTAAGAAATACCATATGGAGAAGTTGATGGAAAAGATAAAGAAATTAATATTGAAGTGATGAAGTTTGGCCTTTTTAAGATAAAAAGCTTACCAAACTTTCCATA
The DNA here is from genome assembly GCF_028023285.1 of Balaenoptera ricei. NCBI lineage: Eukaryota > Metazoa > Chordata > Mammalia > Artiodactyla > Balaenopteridae > Balaenoptera > Balaenoptera ricei. The sequence goes on along the minus strand of NC_082650.1, from coordinate 93,457,558 downwards.
TAGACATGGCAATGTTTATCAATAAATCTAATATCTTATAGATTTAGCACAGTTCAACAGTCACCATCTGTTTCAAGAAGTGAAGGTTCTCACTATTTCATAGTTTCTTGGCTCTAAGACTAAAGGCATGCAATCCTTAGTTTGTATAATATTAACTATCAGAAACATGTGAAAAAGTTTTGCATATTTTAGAAAATCAGAAACATAAAGGACATTTTGAGTTATACTCAAAATTATAGCTGACAATACATTATGAATATTCTTTCTTCTTACATGAACTTGGGTGGTCCTCTGCTCATTCTCTGTATGGAGTTAGAGGTCAATACCAGCTGAGTTATAATACAGAAAATTTATGTGGGAAAATGGCAAAGCACTGCAGTCTGATTTTGAGCAAAGTTGTCTGAAAGGCGTTTGATGATTAAATACTGGTATTATGAGAAGTTGTTGTTTGTTCCTTTCTTATTTTTCATAAATTATATGCTAGTAAATCTCTTCATTTGATATAGCTGAAATCAATCCTACTCAGAATCCTTTTTACTTCCCATTCTTTTGAGGTTAATGTTGGTTTTGCATTATAATAAATTTTTTATCTACTTTCTTGATCAAACAACTGTGGGAAATGAGCTAATAAAATAAATAAAAAGTAATTTGCCCAGATACACACACACACACACACACACACACAGATATACATCTATCTGTATGAGGTTTTTATCTCATAGAAATTAATAAGATCAAACAAGAGGTAAAAATCAGTCCATTTATAAAACTCATCAGCAGTTTTTATTAATTTACTTTGTTTTCTGTACCAAATATCTAGGAGAGTAATGTGATGAAAATGCTTGCAATGGTTTTACTTGTTGTTTGTTTGAATTTTCACAAGTACTGAGGTTATTGCTATCCAACTACAGAAACTTTTCCAGCCTCTGTTCAATTGGTCTTAAACCAAGCATGAATTCCTTTACACTGACCTGCTATACTAAGAAGTGGCTGACAGGGATATGTAGTTCTGGCAGTCATGGAATTCTTGGCCAACATCCACTTGGCTTTGGCTACCCTAAAAGTGTGTTAACCAAAATGAATTATTATATATTAGAGTGTGCCTTAGATATACACAGATGACTTTATACCTCTAGATAAATCTTTGAGAGAATGTTGTCAGGCGTTTGGGATGGCGGGAACTAAGGAAGGTAGAAGAGGCTATGTGGCTTTAAAACATGCAGATAACACAGTAAATTCCCTAGAGGAAAGGACATAGGGGTTCTTTAGGGAAAAAAAGTAATGAATAACGCGTTAGCTTTTGTATATGACAGACACAAAAGGTACTAGAAAAATTTAAACTTTAGAAACTTTAGAAAAAATATATATAGTAAGACAATTTTTCTGAACTTCCCCAATGGAGAATAACCCTTGTGAAAACCAATATTCTCTCTATGTGATCCCTTTCAAAATTTGTTGAAATGAAAGAAAAACTGTGCATGAGTATGAATTACAATGTATCTCTAGAACTGTGATCTCTGCTCCATTTCATTTAAGAAGAACTTCTATCTTGATACTGAATTGACTTCAATCACTACAGGTGGCTTATTCAAGTTTGTTCTACCCTGCCATCTCCCTTCATCTCCTATAATGCAGATTTAGTAGGAGGAAGTACTGACATAACAAAATAAAAATCAAAGCCATCTTTTACATGTTTACCTTAGAGCTCATTCCATTAAGTTTTGAAAATAAGTTCTTATCAATTATGCTATGGTATTTTATTGTCAAGAACCCTTAAATATGGAATAAAAATTCCATCAACATTCATATTATGAAAAAGGAACCTAATTCCCATGCTTTTTAGGGAGATGTCTGTTCTGATTTTGCATAGAAAGAGTTCTGTTAGTGAGAATTTAAAATTTTAATTCCAAATTATGCCTGGTTAAGGATGGAGAGATAAGAGTGGAGCACACAAGACAGTGAGGAGACATGAACAAATACAACTAGATAAATGGAGGTAAAGCAAGGCAGTCACAGGCCAAAGTATTTACGGGAAGATGGAAATCAGAAGCCTCAATGTCTAAGTCTTTCTCCATTTTCTCTCCCCTCTGCCAGGAACCTTTACTCATGTGTATTGTATCTCCTGACTCCAAACTTCTAAGGGACTTGCTGTTCTCAACTACTTATTTTTCTGTGTATTAACACCTTCCACTCAACTAATAATTCCAATCGACAATTAAACATGCTTAAGTCTCTTTAATCTTATATTTTTTTCCTCTTGACCCCTCACCTCTCTCTAGATCTCACCTTACTTCTTTTTACATTTCACAGTAAAATTCTTGAAAGTTGTCTACACTGGTTATTTCAATTTCCTCCAATCTGGCTTCTTACTCTATCCTCCTGGAATGATGCCTTCAGGGCATGGAATCATGTGGACCGTCCAATGGACTATCAGAGCATTTGATAAACCTTTCCTCTGCTTTCCCTGACTCCACTTCTTTTGTTTGCCTCCTACTCCTCTGGTTACTCCTTCTCATACTTTTTATAATGTCATATTCCTCTACTCAGACATCGAACGTCAGCTCCTCAACACTCAGTACCAGGCAATTTTTTCAACTCACCCTATACGCTCATCCATACTCATGGTTTCAATTACCACCTGCATGCTGATGACTCATAAATTATATTTCCCATCCAGACCTCTCTTCTGAGTGTTACATCCATAGATTCAACTTGAAAACTCCACTTTGATGTACCAAAGGCACCTAATCTCATCAATGCTCAAGCCTGAACTCATTCGCAATCTTCTCTATGAAAAATGCTTTCCTTGCATTGTTTGCTAAAATCTATCTAGTTGCACATCAGAAGATGAGTATTCATTTTGGATACCTCTCCTTTCACTTCTGGTATTAATCAGTCAATTTTACTCCTAATTAGTTTTTTTATTTTTCAGGTTCATTGAAATCTGACTGGCACACAGTACTGTATGAGTTTAAGGTGTACAGCATAATGATTTGACTTACATACAATATGAAATGATTATCTCAATAAGTTTAGTGAACATTCATCATCTTGTATAGATACAAAATTAAATAAATTGAAAAAATTTTTCTTTGTGATGAGAACTCAGGATTTAATCTCTTAACAACTTTCATATATAACATACAGCAGTGCTAATCATATTTATCATGCTGTACATTACTTCCCTAGTATTTATTTATCTTACAACTGAAAGTTTGTACCTTTTGACTGCCTTCATCCAATTCCTCTCCCCCATACCTTGCCTCTGGAAACCACAAATTATTGACTATATTCCCCACACTGTACATTTCATACTCATGAGTCATTTATTTTGCAACTTGAAGTTTGTACCTCTTAATCTCCCTCACCTATTTCTATCCTACCCCCACCATTCTTCCCTCTGGCAACCTACTGTTTGTTCTCTGTATCTATGACTCTGATTCGATTTTGTTATGTTTGCTCATTTGTTTTGTTTTGTAGATTCCACATATAAGTGAAATCATACAGTGTTTGTCTTTCCCTGTCTGTCTTATTTCACTTAGCATAATACCCTGTAGGCCCAAGTGTGTTGCTGCAAATGGCAGAATTTCAATCTTTTTTTATGGCTGAGTACTATTCCATTGTGTGTATGTGCGTGTGTGTGTGTGTGTGTGTGTGTGTGTGTGATATTTGTTGTCTTTTTGATAATAGCCATTCTGACAGGTGTGGGATGATATCTCATTGTGGTTTTGGTTTGCAAATTCCTGAGGATTAGTGACGTTTAGCATCTTTTCACGTGATTGTTGGCCATCTGTATGTCTGCTTTGGAAAAATGTCTATTCAGATACTCTGCCCATTTTTTAATCAGATTGCTTGTTTTTTTGATGTTGAGTTTTATAAGTTCTTTGTATATTTTGGATATTAACCCCTTATTGGATACATCATTTGCAAATATTTTTTCCTATTCAGTCAGTGGCCTTTTCATTTTGTTGATAATCTCCTTCATTGTGTAAAAACATTTTAGTTTAATGCAGTCTCATTTATTTATTTTTGCTTTTGTTTCCTTTGCCTGAGGATACCTAACCTAAAAAAATTATTACTGAGACCTATGTCAACGAGTGTACTGCTTATGTTTTTTTAGCCGTTTTATAGTTTTAGGTCTTATCCATTTTGGATATATTTTTGTATATGGTGTGAAAGAGTAGTCTAGTTTGATTCTTTTGCCTGTAGCTGTCCAGTTTTCCCAACACCATTTATTAAAGGGAGGTTCTTTTCCTTGTTGCATGTTTTTGTCTCTTTTGTTGTAGATTAAATAACCAGGTAAGCCTGGGTTCATTTCTGGGCTCTCTATTCTGTTCCATTGATTTTGTTTTTTTGTTTTTTGTTTTTTCTTTGGTGCCAACACCATACTGTTTTGATTTTAGTAGCTTTGTTACTACAAGTTTGAAATCATGCAGTATGATACTTCCAGCTTTGTTCTTTTTTCTCAAGATTTTTTTGGCTATTTGGAGTCTTTCATGTTTCCACACACATTTTAGAGTTCTTTGTTCTAGTTCTATGATAAATGCCATTATTTTTAATGCATTTAACGAGTTAACTTTTTTTTTTAAACATCTTTATTGGAGTATAATTGTTTTACAATGGTGTGTTAATTTCTGCTTTATAACAAAGTGAATCACCTATACATATACATATATCCCCATATCTCCTCCCTCTTGTGTCTCCCTCCCACCCTCCCTATCACATATATATGGAATCTAAAAAAAAAAAAAAAATGGTTCTGAAGAACGTAGGGGCAGGAGAGGAATAAAGACGCAGACATAGAGAATGGACTTGAAGACACAGGGAAGGGGAAGGGGAAGCTGGGATGAAGTGAGAGAGTGGCATGGATTTATATGCACTGCCATTGGTGTTTTGACAGGAAATGCATTGAACCTTTAGATTGCCTTGGGTAGTATTGTGATTTTAACAATATTAATTCTTCCAACCCATGGACACAGTGTATCTTTCCATCTGTTTGTATCATCTTCAATTTCTTTCATCAGTGTCATGTAGTTTTCCAGGTACAGTTCTTTTATCTCCTTAGTTAGATTTATTTTTAGGTATTTTATCCTTTTTCTTACGATTGTTTAAGTGTGATTGTTTCTTAATTTCTCTTTCTGTAGTTTTTTATTAGTGTATAGAAGTGCAACAGATTTCTGTGTATTAATTTTGTATCCTGCAACTTTACATAATTCGTTGATGGGTTCTAGTTGGTTTTTTGGTGGTGTCTTTAGGATTTTCTATTTATAGTATCATGCCATCTGCAAACAGTGACAGTTTTAATTCTTTGTTTCTAATTTGGATTGCTTTTATTTATTTTTCTTGTCTGATTGCTTTGGCTAGAACTTCCAATACTATGTTGAATAAAAGTGGTGAGTGTGGGCATTCTTGTCTTTGTCTTGATCTTAGAGGAAATGCTTTCAGCTTTTCACCATTGAGTATAATGTTAGCTGTGGATTTGTCATATATGGCTTTTATGATATCGAGGTATAGTCCCTCTATAACTACCTTGTTGAGAATTTTATCACAAATAGATGTATAATTTTATCAAAAACTTTTTCTGCATTTATTAAGATGATCATATAATTTTAACCTTCAATTTGTTAATGTGGTGCATCACATTGACTAATTTGCAAGTACTGAACCATTCTTATATCTTTGGGATATATCCCACTTGATTGTGGTATATGGTCCTTTTAATATACTGTTGAATTTGGTTTCCTAGTATTTTGTTGAGGATTTTTCGTCTATTTTCATCAGTGATATTGGCTTGTAATTTTCTTTTTTGTGTTGTCTTTGTCTGATTTTGGTATCAGGGTGATGCTGGCCTTGTATAATGAGTTTGGAAACATTCTTCCTTCTTCAATTTTTTGGAAGAAGATGAGGATAGGCATTAAACCTTCTTTAAATGTTTGGCAGAATTTACGTGTGAAGCTGTCTAGTCCTGGAATCCGGTTTGTTGGGAGGTTTTTCTTTTTTTTTTTTTATCTTTATTTGGCCCTACTCTCTCTTGGAAACAAAAGTAATATTTAAAACAGGATGATAAATATTTTAAAATTTTTAACAAGGAACTAGGTATAACTCTAATGGTATTATTAGATTCTAAAGTTCAGTGGAAATGTTTAATTGAAATATTAATATAATCCATTTCCCCCCATGGTCATGGGACCATCATCATAGGACCTTAAGAGCTACCAACTATGTTTGGGATAAAGGGAAATTTTATATTATCTCAAAATTATCTTTAATTAAATGGGGTCAGGGTAACATTTGGTCTGCTAAAAGTAAGGAGGAGATGTTACTACAAGTATGCATTTCCATTGAAATAAAGGTAATATGCGGTAGGAAGGGAGAGTGAAGAGAATGATCCTTGGGTCATAATATTTCTAAATCTCTGAGAGCAGACCCAGGATTAAACGGACACAGGGACACAGTGATAAATATAGAACTTAATCTGAGGCACTTAATGACGTGCCATTAAGATTATTTCAATTCAATTACAATGAAATTTAATTACTATTTACTGAGTGCCTAGAAGAAACAAAGATTTGATCATGGGTTTCTTGGTATTCCTTTACTTTTATGTATTTACTTTTTTTAAACATCTTTATTGGAGTATAATTGCTTTACAATGGTGTGTTAGTATCTGCTTTATAACAAAGTGAATCAGTTATACATATAGATATGTTCCTATATCTCTTCCCTCTTGCATCTCCCTCCCCCTCACTCTCCCTATCCCACCCCTCTATGTGGTCACAAAGCACAGAGCAGATCTGCGGCTGCTTCTCACTAGCTATCTATTTTATGTTTGGTAGTGTATATATGTCCATGCCACTCTCTCACTTTGTCACATCTTACCCTTCCCCCTCCCCATATCCTCAAGTCCATTCTCTAGTAGGTCTGTGTCTTTATTCCAATCTTGCCACTAGGTTCTTCGTGACCTTTTTCTTTTATTCTTTACTTTCCATATATATGTGTTAACATACTGTATTTGTTTTTCTCTTTCTGACTTACTTCACTCTGTATGACAGACTCTAACTCCATCCACCTCACTACAAATAACTCCATTTCATTTCTTTTTATGGTTGAGTAATATTCCATTGTATATATGTGCCACATCCTCTTTATCCATTCATCTGTTGATAGACACTTAGGTTGCTACCATGTCCTGGCTATTGTAAATAGAGCTGCAATGAACATTTTGGTACATGACTCTTTTTGAATTATGGTTTTCTCAGGGTATATGCCCAGTAGTGGGATTGCTGGGTCATATGGTACTTCTATTTTTAGTTTTTTAAGGAACATCCATACTGTTCTCCATAACGGCTGTATCAATTTACATTCCCACCAACAGTGCAAGAGGGTTCCCTTTTCTCCACACCCTCTCCAGCATGTATTGTTTCTAGATTTTTTGATGATGGCCATTCTGACCAGTGTGAGATGATATCTCATTGTAGTTTTGATTTGCATTTCTCTAATGATTAATGATGTTGAGCATTCTTTCATGTGTTTGTTGGCAATCGGTATATCTTCTTTGGAGAAATGTTTATTTAGGTCTTCTGCCCATTTTTGGATTGGGTTGCTTGTTTTTCTGTAATTGAGCTGCATGAGCTGCTTGTAAATTTTGGAGATTAATCCTTTGTCAGTTGCTTCATTTGCAAATATTTTCTCCCATTCTGAGGGTTGTCTTGTGGTCTTTTTTATGGTTTCCTCTGCTGTGCAAAAGCTTTTAAGTTTCATTAGGTCCCATTTGCTTATTTTTGTTTTTATTTCCATTTCTCTAGGATCTGGGTCAAAAAGGATCTTGCTTTGACTTATGTCATAGAGTGTTCTGACGATGTTTTCCTCTAAGAGTTTGATAGTGTCTGGCCTTACATTTAGGTCTTTAATCCATTTTGAGTTTATTTTTGTGTATGGTGTTAGGGAGTGTTCTAATTTCATACTTTTACATGTACCTGTCCAGTTTTCCCAGCACCACTTACTGAAGAGACGGTCTTTTCTCCACTGTATGTGCTTGCCTCCTTTATCGAAGATAAGGTGACCATATGTGCATGGGTTAATCTCTGGGCTTTCTATCCTGTTCTATTGATCTATGTTTCTGTTTTTGTGCCAGTACCAAACTGTCTTGATTATGTAGCTTTGTAGTATAGTCTGAAGTCAGGGAGCCTGATTCCTCCAGCTCCATTTTTCATTCTCAAGATTGCTTTGGTGGGCTTCCCTGGTGGCGCAGTGGTTGAGAATCTGCCTGCCAATGCAGGGGACACGGATTCGAGCCCTGGTCTGGGAAGATCCCACATGCCATGGAGCAACTGGGCCCGTGAGCCACAACTACTGAGCCTGAGCGTCTGGAGCCTGTGCTCCGCAACAAGGGAGGCAGCGATGGTGAGAGGCCCGCGCACCGCGATGAAGAGTGGTCCCCACTTGCCACAATTAGAGAAAGCCCTCGCAGAGAAACGAAGACCCAACACAGTCATAAATAAATAAATAAATAAATAAATAAATAAATAAATAAATAAAAGAACGTGAATTTCTTAAAAAAAAAAAAAAAGATTTCTTTGGCTATTCGGGGTCTTTTGTGTTTCCATACAAATAGTGAAATTTTTTTTTCTAGTTCTGTGAAAATGCCAGTGGTAGTTTGATAAGGATTACATTGAATCTGTAGATTGCTTTGGGTAGTAGAGTCATTTTCACAATGTTGATTCTTCCAATCCAAGAACATGGTATATCTCTCTATCTATTTGTATCATCTTTAATTTCTTTCATCAGTGTCTTATAATCTTCTGCATACAGTTCTTTTGTCTCCTTAGGTAGGTTTATTCCTAGATATTTTATTCTTTTTGTTACAGTGGTAAATGGGAGTGTTTTCTTAATTTCACTCTCGGATTTTTCATCATTAGTGTATAGGAATGCAAGAGATTTCTATGCATTAATTTTGTGTCCTGCTACTTTACCAAATTCATTGATTAGCTCTAGGAGTTTTCTGGTAGCATCTATATTATTCTCTATGTATATTATCATGTCATCTGCAAACAGTGACAGCTTTACTTCTTCTTTTCCAATTTGGATTGCTTTTATTTCTTTTTCTTCTCTGATTGCTGTGGCTAAAACTTCCAAAACTATATTGAGTAATAGTGGTGAGAGTGAGCAACCTTGTCTTGTTCCTGATCTTAGTGGAAATGGTTTCAGTTTTTCACCATTGAGGATGGTGTTGGCTGTGGGTTTGTCATATATGGCCTTTATTATGTTGAGGAAAATTCCATCTATGCCTACTTTCTGCAGGGCTTTTATCATAAATGGGTGTTGAATTTTGTCGAAAGTTTTCTCTTCATCTATTGAGATGATCATATGGTTTTTCTCCTTCAGTTTGTTAATATGGTGTATCACGTTGATTGATTTGTGTATATTGAAGAATCCTTGCATTCCTGGAATAAACCCCACTTGGTCATGGTGTATGACCCTTTTAATGTGCTGTTGGATTCTGTTTGCTAGTATTTTGTTGAGGATTTTTGCATCTATGTTCATCAGGAATATTGGCCTGTAGTTTTCTTTCTTTGTGACATCTTTGTCTGGTTTTGGTATCAGGGTGATGGTGGCCTCATAGAATGAGTTGGGGGGTGTTCCTCCGTCTGCAATATTTTGGAAGAGTTTGAGAAGGATAGGTGTTAGCTCTTCTCTAAATGTTTGATAGAATTCACCTGTGAAGCCATCTGGTCCTGGGCTTTTGTTTGTTGGAAGATTTTTAATCACAGTTTCAATTTCTGTGCTTGTGATTGGTCTGTTCATATTTTCTATTTCTTCCTGGTTCAGTCTCGGCAGGTTGTGCATTTCTAAGAATTTGTCCATTTCTTCCAGGTTGTCCATTTTATTGGCATAGAGTTGCTTGTAGCAATCTCTCATGATAGTTTGTATTTCTGCAGTGTCAGTTGTTACTTCTCCTTTTTCATTTCTAATTCTATTGATTTGAGTGTTCTCCCTTTTTTTCTTGATGAGTCTGGCTAATGGTTTATCAATTTTGTTTATCTTCTCAAAGAACCAACTTTTAGTTTTATTGATCTTTGCTATTGGTTCCTTCATTTCTTTTTCATTTATTTCAGATCTGATCTTTATGATTTCTTTCCTTCTGCTAACTTTGGGGTTTTTGTGTTCTTCCTTCTCTAATTGCTTTAGATGCAAGGTTAGGTTGCTTATTTGAGATGTTTCCTGTTTCTGAGGTAGGCTTGTATTGCTATAAACTTTCCTCTTAGAACTGCTTTTGCTGCATCCCATAGGTTTTGGGTCATCGTGTCTCCATTGTCATTTGTTTCTAGGTATTTTTTGATTTCCCCTTTGATTTCTTCAGTGATCACTTCGTTATTAAGTAGTGTATTGTTTAGCCTCCATGTGTTTGTATTTTTTACAGATCTTTTCCTGTAATTGATATCTAGTCTCATAGCATTGTGGTCGGAAAAGATACTTGATATGATTTTAATTTTCTTAAATTTACCGAGGCTTGATTTGTCACCCAAGATATGATCTATCCTGGAGAATATTCCATGAGCACTTGAGAAAAATGTGTAGTCTGTTGTTTTTGGGTGGAATGTCGTATAAATATCAATTAAGTCCATCTTGTTTAATGTATCAATTAAATCTTGTGTTTCCTTATTTATTTTCATTTTGGATGATCTGTCCATTGGTGAAAGTGGGGTGTTAAAGTCCCCTACTATGATTGTGTTACTGTCAATTTCCCCTTTTATGGCTGTTAGTATTTGCCTTATGTATTGAGGTGCTCCTATGTTGGGTGCATAAATATTTATCATTGTTATATCTTCTTCTTGGATCAATCCCTTGATCATTATATAGTGTCCTTCTTTGTCTCTTGTAATAGTCTTTATTTTAAAGTCTATTTTGTCTGATATGAGAATTGGTACTCCAGCTTTCCTTTGATTTCCATTTGCATGGAATATCTTTTTCCATCTGCTCACTTTCAGTCTGTATGTGTCCCTAAGTCTGAAGTGGGTATCTTATAGATAGCATATATACAGGTCTTGTTTTTGTATCCATTCAGCCAGTCTGTGTCTTTTGGTGGGACCATTTAATCCATTTACATTTAAGGTCGGAGGTTTTTAATTAGTGATTAAATTTAATTACTAGTAATTGGTCTGTTCATATTTTTTATTTCTTCCTGATTCAACTGTGAGAGATTGTTTGTTTCTGTGAATTTATTCAGTTTTTCTAAGTTGTCCATTTGTTTGGTGTATAATTGTTCATAGTACTCTCTTATAATCCTTTGTATGTTTGTGGTGTTGTTTGTTACTCCTTTCAGAGCTGGTGTGAGAGGCTGGCTCCTAACATGAGTGACTGTGGGGTTTGGGGTGTCCCATAGCTTGTGTCAGCCCCCTGGGGGATGGGGCCAGATCCCAGAGCAACTGGCTTAGGGGTCCATCGTGTCCCAGAGCTGGTGCTGGCCTGCTGGTGCATGGGGTTGGGTCCTGGAGAGGCTAGCCTCAGCAGGTCTAAGGCAGCCAGCCTGCTTGTGGGTGGTTCTGTGTCCCTGCCAGGCCAACTCCTTGGCCTGAAACATCCTAGTACTGGTGCCAGCTGGCTGGTGGGCCAGTCTGGGTCCTGGCACTAATAAGCTAGAGAGAGGATTCCAAAATGGTGCTTGCCAGCATCAGTGTCCTTATGGTAGAATGAGCTCCCTAATATGGCTGCCACCAGTGTCTATGTCCCCAGGGTGAGAAACAGTCTCCTCCTGCCTCTCCAGGAAGCTCTACAAGATCAGCATGTGGGTCTGACCCAGGCTTGTCTCAAATCACTTCTTCTGCCCTGGGTCTTGGAGTGTGTGAGATTTGGTTTGCACCTTTAAGAATGGAGTCTATCTTCCACAGCTCTCTGGCTCTCTTATATGCAAGCCTTGCTGGTCTTCAAAGCCAATGTTCCTATGGCTCATCTTCCTGGTGCAGGACTCCTGGACTGGGGAGCCTGATGTGGGGCTCAGACCCCTTGTTCCTTGGGGAGAACCTCTACAATTGTAACTATCCTCCTGTTTGTGGGTCACCCACACATGGGAATGGGTGTCGACTATATCGTGACTCAGCCCCTCCAACCCATTGCCTTGTGGTTCTTTAAATCTTTAGCTGTAGAAGATTTTTTCTGCTAGTCTTTTGGTCTTTCTGATCAATAGTTGTTTTGTAATTAGCTGAATTTTTCTGTGCTCATGGGAGGAGGTGAGCTCAGAGTTTTCCCACTTTGCCATCTTGGCCACCAACCTTAATTATTTTTTTAATCTGTCAATTTCTATATGACACCAGCCTAGTCCAAGCCACCATATGTCTTATTTGGACATATAACAGACAGCTAAGTGGCCCCCTTCAATCACTCTTTAAGCCAGCTATAGGGCCCTACAGTGTTTGCCATCTGGTGGACCCTCAGTCTTCACTTTCCAATCCTCAGCCATCCTCCTCTGCTCCTCTTTTCCATACACAGTTGGTCTATTGGATCCCTTAATATACTGTGGCTCTTTCCACCAAAGGCTCTTTCCTCATACTCTTTTCACTGCCTGGAACTCCTACACCAATGCTTTGACTGTTTCTCCTAGTTTGTTTTTACCTAGTTCATCACCTCTACCCATTTTTCAGAGAGCTTCCTTTGACTCTTTATCCTAGGCCAGGCTACTTTGTAATTTGTTTTCCTTGCACCATTTTTTAAAAATTTCCCACACATCTCAAATTTTAATTATTGATATTTCCTCCTTAGTGTGACTATTTGGCAATCTGCCTCACTAAACTTTATATAAGAATTAGGATTTTGTCTGTTTTGGCTTAACATTGAATTCCAGGAGCTTAGTATAGTACTACAAATATTAAAAAAAAAATTTGTTACATGAATAAATAAAATTAAAAACAGGGAAAAAACCACAGAAGAAACAGAAAGAAAAATGAGAAAAATTAAGAAATATTGAGAGAGCAAGTGGGCACTCAACTTTTCTAAAATTAATTTGTAGTTAATTTATTTTAACTAATTTATTTAAATTAATATGTTTTAAAATTATATAAATTATATAAATTTAAATATATAGAATGTTTTAAAATTATATAAATTTAAATAATTTAAGTAATATAATATGTAATGTATAATATAATGTATCATATATAATATAGTTCTAGGGTCAGCCTTTAATGCAAACTATTGTCATCCTGAGGTCTTGTAGGATATTGCTGACAAGACAAATCAGAATTACATTTTTGCATCAGTAAAGATGGATGTATTTCACTTTCTAAATTTTGGATAAAATTAATCCAAAGTCCTTTGTTTTCAGTTTTAATAAAAGTGTCAGTAATTTTTTACAGGATGCTTTCAGCTTGAGGCTACCTAAGGATTTGAGGGGTTTGTTTGAGGACTGCCTGACTAGGTCCTCTTTCGTTAAAGGCAAAACATGGAATCAGTCCTTCAAGAAAGTTTGACCAAAAATAGAAATTACTTCATATGTAATAGACTGTTTGTATAAAATGATGACATTGTTTAAAATGATGAGGTTATCAAAAAATGCCTTTTAAATTGGTTTCAAGTTATTCACCTTCTCATTGGCCTCCTTTTCTGTGATCAACATCATGCCTTTGTAAGAGAAATGATTGAAATTGGAGTTAAGTCCATTGCTCTCAAAGTTTGTTTTTTTCTGTACATAACTCAGTGTTCCAAAAGGGTATGCCTAATTTATGAATAACAATTTCATTACCTTAGGGTAATTTCATTGCCTTCTAGTCATAACCAGCTGAATTTCCCAGCCCAGACACTCTCATTTCTTCATTCATTCAGACATTTATGAGAATCTGTCAGATGCCCTACTAAGTACATTAAAGATGAGTAAGATACTGTTCCTGCCTGTATGTATTTTCCATTTTCAGATTGGGGTCAGTTTCTTTGATTTTATTTTCAGATTGATGCAGACCCTGGGAAAGATTATTCGATTTATATAACCTTCATAGGTCAGCCAAGATTCCAGATGATCAGACCGACTTATCCAAATGTCATCTAATACATAAAGTCAGACACAAAATGTTATTTTTAACTGACAAAGAGTAACTTTGGAGAACATTATCACTAGACTGCTATACTGATGAGCAATTTTAAATTCTTGGCTGCTACATGTAAATTTTGTTCAGTAGTGCCCTTGGGATGTGATCATCATATTTAGCCATTTCTCTTTTTGGGATTTCCTAATTTTGAAGCATGAATTAATTTCAAGACTGCCTTCCAAAATTTTATATGCTCCAGAGAGACATTTCCATTTAATATGCGATTTTTTTCTACTGAATTTTCTTTTTTCTGTTCTGTGCTAATGACATTTCCCCCCCCTCCATTTCCTAAGAGCAGTGCTCTTTTCACTCAATAGATATTTTGTTGAACAATTGAACTAGATCTTAATTTCAGCTGAACTACCCAATTCGTTAATCTATTTATTTGCTTCAAAATATTTTCAGAGAAATTCATTCATTTTGTCTAAAATTTGATTGATAATGGATGGTATCAAATTTGTAGTTTATTTCACTAAAATGAAAAAAAAAAACGATTCGGAAAACAATTTTCAGAGAGACCTTTTTTTCTTTCTTTCTGTATTTAGGTGGCTATTACACATGTAAAAAACGTTTAAAAAATAAGGCTCAGCACTATAGTTCAAGGAACTACTATGGGGTACTTACCGTATTGTTATAGGGATCAATGCATTTCTGTTAATGCTGTAATTAGCAGAAAGAGTCAAGATATTTTGAGAACTTCCACATCCATATTTAACTGTGGGCTTTCCTTCCACAAGAAATAAATGAAGAAACTGTTGTCCAAAATTCTTCTCATTACCTTTAAGAAAAAATATTACATTAAATTAGTGATTAATGTAGATTTACATTTTATTCAATAACAATCATTCATATAACAAACACAATCTTTTTTTTTAACATCTTTAATGGAGTATAATTGCTTTACAATGGTGTGTTAGTTTCAGCTTTATAAAAATTAGTTATACATATACATATGTTCCCATATCTCTTCCCTTTTGCATCTTCCTCCCTCCCACCCTCCTTATCCCACCCATCTAGGTGGTCAGAAAGCACCGAGCTGATCTCCCTGTGCTATGCGCTTGCTTCCCACTAGCTATCTATTTTAAGTTTGGTAGTATATATATGTCCATGTCACTCTCTCACTTTGTCACATCTTACCCTTCCTGCTCCCCATATCCTCAAGTCCATTCTCTAGTAGGTCTGTGTCTTTATTCCAGTCTGGCCACTAGGTTCTTCATGTCCTTTTTTTTTCCCTAAGATTCCATATATATGTGTTAGCATACTGTATTTGTTTTTCTCTTTCAGACTTACTTCACTCTGTATGACCGATTCTAACTCCAACCACCTCACTACAAATAACTCCATTTCGTTTTTTTTATGACTAATATTCCATTGTATATATGTGCCATATCTTCTTTATCCATTCATCTGATGATGGACACTTAGGTTGCTTCCATGTCCTGGCTATTGTAAATAGAGCTGCAATGAACATTTTGTACATGACTCTTTTTGAATTATGGTTTTCTCAGGGTATGTGCCCAGTAGTGGGATTGCTGGTTCGTATGGTACTTCTATTTTTAGTTTTTTATGGAACATCCATACTATTCTCCATAACGGCTGTATCAATTTACATTCCCACCAACAGTGCAAGAGGGTTCCCTTTTCTCCACACCCTCTCCAGCATGTATTGTTTCTAGATTTTTTGATGATGGCCATTCTGACCAGTGTGAGATGATATCTCATTGTAGTTTTGATTTGCATTTCTCTAATGATTAATGATGTTGAGCATTCTTTCATGTGTCTGTTGGCAATCTGTATATCTTCTTTGGAGAAATGTTTATTTAGGTCTTCTGCCCATTTTTGGATTGGGTTTTTTGTTTTTCTGTTATTGAGCTGCATGAGCTGCTTGTAAATTTTGGAGATTAATCCTTTGTCAGTTGCTTCATTTGCAAATATTTTCTCCCATTCAGAGGGTTGTCCTGTGGTCTTGTTTATGGTTTCCTTTGCTGTGCAAAAGCTTTTAAGTTTCATTAGGTCCCATTTGTTTATTTTAGTTTTTATTTCCGTTTCTCTAGGAGCTGGGTCAAAAGGGATCTTGCTGTGATTTATGTCATAGAGTGTTCTGCCTGTTTTCCTCTAAGAGTTTGATAGTGTCTGGCCTTACATTTAGGTCTTTATCCATTCTGAGTTTATTTTTGTGTATGGTGTTAGGTAGTGTTCTCCTTTCATACTTTTACATGTACCTGTCCAGTTTTCCCAGAACCACTTATTGAAGAGGCTTTCTTTTCTCCACTGTATATACTTGCCTCCTTTATCAAAGATAAGGTGACCATATGTGTGTGGGTTTATCTCTGGGCTTTCTATCCTGTTCCATTAATCTATATTTCTGTTTTGGTGCCAGTACCATACTGTCATGATTACTGTAGCTTTGTAGTATAGTCTGAGGTCAGGGAGCCTGATTCCTTCAGCTCCAATTTTTTTTTTTTAACATCTTTATTGGAGTATAATTGCTTTACAATGGTGTGTTAGTCCTTGCTTTATAACAAAGTGAATCAGTTATACATATAAATATGTTCCCATATCTCTTCCCTCTTGAATCTCCCTCCCTCCCACCCTCCCTATCCCACACCTCTAGGTGGTCACAAAGCACAGAGCTGATCTCTCTGTGCTATGTGGTTGCTTCCCACTAGCTATCTATTTTACATTTGGTAGTGTATATATGTCCATGCCACTCTCTCTCTTTGTCACATCTTACCCTTCCCCGTCCCCATATTCTCAAGTCCATTCTCTAGTAGGTCTGTGTCTTTATTCCGGTCTGGCCACTAGGTTCTTCATGACCTTTTTTTTGTTTTTTTCCTTAGATTCCATATATATGTGTTAGCATACTCTAGATTCCATATATATGTGTTAGCATACTGTATTTCTTTTTCTCTTTCTGACTTATTTCACTCTGTATGACAGACTCTAACTCCATCCACCTCACTACAAATAACTCCATTTCGTTTCTTTTTATGGCTGAGTAATATTCCATTGTATATATGTGCCACATCTTCTTTATCCATTCATACAATGATGGAAACTTAGGTTGCTTCCATGTCCTGATTATTGTAAATAGAACTGCAATGAACATTTGGTACATGACTCTTTTTGAATTATGGTTTTCTCAGGGTATACGCCCAGTACTGGAATTGCTGGGTCGTATGGTACTTCTATTTTTAGTTTTTTAAGGAACATCCATACTATTCTCCATAACGGCTGTATCAATTTACATTCCCACCAACAGTGCAAGAGTGTTCCCTTTTCTCCACACCCTCTCCAGCATGTATTGTTTCTAGATTTTTTGATGATGGCCATTCTGACCAGTGTGAGATGATATCTCATTGTAGTTTTGATTTGCATTTCTCTAATGATTAATGATGTTGAGCATTCTTTCATGTGTTTGTTGGCAATCGGTATATCTTCTTTGGAGAAATGTTTATTTAGGTCTTCTGCCCATTTTTGGATTGGGTTGTTTGTTTTTCTGTTATTGAGCTGCATGAGCTGCTTGTAAATCTTGGAGATTAATCCTTTGTCAGTTGCTTCATTTGCAAATATTTTCTCCCATTCTGAGGGTTGTCCTTTGGTCTTGTTTATGGTTTCCTTTGCTGTGCAAAAGCTTTTAAGTTTCATTAGGTCCCATTTGTTTATTTTTGTTTTTATTTCCATTTCTCTAGGAGCTAGATCAAAAAGGATCTTGCTGTGATTTGTGTCATAGAGTGTTCTGCCTATGTTTTCCTCTAAGAGTTTGATAGTGTCTGGCCTTACATTTAGGTCTTTAATCCATTTTGAGTTTATTTTTGTGTATGGTGTTAAGGAGTGTTCTAATTTCATACTTTTACATGTACCTGTCCAGTTTTGCCAGCACCACTTATTGAAGAGACGGTCTTTTCTCCACTGTATATACTTGCCTCCATTATGAAAGATAAGTTCACCATATGTGCGTGGGTTTATCTCTGGGCTTTCTATCCTGTTCCATTGATCTATGTTTCTGTTTTTGTGCCAGTACCAAACTGTCTTGATTACTGTAGCTTTGTAGTATAGTCTGAAGTCAGGGAGCCTGATTCCTCCAGCTCCGTTTTTCGTTCTCAAGATTGCTTTGGCTATTCGGGGTCTTTTGTGTTTCCACACAAACTGTGAAATTTTTTGTTCTAGTTCTGTGAAAAATGCCATTGGTAGTTTGATAAGGATTGCATTGAATCTATAGATTGCTTTGGGTAGTAGAGTCATTTTCACAATGTTGATACTTCCAATCCAAGAACACAGTATATCTCTCCATCTATTTGTATCATCTTTAATTTCTTTCATCACTGTCTTATAATTTTCTGCATACAAGCCTTTTGTCTCCTTAGGTAGGTTTATTCCTAGGTATTTTATTCTTTTTGTTGCAATGGTAAATGGGAGTATTTTTTAATTTCACTTTCAGATTTTTCATCATTAGTGTATAGGAATGCAAGAGACTTCTATGCATTAATTTTGTATACTGCTACTTTACCAAATTCATTGATTAGCTCTAGAAGTTTTCTGGTAGCATCTTTATTATTCTTTATGTATAGTATCATGTCATCTGCAAACAGTGACAGCTTTACTTCTTCTTTTCTTATTTGGATTCTTTTTCTTCTCTGATTGCTGTGGCTAAAACTTCCAAAACTATGTTGAATAATAGTGGTGAGAGTGGGCAACTTTGTCTTGTTCCTGATCTTAGTGGAAATGGTTTCAGTTTTTCAGCATTGAGGACAATTTTGCCTGTGGGTTTGTCATATATGGCCTTTATTATGTTGAGGAAATTTCCATCTGTGCCTACTTTCTGCAGGGCTTTTATCATAAATGGGTGTTGAATTTTGTCGAAAGCTTTCTCTTCATCTATTGAGATGATCATATGGTTTTTCTCCTTCAGTTTGTTAATATGGTGTATCACGTTGATTGATTTGTGTATATTGAAGAATCCTTGCATTCCTGGAATAAACCCCACTTGATCATGGTGTATGACCCTTTTAATGTGCTGTTGGATTCTGTTTGCTAGTATTTTGTTGAGGATTTTTGCATCTATGTTCATCAGGAATATTGGCCTGTAGTTTTCTTTCTTTGTGACATCTTTGTCTGGTTTTGGTATCAGGGTGATGGTGGCCTCGTAGAATGAGTTGGGGAGTGTTCCGCCCTCTGCAATATTTTGGAAGAGTTTGAGAAGGATAGGTGTTAGCTCTTCTCTAAATGTTTGATAGAATTCGCCTGTGAAGCCATCTGGTCCTGGGCTTTTGTTTGTTGGATGATTTTTAATCACAGTTTCAATTTCAGTGCTTGTCATTGGTCTGTTCATATTTTCTATTTCTTCCTGGTTCAGTCTCGGCAGTTTGTGCATTTCTAAGAATTTGTCCATTTCTTCCAGGTTGTCCATTTTATTGGCATAGAGTTGCTTGTAGTAATCTCTCATGATTGTTTGCATTTCTGCGGTGTCAGTTGTTACTTCTCCTTTTCATTTCTAATTCTATTGATTTGAGTGTTCTCCCTTTTTTTCTTGATGAGTCTGGCTAATGGTTTATCAATTTTGTTTATCTTCTCAAAGAACCAGCTTTTAGTTTTATTGATCTTTGCTAATGTTTCCTTCATTTCTTTTTCATTTATTTCTGATCTGATCTTTATGATTTCTTTCCTTCTGCTAACTTTGGGGTTTTCTTGTTCTTTCTCTAATTGCTTTAGTTTGAAGGTTAAGTTGTTTATTCAAGATGTTTCCTGTTTTTTGAGGTAGGCTTGTATTGCTATAAACTTCCCTCTTAGACCTGCTTTTTTTGCATCCCATAGGTTTTGGGTCGTCGTGTCTCCACTGTCATTTGTTTCTAGGTGTTTTTTGATTTCCCCTTTGATTTCGTCAGTGATCACTTTGTTATTAAGTAGTGTATTGTTTTGCCTTTATGTGTTTGTATTTTTTACAGATCTTTTCCTATAAATGATGTCTAGTCTTACAGCGTTGTGGTTAGAAAGGATACTTGATACGATTTCAATTTTCTTAAATTTACCAAGGCTTGATTTGTGACCCAAGATATGATCTATCCTGGAGAATGTTCCATGAGCACTTGAGAAAAATGTGTAGTCTGTTGTTTTTGGGTGGAATGTCCTATAAATATCAATTAAGTCCATCTTGTTTAATGTATCATTTAAAGCTTGTGTTTCCTTATTTATTTTCATTTTGGATGATCTGTCCATTGGTGAAAGTGGGGTGTTAAAATCCCCTACTATGATTGTGTTACTGTCAATTTCCCCTTTTATGGCTGTTAGTATTTGTCTTATGTATTGAGGTGCTCCTATGTTGGGTGCATAAATATTTACAATTTTTGTATCCTATTCTTGGATCGATCCCTTGATCATTCATTATGTAGTGTCCTTCTTTGTCTCTGTAATAGTCTTTATTTTAAAGTCTATTTTGTCTGATATGAGAATTACTACTCCAGCTTTCTTTTGATTTCCATTTGCATGGAATATCTTTTTCTATCCCCGCACTTTCAGTCTGTATGTGTCCCTATGTCTGAAGTGGGTCTCTTGTAGGCAGCATATATACAGGTGTTGTTTTTGTATCCATTCAGCCAGTCTGTGTCTTTTCGTGGGAGCATTTAATCCATTTACATTTAAGGTAATTATCGATATGTAATGTCCTATTCCCATTTTCTTAAATGTCTTGGGTTTGTTATTGTAGGTGTTTTCCTTCTCTTGTGTTTCTTGCCTAGAGAAGTTCCTTAAGCATTTGTTGTAAAGCTGGTTTGATGGTGCTGAACTCTCTCAGGTTTTGCTTGTCTGTAAACGTTTTAATTTCTCCATCAAATCTGAATGACATCCTTGATGGGTAGAGTAATCTTTGTTGTAGGTTTTTCTCCTTCATCACTTTAAATATGTCCTGCCACTTCCTTCTGGTTTGCAGAGTTTCTGCTGAAAGATCAGATGTTAACCTTATGGGGATTCCCTTGTTTGTTATTTGTTGTTTTTCCCTTGCTGCTTTAAATATGCTTTCTTTATATTTAATTTTTGATAGTTTGATTAATGTGTGTCTTGGTGTGTTTCTCCTTGCACTTATGCTGTGTGGGACTCTCTGTGCTTCCAGGACTTGATTAACTATTTCCTTTCCCATATTAGGGAAGTTTTCAACTATAATCTCTTCAAATATTTTCTCAGTCCCTTTCTTTTTCTCTTCTTCTTCTGGGACCCCTATAATTCGACTGTTGGTGCATTTAATGTTGTCCCAGAGGTCTTTGAGACTGTCCTCAGTTCTTTTCATTCTTTTTTCTTAATTCTGCTCTGAAGTAGTTATTTCCACTATTTTATCTTCCCGGTCACTTTCCCGTTCTTCTGCCTCAGTTATTCTGCTATTGATCCCATCTAGAGTATTTTTAATTTCATTTACTGTTTTGTTCATCATTGCTTGTTTCCTCTTTAGTTCTTCTAGGTCCTTGTTAAATGTTTCTTGTATTTTGTCTATTCTATTTCCAAGATTTTGGATCATCTTTCTTATCATTATTCTGAACTCTTTTCCAGGTAGACTGCTTATTTCCTCTTCATTTGTTAGGTCTGGTGTGTTTTTACCTTGCTCCTTCATGTGCTGTGTTTTTCTGTCTTCTCATTTTGCTTATCTTACTGTGACAAACACAATCTTAGTTCTCAAGGAATAATCATTCAGTGAGATGATAGGAGTTTTATTAGATAATTATTCAATGTAAAAAGTACTATAGTAAAAATATACATTATTTTCCACAGGCTGAGGATTGCATAGTGTTAACAGCATTAACTTGACATGAGATTTTAACTTCTGACTTTGTTTCTTAATAACTATGACCTTAACTGTTTTCAACCTCAGTTTCCCAATAGGTTCTAATGGGATAATGAGATCAACTAATTGTTAGATTTTCTGTGATCATAAAATAAGATAATAAATGAAAAGTGCCTGGCACCTGCTGAGTATTTATAACTTGATTTATTATTATCAATTATTTATATTTTAATCTTAATATGTCTCATAAGAATTGGAATGGTAAAGAAATATATAAAGAAAAACAAGAGAAACATTCCCCTTTCTGCCAGCCCATCCTTCATCCCCCTTTGAGGTATTCTTTACTATCATTTATACACATACAAAAATGTGTATAGCCCTAATTTTATTTTTAAAACAAATAATATAATAAATAGCTTTGCTCACTTTTCTTTTCACTCAACAGTAAATTTTAAATATCTGTCCTTGTAGGTACACAGATTTCTCTCTTTTTTAACATTCTTAATTGAAGTATCACTCACACAGAAAATCACACAAATTTTAAGCATATAGCTTAGTGAATTCTCACAAAGTGAACTTGCTCACACAAACACCACCAAATTAAGAAAAAGAAAATTTTCTGCATTGTCAGAATTCCTATTGATCAGTGCTCCCCTCTTCCCTCCACCAAATGGAACTTAGATCCTGATGTTTAACAATAGCAATAGTTTTGCTTGATTTTCATCTTTATGTTAGTGGGATCATACTTATATGTTCTTTAGCATCTATTTGCTTTTGCTCAATATTATGTTTGCGAGATAGCATTCACCCTTCATTTCTACTGCTTTATAATATTCTATTAAATGAATATTCACAATTCAGTTATTTTTTCTTCTATAGATGGAAATCCACCCACCCTGTTTTCGGTTTTTATAAATAATGCAGCTATGACAATCTTGTATGTGTCTTTGGTGTTGAAGTGCATACATTTCTGTTTTGTATATACCAGGAGTTAAATTGTTCTGTCACAGAATATGACTATGATTAATTTAGTAGCTACTACCAGTTTTCTGAAATGATGTTCTAACTCCTTACCAACAGTATATGAATGTCAGCTGTTCCATTTTTTTTTTAACCATTAATTGGTTTGATCACATTGTAGATTTTAACTATTCTGTATTTATTATTCTGGCTTTAATTTTTGTTTTCATCATATTAGAGAAGTTGAGCATACTCTCATGTTTAGTGGTTATTTTGATATCGTCTTTTGTGACTTGTCGGGTTGTGTGTATTTCTCTTATTTTTGTTTGGTTGTTTGCTTTTTCCTTATTGATTATAGAGTTATATCTATGTATATATGTAATATTTATATAGATATATATACATACACATAAAAGAGCATACAAACAAGCTCTTTGTCAGCTACATATATTGAAAATATCTTCTCCAATCCTGTAGATCATCTGGCCATTCTCTTAGGAGTCAATTTTGATGAACATATGTTCTTAATTTTAGTATGGGTAAATTTACCAGTTGTTTCTTTTGTGGTTATGATTAGTACTTTCTGTATCATCTTTAAGATATCTTTGCCTGCCTCAAAGTCACAAAGTTATTTTCTTATATTATCTTCAGTAAGCTTTATTTAACAGCTACACTCTCCTGAGAATTGACTTTTGTGTATGATGTGAAGTAAGGGGTTGTGGTAGGTTGAATAATAGCTCCAAAAGATATTCATGTCCTAATTGTTAGGAACCTGCAAATATTAACCTTATATGGCAAGGGAGACTTTGTAGGTGTGATTAAATTAAAGATCTTGAGATAGGGAGATTATCCTGGATTATCTGGTTGGGTCATAAAATTAGTCACGTGTCTTTTTAAGAGAGAGGCACAGGGAAATTTGAGTGGAAGAGGACAAGTTATGTGAGTATAGAAGCAGAGATTGGAGTGATGCAGTCACAAGCCAAGAAATGCCAGCAGCCACCAGAAAAACCTGGAAGAGGCAAGGAATAGCTTCTCCTCTGGAGCCTCTGGAAGTAACCAGTCCTGCTAACAACTTGATTTTAGTTGTATAAGACACATTTTATACTTCTGGTTTCTGTGGTTTTAAACCACTAAGTTTATGGTAATTTGCTGCAGTAGCCATAGGAAATTAATACAGGGTCAATTTTTATTTTTTCTCTTTTGATTTCCAATTGATCCAAAATCATCAAAGCAAATAATTCTCATGATGTATTTACTGAATTTTCAGATATTTGTGGAATATATATTTTTAAGTTTTTAGTATCCCCATTCTCTACTCTTTACTTTTATTTATTTTTGTGAATATATACATTTAAGATAATGATTTTGTTTTTTTTTACTCAAACAATATAAAAAATACTTGTGAAAGTGCACTAAAAACTGAAATTACAACCCTCAGAAATGGCCAGCAATTGGAGAGAGTGTGGAGAAAAGGGAACCCTCCTACACTGTTGGTGGGAAGGTAAATTGGTATAGCCACTATGGAGCACAGTATGGAGTTTCCTTACAAAACTAAAAGAGTTATCATGTGATCCTGAAATCCCATTCCTGGGCATATATCTGGAGAAAGCCATAATTCGAAGATACATGTGCCCCAATGTTCACTGCAACAGTATTTACAATAACCAAGATATGGAAGCAACATAAAAGTTTGTCAACAGATGAGTGGATAAAGGTGTGGTATATATATATATATATATATATATATATATATATATAATGGAATATTGCTCAGCTATAAAAAAGAATGAAATAATTTCATTTGCAGCCACATAGATGGACCTAGAGATTATCATACTAAGTGAAGTAAGCCAGACAAAGACAAATATCATATGATATCACTTATATGTGGAGTCTAAAAAAATGATAAAAATGAACTTATTTATAAAACAGAAACAGACTCATAGATATAGAAAATAAACTTACAGTTACCAAAGGGGAAAGGTAGGGGGGAATAAATTAGTAATTTGGGAATAACATATAAACACTACTATATATAAAATAAATAACAAGGACCTACTGTATAGCACAGGGAACTATATTCAATATTTTTAATAATGTATAAGGGAAAAGAATCTGAAAAAGAATATATATATACTTATATATATGTGAATCAATTTGCTGTATACTTGAAAGTAACACAACATTGTAAATCAACTATACTTCAATAAAAAATTAATTAATTAAAAAAAGAAATGGCTAGCATTAATATTTGGCAAACACTTCCATAGATACAAAGGCTGATAACTGGATAGACGAATATGTAGAGAGAAACTTTTTTTTTTAATTAGAGCAAAATCATAGTGTATATGGATTTTAAAATGAAAATTATATTAAATCAGTAGTTCTCAAACTTTTAGGTCTAAGTACACTTTAGCACACTTAAAGTCTACCAAGAATCCCCCAAAAGCTTTTGTTTACATGGTTTGCATCTTTTGATACTTACTGTATTAAAATT
This sequence comes from Balaenoptera ricei, assembly GCF_028023285.1. Lineage (NCBI taxonomy): Eukaryota > Metazoa > Chordata > Mammalia > Artiodactyla > Balaenopteridae > Balaenoptera > Balaenoptera ricei. The sequence continues at coordinate 93,432,258 of NC_082650.1, read as the reverse complement.
TAAAACTGAGAAAGTTCTCAAATATTTATCAATTAGTTTAGTTAAAAATAACAATAATAAAATCCATTACATGTTACCTAAATAAACATATTTTGTGAAAAGTATTATATTTTCCAAAAAAAAAAAAAAGAAATAATCAGAGGAGTAGTATTATTCTATTCTTTTGCAAATATATTTAATGTAATGCTTAATAAAAGACAGCTGGATTCTCATATCTACTTCTGTATTCAATCTGTTGTGAATTGTTGCTTTGGTTGAAATATACGAACTCTAGCCTCACAAAGAATGTAGGTGTAATGGAAGCCTTTTTAAATACAGACAAATTGGACAAATGGTAGTTCCTTAAAGTTTAGTTGCAAAGTGGAATCTGAAACTATATTAATGATCTTTACATACTCTGTTACATTAAACTTCCATTGGTCTTTCTTGCACTTTGAATGGATATTCTACATGTGCATGATTTTGTAACATCATGCATTGACTATTTGAAAAATGTTGGTTCACTGGGTTAAAGAGATCTTTCAAATGTTGACATATTTTATCATATAATATATTAATAAAGCATATTCATTGATATTACTACTGAACTCATCAGAAAGTATTGGGAAGCTCAGAAGCTCATTATAGAGAAGGTAAATTTTCTAAAATTCTAATTTTTCTTAGAAAGCTTGAGTTTTATCTTTGTGAACAAATATTGTTAGCTTCCTAACTTGAAATAACAGGTTTGCTTTGTTAATTTTTGAGAAAAAAATCTGTAGAATATGCAAGTCTGAATAACCATAGGTTATCTTTTAGTCAATTTTCAAGTCATGTTTTCATAATGTTACTTCAACCAGCAACTTAAAAAAATGCACATACGTTTTTCCTCAAGTCAGTTATTATACTTTAGTGTGTAGTATGTAGTATGTAGCAGACTTGCTTTATGTATACTTCCCCTTTTGTACATAGAACATTAAAGAGTTGTATATACAAGGACTGAGAATTTTAAAAGTGAATCCATTTTCCTGCAACATGAAGAACAATTTTTGTGTCTGCTCGTGCTTTGAGTGCATAGCGGAGTAGAACAAAATGACCAAATACAATTCGGTGCCACAGCCATGACCCGAGGTGCCAGAAGTTTCATCCACTGTGACTTTTGTATCATGAGTGCAACTGTCAACACAGTGAAAAGACAAATGTCTTAGTTTTAGTAAAAAAAATAATTTTGATGTTATGGAAACTTGAAAGGGTGTTGAAGATACTCAGGGATCTGGATAAACTTGAACTATCTCTGTATTAGAATTCACATCAGTTTAAAAGAAAAAAAAAAAAAAAAAGAGAGAGAGACCAGAGTGAAACTAAAGGTATTGCTGAACCTCAGATAAATGTTTCTTTAACATCTCAGCAAGAAAGTCAGGAAACCTAGGCTATCTCTCCCTCCAGGCATCAGGCTCTAGAGAATGGAATAAAAGCAACACTCAGATCTCCAGGAATGGTTCAGAGAAAAGTGTCAGAAAAGACTGAAAGAATTTAAAATAGGAAAGAAAAAAATCTAGTTCACCCATTCAGTTTCTTGTCACCTTTCTTTATCTGTGAGCTATTTTGCAACTTTATAAGTTGGAGAAAATGAATAATAATTCAACTAATTCTTGTCTGTAGAAATGCATACTAACTGTGTCTGGTAAAATGCAATTGGTTAGTACATGGAGGTAGAACTGCTTTCCATCCCTTTGCAAGTTTGCTTCAGAATTCCTTAGTCTTTTTGTATGACTTTGCTCCTTGTATTCTCCTTTGAACTGGTTGTAGTATCTTACCAGTCCCCTCATCAATTAATAGCTTAAATAAAATCTCTGACGTGTTCATTTTATATGCCTTTTTGAAAAGTATCCTTTAACAAAGGAAAACAAGCTAATTTCAGTTTTTGAAATTATGAAGTATATCAGGAGAAATGATTCACATTATATTAGAGCAAATAAAACCAAAATCACCTCCAAGGAGAAAAATTTTCATCGAATACAACATGAATGGGGTACCAAACATGAATGACAGTTTGATCTGAGATCACGTATAAACAAATGATCAGAAGAGATTCATCATTTTGAATTAAAATAAAACTCAACATCATTCTTTATAGAATTGATGGTGATGAATACAGATAATATGTTTATTATATCAGGTATGTAGACAGTCGAGTTTGGAAATTTCCATAAAGTGACATGGATTTCTACCATCTCCCATAAAAGAAATAACACCATACATTTATATGGTACTTTGTATTTTTCAAAACACTTTTACGTACATTTTTTCAAACCTTGTGAATTTGATAGTAACAATTACATCTGCATGTTTCATAGTCAGACAGAAAACAGAAAGTTTCATTGACTGGCTCTATGTCGTACAGTCAGCTCACAACCGATTTGGGCTCAAGTCTTGGGTGATGTTGTTACCTCCTGATACTTGGATCAGAACTGCCTGTGGCAGCAGCTGATGGTCTCTTCCTTCCTGGTACCACCTTGGTGGCATGTGATAAAGACTGTTCTCCCAGCTTGCCCTGGGTTCTCCGCTGAACCCAGGCTCTTGCTGCAGCTCTAGAACTCCACTTTCCCCACTATCCTGAAAGGTTTGTGTTTGTCCATAGCAGCAGCAACCCAACAACAACCTCAGTAGCTCATGGTCTGCGGACATTGTAGAGCAGCATGTATGTAGGATGTGGTTGTGGTGAGCTGGCTGGTCCCTGGATGGACAGCAGGCAGAGCAGCTCTGGGGAGAGTGAAGGAGCCTGGCAGCAGGCTGGCATGAATAATTCATTATTACATGTTTCCCACGTGCTGCTGCAGAGTGGGCCAGTTTCTGAAATTTACAGAAAGCCTATTTTAATTTTTCCTAGCCTGCTAACTCTGCTTAACCAGTAAAAGAAAGTCATAATACCAGAGTCTTAGAGGAATGAATCCTCTTCATTTAGATGAAATGGACAAGAATGAAAACTAAAAATTGACCCAATTTCATCCCACTGCTGTCGCAGTCCTGATTCTAGACTTTTTCATGGTCAAATTTTTCTTTTCCACAGTGGAGATGTCTATCAAACGGTTGCAACATGAATGACACCCATTTGATAAAAATATCCTGGGCCTCCCATTTGTAAAGTCCTTCCTTGTCTGGCAGGCATGAGGGAAGAGGGATTAAAGCATATTTGAACAGATGTTTGAGCACTTACTGTACATTGCCGTATGCCAAACACTGTTTTAAGCACGTTAAATGTGGTAACTCTCTCAATCTTAAAACAACTTTTTAACATCTTTGGTATTGTTATTATTAATATTATTCCATTTTACAGAGATGTTCAGTAATGTGCCAAAGGGCAGAGCCAGGTAAAGTAGCTCCAGAGTAATTTTCCTAATCACTGGTTGACATCATTCTTGAGGTGGGCATGGCAGCAAGTTCAGTCCTGACTAGGCTCATTTCTTTGTTTCTGCCCCTTCCTCTGTCGACCAGGAGTAACCTTGTTCCTCACTGGTCCATTCTCTTATGTAATTACATCAGAACAGAGTTGAATTGCTCACTGATTTATTTATTCATAAATTTCAGTGATAGAAATAGAATCTAGTTGTTTTTAACACAATCGTCTATTTCAAGAGAAGTTTAATGAATCACATCGTTCTAGGTCAAGGGTTGTCAAACTCTGCCCCATGGACCAATTCTGCCATCTACTGGTTTTGTAAGTAAAGTCTTTTCGGAGCACAGCCACATTCATTTATTCACTTTTTCTATGGCTGCTTTCATGCTACACTGGCAGAGTTGAGCAGTTATGACAGACACCGTCTGGTCTGCAAAAAAATGTACTTTCTGGTTGTTATGGAAAAATTTGCCAACCCCCATTCTGTTCTTAGTTGTTTAAGCAGACCCAGGAAAAAGTTACGTTTGATTCAAACTATGTTTTGACTAAACCCTGAAAAATCTATACCCTTTTGTTGGAAGAAAATATAGCCATGTTTAACAGAATAGTTCCCTAAAATAAAGTTTCAATAACTACTAATTTTTTATTGTAACCACCAAAGTTGAGTAACTCACAAACAGAACTTTAAGAACTATTCTAATCATGTGCTGATCTATGCGAGGCCTTGGTTGAAGTACTGAGGGTGTGGGTGGAATAGATGTAAAACCCAACTCAGACATTGAGGTGTTCCCTAGTTAGAGAAGAGATATAAGCCCAGATTCCTGGTATGATGAGTCTCCACTCAGCCCCAGTCCTTACTGTGTACTCCTTTTAGAAAACTGTCACAGTCAGCTTCCTCATGGAGTTAGGCTCATAGGATCTTGCCATTGAATGGTGAGAAGCAGGACACAGACCACATCTTATTCATCTGTATACCCCTCCCAGGGCCTGACCGAGTGCAGTGCACTTTGTGGCACTCAGTTACAATTTGTTGAGTTTGACTTTGCTGTTGCATAGCGATGATATAATAAAGTGATCTCTAGGTGTCTTATGAATGGCCGTGCATGACTTCCTCCATCCCTGCTCTCAATCCCACTCTGTCCCTTCTCTGTCTGGAGCAAGCTCCACTGGAAGCTAGTAACAAGGGGAAAAGACATTCAGAGAAATTTATGCTACACATTGTAAAATTGATTTAAAAAAATGGAGCAAACTTTTTCTATGAGAAAATATGCTTCTTAATAAGATGTTGGGAAACGCTGTGGTATCTCACTGGTCTTGGCATAAAAGGTGTCTAATGAAGATATTGTGTGTTTTTCTGGGGAAGTCATTTTATAGAGAAAGACAGAGGATATGATCCTTCAGATTTAATTTTTTTCTTCAGCAATATCAAATATCTCTTCTACCAGCACTTCCTAAATGCACCAGAAAGGAGGCTTCAATATTCTTATCTAATTCTTAAAAAAACTATCACAACAGAAAAATTTTTAAACGTGTAATTTTGCTAAAGGTATGCAATATTGAATTGGAAGATAATTTTCTCCTGGTGTTGAATATATGATAGTATTTGGAAATTAAAAAAAAGGAAAATAATCTTATCTGTTCTATCAATTCCTACCTGGAATAAATTTCTAAGACCAGTCCTCTTGCTCTCTTTCTTAAATACAGACACTAAGTAATATAAAGATTATTTCTGAATTCTGTTCTTCCACTGGAGCTGCTCATGTAATTTGCCTCCTGCACCTCGGTTAGATGTCTTCTCCTAATTCTCAGATCACATCCTTCCAAAGGGCCTGCTTATTTCTTCTCACGGAAATAGCACAGAATGGATTCACCTGCATAGTAATAAATCCCATGACAAAACCTGACTGATGCTGCTCGCTGAACAGAGCTCATTTTCTGAAAGTGCACCTAAAGAGTTTTGTGTGGTCTCACCCCTTCTCCCATGACCTATTAGCAGCTCCTTTGACTGTGTTCCAGAATTCTGAATTGGTTCAGTGGCAGATTCAAAAAGCTTTCTTTTCATCTTGACTGCTGTTCTCAGAGCTGTCTCTCTCCCACAGAGAGTTCTTTTAAAAACTATCCTTTCTAAGGAATTTTACTGTAACCCCATAAGGATTCAAGCTTTATCTCCCTTTTGTTCCCTTTTCAACATCAATTAGTTGTTGAGGCAAACTGAGAAAAGATATAGCTACAGTTTTGAACTAAGAATATAATTCAAAACTGGCATTGGCTTATCAATCTAATATTTCTCTCTATCGTTTTCCCTTTAATAGGTGATGATACAAAGCAAAAATGTTCAATAAATGTTTGTGAAATGAAATTCAGTTTTTGCTAAAATGTTCAGGAATAGGGAAAAATAGCAAAGGTAAAAAATAACCCCTCTACCCCCCCAAAAAACCCAAAAACCCTTACACTGTAACATCTGTTTTAATTTCCTCACGACTTTTAATTGCCCTTACACATAATATACTGATTTCAAAGGAAAGAAAATTAGTCCTGAAGTCAAGTTAAGGGACACCTTTAAAACTGCGAGTGTCTAAATGAATCACGAATATCTTTGTGTTCATCTGTTGTGAGGCTTTTATGAGGTTGACAGATTCCAAGAGGAGTGAAGACAGCAACCCCATAAACCATTCTGCTGAGGTCTTCCCAAGAGTGTGGGATTAAATGATCACTTACACATGAACAAAAAGAACGTGCTACAGACAAAAATATTTTCTCCCTCCACAGGCTATGAAACTCCCTTGAGTAAACAGCTTCCACACATCCAGTGCTGTGATAGCAACAATTATGTAAGACAAAGACACAGGCTGCTCATTATTCCAAGGGCACTCTTTTCTCATTAATAATTTCTAGTTTGACTGTTTTAGTAGGTCATTGGCTACAAAAGGCAAAAGTAATTGTATGGCACTAACATCAGCTTAGGTTTGACCGGTTTAGAGCACCAGCCTGAACAGAGTGGACACACATGGCATGTATGTCTATGGACTTCAGAAAGAGAATGTTGAGTGGCAGTGTGGACGTGTGCCTGCAGCACGGGCCCAGGTAAGAGAATTCCCAGAGGTTGGCTGCTTCTTTGGCTATGAGCTGTTTTCAGTTGCTAAAAACACACTTTTCACAAGGAAACACCTTCCATATCTAGGTAACTTAAAACACTGCAAAGCCAGAAAATGACTTTGCTTTCTTTGCAGCTTTAAAGTATTATGTTTATATCTTTTGTTTTATGTTTTGTTTTGTTTCACCTGAAATGCACTATTACCTCCAAGTTTCATAGTCACCTATCACCACTTAGGTTTCCCATATAAAAATCAGTTTTTCTTTTATTATTTTCTTCTCTTTTTTTTAACATAAATAAATCAAATATTTTAAAGCTATCGTTTAAACATGGGTGCTTACACTCTTGGGAAATACATAATGCTGGCCTAGTTCTGACAAGTTAGTTTCTTTCTAAAATATAATATAAATTCCCAGTTTTAACTTAATGTTCAAAGCTTTTAACTACACCCAGTTTTCCAAAAATGCTTCTTTTAGGCATTTTTCTCATATTCAAGTAATAAAAATGTTTAAGTTTTGTTTAGAAAATACAGTAAGATGAATCAATTTTGCAAAATATTTCAAAGTGGAAGAGAAACTCATTTGGGAAATAATGAGCTGCCTTGCAGTGGATCATCTATCCAAGTACTGAAGACATTGTATCTCCAATATAGGGAACTATTAAAACTATGGTGTATTCATTTCAAAAGAGAAAAAACAATTGTCACATTTGTAATATTGCAAGCAATACACTTTAGTGGTATTTGCCCATGAGTGAAAGAGACCAGAATGTAGAGAACCCTGCACATGGAGGTATTTCCTTAAACAAATACTGTTAATACTACTTTTTTTTTTTTTGCCAGCTAATTTTAAGATAATGCTTAAAGAGTGATAAGAATTTTCCCAATTGTCAAATGAATACCAGCTTTGAAATACCTTTTTCCAAGTTACCAAGTATTGAATGCAATTCATGTTAGTTATTTATATTATAAAAATATGCTATCTGAAACATTTGCAGCATTACTGTTTCACTGCTATAGCCATATGCTATCAAATTTATATGCTTGCTGTATTCTTCTTTGCTGGTTCAGAGCCTGTTTGTAAGTCATGTTTCACTAAGTGACTCATAAATTAAAGAAACTGCAAAAGAAAACTAGAAAGAAACAAGATTTCTTTTTGGTAATACTTCATTCACTGGGCTAGAAAAGTTTTCCCAAAACATTTAAATGAATAATTCATTAATTCAGTAGGTTAACATTTGAGAAAGAAACATGACATATAGGAGGTCAAACATTTAAAACTCACTGTAGAGAATTGTTCCATTCAAAGTGCTTGTTTGTAGCGTCAAGTAGATGTTAACAATTTTGTTACGTTCCTTCCTCAGGGTTGTACAAAAAGGCAGTTCTAAGTAGGAATTCCCGTTGAAAGATGGAAAAAATAAGCCTGCATCTAAAAAAAAAAGTCATATTAATATATGTTCTGATAGCATTCTATTGCTAATCAAGTAGATGAGAACATAGCATTTATAGTTAACGTTCATATAAAACGATAACACTGGTATTTATAGATATTTGGTCAAACTTCAAGAAATTTAGATATATAAGTATAGTAAATTTGTAAAGTCATTGTCTCGAATAATTAACTGCCAGTCCATAGGAAAAAACTTTAAGCAAAAATTTTAGATGGATGAGAAAAACACCCTGATATTGTATTAAAAATGTGTCCCTGCATATGTGAAATAATAGTTTTCATTAGACTCTTAAAATATCCTGTGATACAAATGGCAGTACATCAAATTACACTCTTAAAATTCATGAATTTTATTTGATGTAATCATACCTCAATAAAAAGTAAAAAAAAGCCTGTGACAGGGCTTCCCTGGTGGCGCAGTGGTTGATAGTCTGCCTGCCAATGCAGGGGACGCGGGTTCGAGCCCTGGTCTGGGAAGATCCCACATGCCGCGGAGCAACTAGGCCCGTGAGCCACAATTACTGAGCCTGCGCGTCTGGAGCCTGTGCTCCGCAACAAGAGAGGCCGCGATAGTAAGAGTCCCGCGCACCGCGATGAGGAGTGGCCCCCGCTTGCCGCAACTAGAGAAAGCCCTCGCACAGAAACGAAGACCCAACACAGCCATTAATTAATTAATTAATTAATTAATAAAAATTAAAAAAAAAAAGCCTGTGACACAAAAAGATTAGAAATTTGTCTCATAGAGGTATTTTATTAATATTCATTAATATTTAGTGCTTGTCAATAATAATTAGATATTTTATAAGTAGTATTACTATAATATGCAAGGTGATTAATAATTTTTACAGTTATCCTTTTAAAATTATTCTTTAAATGAATTAATCTCATAAAATCTGGAGGCACATAAAATTTGGAAAGTATTTTATTGTCATATGTATGTATTTAGATCTATAGACTTGATACATTGAACAAGTGTAATATAATATATGGGAGGCTAGAACTTTATTTTTGTCTCTCTCACAATAGGGAAAATTTTCTCTGCCTCTGGATGAAAACTTGGCAGTCCCTATGAGTCCTACCTTCTTTCTAAGTTATACAATGATACAGAAACTAATCCAGGCTAAGAAATTTATCAACATTTAAATCTTCCTTCAGAGATATGACTTCTCCAGCTCCCTTCAACCAGCCAAGGCCTGCAGGGCACCTGTCACCTGCTGCCTGTTTTCTGGGCAGGAAGAAGCTGGTTCCTCTTCTTTTTCTTTTCTTAGGGCCTCCTCTCAAGCTAGATGCTGTTTCAGATACTTTGAGTTTTGCAGAAAGGGCAAAGTGGGCAGAAAAGAGAGAGAAGTTCATAGTAAAGTGTAGCTATTACAGCTGGCCATCAATACTGTTGTAAGCAGTCCTTTGCTCTCCAGGAAGAATAGATGTTTAAAACTGTTTTTCTCACAGTAGGAATGTCAGATAAAATATAGGGTGCTCAGTTAAATTTCAATTTCAGATAAACAACGCATAATTTTTTAGTGTATGTCTCAAACATTGCATGAGATAAACTTATACTAAAAAAGTATATGTTGTTTATTTGAAATTCAAATTTAACTGAATGTCCTGTATTTTAACCCTATGACTCATGAGCATTTGTGTAACCTTTAGACACACTTTGCCAGCTACAATTCCTAGGATTTTGGCTCCTCATTTCTAACTTGGTCCCCTCTGGTTTTTCACATTATATACAGACTCTTGCTGCTGACAACTACTTGCCTGTGTTGAAGCAAAAGTTGCACTGGACAAAGTGAAAGAGGCAAGGAAGACTTTATTCAAGGCTATTGCAATAGGGGAGAGAGGCCAGAACTCAGCTTTTCCTCAACTCCTCTGAAACAAAAGGTGGCAGATTTTTTAAGAACTGAGGTGGGGGGCCCATGGGCTACCTGTGTTGCTACTTGGCCCTACCCCCTAAAAACATAAGGTCTCTCATGTCTTCATCACAGAAGATAGTTTACAACTTGGAACAAGGCTCCTATCTGCCCACAGAGAAGGCCACTATCTTTCTTGATGATTGCATTTCAAAGAGATGATTCTGGGTCCCAGAAAAAGGCATCTCTGTTTGTCAAACTGGCAAGAAGATTTTAAAAAGATTTATATCTCAAAAGATGCAAAGAAAGAATTACAACGGAAAGTTTTCAATAGTAGATGCTCTGAGAAAGGTGAGGTCATGGGCCTAGAGTCAGGAAGAAGCTTCTCTAAAGTTCAGGCCAGCTGAGGAGAATGCCAAGGTTGTCTTGAGCACCTGACTAGGAAAACCACTGGGGCAGAACATCAAGTGAATCCAGGCCAAATGGCTTTCCTGAGGGGTCCATATCTAGGCCATGGTAGACATTTCCTTCCCTGCTGTCTATGGAGGTATAGTTAGTGGTCAGTTCTTCCCTCTTTCTCCACACACACAGACACAGACACAGACACAGACATACACACATGCACACACACACACAGGCTGCTTTGGCTTTTTCAGATATGAATGTATGACTCTGTTGGTCCATGATGTTCCTTTTTGAATGATAGGGTTTTAACTATCCTTAAACACTGTCAGATGTGATGGGTGGGAGAGGGTGAGGGGTGAGGTCAACAGTATAGCTTTCTACAAAAACATTTTTCTCAAAATCGTGTTTTCATGGCTTTAAAATCCGTTCTCCTCTTCAAATGCTGCCTCTTTTTATATGAAGAGTATTTCCTAGTCAAATCTTGCTTTTAGATATGGTACCTCATTTTGTTTACAACATTATAATCTGGTGTGTGAAAGTTTATTTTTAACATCCTGCTTTTGTCTATAACTTTGTATTGTCAGATACAAATTATATACTTTATCTATTAGCAAACTGATTTAAGGGAAAAGGGAAGAGCGAGAGGGACAAAGTAGGTATATAGAATTAACAGATACAAACTACTACTTATAAAATAGATAAGCAACAAGGATATATTGTATAGCACAGGGAATTATACTCATTATCTTGTATTAACATATAATAGAGTATAATATGCAAAAATACTGAATCACTCTGTTGTACACCTAAAACTAACACAATATTGTAAATCAACTATCAAGTAGTAAAAAATAAGTTATGTGGTATCATATATTTTACCATTCCTTGGCCTTCCATGCACAATCGTAATCTCATTGAAATTTACCTTCCTGGCTCTGTATTTTACTGGATCTGTTTTGTCAAAAGTTTTAGGCCCAGTTAGCAAATCCTTCTGTAGTGCTCACCTGCCTAGAAATCTCTGTAATACTTAAGACTTATTTTTATAAAAGTTTTCTCCTTCCTTGTCTCTTATGACACCACTACACGTTGACTGTCTTCCTACCTGCCTGACAGCTCCTTTCCAGATGGCCCTTTCAACCACTCCATAATGCTTAGTTTTCGAGGCTCTGTTCTAAGTCATCTAATCCATCTCTGTCTTTCCTGCTGCTCCTCTTCTCTTTTTTCGCTCTTGGCACCTACTCTCCCAGGCCTAGAAACTCAGCATGGTTGTCCACCCATCTCTTCTCAAACTAGTTGCTGCTTCCTGTCACCTCTTTCTTAGATCAAAACTTGCAGTGTTCCTTCTGCTACCACTGCCCTTATTTAAGTTCTTATTACATTTCAACTCAGTTGTTGGCAATGACTCCTTTCTAACTGGCCTTCCTTCCTACTGTGTCTGATAGCTGTCTTCATTGTGACATCATTGCTGTGACATCAACGTTAGTTGTAATTATCTAAGATCTTTGGTCAAAAACCTTCAGGAATTACAGAACTGCCCTGTTCCCTTGACCATTTTTCCTGACATTTGTTGGCACCAAGGAGCAACTGTGAGATGTAAGACCCAATGAGAGTAGGGGTGGGGGTATGGGGGTGGGATGTCTAAAAAAACCCACCCCATTTGCCTTCTGTACTGCTCATTCTCCTGTGGCAAGATTTGTGTTTGATTTATCTTTGCAGTTCCCTATGGCATGACGAGTTTTGTACATTTTAGGCAAAGACATTCTTAGACAAATAAAAATATAGCTAAAACTTTCATTTGTGGTAGTTCTGGAAAAAAAGGGACAGAAAGACATTCTTATAATTAAAATGGAATGAGGAAACTCTATAGAGATGGGGTTCTAACATTCTTCTTGTGGTTAAACTTTTCACATTGTTGATATATCCACAAGAAATTTTCTTTATATAAGGGTTCACATATGAATTAAAATATTTGGATACATAATCAAGCTTACATATTCTGAGAAGTAGTGAACTCACCAAGAGCAATAAAAGTATAATTCAATTTGCTAAAAAATGAATTCTGCATTGCTTTGCAGGAGAATAGCTACTGTATAATTTAGGTGCACGTGTCTAGCTTACATGCCTCCTTGAGCTTTTATTTCAGAGCTGACAGGTTTTACGAAAATTATGACAGGAAACAATTATGAACTATAAACATTTGCTATTGAATTGCTTTCTAACCATATTAATTTTCATTATCATCATGCTTAGTGGATATGTTGAAAAACAGAACTGCCCTGAATGTAGAAAACAAGACTAATTGGGGTTAAGTAGAGTGTTTTCCTGCTCCTTCCAAAAGCTTCTTCAGCAACGCTATTTGAATACACTCTAAATTTATTTTTCTTCCAATTATAAATGGAAAAAAAACCCAAAGGTTTTTTATATGGAAATATGTATTAAACATCTTACAAAATATGTCATATAGTAATTAATTAGTAGCTTCTGATTACAACATAGATATCTGTAACGTTTAAATGTATTAAAATCATATAGATTGATATAACAAAGTATATTAACTTTAACATGGTTAAAAAATTAAAAATCAGTCTGAGTCATGGGCAAATCCAATAAATTAACCCAGGAGAAAGATCTTTTAAATCCCTTAAATTATATAAAACTCTCAAATTGCCAAAGGAAGCTATGGAACCTCAGTACTGAATTTGAAGCACCTTATGTTAAAAATATGGATGAATTTAATTTTGATTGCCAAACGTATTTCTAAAGTATGAATCAGAACTATAGTCGGTTAATTGAAATTTATCCAGGAGAGCACCATGGAGTACTTTATGATAAAGAAAACACAGAAGAGATTAATACCTTTACTCTGAACACAATGCAGCTGAGAGCACAAGTGTTATTCATTCTGAATAGAAATGGAACACCTTGTCTACATATGAGGTGCACTCCTCTTATGTTGTATAAAGGTCTTCTTGATCTAACCCCAGAAAATGACATACTAACATACAGATAAAGCTACAAATACAGTGAATCACAAATTACCCATATACCTTTATTGTAATTCTTGGTATTAGAAGAAACATAATATTGTTTGCTATTGCTCCTTTATAATGGAAATAAATTTGATTTACTCAATAGACATTAAAAATTAGTACTATTGAAATGTTTTTCTTCAGTTTTCCTTACTTTCTCCAGAAAGAACATCATACAAATGCAATGCAATTATTAGTCTTGTTTTTAGTTTAAAAATACGATATTCCTTTTTTTATGATTCTAATTTTATTAAATTGTGTGATTAAAAAGAGTATCACCAGTCAATAAGTCCATGTATCTCTCTTACTGAAGAAGGATTCATCACTAAAAAATAATATATCTAACCAATAATATTCAAAGACACAAAAGTTATAATCATCTATATTATTCCAAAATTAAAAAAAATTAAGTTCTAAGGCCAATGAAATAGAATTAAATGCTATACATATTAATCATGAGAAACTACAGTGTCTTAAAGATTTATATATATATATAAAAGTATATATAGTACCTGTACTATTTATATATGTAATATCATCATAGCCCTGTAGAATAAGTAGCATATAAATTAATCTAAATATTTTTACATCATATATTTTCCTATTTTAGAATTATAAAAATTATTTTAGATTTGGATAGCCCAAGTCTCATGGAATAAATTATTACCTTTACTTGGATAATTTCCCCATATCAGACATTCACATTTATATTAATTCATAAAAGTTGATCAATTTGTTAAGTGCCTGATGAGAATTATCAATTACTCTTGTTGTTGCTGCTAGCACAGCTGTCGTTTTTGCTGCATCTACTTTTCTCCCCCATAGAAAGCACTTGCAAAAATCAGGACAGAGCTAACATTTCTCCTTTTGACCACTGCTACTTCATTCCTCAATTTGAAGCGTGAGGAGAGTTGCTCTGCATGTGACCGAAGCAATGCACAAGGAAACAAGGTGTGAAAAAAAAATTCTCATCCTTCATTGTCACAGCCAATCTAACAATACTATTCTTTATCCCTTGGTTTCTCTGTCAAAGAAGGGTTGATCATCATGACCTGCCCTTTGACCCTCTCAAAAATCTGAAGCTTTAAAGCTATAACCCTACCTCCTTCAAAATAAAACCAAGTAAAACATCGTTTAACACACCCAAAATACCTTCCACGCAGTAAAAATAAAGCTAGGACAAGAAAGATACAAAGACCCATCAATATCTCACACTGTACTTGACATGTTGTCATAGTAGCTACCAAGCTTTAGTCTATTTCTATACCTTTCCTTCACTTAGTTTAGAAAATTTCCCTGCGTGATCTCATTTGTTCCCACAACTTTAGCTACTTTCTAGCTTCTGAAAACTCTCAAATTATTATCTTTAGCACAGATAGCTTCTGACTTTATATATCCAACTGTCTACTATATAGATCCATTTGCAAGGAAAATAGGCAACCTGAACTCAGTATATCCAAAACAGTTTGTTGCTTTTTTTAAAAAATTTGATCCTCCTTCTCAATATCAAGTTGAAAATAGCTTCCTTATTATTACCACAAATACTTGCTATCTATTCCTATTACAGCCCTTATTAAACTGTACAGTGACATTTCCCTGTATGACTCACTATGTAATAGTTGTGAGTTCCTTAAATGTAGGCATCATGGCTTAATTTTTTTCTTCCAGTGTTACTGACATATAATTGACATATAACAACTGTATATTTAAGGTGTACAGCAAGGTGATTTGACTTACATATATCATGAAATGATTATCACTAGAAGTTTAGAGGACATACACAAGCTCATAAAAATACAAAATTAAATAAACAGAAAAAAGTTTTTCTTGTGATGATAACTCTTAGGGTTTATGCTCTTAAAATCTTTCATGTATAACACACAGCCGTGTAAGTTATATATATCATGTTGTACATTACATCCTTAGTACTTATTTATCTTGTAACTGGAACTTTGTACCGTTTGACTGCCTTTATCCAATTCCCCATCCCCCCACCTATGGTGACCACAAATCTGATTTTTATGTGAGTATTTTTTTGGGGGGGATTGTTTTTGATGTATAGTTGACGTACAACACTATGTTAGTTCCTGTTACACAACATAGTGATTCCATATTTCTATACTTTTCAAAATGATCACCATGATAAGTCTAGTTACTATATGTCACCGTACAAAGTTATTACATTATTATTGACCATATTCTCTACACTGTAAATTTCATACCCATGACTCATTTATTTTGCAGCTAGAAGTTTTGCATCTTTTATTCTCCCTTACCTATTTCTCCCCTCCCACCAACGACTTCCCCTCTGGCAACCACCTGTTTGTTCTCTGTATTTTTGACTCATTTCTGTTTTGTTTTTATTTTGTTTTTTAGATTCCACAATAGATGAAATCATACAGCATTTGTCTTTCTCTGCCTGAGTTATTTCACTTAGCATAATGGAATCTAAGTCCATTCAGATTGTTCCAAATGGCAAGATTTCATTCTTTTTTTATGGCTAATATTCCATTGTACATATATACAAGTACTTTTTCTTGATTTTAGTATTTAGTACATCACATTTATTAAGACATGTAGACAGAGTAGAACTTTTGACTGGTCTCTTTTCTGCTTTTTTGTTATGTTGTTATGTCCTGAACTTTCCGCATCAAAGTCATTCAAAGAATCTAATATACCAGTACTTCTTTATCCATTCACCTACTGATGGCACTTAGGTTGCTTCCATATCTCTCCTATTGTAATTAATGCTGCAGTGAATAGAGGAGTGCATATATCTTTTCTAATTAGTGTTTTCATTTCCTTCAGATAAATGCCAAGGAGTGAAAATTTGTGAATAATTTGCTACTGTACAAACTTTGTTAAATCAAGATTAAAGACCTTCATGACAGATTTCTTTCAGTGTTCACATTAGTGGCTTTGTATACAAAGATGCTGTGATGGAGCTGTACGCTATAATTTATTGTAAAAACTGGTAATGTGTCCATAAGTTTTGTTTCCTCTGGTTGTTGCATTTTGTTTATGATGTGGGCATGGCTGGTGCTTGTGGGCATGGCTGGTGACCAGGGATCCCAGGGCTGGTGCTGGCTTGCTGGTGGGTGTGTAGTGTCCTGATACAGCAGGCTGTGCCACTGCAGTATCCTGGGGCTAGTGTCCACCTCCTGGTGGGTTGAGCCAGTGATCAGGGGATCTCGGGGCTGGTGCCCATCCAGTGATCTGTGAGCCTGGGTCCTGGGGTTAGTGCCAGTACACTGGTTTGCTGAGCCCTCTGGTGGACAGGCCTGGGTCCCAGGGTGGCTGTGGTCTCACTGTGTCTTAAGGCAGCCAACTGCTGGTGGGTGTGGCTGTGTCCCACCTTTAGCTCCTTGACCTGAGTTGTCCCAGTACTGGTGCAGATAGATTGGTGGGCAGGGCTGGGTCCTAGCATAATAAACTAGAAGGGGGATTCCAAAATGGCACTTGCCAGGGCCAGTGTCCATGAGGTAGAATGATTTCCCCAAAATGCCTCTCTCCAGTGTCTATGTCTGCAGGGTGAGCTCCAGTTACCTCCTCCCTCTCCAAGAAACTGTCTAAGATCAGTGGGTGGGTCTGACCCAGACTCCTTAAAATTACTGCTTCTGCCCTGGGTCCTGGAGTGTGTGAGATTTTGTGTGTGCCTTTTAAGAGTGGGGTCTCTTTCCCACAGTGCTCAGGCTCTCCTGAAATTAAGCCTAACAGGTCTTCAAAGCCAAACGTTCTGGGGGCTCATCTTCCTAGTGCAGGGCCCCTGAGTTGGGGAGCTGGATGTGGAGCTCAGAACTCTCATTGCTTGGGGAGAACCTCTACAATTGTAATTGTCTTCCCATTTGTGGGTTGCCCACCCAAGTGTGTGGGTCTTGACTATTCTGAATCTCTGCACCTCTGATGTATCTTGTTGTGGTTTCTTCTTTATATCTTTAGTTGTAGAAGATCTTTTCTGCTAGTCTTCAGGTCTCTCTCATCAATAATTGATCTTTAAATAGTAGTAATCTTGGTGTGCCCATGGGAGGAGCTGAGCTCAGGGTCTCCCTACTCTGCTATCTTGGCCACTCTCCCTATCACAGTTTAATTTTTTGTGTTGCCAAACAATAATATAATTTTGGCAGATATTCAATACATGTTTGATGAATGAATGGACATACCTCTAATATTTTGTTTTGAATTTTAATTTTAGAATTTCCATCTACCTAGTTGTTCAAATAACAATCTTGCATAGTCATCCCATGTTTTTCTTTTGGTCCCTATCCTCCCACACCCACTTCATTCATCTTATCAGTTATTTAATTCTATTGTTTTTCCTTCAATTGTAATGCCTTCTTCATCTCCTGTCTGTATTCTTCCAAATACTTTCTAACCAGTTCTCATGACTTCAGTTCCTCCTTTGTTCAATTCCTATTAAATATATCTTATTTAAACACAAATTTGATCATATTATGTTACTATTTAAAAGAGTCTTCAATGGTCCCTGGTTGCTAGCAAAATAGTCACCTTTTAGTTTGGCATATAAGATCATTCTTAACTTGCCTTCCAATATTTTATAATTTTCCAGATTAGCTATATGCTACCCACACTATTCTATTTTGCATTTTGAACATTCATTATTTAATTTCGCTTGCCTCCTTTAATGCATCTGGTAATTGGTCTTTGTCTTTTCTTGAATCATTTTGGTAATTTTATTTTTTCCAAAAAAATCATCTCTTTCGGATAAGTCTTCAAACATGTTGCCATTGACTTACATAGAACATTATAAAACTTTTAATGCGTACTTTGTCTATTTCTATGTCCCTATGTTTTTATTTAGTCTCTAATATATGCATTTTCTCCCTTCCCCCTCAGAATAACCTTGCCCAGTATTTGATGGCAGAGGAAGTCTGGGCTCCTGTGATGCTTCAGTTATAGTGGCTCCACTCTGTTCTGATTTCTATATAAGGTTTATGAGTAATAGTTTGCTCAATATGTTTGAAAATCATTAATCTAAGGTAAGATACATAGAAATTCACAAGTAAATCTACAATTAAGCTTCCACGTCCCAGACCTCCACTTTGCTCCCCAAACTTGCTCTTATCATGGGTGGGGTGATCAGGCACTGAGTATACAACTCATGCTGTCTAAGCATGGCTATAAGATGGACATAAGAATGATAATTTATTAATTTAAAAATATAACTGTCATATGGATTGGGATACTGACTTTTTAAAAAAAGTTTCTTTTTAATTTAATTTAGTTAATTTAATTTTTTTTTGTATTTAAAAAATGTATTGGAGTATAGTTGATTTACAATGTTGTGTTAGTTTCACATGTACAGCAAAGTGAATCAGTTCTACATATACATATATCCACTCTTTTTTAGATTATTTTCCCACATAGGCCATTACAGAGTACTGAGTAGAGTTCCCTGTGCTATACAGTAGGTCCTTATTAGTTACCTATTAGTTATCTATTTTATATATAGCTGTGTGTATATGTCAATCCCAATCTCCCAGTTTGTCCTCCCCCCCACCACTTCTTTCGCCCTGGTAACCATAAGTTTGTTTTCTACATCTGTAACTTTATTTCTGTTTTGTAGATAAGTTTATTTGCACCATTTTTTAGATTCCACATATAAGCAATATCATATGATATTTATCTTTCTCGTCTGTTTTACTTCACTCAGTATGACAATCTCTAGATCTATCCATGTTGCTGCAAATGACATTTTTTAAAAATAGCTGAGTAATGATCCATTGCATATATATACCACATCTTCTTTATCCATTCCTCTGTTGATGGACATTTAGGTTGCTTCCATGTCCTGGCTATTGTAAACAATGTTGCAATGAACATTGGGGTGCATGTATCTTTTCAAATTATGGTTTTCTCCAAATATATGCCCAGCAATGGGATTGCAGTATCATGTGGTAGCTCTACTTTGTTTTTTAAGGAACCTCCATACCATTCTTCACAGCGGCTATACATTCCCACCAATAGTGTAAGAGGGTTCCCTTTTCTCCACACCCTCTTCAGCATTTATTGTTTGTAGAGTTTTTGATGATGGTCATTCTGACCGGTGTGAGGTGATACCTCATTATAGTGTTGATTTGCATTTCTCTAATAATTAGGGATGTTGACCATCTTTTCATGTGCTTTTTAGCCATCTGTATGTCTCTTTGGAGAAATGTCTATTTAGATCTTCTGCCCTGACATTTTTTATTATTATCTTTCCTAAAGCCATTTCACATTGAAAGAAAATTATAATCAGCAAGCAAGTCATTGATGATCATGGAAATCAGAATCCAGAGAAAGAGACATCACAAAAAATAAGGATTTTTAGCAAAGATATTTTCATAAAATGAAACACTTTAAATAATGCCCCACCTCATTATTATTCAGGAAAATACACATTTATATTACTCTTAGATACATAATTTTATAGCTTTCAGATTAGCAAAATATAAACAGTCTCATCATTGGAAGTGTTGGTGAAGATGTGCTGTAATTTGAACTGTTACATATTACTGGGATGAGTAAAAATTTGGTATAAACACATTAGAAAACAATCTGGCACTATCTGGTAATAATTAAGAAGTACATAAACTATGAACCAATTGCTTTCCTAGATCTTTCAAGAATCGCTTGCATACGTCCTTAAGAAGGCATGTATAAGAATATTCAGAAAAGTATAATTCATACAATAAAATAATTTCAAAGAAAGTCTAAATTTTCATCAGTAGAATGTGGAGAATATAAATTGTGATGGATGCATATAAATGAATACTACACAACAATGAAATAAGTTACTCCTACAAATATCAACATGGATGAACTTCTAGAGTATAATATTGAGCACAAGGGGCAAGCTGCAAAAGCACACATACTGTTGGTATTATATTTTTTTTAATTTTTATTTATTTTTTTTATACAGCAGGTTCTTATTAGTTATCTATTTTATACATATTAGTGTATATATGTCAATCCCAGTCTCCCAATTCATCTCCCTCCACCCTGGCTTTCCCCCCTTGGTGTCCATACATTTGTTCTCTATATCTGTGTCTCTGTTTCTGCCTTGCAAACCGGTACCATTTTTCTATATTCCACATATATGCGTTAATATACGATATTTTGGTATTATTTGTACAAAGTGTTTTAAGACAAATAAAGCAATATTATGTTATTTAGTGATATATACTAAGAGTACAGACAAATGCATGGGGCTGATAAAGACAAATTCAGTATAGTGTTTATTCCTGAAATGGCAGGAATGTTTACACAACGGCTTCAAATATATTGGTAATGTTTTACTTCTTAACACCGTAAAGGCTATGAAATGGCTGTTATGCTATTCTTTATATCTTCTTGGAAGACAAATCATAATCTTAAAGTCATTGGTAGTCATTGGAAATAGAACACAAACAATTTCAGAAATAACTTTTGTAAGGCTCCAATGATAGGATATTTCCAATGTCCAAATTCTAATTGTCTTCTATCCTCATCGCTCTACCAAAGGAGCTCTGACTAAAATTATCATTGAGTTCAATGTCTCCATTGAGATTTTAAAATACAAGCCTGGTGATTTTTATTATATGCCCATTATTTTTCCCTTCCATGTGGCTGGTACAGAGGTCTTTGAGAATGAGTTTTGGAGAAAGACAGTGTATAATGCTAAGCTTACATAAGCATAATTCCAGTGTTAGCACTGTTTCAGATGTGATCACTTTATTAGACCAAATAAACAGTCTCCTGGGACCTGGTATGTAAGTATCAATTCAGCAAAGCCTATATCTCTATTCTAACAAGCAGAGAACTCTTGAATTAGTTTACCTTTACCTGGCAAGGATAACATTATGCCTTCATAGCCCTGCCTCAAGGTTACTTCAATTCTCCAATACGATATCACAATTTAATCCATGAGGAACTTGTTTGCTTTACTCTCCCATAAAATACTTTATCTATTCAATGATTTACTATTTTTGGTGATATATTGCTGATAATAACTGTTACATAGTACCTGGAAAATAGAATGTATCTAGCTGTCTTGATTAAATATGTGAGTGCTAAAGTAGGGGAAATATGTTCCTGTGAAAATTAAGCATCTTAACACTTATGAAATTTTTGTGGATTCTTTCATCCAGAGCATATAGAACATCCCTTTCCAAAGCAAAAATCAATTTACAGCTGGCTGGCAGATAACTTGCTACCATAAAGGAGAAAGCTGAGGGCAAATTTAACTCACTAAAAATCATATCATGGAGAATTTGAAAGAATTTGCATTTTTTATGTACTTTTTTGTTTCAACTCAAGGAATATATTCCAATTATTGTTTTATATAGACAGTTTTTTTCTTTTTGATTTTCTAATTTTAATTCTGGAATCATTTTCCTTATTCTGGAAGTACTTCCTTTTCAAGTTGCTTTAGTGAGTATCTGTTGATGGTAAAACCTCTTAGTTTTTGTTTTTTTTTCAGAAGATATATTTATTTGGATCGTATTCTTCAATGAAACTTCAACTGTGCAGATATTTGTAGACTGATATTTAGTTTCTCTCTGCAATTTGAGGATATTATATCTCTCTTGGTTGGATTCCATTGCCGATGTTTTAAAATACTCAAAAATGTGCTAGAAAAATTATGTTACACATTCTCTTTCTATTCAGCACATTTCAAACTTCTCTTGCATATTTGCTTTGTCTCTCTGTATTCAAATATTCAGGTCCAACTTCCTGTACTTAATTCTTTTCTCAGCTGTATCTAATTTTCTATTTAATTTATCTATTATATTTTCAATGATCATACATAATTTTAACACACTTAAGAAAAAGCTGGGACTTCCCTGGTGGCACAGTGGTTAAGAATCTGCCTTCCAATGCAGGGGACAAGGGTTCCATCCCTGGTCCGGGAAGCTCCCACACGCCACGGAGCAACTAAACCCTGTGCCACAAATACTGAGCACGCGCTCTAGAGCCCGTGAGCCACAACTACTAAGCCCACGTGCTGCAACTATCGAAGCCTGCACGCCTAGAGCCCGTGCTCCGCAGGAAGAGAAGCCACAGCAATAAGAAGCCTACGCACCGCAACGAAGTGTAGCTCCCGCTCCCCACAACTAGAGAAAACCCGCTCACAGCAACGAAGACCCAACGCAGCCAAAACTCAATCAATCAATCAACAAATAAAAAAAAAAAAAAAAGAAAAAGCTTAGGAGAGAACTGCAAGTTATTGAAAAGTAGGTAGCTATCATTTCAAGGGTGAACTTTAGTAGAACTTTCCTACTATTAAAATGATAAATATCGATAAGAACACTGCTAACTCATAGACATATCTTAAATTATAATTTTAAAAAATCTTTCCATATGGCAATTGACATGCCAATCAGAAAATATTGATTATATCAAATACTTTAAAGTTTTGTTCATTAAAAAATAACCAGTGCTTGTGATAAGCTGTAGTTTCATGAAGAATATATTTTTCAAATATATTTACTACACCAAGTACAAATGCTAGCATGAATTTAATGTTTTATTTGAGAATAGTTAGACTATAAGCAAAAAAAAATCTGATGTTTTGCATCATGATTTTTTAAATGTCACAAAAATTCTTGAGTATCTAAATTACATTATTATGGTCATCATAGAGATTAAAAGTGACATTACCAAACTTATATATTATTAATTTAATATTATAATTTCATATTGATTAAAATAATTCATATTTTTAGTGATAAGTCCTTTTTTGTTATCAACATACCTCTCAGAAATGAAACTATCTCTTTTTATCAAATATTTCAAATATTCCATAGTGATTTTTTTCAACTTACGATTTAGTAGGTTAGTAGAGGGCAGGACATTCACATGTAACAAAAGGCATCCTTGTCTAACAGACAAAATTTGAAATATGATATAGAAGAAAGTAAATATGGTAGTTAGAGAAAAAAGTGACCTATATGATGTCATGACAATAGGAACAGTTTGAAGCCTGGATGGTGACAGGACAGAGTAGTTTGGATCAATTTCCTAGAAGCAGAAAGATGGTGGTAACAAGAGAAAACTATTTCCTACAATATGGAAAATTGTAAACTAGAAGAATAATTTATCAACAAAAAAATCACAAAGCTATAACCTAACATGAATATTATTGTTAAAAGCATGCAGTTAAATGATTTTAGAATCCTTAACTGAGATAAGGAAGCTTAAACACTCATTTGTTTAAAAAATATTTCACGTCAACTTTGCTGAAGGCACAAGGGGGATCCAAATGCATCAGACATAGATCCTTAATTCACTGAGTTTCCATTCCAACTGGGAAAATTAGTGAATTAATTAATTGATTATTTCATTCAGCAAATAATGAGCATGTTATATCACAAGAAAGATGTAAAAGCATGAGTAAGGGGAGCAGTGGAACAGCCTGATAAGTATACAGAGAAAAGTCTAAAGTTCAGCTGGTCAGGAGGACAGAATGTGTGAAGGGGAGTAATAGAAAATAGAGGTGGAGAGGCAGGAGGAGGATCATAGGGGCTGACATGCCAGAATAGAGAAATTAAAATTCATTCTGCAGCCAGAGATACTAAACCTTTCTGAGCAGAGAAGCAGCAAATTAGAATTGTCCTTCAGGGATGCAAAGCTCCCAGCAATGTACAGATAGCTTGCATTAAGAAGAGTGAGACATTATGAATTCAGATTAAACAGCTAGGTCAATAGTTCAGGTGGTGAAATTCAGGGTCAAATCAATGATGCTGGCAATAGCAAAAGAAAGGAGGGACTAGATAAGGAAGACTTTCTGAACTAGGAGGGACAGGACTTGGCAATGAGTGGACTGTGGGTTAAGGTGAAATTAGATCTCAAGAGGGAAAGTAGTGTTTTCAAGTCTCGGTAACCTGTAATAATGGAAGGACAGAAACTAAAACAGGAAACTCAAGAGGAAGAGGAGCAATGGGAGGGTGATGGAGTCAGTTTGTACACTTGACTTTGTGATGCGAATGGGATATCTGTGTAGAAGTAACCAGAAGATGATAAAAATATATGTGTACACTGGCACACACACATGCATACATGCATGGGCAATAGCACAAGGAAGAAAACGAAATGTCACTCTTATTTTCTGGACTCAAACCTTTCCTCAGGTTGTAGGCGCATTGTATGTGGGGGTGAGATGAATTTAGTGACAACCAGTTGACTCTGTTGGACCTCTTTGGGAACTATTGCTACAGTAGGCAATTCAAAGCCTCTGGTTTTGACAACAGCGTTGTAGGCAGCTGCCAATTTCCACTCTTTCAAAATATGGTGACATGTCTCCAAAAAAGTGTAGATGTTCTGGGTAAAACTCAGTTATCTCTGATCCACTAAGTTAATTAATTAACTAATTAATTAACTAACTATGGGAGTTTCCAAACTGTTGTTAGTCCACAACATTCCCACTAGTTCCCTTCAGTCTTCATATTATCACAAAGATTTTTTTGGCAACCATGACCCTCAACAGTTTAATTTTTAAGTCAATTCTGTGTATAAGCTGCTTACATTGCCTGTTATTTCTGTGTCCCAGGCTTAGATAGAAAAATATGATCAACGTCTATATTCATCTCTCTAATACAGATAATTTGGTGAGCGGAATGGAAGGTGGAGAGAGGGAAGGAGAGGGAGAGGATGGAAGGGGAGTGTGAAGACTCAGGATCATCCTCAATACAAGCTAGCTTTTATTGATCATTACTATGTGCCAAGCAACGCTCTCAAAAGTACTATTATTATCTCTGTCTTTATTTTTAAGAGAAGGTATCTGAGACTTTTAATCCTCTTTAAAAAAAGCAATTTTCTGAATGTTGCACAGTTAGAAATATTTGCTTTGAGAATGACTCTGCTGTTTATGAATTCTAAAACTAAGGCTCTTAAACATACTGCCTGATTCTCAAAGAGTTATGGAAGACTGATTGCCACACAGTGGTTCCATCCCTGACTGCCATGTTTCCCATTTTCCACCCGATTTCTCCCCCTTGTTAACCCTGTAGCTCAGAAGACCCTGTCCTTTGAACCCCATCATCCCTATGACACCCCTTCCATACCACTCTAACAATGATAATGTCTAACTTGTTCTGAGCTCTCATTTGGTGTAAGAACTTTGTTAAGAACTATTTTTACATGAATAATCTATTTTAATCCTCAATGCAGCCCTATAATTATCCCCTTTCACAAATGAGGAGTCAGAGGTTTGGAAAGGGTAAGTAACCTGTACAAGGTCACACAGGGAGGAAAGGTCAAGTAAGACCCTGAATTTCAGAGGTCCTCTTCTTAAGCTCTAAAATATACATAATACATATTACTGCCATTGCATTCAGCAAAGCCTTCACACTGGCCCTTTCATGGGCCAATAAACTGTGTTTCTGTGCTTTCCCAGCTTTGAATATGAAGTATCTACCTCTGTAAACACTGCTCATTAGCCTAACATTACTACATTTTTCCTCCTCAACTTTAAGCCCGTGATATTGTTTTACAAATGTATCCCAGGAATGAAGTCGTCTGTTCTCCTAAACCTACTACAGCCTGGCATTAATTGTTTCTCTAAGTCTCTCATTTAGTCTTCATTATTCAACCCTTTGTCCCATTCATTGGTCCTTCTATTATTCCTCTCATTTTTCCTTATAACTTGCATAACCATTTTCAAGAACTAGATATCTACATAATATGAAAATAATTTTTAGCCTTCTATAGTCATTTTGAGGTCACTAATGCAATATCAATGATATAATTAGGAAGTTATCTCAAGCATTGAAAATAATCACAAATTCTGAAAATGTTAAGGAATAAATTACTACCAACAGTAAGGAATTGACTATAATTACATGAGCACACTATTTCACTAGTTGAAATGCCTCAAATGCAATAAGAACTTGGACACATGAAGGTCCAAATCCAGAGATAAACCTAAAAAGGTTCAGAGATTTAGTTCAATAAGCTGAAAAGTGAAAAAAAAAAAAAAAAAAAAAACTACATTAGGAAGTCCACGAATTACCTCCACTTATGTGCCTGGTCTTTTTATCTGTGGCCCATATGACAGCACAGTCTCATTCAGCTAAACCACTTTCATTCTGGCTAAGAACTGTGAGTACAAAAGCACTTGAATATATGGGAAATTGTTGGGTTCAAGTGTGGGGCAAGCAATTGGTATGAAAATAAGGGAAAGTTTAAAAGTTCATATTGTAAACCAATTTTCCCTCTCCTTTAAAAACTAGTGGGATAGAAAACTGCTTCCAAAGAAACCTCTTTGAAATCACAGCTAGAGATTGCAAACATACTCTTTAGCTGGTAAGCCCACTTTGTCTTCTTTCTATAGCTGGATATGTACTTCTTTTGAATTAAAGATAAAAATACGTTGTAAAGTGCTACACTGTATGAACCTGGTGATTAATGGCATTTTGTGCACACAGAATCTAAAGAATCTTTTTAAAAAATATTAGCACACACACACACACGCACACATACAGTAAGTCTCTTACATACGAACGAGTTCTGTTCTGAGAGTGTGTTCTTAAGTCCAATTGTTCATAAGTCCAACAAAGTTAGCCTAGGTACCCAACTAACACAATCGGCTGTATAGTACTGTACTGTAATAGGTTTATAATACTTTTCACACAAATAATACATAACAAACAAACACAAAAAATAAAGAAAACATTTTTAATCTTACAGTACAGTATCTTGAAAAGTACAGTAGTCCAGTACACCAGCTGGCACACAGGGGCTGGAATCGAGTGAACAGGCAAGAGGAGTTACTGACTGGAAGAGGGAGAGGAAGTGGGAGATGGTAGAGCTGAAGGATCATCAGCAATAGGAGACGGAGGGTAAGCTGCGATTTCACTCACTCCTGACATTGATGGCATAGGTTCTGGTTCCTTGCTGGATTCAATTCTATCTACCCTCTTGAAACAATGATTCAGTGATGTCTGGATAGTAGCTCTTTTTCTCTTGTCATAGATGACATGGTAGCACTGGATTGCATTCTGAACGGATGCTGCAACCTTCATGTACCGTTCTAATTTCGGGTCCTGTGCCTCAAAAACTAACAGTGCCTCCTCAAGTAAAGAAAATCCTTTTGCCATTCCCTGCACCGTGAACCTCTTCTTAGCAGTACCAGCTATGTCACCCCTGATTTTATGCTTGCTTCTGGACATCCTAGGCTTGAAAAAACGATACTGTACTACTGTATTCTATACAGTACTCGACAGTAAAGTACACAAAAGCACAACCACTTGTAGAGGATGCACACACGTGACAATGTACGCCAGACATGTGAACTAACTTACGTGATTGGACATGCAAATGCATCTTTGAAAGTTTGCAACTTGAAGGTTCATATGTAGGGGACTTAGTGTACACATACGTATACACTAAGTCCTTTATCTGTTTATCTATATCTATATATCTACCTATATCTACATCTACATAGTACTTAGATATACTTGTAGATTATTCCACATCGACCCCTGCTTGTCAGACTTCTTGCGTCCGGAACTGGGGGTAAGTAGGTGGACCACATATAAAAAACATTGGCAGAAGACTGACTCTGTGAGTATGTGTGTAGATCAGGAGTTCAGTTTTGATCATTTGACTTTGATACTTGAAGAGGAATCCAAATGAAGATGTCTATATGATGTGTGTTGACTATATGGGCCTGAAGTTCAGAGGTATGGTCTATTCTGAAGATATAAAATTTTAAATTAAGGGAATATTGCTAGTGAAGCTGAACAATGAAAGTGGAAGAGATTTCTTATGGAAAATGAGTAGATTCTAAAGAAAATGAAATTTAAGATCAAGACCAAAGGAATTGTGAGGTGGGAGAGAAAATAGCAAAGGAGACTGAAAAGGGACAGTTAAGAAAACAGGTATCACAAGGGAGTGTGGCATTAGAGAAGCCAAAAAAGGAGTTTTCTGGTAAAAATGAGCCTTGGAATGTAGGTTCTCTGGATCAGCCTGTGTTATGGCAGAGCTAGGAAGTAAGGAACTAGAAGTACTAAAGCAGATGCAATAAATGAATGTTTTCTTTGAGAAAGGGAGAAAAGTCATGGGGCAGGAGCTACACAGTAATGGGATTCTTGGGATGATTTTATTAAAAGGGAAGACTAAGGTGGTTTAAATGCTATTGAGAGGATCTTGTAGAATTGAAGAAATTGAAGATACAAGAGAGTGAATATTTTATAGTTTCCATAAAGGGGAGAGGAAATACGTGCTGCATATCTTAGCGTTCTTAGTTGCAAAAAACATAATTCTCTCACAAGCTCAAGTAGAATAAAATAATTGCTCCTGATTGGTAGAACCTCTGTCATGTTTATGTCCTAGTTGTAAGGCAGGTGGAAATTTGAGTCACATGTTATGTTACAGAGGCAAGTCTCATAACATGGGATTTTATAGAATATAGATAAGTTATTAAAAATGTAATGGGCATCTGCTATAGGATATCTACTATAAAAGCCAACACATGGGTGGAAGAATTAACCTTAGTTAGTAGCTTAGAAATTTCCTCTGTGGTATTGAAAGAGGAAATAATAAATGGATGATGATCTGAAAGTCAGTTTTGAGAGATGACATCTGAGGGCAGTAATTTCTCTCAGAGAAGTAGGACATAAATTCATCTTCTGAGACTGAAGGGAAGAGTGGAGTTCTGAGGCTTGAGAATGTGGAGAAGATTTAAAATGATCACTGTGGAGACTGGGAAAGAAGGCTGAAAAAGCAGACATAATATTTATGAACTGTGTAGAGGTTTTCACTGTAGGATGGTGACTATGAATTTATAGTGGTACCAATTCTTCCAGTTAGATGACTTTATTTATAAAAAACAAGCAGGGACTTCCCTGGTGGTCCAGTGGTTGAGAATCCACCTTCCAATTCAGGGGACTTGGGTTCGGCCCCTGGTCGGGGAACTACTAAGCCTGTGCACCACAACTACTGAGCCCGAGTGCCACAACTAGAGAGCCTGCATGCCGCAACTAGAGAGAAACCCATGCACCACAAGTAGAGAGAAGCTCACAAGCCACAGTGAAAGATCCTGAGTGCCACAACTAAGATCTAGCACAGCCAAATAAATAAATATAAAAAAATAAAGGACAATCAGAGGCAGGGTGATGACATGGAAAAGATGGATACTCAGGTTTGAATTCTGTTTGGAAGTCGTGTGAAATGGTAGCGAAGAGTTGGGAGGTTAAAGATATTAGAAAGAGATCGGTCATAGATCTACAAATACCAAGTAAGTTTGCGTAGCTGTCATTGCCATTGGCTAGTGTTATCATATAAAACCTGAAGTGTACTTGAGCCATTAGTATCTGCACAGATCCTGTATGATGTGAGTTGGCCTATTATTCCAGCCCGTCAAGGGTTTTTGGTTTTGATTTTGTCATCCCTCATATTCACTTTTCTTCCTGGCTTTGTTTAACCTAGAAATTTGATAAACCGACTACATCTCCATCCAAGTAACTGATGAAAAAGTTGAGCAGGACAGGCTAATTATATGGCCCTGTAATATGCTAAGAAATTAACCCAAATGCTTAGATATGTGGACTTCAGTAATCCTTTTTTTCAGTGATAGAATCATAGAATTTTATAACTACTCCTCCAACCCCCTTTCCTAATTCTTTCACAGCTGAGCAAGATGATGCTTAAGGAATTTACATGATTTTCCCAAAGTCACCAACTAGGTGGTAAAATTCAGGATCGGAACTGAGTTTTCTGACAGTGGACGCTTGGGTTAGTGGCTCTTCCCACACTTTTTCTGTTCCCTTATATGAATCAAATTCTTTTCAAATTCGAAGATTTCTACATTTTAAGTAAATTTTTATTTTCTATTAATGAACATAGAATACTATTATTATGTCTTCAGTCAAATTGATTCTCCACTTCTTAGCAATTCTTTTTGATACAACTGTTACTATGGATGAGGTCCCAGGGAGAATATTACATTCATATCATCTGTCTGTCCCCCAAGATTACAGTGAGAAGATAAATATTGCTTTGGCCTCATGACAATACAAATGGAAATTAAACTGAAATTAGAGTTTTGTAATTATAAGTAAAATTTGATTCTGTCTATTCCTTAAGGGTATGTTGATTGGAAACTGCAAACTATCTTTATAGCTATTGGCTGATAAAAAACTAAGTATTCATTCACAGTCAACACTTAAACTGTAATGTAATAATACACAAAATTTTATGTGAAAATATTTTCCAAACTGTAAGTTTAATTATAAATAGTGTTAGACTAAGCTATAAACTTTTATAAGAGTAAATTTCTCTCTTTTCTTTTTCCAATGGGGAACAAATAAAAATTTAGATTTAAGAATGTTTTCACACTCATTTAATCACTGCAGTACTATAGCATACGTTTTGAAAGCCATTTTGGAGTTTGAATTTCAGATCTGCCACCTTATAGTTGTGATAGTTGGAGAGGGCTATGTAGTCTTTTTGGCTTCAGCTTACTCATATGAAAAATGGGGTTGTACTACCTGTCTCATTAGGTTGTGAGAAGTAAATAACTATATGATATATATATATTTTAACATCTTTATTGGAGTATAATTGCTTTACAATGTTGTGTTAGTTTCTGCTGTATAACAAAGTGAATCAGCTATACATATACGTATATCCACATACGCCCTCCTTCTTACGTCTCCCTCCCACCCTCCCTATCCCACCGCTCTAGGTGGTCACAAAGCACTGAGCTGATCTCCCCGTGCGATTCAGCTGCTTCCCATTAGCTCTCTATTTTACATTTGGTAGTGTATATATGTCAATGGTACTCTCTCACGTAATTCCAGTTTACCCTTCCCACTCCATGTTTCCTCAAGTCCATTCTCTTCATGTGTGTCTTTATTCCTTCCCTGCCCCTAGGTTCGTGAGAACCATTTTTTTCCATATATATGTGTTAGCATACAGTATTTGTTTTTCTCTTTCTGACTTGCTTCACTCTGTATGACAGACTCTAGGTTCATCCACCTCACTACAAATAACTCAATTTTGGTTTTTTTTTATGGCTAAGTAATATTCCATTGTATGTATGTGCCACATCTTCTTTATCCATTCATCTGTCAATGGACAATTAAGTTACATCTATGTCCTGGCTATTGTAAATAGTGCTGCAATGAACATTGTGTTACATGACTTTTTTTGAATTATGGTTTTCTCAGGGTACCTGCCCAGTAGTGAGATCTCTGGGTATTTTGGTAGTTATAATTTTAGTTTTTTAAGGAACCTCCACACTGTTCTCCATAGTGGCTATATCAATTTACATTCCCACCAACAGTGCAAGAGGGTTCCCTTTTCTCCACACCCTCTCCAGCATTTATTGTTTGTAGATTTTTTATGATGGCCATTCTGATTGGTGTGAGGTGATACCTCATCATAGTTTTGATTTGCATTTCTCTGATGGTTAGTGATGTTGAGCATCCTTTCATGTGTTTGTTGGAAACCTGTATATCCTCTTTGGAGAAATGTCTATTTAGGTCTTCTGCCCATTTTTGGATTGGGCTGTTTGTTTTTTTTGATATTGAGCTGCTTGTATATTTTGGAGATTAATCCTTTGTCAGTTGTTTCTTTTGTAAATGTTTTCTCCCATTCTGAGGATTGTCTTTTTGTCTTGTTTATGGTTTCCTTTGCTGTGCAAAAGCTTTTAAGTTTCATTAGGTCCCATTTGTTTATTTTTGTTTTTATTTCCATTTCTCTAGGAGGTGGGTCAAAAAGGATCTTCTGTGATTTATGTCATAGAGTGTTCTGCCTATGTTTTCCTCTAACAGTTTTATAGTGTCTGCCCTTACATTTAGGTCGTTAATCCATTATGAGTTTATTTTTGTGTATGGTGTTATGGAGTGTTCTAATTTCATTCTTTTACATGTAGCTGTCCAGTTTTCCCATCACCACTTATTGAAGAGGCTGTCTTTTCTCCACTGTATATTCTTGCCTCCTTTATCAAAAATAAAGTGACCATATATATGTGGGTTTATCTCTGTGCTTTCTATGCTGTTCCATTGATCTATATTTCTGTTTTTGTTCCAGTACCATACTGTCTTGATTACTGTACCTTTGTAGTAGAGTGTTAAGTCAGGGAGCCTGATTCCTCCAGGTCCGTTTTTCTTTCTCAAGATTGCTTTGGCTATTCAGGGTCTTTTGTGTTTCCATACAAATTGTGAAATTTTTTGTTCTAGATCTGTGAAAAATGTCATTGGTGATTTGATAAGGATTGCATTGAATCTGTAGATTGCTTTGGGTAGTAGAGTCATTTTCACAATGTTGATTCTTCCAATCCAAGAACATGGTATAGCTCTCCATCTGTTTGTATCATCTTTAATTTCTTTCATCAGTGTCTTATAGTTTTCTGCATACAGGTCTTTTGTCTCTTTAGGTAGGTTTATTCCTAGGTATTTTATTCTTTTTGTTGCAATGGTAAATGGGAGTATTTCTTAATTTCACTTTCAGATTTTTCATCATTAGTGTAAGGGAATGCAAGAGATTTCTGTGCATTAATTTTGTATAAAGAACAATCTCTAATTTATGGTATTTTACAGTATGAAGATGTAATTTTTGAGTTCCTAGAATAAGAAAGAAGGGAGAAAAAGAATCCTACACATGAAATCTGTTCTCTTTTTCTGAAAGGAGTTAGTTTCAATTATAAATTTCACCATGGTAATGCATCAAACAGAATTGTGGTATCATAGTTTGTACTGCAAAATGTGATTATGACTATATTTTTTATAAATATTCTATATTCTATATATATTCTATTTATACTATATTCTTTATTCTTGTATATTGTGAACAAAGAAGAACAGAGAGCGTTGGTCACCATCCAGTTCTACAAGGGTCAACCCACTGCAGTTCCTCACTGACAGTGCCCCCCGAGGGGAATTCAGGATGAAATCAGGATGAGGCCCTCTGTGCTTTGGATAAACAGCCCTTATATAGTTAGAATATCTCAGGAAAGACTCCAGTGACCCCAGATTCTTGCATCTTTTTGTACATAGAAAAGCACTAAGATAATAAACTTGAGATGTCTGTTCTTTGTGACTAGCAATAATATAAAATATTATAAACCAAGATGTGTGCTTGACTACATGTATTTCCCAGCCAAAAAATTCATATATATATACTGGTTCTTCCCCTACATCTCAGAGCAGTCTCCCAGACTAAAGTCCTCAGTAAGACCTTAAATAAAACTTAAACTCGCAACTCTTATGTTTTATGTTTTTCTGTAAGTAGAGAACATCAACTATTAACTATGAAGATAGTTTCTTATAGTCTTGTTTAAAAATGGTTGTAAAATTGCTGACATAAGTTTATTTCAGGAGTTGGAAAGCAGGTCAAGTCGGCATGCATCCTGTTTTTGTAAGTAAAATGTTACTTTAGTCATGTCCATTCATTTACATTTTGTCTATGGCTGCTTTCACACTATATAAGCAGAGTTGAATAGTTGTGTGGCTTGCAAAGCCTAAAATATTTACTATCTGTCCCTTTGCATAAAACTGTTTCCAACCCCTGTTTTATTTGACTAAAATCAGTAAGGCTGTGAGGAAGCGAGGTGTAATTACTTTAAAAATTTCTCTTTAAGATATCAAGATTTGGAAAAATGTTGACAAAATGCATACAATTCTAGACTTTACAAAAGAGCTGTTATGATAATTGAAATTTTCCCTAGTCTATTTTTTTAACTTCTGCTATTATACCTTTTTTCTTAAAAAAAATATTTCTAATATTTATTTTTGCTTTTATTGCTTCATTCTCCAAAATGCCTTTCTAAATTAAAAGCATACCATCCTTATTTAGACACTAACTTTTTCCCTGTAAAATTCAATAAACATGAAGACTTTTGTAGATTTATCATAGAAAGGATCTTAAATAATAAAAAATAGGCAATGGGATAAAAATCACTTGTTTAACAATATTGAACATGTGTACATCACTAAGTGATAGAATTATCCCAATTGAGAAATAAGATATTTTAAGTAATTTTCATACCATGTATGCATTCTATGAATTGAGTTTAATTTTTTTAATATGACTTATACAATTAGTTTTTACATTATTGAACTGATTTTCCTTTATCACTAAAATTATATTCCCACATCTAGAAGAAATGGGTTTTTCATTCATACAAATCTAAAATCTTATTTAAAGACTGCATTCCCTGAAATTACTATTATATTGGGCATGTTTACATAATATGAAAATATTGTAATCAGAAAACTTTTTCAACAAAATTAGAATAATTTTGCCCTATGATAGTTGTACCACTTGATTGATTGAATTTCCTGTGTTTTCCTGATGGCCATTTTGATACTGCGTAGTATCAAAATGTTATTATTTTGTTATTATTTAGTTATTACTAAAAGTTATTTAGTAATAACTTTTAGTTATTACTAAAAGTCACCCACAAAAATGCTACTAAGACTATCAACTTACTAAGTCACATTTTTTCAACTACTAGAAGAATATGGAAATAATACAGTAAATTAACATGTGACCTAATTTTGCTAAACAATTACTTAAGCATGTTAATTTGTGAGTAAAGTTTCATTAATGAAACTGTGTTTAATAAACATTTATTGGGTTCATACCCACACCACCATCAGGAAATGCAAAAATATCTCTTCTCTGAAGAAACCCATAATATAGCAAAGGATAGATACACAGGGATAATTTGTTATGCATCTTTTTGTTACTAAGGGGGAGGGCTTCACAGAAGCAAAACTGGTTATAAAAGGCATTCCAGGCAGAAGGCACAGAGTAAGCAAAGCAATAGAGGAGTCTGGAAACACACGGGAAAACCAGCTCCACAACTTTAATGTATTGTACACCATCACAGAGGTAAAAGTGTATCTTAGTTTTCATGGTAGTTTCTCAGCTTTTTTTTTTTTTTTTTTTTTTGACCATTACAAACTTAAACTTTCCCATGATTAACATTTTATGCTTAAATTTATTTTGAACATAGTTTCCACAAAACATTTAACAAAATAAAAATCTCAGTGCTTTAACATTATATTTGGACCTGAGAAAATTTACCAGTTTTAATGTGTTCATTCATTTTTTAAAACTCACATATTCTTAGACAACAAAGCAAATAACAACCAAAACAACAACAATCAAAATCTTACTAATAATGGACTATTCGAACTATATTTTTGAGATCTTCCTTTAGCTAAATTTTATTGAAATCAAATAAAATGGTAGAAAAAATTAACATTGATCAAAATTCTTTAGAAATGCTACACTATTGTCATTAAAACCTTACTTCCTGACTAATTCCTTTAAGCCTTTGTAAGTAAATTCGTATTTATTTTCAATTCTAGCAAGAGAAATAGGATTCAGGAGGAATTTATTTTCAATTCTAGCAAGAGAAATAGGATTCAGGAGGATCCATAACTATGCTACCAAGGAAGCAATTACTGGATATCATTGCATAAAAAGTACTATAATAGACATTTTATAGTTATTATTACATTAAGTCATCTAATCCTATCGACATATTAGTTTTCTATTGTTGCATAATAAATTATCACAGACCTGGTGACTTAAAACAAGGTAAATTTATTTTTCAGAGTTTCCACTAGCTGGGTTCTCCGCACAGGGCTGCACTAGGATGAAATTAAAGTGCTGGTGAGGGGCCATTATCTCATCTGAGCCTCAGGGTCCTCTTTCCAGCTCACTGGTTATTGGTAAATTCATTTCCTTTTGGATGTAGTAGTGAGATCCTTTTTTTTTTTTTTTTTGGCTGCACGGCATGGCATGCAGGATCTTAGTGCCCCTACTGGGCATCAAACCTAAACCGTGCTCCCTGCAATGGAAGCGCAAATTCTTAACCACTGGACCACCAGGGAAGTCCATGAGATCCTTGATTTTTCTTGCTGGCTGTCAATTGCTCTGGGCTCCTACCTAGACGTCACCCTAGGTTCCCTACCTTGTGACCACCTTGTTTGTTTTCCTCCAGACCTGCAGACATGCCTCCCTCCAGTTTCTCCATCTAGACTCAGTCTTACAAAATTTATAATCCTGCAGGTGACAATGCCATCATCTTTTGCCTTATAACACAACCCCATTAAGGAATGACTATCTTACACTTATAGGTTCCACACATATTCAAGGGGAGGGGATTCTACAGGGCAGGAACCCCAGGGGAGGAATCCTGAGGACCATCTTAGAATTCTGCCTACCACAGCTATGCACATATTCCTTCCATTTTATGGATTAGGGAATTAGGATTTAGAAAGGTTTAGTGATTTGCTTAAATTCACACTGCTAACATGTGGCAGGGATAACAACAGTCTGATTTAAAAGACAGAGCTCAAAACTATTATATTTACCATCCTCTTTAAGCCTAATGGTACAGTAATCAAATTTTCCTTAATATGGTTAATTCACTTTCTTGGTGTCAATTTTCCATTCTGTACAGAAGACTTTCAAATTTATGTCTTTAATCCTGATGCCTTGCTTGAGCTATAGGTCCCTATCTCTTAGCATCTTCTGCAGTTTTATAATTTTATGACCCCGTTCAAATTCAACTCATCCAAAACCAATTTCAAGAAATTACCCCTCCTAAAGTTCCAATTTCTATTAAGTGCATCATCATTTTTCTTGCCTGTACTGCCATCTTTGTTCTTCCCTCTTGGCTGCACTGTGGCCTAATTGAAGGCTAATATCCTTCTCCTACCATGGATCTCGTCTATGGACAAGGCTTAGTTGATACCTATGTTTCTCTTTTTTTTTTTTAGTACCCAGGGCTAGTCAGTAACCAATTCTTTCATATCTTAATTTGAAATATGTCTGATATCCATCTGTTTTGCTTCATTCTCATTGGCATTACATTTAGTAATGACAATGCATGATTTACCCTTTTTTTAGGTAAGCATTTTTTTGCAGTCATTTAGTAAATATACTAGATGTTTTCCAAATGCTGTAAACACGCATGGCTTTTACTCTGTCTGCGGTAGCATTTCAAATGCATTTAATTTACTTAAAGAAGTAGAATCCAATAGTAAAAAAATTAGTAAATAGTAGTGAATTACAGAAATGTTGTCAACAGTCTAAGATTAGAAAAATTACTATTAGCAATTAATAAATTATTAAATTACTATTAAATATATAGAGCCCATTTTCATAACATAAGCACTTTCCCCCCAGAAGAATGATACTTTAAAAATAATTGCTTATGTATATAAGTTAGTAAAGTAATGCCTTAGGTAAGCTTATAGAGCTCTAGACTTCTGAGTACCTACAAGGACTTCTTGAGTTTGTTAGCTGATATGAACGAACACACATAACCTGCATAAGCATTTTATTGTATTAAGGTAGAGCACTGGGGAGTGGCTAAGTTTGTGGAGCCCAGAGCCAGGCTGCCCGAGAGTCCATCTAATTGTCTCCAGTTTCCATTTTGTGACCTTGGGGAAGATACTTGAGCTTTCTGTGTCTTGGTTTGCTTTTTTTTTTCTAAAATGAAATAGTAATAATAGCATCTATCTCGCAGATATATTAGAAGAATGAAAGGAATTAATATCTAAAGAATTTAGGACTTTGGTACTTTGTAATCACTATATAAACAAACAAATTATTGACAGTAGAATATTTTGGATATTTTAAAGATTCATTTTTCTAAGACTATGCAGATATAGTTCTAGTTTAAGGATATTTAAAAACATCCATATAAAAGCATTTCATTTACGATGCAAGAAATAATGTAGAAAATTTTATTAATAATTACCCAGGACAGATAATGTTTACAAAGCATTTTTTAGAAATAGAGAAAACAGAGTCTCATACTATTATCAATATCATATTAAAATTACTATGTTATCTCTTATTATTTTATATTATTATCATTAATTTTTCCATACCAGGTCCAACTTCTACTTGGGAACAAATTTCTTGAATTGCCTTATCTTTTAGCAGATACATTTTTGAAGAATTTTGCCATGGTGGTTAAATTTCTCTGAACAACAAGCATAGTGAAATAAGCACCGGAGCAGGAGTCAAATCTGTTTGTAGGAAGAGAGACTGTGGCATGGGAAGTGAGACACAGATGTGGTCTGAACCTTTTAGCAGCCTTGCGTTAGGAGAGAGACAGCTTTATCATTCCTAACTGCCAGCTGTGTGCTTGATGTGAGCTGGATATTTTTCAGATTAAATCAAAAGGCAAAAATTGGGTCATAAATCCTATGGAGTTTTGTTCTGGGAAATATACTAGGAAACAAAGTGTGGTGGCAACCTTGAGTGTCCCCTCCAGGGCCTGGCAAAAGCAAACACGAGATAGAAATAAAAAATTAAAATGGATACAATTAAGTTACAGAGTGATTTCAGGCTTAAGATCCCCATTCAAAGATGATGCCTTTGGTTTAAAAGTTACCACAGCAAAATCTCTTTGCAGAGTCCCCATTTCCAGGATCCACTGAAAATTCTTTCCTTGGGCTCAGTAAGGCCAGAAGGGATTTGTCAGAGCTTTCTAATTTTACAACTATTAGATAAAATGATAAGGCAGCTGGGTCACTGGAAGGCAAAACATCCAAACCAGGATTTTGCTGGCTTAGAGAAAATAAAAGTAATGTATAAAATAGCAAGTCCCATGGAGAAATATCAAGAAAAGCAGAGAATGGATACAACTACAAAAGATATTTAAAGCAAGGAGTCTCACAGTGTCTTATTTTCATTTGAAAGCTGGAGCCAGGAGCAAATATTCACTTTGTTTGAGCAGGTTAGAAATATCTTGCTAGTTTTTATTTTACTCAAAATAAGTATGAGAAACATATTGATAATGTGAGGTTCTTCTTACTATGTCCACCCCAGTTTCTGGCCTTTCCCTTACACTTGAATCCTCCTGCTCTCAGCTACCTCATCTTGTCTCCAGGGGAAAGTTTTGAAAGCTAGCTAAAAACACAGGAAAAAGAAATTCTCCCTGACAAGTGTTAAGCATATTGCTCGCAGTATCCAGTGCAACATACATAATTGAGCTCTGTGGGCATGAACCAAACATCCATTGACTGAGTGGTCATTTCCACAGGCCTGAATTTTAACACAACATTTGATACTGGAGTAACTTCAGTTCAATGGAAAACAAATGTTGATGCAATATATACTTTTGAAATCTTCTAGGCCTCCTCAGGGCCATGATTTATGAATTACTTAAATAGTCTGTCATAGAGTACACCAGTTGTCTTCTAACATGAGAAGGCATTGTATCAATGGCCATTAATGACAACAACTTTCTTGATCACTGCTATGTTCCAAGAACTCATCTTGTCATGTAAATAAAACTCTTCAAATATTCAAATATAATCAGAAATCAAGGCAGCATGGCATTAGCAAAAAGGGGGAAGGAAGGTATAGCACAGGGAACTATAGTCAATATCTTGTAATCATGTAAAATGGAAACAAATCTGAAATTATATATATATTATATACTATATATATATATTTAGAATTTCACATATATATATACATATATATATGTGTGTGTATATATATATATATATGTAACTGAATCACTTTGCTGTACACCTGAAACATTGTAAATCAACTCTACTTCAATTTGTTTTTTAAAAGGGGATGAAAGAATGAGGTCATGAGCAGTGAGAAAGGAGATGAGGGGACAGAGGTGGAGGGAACCAAGCATGACTTCACCTCAGTCCTCAGTGTTGCCTGGGTTTGTGCCCAGTGGGTGAAGACGACTCTGTGCAATGAACAGGGAGGTCTTTCCTTCATGAAAGTGGTTACCATTGTCTTGCATTGAACAAAGACAAAACTTCTTGTCTAAATTCAAGTACATTTTGGAACACGTTTTGTGGCCACTCTGCATGAGCAGGACGGACTCCAGCCCAACTTTGGTTCCTGTGTAGAGAGCAATGGTGGCAACACACAAGGGGTAGATGAAAGGCTTGTTCTCACATGACAAGTCCCTCTGGGGATATCAAGGCAGGTCTCCTAAGTTGGGATGAAATGTTTTGAGAGGGCAGGGAAAAAGCCTGGCTGGGCTTTTATGGTAGTTAATGGGTGGGACTGGGCTGAAAGTTCCTGGGTATGGGCCTGGGCTTGTGTGACTTGAATTTCCCAGTTTCAAAAGGAAGGAGCACCCAATATTTCCTATCAGCATGCCCAGATATAGGGCATCAGGAGAAGAGAGAGTGAGGTTTAAAAGTTGTCAGCAAACAACAGAAAATGGAGTCAGACTCCTTACTATAATACTCAGCAGAAATTGCCAATTGGTATTTGTGTATTTGCATTATTCTTTTCTACGTCAGCTTACTTTTTTTTTTTTTTTTTGTCAGCTTACTTCTTAAGTTGCCTCAATATTTGGGTACTGCCCATCACTCTAGCATATTCTTCCATAATATCTAACTATTTATGGATTTTTCAAGGTGCTGCCACCAAAACATTCTGTTTAACACTCTCAATGCCTTTCAAGTCTTACTTTCTCTGCTGAGTCAGCCAGCTCTCTCCTCACTGTTCCACCCTCTACCAGCTCCTGCACTCTGCCCTACTAGAACTATTCTTCTTTCAAAAAGCAGGTCAAGTCCCTTCTTCTGTAAAGTCCACTCTAATCACTTATGTTCTTGTCAATTTCTATATGTAGTTTCATTATGAAACTGAGCAGGACCCTATGGGGCTCCTGGACACAAAAGCCTTTCTGTGTCCCCTTCCCTGAGTTACAAAGGGCAGGTTCAAACTGTTGCTAATCAGGGAAGGGAGTGGATGCAGAAACAAGGGAGAAGCAGTCAAGAAACAATAGAGCAGGGCTCCCCTGGTGGTGCAGTGGTTGAGAATCTGCCTGCCAATGCAGGGGACACCGGTTCGAGCCCTGGTCTGGGAAGATCCCACATGCCACGGAGCAGCTGGGCCCATGAGCCACAATTACTGAGCTTGTGCGTCTGGAGCCTGTGCTCCACAACAAGAGAGGCCGCGATGGTGAGAGGCCCGAGCACCGCGATGAAGAGTGGCCCCCACTTGCCGCAACTAGAGAAAGCCCTCGCACAGAAATGAAGACCCAACACAACCAAAAATAAAAAAAATAAATAAGCCTACACCTTTAAAAAAAAAATAATAAGAAACAATAGAGCAACCTTAGGGCAGAGTCCTGGTTCCTCCTCAAGGTATATACATAACAATATCTTTGAGCTCTTCTGCAGAAGAGCTCACCAAATGGAAGATGTTCCAGCGAGAAGGTACAATAACATCTAGAACCACAGCTCATGCAGGAGACCACCTGGTGCCAGAAGATCTCTAAATTGAAGGAATGCAGGCCCTGCACACACCCTGATCCTTTTCAGCAACCCCAACCCTTGACTACAGAACTCTTTACAACCCTCCCCCTCAGGTTGGGACACAAGGTTTTGAGGACATTACCCTGCCGTGGACCCCTTTGTCTGGCAAAGCAATAAAGCTATTCTTTTGTACTTCACCCAAAACTCTGTCTCTGAGATTTAATTCAGTGATGGGATTCAGTATCAATTAGTAAATCCCCAAAACAACTGATGGTAATAATTG
This sequence comes from Balaenoptera ricei, assembly GCF_028023285.1. Classification (NCBI taxonomy): domain Eukaryota; kingdom Metazoa; phylum Chordata; class Mammalia; order Artiodactyla; family Balaenopteridae; genus Balaenoptera; species Balaenoptera ricei. The sequence continues at coordinate 93,390,580 of NC_082650.1, read as the reverse complement.
TTTGTTTATTATTTTATCCAAATAAGTATTGAGTGTCTGGTGTATACCAGATGCTGTTCTAGGTTCTGAATAAGACATAAGTTCTGTATCATGTCATGTTAGAAAGTCACATTACAAGCAACTTTTCATAACAGTGGGCAACTTTATGGAAGTCTCCTTAAATGGGGTAGACTGGAATTTAATTTTGAATGACAAATATATTTATTTAAAATATTTAATCTTTCTTTCACTATTGATGTAAATCTTAAAACTTTGTATTTTTAAAAGTCATGTAGTTTTGCACTGTATAACCTGAATATGATTTGTATTGTTTGTATCTACATCTTTTTAAAGCTTAAACACAAATTCGACATCAATTACATGGAAGGAAAAAAATTTCACTAATTTACCTGAACAGCATTTTATGTGTGTGATTCTTAGACCAAGTGACTTTTCAAATGGTAGTAACTGAAACACAATAACTACAATTACTTACAATCATCTAAAAAATTATAAGAAGGTAAGCTGTGAAAATTACTTTTCACTGAAAGATGCTTTCAACCAAAAGGCTTAGCTTTAGTTGGGCCAGATTTTCTCCCTTTTGTTCATTTTAAGTATTAACACAAATTAGCTTATTTCTTTTCTCTATACATGTTTCATATCGTGTTCAACTGATTTCTCTATATTTCTATTTATTTAGAGAGAAGAAAACTTGTAAAATTTTTCACATTTAATTTTCTTAACAGTTCACAGAAAGTAATTGTTTCTACTGGAATATAATTTACAAGCTTTTGAAATTGATGTAAGCTGTATTTGTCGTTCAATACAAAGAAAAAATAGCTTAAAAATCAATAGAAGGAAAAACAAATGTATTTGAGGCACCACACCCAGATGAAATACACTGGGGAGAGCAGCGTTGAAATTGTTTCAAAAAACCTTGACCATCACAAACAGCATGGCGATTGCTGTCGTTTGCATATAATATAATGTAGGGGAGCAAAATTTGCTACCCCAAAAAGTATCTCTTTGGCATGATAATTAGTAGGCTGATTATTTTTAAGAAACAGAAGACTCAGGAAGAACCTGAGACCTTTCCTCTAACTGCCTAAAAAATTTTAGATAGAAGGCTTATTCCCAAAAGAGAGTTATCATCACCAGAGGCATCTGCAAAGAATACAGGCTGGATGTGGTTGGAGAAGGGGGCCTAGAGATCAGAGTCCACTGTGTGTCCCATTGTTTGTTAACACTTATTAACAAACATGTGCTTTTCCATCTCCATGGGAATTGCCTTCCTCCCCTTTGAAGTTCCAAACCACTACCCACAACATTCTCTTTTGTCTTTAGCTGAAGATGGTATTTAAGGTGAGGGTTTCAGGCATTTTGGTAAGTTACTCATTTCTCTTAGGTCTCTCCCAAGTATACATGTTATCAAACTTCTGTTTGACTTTCTCCTGTTTATCAGTCTCATGTCAATTTAATTCTCAGATCATCCAGAAGAACCTGCAAGGCTAGAAGAAATTTCTTCTTTCTCTATAATAGAAAAATAGAAAGTTTAAACCCACCAAAGAATTGTGTCTCAAAAAAGTGATCTTGACAGTTCAGTATAATTTTAACAAGAGATATGAAATATAGCAAATCAGAGATTAAGCAAATATGTGTAATTATAAAAGTTGGTATCTAAATATTATTTGACAGTATCATCCAAAATCTCATCTCATATCTCCTGGATATGAGATCTATCCATCTAGGTCAAAGGCCTAGATGGAATTTGGAACATCTGAAGAACTTCACTGAAAACAACTTTCTCTAATGTAACTTCTGCTATGTACAGAGCTTATTACATTGCTACAGATTCTCACCTGAGCAGTATGATCTTTTATTTTCAGCTCCTTGGATGTTTCAATTGCATTTCTAAAAATAATATTTTCTTTGCACATGCAATTTTGTGCATCATTGCCCCTAACTGCATCTTTAAAATGCATGCTGTGACTATTTAGCCCTAAAGCAAACCATGAACTTTTTAAAATGAAGCATGCTTTGATTACTATGACTTCATTTTCTCTATGAAATGATTATCCCTCATGTATATACTATGAAATAAACAATGCTAGAGGAAGACTCTATCCTTCAGATGGCCTGTCTGGTTCTAATTCTCATAACACCCATATTCAACAAAAATGAGGTAATGCTTATCTGTATTTCCTAGGCAATCCCAAGGTAGCAGAAACATAAAGACTATAAACATTCCAAGATCATAGGAGCTCGGGACTGCAAAAGGGGATTTCCCCCTCCTCTACATTCTTCAATAAAGCTTATTTCAAAAATTCTTTATAAAGGACGCATTCCTGCAATTTGTAATCTACATAGTTCATTCAGCAATGTTTTACTGATTTGATTTTCTTGAATCTCAAAGTCAAATAGGATGGTATTTATTTATTCATTCAAAATTATTTATTGAGCACCATTTAAGCAACAGACACCATGCTAAATGTTACAGTTGAGTATATGTGGAGGGTTTCACAAAGAACAGTAAACAAGTAAATACATTAAATGGTTATACATTGTGATATGTGCTATGGAAAAACCAATCACAAGGCTGAGATGCAGAATAATAGCAGAGTCAGTAATGCTGTCTCTGAGGGATAGCTTTAAAATTAGGCAGTAAGTGATTAGATTATAGTCATTAGGAACTATAGCCCACTGGCCAAATACTGCTCACTGCCTGGTTTTGTAAATTAGGTGTTGTTGGAACATAGCCACACTCTTCTTTTATGGTTGTCTGTGGCTGCTTTTGCACCAGCAGAGCTGAGTGGTTGCCTACCCATTTGAGTCTTTACTATTGGTCCTTTTACAAAACAATTTTCTGATCTTGGTAGAAGGTGCCATACACTCAAAGAATGGAGAAGATTTTCAAGCAAAGGGAATCACAGGGCAAAGTGACTGACATGAAAAACAAAAACAAAAACAAAAACCATGGCATATTAAAGGAATTGAAAGAAAGCCAGGTAGCAAGAGGTGAAGCAGGGAGACAGTGGAAGCCAGATGACCCTGAGCCTCAGAGGCTGTGGTGAGCAGTTTGGGTTTTTAATTCTTAGTATTACAGAAAGTTGGTGGAAGGTTTTGAGAAGGGAGTGACATAATCTGATTGTTCGGAGATTTTGCAGCTGATCCTTACTTTGTGCACATTGTAGGCCATTCATATTCATTAATCTATGTCATTCTTACGTATTATAAAGTAAATAGTATTATTTTCCCTGTTTTACCAAAAAAAGGAAAAAAAAAAAAGGCTGTTTAGTTTGCTCAACATGATACACTTGCAAATGGTAGAGGCAGGGTATGGATCCAAACCTCTTTTTTTTTAATTTTATTTTATTGAAGTATAGTTGATTTACAATGTGTTAATTTCTAATATACAGTGAAGTGATTCAGTTTTACACATATAAACACATTCTTTTTTATATTCTTTTCCATTATGGTTTATCACAGGATATTGATATAATTCCCTGTGCTATACAGTAGGACCTTATTGTTTATCCATTCTATATATAATAGTTAGCATCTGCTAATCACAAACTCCCAAACCATCCTATCTCCACCTTCCTCCCCCTTGGCAACCACAAGTCTGTTGTCTATGTCTATGAGTTTATTTCTGTTTTGTAAATAAGTTCATTTGTATCATATTTTATTATTTTTTTATTTTTATTTTTTTAAATGATTATTCTGTTTATTTTATTTATTTTATTTATGGCTGTGTTGGGTCTTCGTTTCTGTGTGAGGGCTTTCCCCAATTGTGGCAAGCGGGGGCCACTCCTCATCACGGTGCGCGGGTCTCTCAGTGTTGCGGCCTCTCTTGTTGCGGAGCACAGGCTCCAGATGCGCAGGCTCAGTAATTGTGGCTCACGGGCCCAGTTGCTCCGCAGCATGTGGGATCCTCCCAGACCAGGGCTCGAACCCATGTCCCCTGCATTGGCAGGCAGACTCTCAACCACTGCGCCACCAGGGAAGCCCTGTATCATATTTTAGATTCCACATATAAGTGATATCATATGATGTTTGTTTTTGTCTGACTTACTTCACTTACACTTTGTGTTATAATCTCTAGGTCCATCCATGTTGCTGCAAATGGCATTATTTCATTCGTTATGGCCGAGTAATATTCCATTGTATATATGTACCACATTTTCTTTATCCATTCATCTGTCAATGGACATTTAGGTTGTTTCCATGTCTTGGCTATTGCAATTAGTGTTGCTATGAACATAGGGGTGGATGTATCTTTTCAAATTATAGTTTTGTTGAATCCAAACATTCTTGATGTGGAGTTCATGCTTTTAACCACTTAGCTGAACATACCTCACTTGTCTGGATGTCTGGAGTGTCGTGTCTGCTGTGATGCCTAGGGAGGTCGTGTGGTGTTTGTGTGTGTGTACAGAACAGAATTGGAGAAATGAGTATCTTGGGAGACTGTGGAAATAGTAAAGGTGTAATAAATGTAGTGTCCTGGTCTATGGGACTGAACACTGAATGAAAAATGTTGAATGACTTAGAGGGATATCTCAGAAGGAGAAGAGTCTGGAGAAAGAAACAGTAGCCCACATTCAGTGCTGAGGAATGGTGAAGTAGTAGGAGAATTGAGGAGTGCACCCTAGAGTTTTCAGCCTGGAGACTATTGTTCTGGACAGACCTGTTAATCAGTAATGAACAATTGTATTTAACCCTATATTTCTATTTTTCCAGAAAGATAACATGAATATGACTAAACTATGGTAGAAGACTATTTCCTTCTGAGTCTTCATTTAATTTTTTTTTTATTTTCCAGTTTACCAAAAATGTCAGCTACAATAATGTACTCTATTTCTACATTAAAACTTTTTAGAAGATTAATATTACATTACATAATATATTCATTTTTATATTTTATTAATATAGTTGTCTTTTTCTGAGTAAAATACCTGCCAAAGAAGACATTATCATATAGAATTATAATTTATGTTCTTGGAACTGAGTGATTTGTTTTCACATATAGGTCAAATAAACCATTTTGATAGCATTAAAAATAAGTTATAATAGGTTAATATATATATATTTTTCTTAAATATAGGTGGCCGTCATTGAATATACTGAGTTAGAATAAACAAATAAGAATTGGATATAATGAGTTGTTAACTATCCTGGTGAAGTAATAGCAGTTGCAATTCTCTTATTTAGGAAATAACTATCTCCAACAATATAAATAAAGTCAAAACTGGTAATGGAATAGTGGAATGGTCTTTAGAGAGCATAAAATAAATCAAGAGTCTCCTTTCTCTCAAGAGTTTATGTGTGCATTTTCATCTCTGAAAAGAGAGATAGTGTATATTAATACAATTATTCAGTATTACAAATTCGAGTTAATTATAGGAGAAATTTTCTCTCCTATAAAGACACAATTACACTTGCGTTATGAGCATTAAAAATATCTGCAACTCAATCTTGGCCTCCTCTGCTTTTTTCCCCCAGGTTTAGATATACAGGACTTTTAGAATTATATATTTTAAAATCTTCAACATATTCAATGTTATTCAGTCATATTCAATATAATTTGTTTAGATTTTAAAAACTACTCTTTGCAATAAGATAAACCAGAGAAATAACTACAATACAAATTAATTTTAATGTATTTGTTGCTTAAAGATTAATAAGTCAGTACACAATAGGGAGAATCATTATTGTAGTTTTTAAAGTAACAATTATAGCGAGGTGTACATGACACAAATTTAGATTTTCACTACAGTGTAGTATTCCATTTTTACGTTCACATGCAAATAATGTTGAATGTACTAAGTTTAATTTTGTACACATTTTGTTTGATTGGATGTTTTGCTTCTAAATCTGTATTATAATTCTAAATCTTCTAAAATGTTGCAAAATATGACAAAGGGAAGTTAAGAGAGTATTATTTTAAAGTCTGTCTTGGGATGAAATATTTAATATATTTTGTAACTGAAAAAAGAATAAAAGGGTAAAATTTTATTTAGATTTTCAAATAGGTGCCACATATTAATATTATTGTGATAAATTTTAGACTATCATTTAGACGAGCAGTTTTCCCTGAAGATTTTGTGCATAGTTTTTAGTTATATTGAGTTTTACCAATAGAATAATATTATAATAAAATAATGTCTTGAATAAAAATGTTCATGTTTTTTTCTCTAGGTATATTTACACACACACACATGCACACAGATTAATTTATAATTTGTCACCCTCACCAATGGCAGGACTGTAATAAAGAAACCACAGTCTAAAGTTATTTATTCAAATGAGCACACTCTTAAAACCTCAAAGATAAATGGCACAGTATTTGAAAAGATTGTGTAATCTTTTTAAAAATTATTTATCCTTATTTTGGAAACATCAAAGATTTCATTAGCCAGTCACAAGCCACTTATGGGGACTGAATCTACTTTAAAAAATGTTTGAAGGGAGAGAGACAACATCAATCCTTCCAAACAGTCATAAAGTAATTAACTGAAAGTAAATTGTAAACAGGAAGAATATTTTCTTCAAACAAATCATCTTTCTACAAAGGTGAAATAAATGGTTTTGGATTTATTCTACTGCTAAAAAATGAGGAGTGAATTGGGTTTAGAAGTACAGTTTAGAGTAACATCCAAAGTAAATCTTTTACAAATTTACCTTAACACTGTTTTGTTATATCTATCTATATTTATATCTGTATGTCCAAATCTATATAATGCACTCCAGTATATTTGCCAATACTGCCAAAATATAATTATGTCAAAAACCTTCTTAAACGTGTAAAATAATTTTGAAAATTTCTTGACTGGAAAATCCTCTCACTATCCAAAATCTTATTCTAGTCTTTCTTATTCTGCTATTGTGAGATAATATTCTTTTACTTCTTTCATTCTAGAGATGAGATAATTTATATTTGGAACTGATGGTGTATTTTCTGAATCTATGGAAAAATTTGGAACTAAACAAACTTTACCTATTTTTATTCTATCACTTTTGCTTTTCTCTCATTTATTTATAAGCTAATGAGTTTCTTATTTCTCCTATTTTCGTTTTGTTTCTTGAATTGTTTTCTCATTTTTTTTACTGTTGAATAAGTAATAGTTTAATATTGTTAATTAATGCTGCACTTTCATCTTCTCAATAACTCTTTAATCATTGCAATCTCATGTTATATTTTTAAAAATTTCTTCCATTTAATTATAGGTTAGTGACTTTTGAATTCTTTTATGAAAAATGGTTATAGATATTTACATACATAGATATGTGTGTATATGTATACTTATTAATTTACTTATTAAAGGAAACTGAAAATGTCCCAATGTAGTTTGGCTTGAATCAGGCCTGGTATCATGTCTGTGGTGACTATAAGTCTATTTTCTTCTACCTCAGTTTGGTCTTGGAGATCTAAGAAACTCAAAACAATGATTATTTCAGTGCTTTGATCAGGTACGTGCAGCATTTTCACTCACTTCTGAAAAGTTCTGGTGGTGGTGAGTTGAATGAAAAACGCTTATGTCCTGGCTAAAAAAATTTCTACCTTCTTTGGAAAACTGAGCATGAGGGCCCACACGAACCACTCTACCTCTCTGTCCTGCCACTGAGAGAGTTTGCCCTTATGATCCTGGGCAATGTGGAAGAAGCACTTTGTAAACTGTGTAGCTCCTTGGCTTATACTGGCTGCAATTTTAACTGCAGCTCTATGGCTGACATTTCTCATATTAATTTATAATTCTTATTCTTGTTCATTATTCTTTATTTCAATTAAAAAAATTAGTCAAAGTCATACGTGTTAGTTTTTAAAAAACATCAGGCGATGCCAGGATGTTTACCATAAAACTAGCAGACGGAATGGCAGAGCTTCGCACAACTCAGGCTCATTCCCAGAGTCAATTAAAACAACACTTTCAGTTCTTTCATCTGGTGACTTTCTCTATAGCTCTAAAGATATGTTTACTGATTTTTTTAAAACTTACCAAGTTTAGCCATTATTTGTTGATTTGTTAAGAAAGAGGAGGACTTGGCTTTTTTTAATATTACTTCACGTACCCTATCTATATATCTGTATCTCTTAATCTATATATAAGTGTCACAACTTGAAACTATTTTGATCAATCCAATTACATTCTTTTAACTATATCAATAATGCTTATTGCAGACAAAGGTATTTATTTATAATATTTATATGCATATACCAATTTTCATTGTGTTTTTCAATTTTCTTTTCTCTGTATCTTGCAATTTTTTCAGCAGTTATCAGACCCTCAGCTCTGTCCCAAAACAACAGTTAGTCCTCCATGAGCAACTGTCCTCCTTTTCCCCTATAGCCCTTTCTCCTGGAGCTTTCTGCACATCAGTTCCCACTGCCCTGTTGATCTCTGGGCCTAACTGAACAGCTCTATGATAGGACTTGTCTTCCCTGCTCTCCTATGGCTACCCCATTCCCCTATATCCCATGTCTTCCTTTTCCTTTGTTTACACTCTCTCTTTCCTGAGTTTTATCCTTTTGTATCTCATAAAGAATGACTGGAGTTGGAGATGGTTCCTGACACACAGATGGTCAGGGACACTTCCCTGAAGAAGCGATCTTTGATCTGAAGCTTGACCCATCAAAGATCTAGAAAGAGTGACTTGTTACATTAAAAGCTCCTAAGGAAGTAGTGTTTTGTAGGTGTTTGTTAGTAACAGAGGAAAGGGTACAGCCTACTTATGGAAAAACTTGGAATGGTATATTATAAGGTCCAAGATTTATTCAAACAGGATCCAGGTCATTTAGGGGCTTGTAGTCCATGATAAGAGTTTTGGAATTTAGTTTATTTCAATGAGATGCCACTGGCCAGTTTTAAGCCAGGGGGTGATAAGAGATATTATTATAATAATGTAGAAATGATGAGGGCAGGCCTTTTTGATGACCTACATTTCTTCATCTGAAGAAGAAAAAGCTGGTAAAGTAGATAGAAAATAGATTAATTATATTTCAGTGATCTGGACTAAGGGGATAGGTAGTTCTAGTAAAAAAGATTATTTTTTTAATAATAGCAAATGCTAACACATTATGTAGGATAACAGGTCTAAAAAATAAGTTTAGTAAAAATATATACCCAGATTAAGAAATATGTAGATGGTGAAGAAATGAATTAAAATGCAGAAGACAATTTTTAAAGTTTTGACAATGAATTAAAAGGTAAAAATAAATTCGGCTTGATGGGGAAGTGCAGTTGAGGAAGGGTTTGGAAATGTAGATACCAAGAAGGTTAGTGCAGGAGATAGAGAGGAAGCAGGAAGCAGGGAGAGGCTGAAGGTGAAGGTAGCAAATGGAGAAAATGGAAACCCAGGTAAGTGTGTGGACAAGACTCCACACAAAGATTGAAAGATTGAGGATTCAGACTACCTGAGAACAAGGAGCCCTGCGTATTGATCTAGAGAGATTTCGAGGATGGAAGACCAGAGGAGGAAACAGATGTCCATCAAGTAAGGAGTGAAGTCATTTAATGTCTCTGATTCATTTAACAAATACACTGAGCATCTATTTGTTAGGCATATGCCAGGTGCTAGGTATATAATGACAAGACACGTTCCCTGTTCTCAAAATGTTCCCATTTAGTAAGGGAGGCAAAGAATTAAATATGTTTCATTGCACTAGAAGCATCTACAAGACAGTATTGGTACTCAGGGATGGAGCAACTCTTCAGATTAATGTGGGAAGCTGAGGGATGGTTGCACAGAGCAGGTGGTGATTTGCTGATTTACTGAAAAATAAATATCCACCCAGTAGTAGACACAGAGAGGGTCAGAGGGGAATTCATGACAGAAATAATACTTTGTGACAGAAAAAATCCCAAAAAACAATGTTAGACTTTGGAAAGTGCAAGTTTTACAGTATGGAAGGCCCTCAGAAAGTTCAGAAAGTGAGAGTAGAAAGCAAAACCTAGATCATGAACTCCCCTGAGCAGGATTCTTTAACATTTAGGTATTTTCATAGACAATCTTGAATAACAATCATATTTTTTATTCAGAACTATTCCTATGATAAAAGTAGGGTGATGATTTTCGGAGCTGAGTAGGAAGGGAAAGAAAGGGTGTGAATAATATGCAAACAAAATTAATAGGACTTGGGATTGATTGAGTGTGGGTGGAACTGACCTAAAGAAGGATGACAATGCCCAGATTTCTCCTATGAGCAACCGAGAGAACGATGACTCCATTAAGCTAGCCTGGAGATGTAGGAGAAAAAGCTGGTTTGGTGGTCCAGACAAATGATGGAACTGGGATTCAGGAGAGCTGTCTGGGTGAGGGAAGGGGGTGGGATAATCAGAAAGAAGAAAGAAAATGAGTCACCTTTCTTGAGTGCCTACTACTTACTAGGAGCTGTGTTAACAATCTTGTAAGTGATATGTGTGGTTAGTTTTACTTCTCACTTTTACATTTGAGGAGTTCCTGGTTCAGAGAAGCTTTTGTCCAATTTGCTCTGGTTATGAAGTACCAGAGCTGGCATTCAACTACATGTCGGATTCACTAGTACTCTGCTCCCATTTTGTTGCATAAAATTTGGGGGAGAGTTGGTATATAGTTAGTATTTGAAAGCATGGGAACATATGAGGCATATGGAGGCAAAGGGAAGAGTATTTAGAATGAAGAAGACTTATGTATAACAGTATTGAGGAGCAACTAGAAGAGACTGAGGTAAAAGCGGAAAGGTGAGAGAAAACAAAAAAATATAGTTGTGTCAAAGAAGCCAAGAAAGGAGAACATTTAAATGAGGGAATATAATTAGTGTCAAATGCCAAGGAGAATGGAAGCTCTGTTAATAAACTCACTGGACTTGAAAATTCCTAAACCCAAGCACAATTTATGTGCTGGTGGGACAGAAATCCATTTGTAAGTAGTACTGATAGATATTAATAGTAGATGAACTATAAATGGTAGGTGAAAGAACAGACTTTTAGTTTAGGCAACTCTTTAAAGAAAGTTGATTACAAAGAGAAAGAGAGAAATGGCTAAAAGCATATATAGAACTAAAAAAGATATTTCTAGGGTGGTTATTTAATAAAGAAGAAATTTGGGGGAGTTGTGAAGTGAGAAAGAGGGAAGATATGGGAGAGAGGGGTACATAATACAGCAAAGTCTTGGAAGAAGAGAGAAGGAAGGGATGGGATATAAAACCCAGGCAGAGGTAGGAATTCATCTGAGTGAGAGTCAGAACATTTCATTTTCAAAGGATCTGAGAGCAAGGTGAGTAAGAACAGATATAAATAAGAATGTAGATGTGTGGTATGTCAAGAGCGTTTACTCCTCTGGCTTCTATTTTAATCATGAATTCAGAAGTAAGGTAATCTTCTGGGAGGGAGGAGATGGCACTTTAACAGTGTGGCTGGTCTAGAACAGCTGTTCTGAGAAAAAGGAAAAAAAAAGGAGTGGACTAGAGAAAAGAAATGGTGTCCTCAGAATTGTGAGAAATCACACAAAGACATGATGGCATCAAGTGAAGGATCTGACTAAACTATAAGGAAAGTATTTGAGCTGTATCACAGGTAGTTAAAGTTGGCAGGCAAGGAACTGAATTCAGAAGAGAGCTGATAGACAGGGTTATCAACCCAATGAAAGGTGAGGCCACAGTGGAGGGGAGCTCTGGCAGCAGAGCCAGAGTTGTTAATGCCCACTCTGAGAGGGAAAGAATTGTAGGTCAGGCTAGATGTTAGAGACATCATTTTGGCATAATAATAGAAGGAAATTTATGGAGAATAAAGAAGAGATGAATAAAAGAGACTTGAGAAGGTAAAAGTCCAGTTGAATCCTGAATTCACGTTCACCCAACATGGGCATTTTCATATGACTTTCCCAAGGAAACTCTGGCAACTGGGAAGTGGCCACGAAGAGTGGACCCTGAGTGGAGTCTCTAAAGGGAGGTATAAGGTAGTCAAAATGGAAGTATATTCCAGGGCCAGCAAGGGCTTCCTGAGATGGCCGACCACCATGTTCAGTGGGTAGAGGTAGACGGCTAAGCAATCACAGTGAAAATTAAGAACAATTAAAAAAAAAAAAAAAAGACTATGGAGGACTGATTGGTGATAAGTTGTGGTCAGAAGAGTAATTTCAGATTTTAAAATTTGAGTTTTGAAAAGTTTCACACTTTTTTTTTTTTTGTTTGTTTGCTTGTTTCCAGAGTTTGGCTTTATTTTGAAGTACAGAAATCATTTGGAACCATTGTGAGACAGACATCATTGAAGCAGAGGCTCTGTCAAATCAATACTGCATTGCAGCTTGGTCGGTTGTAGAATCCACACCTGGGATACGAAAGACGCTTCTACATTTACTGGCTTTATGATAGGTTTCTTTCCCCTCTGCTCTCATCAACTTTATTAGCTTGAAACAACACAAACTGATTTCCTCCAAAATGACTCTCCAAGTCTGGAGTTTGGTTAGAATTGGAGGCCCACATAAACCAAGCTTGTGGCTGTACTGCCTCGGTACTGTCGTAACACTTGACGTAAACGTAAAGGGGTGGGGAAGAGTGAGGGATGCTGTCCCCATTCATGGACCATTCGATTCTGAATCTCCTTACTGTCAAGAGGACAGATGACACGCAAACTGTACTGACCCAGCTCTTTAGCTGCAGAAGCTCATAACTCCAAAGGCTACACGGATTAAAAGATACAAATACTGCATCAAGTTCTCTGTATCAGTATCAAAATGTGTTAAAACTGATCCTTCACTAGAAAAACAAGCCAGTGTTGGTTAAATTGAACAAAATGTGGGAACCTACCAATTCTGAAGAGCCACTCCATGAAAACAAGTTAGTACATGATATTAGAAAGGGGAGGAATATTTACTGGTACAGTGCTCTGCAATCTCTCAGTTTTGATTACAAAAGCAGCCTTACAGTATTGATTTCATAAAATATGCATCAAGATTGGTCACTAAAGTCTAATGTGTTAGAGGGCCTTCAGTATGTGTATTGAAGAGTTTGAGCAGAGATAGCACAGAATTAGACTCATTAAATATTGTGTGAATGAATAAGCAAATAAATGGACAGATGGATATGTGGGTGGACAAACAGACAAAAATATGGAAAAATGAAAGTTTAGGTGGCTGATGGTGGACGACACAACATCCAGACCAATTTATCTTCCATTCCTGGGGTAACCCTCAGACTGCTTTGTCTGGATGTTTATACTGGTTAATAAACCTGAATCACAAAAATATATTTTGCTAATATCTGCAAACGTTTAACAAGAAGACATTCAATATATTTTGTTTAAACTTTGAGACTTTAGATGATATTGATTTAATTTCCTTTTCTATAGATTGAGTTAAAAATTCTCTAAGTGTGGTTTGTGGTTTATTTTCAGAGCATATAATCTTTAATATTGGTAGCTCTGCTGGATATTTCTTATCTGTCTCTCTAGACGTACACCCCCCCCCGCCATTTCCATTCTGCTCTCAGCCCATGGTGGCTGATCTGGATGGACCTCATCAGTGGGCCACTCTTCCTTCTGATGCCCTACTGGGTTCAACCAGTGGGGACCCCCAGAAAGAGCTCCATGGGAAGGGGCAGAGTGAGCCTGGGCTGATATGATACCAGCTTCACCCTGTACAGCGCAGTCCTCTGCTCAGGCTGGGCCCCCTTACTGAAGGTCACCAGCCCTCTCTACACAGCTCTCTCCCTCCAGGTTTTGGTAACTAACTGCTAGCACCCTTGTCCCTGTTATAGCCTAGGAGTAATAAAAGCTCCTCTAACACTAACCCTAGGATATCACACTGTCCTTCGTGGTTTCTCTATACCTTGACCATATAGTCCTAAATATCCCTTTGAATCATCTTCAAATTGCCCTAATTTGAGTGTGCCATCTGTTTCCTATTGGGATCCTGACCAAGACAGAATCAAAAACACTATTGTTAACACCATTGTTATTAACCTGTTTAAAAGTGTGCTTTTATGAACTTGTAGTCTTTATTCATATCCTACTTTTATAATGTACTGTTCTATGTTCAAAGGTGCATTTTATCAATTTTAAAAAAATAATTTCCATTCTCATTTTAATTTCACTTAGCACAAGGCAAAATTCCAAATGTACATGTATCTATGTTTCTTAACTAGTTTATACTAAGTAGGATTTTTGGTAGCACAGTGCATTCTGTGCTCGTTGGCTTGAGAGATACCTAGAGATTTCTAGCAAAGTTCTTTAGGTATAGATATATGTGCCCATCTTCAAAAACATTTGAGTCAGTGGTGTTGTTGGAATAGTTATGTTGAATTACCAAAAGGCCAGAAGGCTTTTGTCTTGGCAGGAACGGAGTGATATTTGAATATGGGATATAGTATTTATTATAAAAGAAAGAAATTGCTTCTCACAAACATTTCCTTAAATGGAAAGCATGTTGATCACTTTTAGTATTGTAGATGATTGACTAGAAAGAAAGCCCATGTGCCAGAACAAAAGTGTTAATACTTGAAATAGCCTATTTTTCTTATTTTTGGCACCCAACTAAAGGACAACTTGGAAAATCATAAAAAGCAATGAAAACAAGCCCTTTTAACAGAACATCTTTATTTTATGCTGAAATCCATTAACTTTGGAACATACTGTATTTAAACTCACAGGCTATAATCATATGCGGATTGTCCTTCTAGTTCATTCCTAATTGATTTTAATCACATACAGTGAGTGATCTACAACCTAAAATGTTAATTTTTTAAAAAATGGGCAATTTTTCCTTCAATGTAAGGATAAGGTTAAACATTCAGATCTCTAAAACCTGTATTGAATGTGTGGCAGTATTTTATATCTAGAACTAAACTTTGCATGTTTTTGTGTATTTATACTCTCCACCATGCTGTCATTGACACCTCCAGAGCAATTCTCCCTTCTTGATCCTGTACCAAAAGCAGAAATACAATGTCAGTGAAGCTACCAGCCTAGGTCTGAGTCAGACATATTCAGATTCGAGCTTGAAGTGTAGTGTTTCTATCAGATCAGGTTGGTCTTGCAGGAAGAGGGAGCAAAGTGGACTGGATAATAAATGGTGAGGAACTGTGAGTCCTCAAAGTGGGGAGGAGAAGAAAGGTCTTCTCCTTTCTTCAAGAAGAAAGGAGGCAATTGAATAGAGTGGAGAAATCCTGCACCTATAAACAGCCTCCTGTTTATGGTCCTGGATACTTGAAGCTCCAAGCCAGACAAATGAAGAGGTTGCTATAATGGAATATAACAAAGGGTCTGGGGTGCTATGGAAACACATAGGAGGGTCCTTAACACAGACAGGTGGTGTTGGGAAAGCCATCCCAGCAGGGGCAAGTTCTGAGCTGAGCTCTAAAGGAAGGCCCTGACTTAGCCAGCAGGACACTGCAGGAACAGTCCAAGAAACGGAAGCATCAGGTACAGAGACACAGGTTGGAAAAAACAGAGTCGGTTCAGTGAGCAATAACAATATAGTATGTCTGGAACCTAAGGTATAACAGGCAAATGCATTCAAGGGAAAGGAATGTTACGTAGAGATGAAACTGGCCAGATGTCTTAGATCAGGTCACAGAACAGCTTGAACTTGCTATATATGGAAAGCCATTGAGGATTAAAGAAAGGAGGGGCAATGATCAGCCTTATGATTTATAATGATAATTTCTGCAGTAATGTAGGGCAAGTATTGCTTGGTTAAAAAGTAGAGAGTATGCTAGGAAGTGAACAGAACTGTTATGTTGCCTTACTTCAAGTAGAAAATGATGAGGGCCTGAATTAGTACAGAGAACAAACTAATAGTTACCAATGGGGAAAGAAGTGAGGGAGGGGCAAGATAGGGGTAGGGGAGTAAGAGCTGCAAACTACTATGCATAAAATAAATAACCTACAAGGATATATTGTGCAGCACAGGGAAATATAGCCAATATTTTATAATAACTTTAAATCGAGTATAATCTATAAAAATATCAAGTCACTATGTGGTACATCTGAAACTAAACAAATATTATAAATTAACTATACTTCAATTAAAAAGAGTGGATCTAGCATGACACTTAGAGATAAAACACAAATGTGTAATTCTATGTCAATTATATATAAAGTGTTTGAAAAGACTTTGTCACTTTGAGTTATTTTCTCCCCTGAAATCCTCTACTTGTCAAATTCTTCCTTTAGTCTCACAGGCATATATGAGAAATCACAAGCACAAAATGAATCGAGTTTTACTCTTCCTCTTGCTCATTTCCAATTCATTCCCCAGAATAAGTACATGCTTAAATTTTAAAACCTTTTTTTCTTTACTCTTAAAATAAAGTTCTTCATGCATTTTTAAATTAAGATTTTAATAATTGAGGGAAAAAATAAAAAGCTTACCATATGACTCCTGCCTATATTCCCCACATGGAATACAAAATGCTTTCATAAGAAGATCTGTTCTGGACTTCCCTGGTGGCACAGTGGTTAAGAATCCACCTGCCAATGCAGGGGACGTGGGTTCGAGCCTTGGTCCAGGAAGATCCCACACGCCGTGGAGTAACTAAACCCATGTGCCACAACTACTGAGTCTGCGCTCTAGAGCCTGCAAGCCACAACTACAGAGCCCATATGCCACAACTACTGAAGCCTGCATGCCTAGAGCCCGTGCTCCACAACAAGAAAAGCCACTGCAGTGGGAGGCCCGAGCATGGCCACGAAGAGTAGCCCCCGCTCTGTGCAACTAGAGAAAGCCCACACACAGCAACGAAGACCTAAGGCAGCCAAAAATAAATCAATAAATAAACTTATAAAAAAAAATCTATTCTTCCTTATCCTTATTCCCTCCTAGTCCTTCCATCAGCCAATAACCAGGACCTGAGCGGATGGTCATGAAGTTAATGAAGTTCAAGCTTCAGCGCCCCTCACTGGCATTGATCCCTCCGAGGTTCTGACAAAAGTTCCAGCAGGGTGTCTGCATGGCTTTACATTTGTAAGTCTTCTCAAGTAAGTGAGTATAACTCCACAATGAGCTACTCCATTTTCTTTTTCTATTCCGAAGTCCTCTGTCACACTCCTCCTTGGGTTGCATAATTTTGAGTGGCCAGGGGCATTTTAGGGACCTAGTTAATGGTGGTTGACTTGGGAATACATTTAGTTTGGGTTTTATAAGCAGTTATTTATGAGGTTCACAGTGACTTGTGTGAGTATAATTGGCTGATTTCTAGCTGTCCAGGTTCTCACCCAAACTGGGTCAGAAATCAAAGGCGGGCTGAAGACACGTGATGTGGGAGACAGAAATATTTTACATCCATTTCTCCGATGAAGAAATTGAAGCTCAGTGAGGCTAGTCAGGTCTGTAAGATTGCATGATACACCAGTGATAGAAGGAAGATTTCAGTGTGCACTTGCTTGATACCAAAGATCATTCATTTTCCATCATATCCAATAACTCCTTAGGGACAGAGGGCATCTAAGCCAATGGGTCCTGTACACTCAACACTGTTCACTCACATATGTATAGCGTGAGTGACGGGAGTGGATGAAGCCAAAATGATGGTTCAGGACCATGCTAGTATTTTCCCAGTACCTGCTGTGTGAGATGAATGGTTGGTCAGTCTTTGCTTGTAGAAAAGCAGACTGATATTTATGAACACATCACCAATTCATACAGACCCATTGGAAACCCTGGATTAAAAAGTATAATATGGGGACCGTCAACATGGTGGAGGAGTGAGACATGGAGATCAACTTCCTCCCCACAAATACATCGAAATACATCTACATGAGGAACAACTCCTACAGAACACCTACTAAACACTGGCAGAAGACCTCAGACTACCCAAAAGGCAAGAAACACCCCATGTACATACATAGGGCAAAAGAAAAAAGAAAAAAAACAGAGACAAAAGAATAGGGATGGGACCTGCACCAATGGGAGGGAGCTGTGAAGGAGGAAACGTTTCCACACACTAGGAAGCCCCTTCACTGGCGGAGATGGGGGTGGCGGGGTGGAAACTTTGGAGCCACGGAAGAGAGCGCAGTAATAAGGGTGCAGAGGGCAAAGCGGAGAGATTCCCACACAGATGATTGGTGTTGACCAGCACTCACCAGCCCGAGAGGCTTGTCTGCTCACCTGCCAGGGCGGGTGGGGGCTGGGAGCTGAGGCTCGGGCTTCGGAGGTCGGATCACAGGGAGACAACTGGGGTTGGTTGGGTGAACACAGCCTGAAGGGAGCTAGTGCACCACAGCTAGCCGGGAGGGAGTCCGGGAAAAAGTCTGGACCTGCTGAAGAGGCAAGAAACCATTGATTCAGGGTGCTCGAGGAGAGGGGATTCAGAGAACCGTCTAAACGACCTCCAGAGACGGGCGTGAGCTGCAGCTATCAGTGCGGACCCCAGAGACAGGCATGAGATGCTAAGGCTGCTGCTGTGGCCACCAAAAAGCCTGTGTGCCAGCACCAGTCACTATACACAACACACCTCCTGGGAGCCTGTGCAGCTCGCCACTGCCAGGCTCCCGTGATTCAGGGACAACTTCCCCGGGAGAATGCACGGGGCGTGCCGCAGGCTGTTGCAACGTCACACTGGCCTCTGCCACAGCAGGCTTGCCCCACATTCCATGCCTGGTCTGAGTGAGCCAGAGCCTCTTAATCAGCTGCCACTTTAACCCCATCCTGTCTGGGCAGGAAAAGACACCCTCAGGGGACATACATGCAGAGATGGGGCCAAATCCAAAGCTGAACCCCAGGAGCTGGGTGAACAGAGAAAGGGAAATTTCTCCCAGCGGACACAGGAGCAGCAGATTAAATATCCACAATCAACTTGATGTACCCTGTATCTCTGGAATACCTGAATAGACAACGAATCATCCCAAAATTGAGGGGATGGACTTTGGGAGCAATTGCAGAATTGGGGTTTTCTTTCTGCATCTAATTTTTTTCTGGTTCTATGTTTATCTTAGTATAGTATTTAGAGCTTAGTATCATTGGTAGATTTGTTTATTGATTAGGTTGCGCTCTTCCTTTTTTTAAATATATATATATAATATATAAATATTTTCCTTTTCCTCTTTTTGTGAGTGTGTATGTGTATGCTTCTTTGTGTGATTTTGTCTGGATAGCTTTGTTTTTACAATTTGTCCTAGGGTTCTGTTTTTTTTTTTTTTTTTGTATAGTTTTCAGTGCTTGTTATAAATGGTGGATTTATTTTTTGGTTTGGTTGCTCTCTTCTTTCTTTCTTCCTTTTTTTTTACTTTTACTTTTTTCATTTTTAATAATTTTTTTTTATTTTTTACTTTAATAACTTTATTTTATTTTTCTCCTTTCTTTTTTTCTTTCTTTCTTTCTTTCTTTCTTTCTTTCTTTCTTTCTTTCTTTCTTTCTTTTTTTCTCGCTTTTCTTCTGAGCCATGTGCCTGACAGGGTCTTGGTGCTCTGGCTGTGTGTCAGGCCTGAGCCTCTGAGGTGGGAGAGCAGAGTTCAGAACATTGGGGCACCAGAGAACTCCCGGCCCCATGTAATATCAAACAGCCAAAGCTCTGCCAGAGATCTCCACTTCAACGATAAGACACAGCTCCACTCAGCAACCAGCAAGCTAAGTGCTGGACACCCTATGCCAAACAACTAGCAAGACAGGAACACAAACCCACCCATTAGCAGAGAGGCTGCCTAAAATCATACTAAGTTCACAGACACCTCAAAACACACCACCAGACATGGTCCTGCCCACCAGAAAAACAAGATCCAGCCTCATCCACCAGAACACAGGCACCGGTCCCATACACCAGGAAGCCTACACAACACACTGAACCAACATTACCCACTGGGGGCAGACACCAAAAACAATGGGAACAACAAACCCAGAGTCTATGAAAAGGAGACCCCAAAACACAGTAAGTTAAGCAAAATGGGAAGACAGAGAAATATGCAGTAGATGAATGAGCAAGGTACAAGCCCACTAGACCAAACAAAATAAGAGAAAATAGGCAGTCTACCTGAAAAATAATTCAGAGTAATTATAGTAAAGATGATCCAAAACCTCACGAATAGAATGGAGAAAATAAAACAAACGTTTAACAAGGACCTAGAAGAATGAAAGAGCAAACAAACAATGATGAACAACACAATAAATGAAATTTAAAGTTCTCTAGACAGAATCAATAGCAGAATAACTGAGGCAGAAGAACTGATAAGTGACCTGGAAGATAAAATAGTGGAAATAACTACTGCAGAGCAGAATAAAGAAAAAAGATTGAAAAGAATAGAGGACAGTCTCAGAGACCTCTGGGACAATATTAAACACACCAACATTCGTATTATTTGGGTCCCAGAAGAAGAAGAGAAAAAGAATGGAACTGAGAAAATATTTGAAGAGATTATAGTTGAAAACTTACTTAACATGGGAAGGGAAATAGTCAATCAACTCCAGGAAGGGCAGAGAGTCCCATACAGGATAAATCAAAGGAGAAACATGTCAAGACACATATTTATCAAACTATCAAAAATTAAATACAAATAAAAATATTAATAGCAGCAAGGGAAAAGCAACAAATAACATGCAAGGGCATCCCCATAAGGTTAACAGCTGATCTTTCAGCAGGAACTCTGCAAGCCAGAAGGGAGTGGCAGGACATATTTAAAGTGATGAAAGGGAAAAACCTACAACCAAGATTACTCTACCCATCAAGGATCTCATTCAGATTCGACTGAGAAATTAAAACCTTTACAGACAAGCAAAAGCTAAGAGAATTCAGCACCACCAAACCAGCTTTACACCAAATGCTAAAGGAACTTCTCTAGGAAGGAAATGCAAGAGGAGGAAAAGACCTACAATATTAAACCCAAAACAATTAAGAAAATGGTAATAGGAACATACATATCGATAACTACCTGAAATGTAACTGGATTAAATGTTCCAACCAAAAGACATACACTGGCTGAATGGATAAAAAAAAAAAAGACATGTATATATATGCTGTCTAAAACAGATCCACTTCAGACCAAGGGACACATACAGACTGGAAGTGAGGGCATGGAAAAAGATAGTCCATGCAAATGGAAATCAAAAGAAAGCTGGAGTAGCAATTTTCATATCAGAAAAAAGAGATTTTACAATAAAGACTATTACAAGAGACAAAGAAGGACACTACATAATGATCAAAGGATCAATCCAAGAAGAAGATATAACAATTGTTAATCTTCATGCACCCAACATAGGAGCACCTCAGTACACAAGGCAAATGCTAACAGACATAAAAGGGGAAATCGAAAGTAACACAATAATAATAGGCGATATTAACACCCCACTTTCACCAATGGACAGATCATCCAAAGTGAAAATAAATAAGGAAACACAAGCTTTAAGTGATACATTAAACAAGATGGACTTAATTGATCTTTATAGGACATTCCATCCAAAAACAACAGAATATACTTTCTTCTCAAGTGCCCATGGAACATTATCCAGGATAGATCATATCCTGGGCCACAAATCAAGCCTTGGCAAATTTAAGAAAATTGAAATTTTATCATGTATCTTTTCTGAACATAACGCTATGAGACTAGACATCAATTACAGGAAAAAAACTATTAAAACTACAAACGCATATAGGCTAAACAATACACTACTTAATAACCAAGAGATCACTGAAGAAATCAAAGAGGAATTCAAGAAATACCTAGAAACAAATGACAATGAAAACATGATGACCAAAACCTATGGGATGCAGCAAGGGCAGTTGTAAGAGGGAAGTTTATAGCAATGCAATCCTACCTCAAGATACAGGAAAAATATCAAATAAAAAACGTAACCTTACACCTAAAGCAATCAGAGAAAGAAGAACAAAAAAAACCCCAGAGTTAGCAGAGGGAAAGAAATCATAAAGATCAGATCAGAAATAAATGAAAAAGAAATGAAGGAAACAATAGCAAAGATCAATAAAACTAAAAGCTGGTTCTTTGAGAAAATAAACAAAATTGATAAACCATTTACCAGACTCATCAAGAAAAAAAGGGAGAAGACTCAAATCAATAGAATTAGAAATGAAAAAGAAGCAACAACTGACACTGCAGAAATACAAAGGACCATGAGAGATTACTACAAACAACTATATGCCAATAAAATGGACAACCTGGAAGAAATGGAGAAATTCTTAGAAAAGCAAAACCTTCGAAGACTGAACTAGGAAGAAATAGAAAATATAAACAGACCAATCACAAGCACTGAAATTGAAACTGTGATTAAAAATCTTCCAACAAACAAAACCTCAGGACTACATGGCTTCACAGGCGAATTCTATCAAACATTTAGAGAATAGTTAACACCTATCCTTCTCAAACTCTTCCAAAATATAGCAGAGGGAGGAACACTCCAAAACTCATTCTCTGAGGCCAACCTCACTCTGATACCAAAACCAGACAAAGATGTCACAAGACAGAAAACTACAGGGCAATATCCCTGATGAACATAGATGCAAAAATCCTCAACAAAATACTAGCAAACAGAATCCAACAGCACAATAAAAGGATCATACACCGTGATAAAGTGAGGTTTATCCCAGGAATGCAGGATTCTTCAATATACACAAATCAATCAATGTGATACACCATATTAACAAATTGAAGGAGAAAAACCATATGATCATCTCAATGGATGCAGAAAAAGCTTTTGACAAAAATCAACACTGATTTATGATAAAAATCCTCCAGAAAGTAGGCAATGAGGGAATGCACCTCAATATAATAAAGGTCATATATGAGAAATCCACAGCCAACACCATTTTCAATGGTGAAATCCTGAAACCATTTCCACTAAGATTAGGAACAAGACAAGTTTGTCCATTCTCACCACTATCATTCAACATAGTTTTGGAAGTTTTAGCCACAGCACTCAGAGAAGAAAAAGAAATAAAAGGAATCCAAATTGGAAAAGAAGAAGTAAAAATGTCACTGTTTGCAGATGACATGCTAATATACATAGAGAATCCTAAATATGCTACCAGAAAACAACTAGAGCTAATCAATGAATTTGATAAAGCAGCAGGATACAAAATTAATGCACAGAAATCTCTTGCATTCCTATACACTAATGGTGAAAAATCTGAACATAAAATTAAGGAAACTCTCCCGTTTACCATTGCAACAAAAAGAAAAAAATACCAAGGAATAAACCTACCTATGGAGACAAAACACCTGTATGCAGAAAACTATAAGACACTGATGAAAGAAATTAAAGATGTTACAAACAGCTGGAGAGATATACCATGTTCTTGGAATGGAAGATTCAATATTGTGAAAATGACTATACTACCCAAAGCAATCTACAGATTCAATGCAATCCCTATCAAACTACCAATGGCATTTTTCACAGAACTAGAACAAAAACTTTCACAATTTGTATTGAAACACAAAAGACCCTGAATACCCAGAGCAATCTTGAGAACGAAAAAGGGAGGTGGAGGAATCAGTCTCCCAGTCTTCAGACTCTACTACAAAGCTACATTAATCAAGACAGTATGGTACTGGCACAAAAACAGAAATATAGATCAATGGAACAGGGTAGAAAACCCAGAGATAAATCCTTGCACATACGGTCACCTTATTTTTGGTAAAGGAGGAAAGGATATACAATGGAGAAAAGACAGACTCTTCAATAAGTGGTGCTGGGAAAACTGGACAGCTACATGTAAAAGAATGAAATTCAAACACTCCCTAACACCATACACAAAAATAAACTCAAAATGGATTAAAGATCTAAATGTAAGTCTAGACACCATCAAACTCTTAGAGGAAAACTTAGGCAGAACACTCTACGACATAAATCACAGCAAGATCTTTTTGACCCACCTCCTAGAGAAATGGAAGTAAAAAGAAAAATAAACAAATGAGACCTAATGAAACTTAAAAGCTTTTGCACAGCTAAAGAAACCATAAACAAGATGAAAAGAGAACCTTAAGAATGGGAGAAAATGTTTGCAAATGAAGCAACTGACAAAGGATTAATCTCCAAAATATACAAGGAGCTCACGCAGCTCAATATTAAAAAAAAAAAAAACAATCCAATCTAAAAATGGGCAGAACACCTAAATAGACATTTCTCCAAAGAAGACATACAGATTTTCAACAAACATATGAAAGGATGCTCAACATCACTAATCATTAGAGACATGCAAATGAAAACCACAATGTGGTATCACGTCACACTGGTCAGAATGTCCATCATCAAAAAATCTACAAACAATAAATGCTGGACAGGGTGTGGAGAAAAGGGAACCCTCTTGCACTGTTAGTGGGAGTGTAAATTGATACAGCCACTATGGAGAACAGTATGGAGGTTCCTTAAAAAACTAAAATCGAACTACCATATGACCCAGCAATCCCACTACTGGGCATATACCCTGAGAAAACCATAAATCAAAAATAGTCATGTACCACAATGTTCATTGCAGCTCTAATTACAATAGCCAGGACATGGAAGCAACCTAAGTGTCCATCGACAGATGAATGGATAAAGATGATTTGGCACATATATACAATGCAATGTTACTCAGCCATAAAAAACACCAAAACTGAGTTATTTGTAGTGAGGTGGATGGACCTAGAGACTGTCATGCAGATTGAAGTAAGCCAGAAAGAGAAAAACAATTACTGTATGTTAACACATATGTATGGAATCTAAAAAAAAAAAAAAAGTTTCTGAAGAACCTAGGGGCAGGACAGGAATTAAGACACAGACGTAGAGAATGGACTTGAGGACACCGGGTGGGGGAAGGGTAAGCTGGGACAAAGTGAGAGAAGGGCATGGACATATACACACTACCAAATGTAGAATAGATCAGTAGTGGGAAGCAGACACATAGCACAGGGAGATCAGCTTAGTGCTTTTTGACCACCAGAAGGGTGGGATAGGGAGGGTAGGTATGAGATGCAAGAGGGAGGGTATATGGGGATATATGTATACGTATAGCTGATTCACTTTGTTATGCAGCAGAAACTAACACAACAATGTACAGCAATTATACACCAATAAAGATGTTAAAAAAAAGGTATAATACAAGATAAAAATTCTGTTGTTAAACTTAGTCAAAGAATATAGCTATGCAGGTTATGTCAGATATCATTCCTCAAAGGCAGGAGGAATGGTAATACTCTAATATAGGTAACTTACAGTATGGTTTTATATATTTGACTGCAGCTACAGCCCAAAGGGGACTAATGTGAACATTTACTAACTACTTAGTCCGCACCAGGCAGCACAGTAATGACTTTACATATGTTTTGTAATTTAAATAGTCAAATGAGGCTATTACATGATTAAATAATCTGAGAGAAGTCCATGGCCCAGTGGCATCCAGGAGGCTAGTGACTATGGTAGACAATATCTAAGGTTTACTGGGACCTTATCTATCTCTACTTCCAGAACTAGGAGAACTGAACTTTCCAGTATTGTGCCTGGCGATGAGATGGGAGCTGAAATGGCTGGCCGCTTCTGAATGGATATTCTCATTGTTGGTGCTCAGCTCTCCAGCACCCCCTTCCAGTGCTACCCAGGCTGCGGAAGCTCGCTCATGGGCACAGGGGCCGGCAGAGCAGCCCAGCCTGGATGCTGAGCCACCCCACAGAGAACAGCTT
The DNA here is from genome assembly GCF_028023285.1 of Balaenoptera ricei. Taxonomy (NCBI): domain Eukaryota; kingdom Metazoa; phylum Chordata; class Mammalia; order Artiodactyla; family Balaenopteridae; genus Balaenoptera; species Balaenoptera ricei. Next base: position 93,365,030 of record NC_082650.1, on the reverse strand, counting down.
CTTCGGAGCAACTGTGGCCTTTGCACGCGTCAGACAGGGAGATCAGCTCCGTGCTTTGTGATCACCTAGAGGGGTGGGGTAGGGAGGGTGGGACGGAAACGCAGGAGGGAGGGGATATGGGGATATATGTACACATAGAGCTGATTCACTCTGTTATACAGCAGAAACTAACACACCATTGTAAAGCAATTATACTCCAATAAAGACGTTAAAAAAAATAAATAAATAAACGTTTAGTTGTTAAAGCCAATGAGACTACTGGGGTTGCTTGATACCGTGGCACACCATAGCCTGAACAGGATAACATCTGAACACAAGCTAATGTAATTTCAAAAGTCATATGTGTTGTTTTAAATGCAAAATAGTGTCTCCTGCTTCTAGGCTATTTTACTTTTAAAATGTTTATCATATGTTTGGTTACAAAAGTAATTCATGAACTGTGTGAATAAAAATATATAGAATGTACTCAGAAAGAAATGAAAAATCTTCTCGCAGTCCCAACACAATAAAAATTTTGGTGTATTTTATTTTCAGCTTTCTTTTCTTTTTTTTTAAAACATCTTTATTAGAGTATAAGTGCTTTACAATGGTGTGTCAGTTTCTGTTTTATAACAAAGTGTATCAGTTATACATATGTATATGTCCCCATATCTCTTCCCTCTTGCTTCTCCCTCCCTCCCACTCTCCCTATCTCACCCCTCTAGGTGGTCACAAAGCACCGAGCTGATCTCCCTGTGCTATGCGGCTGCTTCTCACTAGCTATCTATTTTACATTTGGTAGTGTATATATGTCCATGCCACTCTCTCACTTTGTCCCAGGTTACCCTTCCCCCTCCCTGTGTCCTCAAGACCATTCTCTAGTAGGTCTGCATTTTTATTCCCGTCTTGCCCCTAGGTTCTTCTGACCATTTTCTTTTTTTTTAGATTCCATATATATGTGTTAGCATACTGTATTTGTTTTTCTCTTTCTGACTTACTTCACTCTGTATGACAGTCTCTAGGTCCATCTACATCACTACAAATAATTCAGTTTCGTTCCGCTTTATGGCTGAGAATTATTCCATTGTATATATGTGCCACATCTTCTTTATCCATTCATCTGTTGATGGACACTTAGGTTGCTTCCATGTCCTGGCTATTGTAAATAGAGCTGCAATGAACATTTTGATACATGACTCTTTTTGAATTATGGTTTTCTCAGGGTATATGCCCAGTAGTGGGATTGCTGGGTCGTATGGTAGTTCTATTTTTAGTTTTTTAAGGAACCTCCATACTGTTCTCCATAGTGGCTGTATCAATTTACATTCCCACCAACAGTGCAAGAGGGTTCCCTTTTCTCCACTCCCTGTCTAGCATTTATTGTTTGTAGGTTTTTTCATGATGGCCATTCTGACTGGTGTGAGATGATATCTCATTGTAGTTTTGATTTGCATTTCTCTAATGATTAATGATGTTGAGCATTCTTTCATGTGTTTGTTGGCAAACTGTATATCTTTGGAGAAATGTCTATTTAGGTCTTCTGCCCATTTTTGGAGTGGGTTGTTTGTTTTTTTGATATTTAGCTGCATGAGCTGCTTGTAAATTTTGGAGATTAATCCTAGGTCAGTTTCTTCATTTGGAAATACTTTCTCCCATTCTGAGTGTTGTCTTTTTTATGGTTTCCTTTGCTGTGCAAAATCTTAAGTTTCATTAGGTCCCATTTGTTTTTTTTTTATTTTTATTTCCATTTCTCTAGGAGGTGGATCAAAAAGGATCTTCCTGTGATTTATGTCATAGAGAGTTCTGCCTATGTTTTCCTCTAAGAGATTGATGGTGTCTGGTGTTACATTTAGGACTTTACTCCATTTTGAGTTTATTTTTGTGTATGGTGTTAGGGAGTGTTCTAATTTCTTTCTTTTACATGTAGCTCTCCAGTTTTCCCATCACCACTTATTGAAGAGGCTGTCTTTTCTCCACTGTATATTCTTGCCTCCTTTATCAAAGATAAGGTGACAATATGTGCGTGGATTTATCTCTGGGCTTTCTATCCTCTTCCATTGATCTATATTTCTGTTTATGTGCAAGTACCATACTGTCTTGATTACTGTAGCTTTGTAGTAGAGTCTGAAGTCAAGGAGCCTGATTCCTCCAGATCCGTTTTTCTTTCTCAAAATTGCTTTGGGTATTCAGGGTCTTTTGTGTTTCCATACAAATTGTGAAATTTTTTGTTCTATTTCTGTGAAAACTGCCAGTGGTAGTTTGATAGGGATTGCATTGAATCTGTAGATTGCTTTGAGTAGTAGAGTCATTTTCACAATGTTGATTTTTCCAATCCAAGAACATGGTATATCTCTCCATCTATTTGTATCACCTTTACTTTCTTTCATTAGTGTCTTATAATTTTCTGCATACAGGTCTCTTGTCTCCTTAGGTAAGTTTATTCCTAGGTATTTTATTCTTTTTGTTGCAATGGTAAACGGGAGTGTTTTCTTAATTTCACTTTCAGATTTTTCATCATTAGTGTACAGGGATGCAAGAGATTTCTGTGCATTAATTTTGTATCCTGCTACTTTACCAAATTCATCGATTAGCTCTAGTAGTTTTCTGGTAGCATCTTTAGGATTCTCTATGTATAGTATCATGTAATCTGCAAACAGTGACAGCTTTACTTCTTCTTCTCCAATTTGGTTTTAATTTATTTCTTTTTTTTCTCTGATTGCTGAGGCTAAAACTTCCAAAACTATGTTGAATAATAGTGGTGAGAGTGGGCAACCTTGTCTTGTTCCTGAATTTAGTGGAAATGGTTTCAGTTTTTCACCACTGAGGACGATGTTGGCTGTGGGTTTGTCATATATGGCCTTTATTATGTTGAGGAGAGTTCCCCCTATGCCTACTTCTGGAGGCTTTTTTCATAAATGTGTGTTGAATTTTGTCAAAATCTTTCTCTGCATCTATTGAGATGATCATATGGTTTTTCTCCTTCAGTTGGTTAATATGGTGTATCACATTGATTGATTTGCTTATATTGAAGAATCCTTGCATTCCTGTGATAAATGCCACTTGATCATAATGTATGATCCCTTTAATGTGCTGTTAGATACTGTTTGCTAATATTTGGTTGAGAATTTTTGCATCTATGTTCATCAGGGTTATTGGCCTGTAGTTTTCTTTCTTTGTGACAACTTTGTCTGGTTTTGATTTCAGGGTGATGGTGGCCTCATAGAATGAGTTTGGGAGAGTTCCTCCCTCTGCTATATTTTGGAAGAATTTGAGAAGGACAGGTGTTAGCTCTTCTCTAAACATTTGATAGAATTCGCCTGTGAAGCCATCTGGTCATTGGCTTTTGTTTGTTGGAAGGTTTTTAATCACAGTTTCAATTTCACTGCTTGTGATTGGTCTGTTCACATTTTCTATTTCTTCCTGGTTCAGTCTCGGAACGTTGTGCATTTCAAAGAATTTGTCCATTTCTTCCAGGTTGTCCATTTTATTGGCATATAGTTGCTTGTAGTAATCTCTCATGATCCTTTGTATTTCTGCAGTGTCAGTTGTTATGTCTCTTTTTTCATGTCTAATTCTATTGATTTGAGTCTTCTCTCTTTTTTTCTTGATAAGTCTGGCTAACGGTTTATCAACTTTGTTTATCTTCTCAAAGAATCAGCTTTTAGTTTTATTGATCCTTGCTATCATTTCCTTCCTTTCTTTTTCATTTATTTCTGATTTTATATTTATGATATCTTTCCTTCTGTTAACTTTGGGGTTTTTTTGTTCTTCTTTCTCTATTTGCTTTAGGTGTAAGGTTAGGTTGTTTATTTGATATTTTTCTTGTTTCTTCAGGTAGGATTGTATTGCTATAAACTTCCCTCTTACAACTGCTTTTGCTGCATCCCATAGGTTTTGGGTGGTTGTGTTTTCTTTGCCATTTGTTTCTAGGTATTTTTTGATTTCCTCTTTGATTTCTTCAGTGATCTCTTGGTTATTAAGTAGTGTATTGTTTAGCCTCCATGTGTTTTTGTTTCTTCCAGATTTTTTCCTGTAATTGATATCTAGTCTCATAGCGTTGTGGTTGGAAAAGATACTTGATACAATTTCAATTTTCTTAAATTTACCAAGACTTGATTTGTGACCCAAGATATGATCTATCCTGGAGAATGTTCCATGAGCACTTGAGAAGAATGTGTATTCTGTTGTTTTTAGATGGAATGTCCTATAAATATCAATTAAGTCCATCTTGTTTAATGTATCATTTAAAGCTTGTGTTTCCTTATTTATTTTCATTTTGGATAATCTGTCCATTGGTGAAAGCGGGGTGTTAAAGTCCCCTACTATGATTGTGTTATTGTTGATTTCCCCTTTTATGGTTGTTAGTATTTGCCTATGTATTGAGTTGCTCCTATGTTGGTTGCATAAATATTTACAATTGTTATATGTTCTTGGATTGATCCCTTGATCATTATGTAATATCCTTCTTTGTCTCTTGTAATAGTCTTTGTTTTAAAGTCTATGTTGTCTGATATGAAAATTGCTACTCCAGGTTTCTTTTGATTTCCATTTGCATGGAATATCTTTTTCTATCCCCTCACTTTCAGTCTGTATGTGTTCCTAGGTCTGAAGTGGGTTGCTTGTAGACAGCATATATTCGCCTTGTTTTTGTATCCATTCAGCCAGTCTATGTCTTTTGGTGGGAGCATTTAATCCATTTATATTTAAGGTAGTTATCGATATGTATGTTCCCATTACCATTTTCTTAATTGTTTTGGGTTTGTTATTGTAGGTGTTTTCCTTCTCTTGTGTTTCCTGCCTAGAGATGTTCCTTTAGCATTTGTTGTAAAGATGGTTTGGTGGTGCTGAATTCTCTTAGCTTTTGCTTGTCTGTAAAGGTTTTAATTTCTCCGTCAAATCTGAATGAGAATCTTGCTGGGTAGAGTAATTTTGGTTGTAGGTTTTTCTCTTTCATCACTTTAAATATGTCCTGCCAATCCCTTCTGGCTTGCAGAGTTTCTCCTGAAAGATCAGCTCTTAACCTTATGTGGATTCTCTTATGTTTTACTTGTTGTTTTTCCCTTGCTGCTTTTAGTATTTGTTGTTTGTATTTAATTTTAGATAGTTTGAGTAATATGTGTCTTGGCGTGTTTTTCCTTGGATTTAACCTGTATGGGACTCTCTGAGCCTCCTGGACTTGATTAACTATTTCCTTTCCCGTATTAGGGAAGTTTTCAACTATAATCTCTTCAAATATTTTCTCAGTCCCTTTCTTTTTCTCTTCTTCTTCCGGGACCCATATAATTCGAATGTTGGTGCATTTAATGTTGTCCCAGAAGTCTCTGAGACTGTCCTCTATTCTTTTCATTATATTTTCTTTATTCTGCTCTGCAGTAGTTATTTCCACTATTTTTTCTTCCAGGTCACTTATCAGTTCTTCTGCCTCAGTTAGTCTGCTGTTGATCCCTTCTAGAGAATTTTTAATTTCATTTATTGTGCTGTTCATCTCTGTTTGTTTGCTCTTTAGTTCTTCTATGTCCTTGTTAAACGTTTGTTTTATTTTCTCCATTCTATTTGCGAGGTTTTGGATCATCTTTACTATAATTACTCTGAATTCTTTTTCAGGTAGACTGCCTATTTCCTCTTCATTTGTTAGGTCTGGTGGGTTTTGCCTTGCTCCTTCATCTGCTTTGTGTTTCCCTGTCGTCCCTTTTTGCTTAACTTACTGTGTTTGGGGTTTCCTTTTCACAGGCTGCAGGTTCATAGTTTCCGTTTTTTTTTGGTGTCTGTCCCCAGTGGCTAAGGTTGGTTCAGTGGGTTGTGTAGGCTTCCTGGTGGAGGGGACTAGTGACTGTGTTTTGGTGGATGAGGCTGGATCTTTTCTTTCTGGTAGGCAGGCCCACAACTGGTGGTGTGTTTTGGGGTGTCTTTGGCCTTGTTATGATTTTAGGCAGCCTCTGTGCTAATGGATGGGGTTGTGTTCCTATCTTGCTAGTTGTTTGGCATAGGGTGTCCAGCAGTGTAGCTTGCTGGTCTTTGAGTGGAGCTGGGTCTTGGCGTTGAGATGGAGATCTCTGGGAGATTTTCTCCATTTGATATTATGTGGAGCTGGGAGGTCTCTTGTGTACCAGTGTCCTGAACTTGGCTCTCCCACCTCAGTGGCACAGCCCTGATGCCTGGCTGGAGCACCAAGAGCCTGGCCTCCACACAGCTCAGAATAAAAGGGAGGAAAAAAAAAGAAACAAAGAAAGAAGAAGATAAAATAAAATAAGATGAAATAAATTTAATAAAATAAAAAGTAAAAAATAATTATTAAGAAAAAAAATTAAGTAATAAAAAAACAAAAGAAAACAAAAAACAGACAGACAGAACCCTAGGACAAATGGTAAAAGCAAAGCTATACAGACAAAAATCACACACAGGAGCATACACATACACAGTCACAAAAGAGAAAAAGGGGAAAATATATATATCTTTGCTTCCAAAGTCCACCTCCTTAATTTGGGATGATTCATTGTCTATTCAGGTATTCCACAGATGCAGGGTAAGTCAAGTTGTGGAGCTTTAATCCGCTGCTTCTGAGGCTACTGGGAGAAACTTCCCTTTCTATTCTTTGCTCGCACAGCTCCTGGGGGTCAGCATTGGATTTGGACCCGCCTCTTTGTGTAGGTCACCTGAGGGCGTCCATTCTTTGCTCAGACAGGATGGAGTTAAAGGAGCAGCTGATTCAGGGGCTCTGGTTCACTCAGGCCGGGGGGAGGGAGGGGTACGGATGCGGGGCGAGCCTGCGGCAGCAGAGGCCAGCGTAACGTTGCAGCAGCCTGAGGCACGCCGTGCATTCTCCCGGGGAAGTCGTCCCTGGATCACGGGACCCTGGCAGTGGCGGGCTGCACAGGCCCCCGGGAGGGGCAGTGTGGAGAGTGACCTGTGCTCGCACACAGGCTTCTTGGTGGCGGCAGCAGCAGCCTTAGCATCTCCTGCCCGTCTCTGGGGTCTGCGCCGATAACCACGGCTCGTGTCCGTCTCTGGAGCTCGTTTAGGCGGCGCTCTGAATCCCCTCTCCTCGTGCACCATGAAACAAAGAGGCAAGAAAAAGTCTTTTGCCTCTTCGGCAGCTCCAGACCTTTTCCTGGACTCCCTCCCAGTTAGCTGTGGTGTGCTAACCCCTTCAGGCTCTGTTCACGCTGCCAACCCCAGTCCTCTCCCTGCGAGCCGACCGAAGCCCGAGCCTCAGCTCCCAGCCCCCGCCCGCCCCGGAGGGTGAGCAGACAAGCCTCTCGGGCTGGTGAGCGCTGCTTGGCGCCGAGCCTCTGTGCAGGAATCTCTCCACTCTGCCCTCCGCACCCCTGTGGCTGCGCTCTCCTCCGTGGCTCCGAAGCTTCCCACCTCTGCCACCCGCCGTCTCTGCCCACGAAGGGGCTTCCTAGTGTGTGGAAACCTTTCCTCCTTTACAGCTCCCTCCCACTGGTGCAGGTCCCGTCCCTATTCTTTTGTCTCTGTTATTTCTTTTTTCTTTTGCCCTACCCAGGTATGTGGGGAGTTTCTTGCCTTTTGGGATGTCTGAGGTCTTCTGCCAGCGTTCAGTAGGTGTTCTGTAAGAGTTGTTCCACATGTAGATGTATTTCTGATGTATTTGTGGGGAGGAAGGTGACCTCTGCGTCTTACTCTTCCGCCATCTTGAAGCTCCTCCTCCAGCCTTATTTTCTATACATGAGTATATACATATTTTTTACAATGTTGAAATATTACTGAAAGTAATATTACAGTAAAATTACTGCTTTTTTACATAAATAAGTTTTGTCCAGTGTCATTAGATGTTCTTTGACATTTTGTTGGTGGAAGGTATAAATAATTCCTTACCTTTGCCTCACTTGCTAGCTCTCTTTTTCATATTTTCAAGTGTACTTTTTAAAATTAGTTTTTCAATGCAAAAAACAGGAGAGATATTCTGTTACCCTGATCCAGGAGCCTAGTCCCGTATTATAAGAAACGTTGTCCCTAAATCCCATCTTGTACACCAATAGTTCAGTTGCTCACAGAGAATCAATCAGATATTCAAGTAAAATAACAGTTAACTGGTTAACAGCTGACTGAGCTGAACAATTGTTCACCTTACTGACAGTCCTATGAAAACATAATCTTGTATTTTTTTACCCTAAAATTTATCTTAAATATTTATCTTTGTTCTACAGTACTTTTATTTTTCTTGCACACCTGAAATCTCTGAAAAGTGTTATAGCACTAAAAATCATGTTATAATGATCAAGTTCAAGGAGAAATGATTATATTTTAAAATACCCAGAACTATGAACTTTCCAACCACAGAACTGACATATGTTACAAAAAGAAGTTATGATTTAAATAGGAAAAGATTGCACCTTTATTCCATCTGATGAAAAAACTAACCCAAGATAGAATGAATAGTTTTTATTTGGTAAGACATTATTTATTTATTTATTTATTTAGGCTGTTTTGGGTCTTCATTGCTGCGTAAAACCTTTTCTGTAATTGTGGCGAGTGGGGGCCACTCTTTGTTGTGGTGCATGGGCTTCTCATTGCAGTGGCTTCTCTTGTTGTGGAGCACAGACTTCAGTAGTTGTGGCATGCAGGCTCAGTAGTTGTGGCTTGCAGGCTCTAGAGCACAGGCTCAGTAGTTGTGGTGCGTGAGCTTAGTTGCTCTGTGGCTTGTGGGATCTTCCCGGACCAGGGCTCGAACCCATGTCCCCTGCATTGGCAGGCCGATTCTTAACCACCGTGCCACCAGGGAAGTCCCTGGTAAGACATTTAAAAAGACTGTGCTGCCCAAGCCTGGATGTCAGTAATATCAATATGGTACAGCCCTTTCTTTTGTTTTGCTTTTTCTCATTTATCTGTCACTGAAATAGAGGTTATTTTTCAGTTTTTCCTAGGGGCACTGCTCAGCTACCTTTGCAGAAAAGATAAGTGGTGAAACCATGTGAAGCTTAGCCAAGTATAATGGTTCACCAGTATCTCACCATCCAAAAAATAACTTCTATTCTGCACTTCAAGAAAACGTGCATGGATCTGTAGGCTTGTGAAAGGAGCCATAGGAGAAACTCTGCAGGCAGAAATTCTTTATGTACATAACAATACATCAATAGGTAGCTACCCTGCAAGTTCTCCCACATGTCCTGCTTAAATAGAGACACAATGATAAAAAGCTCACTGTGGTGTCTAGTCTCATCGTATTTTTCATGTAGAGTCCATGATGGTCAAGTGCTTCAAGGAAGTTAGATATTCCTTGCAGGTGGGCACTAAGACTTTGCTGAGGTACGGGGAAATTCTACAGAGTTCTGGAATAACAAGGATGACAACAAAACACCAGCAGCAGTTACCATTTATGTTGTGATTACCAGGTGACAGCCACCTATACTAGGAACTTTAGAGATTATTAGATTTAACAAGTGTATGAAATAGGCATATACAGATTATAAATGAGGGAACTAAAATAGAGAGGTTAAGTAACTTGTACGATATTCAAAGATAGGCAATATCTAAAGCCCAGCACTCTTAGCTATTCTGTTACTTTGTCTCTGTGTCTGAGAGAACTGCACAGATCACCTTGCTACTTACTGGTTGCATGACACTGAGCAAGAAAGTTAACATTCCTCAACTTCTCTTCTGAATAATTAACGTCCTGCCTTTATCAGGGAGTTATTGTGAATATCAGAAGGAGTTAACAAATGTCAAAGTGCTCTGTCAACTTGAAATGCTATATAAATATGAACTATTTTATAGTCACCATTATTGGTCAGGGTAATTGTTTTCATAATTGGAAATACTCGGCAGTTTCTCTCATGAAAAGAATAAATCTGAAGCCTGGGACTCAGAGTGTGGTCCACAGAGCTGCAGTGTCAGCATCTCCCAGGAAGTTTTTAGAAATGTAGAATCTTAGGCACCGACCCTCATCTACTGAATTAGAATCTTCATTTTTACAAGATTTTCAGATGATTCTTAGGTGTATTAAGTTTGAGAAGCCTGAAGATAGAGGCTAGATTATGGGTATTTATCTGTTTAGAAGTTTTAGAGATTTTAGATTTTAATACAGGTGGCAGATTCTCCAGATCACTGAGATGTCTCCACATGAGTGGATTAGAATATAAGATCTTAGTATACCCATCCATCCCAGGCAGTTTCTTAGCACAAGTTGTACCGAGAGTCACAAGAATGGGCTTGCCTTGCTGCTCCCTTATAGCAGCATCTGTGACCCTGGCAATCTATCAGATCATGGGAATAGACATGTGCTTTATTGACATGATTTCCAAGTGATAATCTTATTTTTTGTTATTTTGGCTGGCTCACTGGTATGTTTGACTTTATGTATGGTGTCTATTTTCTTTTACTAGAGGAGAAATGGTATCCTGAACACTTCAGAAGGATTTGGCAGATGTTGGGAGCTGATATGGGTTACATACATCAAGGTTTCAAATTCTAAAAGGGGGCTATAAGAAAGAAGAGACCAATGATGTGACATCTTTGGACAATCATTCTGGGTGGTTTCTCTTACATCTTTGGATAGGAACATCACAGGAAGCTTTAAGAATTCTAACAAAGGAATAAAGAGAGTAATAATTCTCTTTATAAGTCAGTAAAGGGAGTTAGATGAGAGAAATGTGAGTAGAATAATGAAAGCAGTCAATTTCAACAATGGACTTGTTGAACTTTGTGGGAAAGAAGTGAGAGAAAGTGGCAGTAATAATTAATCTTTGAAATTATTTCCTTAAAGCAATTTTAGCTGAAAAAATAGCTGGGAAATCCTAAAGACAATTTGAGGAAAGAGGTGGGATTTTTAATTAAAAAATATAATACAGAATCTGAATACAAAAATGGAAACTAGTAAATGAGTTCAAAAGTGATGATATAGATTGCTCAGGGGGAGGAAAAAAAACATGAAACAGATAATTCTCTAAAGGGTGTACTGTCCAGCCAGAATTTAAGAGGAGGCAAGGTGTAGGGTGGATAAAGGATCTCATTAAATCACACAACCATTAGATCCACTGGACTAGAACGTGGGTTTTCTAATATATTCAAGTATTCTTTACAACTACACATGAAATGTACTTAGTAAGGAAACATTTATCAGATAGATTAAATCATGAAGAAATTATGATCCTAATTAGAAAATAAAAGTGTCCCTAAGTTGCTTTCACTTAGAATGGTCAGAGACCCACAATGACTAGCAGGTGAATTCTAAAGCTGCAGGGTTAATATTCATGAAGACACCAGCCTGCATGAAGGCTTCGTAGCTTGGATAGAACTAGAATCAAATTTAGGGGTAAAGGCTTTGGAGGAAGCACAAGATATTTCTTAAATGATGGTATGAAGGAAAAGGCTTATAATGTTTTATAATATATTACATATATTCAAAGTAAACAGGTAGGATTTATAGTCACTGAAAGTGTCTTATGTGCATTTGAAACCAAAGACAAACTTGGGGAAGAGCAGGAAATGATTTATTCCATCTGCATGTGTCACAGCAAGCAAGAAAACAGCAACAGCAAAACAATATATTAAGGGCAGAAAGTACATAAATCTACAAAATATTTTTAGAAGAAAATATTTTATACAATGGGGTGTCTAAGGTGAAGGTCTTACTAATAACTACACAATCTCAAAAGCCATTTGCATATTTGATTGCATCAAAACTGCAAACTTCCATGTAATAAAATGTTCCATAAATAAAAGCCGTATGTACACATAACATATATACATATTATGTACACATATAGTATGTATCATAATATATAGAAGTTTTTTTTTTATTTTATTGGAGTGTAGCTGATTTACAATGTCATGTTAGTTTCAGGTGTACAGAACAGTGATTCAATTATAAATCAATTTTTTTCAGAAAGGTATTTGTATAAATAATAAACATATCAAAGATTCTTAACCTCGGGCTTCCCTGGTGGCGCAGTGGTTGAGAATCTGCCTGCCAATGCAGGGGACACAGGTTCGAGCCCTGGTCTGGGAAGATCCAACATGCCGCGGAGCTACTAGGCCCGTGAGCCACAATTGCTGAGCCCGCGCGTCTGGAGCCTGTGCTCCACAACAGGAGAGGCCGCAATAATGAGAGGCCCGCGCACCATGATGAAGAGTGGCCCCCGCTTGCCGCAACTAGAGAAAGCCCTCGCACAGAAATGAAGATCCAACACAGCCATAAATAAATAAATAAATAAATAAATAAATAAAAATTAAAAAAAAAAAAAAAGATTCTTAACCTCATTAGATGTCAAGAAAATACCATTGCAAGTTCAGTGAGATACTCTTTTCACTTTATCAAATTGGCACAATCTTAGAAAGGCTTGATTACGACAAATTGACAGTTTTACAAGGGACCCCTCATTCTCACACACTGCTGGTAGAAACACAAATTGGTGTGATATATTTGGAAGTTTCCATTGTAGACTCTATGCCTACTTAAAATGACGGTCTCATAACCAAGAAATCCCACTTCAAGTAAACATTCTTACGTGACATATATATTTTGCTTAAATATACAGATATTTCTGTGTAATGTTTTTCATGCTTGGCAGTAAGAAAAAAGCAAAGAATGCAAATGTCTACCAGTAGGGGAATGGATAAATGCATTCAATGATACATCAGAATAATCTGCTGCATTTACAGAGAAAGAGGTAGTTTATACAAAGAGTATTTATGTGACAAATATCCATGATATATGGTTCAGTGAAAATAAGTTACAGATGATATATGTATACATATACACATTTATATATGTATATATATTATCACTTTAAAATATTTATATAATTATACACTTTCTTATGTATTAAAACAGGCTTGAAAATAGAAAAGTAAAACTGTTGAACTGGTGCTATGTGGAGGTGGCTCTGGAAAGGGATGAGAAACTGTCAGTTTTAACATAATCATTGCATTATTTGAATTTTGTATAGCAAGCAAGGAGATTTATAGTGAAAATAAAGATTAAAACAGTTGGCACTTCTCTTTCTGTATCTTTCTCCTTTTCACAAAGAAGACTGTTGTTTTGTGACATGCTGAACCTCTGCATCTTCTTCCGAGGCTGCCTCTCCTCCAGCTGGACCCTAACTCTCCCCTCCAGTAACAGCAGCTGTGCAGTCCGCAAGTTCAAGATGCTGACTCTTATTCAACAGTGTGCTCACTTTCAATTCAAAAATTGTTTTTTTACCTTGATTGCAAAACATTCAAGGACAATTTTTGAATAAAAAATGGCAAGAGAGTTAGCTCATTAAGATGTTAATGCAACTTTAAAGTGTGAGAAATAAGGACGGGGAAGCGGACAGGCATTTGTGTGGGACAGCTGATAAAAATAATGATTTCCAAATGGAAGGTTTAAGTTATGTGGAAGAAAACAGAGGGTGGCTAATTTGAAAGTCCATCGTATTAATCATTCTGGGTGGTTTCTCTTAATATGAACATGGAAGAAATGCTAGAGACTATTTTAAACTTGTGGTTGAATGTCTTATTTCAGTTTGCGATTAGATTTCAGTGCTCATAGGCATCAGCTGTCTCATGCCGCTCCCATAATTTTCTATCTTGATCCCTCAATTTCTAGTCTCTTAAGGGGCTTCCCAGTCCATTACAAGGTATGTCTCTGGTCTTGAGGCTTTTAACCCAGCTTTTAGTGCTGGGGTCAAGGGTATTATTTTGTAGCACTGCAATCAAATGACATTTCCAGTTATAGCCAACTTCTAAGATTGTCATTTCTTACTAAGATTTTGGAAAAGGATATGATTTTGTATCTAGTGATTCACTTTCTTGAGTCACCAGAAAATGAAAACCAGTGACATTTTCACAATGTTTTTCACTGACAAGTTTCAAAGCATTTTCATGGCATTCATTAAGATTTGCAGGGCCATCTACACAAGTAGAGAGAAGTTTTGTCTGAAATGGAGAATGAAAAATTGCTTAATAGGACAAAAATAGAAAATAAAAACCTATGGAGATGAGGAAAAACATAGTGGTTTAAAACATAATTACATGCCATGTAGAAAGAAACAAATTACATAGACCAAAATGTGATCACTGAAGGCTTTTCTCCCATCTGGATGTGCCTAAGGTGTCATGTGATTTATAATATGCTGTGTCTAACACATCATCACCAACATAATTACTGTGTGCCAGACACTAGGCTAACTTTACATCAGTTACCAGTTATTATATACGCCCAACAATCCTGTTATGTTCAGAATTAGGGGGTTGGAGTTATATTATTATCTCATTTCAAGATGAGGAAACTGAGACTCTGAGATTCGGTTTCTTACCCAAAGTCACACATAAAAAGTAATAAATGAGGATTTGAACTTAGAAACGTTGGTGCTTGTGTTTATATGTTTAATTGTACTTTGTAGACCACACGAATGATGACTGAGAGGATCAGAATTAGTCCCTGATGCAGTCTTTCTCTAAAGCAGCACTAGATGCGTTTGAAGGATACTGGGAGGCCCCAGCCCATTACGAAGATCTTTGTTATTAAGTTCCAATTACTTGAGGAGTCAATGTTAGATATTTTCATGGGAATAAAGTATTTTTGTCATTACAAAATATAGAATGTGATGTAAACAGGTGATTCACAGAAGAGGAAATCTAAATGGATAATTAACATTTGAATAGATTTTAAACTTCACACGTTATCAGGGAATTGCCAACTAAAACAACTATGGAGCACCTTTTCACATCCTAGAGTTGGCAAAAATTAATAAGTCTGACAATGCCAACCGCTGGTGACGATGTGGAGACATGATAGCTCCCATACTACACAGGGTAGAATACAGACCACTGTGAGAGCAAACTGGAGTTGTCTAGTGTAGTCCTGGATGTTTGTACACTCTGACCCAGCAATTTTACTTCTAGTTACTGGCTCTAGAGAAGCCACATATGCACAAGAAGACATTTACAAAATTAAAAATTTTTGGAGCATTGATTGTATGGAAAAAACCCAACAACAATAGAAAATAAATAAATGAATGAAAATGAATAAGAACTATGTGTATCAAAATGGATCAATTACAAAGTAGCTGACCTTCACATTACTATATATAAAATAGATAAACGACAAAAGACCTATTCTATAGCACAGGGAAGTATATTCAATATTTTGTAATAACCTATAATGGAAAAGAATCTGAAAAAGTATATATATAAAACTGAATCACTCTGCTGTACACCTGAAACTAACACAACATTGTAAATCAACTACACTTCAATTAAAAAAAAGCACAAAAAAAAATTTGACCTAAAAAAGCAGATTGTCAACAGATATATGCAGGAGAATGGGATTTATACAATGTTTGAAAATTTCCAAAATGATACTTCTTTTTTGGGGGGCCTATATTTAAATGGTTTAACAATTTATAAAGTAATAGTAAACACTACCTCCAGGAAAGGAGATTCAAAAGTGGTCTTTCTAGAGGTTTAAATTTTGTCTTTAATGTTATATTTAACATACATTTAAAAGTAAATATGGAAAAATGTGGAGATTTGTTAAAGCTAAGAGTTTGCTACTTGATATTTACTATTCTCTATCCTTTGAATATGAATAAAATATTTCACAATAAGCGAATATGTACTAAGAAAATGGAAAATGCAAAAAAAAAGACATCTTATCCTATCTCTTAAGCATAATTTTTTAAGCACAATTTTAAAAATTCAGTATATTTTCTTACAGTCATAGGATTCATTTACAGCTGACAGTATACCATATAGACAATTTTGTACCCCCATAGAGGTATGCCATGATGATTTTTTTCCCCAGCCTCTGTTAAAATGCTAATATTCTGGCCATGAAAACACATTAAAATATTATTGAACATCACATGACAAGGCAGCTTATTGTAAGTTATTGTTTTCCAATCACAGCTACTTAATTGGAGGTCTGCAGAGTTGGTGGGCATTTTTCCATGGGGGGAATGGGGAAGTTTAATGAGCTTCCTAGAGGTCGTGCAGGGCCGAATGGCAGGTCAGCAGAGTGTTTGGGTAGTTGGTGAAGAGACTGGACGTCTGCATATGTTATGGAGAGAGAGTCCGTCTGTCAGGATAAACTGAACCTGCTTTACAATTTAGCCTAGGGCCAGCCCTGGAGAGAAGAATGAATAAATACACCAGATTTAATGTCATGCTGTAGCTAACATGCAATTTGAAGCAATAGCTTGTAACTAGAAACATTGGTCAAAACATAATTTTATTTCATGAGTATCTTAAAGGATTTAAACATTCTAAACAGCACAGATATCTTTTTGAAATGTTCCTGGTGTGACTGATTGAAGAGTGAGCATTACTAT
The DNA here is from genome assembly GCF_028023285.1 of Balaenoptera ricei. Classification (NCBI taxonomy): domain Eukaryota; kingdom Metazoa; phylum Chordata; class Mammalia; order Artiodactyla; family Balaenopteridae; genus Balaenoptera; species Balaenoptera ricei. The sequence continues at coordinate 93,348,774 of NC_082650.1, read as the reverse complement.
GTAGTTCTGGGTGCATTTGTAAAATAGGTCCCTGGTTTTCAGCACAGGCTCAGGAACCCAGCTCTGCTTTTAGAAAAGGGAGGTCATGTTCATGAGATAATTTAATGGGTCCATAGAAAGGCTGAACTGCCAAGTGCTGGTCTGACAGTATGCGGTAGAGATTACTTTTGTCATGTACTAACATACCCCTAGGAAGGGTATCCTGCAAACCTTATCATTCATCTCCTTGCTGTGTGGAGAAAGGAAGAATTAAAACCTCAGCCAAGTCCATGACTAGGGAGAGGCAAGTGAGGTACGTAAGTGTTAGGGTCGCATCCTGTTCTTATTTAAAATTTTGATATTTTATTTGTCATGGATTGATGTATTAATTTTGATTTTAAAAATATGTTTTGTATTGGTTACTGAGTTTTTTGGTGCCCCATTCAATTTTGTGTGAGGTGAGTGCTTCACTTGCTACTTCTTAGTCCTGTCAGGATAAAGCAAACAGACAGTGGAAATAAATGTGGGACTTTTTCCGCAACTACGAATGATGTCATAGGCTTAATATATATATATATATATATATATATATATATATATATATATATATATATTCGAGAATATATTATATACATTCATTAAGTCGTACTGTCCCCATTTCTCTAGTCTCACATGACTTACTAGCCAATTTAAAAAATTACTTTTGCGGAATTCTCACAAGTTTTTGTGACCTTCACCTAGTCTTTTGGACTCTTACTTTTCTTACTTATTAAAAGGAAATGATAATTCCTACTTCACAAATTATTTAAGGGATTAAAAATTACACGTAAAGAATCTAGCTGGCACCCTATAATATGGTTGGTTATGATAAATACTTGTAGTTGCTATTATTAAAAGTAAAAAAGGAGTAATTAAGGCTTCACGCTTATTCTTCCCACATAACACGTTTTAATCCATATTTAATGTCGATGGTGAGAACTGGTATCTCAGTATAGATCTCTGTTATTTAATTTCTCCACCTATCAGAACAGCTTTGCCCAGATATTGCAGGACTTAACCTCTCTCTCACTCACCTCTGCCTTCCGAGTGTGGTCCACTCTGACTGCCTTATTAAAACTGCTGTCACCTCCCTCCCTCCAGCTTGAGAGGCCCTGTCCTTGTTTCTCTGCTTTGTATTTCTGCATGGCATCAATTAGCCTTTCACATCATATTTATCTTATTTACAAAATTGCCTTCCTACTGTTAATGTCTGCTTTATGAGGCAAGTATTTTTGTCTGTTTTGTTCACTAGTTTATTCCCAAACTGGTTAGAGGGTAAGCACAGGTGCTTAATAAATTTTTCTGAATAATTGAATAGATTAATGATGGCACTTAAATTTCTCATTTTCCCATGTAGATGAGATATTTTTGATTAAGCAAACTGATATGTGTTGCTGAGAAGAAACCCTAAGAAGAAAAATAAGTTGTTCAAAAACCTAGTTATTCAGGTAGCTGAGTATATGCCTGAGCAGTGACTTAGGGGGTTCTCAGCTGTGCCTGCACAGAATTGAGGAGCCAATCCTTCTCTCTCTCTCCTTTTCTCTCTCTCCTTCCCTCCCTCTCTCTGAATTAAAGCAGCTGTGCAAGAACATCTCTTTTCCTGAGTAATTTTCTGTCACTCACTTGGTCCCACCCTGCATGTCTTACACTCGAACAACTGTTGCAGTCCTCAATCTTTATCTGAGATTCACCCCTTCACCCTTGTTTAATTTACTCACTCATATATTCAGGTCGTCTAGCAAACAGCAGTAATTAGAGTCATTTTGAGGACCTTCATACCCCCTTGCTAGCCATGGACAAAGTAGCCTGGCTTCTGGGGCGTTCTGCATGATAGAGCTTGAAGAATTGTGAGAATTGATGGAATAGGGCGATGGGTTGTGAATGAATGATGTATTCTGCCTTCATGATACTTAGTGGGAGCTATTGCAGATAGAATATGTTAATTTAGATTTTTTTCTTTATTAAACTACTTTGTTCATGCTTGTTAACTCCCAGCCAAGAAATTCAGCTGTATAATATCAATTAACTGTACTTTAATATATATTAAAAATTCATAGAACTAAAAAAACCTCTTTTTTTGCCTCATGGAGGTGTCACAATAGTGTGAGCACAGGGTAAGTTCGTGAATTCATTCAGTTTTTCATTCTATATATTCTATTTATTCATTTATTCATTCTATTTCTGTATTTTATTTATTCTATTTATTTAGTTAACACCTACTATGTGCAAACACAGTGCTGGGTGTTGTGGACTTAACTATGAGAATAATTGACCTTTGGTGTAGATGGATTTAAAACTACAGCTATGATGGAAAACATAGTAGTGTATATTCTTAATATCAATCAGTTATTTAGTTTCCATTTGAGCAATTCCTTTTTTCCCTACATCTGTTTAGCCTGCATCACAGGATATCCACATGCCCAGGAGAAGTTGCTATCACAGGAAATAAAATCCCCTCAGAGATGGGAGCCTTCATGCCAGACTGTTGTCAGGGGTTTCTTTTGTTCACTCTAATAACTTTTTTTTGGTATTAAGTAACGTATTCCTGACTAAAAAAAAATGAAGTGGGTACTATTATTATTCGATTATCAGAACGATAAAACTGAAGTACACACCGAGGCAGGTCACTGGCTCAGGTTCCCAGAGTGGAACCAGGTTCCTGACCCAGGGGTCTAGCACCTCTTGTTGTCTATTTTTGTGCCCAAATGAAAAATGATTTGAGGAATTTTACTAATCCTTGTCCATTCAACAATTGCAACCTCTAGTGAAGAAAGCAATTTAAAAAATAGATTTAGACTATTATTTTCTAGTGACTTCCAGTGTGAGAACAATCATTTCAAATTGAGTAGCACCTAAAAAAATTCATAAGCCCATGTATTAGATGACTATAGTACATGCGCTATTACTTTCCTGAAAAAATTGGACCATTGGCTTCAATTACATGAAATGCCCAAGTTAGCGTATTCATCCCCATGAACTGAGTGTATATTTTTTCTACAGAAATTATATTGACTTCTTATTGAACACTGAATAGGTTTTAATATTTAACAAATTAAAGCATTCCTGTGACATGGAGCATAAATGCATTTGCTCTTTACTCGCTGTGTCTGAATCCAGCTTCTTCTGCAGCAGAATGATTGCTTATCCAAGATAGAGTTAAAACTGACCTTTTTTTTTTTTTTTTTTTGAAACTATTACACTGTCTGCCTGAATTTTGGGCCCTCTGCTGGATTCATTGAACTAGTTTAAACGTTAACTTAGTTTTTATCTTTCCAATGCAGGCGTTTTTCTGCTTTAATGTATTTTTGCCTTTCTGGTCATGGGCTGTTTCAGGATGAAGGACAGAATATGTGCAGCTATTTGATGTAACACACTATTGACAAGGCGGTATGTGTACCTGCCAGATAGCCCACCTGTATACTGGTTGATGAAAGAATTCTTAGTAACGTGTTCCCTCTTGGAGTCCCCTCCTAGCTTTCAGCAATAGAGTTCTTTGGGAACAACACCGGATCTTGTGAATGATGCCAGGACTACTGTTCCATTGCCAACATGGGCACATGCTAATTTACAGCCACTAGGTGTCCTGGGAAATAAACAAAGCTATACAGGTCTTGGGGAATATTATTATAAATGGTTTCATTCATTTAATTTAAAAAATCTTTATAAAAGGAGACAATAAATAAAGGTACTGTTGCTGAAATGAACTAGCGTAAAATGTGTAACTTGAAATACCAATTTTAGATCAACACTCCCCCTACCTAACCCTCTTCAGAAGAACTGTGGAAAATGCAGGACTAGTATTTTTTTAAAAAGTTCTCAGATGATATAAAGAAACATGTGCTATTAGAGGGGAAGCTTGTGTACTGCTGGGTAACATGACAGATCACCTATGTATATACATAAATAACTGCTATCTAAGGATTTGATTGTCCACATCTAATCAAGAACCTGCTGATAACTGAGAATAAGCCAGGTATCAGCAGCTTCTTGGGTATGCCAAACCCAAAGGGGAGCAAATATTTGCTTGCCATCAATAGGCTGCTGCTGTAATGGGGGTAATAAACCAGCTAAGGTCTCTCGCACAACAGAAAGAAGAGGTATATCCAATTATATCTTAGTAATTGCGTTTAATGCAAGGTGATTTTTAACACATGGTTATTTCTCTTGGGAAACAATTTCTTTAAAGGACTAAATAAAGCATATTTTAGGTTATTTTTGAAAGAGGGTAAAATGTACCTGTGATTTTTTAATACCAGCAAACAACTGGGGATAATGTGAGAGAACATTATTCATATCTTGTTAAATACAAATGGACAATTATTACAAGAACTTTTTATTATGAAATGATTTAAAAGTGGAATTATATAAAGACCTATGTGAGGGTCTGTTCTTTATAACCCAAGAAAGGACTCATGATCTTTACATATAGGGGGAGTGCTGGTAGTTTTATGACACTGACATTATTCAAGGATATCTCTGCTTACTAGAATTTCTAGACCCAATCTCAGAAAGACAAGTTTTACTCTATATTTATGTGACCATTACCTTTCTCTCTTTTACTTTTGTTGTTTTTAGCTTGTTTGTTTGTTAAGTCAAATATATTTTGGTTTATGGTTATCTCCAAAAAGTGTTGATGGGACAGTTTTATGCTGAGAACTTAAATTCTAGCCCTTCCTGCTCTACCAACATGTAGATTCCAGTCCCACAAAGAAGGGAAAGGAAGCAGTACTCTGTCTGCCCTGGTCCCCTTCACCCAAATAAAGGGACTCATGGGGAGCTAGTCAGGAGAAAACATGACTTTGAGATCCCTCTGAAGATTCATGGCTTTCCCATGAAATTTACTCAGGGCCTGAGAAACTCTCATTTGCAAAACATCTCACAATGGCAGTTGTCCATCTATTTCTGTGATTATTTAATTCATTTCTACCATCCTCTCTATGAAGGTTCTGTGAACATGAGAACCATGGCTTTCCTCTTCACCATGCTTCCATGTATCTTCAGCTTGGCCACAGAGGAATAAGCGATTTTGTAATTAGGAGAGACCAGTAATCTGCATCCCTCTCTGCTCCTTCGCCAGAGTCCCTGGGGAACCTTAGGGCTCTGGGGTGGTCCCCCCTTGTCCCTTAGACAGGGGAGACCAGAGCAGTTGTTGACACTGTCCCTCTGCTAAAATCACATTGGGAAACTAAGGCTTCTGCTCATAGACTGTGGGTCAGAAATCAGATTCCTCTCAACACAATTCAGATGCAGAGAATCCAGAGGCCTCAAGTGTACTTTACTCTTCATGCTCCAAGCCCCTTTCTTTCTCTTCCTTAATTCACAGAAGCTGTGGCAAGGCTATGCCAGAGGAAGGGCCGCATGCTAATTTTGTAAACACATTACCATTTATAATTGATTAGCATGTATCACAATAATGATTAATTATGCTATTAACTTATGAAGGGTAAATTAGTTGCCTGTAATTTTCATTGTTGCTTCAAACTTTGGTATGTTCAGCCTTCATAATTTACTGCTCACAAGTAATGTGAACTCATGTATTTGTTCAACTTGTAAAGTGTTGATTGAGGGCTGTTCCGTGCAAGCACTGCACCTGCTCCTAGACACGGATGCAGAGGGAAGAAAGCAGGTGGCTCCTGTCCCCAAGGAGCCACCAGTCAAAGAGACCACAGCCGTGTGCTTCTGTGATGTGAGACCTGGAGCGCTGGTAGGAGTTGGCATGAAAAGGGCTTAGATTGGGGCAAGGGGGTGTTCTAATAGAGACAAACAAGCCTATCAGCCTATACAAAGTTTTCTAGCAGAGAAAACAAGCAAACAAAAATTAGGGAGAATATTGCACCATTATTTTCATTTTTTGATCTTCTTCTCAAGTTACAAAACTGATCAGCTCTTATTTTAGTCATTTTATTCAGATTGGCTTTTTTTGTCGTGTTTCACTTTTTAAAAAGTTCATTCATCCTTTTTTTTAACCCTAAATGTTTGCAGAAAGCAAATTTAAGCTAAAAGTAAAAATGAGTATTCCTTCCAATGTGCTGATATTTTCTCACACCCACAAGAAACAAAGTAACTATAATCTACACATTAAGTTATTTATTTATCTATCTCTTGCCTTGGATATGCCCATCTATCAGTTTTATCATAATGCGTGCTATCTAATTACAGGATGAGTCTTCCGAGCCGGTGAAGCCTTCTGGAAAATCATTAATAACGCCAGAGCAAAGAAAGTGTTCCTGCCCTTTCATCCAAGTTTGGGGTGAGTTACAAAAATTAATCGGGGAAGAGAGCATAGTGCTTATAGTAACTGACTCTAATTTACCTGTTTCTCTGTAAAGGTAGCCTGTTAATAATAATGTATCTTAAAATCTCATAGTAGCACAATGTTCTACTTTAATTTAGTGACATATTTCCTGGATACAATAATGTGTTATTTCTTTGTGACTCACAATGTCATAAAAATTTTGCTAAAGTTGTAGAATCACAGTTTATAAAATAACAGAGAGCTTCATTTAGATTCCCCACCATGTGCACACAAATAGGTTATTTCATAATTTTCTAAAATTATATGAGCAGTAGAAGATATCCTGCTGGCTGATCCAAAGTACTTTGATGAAAGGAGTGAGAAAGATTCCATTTAGATAGTCTAAATCTTCCTGTTCTTTCAGTTAATGGTTATGTAAATTTTGTAGCAAGTGATGATTCTAAATAAGAAAATCATAGTGTAAGGAATAATTACCATATATTTATTTAGTTGTTTCTGGTATATAAAATGGTGCTTATGATATAAAAGTAAATTACACAGCAATGTGGAACATGATGGACTTCTTGTGGTTTGAGCAGTCTTAAATGTCAGACAATAAGGACGGTGATGGTGATGATGGATTATTGCTATTTAGACTCATGACAGTAAAGTGATAAGATGAACTTTTCACAACACAAATATGACAATGTCAATACTTAGAATAGTGCCATCATTTGACTTTTTTCTTCTAAATTTAGTGCATGGGCTAATTATGGGGAGACAGGTGTACATTCTGAGCCTCTTTAAGTCCCAAAGTTACAGAATTAGACCTTTCAATTTCAAGCAAATTCAGGGCAGTTTGGAAGAAAAGATACAGAATCTGGCTTGAATCTGACTGAAAGGTAGGTAATGTACAAAGTTCAAAGAGTATGAGCATGGTAAATTTGATATATATAAAATATGTATTACTTATATATACACACATATATGCATATGTAAATACACACATATACCTATACACACATGCCTATATGTGTATATATACACACATATAAATACACACACACATATATGGTATAAAAAATTATATTAAGAAAATGAAATGACAAGTGACAGTTTGGGAGAAAATATTTATAAATCTTATATCTAGTGAATAGTTTGTACCCGAAAAAACACAACACAGTAATAAGACAAATAAGACAAATAAAAAAGAAGAAAATGTTTGAATAGACATTACAACAATGAAGATTTATGAGTGATCACTAAGTAAATGAAAAGATGCTCAACATCATTTGTCACTAGAAAAATGCAAACTAAAACCCTAATAACTTATCACTTCATTACAGTCTCTATAATTCAAAGGCAGACAATAACAAGTGTAGGTGAGAACGTGGAGAAATGGGGGCTCATACATTGTGTGTAGGAATGCAAAATGGTTTAGCCACTTTGGAAAACAGTTCAGCAGATTCTTCAATAATTAAACATAAGTTTACCATACAAGCCAGTGTTTCTACTCTTAGGTATATACCCAAGTGAAATAAAAACGTGTCTACATAAATGCCTGTACATAAATGTTTATAGCAGCACTGTTCTTCATAGCTAAAACCTGGAAACAACCACCTAAATGTCCACCAAGCAGTAAATGGATTTAAAAAATGTGTCATATCCATACAACAGAATGCTATTCGGTAATAAAAAGGAATAGAGTACTGAAACTAAATACTACAAAGCATTATGCTATGTAAAAGAAGCCAGAGGCAAAAGTCCACATATTGTACAAGTTCATTTTATGAAAAGTCAAAGAAAGGAAAATTTATAGACAAATAAATAGTCTAATGATGAACTTGGACTGGGGGGTAAGAATGAGGAGTGAATGAAAATGGGTACAAAGGGATATTCTGGGGTGATGGAAATGTTCTAAAATTAGATCTTTGTGATGGCTGTACAACTCTGGATATTTACTTAAAATGGGTGAAATTTATTGTATATCAATTAAACCTCAATAACACTCTTAAGTAAATTATACTTTTAGATACTAATTAGCACTAAAGTTTCAGAGTAGAATCAGCAAGATAAAATATACTTCAGAGACTGAAAAAATTCAACATTTATAGAATTCCTGAAAGGAATTTTTAAAAGATTTTGAATCCACAAAGAGTTGTCTAAAATATATATTGGTGTCTTGTATCAGCTGTTATTCTCCTTAGATTTGCAAGCTCCATAAGAATAGATATCAATATTCTTGGTCATTAGTCTATTCCTGGCTTAGAATGGTTCCTGTCTCAGAGGTGTTACTGAACACATATCTAAGTGGATGAGTGGATGAGTGGCAGGGTCCTCATCTAGCTGGTCAACCTCTAGAAGAGAAATTTCCCATCCACTCAGCTGGGGTTTACAATCAGGCATGTGGATACTGAAAATAATAAAACAGGAGGTAGCAGAGGGCCTGTCCCCTAAACGGAGCCTCATGAGGACAGGGAGAGCTGAGACCAAACAATTCTAATAGCAAAAAGTTGACATATTCGAATGGGACAATTTGAGGAAAATTTTTTGCAAAAAGATTATTGAAAACCCATGTCAGGATATAAGAGATTTGTAGGGTTGGAGCAGAAACCTGGGGCTAGAAAATGGGAGGAGCCTCAGGAAAAGGGCCTGAGGCAGGAGAGGAGGGAAGGGTTCCTGGAGCCCAATGGAGAGAGCTGTGCAGAGACAGCTGCCTGGAGAGGAGTGGGGACTGTTGGTCAAGGTCCCAGCTGGCAGTACCTGTCATGGGGGAAGCAAGAAAACAAACACCCTGACCTCATTCTCCTCCCTCCTGCTGATGTCCCTCTGGGGCTCTCCATGGTCCAGCCCACACCAAAGTCTGGGGTCCCTTTGGCTCAACTTCGTCTATGAATCATGGCGGAGAGCGGATGTTGAGATGCAAATGGAGGATGTCAGCCCAGGAGTGAGCCTTGCACCACTGGTTGGATGTAAGGAGGAAGGAATTGAGGTAAAATGCAGAGGCTGAGGATTAACACCCGTTACACAAATTCCTAGCCTGCACAAACAACCACCCTGCAAAGGCAGACAGGAGGTTTTAATACCAGCTGCCTTATGTCTAGAATCCTTCAGGTATGGCAAGGCTGAGATTTCAGAAGCCATCAGTGGACCACAATGGAGGAGCTGGGAGAGGTTAAAGTAAGCAAGTGTTGATCTTGTCTGCACTGAACCTCATTAGTCCGGCACCCCTAAATTGTGCCACTATCAAAAAAGCAAAACCATTTACCACTTCTTCCTGCAGTTAGAATAAATAGCCGCTAGGAGAAAATAACAGATCTTGATTCAGCAGGCTTAGAGTATCCAGGAAGCAGGGGCTCAAGAAGTGATGCACCTCCTGAGTTATGTGCTTCTCTTTAGATTAATGTATTTGTTTCTCAAGGCTTCTGTTATGAATGACCACAAACGGAATGGCTTAAAACAACAAACGTATTCTCTCACAGTTCTGGAGGCTAGAAGTCTGAAATCAAGTCATCGACAAGGCCGTGCTCCCTCTGAAGGCTCCAGGGAAGAGTCCTTCCGTGCTTCCTCCCAGCTTCTGGTGGTTGCTGGCAGTCCTTTCTGTTCCCTGGAATGCAGCTCCTTCACTCGATTTCAGCCTCATCTTCACATGGCCATCTCCCCTGACTGACTCCACACTTCTCCTTCCTTCTAGGGGAACCAGGCATCGGATTCAGGGCCCACCCTAATCCAGTATGGTCTCCTCTTTACATCTGCAAAGACTTTGGGGGATACACCATCCAAGCCACAGCAACTAATGACAATAATAATAAAAACAGTAAAGATGACCACATTCTTATGTAGCATTTCGTATACTATTTTCATACTCATTATGCCCCTTTTCAGCTCAACTTTGCCACTTTATTTTTTCAGATCTCTAAACTGAGAGGTGGGCAGGCAGGCAGAGGCAGGGTTGGGCATAGGGTACTGTTATTTTCTGCAGCCCAAGGTCTCATTTGACCCTCTTCTGCCACTGGCCCTGAACTTACTTACTACCACTTCTTCTGCTTGATATGTAGTCTCTGGCTAAAGTTATTCTTTTACAGGTTAAAAATGGTAGGATAACCTACTAACTGCTATGTGGTACAAGGGAAAGTCCTTTTTAAATTGTAGATTTAATAATTTTAACATTAACATTATTTTGTGATACTATTAGTTTAGTTACTGAATTGGTTAAAACTCAAGTAATAATTTCAATAATATCAATTTACACCCTTGACCATGTCTCTGAATTTATATATCTGTTATATGGTAAGTAAATAAATTGAATATAAAGACAGTAAACATCTTATCTATTGTAGGGATCTGTGTGATCTCTTAAAACATTATAGTTTAAACAATGTGTGGGGTAGTCAACATACAATGTTGTACCTAATAATGTCATTTACGGCTTAGTGTTCAAGTTCTTTAAGCTACCTATTGTGCTCTAAAAATATTTCTTGGGGACTTCCCTGGAGGTCCAGTGGTTAAGACCCTGCACTTGCACTGCAGGGGGCACGGGTTCCATCCCTGGTCGGGGAGCTAAGATCCTGCAGGCGCGTGGGGTGGACTCACCCCCGCCAAAAATTTCTTGGATGAGTGTATAGATACATTTCCATTTATAGGTATATCTGTGCTTTATTGCTAAACAATCAAACCTTTTACTGATTGAAAGCTAGAATGCACTTTTTGAAAGTACCACTGAGAAATAACTAGGTATAGCAAGGTTTTGAAAGGAAAGAAATCCTTTGAAAATATGATTTTGATTAATGATCATTGTTATATCAGTTAGGATTCTTCACTGCAAATAACATAATTCCCGACTCAAATTGGCCTCAGTGATAACAAGAATTTATTGTCTTAGGTAACTAAAAATCTCCATAGATAGAAAAAGTTTCAGATGGATTTCATCAGGGTCTTAGGTTTATTCCCTGGCTATTTTTCAGCACTCTCCTTCTCTGTGAGTTGACTTTTTACTAGGCTGACTTCCCTAGCTCAAACAAGAAGGCTGCTACCACTAGTGGCCTGTACAATTCATCCTCCAGATGCAGAGAGCGGGGCTGTCACCTTGTAAGTGTTCTCATCAAGGGATCTGATGCCCACGCTGATTGGGGTGAGTGTGGTCACAGCCTCGCCCTTAGCAATTTCTCCTGGCAGGGGAATGAAACGTGCTGACTGCCTTAGTGAATCAGGGACTGCCCTGGATCAGAGCTGAATGAAAATCAGAATAAGTCTTAAGAAGAGGTACAGCAGGATGATCAATAAGTGTCCATAACAAATGCCCATAATTTTTTTCAGTAGTATTTCTTGAACTCTTTTTGGTGTGGCCGTCTCCACAGAAAAATGCATATAACCAAACTTCTATAATATGTTTTCTTCTCCATCTGTTTTTATTTTTATTATTGTATAAGAACACAACTTTAGATCTGCCCTCTTAAATTTTTAAGCACTCAGTGCAGTATTGGGAAACATCAGTACAATGTTGTAGAGCAGAACTCTAGAGCTTACTTATCTTATGTAACTGAAACTTTATACCTGTTGACCAGCAACTCCTCATTTCCCCCTCCCCCTGCAGTTCCGGGCAACCACCATTCAACTCTTTGCTTATGTGAGTTTGACTGTTTTAGATTCCTCATAAAAGTGAAATCAACACCGTTGGTGGGAGTGTAAATTAATGCAGCCAGTATGAAAAAACAGAATGAACGTTCTTCAAAAAAACTAAAAATAGAACTATTCTATGATTCAGCAATCCCACTTCATTGCAGTATTACTCATAGTAGCCAAGATATGGAGACAACATAAATGTTCATCAGTGGATGGATGGATAAAGAAAATGTGGTATATATTCTCTCTATATATATATATATACACACACACTCTAGAATATTATTCAGCCTTAAAAAAGAAGGAAATCCTGCCACCTGAAACAACATGGATGAACCTGGGGGATATTATGCTAAGTGAGATGACTCAGTCACAGAAGGACAGAATTGTATGATTCCACCTGCATGAGGTATCTCAAACAGTCAAACAACCATTTTATTTACACTTTTTAATAAGTTTACATGTCTTTAGATAAAATCCCTGGCCCACATAGGCAGAAGTCTAATTTTTCCAATTGAAATGAAAAAAGTTTTCTATCTGATGTTAATTTTTAATTTCTTAAAATGCAGATACATTTTTTTCTCTCCATTTTTGATAAATTCCTAAGCTTATGCTAGAAGTGAAATGTAATTTAGAGGAATATATGCGATTCATTGTTGAATACATATTTTTCTTAAATATCAAAATTGTATGACTGTGGGGAATCTTATTATGGTAATTCTACATTTGTAAAATGAAATAATATTATATTTGATTATCACTAAAGATCTTTAATAAGTATTTTTCATCTAAAGCTCTAAAATTAAAATTTTTCAATTACATTGGTAGGAAAATAATTTTATTCATATGTAAAGGCTTACCCTAGACTTAAATATTACAACCATCTTCATGATATGGGCATTCATTCTGTGCAACAATTTAGGTTAGTGTAGAAATACAAATACAAAATATTGAAGACAATGAGATTTACATGTCTGATAGGAGAGATGCTTAACAAATCTCAGTTATTACACTAGTAAAAGATATCTGTGTTAAATTAATATGAAGATAATATCTCATTAGAATGCATACAATAATTTATTCTAATATTGCAAAGCCTGTTTTGACCATATGTATTTTTGAAAACAATAAAACTATGTAGGAAAATGGTAAAATGTCTAGTGAATAGATAAGTCATATAATCATGAGTCAATACAAACTCATGTTGAGTTTAAGAGTATTTTCTGAAACTAGTGGACTAAAGATGGTTGTCTATGCAAGGTCGCTAGAAGCTTAAAATAAAAATACTGCTTATACAGTACTGAGGGTTTCCAGATGTCTTACACTAAATATTTATGGCTTCTTGTCTTTACAGCCAGGAAACAAATTGAGACAATATAGCACATTTACATCAGTTATCTTGTTATAAGTTAACTCATGAATAAATATTTTCTCATTCTTTAGGCTTGATGTTATAACTATTCCTTGGATGTCCTAGCATAAGTGTAACTCACTCAATATTTCTGTGCTTCTTTTGGATATTATAAATTAATGTTAATTTATTCAATAAATAAATATTTGTTTAGTAACTACTGTCCTAACCTAGGTTCTTCAGAAAGTAGAGCCTGAGCTGAGATAAAAGCTAGCATGCTGCTATTTTTTCAGGGGGTGAAATCCCATGGAGCAGAAATGAGGGAAGAGAGCACTGAGGCAGGAAGGGAGAGAAAACCTACACAGGAGTGCATAAATCACCCAGCCACCACTCAGTGTCAAGGACATGCTATTGCTTAATTTCATACAACTGCCTTCTGAGAGGTCGTATAAATGATCACTTCTTCTGAAGTTTAAATAAGGGAGAACTTATTCACCTCCTTCTGTTTCTTCGTGGTGAGGTTGTGAACTTGTCTGCATTCTGGGTTGTGCCTGCACGGGCATGCAGGGTGCCAGGGCGTGCTGTGGCTCTGTCTCAAAGGGGAGCCCTGGAACTGGAGGGCCTCAGGCAAAGAGCTGTCAGGTTGTGCCCTGCAGAGTGTGCCATGTAAACTTGGTCACCTTAGTGACAGCTTTGGCTAGAACAAGGATCAAACCCCAGAGACTAGATCCACAGAGGATCTACAATGAAGACTTGATCTAGGACATGAGAGTTGTCTGAGATGCATACTGTGTACCCCAGATACTGGGGACCGATCAGGGAATTAAACAGAAACTGCTCACTGGAGTCTGTTCTAACGTGGGTATATAGATAATAAAGAAACACAATCAGTAACATGCTGTAGATGGAAAGATAATTGCCATGGGGAACACTGAGCACGTGGGGTTAGTAAGGGATTTGGGGAAGGTGGGATTCAATTTTAGATACGCTGGTGAGGGTCAGCCTCACATGAAGGTGACATCTGAGTGAAGCAGCCAGCAGGAATGCTGAGCAGGAAGGAGCTGGTGTGGCAGGGTGGAGAGACAGAGGGGCAGGAGGGGTAGTGTGCAGAGGCAAACCAGGTCAGGCAGCATCTCAGAGGACACTGCAAAGACTTCCCTTTTCACTCTGAATGAAAAGGACTTTGCACCAAAAAGGATTATATGAATTGTATAAATCAGGTTTTGGCTTCTGTGCTGAAAACAGACAATAAAAGTACAAGGTGGAATCAGGAGGACCAGAGAGAAGGCAACTGGGATATTCCAACTAATTTTACATAGTTGCATGGTTCCTTAAGCTGAAAAATTTTGATAATAAAAATTTTTGATGTTAAAACACTATTTGTAGAGTAGAAGAATAAAATTTTAACATATTCCATCATCATAAATATATCTTTATAAGCCCTAAATATATGAAAAGTTTTATTTTCTATTGAAATTTGGAATCTGATTTGGTCATTTGATTTTGGATAAACATGAAAAATACTTCTCGAATCAAACTTTTCAGTTATGGATTGTACCATGGAAAATAAACTACTAAATTCTCTGAAGATATGGGTGCTTTAAATATGATGCTAATTTTTCTTTAAAAAAAACTCTCGATTACAGAATATTTGCTTCCAATAACTAATAACTAATTTGTTGTTCAATTTTTAAAGTGCATCAAAATTGAATCTGAGTCCTGCTTTGTGTGCTCCCATAAAAAAATTTTACGGTCAAGGACCATTATTGAAAAAGATTCAAAAAGTGAACTTGGGTTTTTAGTATTATTTTCCATTTAGTTTGAAAAGTGAATTAAAAATGTAAATGTATCATATCTGATATAAAATAAAAAATGTAATATAGATTTTAAAAATTCTTCCTCTCTTATTGTTTATTGTTGTGCAAATGGTTATAAATGATGGATATTACTAATAATTTACTTTACATTATAAATAACTTGCATTGTTATCTCCTTGGCATCATCATGGTAATTTCATCTTTTTGAAGAAAAGCAAAGATTTATATTTTTGTCCATAATTATTGAGGTTATTATTTAACAGTTGAACATAAATTACTGAAACACCAGATTTTTATACTCCTTATTGTCTTTCTGTGTTTTTCACTTTTCTACTTACTTTCAGGAAAAAAAACCCTGACAATTGTTTTGAAATGAGATAATTTCATGTATTATCATTTTTTGCATTTTGTTACCTGATTTTTTCCTGTATCTTTTACTTACTATTTCTCATTTCATTTTTTTTAAGGCTTATTCTTTAAACTATTGTAAAACTAATCAACACTAATGAGATTATATTTTAAGTTATTCTAATTAGTTCTCCCTTTTTGAAATGTCATTAATCCTTTGAATTAATTGTTTTCATATGAATATGCATGATGTATTTTTCTAGAAGTCCATCTAATTTATTTTGCTGATTGCATTGCTAATCACCTAGATAATTTTTTGTTATTCTCATCAAATAATGTTTACTGAGGTTTATGTTTATGAAATACCACTATGACAGGTGCTATAAGAGCCCTCTATGGCTTCATCTACTATGACTAACCCTTTGCAAGTCTATTTAATTTTCCACACTTCATCCTCTCTTGTCCAAAACTTAATTTCTCTGATACTTTAGATGCAATAAAAGAGGCTTTACTGGTCAGAAGTTTCACTTCATAATTTGAGTGATCATCTATGTTTTATTCTTCCAGAAATACCTCCTCTTCTTTAGGAATATGAATTATTATAACTTCAGGGAACTACTTCTGCCATATTCTTTATACTACAACTCCCAAATCCTTATTGTTGGTTTTGGCCTGTTAATTTTAGCAGTAAATTCATGAGCAGGAGACCCTAACCTGGCTAAACAATGTTCTTCTCTTAGGTTTGTTTTCCTTTCTTGGAATAAAAACCAATGCAGTGAAAGAAGGGCTACAAGTGACCAGTTTTCTGGCTGGTAAATTTTTCTGAATTAGTTATTTTGGTGTGAATGTGGATGCCATATATTTTACTGGGAAACCCTTCTAATTTAATGTGCTGGTTGCACTGCTGTCTATCCAGTTAAAGGAATTTGACCAGCAGATGAAAACAGAATTAGAGATGATCAATAAAAAGGCATTATTATGATGTTTCCAGCTCTGGTTCTAGTTATCTTTGAGTCCAACTGTACCAGGATCTTTCCTTGGTTTAGTTACATTAGACAGCAATAGATTACTTATCTAAATTATTTCTGACTGCAATTTTCTACATAGTTGGAATTAGTTTAGTGTCCCTAACTACAAGAGATCCCTCATGACATAGTAAATCACATTACTGGGCTTGCAAATATCATGGCTGGGGTTAAAGTGTTAACTCAGTAGGTGGAAATGAGGTGGGAAGATAGAGTTCTGTATTTTGCCTCAGCATCATCCCCTTACACTTGGTAGAAATCAGAGAAATGTGACCTTTGACAAATGATACAGTATTAATTCACTTTCTCCATATGAAGGAAGGAACTGACATAACAAACAAAGGAATCTTCAGCATTGCCAGGAGGATATTTAAAAAGCACTTTACTCGCCATGGAAGAAAAACACCAATAATAAAAAAAAAGTTGTATAAATAATATATAATCCCTTATTCCTGACACTAGTAGTTCTCTGCTCATGTTCCTACAATAATATTAAATCATTATTGTCAGGAGACCTAGATTTATAAACCACGTTTGGCCTCTGAGCAAGTTCACAATTGCCTTCCTAGGCAAGAATGTTGGCTTTTCGTTCGTTCTTTTCTGCTTGCCTTGTAATTTGAAATTATACTCATAGTGTGGCAATAAACTTGTGATAGTCAGGTTTTAGAATTACTAGATATCTCCTTGGCATTAAAAAGCAATCCAAAGTCTCAGGTACATACTGATTCATTTTAAAACCAACTCAATAGTTTCTCTAGTGAGGGAATGGAATGAATACCATTTTATTTAAGAACTAAAGAACGTATGTCCCAATAGTTTCTGATCGTACTTGGGAGCTAGTTCCCTGGGGTACATTTTCTAGTTTTCAATTGTTTTGGAGTAGGAAATAAAAGAATAAAAGGTAAAGTACTAGCAGGTTTCTTCAATATGACATCCTTTATTGCTATAAAACTACCTTGGGCTAATTCCACACTAAAACTGCCAGAGCATGACACTGGAGAAATTACATTTTTTAAAAGACCTAAAATACCAATTCTAAATTACAGTGTAAACCAGCAAACTAACTTGTAGGGTTTTAGAAATAACCAAAATATCCACTGTGTGATGAAGCTTAAGATATAAAACTATGAATTGGTTATTTCCCTTGAAATTTTAGATTGACATTCCCACAATATATTACATATGTCAAGCATTAGTAAAGGACCTGAAACTTAGTAGGTATTCTAAAAATCTTCAATTAATGATTAAATGAATGAAAGGATAGAAGTTTTTCAAAGTTTATAAAGTCTTCTTGGTGGCAAGTGTAATTATCATAACATTTCAAATCCTGTGCTTCAAGGATGTGAATCCTTACTTGTGAGGGTCCCTCATTCCTTTTCTTCATCTACAGTTTGGTCTGTGCTGTAGGTAAAAATTGATACTGGAGTTAGTGAATTGATTCATAAAGCCCTGGAGACAGATTAGGAGAATAAAGCTTTATGTCTAGTTAGTTATTTCAGACAGTGAATTGAGGGAGATCAATAGACAGCTGATAAATGTATGAATCAAGCAGGAAGTGGGCAGAAGGAAGTAATTTTCCAAATTGCATATGGGTGATTCAGTGAATTAGGAAGACATTACAAAATCTGAGGTTTGAGATAAAATAAAATGAATGAGGCAGAATCTTGGATCTATAGAGGCCATAAGATACTGGGGAGAAAGTACATGGGCTTGGATAGATCTAAACCAGTTCAAGATTTTGCTATTATAACACTATTGCCCTATTAAAACAGCATACTATCAGCTTAAAAAGTAACTGGATAAATATTTTTTCTTTTCAAAAATTTCAAACTGGTGCATTAAAGGATCACTCTCCCCCTTATTATGGAACTATACCTCACAATTTATACTTTTAGGCAACTTGTCAAAAATGTTTACGTTCCTTACATGTATTATGCTCCTATATGTTGAAACTATTTTTAAATAAAAATTATTATTTTGTCTTCAAATTTTCTAATACCAAGTGTTATTACCAACAAAAAAGGAGTCAATGAAGTTAGATTTAAACCTCATCGTAGTAATACCTGAACTCAACAAGTATTTACTGAAAGTATAACATTGGGATGGGTATTGCAAGCATCAGAAAAGACTCCAAGATTGATACTTGTCCTAATGGACCATGTAATCTTTTGAAGGAGACAAGGCATATCACATAAGACAAATTAGAGAGGAAAAAGAAAACACTGCCAAAACACAGATCAATGCATTACAAAATGCTAAATTTTCTATAATCAAAGATTATGGTCTATGGTACAGACAACATCCTTCATTTGATATTAAAGATTTTATATTAAAAGTTATGGTCCAGTTGTATAAATTTTATTATTAAATCATTAGATTGCAATACAGAGTCCCTTCAGTTAAAAGCTCTTCCAATATATTGTTTAATAAATAATAAAATTATGTACTATGAAATGACTCATTTTTTTAAAAAGGTTTTATCCTAGATGTACTCACTAATGCCAATAAAAATTTCCTGTAAGAGGATAAAGGTCAAAATGTATTCTTTAGTTTTGTTTTCTGACACCACAGCAACTTCAATTATTATATGTAAACATAAAATGAATATTTATTCACTTTGCCTACTTTATTATTATATATTTCTAGTGGAGTAACGTAAATGAATCACCTTTGAAAACAGGATCCACTTTGCATTTCCACAGAGCCTAAGGAGACATGTAACATTTCCTTAGATTACTTAATTATAAGAAAATTACCACAAACAGAATAAATAGTAGCATTTCAGTCCTACCAAAAAAGATGTCTTTTTATCTCTAAAATGCCATAGATGGGGTAAAAAAAGCAATTACTTGTTACTTCTACTGCAAAGGTTGTAATATTTAACTTACTTTAAATGACAGTTTTGTCCATGGGTTAGAAAATTAGCTGCTAAATAGGTCCCAGCTTTTGCAAACAATGCATTTTTGTTACCAATATTCTCAGTTAATTCAAAAAGCTGAAGACTTCTATGACATGAAGTCCGATCTATCAGAATTTAATTTTTGTCTGCCCACTTCTAGTTACACTGTATTTACAGCTGCCACTCACCCATTCTTTCTCTAACTGGTTGAGAAAAACTTAATGTGTCCTCAAGTATTAAATACTCATTCCCACTGATATGTTCATTGAATTTTAATATGGAAAACCATGAAGAAGTATTGAATAAGGTCACAAATTGGATCGTCTTCAAAATGTTTCTAATTTTGTCTGTTTGGCTTTTTGTAATACAGCATTTTTTTCCTGATTTTGTTGAAAGTATTTCTAAAATTTTTATTGCTCTGTGAAATCATTGTGTAGACTAAGTCCTGCAATCTCACTCTGTTTCCCTAGTCCTTTCACTCCCCCATCCCTGAAGGTGAGTTCATACCTTGCCTTTCCTCAAAATTACACCACCTATCCTTTCAGTGAGAAAACAGTAGCTCTGAAAAGGCTCCCAGAGTTCTCCCAGCCACAGTAGAGAAGTCTGTGCTCCTCCCAGGGCCCCCGCCCTAGCACACTCCTAAGCACCACTCTGCCATCTCTGCTTTTCTTACAGGTGAAGTTTTTTAGTTTCTATTGTACCATTCCCATGAGTATACAAACTTACTGTTGTTTTGCTCCTCTTAAAAGAAACAGAGAAACAAAAATCCCTTCTCTTGCCTCTGCTATCTCCACCCACCGTCAGTGATCACTAGTTGTTCCTTTAAGGCCCCAAAAGCTTCTCCTCATCCTTGGGACAAAGGCCAAGCTCTTCACTGGGCTACTGACCTTTTCAGACTCAGCTTTACCACCTTAAGGTCCCGCCACTCTGAATTCACTTCTTCCCACACTCTTGCTCCCAAGATTTCACTGTGCAAGCCTGTCTCCATCACAGCCTGTGCCAGGTCACTGAACATTCTGTAATGGCCACAGTTTATCTGAATTGTTACCTCTATATTCAGGACAGGCAATCAGAAATATTTGCATTTGGGTGAAAGAAGGAAGAACTGACAACGCTCAGTATTGCTCAATAAATATTTGTAGGCTACCCATCTGAAAAAACAGTGTTAGCAATAAAAATATAGTAATTTGGTTGTGAAGTATGACTTATAGATTCTTAGATGATACCGGCCAGCATAATTTCTAACATTCTCTTTGTTTAAATGTAAAAATCTACTATAAAAAGTTCCTTCTTAACCAAATGGAAATACAATGTTGTCTTTCCACTGCAATTTACAAAATTATTTCACATGAGTTGATTGAAATGGTGACATGTCATCAATGATAATAAAATTTCACAGCCCTCAAAATAAATGTCTGATTTCCTAAAACCTTCTTTTTAATGGCAGGTCTCCTCTACTGAGGATACAATTTTTCATCATGAGATCCAGGTGTAAGAATTTATCTCTACTTTGTGGGGAAACAATTGTTTTCAAATAGGATAAAATATATAAAAGATAAAGTAAGTGTACCTCCCATTGTGGTTAGCAGGAAGCTGGTACTTCACATTCCCACTTCACTTCTATAAGTGGGAAAGAAATCTGAACTCTGCCCGAAAACCACTTACTACTCTGGCTTCTCTGAATTCTATTTTAATATAATGTCGCCATTATGCAAAAAAAAATACCCTTGAACTACTGGCATCTCATTTTTTTTTCTTTTTTTTTTTTTGTGGTGATGGTGGCTGGCATTTGAAATTACTTGAAGAGAAGTAGCTAAATTAACAAAAGACACTGAAAGTAATCTAGAAAATAGAAAATTTGCCTTTTGCTCCTTGTTCAGATTTCACAGATTCAAGTAATGAAGAGAAAAATTTCATTAAAAAAAATCTCCAAGATGTATACCTAGCCAGGCAGCCTTTATTCATGTTCAGGCTATTTATAAATGTCTATAAATCCCACATACTCTGAAATCATTGTTCACCAACACATTAAGGCATTGTTTAATGCCCTGGAAAGAATTTATCATCTAACACACAAAGTCAGCTACATGTTGTTGACGATCATTATTATTCAATCAATAAAAAAACTTTACCAGAGGGAAAATACTTTATTCACTTAATAAGATTATTTTCCCATCCTGTTTTATCTAAGCATATAATTCTCCTCTAAGTTACAAGTCATACTCCTGAAAATCTCAGGATTGCACAGCAGATTCTTAATCCATCTTTGTTTTTTACAACTAGTTAATGACAAATTAATTGTACTTAATTTTCGCTGAGCTTTATCATAGGCATTGAGAAACCACTGTTTTCCTATGAACATGCTTTAAAAACAATGCAAAGACTCAGAGATTTATTTTATAGAACTCTAAATTCACCAGGAACATGATTTAAAATCCTATGTTGGACATATTAAGTGCTAAAGAGCTCTGTTGTGACAGATACATACACATACATACACACACACATCTGTATAAATACACTGTTCTGAGTTTTGAAGGCAATCAAATACATGTCAATAAAATAATGTGGGCACCAAATACAATATCAGGGGGGTACTTGCAACCTCTGGGTTATATTAATGAGATTTAAGAATTCTGAATAAATCTGCATACATTTAAATGAACTTGGTACCAGAGCAAATGTTTAAAACTTTTGTGAAAAGGAAGGATATAGTTCGGCCTCTGTCACCTAATTCATATTCCTGGATAAGTGTTTCCATGTATTTTTCTTTTCCTTTGTTTTGAACTTTGTGGAACCCTTAAAAAGAACACCGCCAGAAGAACAAAGAAGTACACTAGACGATCACTGCAGGCTTCCTGTTCTCAGGAGCAGACCTGACACTGTTCTCTCCTGGAGTAAAAGCAACAGGCGCTCAGACAGGCACAGAGAAGGCTTCCTCCATCACTTGTCAGGCCTTCTTCTCTCACGGAGAAAACAAAGAGGGGGAAAGGACTCTCTCAGCTCAGTTTTCACCATCTTAAAAATATGAGCACCTGGAAAGTAGGGTATGTTTTGAAACTTTACTAGGAGAAGTGGGTCGACCCTTTCAGAAGATGGGTTATAAGTGACAGCTCTTTGTGCAGAGAAAAGCTTGAGCTGTTTGCCCACCTCCCTCATGCCTCACTTAGGAGCAGAACACTTCTGCGTGAACACGTTGGGATGATTACCAAGTGCGGCTACAGAATGCATTCTTTCCTTCCTGAAATTCATGGCAATCTTTCTTTGATAATTGAAAGAAAATATGGTCTGGGAATGAACCAGTTGACTAAACTTTGTCTAGATATGGAGATATTTTCCCCATCCCTTTCTAAGCTTCCCCTTCACCAAATTTTACTTTACTGGATCAAACTGTGCACTTGTACTTAGTGTTTTTTTCCTCTTTTATCATCTCTAAAAATTTTGTCCTTACTTTGTGTCTTGTTTCTGACTTATCTGTGGTACCTAGGAATCCCACAGTGAAATATCACTTTTCTCAAATCTTACCCTTTTTAAATCTTCTAAAGATGTCTCAAGTAATACAAAGAAAATACAACAATTTTTAAGCTACTGTGCTAAAATTAAATTGTACTCTAACTATTCTAGAATAGTCTTTGTAGCTGCTGGTGAGATTTCATGTCTTTATATTGGAAAACGTTTGAAATACAAGCTTAAATACCTTGTATTTAACCATTTAATAAATGGTTCAGTGATTAAGAATTAAACATTTTATATCAATTATAGCAGAGGTTTATCTTAGTGTCCACCTATACAGTTTGGGGAAATGAAGAATCTTTTCTATCTACACAGCAGACTTTATTTGAAGTTAAGAATTAGTCACATATTGCATTAATCAGAAGTCAGATGTCAGCTATAATTATCTTTTCCATCTAGAAAAGAGAAACCAGGAAGCAACAGATATTCTTGTTTCATCAACAACTGCATGTGTGAAATAATTCTTTTAGCTCCTTGGTAAGTACTTCTGGCTTTCTTTTTTGATCTACCATGAACTCGTTAAGACAAAGTAACTGGATATATTTTCTTCTTAAATTTCACTTGACCCCTGTATTTAGTATAGTTTATTTCTTCACAAATGATAATAAGATTTGAACTTTCTTATGTTGATGATATCTGGAATTAGAATCTTAATAAATATTTGCCAATTCTGAAAAAAGCAGTAAAATGTGATTACCTATGGGAAAATTTTCTGTAACACACAGTGATGAGTAAAGATGCTAATATTAAATGCAAAGAGAATCTTGTAAAGGCGAGCATTATTTTGTAAGGTCAAATAATAATTAAATGGTTCAAATTTGTTTTGATCAATTGATTTTTACTTACACTTTACTCACTTCTTAGCCTTCATTAACACATTTGGCCATATGAAGTTATCTAGATGGAATTAATTTCATACATTTTGCCTCCCCAGTGCACAGGGGTACATCCATTTTTTAAAAAAATAATCTGTCTCTATATCTAGTTTTAGTGTGGGGAGAAATTACAGGGAATTCCAGATGAATGAATTTGAACAGCTAAATTAATCTTCTTGAGCATCACTTTACTCCCATATAAACTGGATAGAGTAATTCCTACTCTCATTGAGCTAGAGTTGCAAAATTTAGCAAATGAAAATGTAAATGTGAATTTCAGATAATTTTTAGCATAAGTGTGCCCCAATTATTTTTTAGTATAAGTATGTCCCTAATATTGCATGGAAAATATTATACTGAAAAAATGATCCACTGTTCCTGTGAAATCTAAATTTAACTGGTTCTGGCTTTCACCTGGCAATCCCTACACTGAGCTGTTTTAAAGAGTTAATCAGATGACTTATCTAGAATGGCTAATAAATGGTAGATATCTAACAATTTTTTCTTGCCTAGTCCTGTGATCTATTATTAAAGAAACATGACTTCAATTAGATTAATTCTTTGTATCCTGTATCTGGTGGAAAGCCTGATATATTGTAAGCAGATTAGTAAATATATAGAGTACAGAATAAATGAAGTGTGTGTGTGTGTGTATCCCTGTTCGGGCCTGAAGCTGAGGATTAGTTAGTACGAAAAGGGGAGATTGATTATGAGAAAGGCTGGCAAGATGGCAGAGCAGAAGGACTTGAGCTCACCCTTTCTTAAAAAAAAAAACACCAAAATCACAACTAACTGTGGAACAACAATCAACAAAAAAATGCTGGACCTACCAAAAAAGATACCCTTCATCCAAAGACAAAGAAGCCACAATGAGACAGTAGGAGGGGTGCAATCTCAATAAAATCAAATCCCATACCTGCCCAGTGGGGGACCCACAAAGTGGAAAATAATTATACCACAGAAGTTCTCCCACAGGGGTAAAAGTCCTGAGCCCAACATCAGGCTCCCCAGCCTGGGGGTCTGGCAATAGGAGGAGGAGCCTCTGGAGAATCTGTCTTTGAAGGCCAGCAGGGTTTGATTGCAGGAACTCCCCAGGACTTAGAGAAACAGAAACTCCACTCTTGAAGGATGCACACAAGGTCTAGCATGCCTTAGGACCCAGGGAGAAAAGCAGTGACTTCATAAGAGATGGGACCAGACTTATCTGCAAGTATTGGATAGTCTTCTATGGAGGCAGGGGGGCAGCTGTGGCTCACTGCAGGGAAAAAGACACTGGCAAAGGCAGTTCTGGTGAGTACTCATTGGCGTGAGCCCTCTTGGATGCCACCATTGCCTCCCCAAGACCTAGCCCCACCCAACAGCCTGTAGACTCCAGTGCTGGGACACCTCAAGCCAAACAAACAACAGGGCAGGAACACAGCCCCACCCATCATCAGACAGGCTGCTTAAATTCTTCCTGAGCACTGCCCTGTCCACCAGAGGGACAAGATCCAATTCCACTCACCTGTGGGCAGGAACCAGTCCCTTCCACCAGAAAACCTGGAAAAACCTCTTAGACAGCCTCATCCACCTGAGGGCAGACAGCAGAAGCAAGAAGAACTGCAACCCTGCAGCCTGCAGAAATGAAACTGTAATCACAGAAAGTTAGACAAGATGAAACAGCAGAGGGATATGTCTCAGATGAAGGAACAAAATAAAACTCCAGAAGAACAACTAAGTGAAGTGGAGATAAGCCATCTATCAGAAAAAGAATTCAGAGTAATAATAGTGAAGATGATCCAAGATCCTGGAAAAAGAATGAAGGCACAGAATGAGAAGATTCAAGAAATGCTTAACAAAGACCTAGAAAAACTAAAGAACAAACA
This sequence comes from Balaenoptera ricei, assembly GCF_028023285.1. Taxonomy (NCBI): domain Eukaryota; kingdom Metazoa; phylum Chordata; class Mammalia; order Artiodactyla; family Balaenopteridae; genus Balaenoptera; species Balaenoptera ricei. Next base: position 93,323,206 of record NC_082650.1, on the reverse strand, counting down.
GTTGAACAATACAACAACTGAAATGAAAGATACACTAGAAAGAATCAGTAACAGAGTAACTGAGACAGAAGAACAGATAAGTTACCTGGAAGACAGAATGGAGGAAATCACTGCTGTGGAACAGAATAAGGAAAAAATAATGAAAAGAAATGAAGACAGTCTAAGAGGTCTCTGAGACAACAATAAATGCACCAACATTTACATTAGGGGTCCCAGGGGTCCCAGAAGGAGAAGAGAGAGAGAGACAGGACCTGAGAAAATACTTGAAGAGATAATAGCTGAAAAAGTCCTTAACATGGGAAAGGAAACAGTCACTGAAGTCCAGGAAGAGCAGAAAGTCCCAGGCAGAATAAACTCAAGACACATGCCAAGACACATAGTAATCAAATTGACAAAAATTAAAGACAAAGAAAAAATATTAAAAGCCACAAAGGAAAAGCAAAAAATAACATACAAGGGAATTCCATAAGGTTATCAGCTGACTTCTCAGCAGAAACAGTGCAGGTAAGATAGGAATGGCATGATATATTTAAAGTGATGGAAGAGAAGAACCTACAACCAAGAGTACTCTATCCAGTAAGGTTCTGATTCACATTAGATGGAGAAATCAAAAGCTTTACAAACAAGCAAAACCTAAGAGAATTCAGCACCAACAAGCGAGCTTTGCAACAAATGCTAAAGGAACTTCTCTAAGCAGAAAAGAAAAGGCCACTACTAGAAACAAGAAAATTACAAATGGAAAGCTCACCTGTAAAGGCAAACATACAGTAAAGGTAGGAAACCATCTAAACACAAATATGATATTGAAACCAGCAATTGTGAGAAGAGGAGAGCACAAATGCATGACCAGCAATGTAAAACAATCTTGTTTATATGTAGACTGCTATACCAAAACCTCATGGTAACCATAAACTGAAAATCTACAATAGATACACACACACAAAAAGAAAAAGGAATCCAAACACAACACTAAAGTTAGTCACCAAATCATAAGAGAAGAGAACAAAAGTGGAAAGGAAGAAAAAAGACCTACAAAAAAAATTCAAAATAATTAAGAAAATGGCAATAGGAACATACATAGCCATAATAACCTTAAATGTAAATGGATTAAATGCTCCAACCAAAAGACATAGACTGGCTGAATGGATACAAAAACAAGACTCGTATATATGCTGTCTACAGGAGACCGACTTCAGATCTAGGGACACATACAGACTGAAAGTGAGGGGATGGAAAAGGTATTCCATGCAAATGGAAATGAAAAGAAACGTGGTGTAGCAATATTCATATCAGACAAAATAGGCTTCAAAATAAATACTGTTACAAGAGACAAAGAACACTACATAATGATCAAGGGATCAATCCAAGAAGATATAACAATTATAAATATATATGCACCCAACATAGGAACACCCAATTATATAAGGCAAATACTGACAGCCATAAAAGGAGAAATTGACAGTAACACAATACTAGTGGGGGACTTTAACATCCAACTTTCAACAATGGACAAATTATCCAGACAGAAAATCAATAAGGAAACACAGGCCTTAAATGACACATTAGACCAGATGGACTTAGTTGATATTTATAGAGCACTCTGTGCAAAAGCAGCAGAAATTACATTATTCTCAAGTGCACATGAAACGTTCTCCGGATTGATCACATGCTGGGCAAGAAAGTGAGCCTTGGTAAATTTAGGAAAATTGAAATCATATCAAGTATCTTTTACGACCACAATGCTATGAGATTAGAAATCAACTACAAGAAGAAAACTGTAAAAAACACAAACACGTGTAGGCTAAACAATATGTTACTAATCACCCAATGGATAACTGAAGAAATCAAAGAGGAAATTAAAAAAAAAAAATACCTAGAGACAATGAAAATGAAAGCGCAATGATCCAAAATGTATGGGACACAGCAAAAGCAGTTCTAAGAGGGAAGTTGATAGCAATACAACCTTACCTCAGGAAACAAGAAAGATCTCAAATAAACAACCTAACCTTACACCTAAAGCAACTAGAGAAAGAAGAACAAATAAAAACCCAAAGTTAGTAGAGGAAAAAAATCATAAAGATTAGAGCAGGAATAAATGAAATAGAAATGAAGAAAACAATAGCAAAGATCAATGACACTAAAACCTGGGTCTTTGAAAAGATAAAAAAAAAGTTGATAAACCTTTAGCCTGACTCATCAAGAAAAGAAAAAAAGGGAGAGGGCTCAAATCAGTAAAATTAGAAATGAAAAAGGAGAAGTTACAACAGACACCACAGAAATACAAAGGATCATAAAAGACTACACAGCAACTATTTATATGCCAGTAAAATGGACAACCTGGAAGAAATGGGCACATTCTTAGAAAAGTACAACCTTTCAAGTCTGAACGAGGAAGAAATAGAAAATATGAACAGACCAATCATAAGTACTGAAATTGAAACTGTTATTAAAAACTCCAAACAAACAAAGGTCCAGGACCAGATGGCTTCACAGGAAAATTCTATCAAACAATTAGAGACAAGTTAACACCTAACCTTCTGAAATTATTCCAGAAAATTGCAGAAGAAAGAATACTCCCAAACTCATTCTATGAGGCCACCATCATCCTGATACCAAAACCAGAAAAATTATCACAAAAAAAAGAAAATTATGGGTCAATATCACTAATGAACATAGAAGCAAAAATCCTCAACAAAATACTAGCAACCTGAATTCAACAATACATTAAAAGGGTCATACACCATGATCAAGTGGGATTTATCCCAGGGATGCAAAGATTTTTCAAAACCCGCAAATCAATCAATGTGATACACCACATCAACAAATTGAAGAATAAAAACCATATGATCATCTCAATTGATGCAGAAAATGCTTTTTGACAAAATTTAACATCCATTTATGATAAAAACTCTCCAGAAAGTGAGCATAGAGGGAACATAACTCAACATAATAAAGGCCATATATGACAAACCTACAGTTAACATCATACTCAATGGTGAAAAGCTGAAAGCATTTCCTCTAAGATCAAGAACAAGACAAGGACGTCCACTCTTGCCACTTTTATTCAACATAATTTTGGAAGTCCTAGCCATGGCAATCAGAGAAGAAAAAGAAATAAAAGGAATCCAAATTGGAAAAGAAAAAGTAAAACAGTCCCTGTTTGCAGATGACATGACACTATACATAGAAAATGCTAAAGATGCTACCAGGAAAACTACTAGAGCTCATCAATGAATTTGGTAAAGTTGCAGGATACAAAATTAATACACAGAAATCTATTGCATTCCTATACATTAACAATGAAAGATCAGAAAGAGAAATTAAAGATAAAATCCCATTTACCATCACCTCAAAAAAGAATAAAATACCTAGGAATAAACCTACCTAAGGAGACAAAAGTCCTGTACCCCCAAAACTATAAGACACTGTTGAAAGAAATCGAAGATGACACAAACAGATGCAAAGAGATACCATGTTCTTGGATTGGCAGAATCAATATTGTCAAAATGACTATACTACCCAAGGCAATCTACAGATTCATTGCAATCCCAATCAAATTACCAATGGCATTTTTCACAGAACTAGTACAAAAAATGTTAACATTGTATGGAGACACAAAAGACCCCCAATAGCCAAAGCAATCTTGAGAAAGAAAAACGGAGCTGGAGGATTCAGGTTCCCAAACTTCAGACTATATTACAAAGCTACAGTCATCAAAACAGTATGGTAATGACACAAAAACAGAAATATAGATCAATGGACCAGAATAGAAAGCTCAGAAGTAAGCCCACACACCTATGGTCAATTAATCTACAACAAAGGAGGCAAGACTATACAATGGAGGAAAGACAGTCTCTTCAATAAATGGTGCTGGGAAAACTGGACAGCTATATGTAAAAGAATGAAATTAGAACACTCTTTAACAAAATAATAAAAAATAAACTCAAAATGGATTAAAGATATAAATGTAAGACTGGATACTATAAAACTCTTAGAGGAAAACATAGGCAGAACATCCTTTGACATAAATCTCAACAGTATCTATTTCATGCTATCTCCTAGAGTAGTGGAAACAAAAATAAAAATAAACAAATGGGACCTAATTAAATTCAGAAGTTTTTGCACAGCAAGGGAAACCATAGACAAAACGAAAAGACAACTCACAGAATGGGAGAAAATATTTGCAAATGATGTGACTGACAAGGGATTAGTCTCCAAAAATTTACAAACAGCTCATATGGCCCAGCATCAAAAAAAGAATCCAATCAAAAAATGGGCAGAAGACCTAAATAGACATTTCTCCAAAGAAGACATACAGATGGCCAAGAGGCACATGAAAAGATGCTCAACATCACTAATTATTAGAGAAATGCAAATCAAAACTACAATGAGGTATCACCTCACACCAATCAGAATGGCCATCATCAAAAAAATCTACAAATGGTAAATGATGGAGAGGGTTTGGAGGAAAGGGAACCCTCCTACACTGTTGGTGGGAATGTAAATTGGTACAGCTACTATGGAGAACAGTATGGAAGTTCCTTAAGAAACAAAACATAGAGCTACCATATGATTCTGCAATCCCCCTCCTGGGCATATATGGGGAGAAAAACATGGTTTGAAAGTATACATGCACCCCAGTGTTCATTGCAGCACTGTTTACAATAGCCAAGACATGGAAACAACCTAAATGTTCATCAACAGAGGAATGGATAAAGAAGATGTGGTACATATATGCAATGGAATATTACTCAGCCATTAAAAGGAATGAAATAATGCCATCTGCAGCAACATGGATGGACCTGGAGATTATCATACTAAGTGAAGTAAGTCAGACAGAGTAAGACAAATATCATGATATTGCTTATGTGTGGAATCTAAAAAAAAATGATACAAATGAACTTATTTTCAAAGCAGAAACAGACTCACAGACTTTGAGAACGCACTTATGGTTACCAGGGGGAAGTGTGTGGGGAGGGATAGAATGGGAGTTTGGGATTGACATGTACACACCACTATATTTGAATAGCTAACCAACACAGGGAGCTCAGCTCAGTATTCTGTAATAACCTTTGTTTATGTATGTGTGAGTGTGTGTAACTATATATGTAAATAAATATATTTATAATTAATATAGATAACACATGCAACACACTGTCCTGGAGCAGGGGGTCAGCAACTATAGTCACTGGACCAGATTTGGCCCACCACCTGGTTTGTATGGCCTATCCATGAGCTAAACATAGTTTTTACAGTTTGAAGTGTTTCGGGAAAAAAAATTTAAAAATTATAATTTGTGACATGTGAAAAGTATATGAAATTCAAACTAAATAAAGTTTTATTGGTGCACATGAACATCCATTTGTTTACATATTATCTATGGCTGCTCATGCATTAAGTGATGGTTGGTCCCATGTGTTAACTTCACTAGGTTATATTATTCAGTTGTTTTTTTTTTAATGATATTATTTATTTATTTATTTATTTTTGGCTGCGTTGGGTCTTAGCTGTGGCACTCGGGATCTTCACTGAGGTGTGTGGGCTCTTCGTTGTGGTGTGCGGGCTTCTCTCTAGTTGTGGTGTGCAGATTTTCTCTTCTCTAGTTGAGGCGTGCAAGCTCAGTAGTTGTGGCACGTGGGCTTAGTTGCCTCACGGCACGTGGGATCTTAGTTCCCTGACCAGGAATTGAACCTGCGTCCCCAGCATCGTAAGGCTGATTCTTTACCACTGGACCACCAGGGAAGTCCCCATTCGGTTGTTTAATCAAACATTAATCTAGGTATTTTGTAGATGTGGAGCACATTTACAGTCTACTGACTTTAAGTAAAGGACATGAACCTCAATAGTGAGGGTGGGGCTCATCCCATCAGTGGAAGCCTTTAGAGCAATACTGAGGTTTCCAGGAGAATAAGAAAACTAAAACATCAGCTCTCGCCTGCCTTTCCAGCCTGCCAGTCTGCCCTACATAATTTGAATTCGAGACTGCAGCATTAACTCCTGCCGAGTTTCTGCATTGCTAACTTGTCCCATGGGGTTTCTGCTTTGCCAGCACCCACAATTGTGAGCTGATTCCTTGTAATAAATCATACGCAGGTATCGTTTCTCTGAAGAACCCTGAATGATGCCCACTACAATAGCAGAATTGAGCAGCTGTGATAGAGACAGTAAAAATTTTTACTTTCTGGCCTTCTACAGGAAAGTCTGTGATAGACACATAATATATTTGAGGTATGTGTTCTTTCATTCTTCCACACAATTTTGTATTCAGCCAATATTTACTGATGCCTATGTATCAGCGATTGTGTGGGAAATTAGCAATAGAAACAAAGACATAGACTCTATGCTGGTGACTCTCACAGACTAGTGGGGATGGTCAGTAAAGCGGCAGTGCTGGGAAGGTGGGAAGCAGGCTGTGCTGAGTGGACACACCGGAGGGGTATCTAATACAAACAAGCCTGCGTATTAAGGTTGTCTGCATTAGCAAACATTTGGTCCTGTCCAAAACGTCCAGAAGACATTTGATCCACCCTCAAAGCTCCTTGAATTTGGTTCTATCCAAAATGTCCATGAGCATTTTTGGTTCATGCCAAATGGTTTTGGACAGGACCAAGTATCAAGGACATTTTGGCATGGACCAAATATTTTATGGACATTTTGGACTGGACCAAATTTAGATATTAACTAACAGAGGTCACAAACTCAAATGCCTTCAATGGTGGGCAGGTAATAAAATCAATTAGCACGTATGGAATGGTGGGGACCATGACATCTCAGAACACGCAGTCTGCACATACTGATATTTAAATCTAAAAAATTCAAAGGTCTGGTGCAAGCCAAAGAAAACAAATCTTCAGCCTTCAAGAGCTGCCAATTTGAAATCTCCGAGATGAAACCTACCTCTTCTCATTTCACAACTGAGCATTAAAACCCAAGACCTTAAGGCATTTGACTAAAGTCCCTCTGTTTATTCATGGCAGAGACCATACTGGAGTCCAGGTCTTCTAGCTCCCGCTGTATTTCCTTACATCTTTCTTGGGGGAGACCCCCGAAGGTTAGGACAGGATTATAAGAGGAGGAACGGAAGTCAAAATTAGGCTAGAGAAGAATCTTGCCCTTACAAAAGAGTTTATGGTGAGAAACATATTAAGTATACATTTACACATTTAGATAGCATCTGTGATGTTGTCAGGTGCCCTGATGTTTGAAAGAAGTGAGTAAAAACAATATCTCACTTTTGTTTTTGTTTTGCATTTTCCTAATTAATAATAAACAGACTTTCATACATTTACTAGCTATTTATTTCTACTCCTGAAAAAAATCTTTGTATTTTGTCTAATTTTCCATAGGTTGTTTTGCTTTTTTCTTATTAATTTATAGGAATTAAAAATGTTCTGATATTAATCCTTTGTGTACATCTTCTGTATATATTCTTTTCATGTACCTTTTCCCATTTTTGGCCTATTTTTCCACTTTCTTCAGTGTCTTTTGATGAATTGGAGTTCTTAATTTTTTCACATTTATCTTTTCCTTTATTGTAAAGCATTTTTTGTGTCTTACAAAGTCCTTACCTATCCCCAGCTCAAAGAGAAACTTTCTTATACACTTTGCTAAGGTTGTTTCTTCCCATCTTTTATATTTAAGTCTCTAATTTCATTTGAGAGTGATTTTTCTATATGGCATGATGGAGAGGTACAAGTTTACTTTTTCCCATGTGGAAAGAGTAAAACAGTTTGGCAGTCTCTTACAAAGTTAAACAGTCTTATATGATTTGGCAATTGTACTCCTAGGCACTTATTGGAAAGAGTTAAAACTTCTTGTCCACACAAAACCTGTACATGAATGTTTCTTGTAGGTTTTTTCATAACTGCCCAAGCTAGAAAACAACTATGGTCTCTCAATAGGCAAATGGGTAAATAAACTTTGCACACCTATACAATGGAAAATTATTCAGTGATTAAGTAAAAGAGGCATCAAGCAACAAAAAGACATGGAAGAAACTTAAATGCATATATGGTAATTGAGAGAAGTCAGTCTGAAAAGGCTCCATGCCTGCGCGTCTGGAGCCTGTGCTCCGCAACAAGAGAGGCCGCGATAGTGAGAGGCCCGCGCACCGCGATGAAGAGTGGCCCCCGCTCGCCTCAACTAGAGAAAGCCCTCGCAGAGGAACGAAGACCCAACACAGCCAAAAATAAAATTAAATAAATAAATAAATAAATAAATTTATTAAAAAAAAAAAAATAGGCTCCATGCTATATGATTCCAACATATGGTGGTATGGAAAAGGAAAACCTATAAAGGCAGTAAAAAAGCAAAGCAGTGGTTGCCACACGTTCATGGAGATGGGGGAAAATTTGAATAGGTAAAGCACAGGTGATTTTTACAGTGGTGAAATTACTCTACATGATATTCTAGTTGTGTATACATGGCGTTACACATTAGGCAAAACCACAGAACTGTACAACACAGAGTGAGGGCCAAAGTAAACTATCCACTTCAGTTAAAAATAATATATCAAGAGTGGTTCATCAATTGTAATAAATGTGCCATGCTGATACAAGACATTAATAAGGGGAAAGTCTACATGACAGTTGGGGGTGTATGGGAACTCTGTACTTACTGCTTAAGAAAAGTTTTTTAAAAATGGAAAAAAAGTAAAAAAAACCCCAAATCTGCAAGTGTTATATTCTAGCCTATGGTAATTACAGGAAAGGAACACCAAAGAGGAAGAGGGGGCTATCCTGTCCCCTGTCTTCCTGAGAGCTGCTTCAGGTGGGCATTGGACCTGAGTTCATCATGGCCCAGAGTTTCTGGTGTGCTTGGGTGTGGAGGACAAGGGGTGCGGAGAAGGTGGTGCATCATGATACTGGGGCAAAGACCCTGGTGGCTGGGAGAGTTAAGCTTCAGGGCTCCTCATTTGTAAGGGCTTCTTTCATGATTATGTTCCTAAATCAGAATTTGTAATTTTGTCGTATTTTTCTTAAGAAGCTCCCACCCTCAAAACTATATAAACTTTAGTCCCCACAAAACCTGGGAAGGACATACAAAAGAAAGTCATATCCAAATTTGACATTCTGGCCCTACATAAGAAAAGTAAGGAGGCCCAGTAAGTACTGAGTTTATACTGTTCATACAGCTCTTTTTTTTTTTTTTTGGTCTCCTGATCATATTTTTTAATGTCTTGCTGAACTGAAACTGTCCAGATTACTCTATCTTGTTAAATTCACCAAACTCTGAAATTTCCTGGGATCTGAAAGATTAAAGCCAATATGACTCAGATTTAAATCAGATTATGTTTCTTGAATAACAATTCACAATATTTTAGTACAGCTTTTTCCACATGAAAGAGAGTTTATATATTGATTGATAACTTTACAGTACATACTGTACATTCAAGTCAGAACAGAATATTATCTGAAATAAAAGACAGTCACTTGTCTCATACCTTTGTGCTTGCTTGTTTCCTTTTTATTCCAGGTTCGAGTAATTAGAAACACTTCATATAGTTTTAGAGAGAAACAGAAGGTCTATCAATACCAGTCAGAAATTTTTATGAGCATTTCTGCTTCTCTATATGAATCATATGTGGGGCAGAATGGTGAGCTATTATTCAATATGTTGGGGCTAATGGGGCTTTAAATAAAATGGTAACAGAGCCTTAGAAACAAGTGTTTCTAAATTCAAAGGAATGGTTTGTCTTTACCAAGGAAAATAATATCTCCCTGCACAGGAGCAGTATTATCAGTATGCACCTTCACCTCCTGAGAGTGCCATATAACAACGTCTGAACCGTTAAAATTAATGACCTGGAATATGAGGCCTAAATAGCCCTCTTAAGTCGAAAAAAATTCCGTCAGTTCTTAAAAGTGAAATAGATGTTGCACTTATCTAAAATATGCACTTAATGGAACAAAAAAATTCCTATGTTTCAGAGAATCCAAAATGTTTTTTAACTATATTTAATTCAAAAATATTTGAATCTTGGGAGATTGCTTCACAACACCTTTACAGTAATAGTAATAAAGTAATAGTGTCTTTTTAAGGATCTAATCTTGCTAGTGAATATTAATAGTGTTCAGCTATACCAGTGAGTCTTGAGTGGGAGTGATTTTGCTCTCACGAGGACAGTTCGCCATGTCTGGGGACATTTTTGGTTGTCACAATTCGGGGGCGGTACTGCTGGTACCCAGTGAGTCAGGCTGCTAAAGCTCCAGCGATGTAGAGGGCAGCCTCAACAAGGGATGCCGGTGCTGCCACATTTGAGAAGCCATGAGACAGACAAACTGCTGCAAGTAAATATCAAATTTATATAATCAGGGTTTGGGGTATATCGAGAAGTACCAATAATTTTAGGTTCCCTACTTACTCATTTCTTTCCAGTATGACCTCAGGATCTTGACAGACACTGTCAGTTGAGGACAGGGTCCCCTCCATGTGCTTTCCTTTGTTGTGTTTCTTCCAAAGGGGAACTGCTCAGCTCAGTCCTAAAGAGGTGGCCAAGTTAATGCTGGCCCTCAAAATCCTAACCCTTTCCAAGAAGCATCTCTTAAAAACGTGCTTTTTGAAGGTGAGGCGATGTACATTTTCTTAACCTCTACCTGCCTCCACCAAAACAAAGTACAGTGCTGCATGAAATGTGAAACTGCATTAGGCCTGTAAAAAGCAACAGAAATAATAGTAGAGTGTTGACAGAACTTTTAGTGTGTTGAATTTCAGTCCACCAAAAGATAAATTCACCCAGAACCTGAAAATGTGTTCTTATTTTGAAAAAGAATGTTTGCAAGTGCAATTAAGGTAGGAGTTTGAAATGAGATCATCCCGATGAGGGTCAGCCTTGAGTCCAATGATAAGTGTCCTATTTAGGGGAAAGGGCACAAATCTACTTCTAGATTTCTATGCTCCAAAACTGTGAGAGAATATACTTCTGTTGTTTTTAAGCCACCCTCTTGTGGGGATTTGTTATAGCAGCCCCAGGATACTACTGTAGAGTCAAAGATCTGAAAGATGTGAGGTACACTGTGGGAGTCGGCTGATGTCCAGGCAGCCCTGGAAGCTGGAGGAGTGGCGTATCGGATAATTCCAGGTCATTCGAAGGAGTATCAGTAGAGGCAGAAATGAGCTCCAGAATGTGCTGGATGTCTGTTGTGAAGGGCAGCAACCCATGACTTGATGCTGCTTGTGAGCAGGATCGCCAACGGATACCTAGTATCTGAAGGAGTTTGATTTCAACACAGAAAAGGTAAGGAGGTGGGCCAGGCTTGGAAGCAGTAATGTTCTTTGTCAGGTGAAAAGCATCACTGTGAAGCTGAGAATTGGTGCCCCTGGGGCAGGAGTCTAGTCGCCAGCTGGAGTGAGGGGGACAGGATATGGATAAGTGTGTGAGGGCATTTGGGTGTTAGTGGGCCAGGCTGTTCATCAGGGAAATGTTCTAGGCCTTGGGGAGTTACTCAGGGCCCCCGAAGCCCAGCATCCATTTGACTCATTGGAAGGCAATGGAGCTCACGTACCCATGGTTTCTCCAGGATATGCCGAAACTGCTGACTTGGAACATGTTTTTCTGAAAGTCCTAAGGTTAAAAGTGTTATAACTATGGTTAATAAGAGATGGAAAAGGCAAGTGAGGGACAGTAAAAACAAAAAGGTAGTATGTTAAAAATACTGATTAGTAAGAGGAAACAACCAGAAAGCTATAGCAATAACATTGCAAATATATTTGCCTTGTTCTAGATCTAGAACAATACTTGGCACATAGTAAGCACTCCATAAATTATTATTGAATGGCTGAGTAACTTGATGAATGAGTGAACAAGTGCTTTGGGGGAGAAGAGAAAGTTTATACTTGGTTCTTCACTGAACAAATTCCACATTGAAGCTATGATGCTATTATCACAATTAATTTTTCTTAAAATACATTAATATTCAACATAAATTATATAAGTTCCAAGGCTATTCTCTTTCTAAATTAAAAATTAAATCATATCTGACTATACATGAAAATGATTTATTTGAAGCTAAAACACTTGCCATTAAATATTTTATTTAAGTACATTGAATTAATCTACAATATATTATCAAAAGAGACAGAGTAATATATTTGTATCTTATGGAAACATGTATTAGTGTGTTAACTATTTTTTCTAAGATTTCATGTTATTGATATTGAAGGTTGTTGCTTCAAACCAATGTTCCCTGAGTATTTGATTTTATATTAAAAACAAAAGCACTTACAATCACTTTGGAAGATCTGGCAGTTTCTTATAAAATTAAGCATAAACTCATTCCATGACAGAGCAATTTCATTCTTGGGAAATGACCCAAGAAAAATAAAAATACATGTTTCCAAAATGGCTTTTATAAAAATGTCATAGTAGTTTTCATCATGATAACAAAATGATGGGAGCAGCTCAGGTGACCATCAAAGGGGGGCACATAATGAAATATTACTCAGGAATAAAATATAATGAACTACTGATACACTAAAAACATGGATGAATCTCAAACACATGCTGGGAGAAAAAAAGCCTTATAAAATAATATATGGTATACTATAGTATGTTTCCATTTATATGAAGTTCAAGAACAGTTAAAACTAATCTATGTGGGAAAAAAAATCAAAAAACAGTTGCTCCCGGAAGATCGAGGGGAAGGGATTCATTGTGAATGAGCACAAGAAAACTTTGGGGGATAACGTTCTACGTCTGTTAGGAGTTTGCATTTCACAGGAGCATGTATTTGTCAAAATTCATCTAATGGTATGTCTAAGATTTGAGTATTTCAATCTCTGTGACTTTTACCTCAAAAGAAAAAAGAGCTCTGCAAGCAAATATTGAATCTAGTGATATGCATGCTGCGGTATTTAGGGTATAAGGTACCAATAGGCAACTTCCGAAATGCATCAAAAGTGGGCTGATGGACTGAGAGGGGAATGGATAAGTGTGTAATAAGATATGTATGGTACAATGTTGATGATCCAATCTAGATGGTAGTAATATAGACATTAAAATTCTTCAGCTCTTCTGTAGTTTGAAAATTTTCATAATAAAATGTAAGAGAAAAATTAAAAGCAATTTTCATAGCTCATGCTTCCTTTTTCTAATTAACATTCACAGTAGGAATGCTTAAAATCATTTTAAAATATTTTATTTCCATAGAAACCAAAAATATTAGCATAATTCTATTTTACTACAAACTTTTATTCAACTTAGTTTGTCTATTTTTAAAGATTTGGTCATATTTTTGCTATTCCTTTGTGTTTTCCAGTTTTTAAATTATAGCCAAGTAATATGATTTGATCTTCAATAATCATGGTTAATTTTATAAATACGCACTACATTACAAACTGTCCTGGTATAAACAGTTTATTTGTTAGTCAGATGATGACGACCTAACGTATTTCAATTTGAGCACTTTCTTGTGGCCACTGAAAGTAATTTATATGGAACCAGTGTGAAATGTTAAATTTGCAGGTAAAGTTCTATCTCTTTTAATTCCACTAACCAGGACACATAATGATCTAGATTTAAAGATTAATTCCCCTTTTTGTAATGATGGTAATTGATTGCAGAAATATAGTCCACAAAGTTCCTTTCAGGGAATTTTCTGAAGTAACTGCAGAGTCAACCCAATTCCTAAATCATCCGGGTGCGTGAAAATCTTGATACCCCCTAGGATGATTTGAAGGTACCACATGACATGGAAACACTGAAGATCAACTTGTCACAACAAGTTCATGTTAGCATTAACATTTTACGGTAGTTTAAAAAAGGATTGCTTCCTTCCTTCCTTCCTCTCTCCCTTCATCCCTCCCTCCCTACCTCTTTCTTTTGTTCTTTCTCTTTCTTTCTTTCTTCCTCTCTTCTTCTCTCTCTCTCTCTTACTTTCTTTCTTTCTTTCTTTTCACTGTTAGTCAACAAGACCCTGCAGGTGAACTTTCCAATTGGTTACTCAAGTTATACTCTGCTTCTCAGAGAAAGGACCTCATGGGCAGTCATTTCAAGGACTTGAAACTTGTTGAGAAGTTGATCTGCATGAACCTAAGGTTCTTATTTTGAAGGAATATTTGATACATGCATACTGCCTAAATAAAAACTCACTTGATGAGACTCACTTTTAAAAAGGAAAACAACCTCAAAATATTTTATTAATAATTTATCTTCTTGAAAGAAGCTAAACATTTATAAAAATAAATTTATTTTATATTTCACAAATAGACTTTTTAGATTATAACCATATACTAATATTTGGTATAATTCTTCTTAAAATTCTTCTTAAAATTAATAGCACAACATAACACTATTTAATGTACATTTGATTTTTCACATTGTGTTCCAGCATTAATTTTGTCAAGAATATTCATGGACTTCATCGGTTTTCCCAAGACCCTCTCTCCATACGTTGTTATTCAAATAATTTTTATTTGAAGCACATCTCTTGTCATAAACCTTTTGATTATCTAATTCTAGGTGATTGTTAGGTGGCTGGAATCTGCCAGATTATCATTGGACAATGACTTTTAAAATAACTAATTAATTAATTAATTAATTTTTGGCTGCATTGGGTCTTCGTTGCTGCATGTGGGCTTTCTCTAGTTGTGGCGAGCAGGGGCTACTCTTCGTTGCAGTGCACAGGTTTCTCATTGTGGTGGCCTCTCTTGTTGCATAGCACGGACTCTAGGCACATGGGCTTCAATAGTTGTGGCACACAGGCTTCAGTAGTTGTGGCACACGGGCTTAGTTGCTCCATGGCATGTGGGATATTCCCGGACCAGGGCTCGAACCCGTGTCTCCTGCATTGGCAGGCAGATTCCCAACCACTGCACCACCAGGGAAGCCCGACAATGACTTAATGTAATAAATGACTTTATGGACTCCTGTAACTTGTCGTATTTGCAACTTTACTTCAAAATCAATTTTTTATCATTAATTTTACGTTATGTGAAAATCAGAGAGAAAAATTACAACATCCAAAGATGTGATCCTGATTAGTCATGAATCATATTCAGTAAGGAAGAATAAGTGGACAGTCATGTTAACAGTGAACGTTTTTATACGGTGATAAACTTAACTGTCTTATGCTACACTGAATGTGGGAACTCAGATTATAGAGCACTCAAATAATGAATACTTAAACAAGGAGGTGTCTGTCATATGTTTTATTATTAAATACAGTTAATGTCACTGATAGTGTCTGGTTAAGATAGGGAGCATTTACACACTCTCTACTTAACCATCTCAACCTCCTCTGTCTGACAGAGTCTGTATGGAGCTTGGGGAGATATGAGAAGGTAAAGGGAAGAAAATGGACTATTCTAGAAACAGGCAGAATTCATCAAGGTTTTGCCCAGATGTCAGATTTTTGACAAATTTCAAATATTGTTTTTTACAGCTGATGAAAACATGTGGAGATCTTGAGATTATTCTGTCATTCTCTGATTGAGAAACATGTGAGCCGTGGAGAGCTGTTGGGGAGAGGCCTGGTATTAATGACTTCTCATCAGCTAGCTCATTTTGTTATCTGAAAGACATGACTTTCACCTCAGCAGTGTTTGTCTGTATGTTCCACCCCATCATCGCTCTGTGACAATCTTCTGTCATTCTTGTGTGTGTGTTGTTATTATGTAGTCAGCATTAATCCTCTCCTCTCCCACAGACCCTGATAATTGATTAAGCTGAAACATCTGTTGTCATTGATCCAACCACAAACACAATTCCTCATATCATAACTGTAGACACAATTCTCAGTTCTTCCAATAATGTATGTTCATATGTTTGCGATCAACGACATGCAATCTTAAATGTCATTCCTACTTTACCTGCATTTCACTTTCTGCTACCAGGCTTTCTATGCTATTCTCAATTCTATTCTTTCTTCCATATTTCTTCAGGATCTCACCTCTCCAATACTACTGTTTTCTTTTTTTAACAAAAAATTTATCCTTATTAGCCCCTTCCCTTCTGCTTCTAAGAGCTACACCCCTTATTCTTAAATTAAAAATCTTTCTTAGATCCCCCTTGTGCCTTCAGCTACTGCCCGGGTTCTGCCATTTCTGCAAAACCACTGTCTCAACCTCTTTTCAGTTCACCTCTTGAAACTATGGTCATGGTTCTGTTTTTTAATGCCAAATCCAATATTTTTTTTCTAAACCATTATTGTTTTGATCTTCGTGCTTTACCCAATGAAAATGTCCTGAGTCCTGAATCTCTCTCTTTTGACTTCCTGGATGACTTCCTTATTCTAGTTTGTTGCTTGCCTGTTTGATAACCCCTTCATCTTTTGTTACTTTAATCACACTTTTCCTAATCTAACTCTAAATTCTGGTGTGCCCATTGTGGAGATTGCAACTCGTTTTCTCTATGTCCTACCTTTAAGTTGATCAGCACTACTATTATCTATTTGTATTTATTCTTTACCTTTTTATATAAGCTAATTTATTTTTAAAAGGTAGACATATCACTATGGTAAATGGATATATTAACATTTTCAAAATCGGATGAAAATTATATTAATTTGCTAGGGCTGCCATAATAAATACCAGAGACCTGAGTGGTTTAAACAACAAAAGTGTATTTTATCACAGTTTGGGGAGGAAATCCGTATCAAGGTATGGGTAGGTTTGGTTTCTTCTAAGGACTCTCTCATTGGCTTGCAGACTGCTGCCTTGTCACTGTGTCCTCAAGTAGTCCCTGTGTGCTAGCACGTGCCTCCTTTTGTGTCTAAATTTTCCCTTTTTTGTGAGGGCCCCAGTCAGACTGGATTAGGACACATCCTAATGATCTTCTTTTAACTTAATCCTCTCTCTTTTTAATCAAAATTTTTTTCCAACTTTACTGAGGTATGGTTGACAAATAAAAATTGTGTGAATTTAATGTGTGTTAAATTTAATTTCCCCCAAGGTTCCAAATCTGAGAAAAAACAATTGGCAAATGTAGACATGCTAAAGATATACCAGCACCAAATTGAGCTTTTAGGTAATCTGAAGGCTCAAAAGACAATTGATAGGAAAATAACTTTCTCTCTGGGTAATAAATGCCATGTCAGTTCTGGCTGCCCCTGACATGACCCCACAGCTCCAATGGGGAGACCTCACCTACCCTCAGGCTTCCGTGTCTCAGTCCCTCAGCTCATGGAGGCTGCTTTTGATCCCTGTGCACCCTCTCTTCTCCTTAGCTGAAGTCTTGCTAAATAAAATTAATCTAATTTGTATATGTACATATATATGTATAACCTCTTGTAATTTATAATATATGTACATACTATCAAATAGACATGATATTGTTTAATCCTCTTAAAAATAATACAGCCCCAGAGAAATTTTAAAAAATTAGTAAGAGTTAAATTGCCACTGTGCAATTGCAAATAATCTTATCTAAAGAGAAAATCTGGATGTACATAATTACACAGCAGGACTATCCAAATAATTTAATGATGAGCTCAGATTTTTAAAAAGCCATGTATGGAAGATGGATGACAAGATATATAATCAAGAATGAAAAGAAAAAATTAGAACAAACAGAAAAATAATTTCCAGAAGGTAAAATTTTAAAATAAATGTGACCAACTGCTAATATTTTAAACAGGAAGAATTTAAATATGTTATGCATATGTTAAAAATGTACATGTTGGCCTTCCCTGGTGGCGCAGTGGTTGAGAATCTGCCTGCCAATGCATGGGATACAGGTTCGAGCCCTGGTCTGGGAAGATCCCACATGCCGTGGAGCAACTGGGCCCATGAGCCACAACTACTGAGCTTGCGCGTCTGGAGCCTGTGCTCCGCAACAAGAGAGGCTGCGGTAGTGAGAGGCCCGTGCACTGCGATGAAGAGTGGGCCTCTCTTGCCGCAACTGGAGAAAGCCCTCTCACAGAAACGAAGACCCAACACAGCCAAAAATTAATTAATTAATTAATTAATTAATTAAAAAAATTGAACATGTATATACGTATATACACATACATACATTTATAATTAAAGCTATCTTTCTATCTATCCTTAGGATTGGATAAATTACTACTTAACATAGTACTAAGAGATCACTAGGGAAGCATGATGCTTGTTTTGATTCTAATTCTTCTTGGGGAGGAACATATTTAAAATCGAAGAGGGTAGAAAAGCACTGTAACTAGAACTTTAAGTTCAATTTATTGGTAATATAACAAGAGCTACTCATTAGTTTAGAGTTTACACCTGTAGGCTTAACAAGAAGAAAAACAGTAACACCGAAATCAATGCTAACAACAATAATAAATCTTATGAAAGTTTTAAAATATCTGTTGATGCCCGCGTTCATTTAGCAAACATAGTCACTGAGCTTGGTGTGCCTACATAGCTCTCTTCTGCTTAAATCACATTTCTTGGGAAGACGTTGAAGGAAGGAAAAAGATTTACCTGAAGCAGAATATGTATGCAAAATCAAAAGTAGGTAGGATAACCACTATTGAGAGTACTCAAAGGAAGTTGGGAAGGTTGTGATGTCAGCCTTAGATAGGTATCTAAGTTTGAATACAGATCTAAGAATTCAGAGGCTAAGAGATCAAACTAGTACAGACCAAATGGGAGTGGTGGAAAGAAAGGCGTCCTGAGTACACAATATTTTATCTTTATTTTTACATTTGTAAACTCGTATATTGGTACATAGGGAATGCCTAATAAACATTTTAAAAAATGATGAATGCTTATATTATGTTTGGGAAAGTTATTAATGATTTATATGAAGTTATCCATCTGGACTAGAATCTAGTACTTTTTCAATTACCTTAAGTTAAGAGTCAAGTTCATAACTAGTTAGTCAAGTTCATAATTAGACAGTCAAGCTCCAATTTTTTTGGGGGGTGAATAAAAGTCAGGGAGACAGAAGACTGGAGATAAGCAAACCTTGTACCAAAAGGGAGAATGTATGAATCTCAGAAGATTTCCATATTTGGACAAACACCAGAAACATTTTCAGCCAGATGTTTTGTGAGAATATAGACCTTTCCTTAACAACTCGTGCTGACTGACGGTTGTAAGCAGATCAAGGAAAGATGATGCAAACACCAGTTCTTGCTTTTAACGAAGCATTTGAAGCTCGTGTAAAATTAGAGGTGATGACCTGAACCAGGAGTTGGCAGAGCATGGCACTGGGTCAAATCTAGTCCACAGCCTACTTTTGTACAACTTATAAGCTATGAGTGATTTTCTACATCTTTGAAAAGTTGTTTAAAAAAAAAAGAAGGGAAAAATACATGAAAGAGACCCTATGTGGCCCAGGAAGCCTAAAATATATACTGTCTGGCCCTTTATAAAAAAAGTTTGCTGACCCCTGAACTAAACTATTTGTAAAGTTTCTTGCCACTCTAATAGGCTATGTTTTTAAGGCATAGTCCCATTGATGACTGCAGTGTTGCCCGAGTAATCCAATAAATGCATTTAAAGTTGGATTTCAGATAAACAAAATATTTTTGGGACTAGTAGGCCCCATGTAGTATTTGGGACATACTTATACTAAAAATTATTCATTATTTTTCTGAAATTTAAACCTCACTGGGAATCTTGTATTTTATCTGGCAACTCTTATGTTTGCAGACATATGTGAATGCACTGGTAGTATTTTGTATCTACAGCTGGTTGACCAATTTGCCCAAAGGCATTGTCAGACAAATAATCTAAAGTTAAGTCTAGAGAGAGTGTTATTGAGAGGTAATAGGCCTTTGTCTTTGGACCCATTTAATCTATGCTTAAATCAATGCACTGGATAAAGATCATGAAAAAGATCATATAAAGCACATGAAAGGGGGCCTCAATCTCTAGAGACAGCTAAGGACCATTTTAAAGTTCAGATGGTCTAATCAGTGTAAAATTGATAGTGATAGACAAGAAATGACCAGAGAGAGAGGGACTTAACAATCAATGAGGACATTATTTTCTTCCCTAAAGTGAAAGTGACTTACTTTATTTACTCCATCACAACTATGTACAGAATTATACTTGTGAAATGTGTTTTGCAGAGTGTGTTTGAATAGAAAGGAATCTTTTCTAAAGTTCGAAAATGTCATATAATTTTGGAAGGTTAAATTTGGAATGGTAAATGAGGGCAAAACTGTCCAAGTCTCTACTCTAAGGATAGATGAAAAAATGTTCACTAGCAGAGATTTTGGCAAATATGTAATTTCAAAACAATGTGAATAGTGATGTGGAACAGGATGGAACAGAATAAGAAATGGATCAGCATGATATGTACAAAACTGGATACGTATTATATTTGTAAATTAATATAAATGATTATAATTATTGAAGGTGATTAAAAACCGGTATAGGAATAGAGTAAATAGCATTTACATGAGGGTCACAATTACCACCAGAGTTTCTGGCTTTGAGTTAAAAAGCAGAAACATAACACTCTAATCTAGAGATGTATGAAACATTAGTGTGATATGTTAATGCCTTAAAATATATAAATAGTGAAACGTCAGAAGGCATTTTAAAAGACAGCATTTCAAGTGATCTAAATGTAAATTAACCTGATATATGTGGATTACATCTTTTTTTAATAATACAAATGGGTTAAAATGAAGAGAACATTGCTCTACATTAAGGAACGATTCTATACGGCTATGCTTTGGGCTTTCAAACATATGTTCAAACATCTGAACAATGGTATGGTTGATTTCACAAACTCTAATTGTGTCCAGAGTCACACATTCATCATTTTAAGCAATTCTCAATGTTGGCTATTTTCAAGTGATTGCACAGTAATCTTTTTGGATATTCATACATAATGCCTTTTTATCACCTCTACAAAAAGTGAATTATAAATCAATTTAACGTGAAAATGTGTATAGTTTTCAAGTTTCTATCTAGTAAAGAAACAGAAAAGTATATAACTCAATGTGTAAGAGAAAAAACTCAGCCTTCTTTTGCTTTTATTTTCATTCTTTGCCTTTCCCCATAAGTTAATTGATTACAGGTTCTTTCCAGACACAGTTTTGGCACGGCACATACTAATTTGAATAAGGGAACTAATTTTAAGTGGCTCTTTTGCTTTTTATGCCAAGAAAATGTCATGTGCTGCACATGGGAATCCATAGCAGATAGGGCTTTTAGATTCCTTCTTAAACCAGGTGTTAGAAATTTGTGAAAAAGCAAAAAACATTTTTTGGAAAAGCTCAAACCATAGAAAACGTGAACAGTTGTTTTGTGGTGTCATTGAAGTGCATCTAATTAAAGTCATCGTTTTCTTTTACCTCCTAGAAAGAAATGTAACTACATCACTCTGCGTGACAGTGCATACTCTGCATGACCTACTTCCAGGTATTCCAGAGTCTGTACCCACTGTATACATACTGATACAGACCTGCAAGATGTGGTTAAGTAAATATGATACAGTATCATAGAAAATCATAAGCATGGGAATATCGCTATTCCCACGTAATTAGATATGATAAAAAAGACCTTTTCAACATAAGAGGTATAAGTGTAATGCAAGAGTTCTGGTGTAATGTGCCATTTGATATGCACGTGATACGTGTGTGTAATGATGCCAACATGATAGAAATAACAAGTAAAATTTCTCAAAAACTTTTAGAAAATTTACATTGTCGATTTTAGACTTCCATTCTAATTCAAGATTGCAATTCATTCCATTTTCTTTCTTCTGAATTCTATTATAGAAAGCACTAGAGGATAATCTTCAGTGGTTTATGATACTCTGAGCTCAAAATTTAGTTGAACTGCTTATATTTTTTGAAAGTAGTACATATTTATGAAATACTTTTGAAAATTAAGGGCTATTTTCAATTTATTCAGGACAAGGAATTATAGCAAAGGTTCAGTGATATACCAAAAGTATTTCATCTAGCTCTTGTGTTGCCATGTTTTAAATCCTATGATAGTCATAGGGAAGACACATCCTGGAAACTTTGTGTTAGTTTTACTTCAAGCATGTTTGTAAATATCATAGTCTAAATAGTTTAGACTTTATCTACAAAAGAAGAGTAAATGTAAGTGTTCTGAAGAGTTCTTTAACAAACCCACGTTAGAAGGGCTTCCTTCAGGCACAGATTGAAATGAATATAAAATTTGAAAACTGTTCAAATTCAAAACTAGTTTGGGTAGGAGAAACATCAGGGATTGAGTCTTTGTTATAGAGAGAAGCAAGTTTTATATTTTTTCCTAAATAACATATTATTTACTTACTTAAATAGCTATTCAGTTATTAAAAATTAGTTTTCTTTAAATTAAACAAAAATATATGATTTCCTTTTATATCTCAGGTGTTATGCTAGATGCCTGGGTTAGAAAGACATAAATGAAAACACTTTCCTTGATATTTTCCTATCTAAGAGGGAGATGCAAGTAAATATACTATGCAAATAAAGTCTGTAAATACAACAATAGGGAAAGGCACAAGATATTATAGGAAAGTAGAGTGGAAACAAAAGCAGGTTGGAATGTGAATCACAGAAGATGGCTTCCCAGAGAAAATAATAATTGGCCCAAGTCTTTAAGGAAGAAAAGCAGCTAACAAGATCAAGAAGGATATTCCACATGGAATATTGGAAGGCATGGGGCATGACACGAGAGGACAAGAAAGGCTGGGAGATTACAAATCCCTCAGCGTGACTGGATTAGAATTTTGAATGGCTTGAGTTTAGAGGAAAACAAAGCCAGAGAAGCAGGCAGGCATCAGATCATAGAGGGCAACGTGTATCAGAAAGAGAGATGAATTTGGAAGAAAAACCAAGCACAAATCATTTGGGAAAGAGGTCTGTCATGGATCCAGATGAGTGAAACCCCTGGGTGTCAATGAGGGAAGCTCAGGCAATCACATGCAGAAAGAAATCACATTCTCTCACTCCATGAGGGAAACCAAATTTCCTAATTAGAAATAAAAAAATTAAGTGAAACTATGGACTTCAAGATATTCCCTACAACTCCAAACAGCATCCTTTCTCCCAAAGTCCTTTGTTTTTCAGAATTGCTCTGTGTGTGAGTAATGTCAGAGAAGCACAAAAGAGAAGACAATTTTAGAAATCCTAGGCTGGAAAAGACCAGGGTAGCTCATGATTGAACCTTAGAGGATGCAGAAGGATATTGGTGGGGCAGATGTTGCGAAGCACTTGCTGTCAAATCCAGCTGCCTTCTTTTCCCTATGTGTGTAGATCTTAAAAGTGCTCCCTGAATAAAACTCCTGCTTTATAATCTCTTTCTAGGATTCTCCTTCTCTGGGAACTCATCCTGTAACAACTGGGGAGCAAAGTAGGAAAAGGGCCTGACCAGCAAGCTCTCCGGGCAAGGTGAAGAGGCTTCCCCTTAGTCCCAAGTCCAGAGTGACGGCTAAATTGAACCCCAGAGGTTTTGCAGGAGGGAAGAATAAATCCGACTCCATATTGGATCTGTTTCTTTTACTTTAACCTTTGTATTCTATTGTTTTTGCTGCAAGTTAACCACTAAAGGGATATTGCCTATAAGCTTAAATTATACATAATGGCCCACCTTAGGGAACCCTGCCTCCCGTGTAATAAGCGTTAAGCTAAAATAACTTTGTTTAGCTCACAGACAACATCCTGACCAGGCCCACCTGTGAATGGTTGCAGAAAGGAAGAAATTAACACATCCCCTCCAGAGTTTGACCAGAACCAGGAAATGTTTGACTCTACCCTCTCCCCTTTTAGTATAAAAGAAGCCTGAATTCTAACTCAGGTAAGATGGTTCTTTGGGACACTAGTCCACCATCTTCTTGGTCTGCTGGTTTTCCGAATAAAGTCACTATTCCCTGCCCCAACACCATGTCTCTCGATTTATTAGCCTGTTGTGTGGCGAGCAGTATGAGCTTGGACTCAGTAACAGTTTCATGTTAGAGAGCAATCTGGTGTCAGTACATTTTAAAGCTGAAAGGGGCTTGCAAGTTAATTCTAACTCTGCCACTTTTAAGATAGAGAACCTGAAGGTCAAAAGAGTCATGATTCCCCTAATGCTGCGTAGCTAATTAAGGGCTGGGCTGAGAAGGATTCCACATCTTCTCACTCCCACCCTACTGCCTTTTTCAGTAAACCTATTCTTCTCAGATAGATGTGTTTCCAGGAATCTGCATCAGCATATCAGGTTGCTTGTAGCCACAGGAGAAACATGAAAATTTCTGGAGGATGATTTCATTTCCCTTTTATATCACAATGCACAAGCTGTAAAACGTAAAGAGCATGCAACTTTTAAGATTAAAGAAACAAGAGACTCCCAAGATCTTTGGAATTCAGTTTTGTCCTTAGAACCCTTTTGGGTAGAGTTGAATCTTCTCTGCTACTAAGGATACATCAGTGTACATATTTGAAAAGAACTTCAGGAAGAAATACCATTATTCCTAGATATTGGATTCTTTCCCATCTTGATTAAAATGTACTCTAACTTTGTGTTAATGTAACAGCATCTATAAGAGGACTTTATTAAAGTCTCCAAACTGCAGACAACTCATGATAATTATCTCCCCTTCTGAAGATGGTATTAAACATATCTTTGTAGTACCAACTAAGAAGAGGCTAATTGGTCCAGCTATTATCACCCTCCAAATCTATATGAGAGAATGCACAGCCCACCACAGAAAAATATGTTGCAGGGAATCACCAGCAAGCCACTGATGCCCCTGCAGTGACAGAATGCATTCACTGTCTCCATCAGCCACTGCTCAAGAATCAGAGTTCACACTTCTCCCGATTTCTTCTACCCTTGAGTGGACCCTGGAAGCTCTAGTTTTAGGGAGGAGATGTATCCACAGGAGAGACAAAAGGGTGTGGACAACTTCAAATTGGGCATGGGAATGAAATTGGATTAGTTAGTTAAATTGGATTAGACTTTTTAATACCTGCAAGTGACCTGAAATCTATGGGCTGTATCCAGGTTGTCTCAAAATAAAAAGAGAAATCTGGCAGAAAATATCGTAAATTGGTGCTTGGAGAAATTAGATTATTCTTGAATGTAACCTGCCTAGTCAGGTCATTTAATAAACTAAATTCATTACTATGTCGATATAGATGACATTGTCCCAACGCTTATACCCTATACTCTTAATGGAGATTTTAAAACAGAAAAGTATAGTGAGTGGTTAAAAGAACAATTATTTGGCATCAAACCAGCCTTGGTTTGAGTTCTGGCTTTGTCCATCACTGCATGACCCAGGCAAATAACTTTCTCTGTGCCTCAGTTTCTTCTTCAGTAGAATGGGGATATTGATGACTGCAGTTTACACATTTTGTGGCATATTCCAAGCCCATCATGATTCTTCCTTCTTGGGCTTTCTGATCTCTTTCAGCACCCAGGCTGGCACAGCATCGTTTTAACCAGAGTGACTGGGCTAGGGGTGGTGACCTTAGCCATGCGTCTTTTCCCCTGGGTCTATCCAAGATTCAGCCTTTCCATGGGGGAAGGACCCTACCGTGTTGATTCAAACACCATTGTCAGCTGGGACCTGGTGAGAACATGAAACATGACTCCAGCAGAGAATGTACCCAGAATGCTTTTTTTCCTGGTTCTAGTCTCTTTCTGGTGACACCTCTGCATCCCCATTCTGGGGTTCTATGATATTCCACCTTTATGCTTTTACAATTAAATTTTTCTGTCTTTGCTCACATGTACTTGGATCAGACAGGAAGGATAGTTTTAAGAACTTGGATTCAAATTCCAATTCCAAACTTACTGGCTAAGTAACCATGGACAAGTTACTTAAACACTCTGCATCCATTTTCTCTACTGAATTACAGGGAGAGGATAATATTTACTTCAAAATAATATTCATTCATGAGGGATAAGTGAGTTACTACAGGCTAAGATTAAGAACAATGCCTAACACATCTTAACCATACAATAAGTGTGAGCTATTATTTATTAAGTTGATTTCCATCACTTGGAAACAAAAATAACTTTGACTAATAAGGTATTATCTGACTCACAGGGTCAGTGTTATGATGGAAAGAGAAAGTGCAGGAAAAGAGCTTAGCATGGTAAGTCCCAAGTATGAAATGACAATGTTTAGCTGTTACTGTGTGTTTCCTTCTTCTTTCTTAGTTACCACTGCACCTGATGTTAATTACCAGAGGCACTGAGATGACCCAAAGCATCCATTCCTGATTTTTAATCCACAGCAGCAAATGGCACTGCAGACAGAGGATGACAGACATATGTGTGAGGACTGGTTTGATTTCCATATCTCTCTCTACCTATTCATATTTATTCATATCCATATCTACGATCCTAGGATGGAGAATAAAGAGATGTCCACAGAGACACCTTAACAAAGTAGATTAAAGCAATTGAAGTGGATTTAGTATTTCAAGGACAGTTTAAAGAATAAATTCTTTTGCTCAGATGGTTCTCAATTTCATTAATAAAATTATATTTATGAGTGAGGGCATGATGGCACCTCTTAAATACAAGTTCTACTAATTGTTTCCTGCCAAAGGCACATCACATGTTGAAGAACATACTTGCCTGAAAATAAATCTACCAGAGGCCACGTGGTTTATTCTTGATTAGCTTTTGGCATCCTAGTTCTTCCATTTTGCCATTGTGTAGTAACATTTTAGGGCAGGTCAACATCAGCCTTTGTTTTTGCTGTTGGTCTATTCTCATATCCTCCAAGTTTTTAATCTTTCAATTCTTTGCACTGATTTCTTCTAGTTAACTACAAAACAGAACTTTCTTTCAAATCTTTACTATTTCATTGTAAATGGTATAATACAAAAGCATTAGTGTAGCTTTTCTATCATTATTTAAAATGTTAAAATGACAAATAATAAGCTAGAATTCAACAAACTATATGAATTTAACTATCTGGCAATACATTCTCATATGGAAATACTTAATGTTTTCTTTGAAAGAATGTACTGCAGTAATTGAGAAAAATAGCCATTATTATGGCTAAAAAATAGCATTTGACCATAAAACTTTACTAAATTCCTTGAGAGCAGGATCAATGGGCCCATTACAAATTTGAATAAATTGATGCATGAAATTAAAGGAATTGCTTTTCTCATTAATTTGTTTTAGCCCCAACTTTAGCTAAGAAAATTATTAGTACTTACAGTTTTTCTTTAAAAAAAGAACTGGTAAAAAGTCATTCTTACATATTCATTTCCATGATAACATAATATTCTCTTTGTCTGGTACATTCTCCTCTCTGTTTTTCAAAGGATTGGCACCTTCTGATTTTTAATTTCAGATTAAATGACATTTGCTTGTTGTAAATTTCTAAATGGGTCTTTCTCCACTCCCACCTCACCCCACCCTATTTTTCTTTGTTACAGCACTCTGGTTCAGAGTCTATATATATATCAGTTGGAATTATATATTTGAACATTTACTTCTCGATTGGCTTATACTACTTGTAAAAGACAAAGAGAGAGCAGGGAATATGTTCATCTTATTCTCTAATGTGTGATCAGTGTTTGAGGCAGTGCTTAGCACATGAAAAATATGCAAAGAATGTGTGGTAGAAATGTGCATGAATGACTTCATCTGACAATTTGTAAATGAATTAATATATAAGTGTAAGAATGAGAGACACTTTCTCTATAAGAGTCATGGCCCATTTCTGTGTGAAAGGCCTTGTTAGACATACAAGTGTAATATGCATGTCTGGCATACAGCGAAGGTCAGAGCTGGATTACAGATCTGGCAGCTATCTGTGAAAGATCGTGTGTAAGGCTTCAGGGTTCTGTCTAAAACACCCTCTCATCTAACAGGAGGCAGATAATATAAGCGCAGATAGTTAAGAGAAGAGAGACCAAAATGAGTGCTCTAGAGTTTGTTAAATAAATGACTTTTTAATGCTTTCTATTTTAACTAATAGTATAGTGTAGTCAGAGACATTCTATGACTTCAGCTGCTTTCGTCTTCTCATATTCTATTATCATCAAACCTTTAATTAGTAGCATCTCTTCATCTTCTGCAAACATCAATACTTATGTATAAGCAACACTCTCACAACTGTTAAGCCATTTTCCTTTGGTTTTATGGAACTGTATCATCCAGTATGGTATCCACCAGCCGCATGTGAGCAACTGAAATGTGGCTAGCTCAAATTAAAATGTGCTGTGTCAAGTACAGACCAAATTTTGAATACTTGGCATGAAAAAATTTAAATATTCCATTAATATGTTTATTTTGTTACGGTGATAGTATTTTAGATACACTTGGCTAAATAAAATATATTATTAAAATTAATTTCTTCTGTCTCTTCTTTATTTTTTAATGTGGCAATGAGAAAATTTAAAAATTGCATATATGTCTTGCATTAGATTATTATTGGATAGTGCTTCTATAGAACCATTAAACATTATTTCATGATCACTGTATACCAAGTTTTAAGAAATTATTACCTCTGTTTAAATATTATCACCTTAAAGTGATTTAATAGGCAGTACTATGAATCATTTTAATTGACATTTCTTCTATTTTTATAAGCAAATTCAACTTAGAAGAAAAAATACTTTTAAACATGCCTGTCAATTAAAAGAACCATTAGTAAAGTCATGAAGTGTCATGTTACATGTCATGTTTAAATGACCGTAGAGTCAAATATATCTATACCCATTTATCAGATAAAGAGAGATAAGTTGGTAGAATTGAAGTCATTACTGTCTTAATTTTTCTAAGTTTATTTAATTGTTTATCTCATTTATAATCACATTTCACAACACATTTTTTCTTCTTTACAAAATAATACATGAAAAGACGCAAGCCTTATTTAGTCTTGTAAGTTTTTGGTAAAAAATCTAAACTTAATTCTGTATAGAGAACACAAAGTTCTGTTATACTTCCAAATTATTAGGAAACCTTAGGGTTAAAACAGTTTTCATCCTGTTTCCTAGCCTGCTAAGATTATGTCCCAATTTCTCTTTCCACCTTATTCCTTTCTCCAATGTAATCCTTTCTAAATCCTACTCTTAGTTTCATCATTCTGAAGCAAACTCTGATCATTATGTCTTGTTTTCCATTGAAAGTCATTGCTAATGAATTTAATTTTTTTCAATTTTTTAATTGAAACTTTAACTGAGATAATTATAGATTCACATGTAAGTGCAAGAAATAATACAGAGATCCCTGTGCACCATTCCCAGTTTACCCCAATGAAAACATTGTGCTATGAATTTAATATTTTTAATCTGTCATTTAGGATTCTTTACAGAATGGGTAACCCTGAATTTCCAGCTTTATTTCTCAGCCGATCCCATGTGTTCCCTTCTCCCAAGTCAAACTAGACAACTCTCTTCACTTTAACGTACTTGCCCATTATTTCAATTCACAATTTTAAGTATCATTTTGGATACCACTTTATCCATGGAATATTTTTACTGATTAAGTAAGGAAGGAACAAGTTTTGTTTATGAAAATATTTTGATAAGCTGTTTATAGTAGGTTTTCAGGAGAAGTGGAAATACAAAATTTGTTAAACTATTCTGTAATATAAATGAATAAAAATGTCAGGAATTCAAGGAAAAAACATAAAATAGGTGGGTGATGAGAAGGGACACATCTGAAAAAAAAATTTTTTTTAACATTTTTATTGGAGTATAATTGCTTTACAATGGTGTGTTAGTTTCTGCTTTGTAACAAAGTGAATCAGCTATACATATACATATATCCCCATATCTCTTCCCTCTTGCGTCTCCCTCCCTCACACCCTCCCTATCCCACCCCTCTAAGTGGTCACAAAACACCAAGTTGTTCACCCTGTGCTATGCGGCTGCTTCCCACTAGCTATCAGTTTTACATTTGGTAGTGTATATATGTCCATGCCACTCTCTCGCTTTGTCCCAGCTTACCCTTCCCCTCCCCATGTCCTCAAGTCCATTCTCTAGTAGGTCTGCATCTTTATTTCCATCCTGCTGATAGGTTCTTCATGACCATTTTTTTTTTCTTTTAGATTCCATATATATGTGTTAGCATATGGTATTTGTTTTTCTCTTTCTGACTTACTTCACTCTGTATGACAGACTCTAGGTCCATCCACCTCACTACAAACAATTTAATTTCATTTCTTTTTATGGCTGAGTAATATTCCATTGTATATATGTGCCACATCTTCTTTATCCATTCATCTATCGATGAACACTAAGGTTGCTTCCATGTCCTGACTATTGTAAATAGTGCTGCAGTGAACATTGTGCTACATGACTCTTTTTTTTTTTTTTTTTAAACATCTTTATTGAAGTATAATTGCCTTACAATAGTGTGTTAGCTTCTGCTTTATAACAAAGTGAATCAGTTATACATATACAATATGTTCCCATTTCTCTTCCCTCTTGCATCTCCCTCCCTCCCACCCTCCCCATCCCACCCCTCTAGGTGGTCACAAAGCACCGAGCTGATCTCCCTGGGCTATGCGGCTGCTTCCCACTAGCTATCTATTTTACATTTGGTAGTGTATATATGTCCATGACACTCTCTTACCCTGTACATGACTCTTTTTGAATTATGGTTTTCTCAGGGTATATGCCCAGTAGTGGGGTTGCTGTGTCTTATGGTAGTTCGATTTTTAATATTTTAAGGAAACTCCATACTGTTCTCCATAGTGGCTGTATCAATCTAAATTCCCACCAACAGTGCAAGAGGGTTCCCTTTCTCCACACCCTCTCCAGCATTTATTGTCTGTAGATTTTTTGATGATGACCATTCTGAAACAGTGAGGTGATACCTCATTGTAGTTTTGATTTGCATTTCTCTAATGATTAGTGATGTTGAGCATCCTTTCATGGGTTTGTTGGTGATCTATATATCTTCTTCAAAGAAATGTCTATTTAGATCTTCTGCTCATTTTTGGATTGAAGTGTTTGTTTTTTTGATATTGAGCTGTATGAACTGTTGTAAATTTTGGAGATTAATCCTAGGTCAGTTGTTTCATTTGGAAAGATTTTCTCCCATTCTGAGGGTTGTCTTTTCGTCTTGATTATGGTTTCCTTTCCTGTGAAAAAGGTTTTAAGTTTCATTAGGTCCCATTTGTTCATTTTTGTTTTTATTTCCATTTCTCTAGGAGGTGGGTCAAAAAGGATCTTGCTGTGATTTATGTCATAGAGTGTTCTGCCTATGTTTTCCTCTAAGAGTTTTATAGTGTCTTACATTTAGGTCTTTAATCCAATTTGAGTTTATTTTTGTGTATTGTGGAAGGGAGTGTTCTAATTTCATTCTTTTACATGTAGCTGTCCAGTTTTCCCAGCACCATTATTGAAGAGGCTGTCTTTTCTCTACTGTATATTCTTGTCTCCTTTATCAAAAATACGGTGACCATATGTGCAGGGGTTAATTTCTGGGCTTTCCATCTCTTCCATTGATCTATATTACTGTTTTTGTGTCAGTACTATACTGTCTTGATTACTGTAGCTTTGTAGTATAGTCTGAAGTCAGGGAGCCTGATTCCTCCAGCTCAGTTTTTCTTTTTTTTTTTTTTTTTTTAGTTTTTCTTTCTCAAGATTATTTTGGCTATTCACAGTCTTTTGTGTTTCCATACAAATTGTGAAATTTTTTGTTCTAGTTCTTTGTAAAAAGGCCAGTGATAGTTTGACAGAGATTGCAGTGAATCTGTAGATTGCTTTGGGTAGTATAGTCATTTTCACAATGTTGATTCTTCCAATCCAAGAACATGGTATATCTTTCCATCTATCTGTATCATCTTTAATTTCTTTCATCAGTGTCTTATAGTTTTCTGCATACAGGTCTTTTGTCTCCTTAGTTAGGTTTATTCCTAGGTATTTTATTCTTTTTGTTGAAATGGTAAATGGGAGTATTTCCTTAATTTCACTTTCAGATTTTTCATCATTAGTGTATAGGAATGCAAAAGATATCTGTGCATTAATTTTGTATCCTGCTACTTTACCACATTCATTGATTAGCTCTAGTAGTTTTCTGGTAGCATCTTTAGGATTCTCTATGTATAGTATCATGTCATCTGCAAACAGTGACAGCTTTACTTCTTCTTTTCCAATTTGGATTCCTTTTATTTCTTTTTCTTCTCTGATTGCTGTGGCTAAAACTTCCAAAACTACGTTGAATAATAGTGGTGAGAGTGGGCAACCTTGTCTTGTTCCTGATCTTAGTGGAAATGGTTTCAGTTTTTCACCATTGAGGACGATGTTGGCTGTGGGTTTGTCATATATGGCCTTTATTATGTTGAGGAAAATTCCATCTATGCCTACTTTCTGCAGGGCTTTTATCATAAATGGGTGTTGAATTTTGTCAAAAGCTTTCTCTGCATCTACTGGGATGATCATATGGTTTTTCTCCTTCAGTTTGTTAATATGGTGTATCACGTTGATTGATTTGCGTATATTGAAGAATTCTTGCATTTCTGGGATAAACCCCACTTGGTCATGGTGTATGATCCTTTTAATGTACTTTTGGATTCTGTTTGCTAGTATTTTATTGAGGATTTTTGCATCTATGTTCATCAGTGATATTGGCCTGTAGTTTTCTTTCTTTGTGGCATCATTGTCTGGTTTTGGTTTCAGGGTGATGGTGGCCTCGTAGAATGAGTTTGGGAGTGTTCCTCCCACTGATATATTTTGGAAGACTTTGTGAAGAATAGGTGTTAGCTCTTCTCTAAATGTTTTATAGAATTCTCCTCTGAGGCCATCTGGTCCTGGGCTTTTGTTTGTTGGAAGATTTTTAATCACAGTTTCAATTTCAGTGCTTGTGATTGTTCTGTTCATATTTTCTATTTTTTCCTGGTTCAGTCTCAGAAGGTAGTGCTTTTCTAAGAATGTGTCCATTTCTTCCAGGTTGTCCATTTTATTGGCATATAGTTGCTTGTAGTAATCTCTCAGGATCCTTTGTATTTCTGAGGTGTCAGTTGTTACTTCTCCTTTTTCATTTCTAATACTATTGATTTGTGTCTTCTCTTTTTTTTTCTTGATGAATCTGGCAAATGGTTAATCAATTTTGTTTATCTTCTCAAAGAACCAGCTTTCAGTTTTATTGATCTTTGCTACTGTTTCCTTCACTTCTTTTTCATTTATTTCAGATCTGATCTTTATGATATCTTTTCTTCTGCTAACTTTGAGGATTTTTTGTTCTTCTTTTTCTAATTGCTTTAGGTTTAAGGTTAGGTTGTTTATTTGAGATGTTTCTTGTTTCTTGAGGTAGGATTTTATTGCTATAAACTTCCCTCTTAGAATGGTTTTGCTACATCCTATAGGTTTTGGGTCACCGTGTTTTCATTGTCATTTGTTTCTAGGTGTTTTTTGATTTCCTCTTTGATTTCTTCAGTGATCTCATGGTTATTAAGTAGTGTATTGTTTAGCCTCCATGTGTTTGTATTTTGTACACATTTTTTTCCTCTAATTGATATCTAGTCTCATAGCACTGTGGTCAGAAAGATACTTCATATGATTTCAATTTTTTTTAATTTACCAAGGGTTGATTTGTGACCCAAGATATGCTCTATCCTGGAGAATATTCCATGAGAACTTGAGGAGAACGTGTATTGTTTTTGGATGGAATGTCTTATAAATATCAATTAAGTCCATCTTGTTTAATGTATCATTTAAAGCTTCTGTTTCTTTATTTAGTTTCATTTTGGATGATCTGTCCATTGGTAAAGGTGCGGTGTTAAAGTCCCCTACTATGATTGTGTTACTGTCAATTTCCCCTTTTATGGCTGTTAGTATTTGCCTTATATATTGAGGTGCTCCTCTGTTGGGTGCATAGATATTTAAAATTTTTATATCTTCTTCTTGGATTGATCCCTTGATCATTATGTAGTGTCCTTCTTTGTCTCTTCTAATAGTCTTTATTTTAAAGTCTATTTTGTCTGATATGAGAATTGCTAACCCAGCTTTCTTTTGATTTCCATTTGCATGCAATATGTTTTTGCATCCCCTCACATCCGGTCTGTATGTGTCCCTAGGTCTGAAGTGGGTCTCTTGTAGACAGCATATATATGGGTGTTCTTTTTGTATCCATTCAGCCAGTCTATCTCTTTTGGTTGGAGCATATAATCCTTTTGCATTTAAGGTAATTATCAATATGTATGTTCCTATTATCATTTTCTTAATTGTTTTGGATTTGTTATTGTCAGTGTTTTCCTTCTCTTGTGTTTCCTGCCTAGAGAAGTTCCATTAGCATTTGTTGAAAAGCTCGTATGGTATTGCTGAATTCTCTTAGCTTTTGCTTGTCTGTAAAGGTTTTAATTTCTCCATCAAATCTGAAGGAAATCCTTGCTGGGTAGAGTAATCTTGGTTGTAGGTTTTTCCCTTTCATCACTTTAAATATGTCCTGCCACTCCTTTCTGGCTTGCAGAGTTTCTGCTGAAAGATCAGCTTTTAACCTTATGGCGATTCCCTTGTATGTTATTTGCTTTTTTTCCCCTGCTGCTTTTAATATTTTTTCTTTCTATTTGATTTTTGTTAGTTAGATTAATATGCATCTTGGCGTGTTTCTCCTTTGATTTATCCTGTGTGTGACTCTCTGCGCTTCCTTGACTTTATTAATTATTTCCTTTTCCAAATTAGGGAAGTTTTCAACTATAATCACTTCAAATATTTTCTCAGTCCCTTTCTTTTTCTCTTTTTCTTCTGAGACCCCTATAATTCAGATGTTGGTGCATTTAATGTTGTCCTAGAGGTCTCTGAGACTGTCCTCAATTCTTTTCATTCTTTTTTCTTTATTCTGCTCTGCAGTAGTTATTTCCACTATTTTGCATTCCAGGTCACTTATCCATTCTGCCTCAGTTATACTGCTATTGATTCCTTCTAAAGAATTTTTAATTTCATTTTTTGTGTTGTTCATCATTGTTTGTTTGTTCTTTAGTTCTTCTAGGTCCTTGTAAAACGTTTCTTGTATTTTCTCCATTCTATTTCCAAGAATTTCGATCATCTTTACTATCATTATTCTCAATTCTTTTTCAGGTAGACTGCCTATTTCCTCTTCATTTTTTGGTCTGGTCGGTTTTTACCTTGCTCCTTCAACTGCTGTTTCTCTGTCTTCTCATTTTGCTTAACTTACTGTGTTTGCGGTCTCCTTTTCACAGGCTGCAGGTTCCTAGTTCCCGTTGTTTTTGGTGTCTATCCACAGTGGCTAAGGTTGTTTCAGTGAGTTGTGTAGGCTTCCTGGTGGAGGGGACTAGGGCCTGTGTTCTGGTGTATGAGGCTGGATCTTGTCTTTCTGGTGGGCAGGTCCGCATCTGGTGGTGTGTTTTGGGGTGTCTGTGGCCTTATTATGATTTTAGGCAGCCTCGCTGCTAATGGGTGGGGTTGTGTTCCTGTCTTGCTAGTTTTTTGGCATAGGGTGTCCAGCACTGTAGCTTGCTGGTCGTTGTGTGGAGGTGGGTCTTGGTGTTGAGATGGAAATCTCTGGGAGATTTTTGCTTTTGATATTATGTGGAGCTGCGAGGTCTCTGGTAGACCAATGTCCTGAATTCCACTCTCCCACCTCAGAGGCACAGGCCTGATGCCTGGCTGGAACACCAAGAGCCTTTCATCCACATGGCTCAGAATATAAGGGAGAAAAAGGAAAGAAAGAAAAAATAAAATAAAATAAAATAATTAAAATTAAAAATAATTATTAAAAAGAAATTCAAAAAGTAATTTAAAAAAGGGGAAAGGAAAGAAAGAAAGAAGAGAGCAACCAAACCAAAAAACAAATCCACCAATGATAACAAGTGCTAAAAACTATACTAAAAAAAAAAAAAAAAAAAAAAAGACAGAACCCTAGGACAAATGGTAAAAGCAAAGGTATATGGACAAAATCACACACAGGAGCATACACGTACACTCACAAAAAGAGTAAAAGGAAAAATATATATATATATCATTGCTTCCAAGGTCCACCACCTCAATTTGGGATGATTCGTTGTCTATTCAGGTATTCCACAGATGCAGGGTACATCAAGTTGTTTGTGGAGCTTTAATCTGCTGCTCCTGAGGCTGCTGGGAGAGATTTCCCTTTCTCTTCTTTGTTCGCACAGCTCCCTGATTTCAGGTTTGGATTTGGACCCGCCTCTGCGTGTAGGTCGCCTGAGGGCATCTGTTCTTCGCTCAGACAGGACGGGGTTAAAGGAACAGCTGATTCGGGGGCTCTGGCTCACTCAGGCCGGGGGGATGGAGGGGTACGGATGTGGGGTGAGCCTGCGGCGGCAGAGGCCTGCATGACGTTGCAGCAGCCTGAGGCACGCCGTGTGTTCTCCCGGGGAAGTTGTCCCTGGATCACAGGACCCTGGCAGTGGCGGGCTGCACAGGCTCCTGGGAGGGGAGGTGTGGAGAGTGACCTGTGCTCGCACACAGGCTTCTTGGTGGTGGCAGCAGCAGCCTTAGCATCTCATGCCCGTCTCTGGAGCTCGTTTAGGCGGCGCTCTGAATCCCCTCTCCTTGCGCACCAGGAAACAAAGAGGCAAGAAAAAGTCTCTTGCCTCTTCGGCAGCTGCAGACTTTTCCCGGACTCCCTCCCGGCTAGCCGTGGTGCACTAACCCCTTCAGGCTCTGTTCACGCCGCCAACCCCAGTCCTCTCCCTGCGATCCGACCGAAGCCCGAGCCTCAGCTCCCAGCCCCTGCCCGCCCCGGCGGCTGAGCAGACAAGCCTCTCGGGCTGGTGAGTGCTGCACGGCTCCGAGCCTCTGTGCGGGAATCTCTCCGCTTTGCCCTCCGCACCCCTGTGGCTGCGCTCTCCTCCATGACTCCGAAGCTCCCCCCCTCTGCCCCCCGCAGTCTCCGCCCGCGAAGGGGCTTCCTAGTGCGTGGAAACCTTTCCTCCTTCACGGCTCCCTCCCACTGGTGCAGGTCCCATCCCTATTCTTTTGTCTCTGTTATTTCTTTTTTCTTTTGCCCTACCCAGGTACATGGGGAGTTTCTTGCCTTTTGGGAGGTCTGAGGTCTTCCTCCAGCGTTCAGTAGGTGTTCTGTAGGGGTTGTTCCACATGTAGATGTATTTCTGATGTATTTGTGGGGAGGAAGGTGGTCTCCGCATCTTACTCTTCCGCCATCTTGAAGCTCCTCTATCCGAAGAATTTTTAATGAAAGGATTAACATTCAACTTTAAAGAGTGTGCATGCATGCATATGTGTGCTCTAAAAGCCTTTGTGAATGACTATATTTTTGTGTGGAAATGGAGAAGATGCCCATGTTTTGGGATCCTGGTGGACTGTGCAGTCTAGTTCCTATGTTAAGAGCCTAAAGTAAAAGATGACTCCTCTTGTTCCTCTCCTAATCTCCTGCTCAGGCAGTGGGTTAGAATATGGTGGAGGTTTTGCCAATTAGACAATTTCAAAATATTTGATGGGACTCTGCATCTTGAGCAAGTGACTCAGAACGTGGTGGCTGTGTGAGCCCCTGTTCAGTGAAGGTGTGTCTCAGTCTGTTCTCAGGTGAGCCCTCACTTCCTGTTGACTGGCTCTCCAGAGCATCCTTCAGAGTGCCTTTTCCCACCAGGTTTCACTGGCTTCCCCCAATTCTATTAGCCCTAGATATCCATCCAGTAAACTTCCTTTTCTATTATATGACTATGTAAATTCTCTGAGGAATGACTACAAGGCCTGTGGTAGGCAGAATAGTGGTCCCCCGAAGATGTCCATATCCTAACTCCTAGAATCTCTGCAAATGTTATTTTATGTGGCAAAGGGGCATTAAGGATGTAGTTGTAATTAAAATAGCTAATCAGTCAATGTTGAGATACAGAGATGATCCTGGATTATCCCAGGGGAATCTGTGTAATCACAAGCGTTCTTAAATGTAGAAAAAGGAAATGGAAAAGTAGATCAAGTGACGTGATATGAAAAAGGTTGGACCCACCATTGTTTGCTTTGAAGGTAGAATAAAGGAGGCCATGAGCCAAGGAAAGCAGAAAGCATCTGGAAGTCAGAAGGCAAGGTACAAATTCTTCTCTGGAGCCTCCAGAAAGGAACACGGCCCTGCCTGCACCTCAATTTTAACCTGCTGAGAACTGTGTCAGACTTCTGATCTACAGACCTTTAAGATAGTACACTTGTGTTGCTGAAGTCACTAGGTTGTGATAATTAGCTATGGAAGCAACAGAAAACAAATATAGGTCCTCAGGCAGACATTGCTGGGGACAGGGGTGATGCTGAGCTGAGATTATGTAGCTTTAAAGAGGTAAGTAGTGAATGGTAGCTGACCTGCGTGTCAGGCTTGTCTTCCTTTCCTTGCATCCTCCCAACCCACACTCCATGCTCGCAACCACTTGACAAGTTAAAGACAAAAATGTGATCCTCACACCACCTCTAATGACTAACTCCATGTGTGGTACTAATGTATAGGTGTTCAACTAAGGATTTTTTAATTGGATGTGTTGAATTGTAAGGGAATAAAAGGATGTTATTTAAGTCAATACAGGAGACAAATAAAATAAATGTCATCCTTTTTTGATGGACACAGGGGTATATGTTTTCCTCCTCTTCCTAGATGGAAATTTCTAGATTATTACCAATGTAAGTAGAGAGATTGATAGACATGTAGTTTTTATAGTTATTAGCACCAGGATGAGGAGGGAGCTGTCATTTTCTACCAGCTGAGCATGGTACTCATGGTGGAGAACGGAAGCAACTGGTGGTGAGAGGGCAGGGAAGATGGGGGCCTGCCCTTGCCCGTGCTCCAGAAACAGAACCCTCTGTCTCTGCCCACAGGTGGTCTTGTCTCCTGTCAGCCTCTGCCCTTGACTTCAATCCCCATTCACTCTCAACTTAACATCTTAATATTTCAGCGGTTGCCATTTACTGATAAATATGCAGCGTTGCCCTCTGCTTTTAAAGATAGATTTTCAGACAGGAATGTTATGTTTGAAAAGGCCACCACCCATTTCTTGGCCCTTCTCTTATGATGCAGACCATCAGTCCTCTGGCAGGGAGATAGATCATTGTTATTAGATGCTGACTATCTCTGCCTTCTTGGCTCTGGAACATCTGACATTCAGCAACCTGACTATAGTTAACAAATAGATTCAGACCACTCTAATATGCTTTAAAATATGTTCCGATTATGGTAAAAACAAAGCAGACATTCAGGCAGTCTTTTTCTAAAAAAAACCAAACAAGACGAAACACCTAGTAAAACCTCTCATTTTTATTTCTACGTTTGC
Source organism: Balaenoptera ricei (assembly GCF_028023285.1). NCBI lineage: Eukaryota > Metazoa > Chordata > Mammalia > Artiodactyla > Balaenopteridae > Balaenoptera > Balaenoptera ricei. The sequence continues at coordinate 93,284,172 of NC_082650.1, read as the reverse complement.
AATTTACTCAGTGCAGCTGACCTTTAAGCATATATGGAACATGCAGAGACAAGATATCAAATAAATGATTCCTTGGTTTTAATGTATGGCATTTAAACACTCCTTATTACACTATTTATAAAACTGTTTTATAGAACACTAAAAAGTGTGGGACTGTTTAAAAATGTTAATCCTATAATTAATAGTCAGAGGCACTCGCTTTCCTGCAGCACAAAGCGCTGATATTCTAAATCTGTCACTCTGAACTTTACAGTAGGGGACAGCCATCTGCCTGCACACAGCCATCTAAAACAAAGCAAAAATACAGGCTCCTCTGTCTCCCCTGGTGAGATGCAGGATCATTATGACAAAGTAGGCAACAAGGTTCAGCTAATATGAATTAAGATAACATGTGTTGAGAAAGAAAAGGAACATATTAAATCAAACTGAATCTATAAGTCAATGTTATTAGGTGATTAGATATGGATGATTTGATAAAGTAGAACCCATGATGTAATGCCAAGTACATGGGAAATATGTGTATGGGTGAATTAGTACTGAGTCCTACAGCCCTGCAAACCCTTTCTCTGTGTTGCTGAATCTAATGCGATTTTAGTTAAAGCTCATACTTAACTGGCACGTCCATTTTGCTGTGAAAAATCAAGGTTGTTAAAATAAAATAATTTAACATTCTCTTACAGGTTGAGCGTATTCATTGGAAGGAAAAAGGAACAAGGCTATCAAGAAAAATCAGTTTTGAAAATATCTTTACATGTAGATGCCTCTGCAATTATATATTTTTTCAAAGAGTCATGTTCTTTCATCATCTATGTCTAGATTTTTTCTGAAATTCAAATATTCTTAATCTACTTTCTACATTTTAGTTTTACTGAAATCATTATGGAAAAATATTACCACTCAGATACAATTCTTTTCAGATCACCCAATATGCTTCTCAGCTTAATTTTAAGTGGGTCATGAAAAATTATTAGATTAACATTAACTTCTTTGTTTTTCTGATTTTGAAATTTGATTTTTTAAAGAAAACTCTCTTTTCCCTAACGTAAAGATACATTTTTATAAACATGAAAGAGTGAGAAAAATTAGAAATTCCATGTCCTGTTAAATTTGATTTTCTAACGAGTGTAGCAATAGAGCACGGTGGTTAAATGTGAATTGTGGAGTCTGCTGAGATGGTTTCTAATCCCATCTCCGCCATGTGCAAGCTGTGCGACCTGAAGGGAGTAATTTAACAGCTAGAGGCCTTCGATTTCTCATTTGTAAAAGGGGGTCATTTAGAGAGCTGACTTCAGCTGGATTACTCTGAGGGTTAAGTGAAATAAGATGCATGAAGCACCCAGTACAGTGTCTGGTCAATCAGAACTCCTCACAATGACAGTATGCAAGTTTCATTCCTAAAGAAGAAGTTCGGATGGTTTAGATGTTGAATGTACTCAATAAGGGACTCATTTAAGCAATCATTTTCATAGCAATCTGTCTGTAAATTCTAAGCATTTTAATACTGACAACAATTCTCAGAAATTATATATTATAGGATCATATGGTAGCTCTCCTGGGTATATATCCAGAGAAAACCATAATTCGAAAAGACACATGCACCCCAATGTTCATTGCAGCACTATTTACAGTAGTCAAGACATGGAAGCAACATAAATGTGCATCAACAGAGGAATGGATAAAGAAGATGTGGTACATATATGTGATGGAATATTACTAAGCATAAAAAAGAACAAAAGGATGCCATTTGCAGCAACATGGATGGACCTAGAGATTATCATACTAAGTGAAGTAAGTCAGACAGAGAATGACAAGTATGATATGTTATCACTTATATGTGGAAACTAAAAAAATATATGATACAAATGAACTTATTTACAAAACAGAAACAGACTCAAAGACATAGGAAACAAACTTATGGTTAACAAAGGGGAGAGGTTGGGGGGGGAGAGATAAATTAAGAATTTGGGAATAGCATATACACACTACTATCTATAAAACAGATAAACAACAAGGACCTACTGTATAGCACAGGGAACTATATTCAATATTTTGTAATAACCTATATGGGAAAAGAATCTTAAAATATATATATATATATATATATACATATATATATATACATATATATATATATATATGTATATATATAAACTGAATCACTTTGCTGTACACCTGAAACTAAGACATTGTAAATCAATTATACTTCAATAAATAAAGTTATATGATATATATATATAGAGAGACAGAGAGACAGAGAGACAGAGACAGAGACAGAGAGAGAGAGATTTAGAGACTGTGTATCCAAAGCAAGATTTTTTAGCAGGTAGTTGACATACTTTGACGCTGACATACGATACTATTTATTGAAATCTACACTTAGAAATGGTGCATCTGGCCAACCTGGAGAATGCTATATATAAAAAGCCTCGTCATGGTACCACATTCCTGAATCATGGGCCTTAGGCAATAGTCATCATCTGTGATCTGGATTCTAAGATGCATGCTAGTATGACTTATATTTAGAGCGTTAGATTGAGAACACAGACCTGTTCTTGGCTTTCTTCATGACTGAAAGAAGAAAGATACTTAACATGAATTTAGGTGGTAAATGGTTAAAAATAAATATGTATATAAGGAACAGTGATTTACAGTATAGCACAGGAAGTTATACACAATATCTTATAATAACCTATAATGGAGTATAATCTGCAAAAAAAATGGAATCACTATGCTGTACACCTAAAACCAACACAATACTATAAATGAACTATACTTCAAGAAAAAAAAAGAGTTGAACAAGGGAAAACGTATAACTTCTACAATTAGAAATAATATTCTCAATTCTAAAAATGCACACCTCATCACAGTCTAAGTTTTATACTGAAATATTTCCCCAACAGGCAAGAACAACAACAAAATCACATGTAATACTATGATATCTAATAATCTAAAGAGTCCTACTGCATGAATTTTGTTCAGTGCATCATACACCTCAGATATAACTGACTTAAAGTTTCTTTAAAAAAAAACAATTGTCTCATTGGTAATGATTATTTGTTCACATTTTCTGACTACTTTACACTTAGAAATAAATATTCTGTGGTAGATTATCTGGTTTTAGCACCATGTTATCATACAATTTATTAGTTTTAAAAATACTGCAAAATCAACAGGAAAAACAGTTAAAATATAGAAGGTAGAAAGCGCTTAATAATGTTAGAAAAAATGAAATATTCCTAAAAGTGAATATAGAGCTGAGTTCCCCACTTCTTTTCCTGAGGTCAGTGTCCTACATTCTGCCACCCAAACACCAAACAAACCTCAGTCAATCCTGGGCTTTAACTCCAGGTAAACCCAGGTTTCTCTTTTTCTGGAGGAAAGTATGGGTCACTGTGTGAGGTGTTAAAGCCACAGAGTGAGGAGTCCGAGGAGGGGACTGAGGCTCAGTGGAAAGACTTGTGGTTTGGTCCGTATGGGGGGCAAGGGACACACTCCGTAACTGAGGACCCCGGTTTTCACAACATCAAGTTCACCACTGTCAGTAAATTCGGATTGAAAAAAAAATTAAAATATCAGAGTATATTTTAAGAAAGGTAAGGAGGGTATTTTGCTAAGGCTTTACCTACCATGAAATTAAAGAAAGAAAAATCCCTCTCAGTTCTACATGTGGATCTAAAAGATCTTTACCATCCAAATTATGTCCCTAGACGTCCACTCACGGTATGTAATACCAATGGTCTCAGAAGGCAGCAAAAGATGCATGTCTCATGGTATTTTGCAGACATATAAAATATTCACTCAAAAATCAAGCAATAGTGATGTGTCTTCAAAACCATTTTACAGTTTAAAAATAGACTTTAAGGACACGTTTTTACAATGAACATGAAAATAGACCATGTTTCCATTTCTGTGCTTTAGACTGTGCTTCCTTGCTTCCTTGGCTAAACAGCAAAGCATTTATAGCAGTCACACAAGATTGTTTGGGAAGGAGAGCTGAATAACACATATGTATACCTTTGAATTCTCTTTTGGACGTCCCACATTTTGGTATTTTAAAAAGGAGTTATTTAACACAGTCTCGGAGAAGCAGTGAAATTCTCTGCCATCTGAAGCATCACCCAGTAGTAATCCCTACCCCTCCCCCAATTTAGAACTAGTGGTGAATTTTACATAGAAAAGAATGACACTCTCCAGGCTTAGTGCAGGGACAGGCCAGCTGCTCAGGACCTAATGCGTCAGTCATCTGCCCCCGGGGCATTTCTGGCTGTCTTGCCCAGCACTGCTTTAATTAACTGAGACACTCTTAGGAGGCCATTAGATGTTGACAAAAGAGGAATTTTCTTTTCATTCATCGATAGCTTCATTAATGCTAAAACCATATTCTTAAGCATCAGAAAAATAATGTGCTCTTCTTAAACACCACAATAACTTCAATATGGGGATCTGCTTTTGAAATATAAAAAAGCGATTTGATTAACAATTAAGCAATAAAAATAATGTTAATTAGAACTTAATTGTTTCTATGGTGACGAAGGATGGATGCGCCATAACTTTAAAGAAACTCCCTAAACAACACTACATGTGAATTTTAACTCCTATGTTGTGTGGCGATTGCAAATATACTCTGAATGGCAGTTCTAATGAAAAAAAATATATATTGTTGGCTCTGCAATACTGAACTGAAAATGTTCTATCAGAATGCATTTTTAAATACAATTATACAGATGTTTCTTGTTTGTGCTAATAGCCATCAATGTGTTTATGATAGGTTTCTATTGTTTTCCACCCTCTGGAGAAGTTTTAAAAAGGAAATACAGGAGGACAGTGGAGATTGGTTACCTCGTTCACAGAACCGGCCGGTGAAATGGAGCGGACAGTCGCACTGGAAGGAGAAGACGCCCCCCGGGAGGAGGACGGTGCGGCAGGTGCCCCCGTGGTGACACACGCGCCCCTGGCACGTGGCCGGCGCCGCGCGGGGGACGAGCGAGGCCCCCGGGGAGCCGGCCCCTCCCGCGGCCCCAGGAGGAGCGACAGACGCGGACGTTGCTGGCGGCGTAGAATCCTGGGATCTAGATTTATAAACAGATCAGAAAAAAAGTAGTATAAGTAAAAGAGCCAGGACCTTAAATATAAATAACAGAAACTTTGGTTTAAAATAAGAGGGAGATAAAACCAATAGTCATCCAAGGTTCAGCTGAGGGCACATAGAATTGTCACGTTTGTTCTACAATTGTAGGATTTATAAATATTGTAAACGGGACCGTGGGGGAATAGTGGAGTCAATCTACTTGTTTCTTCTGAGAAGCCGTATTAATGTCCTCAAAGTCCTGAGAAACCTGAATGCATCAGCCTGCACAAGACTGAGAGTCAGTTCTCTAACGTAAAATAATTCAGATTTGGGCTAAACTTAGTTCTACTTCAGCTCTTCTAAACCGTGTAAGCCTAAGATGAAGAATTTAGACCATGTGACATTTTAGTGGTAAAACTGCTTGAACTTGAATTATTTCTAGGTTGATTGCTAGCAATATGTATTTTTCAAAGTCACTTGCATTCATTTTAGGAGTTAACCAAGAGATATGTTACAAATGACTCTCTCATTTTTTTCACCAATTTTACTGCCAGTTTAATTTTTTCGTCCCTAAAAACTAATGAACAAAAACCAATTTCCTTTGAATTACTGTAAATTGAAATTCCTTACTTTTATATTCAAAGCCTCTTGATAATAGAATTCCTCTCTGCTTTCCAGCCTGTTTTATCATGATTCCTGATAAGTACCTTAACTTCTCTCAAACCAAATGAGATTACTATTCCTTAAAGACCCGGGCTTTCCTAATTTTTGAAGTTTGTTCAAACCACTTTCTAGGCATTGTTGTTCCTCTATTCCTGTGTATATTTCATCTAAAGTGCCAAGTCAAGACTCCATCATTTCCTCAACATAGCCTTGTTGGTTGCTCTTAGCCCACCAAGGTGAAATTGATGTTTCTCGCCTTTCTACAATTCCATGACGTCATTGTACCACTGCTAGAATATTTCCCACCTGCTTGTAGTATTATTATTTTATGTACATATTTCTACTAGGTTGTATGTACACCAGTCACTATTTTTTCCATCTTTCTTCCACACACAGATTCCTCATTTTGTCAGAATTCCCTATTCTTAGTAGAGACTTTATTAAGTATTTGTTGAATTAATGTCTTCACTGTTCTCCTGAGTGTTTTGTGTTGTTTGAGAAGCAGTGCTTTTGAATTTTTTTTAACTTTTTATTTTATATTATAGTTGATTAACGATGTGTTACCTTCAGTTGTACAACAAAGTGATTCAGTTATCCATATACATGTATCTATTCTTTTTCAAATTGAAATTTTCACTTCACAAAATCATTAAGAGAGTTATCTTTTAAATGTAAAAAATCTTGCTGCAATAAAAATAATCAACAATTTAACTGAGTAAATCTTTATTTTGTACATTGTTATAAAGATAAAATCTTGGTAAAAGAACTCATTTCAAAAATATTGTCTGAGTGACAATTAGAGACAGTTATTTTTGTGTCTACTTTGTACTCATATGTCAACTTACCGGAATAAAAAGCTGAGGAAAGTGAAATAGATGATTCATAAAAACATTTTACCCAAATAATGTTAATGTGCAGGTCAGTTTCTTTTGTTTTACAGTCCTTTTACAACCTGAAATTCTTCTTTATGTTGTTTATCATAGTTTGTAACTGTGAAGAAAAGAACATGTTGACCCTGTTCCAGTTCTACAAGGATCAAGCCATTCACCACTGCAGTTGCCCACTGACACTGTCCCCTTCAGGGAATTCAGGATGGATAAAACAGGAAGCATTCTGTGCTTTGGATACTGTCCCTAGGTAGTTAGGATGCACATCTAAGGAAAGATTTCAGTGAGCCTGGATACTTACATCTTCCCATACACAGAAAAGCACTAAAATCATTAATCTGAGGTGTCTGTTCTTTGTAAGTAGCAGTGATCTTCTGATGTTTGACTATATATTTTTTTCCCAGTGAAAAATACATATATGTCTTGGCTCCCCCCTTACATCTTTGAACAGTTTCTCAGAGCTTGCTGAGAGTCTGCCTCCCAGGCTGTAGTCCTCAGTAAGACACTGAAAGCTCAACTCACAGCTCTTACGCTGTGCATTTTTTTAATGTGACATAACCATATTTTAATTTTTATAGTTGTGAAGCCTGACTCTCTTCTCTCTGCTCTGGACTGCAATCTGCTCTTTTCTTCATCATATCCCTAACAACAATGCTTGTTCCCAAGTTACCTCTCCAATAAATATTTTATAAATGAATTTGAATCATTTTTGTAAATATGCAATGTACCACTCCACTCACAAGAAAAATAGCAAGTAAAAATAATTTGGTTATCTTTGGGTCAATTCATAACTCCATTACATAGCTCTTTAGTTTTATAGATAATATAAATTCTAAGAGCTTTGATGTAACTTTACAATCAACTTTCTCTGATTTAATTCTATTGGATTAGTGTAGTTCTCCCCATTTGTACTCGCAATATGTTTGTCCTTATAAGGTAACTTCCGTCAAGTTAAATGGCAATGCTAATTTGAATTACATGGGATTTATTAATCAGCATTTCTTGTTTTAATTTAATTTTTAGTTTTAGTGTTTCTGAATAATTTCACCATTTTCTCTAACTCTTGCTGTGGACTTCATGAACTGCAGTCAATCACATTTTTCTCAGGAATAAATTAGACTGAATTAAATGTCACTAGTTCTTTCTCCTACTGTAGCTGCTCAGGGAGCACATGTCTCACCTGAAAAAATCAATGTGTTGCACATTTCAGTTGCTAACTGATTACACAAAAGTAATTACTATCAATTGATCCATCAATTAAAATGTCAGAATCATAAATCAAAATTTGAAAACTGCATTAACCAGTTGCATTTTATCTTATTATGATCAAATTTTATATCTGATATATTATTCTTAATAGTCCTTGACTTTCAGTATTTTTTCACTAGTTATAAATTATGCCATGAATTTACTTATTTTAGAATTTAGAATTAAAATAAATAAAATTTATTCAATTTATTATATATTTTAAAAGAAACAAAATATTTGCTCTGGTTGTTAAATTTTAACTTACTTTTACAGAAAAGGTTAAAAATATAAAGTACGTGTGGATGTTTATTAAGCACAACCTGATGACAGTCATATTAATATAATTAGCAATGTAAAAAAGGAGCACTAAAATTATAGTTCTTTTTAATTCTAAAAATCATGAATGTATGAGAGCTCAGAACTAAATCAAGGCTCAGAGTTTTCAAAATTATTTTTAAAATAAACAGTACTGTAAAGATTGAACTTCTTTGTCTTTCTTAACTAAATACTTGATTTACTATAAGTCCAAAATAATAAGCCTGAAGAATCTGCTTGATTGCCTCTTGGATAACTTCGGACAAAAGTACAGTGATGAACCAGTCACTGTTATAACAAGTAGTAAGCGCTCAAGAGTCTTTTTCTGTATGAATTAATGATTAAATAAGATATGCTAATTTTGTTCAAAATCAAGCCTGGTCCTTAGAGGAAGACACCTTGATGTGACAGTGATTTCTAATCTCAGGGGCAGGGGTGGGGGGAGCTCTCAGTGGAGGAGAGGACGCTCCACTCTTTGCCCCTTTCCTCCAGGGGCTCTACGGAATCCCCTGAGGCAGGCAGCAGCTCGAGGGGTTTGCTTCTTGTCAGCAGACACTTGTCTGGCCTGTTTCTTAGAAGGAGGAATGGGCTTGCTCACAAGTGTAAATCCTGGAAGACCCGCTCACAAGTAGAAGAGAATCTTTAAAATCATGATGAAGTATTCAAAGAAAGAAACTGAGCTAGAGAAATTTTGACCTTGTGGCTATTAACAGTGAAAGGGAAGAAAAGTTTTCAAATCATTACAGATTTTTAAAAGCAGTAAAATAAATGTGTTATAACCTAGGCAACAAAAAACCTGATTTACAAATAATATGTATAGATACTTTTTTTTTTTTTACAAAAGTGAGAATTATAGTATAAACACTCATATTCCAGTCTGCTTTGTCTTTTCACTACTAGAATATTCTGCTCTTTATTTTTTCACCTAAAAATTATGCTTAGCAGGCTGCACTGTCAGTGAATACAATTCTTGATTTTCCTTTTAAAAGCTGCAAAGTGTTATATTGTTTGGATATACACCACTGATTCTATCAGTTTGGAGTTAATATATTTAAACTATTTCAGGTTTTTCCCCCTGTTATCCAGATCATAAATTAATGTTAATAGCTATATCAAGATATAATTTACAAACTAGAATGCACCCATTTAAAATGCAAGTTTTAGGGGATCCAGAGCTGTGCAACTATCACCACAGTATAATTTTATATTTTGTCATTCCCCAAAGAAATCCCATATCCATCAGAGCCACCTTTAGCCTACTTTCTGTCTCTATAGATTTGTCAATTTTGGACATCATATAAATGGAATCACATAATATGTGGTCTTTTGTGCTGGGCTTCATCACTTACCATAGTGTTTTTAAGGTTCATCCATGTTTTTGCATGTAAAAGAACTTTATTCCCTTTTATTATTGACATTTTATTTATCCATTCATTAATTGATCATCATTTTGGGCTGTTTTTACTTTTGCCTGCTATGAACAAGGCTACTATGAACATTCATGTCCAAGTTATTGTCTGCATTTTCTTGGGTAAACACCTAGCAGTAGAATTGCTTGATTGTATATCCCATGTTTAACATTCTGAGCAACAGCTGAACTATTTTCCAAAGAAACAGCACCACTTTCCATTCCTACCAGCAAAATATGAGAATTCTAATTTCACCACATCCTCACTGGATCATATATTCTTAGAAGAGTTATGTGCATTTAATTTTGTATGTATATAACACAGATATATATTTATTTACATTAACACTTAGTGAACTGTAATTATTTATTCCAAAGTGTAGCTTCATTTCCCTCAACTATTCTCTTTGTAGTCTTTTTAAAGCCCTTTTTATTTTTTTAAAAGGTTACTATTTATTTATTTATTTATTTGTTTGTTTGTTTATGGCCACGCTGCGTGGCTTGCAGGATACTAGTTCCCCAACCAGGAATTGAACCCAGGGCCCCAGCAGTGGAAGCGTTGAGTCCTAACCACTGGACTGCCAAGGAATTCCCTATAGTCCTTTTAAAAAGTAGTTTTCTGAACAGGCTTAACTAATATCTCTTACTTTATCCTGGATCACACCTGGGCAGACCAGGTAAGCAGTACTCCCTTTGAGAGTAAGATACTGAAAAAGTTACTCAAAGTGCTTACTCAATCTTTCTATACATCCATTTCTCTGCTTATGTATTATCAAAATTCACATGCTTGTATTTACTATGCCCATATCTATATGTATATATGTATATGTATATCTATATCTACCTCTATACCTATATCTGTTGAGTTTCTTAGTGATTAGGACTTTGATTCCCAGGCAGATAACCAAGAATACTTAGTGATTTTTTTTTTTTTAATAAGATATGTGAGGTACATCCTTAACTTTTTTTTTTTTTTTAATTTTATTTATTTATTTATTTATGGCTGTGTTGGGTCTTCGTTTCTGTGCTAGGGCTTTCTCTAGTTGCGGCAAGTGGGGGCCACTCTTCATCGCGGTGCGCGGGCCTCTCACTGTCGCGGCCTCTCTTGTTGCGGAGCACAGGCTCCAGACGCGCAGGCTCAGTAATTGTGGCTCACGGGCCTAGTTGCTCCGCGGCATGTGGGATCTTCCCAGACCAGGGCTCGAATCCGTGTTCCCTGCATTGGCAGGCAGATTCTCAACCACTGCGCCACCAGGGAAGCCCCCTTAGTGATTTTTTTTTTTTTTTTTTTTCTTAGTGATGTTTTTAATGGTGGTGGCTAATAGGAAGAAATCCAAAGAAGAATTTAATTCCTACTTTAACTCTCAAAATCATGAGAACACCATAATTTCAAATAGATTTTTTAACATAAAATAGAGCCCTATTGAAATATGGCTTCAAAGTTTTATTTAAATTATCATTTTTCACTAGCTCTAAAATTTATGTTGTTTTTAGTTTGATTTAATAAATTTTAAAATAATTTTATCTGAGTGCAAAACAACACAAAAAATGTTTGCTGTTTAAAATGTATTTAATTGGCATAATTATATTTAAAAAGGAAATATGTGAAATTACTGTTATTACATGTAAAAATCTCATTTACCACTCAAAATAAGAATTAGATATCAGAGCAACAAATTATACATGGAAAAATCAATCTAAACAAACATAACCCCAAGCTTTACTCTTTCTTTAACGTTATGCAATAGAACAAGAATTATATCCTAATAATTAATTGAATAAAATTTAACATTTTAAGACAAGTTAATTCACTATTAACATAATAGTGTAATTTAAATAGGTCTTGTTTTCACATTGTCTAATTTTTCTCACTAAAAGAATTCATTTCTCGTTCTCACAATCTTCTATTCTTTAGCTTTTACATATTCATAGTTAGGGTTCTTGAGACCAGTCATTCTTACATAATGATGTTCACAGCATCATCATGAGTTACGCAAAAACTTTACTCCAGGGTATTCCAAACCGCAGTTTCTCAGTATCTACAGTGGATATTTTTGAAAAGCTGGACTCCCCTTGATAAATTCTGATTCTCGCTTCTCATGCCAGCCCTACTGAGGGTTGTTCTTGATCACAGAGTACATGCAGGATCTGATTCCAGAGCCCAAAGCTGGATGAGACTTAGAAGAATGCTTTCTCCCTATGTGGAAATTCAGAGTCATCAAAATCCTGAATTTCTTTTTTTTTCTTTCCTTCCATATCTCAAATTCTACTCTTCCTTTTTATTTAACTAATAAAATAGCTTCTTTACCTTTTGTTAGTTTTATGATCATATTTCTTTGTCAGTACCTCTGACTTTAGTTCCTATTTTTTCTAATCCATCCTTCTCACTGTTCTTGTTCTTATTACTCCCATGCCAAAGATTATCCTAATTGAAAGTGTATATTCTTCTATGATTTGGTTCCATTTACCTTTCAGTTTTATCTGTTTGCAATGCCTTAATATATGTCCAATGTATGTTCTAAACACATTCTAGTGTAATTTTTTCAGTATTCCATGATTTATGCTTTTCATATAGCTTAGGATTTCCCTGAAGTACACTTTTACCTTATTTCTTCCTTAGGACACAGTTCCAAAATTATTGTCTTAGAATTACTTTGGTTCTTCCCTAGACTAAATTTCAACAACATTATACACATATCTACCTAAAGAAATAACACCAAATAACTAGTGTCACAAAAGGTACATAAAGTGAGCATTTTCATTCATATTCTCCTCCAGACCCAATGCCAATCTGAACCCAAGAGGCAATTAATCTGTGTTCCATTTTGTACAAATACATATCCAGTTATATGGACTTATAATTTAGTTTTCTTTCTTTATCAGATTTTAAACAAGTGAAATTGTATTAGTAAGGGTAGTGCTAGCTCCTGTAATGGATACACCTTGAAATTTTGGTAGCCTAGCAACACAGAAGCTTATTTCTTGTTCATACAAAGTTCAGTCAGCAAAGGTAGAAGCAGGAGTTCTGTTCCCTGCGGCCGTTCAGTGATGTTCAGGGTGACATAAGCTTCACAATTCTCAGCCTATGGTTTTAAGGTAGCCTTCAGTGTCAAGTGCAAATACCCAAATATCAATCAGGATAAACAAGGGGGGAAGAGGGAGCACGGAGAATCTTACACCATTTCACTCTACCCATAGGCCAGGACTTGGTCACCCACTGCAAGGGAACATGGGGAAAAAAAATCTAGCCACGTACCCAGGAAGGCAGAAAAACTAGCTTGGTGAATCTAGCCAGCTTCTGCCATGAATATCATGTATAAATACTGTTATTAAATAAAATTATAGCAAAAAAAGACTTGCAATTTTTTCTTCACTTTCAGTTACAAAATATCTTGGTGATCTTTTATTGTCATTACACATAGATAAAGCTTAGACATTTTAATAGGAGAAGTTCTTAGTGTAAATGTATTTAAACATTTCCCTATTGATAAACATTTGTCAGTATATTTTCAATATATTTTTTTCAAATTATAAATACTGCAGTGAATTCACTGTACAAATATCTTGTGAACACTTCTGAATATACTTGAAGAAAAAATATCTAGAGGTGAAACTTGTTGGGTCAAATAAATATGCCAAATTTGTACTTTAATATATATGTTAGTAAAGCCTGTACAAAATTAAGCTCCTCAATAGTTTTGGATTGTTACTTTCCTCAATCCCTCATTAAAATTAAATCGTGATTAAATGTCATTAAATATTATCATTAAAATTAAATATTATTAATTTAATTGGTTATATATCTGATAAAAGAGAATTATCATTTATCACTGTTGTTTCATCTTCTTTAACAATTTTTAATCTATTATTTGTCATTTACATTTTATCTATTTTAAATCACTAAGATACGTACTTTCCTTACTTTTTTCAGATTGTTTTTACTTAACAATTTATAGGAGATAATTATATATGATAGATAATGATCCATTTTATGTCTTTTCAAATAAGATTTCCAGGTCTTTCTGAGCATTTTGTCATGTTTTCCTGTTGTTCTTGTTGAACATTAAACTCCAGTTCTTCTTTAGTAGGAAACTTGTCTTTCTTCTCCAAATTCTTTTAGGAAATTCCCTTTGTCTTTGTTGGCTGATGGTTTTTCACTGTGTTGTATTGTGGATAGAATTATTTTCATTCATCTAGCTTAGTTTTTTTCCAGTGGTCTTTTCTATTTGAAGGACTTCCATTTTTTTATCTGTTCTGGAAAAATTATAGCTTTCCCACATTCACTCTATATGATCCTGTTAAAACATTTTTTACATAAAACAAAATTTCCTCACTTTATCCTTCATATTCTCAGCTCTTTTTGCATCTCCCTCTCTCCTGAGTCATAGTAATTTCTTCAGATATATTATGCTGTTCATTAATTCTCTTTACTGCTCTAGTTGCTGTTTAACTTGTCCATTTTTAAAATTTAAATTATTATGTTTTTATTTTTTGATATTCTGTTTGCTTATATTTTAAAACACTCTACTCAGTTTTCATGGTATTGTTTTCCTTACATTACTTTAATTTCCCTCTTTTATTTCTTAAAAAGTCAGGCATTGAGCTTTTTATTTTGTGTCTGGTAGTAAAAATATCTGGTCCTTGCAGATCTACGTCACCTCCTCTTCTTTCTGCTAACTCCTCTCCCGTGTTGCTTTTTATATCCCCTTAAGCACCTTGTCATTTTTCACTGTAGGCTTATAATCTCTGCAATTTTATCTGTGAGAATAATTGGAGGCCTGAGTATAAGACACTCCCCCAAATCAGACTTGTGTTTGCTTTGCCCTCTCATGAAGATGCTGAACTTCAAGGCGGAAACACTATAAGGTGAATTTTTCTTTAAGATTTTTGAATAACTAGAAGGTGGCACATTTATGACAGTTGCTGGACCAAGTCACTGCTCAATAAATATTTTGAATAAGTGAATGTTATACATGTTTGGGCCACAGACCTCCACATTGGGCTAGTTTGCTGTTATAGTATTATACATAATTATTATGTATTATTCATATGTTTATATGCTATATATACTATGTATTATATCATACTATACATAATATGGTATTAAGCACAATTAGCAGAAGGTTGTTTTCCTTCTCACTAAAAGTGAGGCATAGTCAGGAAAATTACTTTCAGGATCATTTTGTTTTCTTTTTTCCTTGTCTTTACTTTTTTCTTCCTTCTTTCCTTCTTTCCTTTATGGGGGGTGCTGTAAAGGTTTTTCTCATGATTTTGACATTTTAGTAATTTATTTAAAACATTTAATCTACTTTAGCGTATATTTTATGTCTGTCCTGTAGCTGGAATGTTTTTTTCAGCTGCCACACTACCCCCAATTTTTTTCTTTAAGCTTCCAGGAATTTCTCAAAATGCATGTCTGTTAAAGGAAGCTGCTATTGCTTTTCAACATGGGTATATATGAATGCAGAATCTGAATGTGTACATGTGCATGTCTTTATGTTTTGTATTTTGGATAGATTCTCGGTGAAAGTAGACTTAGACGTGTGTGTACAGTTTGCAATCTTTAGAAAATGTTTAATATTATTATTGTATACTTGTACTATAGAACACTTAATTGTTTTTCTATGATTATATATAATTTTTGGAACTTAAAACCTTAAAGCAACTTTATTTGTTATTTACTTACTTAAGTATCAATACTTCACATAGTTCTGACATATAGTCATCGATAAAGATGTATTTCTTTACTTTATAAATTTTCTAATCCATCGATATATTCTGAGATATAACATAAAAAGAAGCAAATCATTTTTAAATATAAAATGTAATGGATCATTATGGAAACTGAACTCTATACCATGGATCCTTAAAGTGATATATAAATTCATATTCTAATGCTGTTACTGTTTACATTTTTGAGATCAAATTAAATTTATAAAAACAGTATTTTTGACTAAACATATTTTTACTTAATGGCTACATTTAGATTTAGAAATCATTGAAGTTTGAATACTTTTGAAGAGTAAGATATACATAAATATACAGTATTTTTAGTAAGCATTTTATGTCAAATGGGAACAGTTATTATATTAATTAAATTTAATTTATTTCCTCCATTATAGAGAGGTACTACTGTGGAATACTTCAAAATTAACATAAACTTACAAGAACGAAGAGTATTCTAAATTATCAGCCAGGATTAAAAATGTGTAATTACATATTACCTGGAAAGTGCATCTAAATTAGAGAAAGATAAGCTGACAATCAAGGTGTCATGATTAAAGCCAGGGACTTAACCCAGCGGTTTAAGAACGTGTGCACTGACAAAGACAAATGCAAGTTTATCTTCTAGTCTTATAAGGAGAGAGGGGTTTTCTCAGGTTCATAGGAGCCCCAAGGTGTTTATTTCATGGAAAGAATTCTTTTAAGGAATCTCAACCTAGAAGTTACCAGCCAGGATTTTAAAAATGAAGAGGAACCAAGAGAGAAGGCATGCCCATCAAACCAGAATTCATGCCTCTTCATTCATTCTTTTATTTATTCAACCTACAAGGACTTATAGATTTCTCTCTGTGCACCAGACACTCACTAATCAAGATGACATGGTGATCAGTAGAACCTAGCCCTCTTTTTATGAACTTTCAGTTTTGTGGGGTTGAGAAAAAATAGGCAATTGCAAACCAGCATAATGCATCGAGAGCCAATTGTAACCCTAGTACTGCTCTACATGTTTCAAATGTGCTAATATAATTTAATCCTCACAAGAATACAGAAACATTACTTTATTTTCCTAAATTTACAGATGAGAAAACAGAGATACACACTTAATAAACTTGCTCAAGGTCTTGAGGCAAATATATGGTAGAAATGGATTTGAACCCATAGAGTCTGAATCTTGAACTAAAATTTTCAAAATTTTTACACTTGTGGGAGGGGACAAGAGGGGACATACTAAGGACAGGGTCATGGATAGATGCTGTGGGAAGGTAATGGAACAAGGGCTATGAGGAAAGCCTTCCTCACGAGGATTACAGCTGAGTCTTAAAAGGTCAGATGGAGTTGGCTGGAGAAGGACGGTGGGATGGTGCTCAGAGCCCCATCGGGGGCTGTTTAAGCCCCAAAGAAAGAGACAGCAAGTGAAGAGAATTGCAAGTGGTCTGCCATGGAGGCAGCTACAGAGTGTGTGTTTTTGTCAGAGAGAGAGAGAATAGATGAATCTTGGGAGACAGGCAAAGGCTGGATTATGGGGAGACTTGTTGGCAACATTTTAAGGCAACATGAAGTCATTGGAGCAGGACATTGATGACCCACGTCTGTTTTTGAACTCTCATAAAAGTTTTAGTGTAGAGGTGGTTTGTAAAGGAGAAGTAGCTGGAAGAAACTGAAGTATTATAAGAATGAAAGTAATCAGGGACTTGAACTAAGAGAATGTTATTGGGGATGTAGAAACTCTTCACTTCTCTACAAATTTGAGAGAAATTTGGTGTTGAGAGTTTAGTTAAACTTCTCCATAATACTGCTGCCTTGGCATCCACGTTGCATGGCCAAGCTGCTTCCAGGGTCCTTGAACTGACACTGGCCCCTCCCATGAGTGCACATCCTAGACAGCAGCTGGCAGGGGCACCAGTAAAGATGACGCCCTTGTGGTGAGCAGTCTCCCCCTCCTCCCCAGAGCCTTTCCCTTCCATGCCCCTTAGATAAGATCCACAGGGAACTTACCAAACCCTGCTCTTTTGGGTTTGAATTGACCCATCTGGCTTTAGCCCAGGAACCCCAATGCATTCCCTCTGTGTACACTAATAAAGGCGTGTGCCCCAGGTCCTGCTTCTCTCTCTGCCTGCATTCTGCCTTGAGATCCCTGCATGGCTGTCAAGGACCTGTGAGCAATAAACTTCTCTATTTCAATTCCATTGTGGTCTTTTGTTGAACCACAGTTCACTGTCCAATCCCTGGGGCTTTCCTTAACAAATGTTAACTGAACAAAGTCACAACACTTGATTTCTAAAAGGACCTTGTGATCAATTTTATACATGAGATGTATATCAGTCGGGGCCTCTCAGGAAATAGAGGAACATTCAGAAAGGGTAAATGAGGTGATTTTAACGAAGAGACAATTTTCAAGTTGGAAAAGTTTAAGAAAATCAAAAAGAGATAGAGAAGTGTCCCAGGAGTAGACTCTGCTATTGTCATTGGACCTGAATGTGCAAGCAAGTGAAATACCTTCTGTACTGTGGACAAGAATGTAGGTGTAGGAGAGAGGACCACTTAACAGGGGCTGTGGTCTTAGAGACAAGCATGCAGCCAACACAAATTTACATCCAGCTGAGAGAGAGTGGAGAATAAATAGATTTCTTCCTCTTTCTACTCCTTCTGTGTCCTGTCATCACACTGGCCCAACATATTTAGAAGTCAGAGGCCAAGGGGAGCTGGGTAGTTGTAGCCCCTAGAAGTCAGCCTCCCAGAATACCAAGCAAGGTAGAAAAAGATGGAGAGAGTAGATCTGGAAATGAAGCAGAGAATATCTAGTCCAGGGGGAAAGAGAGAAAAGTGTAGGTGAGTCTTAGGTTTGGGGTTTGGGTAACTGAATGAACAATAACAACAATAACATTTAGTAAGATGGAAGATATAAACTTCATGCTGGGCAAAAACTATCTCATTCTTGTTCTAACTGGATGGTATCTTCCAGAAATTCCTAGTAGCACCTATCCCCTTTTTCCAGAAATGATAGATTTTTGACTTAAGAAAATATTTCTTTGGCTATCTGGGAGAGAAGAAACTTGAGCACATGAACTTATATCACCACTTTGCATGAGAAGTCAATAAGATACATCTTTTACAAATAAACATTGATCCATTTAATTATGTTCTTCCTCAGTTGGGTCATGAAATCACAGCCCTGAATGTCATCATTTACCTGGGGGCAGTTAGTAGAATTGCCAGCGACGTGGCCAAGGGGTATAATCATTCCTCTAAAGAGAAAACCATGCAATTATTTCAAATGCCTACTGTATTAAGGGAACAAATTAAGAGACTTATTTTAACATATTAGGCCTAATAAAGTAGAGCCACAAATAACTGAAGCAATGATGGAAAAATGTTCATTTCAAAATTCAAGAGGTTAAATAAAAATATTAGACACAATAATTTTACTTTCAAAACATGATAGCTTACACTAAAGGGCAGTCATTTGTTTCTGATTGCTGTGAAGAAAGTGATTAATTAGTTTTGGAATCTTAGACAAGTATGCACACAAAAAATTAAACTCAAATTCAAATGTAAGATTATTAACTAAAACTCTACTGTAGTACAGAGAACAAGCTCAGGCACTCAGCACCCTAAATCAATTTCCATTTAAGTCCTAAGGAAAGATCCAAGTAGGGCTGTATCTTTCATTAATTTTAGAAATGTTTGGCATACTATTTTTCCTTTATACAAACCATGGAATAGAAAAGAATGTTAAGTTATTTGTGCAGATTAATCTTTTCAATAAATACACTAGATGACCTTAGAAAACAAAGAAGTAGATCAAAAGGTGTCAAAGCAAAGAATAGTCACAGATAATAAAACAGCATCGTCTATCTCAACTTGTTCTTAAACACTCTTAAACACATGTTATATCACTAATGCAATAGATTTAGCCTTGTCTGATATGAACATCTATTAATAGCTTGTCTGTGGGAAGCTGGGCGATTGGCTTTAACTGGTAACATACTCAGGACAGCAGAGACGGTCTATGCACCATCACTTCCTGTACACTCGAATGTGATGCCTTAAAATAGTCTTTGTAATTTTGCGGTTTATCTCAAAAAAGATAGATATGTTTAATAACTTTTCAAGTGGTTTAACTTCATAATTTCTATAAATTTTAACATCACATTTCAGAGAACTATCAGGACTATTGATACCAGGTGAGAAAAAATGGACTGCAGGGCATTATCGTGTAGCAGATGTCGATAACCAATAATAAATGGGAGCTGCATCTGATGTCTATACATCTGAGGTCTTATTTTCCTGGGTGTGTTAAAGTACCTTCAGGGGTGCTAGGAAGAACTCACTTAAAGGAGAACAACCATGGTACCAACACTGAGGCACAACGCAAGAGAAATTATAAAGAACAAATTTTTCATAGTTGTGACTTCTCTTCCAGCCAAGAAAGCAAGCAGAAGGGTGGTTCTTCCAAAGTAAAACTCCATTTATTACTTCTGTCCTCTAGTAAACTCCATTTATTATTTCTGTCCTCTATTTTTTTTTTTACTATAATACTGCTATTATGATTATGTTTGGCAGAAATAGTAAGGTGTGTATGTCTATTCCATTAATTCCATATATATTTATTGTTTGCCTACTATGTGCCAAGTAGTGAGTGTGGAAATGTTATCTGGTCAGACACCATTAAGAAGCTTGGGTGAGGTGAGTCAGACTGGTATAAACAAATAAGGTAAGTTTGGATGAGCTTCAGAAGGAAGAAATTAAGTCGGCATCAAGGATTTAATGAGGCTGCAAGGGGGGGTCAACTGATCTAAATCCTGAAGACTAGAGACGAGATCTCAGGTGGCAGCAGCTGTCCTAGGCTGAAAAAACAACAGCACGTGAAAAAGTGTGAAATATTTCCATTATTGGTATAGTTGGAAATTTTTATACATTATAGAGAATGGGTTGGAAGTCAATGTAAATTGCAATGAGATTATGGTTTAAATATTCTTAAATGCCAGCTTTTGAACATTTTGTCTTAAAGGTGTTGAGAAGTCCCAGTTTCCCTTCAGAGCTTTAGATCCAAGCTGTACATGCAAGTGTGAGGCTCCCTTTGAATGTTCCACATCACCTGGGCTCTCCCCCTCTCCATCCCTCAAACCCCACCCTCTTTCATGGGTGGTTCTCCCACACGGCCAAAACTCAAATTAGAAACCTAGAATAATCCGTGTGCTCCTTCATCCTTGAGCCACACATCCACCCCATCACAAGGATCTCTTCAACCCACGGGTATGTATCTCTAGACTCAGCCCGCTTTGTACTAGCATCAGTTCTTGCCTAGGTGACTGCAAAAACAATCCAATGAGTTTCATTGTCTCCAGTCTGAATCCTGTCAACTTATTTGCTGCAGTGCAGTGAGGGTGATCATGTCAAAATGTGAACCTGAGCACATCACCCCCTTCTCAGAACATCAGACTTCTCCTTGCTCTCAGGATCTGGTGTAATCTGATTCCCTGGCTCTCAAAGCCCTCCCTAAGCTGATTCTACCTCCTGAGCAATCTCACCTTTAATCTCAGCTTTCAAACAATTTGTTCTCCTTTGTTTTGTTCTACTTTCGCTAATTGATGCCTATTTGTACTTAAATTCTTAACTTAGAAGATGGTTCTTCTAGGATGACTTGCTTGACACTCAAGTCCAATTTAGACACACATACTATGTATTTAGATGCCTGTACTTTTATTAGAAGTCTCATCACCCTGTACTGCAGCTTATTTATTTGTATATTTTCCCTAGAATCTAACTGTAAGTTCAGGGATTTTATGTATTTCTTCCCTCTTCAATGTATTCGGTGTGCCCACTCAGTCCTTTGATGGCATTGTGTTTGTGAAATGGTTGAGTAAGTGTGTAGGGTCTTGATCAGAAAGGCCATTACATATCATGTTGAGAAGCTTGGACTTTGTTCTATATGTCAATGCTTTTAACTAAACGCCGTGACTACTGGGATCTATAAGGTAAACATGGGGTAGTTTCTGGGAGCATCCGCATTCCTCAAAGTTAATTAATGTATGCTTTAATCCTTTAGTTAATAATTAATATTTGCATGGCTTAAGACAAAACATAACATTTTAATGAAGTTTTCTTAGCATTGCTACTAGGGCGAGGCAGATATCTGTATTCGTTCACTGTTTTCGGCCTTTAATTGCACACTGCAAAGATTCCCGAGAGACACTTTTGCAAGTGTTGGCAGGTTTTATGCAGAGTAGAATGATATGTCCAGATTTAAATGTCAGCGTTTGAAAGCACAATTTTTTTCTTTTTTTTTTTTTTTTTGTGTGGTAAGTGATAAGCAGGCCTCATGCTTTATACATCAGCTTTCTCGTGAGAATGGCTGACACAGGCTTGCACTCTTCACGTTGCCAGAGTTACGGTCTCAGTCGCTGCTGATGCCACGACAAGCACCGCAAATGATTTCTTTTTTTTTTTTTTTTTAACTTTTGGGTTTATTTATTTATTTACTTATGGCTGTGTTGGGTCTTCATTTCTGTGCGAGGGCTTTCTCTAGTTGCGGCAAGCGGGGGCCACTCTTCATCGTGGTGCGCAGGCCTCTCACTGTCGTGGCCTCTCTTGTTGCGGAGCACAGGCTCCAGACATGCAGGTTCAGTAAATTGTGGCTCACAGGCCTAGTTGCTCCGCGGCATGTGGGATCTTCCCAGACCAGGGCTCGAACCCGTGTCCCCTGCATTGGCAGGCAGATTCTCAACCACTGCGCCACCAGGGAAGCCCCACAAATGATTTCTTAAGTCTTAAGTATTTTCTAAGGATTTCTGACGACCATGGGGAGAGCACCTGTGTCTTTTCAGCTTTCACGTCCTGAGAGGAATATCAGGCCTGCACTGAATGATCCCCCACGTGACACCATCTACGCTGGAGGGACCACTGCACCCAGCACCCGGAATCCCGGGCTCTGGCTTCCTCCGCATCTGACTCCAGTGGTTGCCAAGGCAACTTGTAGGTACAGGGGAGTTGATTCCTAGGGGGAAGGGCTTTACCCAGCTGGTGGCAGGGGTGGAGAGAGGGGGCAAGTAGGTAAATTCACCTCCCTTCTCCCCACAAAGACAGTTCTGCTGTGGAGTCATGTGTAAGCCTGTCTTCAGATGTCCTGCAGGGCTGAACAATCAGCAGTGACTGTCATGAAGTTGTGGTCCCCTCAGGGACACACCCCTTCCTGTTCATCCTCATTCTCCTCTGCTTCACTCCCCCTCGCCTCTCATTCTGGGGGTTGAACTCTGTGTAAACTTTTCATTCAGTTTCTGTGTTATAGGAAGTCTGGTGCAAGAAAGCCAGATTTTAGAAATTGGCGATGGCCTGTGGTTCTGCACCTGGGAGCCCCTGATTGAACAGTTATTTGACTTCTTCCTATGCCATAACTCCCTCCTGCATCCCTGTGTCCATGTTTTCAAACTACCATCCCATTATTTTAAAAGATATTTCACATTTCTCAGGACATGTTGGTTTGGAGAACAGTGTGTGTGTGAGTGATTATAAACTAGCCACACAACAAGACGCATCCATTTGCTCTAGCAGATACTTCAGTTGGCTTTTCCAGAGTCTCCCTCTGGTTTGCTCACCATGGTCTATGTCCAGGAAACCCACCTCTTGGCTACATCAGTGGGGCTCCAGGGCTCTCTGGCTTTGGTTTATTTGGCCCAATGGGGGTCCCTAGTGAGAGCCGGGAAAGAAGCAGGAGACTGAGCCTAGCATAGTATTGGTTCTTGCGGAACCATCTCTGAGGTCACCTCGAGCTGGTTGCATCCCTCAGTGGAAGACACTGCTCCTCCACATCCTCTCCTTCCCTCGTCCCTTTGGGCCCCGGTGGTAATAGTTTGTCAGCTGCTTGCTTTCGGTTTCTGCACTGTCCCTTGTGGTTCTACCACACCCCATCAACCCCTGTATCATTGCCACCTAGTAAGTAAATATTGCCTATGTTGTGACGTGTTGTGCATCTATTTCCAGTTTGGACCCTGACTGATACACCTGTCAATACACCTGTCAGGACCTTGCAGAACTGATTGAAGGTATGTAAATATATGAAATTACATATAGGAAGCCAAAGGAGGCAGGGCTAAGAGAGAAGTTTCGGAGACTATCAGATTTTAGAGAAATTTGATGAAAATGATGACTTGACCAAGACAGAATAAAAACAGAAACAAAAACAAAAAAACAATATAAAGTAAGAGTAAAACTTGGAGAGGATTAGGTGGAAAATCAAGCATAAAGTATTTTGAAGATAAGGAATTGAGGTTTGAAACATGTTCACTTATTTTTGGCATTTAAGGCCTCCTTTTTGACCATGATGACAGCAATTTCAGTAGAGGTGGTTGAAGCAAAAACCAGCCAGTCTTGAACTAGGTTGTGAGTGGGAGGTGTGGAAGTTAAGAGAAAAAGTGAGACTTACTCTTGCCAAAAACATAAAACCTAGGGGCAGAAAAAAGTGTTTCTGAAATGATTAGATGTTCATATTCTCACCAGAAACTTCCTCAACCGAGATGATGGTTACTCAGTTTGTCCATCATCATCATCTTTCTTTTCTCCCTCTGTCTAGTTTTCTCTTTTATTTTTTATTAATAGTTCTACTAAACAGATAATTAAAAAATCATTGCACAAATGAGTTACTGGTAGCAAAATATTTAATGATACAAATTAATGTTGTGCAATATTCTTTTTGATTATTGGTGACTTTTTTTTTTTTTGGCCGTGCCGTATGGCTTGCAGGATCTTAGCACCCTGAACAGGGATCGAACCCATGCCCCCTGCAGTGGAAGTGTGGAGTCCTAACCACTGGACCGCCAGTGAATTCCTGATTATTGGTGACTTTTAAAAATTATTCATGACATTTTTATTTGTTTCTAATTGAATTAAATACATATCAACATTTATATAGTAAAGAGGAGTTATTTCTGTTTTAATTCAACTGTTTAACCTTAAAGAACATTGTCTAATCTATTATGAGTTCATTCAATCATACCACTTCAATAGCCAGTTGTGTATGTGTGTGTAAAATGTTTACAAGTGTGTGTGCACATGTGTATATATGGGTATGTTTGTGTTTAGATATATATCTATATCTGTAGCTATATAGACTATTTCTTTATGTATAGAATTTAGCAATTCAGTCACTTTGGTAGTATGTTTTTCTACTGTATAAATCTATCATGAAAATTTTACACTTTCTGACTTCATTTCCTTCTCTAACACATATTTAGACTATACTATGGTCTGAATGTTTTTGTCCCCCCACCCCTAATTTATATGCTGAAATGCTAGTCCCCAAGGTGATGGTATTAGGAAGAGTCTTTGGGAGGTGATTAGGTCATTAGGCTGGAGCCTTCATGAATGAGATTAGTGCCTTTATAGAAGAGGCTCAGCAGAGCTCCCAGTCCCTTTCATAATGTGAGGACACAGCGAAAGTCCTCTATGAATCAGGAGCCATCAGTAGCCAAACATTGAAGCTGCTGTTGCCATGATCCTGAACTTCCCAACCTCCAGCACTGTGAGAAATCCATGTTCGCTGTTTATAAGCTATCCCGTCTATAGTAATCTTTTATAGCAACCTGAATGGACTAAGACAAGGTTTTCCAGAAGATAATGGCATTTGAATGAACAGACTGAGTAAAGAAGATCCACCCTCCCCAATGTTGCCGACATCATCCAATCTGTTGAGGGACCCTAATAGGACCAAAAGGCGTAAGGAGGGTGAATTCCCTCTCTCTTTTCTTGAGCTGGGACATCCACACCTCCTCCCTTGGACAGTTTGTCAAGGCTTCAGACTCTTGGACTTATGCCAGTGGCCACCAGCCTCAGATGTTGGGACTCAGACTGGATTATACCATTGGATTTCTTGGTTTTCCAGCTTGCAGACAGCAGATCATGAATATCTTAGCACCCATAATGGCCTGAACCAATTTCCGTAATAAATCTTCTCTTATATACCCCTGTCTATCTATCTATCTGTCTATCTATCTATCTATATATCTATCTATCTATCTCCAGCTGATTCTGCTTCTCTGGAGGACCCTGACTAATGCATGCCATGCAGAAAAACAAACCTCAGAGATCTCTCAGATAAATAGTAAAAATTCACATTTTATATAATCTTATGCATACCTATAGGAGTTACTGATTCAACAGTGGATATACTTTGAATTTTTATTTTACAAAAATCTAAGAATCACTTACTATAAACAGCATAGTCCAAAATACTTCTGAGGGGGTTCTGGGCAAGATGGCGGAAGAGTAAGACGCAGAGATCACCTTCCTTCCCACAGATACATTAGAAATACATCTACACGTGGAACTGCTCCTACAGAACACCCACTGAACGCTGGCAGAAGATGTCAGACCTCCCAAAAGGCAAGAAACCCCCCACGTACTTGGGTAGGGCAAAAGAAAAAACAGAGACAAAAGAATAGGGATGGGACTTGCACCAGTGGGAGGGAGCTGTGAAGGAGGAAAGGTGTCCACACACTAGGAGCCCCTTCGCGGGCGGAGACTGCGGGTGGCAGAGGGGGGAAAGCTTCGGAGCCACGGAGGAGAGCGCAGCCACAGGGGAGCAGAGGGCAAAGCGGAGAGATTCCCGCACAAAGGATCAGTGCCGACCAGCACTCACCAGCCCGAGAGGCTTGTCTGCTCGCCCGCCGGGGCAGGCGGGGCTGGGAGCTGAGGCTCGGGCTTCGGTCAGATCGCAGGGAGAGGACTGGGGTTGGCGGAGTGAACACAGCCTGAAGGGGTTAGTGCGTCACGGCTAGCCGGGAGGGAGTCCGGGAAAAAGTCTGCAGCTGCTGAAGAGGCAAGAGAATTTTTCTTGCCTCTTTGTTTCACGGTGCGCGAGGAGAGGGGATTCAGAGCTCCACGTAAATGAGCTCCAGAGACGGGCACGAGGCGCGGCTATCAGCGTGGACCCCAGAGACGGGCATGAGACGCTAAGGCTGCTGCTGCCACCACCAAGAAGCCTGTGTGTGAGCACAGGTCACTGACCACACCGCCCCTCCCGGGAGCCTGTGCAGCCCGCCACGGCCAGGCTCCCGCGATCCAGGGACAACTTCCCTGGGA
Organism: Balaenoptera ricei; assembly: GCF_028023285.1. Taxonomy (NCBI): domain Eukaryota; kingdom Metazoa; phylum Chordata; class Mammalia; order Artiodactyla; family Balaenopteridae; genus Balaenoptera; species Balaenoptera ricei. Next base: position 93,257,783 of record NC_082650.1, on the reverse strand, counting down.
GAACGCACGGCGCGCCTCAGGCTGCTGCAACATCACGCCGGCCTCTGCTGCCACAGGCTCGTCCCCCATCCGTACCCTTCCCTCCCCCTGGCCTGAGTGAGCCACAGCCCCCGAAGCACCTGCTCCTTAACCCAGTCCTGTCTGAGTGAAGAACAGACGCCCTTAGGCGACCTACACGTAGAGGCAGGTCCAAGTCCAAAGCTGAACCCCAGGAGCTGTGCGAACAAAGTAGAGAAAGGGAAATTTCTCCCAGCAGCCTCAGAAGCAGCGGATTAAAGCTCCACAAACAACTTGATGAACCTGCATCTGTTGAATAACTGAATAGACAACGAATCATCCCAAATTCAGGAGGTGGACTTTGGGAGCAGGATATATTAATTTCTCCCCTTTTCCTTTTTTTGTGAGTGTATATGTGTATGCTTCTGGGTGAGATTTTGTCTGTATAGCTTTGCTTTCACCATTTGTCCTAGGGTTTGGTCCCTCCGTTTTTTTGCTTTTTTTTTTTTACTTAAAAAAATTTTTTTCTTAATAAATGTTTCTTAATAATTTTTTCCTTATTTTCTATTTTTAAAAATTAAAAAAAAATTTTTCTTAATAAGTTTTTCATATTTTTTTATTTTAAAAAATTAAAAATTTCGTTCTTAATATATTTTTATTAATTTTTTTCATATTTTTTATTATAAAAAATTAATAAATTTATTTTGAAAATTAAAAAAAATATTTTCCTTAATAAATTTTTTCTTAATAATTTTTTTATTATTTTTTATTATAATAGATTTATTTTATTTTATTTTATTTTATCCTCTTTCTTTCTTTCTTTCTATTTTTTCTCCCTTTTATTCTGAGCCGTGTGGATGAAAGGCTCTTGGTGCTCCAGCCAGTCATCAGGGCTGTGCCTCTGAGGTGGGAGAGATAACTTCAGGACACTGGTCCACAAGAGACGACCCAGCTCCACGTAATACCAAATGACGAAAATCTCTCAGAGATCTCCATCTCAACATCAAGACCCAGCTTCACTCAACGACCAGCAAGCTACAGCGCTGGACACCCTATGCCAAACAACTAGCAAGACAGGAACACAGCCCCATCCATTAGCAGAGAGGCTGCCTAAAATCATACTAAGTTCACAGAAACCCCAAAATACACCACTGGATGTGGCCCTGCCCACCAGAAAAACAAGATCCAGCCTCATCCACCAGAACACAGGCACTAGTCCCCTCTACAAAGAAGCCTACACAACCCACTGAACCAACCTTAGCCACTGGAGACAGTTACCAAAAACAACGGGAACTATGCACCAGCAGCCTGAGAAAAGGAAACCCCAAACACAGTAAGAGGAGAAAAATGAGAAGACAGAAAAACAAACAGCAGATGAAGGAGCAAGGTCAAAACACACCAGACCTAACAAATGAAGAGGAAATAGGCAGTCTATCTGAAAAAGAATTCAGAATAATGATAGTAAAGATGATCCAAAATCTTGGAAATAGAATAGACAAAATGCAAGAAACATTTCACAAGGACATAGAAGAACTAAAGAGGAAGCAAGCAATGATAAAAAACACAATAAATGAAATTAAAAATACTCTAGATGGGATCAATAGCAGAATAACTGAGGCAGAAGAATGAGTAAATGACCTGGAAGATAAAATAGTAGAAATAACTACACAGAGCAGAATAAAGAAAAAAGAATGAAAAGAACTGAGAACAGTCTCAGAGACATCTGGGAGAACATTAAACACACCAACATTCGAATTATAGGGGTCCCAGAAGAAGAAGAGAGAAAGAAAGCAACGGAGAAAGTATTTGAAGAGATTATAGTTGAAAACTTACCTAATATGGGAAAGGAAATAGTTAATCAAGTCCTGGAAGCACAGAGAGTCCCATACAGGATAAATCCAAGGAGGAACATGCCAAGACACATATTAATCAAACTATCAAAAACTAAATATAAAGAAAACATATTAAAAGCAGCAAGGGAAAAACAACAAATAACACACAAGGGAATCCCCTTAAGGTTAACAGCTGATCTTTCAGCAGAAACTCTGCAAGCCAGAAGGGAGTGGCAGGATATACTTAAAGTGATGAAGGAGAAAAACCTACAACCAAGATTACTCTACCCAGCAAGGATCTCATTCAGATTAGATGGACAAATTAAAACCTTTACAGACAAGCAAAAGCTGAGAGAGTTCAGCACCACCAAACCAGCTTTACAACAAATGCTAAAGGAACTTCTCTAGGCAAGAAACACAAGAGAAGGAAAACACCTACAATAACAAACCCAAAACATTTAAGAAAATGGGAATAGGAACATACATATCGATAATTACCTTAAATGTAAATGGATTAAATGCTCCCACCAAAAGACACAGACTGGCTGAATGGATACATAAACAAGACCTGTATATTTGCTGTCTACAAGAGACCCACTTTAGACCTAGGGACACATACAGATTGAAAGTGAGGGGATGGAAAAATATATTCCATGCAAATGGAAATCAAAAGAAAGCTGGAGTAACAATTCTCATATCAGACAAAATAGAATTTAAAATAAAGACTATTATAAGAGACAAAGAAGGACACTACATAATGACCAATGGATCAATCCAAGAAGAAGATATAACAATTGTAAATATTTATGCACCCAACATAGGAGAACCTCAATACATAAGGCAAATGCTAACAGCCATAAAAGGGGAAATCGGTAGTAACATAATCATAGTAGCGGACTTTAACACCCCATTTTCACCAATGGACAGATCATCCAAAATGAAAATAAATAAGGAAACACAAGCTTTAAATGATACATTAAACAAGATGGACTTAATTGATATTTATAGGACATTCCACCTAAAAACAACAGACTACACATTTTTCTCAAGTGCTCATGGAACATTCTCCAGGATAGATCATATCTTGGGTGACAAACCAAGCCTTGGTAAATTTAAGAAAATTGAAATCGTATCAAGTATCTTTTCCAACCACAATGCTATGAGACTAGATATCAATTACAGGAAAAGTTCTGTAAAAAATACAAACACATGGTGGCTACACAATACACTACTTAATAACAAAGTGATCACTGAAGAAATCAAAGGGGAAATCAAAAAATACCTAGAAACAAATGACAATGGAGACATGATGACACAAAACCTATGGGACGCAGCAAAAGCAGTTCTAAGAGGGAAGTTTATAGCAATACAAGTCTACATCAAAGAGCAGGAAACATCTCCAATAAACAACCTAACCTTGCACCCAAAGCAATTAGAGAAAAAAGAAAAAAAACCCAAAGCTAGCAGAAGGAAAGAAATCATAAAGATCAGGTCAGAAATAAATGAAAAAGAAATGAAGGAAACAATAGCAAAAATCAATGAAACTAAAAACTGGTTCCTTGAGAAGATAAACAAAATTGATAAACCATTAGCCAGACTCATCAAGAGAAAAAGGGAGAAGACTCAAATCAATAGAATTAGAAATGAAAAAGGAGAAGTAACCACTGACACTGCACAAATACAAAAGATCATGAGAGATTACTACAAGCAACTCTATGCCAATAAAATGGACAACCTGGAAGAAATGGACAGATTCTTAGAAACGCACAACCTACCAAGACTGAACCAGGAAGAAATAGAAAATATGAACAGACCAATCACACGCACTGAAATTGAAACCGTGACTAAAAATCTTCCAACAAAAGCCCAGGACCAGATGGCTTCACACGCGAATTCTATCAAACATTTAGAGAAGAGCTAACACCTATCCTTCTCAAACTCTTCCAAAGTATTGCAGAGGGAGGAACACTCTCCAACTCATTCTACGAGGCCACCATCACCCTGATACCAAAACCAGACAAAGATGTCACAAAGAAAGAAAACTACAGGCCAATATCACTGATGAACATAGATGCAAAAATCCTCAACAAAATACTAGCAAACAGACTCCAACAGCACATTAAAAGGATCATACACCATGATCAAGTGGGGTTTATTCCAGGAATGCAAGGATTCGTCAACATATGCAAATCTATCAACGTGATTCATCATATTAACAAATTGAAGTAGAAAAACCATATGATCATCTCAATAGATGCAGAGAAAGCTTTTGACAAAATTCAACACCCATTTATGATAAAAGCCCTGCAGAAAGTAGGCATAGAGGGAACTTTCCTCAACATAATAAAGGCCATATATGACAAACCCACAGCCAATATTGTCCTCAATGGTGAAAAACTGAAACCATTTCCACTAAGATCAGGAACAAAACAAGGTTGCCCACTCTCACCACTATTATTCAACATAGTTTTGGAAGTGTTAGCCACAGCAATCAGAGAAGAAAAAGAAATAAAAGGAATCCAAATCGGAAAAGAAGAAGTAAAGTTGTCACTGTTTGCAGATGACATGATACTATACATAGGGAATCCTAAAGATGCTACCAGAAAACAACTAGAACTAATCAATGAATTTGGTAAAGTAACAGGATACAAAATTAATGCACAGAAATCTCTTGCAATCCTATACACTAATGATGAAAAATCTGAAAGTGAAATTAAGAAAACACTCCCGTTTACCACTGCAAGAAAAAGAATATAATATCTAGGAATAAACCTACCTAAGCAGACAAAAGACCTGTATGCAGAAAATTATAAGACACTGATGAAAGAAATTAAAGATGATACAAATAGATGGAGAGATATACCATGTTCTTGGATTGGAGGAATCAACATTGTGAAAATGACGCTACTACACAAAGCAATCTCCAGATTCATTGCAATCCCTATCAAACTACCACTGGCATTTTTCACAGAACTAGAACAAAAAATTTCACAATTTGTATGGAAACACAAAAGACACCGAATAGCCAAAGCAATCTTGAGAACGAAAAATGGAGCGGGAGGAATCAGGCTCCCTGACTTCAGAGTATATTACAAAGCTACAGTAATCAAGACAGTTTGGTACTGGCACAAAAACAGAAACATAGATCAATGGAACAGGATAGAAAGTCCAGAGATAAACCCACTCACATATGGTCACCTTACCTTTGATAAAGGAGGCAAGCATATACAGTGGAGAAAAGACAGTCTCTTCAATAAGTGGTGCTGGGAAAACTGGACAGGTACATGTAAAAGTATGAAATTAGAACACTTCCTTACATCATACACAAAAATAAACTCAAAATGGATTAAAGACCTAAGTGTAAGACCAGACACTATCAAACTCTTAGAGGAAAACATAGGCACAACCCTATATGACATAAATCATAGCAAGATCCTTTTTGACCCAGCTCCTAGAGAAATGGAAATAAAAACAAAAATAAACAAATGGGACCTAATGAAAGTTAAAAGCTTTTGCACAGCAAAGGAAACCATAAACAAGACCAAAAGACAGCCCTCAGAATGGGAGAAAATATTTGCAAATGAAGCAACTGACAAAGGATTAATCTCCAAGATTTACAGGCAGCTCATGCAGCTCAATAACAAAAAAACAAACAACCACATCCAAAAATGGGCAGAAGACCTAAATAGACATTTCTCCAAAGAAGATATACAGATGGCCTACAGACACATGAAAGAATGCTCAACATCATTAATCATTAGAGAAATGCAAATCAAAACTACAATGAGATATCATCTCACACTGGTCAGAATGGCCATCATCAAAAAATCTAGAAACAATAAATGCTGGAGAGGGTGTGGAGAAAAGAGAACACTCTTGCACTGTTGGTGGGAATGTAAATTGATACAGCCACTATGGAGAACAGTATGGAGGTTCCTTAAAAAAACTAAAAATAGAACTACCATACGACCCAGCAACCCCACTACTGGGCATATACCCTGAGAAAACCATAATTCAAAAAGGGTCTTGTACCAAAATGTTCATTGCAGCTCTATTTACAATAGCCAGGACATGGAAGCAACCTTAGTGTCCATCATCGGATGAATGGATAAAGAAGATGTGGCACATATATACAATGGAATATTACTCAGCCATAAAAAGAAATGAAATGGAGGTATTTGTTGTGAGGTGGATGGAGTTAGAGTCTTTCATACAGAGTGAAGTAAGTCAGAAAGAGAAAAATAAATACAGTATGCTAACACATATATATGGAATCTAAGGAAAAAAAAAAAAAAAGGTCATGAAGAACCTAGTGGCAAGACGGGAATAAAGACACAGACCTACTAGAGAATGGACTTGAGGATATGTGGAGTGGGAGGGGGAGGATGTGGCAGGGTGAGAGAGTGGCATGGACATATATACACTACCAAATGTATAGTAAATAGCTAGTGGGAAGCAGCCACATAGCACAGGGAGATCAGCTCGGTGCTTTGTGACCACCTAGAGGGGTGGGATAGGGAGGGTGGGAGGGAGGGAGACGCAAGAGGGAAGAGATATGGGAACATATGTACATGTATAACTGATTCACTTTGTTATAAAGCAGAAACTAACACACCATTGTAAAGCAATTATACTCCAATAAAGATGTTTTTAAAAACAAATACTTCTGAGCATCATGAACATAATCTTTATGCACAATCTTGATAAAGAATTACAAATTTGAATTTGAAATTATACTTATCAGTATATTAATTCCACTCAGTTTATGCAAATAGATTCAGCTTTACAGTTTTCTACTACATACTTCATTTGTCCTTCATAAATTTGGGATATGTGTGATTTAAATCTTTCGTGTCATTCCAACACAAACCATCGAAAAGTGAAAATCTACTCATGCTTAAATATATTTCCTTTTAGGAACTCTCTCATATAACTGGTCTCGGGCGTAGGGCTTAGCATGTCCTATTCGTGGGATGCTTTGGTTTAGCCCAGTAGGGGCTCACAGTGAATGGCTGTGTGGAAACCACTTATGCTGAGGAGCTGGTGCTTGATATTTCATTTAAGAGGCTCCTGTGGATTTGGATTCAATTTCATCCAGCCCCACCTGTTTTCTTTTTATTGCTAAGCTGCAAAGGAAAAAAAGACAAAGATGCAGAAGAAAAGGGAAGCCCCACTTAAGCATCCTGAGTAGTTGCTGAGATTCATCCGTCCTATGGCAAAATTATTAAGGAGCCCGTGTGCTGCCCACTTGCAGAGGAGCCACGGCCATCGACGGCAACGGTAGTAATTACATTTGCTGTTATGAAACACCAAGTACAAAGGAATGGAGGCAGCTAGGGAACATAACCTACCATTGACAGGCTTAACAATAAATATTGCCTTTGGTGCATGTGCCTGATAGGGCCAGAGAGATCGAGATAATGGGAGCTACGCAAATGGTTGCATCAGATAAAGGGGTAAGAAACAAATCTGTCTCAGCTGAAAATGCCCGATTCCATTTCTTCTTCCTCAGCTCTCTAGAACTTGAGTGCTGTATCTTGTCCCTTGCAGGTCATTTCCTTTCTGAACTCTTGTCAACACTCAAAATCTTATCTTTCAATGAAATAGATTTTTTTTTTCTTTCAGAGCTAACTCTCAGTTCTCCTTTATTCAAAGTGAAAACCTTTGAGGTATCTTTGGCTTGTCTTTCTTTTTCCTCATTTCTTGGCATACTCTCTATTATCTGCCATTTAAGCTTAAATCCCTCTGAATTTGGACTATTGAAATACTTTCCTAACTGTTCTCACAAACTTTAGTTTCCTTCCAACTGATACAGCAAAGGTTAATAAATTTAATTTTTAAAACAGGACAAGAACTTCCTCTGCTTTCAAACACACAGTGAATATCCTTAATTCCTTAGAGAATCAAGTATCATGAAGTTTAAACATCCAGGTGTTACTTTTAAAAGTGCAAAATTCAAAATACGATTTTGTGTCCACTCATTGCCTTGGCTTTACATCCAGGCTTCAATATCTTTCATATATAATGTTATACATGTTGTAAGTAGTTGTATTTAATGACATAAAATATAAAAATACCCTGGAAGGTAATTGACACCAAAACATGTTTTGCATTCTTTTCCCTGATCTAATAAAACATGTTTCTTTACCACATTGCAAACATTGCCAACACTTTCTCTCTGTGTTTTTACTCTGTGGGTCCAGTTTTTCCCTTTCCTCCCTATAATTTTCCATACATCCATCCCTATGGTTTGAGATCTATTTATTCTCTGATGCTTTTAAAAATCCCTACCTACAGAATTTCTCCCTTTCTTTATTAAGTAGTTGATAATTGATTCCTAGCAGGGTTGTTTCTCATTTATGTACGTAAAAGGTAACTCCCTTTTTACTTATTTTTATCTATTTGTCCTTACTTCTTTTTCAAGGATGAGCTTGACCTCAATTTTCAAGCTGATCTGACTTCTCTCTTCTGTGTCCCTATAGTGCATGTCATATGATATTGGAAGCATCCCTTTGTATCTGTTTCTTTCTCTATAAATACAAAGGCAGGTCCCATAATTTATGTAACTTTGTATCTCTAGTATCAAGCAAAGCACATGCACTAGTGGGTACAATACATTTTAGTTATTTGGATAGAGTTATGTGGTACTATGTCCTTTCCCCAATTCTTACTATCTGGTGTAATTTCTTTTTTTTTTTTAAGATTTATTGATTGATTGCTATGTTGGGTCTTCGTTTCTGTGCTAGGGCTTTCTCTAGTTGCGGCAAGCGTGGGCCACTCTTCATCGCGGTGCACGGGCCTCTCATTATCGCGGCCTCTCTTGTTGCGGAGCACAGGCTCCAGACGCACAGGCTCAGTAGTTGTGGCTCACGGGCCTAGTTGCTCCGCGGCACGTGGGATCTTCCCAGACCAGGGCTCGAACCTGTGTCCCCTGCATTAGCAGGCAGATTCTCAACACTTGTGCCACCAGGGAAGCCCCAATCTGGTGTAATTTCTATCGAGAAATGTTCACCTCCCAGGCCTGCATACTTGGGTAGACGATGACAGCGACAATGATGATGATGATGAGGGTAAAACTGCCATCACTCTTCCGGTTTTACACTGTGACAACAGAGAAAACCCTACGCGCAGGTTCCCAAGACTTTACTTAATTGGTCACTAGAAAGATTCCGATTCTGTCATGTCAAAGGGATCAGGGGGAATTTGGGAATTGAGAGTCATTTTGAAACTGTCATCTTACCCTCTTCAAACTGGTACTGAATCTTGACATGACCCCTAACCACACGAAGCCCATTGATGTTCTTAGGTCGCAGAATGACGCGAGAGCGTAAGAAGCTACTGTATTCATTCCTTCCTCCAGTCGATCTTCCTCACCTTTCCCTCTACAGCAGGAGCTGGATTCAAATGCTGTATTGTAGAGGAAGAATGAATTTAACAGTACGAAGGTGTAGTGAGAAATAGGCTGTCCCTTTCAGACTTCTAGATTTCAGGGGTTCCAAGCCAACTCGTCGTAAAGGAGACAGACGCACTGTAGTGCTCACTGCTGCAGGAGCAGAGCCTCAGAGCACGCAGCAGCTGGAGAGTGAGCCCCGACTGGCCTAATGAGAGTGACACTAAGATCAACCAGTTGCTAACTGGAGAGAAAATGGGTCACCAAAACTTCCACTCTGTTTAATGCAAATGCAGAAAGGACCTTGTGCTTTGTTGTGCTAACTCAGAGGGTAAGGTGGATAAATGAAAACAAACATGAAGAAAATATGTGACTCTTGAACCCAAGGTTACATCATTTAAACACAAAACAGGTCTTTTATGCCAGATGGGATAATATGAGTGTTGTCCTGTGGTCCTTATTTTAAGTCAGCACAATTATCACATAGAGGAAAAACAGTCTGCTAGCATTTACCTCAAGATATTAAATCACTGCATTACATTAAGATGCATAGAGATCAACTCATAAAAGCAGTGAGGAAATGTCTCAGTGATTCCAGGTTGCTCACATTCTGGGGTATTTTTTAATATAAGCTCCTTATAGTTAACTATTTATGACTTAAACCTCTTGACATTTGCCTATACATTCTCCCCCGTATCACAACCCCATAAGCACCTAAATCAACACCAACACACTGCCACAGTGATGTACCATATCAGTACTTTTGTCAGCAAGGTGTCTGAATGGAATTCAGTTGGATCAGTACTCTGAGTCATCATTTGGACCTAGACTTCACCTGTGCTTATGGCAACAGCATTTTATGTAACAATAAAAGTGACCTTCCAAGTGCTTGCCTTCCGAGTATGGGCCCCATTATTTCTGTCTCTGTGGCACGGTCAGTGCCTAATTTAGATAAGCACCAAATAGCAAACACAGATGGCCTAACCACACTGACCAACCTGCTCACTTAACATCCTCTAGTACTTTTCCAATAGCTCACTCCAGAGCTTAAACTTTTGTGTGTGTGTTTTGTCTCAACAGAATTGAGTTCAATCTCTCTCATTTATTGCAATAGTCTTGAATCACCTCTTCCTTGCCTATTTAACTCTGTCCTGTGAAAATGTTTGTTGATGGAGCGATTCCCTCTTTTGCAAGGTTATATTTCTCACCTCTATTATTATTCCATAATCAAACCAAAACAAAACAATTCATCTGCTTTGTATATTCCGGGCAGCTGACCATCTCAAGTAAAGACTATGTTTCTTAGCCTCTCTTGATGTTAAATATTCCAATGTGATTAAGTTCTGGCCAATGGGATATAAGAAGTAAAATGTGAACTATTGGGAGGTGTTCTTTAGTGGAAGGGGCACTCTCTTCAACATTTTCACTGTGCTCTTGCAGGAATGAAGCATGATTGCTGCAGTTCAACTAGTCATCTGAAAGTAGGAGGTGGAAGCAGCATGGTGAGGATGGTAGAGCACCAATCAGGAGCCTGGATCCTGGGGGACCATGATGCTGCCACACTAGCCAGGTATTAACTTATATTTACAGGCGAAACAAATTTCTATCATTTTTTAGCCTCATGGTTTTGCCTGTTTGTTTCATGTCACTTACAGGTCAATTTAATCCTAACTAATATCGGTGCTTTCTAGTTTTCCAGCCATGTTGTGGAGTCGCTCTTATACTTCAGTAACTACAGCAGGATTTTAGGAGGAAGAAGAGATGCATACCATTACTAAGTCTTCAGTTTTGAAATGGAGGTACTATTGTAATTTTAGGTGGACTAATGTAAACATCTATACTGAATTAGGAAGATTTAAGTATTTGTGATATTAAATTTCCCACTCTATTTTCCCTCTGTTTATTCAAGTCTTTGTGCAACTGTCTTTTTCATATATGTCTTCCATGTTACTTGAGAAGGTTATTCCTAGGATTGTATGCTTTTTGTTCTATAGTGAAATAGATTACCTTTTCTATAATATCCTTTAATTAATTAGAAATAATATATAAAAATTACTTTGTGGATTTTTTTAGGTGTCACTGTTGAAAGGATGATTTTATTAATTCTCATAGATTTCAGGTTGATACATTTAACCTAAGATGTAGTCCCTGTAAATAAAAACTTTATTTTGTATTTATTTTACCATTTATATCTCTTATTTATGTTTTTATTTTATTTCATCGGCCAGAACTTCCACAGCAATGGTAAATGGTAATGGAAACAGAGTTTCCCTTCTTATTCATGTCTCAATAGCACTCTTTTCATCTCATTAGTATCTCATCACTGACTGTGATGTTCTCTGTTTACTTAAATTATGGTTTTAATCATTAAGTATATTTTCATTCCTGTTTTTCTAGGAGGGAAGGATCATCAAAAGGATGTTAGGGATACGAACTGCTTTGTTTTGGTATCTATTAAGATGATCCTGCCTGTTATAATTTTCTTATTGGGCCTATTGATTGTGTAAATATATACCTAATATTAGGTTATTCTTGATTACCTATATAAATCTCATTTGGGTGAGATGAAATTCTCAATGTCATCCTGACTTAGTTCACCAGCACTTTCCATAAGATGCTTGCATTTATTTCAAAAGTGATTTTGGATTCTACCATTTCTCTCTTTGCCACAGAAGCAGATTTACTGCTTACTCCACCCCTACCCGACACCCACCCTCAGGACTCATTTCATTTCCTAGTATTTGTAAATTTGATCTGTGCTTTGGAATCCTAAATATTATTCAATTATGTTTATACCATATATATTTGTTTTCAGATTATTTTTATCATTTGTATCCATTTTAATAATATTTACAGTATATTTTATGTTTAAATGATTTGGCATTAGCACTATTCCTTTGAAATGCTCATTTTTAGTTTATGGACACACATCTTCAGCATTTTTTAATGTGTACCATATGAGTAGCATACATTTAAGATTACATTTCTATTTAATTAATGCATGAATGAAAAATTTGTCAGATATTTTTGACATATTCTTCCCAACCCTTTACCTTTTTTCCCCTTGATTTAGGTTTTCTTTTGGCATTTAATGTTGGAGAGAAAAATTTTAAGGCATGTACTCTTTTCTTTATTTTGAAGGTAACCTCTTTCTGTTTTGTTTTGTTTCCTACCTGGGATCTTATAGCATTCTAAACTCATTCGTTCAGTTTAAACACTTTTTCTAAGACTTACCTAGTATGACTCTTTTCATTAAATTTGCAAGAACCTAGAGAACTCTTTTGGTCTGCTTATACAAGCCTTTTTTTCAACACCAACAAGTTCTCTTTTCAGTGTCTTGATTCTTCAGAAAAAAAGAGAACAACATCATTACATTGGTGTTAGAACATGGTTCTGGAGTCAGACTGTCCTGGTTTAAATTCTAGCTTGACTGTTTACTAGTTCTGCAGCATAGTGTGACTTATATAAACTCTCTTTGTCTCAGTTTTCTATCTGTATAGTAATGGTAGCAAATGATAGTATGCACATCATGGGATTTTTGTGAGGATAAAAAAGTAACCTGCACATTAAAAAAGAAGCTAGCACAGGGCAATTGCTCAATAAATTTTAACTGGTATAATCATCTCTGTATAATTTCTTTCTTCCTTTTCATTCTGGGGATACTTCTGAAAGGTTTTTCTCTACTGATTGGGTCTTCTTAAGTCACTAACTTTCTTCAGTAAATCCAATGTGTATTCTACTCAAACCTAGGCAATTTTAGTTTTATTGCAATCCTTTCTGATCCCACCTAGATCCCTTTTCATCTCAACTTGTTGACTTTATATCTCATCTTCTTGTCCTTTTGAACCAGCCTGTTCTTTCCTTATGACATTATTTTCCTATTTCATAACTGTTTAAATTTGATTTAACGTGACATTTTCCCTGGGTCCTATAGTAGACTGCATTTTAGAGGTGCTCTTTCCCTTTTCAAGATGATGTTTGTTTTCTCTTTCTTTTTAATATTTTTCCATAAAAGTATATTGTTATGGTTGTTTCTAATTTATCAATATTCATCCTCCAATAAGTGAAGCCATCGCTATACTCAGTATTTGCTGATCACCAGGTCGAGGGGATTTCCCTCTGCTCTCACCATTGTCCATGAACATGTTGGCTTGAAAACCAGATGGTAGTGTGATGCCTAAAGGTACCAGCCCAGAACTCAGGATCTAAAAATGTCTCTTTTTGTGGTTCTATGAAGAATGAGATGGCATCTTTTCTGCACCAAAGGAGGACATTGGAAAAACTACAGTCTCAAATACACACTGTTGTAAATATCTTCCTGTCCCTGCCCTAACAACAGCTTTAATTTGGAGAACTATATCTACCAAGATAGAGTTTAGTCTCACATTTCCACATCTATATATTTGCATGTTGCATGGTTAAAGCTAAATCTTCTCAGTTAGCGTAGGTACACTGGGTGGAATATTCAGTGCTCTAGTCAGTCCAAAAAAATCAGTGCCTGTACGGTAATGAGAAGGCTGCCTAGTTTTCAGTTTCACATGGAACCTTTGGACCCTGAACTAGTTAAGGTATTAGTTAGTTAACGCCATGCAATAAACCACCCTAGCTCACAATTCTGCAGGTTGGTAAACTGAACCAGGCTTGTCTAGGCAGTTATTTTCTCATTGAAGCTTAGTCAAGCTTCTCTGTTGTTGGGTCCAAAAGATCTAACATACCTTCAATGGAGACAACTAATTTCTGTTTCATGGGTTCTTTCACTGTCCAACAGGCTAGCCAGTGCTTGTTTGCCTGAGGGTCCCAGGGGGGCAAGAGAGCAATGGAAGTGTGTAACACCTCTAAAGGCTTAGGGTTAGAACTAGTAATATATCATTTGTGCTGCATGATATTGACAAATGCAGGTCACAAGGCCCACCCAGATTAAAGGGTAGGAAAATAAGTGGGAGGAGATGCTAAGTCACATTGCCAAGGGCCTGGATAAGGGAGAGGTCATGAATTGAGGACATTTTATAACCAACTACTGCAGTGGAGAAGCCAAGGAATATTTTCTAACATTTTATTGTGGCAAAGTAAAATTAGTTTGACAATTTTTCTCAGTCTACTTTTGTGATTCCTAGAGCTATTTATAATTTTTTTCCAAAATTTAAACCACAAAGAATTTGAATTATATTTATTTTCTTATTTTTTATTATCCTGGAACATTTAATAGGATAGGTTATGTTACAGACTGATAAACACATGTCATTTAAGATCCTCAAAATGCCAATTTGCATTCTATAGAAGAATTATTTCTTTCCATGTATGGATACTTTGCTGTAGAAGTTCCAGTTTTTCACATAGCTAGGAGTACTACTTTTCTTTGTAAATAGTAGGAAAATGGTATAGTAATAGCTTTTACTTTCCATCATCTCATTCGAGTCTCAAAAATAAAATCTGCAAAATTAGCAAAGTGGAAGTTATATCTATTTTTAAGATGAAACAGGGGAAGTTTAGGAGTTGGTGTGACCTATACGACCTTGTGTCAGTCACTGAGGGTCATCTTGAAACAGACTCTGGTTTGATCCTGTGCCTGTTTGCTGTACATCACACACCCTCCTTCCTAGAAGCAGCTAAGTTATCACCAGATTTGAAGACGTGGGGATATGCACTATGTTGCTTTCAGCTTTGCATTCTGAGAACCAGGCAAAGAAGAGTCTAATCCAAAAATGGCAAATAAAATAATGACATGAAATTGCAGACTTTTGCAGGAACTCCAAATATGCTTAATTTCCAAGTGTTCGTATATCATAAAGAGAACCAAGAGGGAACTAAGAGTTACAAAGTGTTAATAAAACACTAAGATAATCAGCTTGCATTGTCTAATTCAGTTTCTAATTTCATCTCTCAAAATTATAAATTGATAACACCCAGATATTAAATCCTCAATTAATTCATTAGTGAATGGGTGTTTTAATTAAACTATGATTGAGTTCTAGTTTGGTATTAATACATAAGTAACACTCAAGCAACAGTGTTTTAAGTTTGGATGAGAGGTTACTGAAATATTCCAGTTGAAAAGCAAGACAATAAAGACTGCTTAGCTTAAAAGAAAACACAATTTAGTAAGTAATGTTTTACTAGTCAGCAAAAGTGTAACAAAAATTATATTCCTCAAGGTGGAACTGTGTTGAGTCCAGTGAGTTTACAGTTCCATTATTACAAAGCACTTTTAAAAGACTGTTACTGAACTGATGCTGATTTAAGATCTTATATCCCAATTTTGGCGAAAAAAAAAAAAACCAACACACCGGTTGAGGACAAAAATCTGATGAGATGTCACAGTAACACTTTACTTACATGGAGGCTACATTTATGGCAACCTCACTCATCCAGAACACAGTGGGAATCAGGACATCAGTCAGCCAGGCCTTGTGCAGTCCCGTCTGTCAGAAGAGTCACCTACATCACCCTAGGGGACATGGACTAACCCCCAGTTCTGAACCAGGCATTGAGATGTTCAATAACACTGCACAAAATCAGACACAGGACCAGAGGCTGACAGCAACAAAAGAAGCTAGAAGTATTATAAAGATAAAATGATAGGGAATAGTGGCCACTAAGCCTATCACTACAATACTTGATGTTTGTAAGAAAACATTTACTAATGGGCTGTGTATTCTCTGTGAGAAGACAAGAGAAGAAGAACACAGTCACACTTTGCATGCTTTAAGTATTCAATTTTCTAAATCATTATTTAGAATATGCTCTTGGGTCTGCTGGATAAATGAGGTGCTCTTTTATTATGTAGTACATCTAATTTTTGTAGAATTTAAAGATGTTTAGTCAAACAAAGGTTTTTTGTAAGATGTCATGGAATTCATTTATCCCACCTTTTATTTTCTGAGGGAAAATGTTGCAAGAATTTACCACTACAACAGAACACTCAATGAGATCCAAAATGCTCTATTGTAATGGAACTGCTAGTCAACGGAGCCAATATCATATAAGAAACATAGTTAAAGATGTCTTCCTCATACATCAAAATCTGCTCCTGACATGAAGGGTACCCTTGGGCTCTGTGCCCTTCTTCTTGCTCTATTATCTCTTTCCCTTCATACTAACTCCTGCCATCCTCATTTTTTTTCACCTGTCTTCCCATCCATGTGTTCTGTCCACCATGGCCATCTTCTCTTTCATTATCCTTGCCAGCTGTCTCTCCAACAACTATAATTAAGCCCTATTCTTTTCCTCCTAGCATCCCCACTAGATGCATTCTTACAGCAAAATAAATTCCAGTGGAATTAAACACCTTAAAGTAAGAAATACAATAAAACCATGAGGGCACAGAAAGTCTACATAAAAAAAAAAAAATCTTGGAACTAGAAAAACCTTCATAAAACCAGTCATAAAACCAGAAGCCAAAAGTAAAAGATAAATAAATTTGATTAAATAAAAACGTTAATTTCTGTTTCCAGTATATATGACAGAAAGGATCAATATAAATAGACCAAAAAGCCAATAGAAAAATAAAGGTCAGAACATAGAGAAACTGAAAAAGAAATATGAATATCTTAAAAACATTAAAAAACGCTTATTACTTAATATTTCCAATTTCTGCAAATCTGATTGGCAAGATTTGAGAAAATGATTAATTTGAAAACTTGATGGTGAGGCTTTAGAGAATGTCTTATGCTATTGCTGGTGTGTGAATTGAACTGGTGACCTCTCTTTGGAATTTAGTTAATTGCCAATATTGATTTTGTATTTAAGAGTACATATCTTCTGCTTGTAGGAGTTTATCTTACAGATACATGTGTACTTATGTGTAAATATATAATGGGTGATATTTTAATTGCAGCGTTATTTTTTCCTAGCAAAAAACTACAAATAACCAACACATTCCTCATCATGGGAATAAAATTAAATTATGGAATATCTATAAAATGAATGTTATGTGGCTGTTAAAAAGATAGAAGTAGATCTATATACACTAATAAGTAAAGGTGTCCAGTAACTATTATTAAATAAGAACATCAAAGAACAGTGTATTAATATTGTTTGTTATTTTCTGTACCTTATGATACTTGCCATTTAGACATTTCTGACTGGGGAGATACAGCCCCTCCTGGGACTGGCCAGCTCTTAGAGACAGAAGAAGACTTAACCAGGAGTAGACCTTTGACAAGCGAACTGACCAATTCAGAACCATACCTCCCCTATCTGGCCTGTGCACCCCCAAAAAAATACCCGTCTGCCTTAATCCTCCCAGGGCAGGTACCAGGCAGCTAGACACCACCCTTATAGCCCAAAACCCACTGGAATTATTCACACTAGCCAAGCCTAAACTATTTACCCTGACTTGCCTGGCCTTTCCTGAGAAGATCCCAATAAAGGCAGTGACCTAAGTGTTCCCCCCTCTCCTGTCTTCTGTTTCCTGACCAAAACCTGCTGTCTCTCCTGGGCCCCTGTGTGGTCAACAGTGCCTCTCATTTCTAGGGGACCTGTGAATACATTAAATTTTTCTGTCAATGGTGCTGACCTCTCCATGGTGTCATTCAGTCATTTTCATAAATTAAGACCTGGTATAAAACAAACAGAATAACATTTACAGTGTGTTCTCATTTAGGGAAAAATAATATATATGTATGTATTCATATATATATATACATATATATGTGTATATATACACATATAAATAAGTATATACATAAATGGACAGCTTCAGGAAAGGTATATGAGAAAGGATTCTGGGGAATGGGAATAGAAATCTTGGGTAGGAGAGAAAATCACTTAATGTTTAACCTTTTGGACAATTTAAATTTCTTATGCATTGCCTTCATAATGGTAATTGGACAATTTAAATTTCTTGTGCATTGCCTGCATAATGGTAATTGGACAATTTAAATTTCTTATGCATTGCCTTCATAATGGTAAAAGAGCAATCTGAAGATGACTGGATGCTTTGTGGGGAACACATTGGAGAAGGTGGGATGAAGCAGGAGAAGGCTGGGAGACTTCGAGTGTACAAAGCAGTGAGGATTGGTACAACAGACTAGGGAGAAAATAGGGAGAAAAAAATGGATCGGTTAGAAGTACATATTAGTGGTAGGACACCTAGCACTTGCTGGTAGATAGAATTTTGGCGACAAGGAAGAGAGGAATTAAGAATTGCTTAAGCACCGTGATGAAGAGTGGCCCCCACTTGCCGCAACTGGAGAAAGCCCTCGCACAGAAACGAAGACCCAAAAAAAAAAAAAAAAAAAAAAAAAAAAAAAGAATTGCTTAAGGGTTTTGACTCAAGCAGTTGAATAAAATGAAGTGCCAACTACAAAAATGGGAGAAGTGTGAGGGGACAGGGTTACAGGGGATGGTTAGACAATCCTACTTTTAGGTTGAGGAGACTGTATTTGGAGATTTGCCATGGTTTAGTTCTCCCTTCTCTTGGGAAGAGAGGGAACTGATAAATGCTCTCCATTGCTCCTGGCAGGGGGTACTGCATGCCTTCTGAGAAGAACTGACAGTTCTTTCCAGAAGATAGTTTAGATCTAACAAAAAAGAAAACGAGTATATTCTGCAATATTCATATACCTTCCTTTGGCTGAAAAAAATATGTATGGTTTTTATCATGTGAATCCTCTATGAGAGAACTGGTAATTTCTCTCAGTGCTTTAAAAGAGAAAAAAATGCTCTAACTGATTTCCCCCAGTTTTACTGAGATGTGATTGACAAACAAAAATTGTGCGCCTTTAGGGTAAGGCATTCAGCATGATGTTCACTGTGCCCAACTGTCTTCATCAGTGTTAGTCAAACAGGCTGTGCAAGGGCAGTGGGATCCGAAATAGCCTCTCTTTGCATCAGGTACCTGCTAATTACAGAGTTTGACCAAGGAAATTGCACTGCTTTCCCCATCTAAGAAGGATGGTTTCACATTATAAGGGACGACTGAAATCAAAGAAAAATCATAAGTGTCATGGGACTTGGGAAACCAGTGCAAATTATGTCGGATTATTTTATAGAATAAAATAGAAGTAGAAAATAAAGGGAATGTGCTGAAAAATTCCAGCCTAGACTGATTCATGCTATTTTACTGCCCTAAAGAGAACCAATTAATGTTTTAGGGTCTGGAAAGGAAAAAAAAAAAAAAAAAAAAAAATCCCTGACCTTTGCAAGATACCTGAAACCAATCAACCAAATAATCAAAGAAATAAACAAACAAGAAAATGAATTTCAGAAACTGTCCTAATTTTGATTTTATTCCTGTTAGTAATAAACATCCAAGTACAGAGGTCAAGTTAGCAAATTGATATATAAGATGTCAGACAAGATGAACATTCGTTGTCAGTCAACAGATTATTTATGGCACTACTTCATTTATCTTAATTGTTGACCCTACTCTGTTTCTTGCTATCTTAAATTCTAAAATTGCACTGTTTTTCTCTTTACCTTCTATGACTAACTGTAACAAATCTCTGTTATATTTTTATATTTTAACATTATCAAATATTTAATACCTTCAAAAGCATATACATAATATGCAAGACATGATTTTGTAATGAAAAATAGAAATAATTTCCATTAAAAAATCTTTTATAATTTATTACAATGGATTAAAATAAAATGTACTATATTGAATGGCATTAACCTACTTTGAGTAAAATTATTCCCAGGTAACTAATTTAAATTAACTTCCTTATTTATCTAGTTTACTGGCTGAATAGTGATTGAAGAACACCAAATATAGTCTTAGCATTTATTATACTTATTATACTTTTATATTATATATAATATTATATTTATATATTATATTTTTATATAATATTATATAGATTTTAAAAATTATATATATTATTACGTATATTTATTATTCTCTTGGGTTAGATATAGCTTTACACTTTTATTCTCAATTTGATCATTTCTGAAGAGAATAATAGTTCAGTTTCTCACGGGCTACTCTATGTGTTTGGTTCACTACAGAAAGTAAACACTTTGCTTTATGGTTTTCATTTTAGTGCAATTGTGAGTTCTATTCAAGAGAGTGGCTTGCACATGTAATACATCATGTATTACATTGTACATCACATAACTTAAATTTTTTTTTTTATTGAAGTATAGTTGATTTACAGTGGTGTGCCAATCTCTGCTGCACAGCAAAGTGACTCAGTTACATACATACATTCTTTTTCTATATTCTTTTCCATCATAGTTTATCACATGTTATTGAATATAGTTCCTTGTGCTATACAGTAAGACCTTGTTGTTTATCCATTCTAAATGTAATAGTTTGCATCTACCAACCCCAAACTCCCAGTCCATCCCTCTCCCCTCCCCCTCCCCCTTGGCAACCACAAATCTGTTCTCTATGTCTATGAGTCTCTTTCTGTGTTGAAGATAGGTTCATTTGTGCCATAGTTTAGGTTCCACATATAAATGATATCATATTTGTCTTTCTGTTTCTGACTTACTTCACTTAGTATGATAATCTCTAGTTGCATCCATGTTGCTGTAAATGGCATTATTTTGTTCTTTTTTATGGCTGAGTAGTATTCCATTGTACACATGTACCACATTTTCTTTATTTAGTGAAGTTGTGAGTTCTATTCAAAAGAGTGGCTTGCACACATAATACATCATGTAGGTGCACATAACTTTTTGAAATATAGCACCAATCCCTGCACTAGGTAAGGAGGAGATAATGGCAAAGATGGAGGCAACTTTTGCTCTTGTAGACCTTATAGTTCCAGAATTATTTGGAGTATTGAGAGATATGAGGAAGGACATATATCTACCGTAACTGACAAATATAAAAATCTTAAGTATGGATATATCTGTATAGCTGAATTGACTACCAGAACAATGAAATGAAGCAGATTTATATGATAACTAAGCTATATTATTGAAAAACCAAGTGGCAGAGTAGTGAGGTATTATATAACTTGTAATAATTGATGAAGAATGTAGTTGCGTACCTATATGCAGTGCATATTTAACTTCTAAAGGACAATAATAAAATGGTGAGCCTACTAATGACTTAATAAATAGAACGTCAGTGCCTCGGACCGCCCCGCCCCCCACCTGCAAAGTATTCCCATCTTGAATTTCTCCCTACTGCCCTTTAGATTTTTCCACTTGTGTTTGGACTCTAACCTAAATAACATAATGCTTAGTTTTATTTTTTTTAATGTATAAAAATAAATGTGTATTGTATTCATTTATGGCTTGTCTTCAGTCAGTATAATTTCTAAGACTCATACATGCCCCAGTGCTTGTCTCTAGTTCACTCAATCCCACCACTCTGTAATACTGTGTTAGATTATTTCTCTCTGCTATTGTTAACAGAAATATGGGTTTCAGTTTTAAGAGTCAGGAACAATGACCTTAGAAACATTGTTATATGCATTTCCTGGAGGTTACATACAAGAGCAAGAAGTGGGATTTCTGGGCCTAGAATATGCTTGTATTCAACTTTATACAATAAACAGGTTCTACATTTCTACCAGTAGTATATGAGCCACCGATACTTTTTATTCTGTTGATACTTGTTATTGCTAAACTTTAAAACATTCTACCTATCTAGTGTTTGTATGACAGACCTAATTGTGACTTTAATTGCATCATATGTCTTTTGTCCAGTTTTTCTACTGGGTTGTCCTATTAATTTATATCTGATCTTTATAACACCCGGGAAATAGCTATTTGTCATTTTTATATGTTGCAAATATGCTCTACAAATTGTGGCTTATTTTACAACTTTCTGTATCTTCTGAGAAATAGACCTTCTCAACTGTAGTATAATCAAATTTATTGATTTTTAAAATTTATCTTAAAGATTTGGGGTTTCCCTTATTCTGAGATAGTCTTCTATTCAGGAATACCTCAAAGATATTGTGGGTTAAGTTCCAGACCACTGCAATATAGCAAATATATCAATAAAGCGAGTCCCAGTTTTTTTGATTTCCCAATGTACATAAAAGTTCATGTTTACACTATACTGTAGTCTATGAAGTGTGCAATAGCATTGTCTTAAAAAAAAAAAAAACAATGTACACACCTTAATTAAAAGATAATGCAGTTGAAAAATGGTGCCAATAGACCTGCTCGATGCAGGGTTGCCACAAACTCTCAAGTTGAAATAAGAAAAAAATGCAGTATCTGTGAAACGTGATAAGTGAAGCATAATAAAACGAGGTCTGTCTGTGTATACTTCTAAAGCTTTAAATCTTGCCTACCTTTCCCTGAAGTGATAGAGAGACCACTATATGTATTCCGTAAACTTTAAAATTTTACCTTTCTTAACAATTTAATTCAACTAGAATTGATTTTTGTGTACAATGAAATCAAATTTTGTAGGCTTTTTTCTTACTACTGTGAGGCAGGAAGTTAGCCATGAGCATCAAGAGGCAGCCCTGTCGGCTGAACGTCCAATAGCCGCCTAATCCCGCCAAGCTATTTGCCAATGCTGCCCCAAACACGCCCCCGTCAGTACTCCAGAATGGTTTGGGGACCGGAAAAATTCCCCACTGGCCGGCTGGAGGGACTCTCCCCACTCTGGCACATGCACACACCTCACACTATCATGTCCTTAGATAACCTTTGGCGGCCATTGGGCTCATTAAACGTTCATAAATATTCTATGAATACATACATCTAATCATAACAGACTGCATTATGGGACAGACATGCACAGCAGAGCTTCTTGTTATATAACCTGTAGCTGTCAATTAAGACTGACCTCCTGGATTGTGCAAAAACCTTGTCTTAAAAACTCTACACCCCAGCCCTCCTGGGCCACTGCCTTCCTTGGCCTGGCCCACCTCTCTTTGGAGGTGTTCTCTATCTTCTCTCCTTATCTTCAATAAACTCTCTTGTTTAAACGGATAAGATAAACGGATAAGATCTCAGATTCTTCTTTGCATCCTTACCAAGAACCGAGGCCCACGGAAGGAGTGGTCTCCGGACCCTCTTCTGCTAACACTAGGATAATCAGTTTTGTCGGCATCACTTAGCAGATCATGCCCATCTATTTTTCCATTGTTCTCTGTTGCTATTCCTGTACTAACACTACACATGATACTGTGCATTCCTCATTACTGTAAGTTTTGTAATAGGTTTTCTTACCTAGAACAGCAATTCACTCTGTTTGCTTTTCTTCTCTGAAATAAATAGAAATCCACTGAGATTTGACTGGAATTGTATTGAATATGTATGTAATGATATGCATATTATTATTATTATTATTATGTATATTTAAATTTGGAGGAGAAGAGACATTTTTATTATATTAAATACCCCATTCAAGAACATAATATCCTCTTATATTCTTTAATGTATTTAAATAAAGTTTTGTAACTTTCTTCTTACATGTTACGTATTTTTTCTTATTTATTATATACTTATTTACAACACTTATGTGTATTTTTATACCAGTTGTCCCTCTATATCTGTGGGTTCACATCCCCAGATTCAAAAAACCTTGAATTGAAAATATTATTTGAAAAAGAAAATTCCAAAAAGCAAAACTTGAATAAATATCATAGTTAGATGTTTAATTTTATTGAATGCCTTTAGTATCTATTGAGATAGTCACACTGTTATTATAATTTAATTTTAAATTCCGTTGTCTTACCTCATCCTTTTATTTTTCATAAATGACACATTTCCTTTAACTCCATTGTGGATTAGTTCAAAGTAGTTATCTGAAATCTTATCTTTCTTGAGTCTGTCCTCAATGTGGCCAGCCCTCCCTTTTTTTCTAAAGCTCTCCTTGAGTGACTATGTGTTTTCTGTTTTTCCCCCTGTAGAGTTTTGTATAAGCTTGTGTAGATTTTATTTTTTAATTTATTCATCTTGTAAGGTTTTGGCTCTTCTGAGTTTTATTTTCCTGAACTTATGTGGGCATGTTTTAATTAAATCCCCTTTTTCTTTCATGGGCACTACTAAATTCTTCCCTTAAATACTGAACATCTAGCAGATACTAAATTATATTTCCAGTGTCTTTTTCATTTTTCTTAGTCTAGATGAGCTGAGCTACGGCCACTGGCCTTTGCAGCTGGGAAACTGTATTTGCATACCTTCTATTTTTGCTGAAAGCAAGGAGGCATTGAACAATTTGAAAAATGCCTTTTCCTGATGGGAAAGTGGACTTCAGAATTCAATGTATTTCTTCTCTTCCAACTACAGTCATCTATATATAATGTCAAGTTGTTAAACCCTAAAGTCTTTGTGCCTTTTTTTTTTGGCCGGGGGTTGGGGCAGGGGGCAGGGTGTTCAGGATATTTCCATTTGTGAAGACACTTTGACTGGGTTTCAGGCACTGGCTGCAGCAGCTTCCTCTCTGATGTTCTCACAATTTACTTCTGCTTCCAGACCTCTCCCTTCCAGATCACAACGTTTCCACTCATGTCCAGTGATTTAAAATAAATGTGTCAGAAAATGGTTCCTCTGCTTAAAAGACTGTCTGCAGATATTATCTGCCAGGGTCTATGTGATCTGGCCCTGCATACTCACTCTGTTATGCTCACCCCCACTCACATACTATGTGCTGTCTGCACTAGTCTTCTTTCTGAACTTCAAATTTTCCAGGTTTGATCACATCAAGTTTTTTGTACAAGCTTTTCTTTCATTTCAGAAGGAGTAAATATTCTTTTCTTTAGACAGATTTCAGCTCAAAATCCCAGCTAAAAGGAAACATTGCTGATCATTCTGTATAAAGCAAGTTCCCAACTCTGGTTATTTCATGATGCTAGTGCATGGTCTTCATTGTTAGGTTTTGCTGTCTGCATGGAGTGTAGACCCAGCTTGATCATACTCCTGGGGTACATCATGCTATACATGCTGCATATCAAGTGGGCTGAGCACAGTGTCTGCCATTACATGTGCTCAATCCTTATTTGTTGACTGAATCAATAAAGAAATAATTGAATAAGTATATGTCTAGTTGAGAATATTTGATAATTGGAAGCTGAGACAAGAGGGCAACTAAGAGTAGTAGACATAATCTCTGCTGTTTGTTTTCAGTTTTGCATCCCCAACCTTAACCAGCTATTGATCTTGCAAAACATCCCATCAAGCATTCACCATCTGTCTGGCAACCCGGTCACACTTATAACATTTGCCCTTCCAGTCTGGCTGCTAGTGGTGGGATTTTCCATAACTCTCTCTATTTGCCTTAATTCCACATTTCCTTTGGGAAAAGTACAAATATATGCCAACAGGAAGAATTCTTTTCTGATTTAGTCCAAATTACATCTGCATATATTCTTTGAAATGAGTAATAAGCAATTGGTGCTAATCCATATTTTAAATTCTGATGGGGTTTTCTTTTTATCACTTTGTTTATTTATGTTTAATTTCTTAAATATCCTGACAGTGGGATGTGGATAAATCTGTATTTAATGACATCTCGACTTGGACGTTTTCATTTGGTTGGAAGGAACTTTCAATCTCTATTCTCAATAGTCTACAGTTTGTAGAATCAGAGCCAACTACAAATATACATTTATCATTCTCATTTTAAAGCATATTGCTTTAATAGATACATTTCAATTGCATTACTGTTAATTTTTAATGAACTGTAGCTTCTTATCTCTGTAATACAACACTGACCTTGAAAATGCCTTTATAGTCTTCGCATAATCAGGATAAAGATTTTTTCTTTCCTTCTGAATATTTTAACCTTAGCTCTGGTCCTTAGATACACCTTGAACTTGTTTTGTGTTGACTTTGTGCTTGATAGTTTGACTACTAGGCTGGAGATTTATTGTTGGATAAGTGTTAAGTTTATAAAAATACTTAACTAAACATCCAACCAATAAAAATTTGTACCCTTGAAAGGGTACAAACTTTCTGTACCCTTTCTGTAATTAGATATAGGCTGATTATATTTTTGAAAAGGCATCCTCACCCTTTACCATTTTCCTGCATAAAATGGTCATAAATTGACTTTTTTATTATCATTTTCCTCAACTCTGCCCATTAATTCCAATTTTACCATAAAAATTAGTTCCACCACGGTTCAAACTTAAGTCTATGCAAAAAATCAAGCTTAATTCAACCTAAATTTTATAATTATTTTTAATTATTAAATAAATCCAAGAGCAATGGGGGGAATTTCTACTCTGGTCTTAAATTGCAGCCATGAAGGAGAAGAGTTCACTGAATGGGAAATCATGAGAATATTCAGACTGAAGGTGCCACATTATGATCCTAATATAAATAAAATGAAAGGGAAGAATGCTGGGCATGCAACAAAGCAGATTTCAAAAAGCTCAGTAATGGTGAAAGCGTATGTGTGATTATACACATGATTCAAAGACTTGAAGTACTAAAACAAAATTCTTGTGTGAGGTAGAATCTTTCCTTACCATACAAAGTAGGAAGACAGAAAAACAAGACCTGACCTCAGTAGTCTAGGTTCAGTCTTGGAAGGTTGTGCTTTCCTAAAAATTTGTCCATTTCTTCCAGGTTCTTGTATATATTTTTAACTTCTAGTAAACCATTGAGCTTTGGCACTAACCTTTACTATTTCCATTATTTAAAATGGAAACAGAGATTGGGTGCTTGGTTTTTTTATATAAGCTAGTCATATTTCATCAAGCTCCCAAACATTTCTAGATTTTATACTGAAAAGCCTCTGTTTTACAATCATTATTGCACCACATGATATTACTATAAAATAAAGTACAGAACATTAGACAAAATGAATATTCTAAGCATATTTTAAAAAAAGATTCATTCACTAGAGACAAATCGATGAAAAGATTATTTAAACTCAAGCCTATATAACTATAAAAGTACCAAGAATGTCAAAAAAAAAAAAAAAAAACCACCCCACATATTGTCTTATTCCTTAAGAGAATAAAGTGATAATGGTTAAAAATATATATTTTTTACATTTATAAAACTTGAGTCATAGAGCCTGTTAGAGAAAACCTACCTTGACAGTGTGATGGACAAGATCCTATTTTCCAATTCAAATATCTCTTATTCACACATAACATTTTTCTATTTTAAAGATTTAACAATATCACTGCAAAACAGGGCAGCTAAAAGTGGTCAAGTTTTAATACCACTGCCTTTGCCACATGTAAGCATGGCTACATGAACATCTCTATTGGTGTACCTTTTTTTTTTTTTTGTACCTTTTTTTTTTAATTAATTTATTTATTATTTATGGTTGTGTTGGGTCTTTCGTTTCTGTGCGAGGGCTTTCTCTAGTTGCGGCAAGTGGGGGCCTCTCTTCATCGCGGAGCGCGGGCCTCTCATTATCGCGGCCTCTCTTGTTGCAGAGCACAGGCTCCAGACACGCAGGCTCAGTAATTGTGGCTCACGGGCCCAGTTGCTCCGTGGCATGTGGAATCTTCCCAGACCAGGGCTCGAACCCGTGTCCCCTGCATTGGCAGGCAGATTCTCAACCACTGCGCCACCAGGGAAGCCCCTATTGGTGTACCTTTTCTGATGCATCTGGATAGACTTGAACATTCTAATGCAATCTCAGACTGAATTCTGAGCAAACAGCCTCCACTCTAACCCCTATTTTTCAGATCACATTTGAAAAAGTTTTGCTCTGGAGGCCAGAACTAATTAATAAATGGTGATCTACATTAAGTCTAGAGGGAAAAAAGGATAGAACATCCAGAAATCATATAATTTAAGAATGGGAACTGTTGATATTTGGCTTGAAAATGTTTAGTACAGGATTAACCTTAAGAAATTGAAAGGCTGGTATGTAGAAAACAATTACTAAATCAGAGAAGCTGTAGTTGATTTCAGCATAATAACATTATAGCTTTTATAACAGGTGAAACATGTAATTGTCTCCCTTATCAGGTAGTAAAATTCACATCAAATCTTTATGCAGTGCCTGGATGACCACCTGTCAAAGATTCTTTAGAGAACATTGTTTGAATTTGGTGGAATGTTTAGCTATTCAACTGCTAAGTTCCCCACCAAGTCCTGAATGTCACCTTCTGTGTGTTACACTCGCAAGTGCATACATTTGTATTGTTTTATATTTGTTGGAATATGACTGAGACCATATATTAGTAAAAAGTCTTTCAATCAAATGCTTCTAAGAAGCTTTTTAACAATTAAATTATTCATTCTTATTGGAAAAAAACGTTCATTGTAAGATCTGAGGTATATGACAATTGTCATTCTGCTTTCTAATTTTATGTAAAACAATAGAATTTAGGAGTTTTAGACTCTTGGGACCTCTTCATTTTAATAAGAAACCTTGTTAAGTCCAACCCAAGGAAAACAATGAAATTGTTTGTTTACTGTAATTTAGAAACCAGAAATGATATATTATTAAAATATTTCACTGTCTAAAAGTTCAAATTATTCTTGATGATTTGTATATCAAAAGGTTATGCCCTGATTTCTTTCTTTTAGTTTTATTTTTAATAGTGCCCTGCTTTCAACACTGTCAGAAGGTTTAGTAAAGCTGGCTAAAATCTTTTACTAACAAATCTTCACTATCACAAAAACGAGCTTCTAACAATCTGTTGCCATCTTCCAACCAATTATGCTTGCTTTTTAATTCTCTTATCAACTTAAACTTAAAACTTCATATTTTTTTTTCAGTAAAATCAAAAATTAAAAAATTATACAACAGTATCAAGAACTTCACATACATATATTAGCTTTTGCTTTAATAAAACACACTAAATAAAAAGAAATGTTGATGATTTGAGATGATTTTGTGAAAAAAATCTGCTGGTTTTGCTCTGAAAGAATATTTGCCGTATATACACTGCTGAATCCCAAGGGGAAAAGATAGCATTTTAACAAAAGCGTGAAGCTTACATCAGCCTGAAGCCAAAACAAATAGATATCTTTTTTGTTTTTCCCTAACAGAAAATGTATAGTCAGAGTTGAGGGGAAAAGGCCATCCATGTGAACACTACCAAGCTCCTACTTATTCCAACTGCTCCCCACTCTCCCCTGTCTCTGAGACCCCTCTCTGCACAGAGGGCAAGGCAGGTGCAGGCCAGGGGGAGGGGGGCACAGCAGGGACCTGGCTCCCAGCAGCATTTCTTACGGCCAGGGATGCAGTGCTGTATTTACAAGCAGGACCAGGAGGGATGGGCAGTTGTTTACTCCTTGGGAAATGATTAATTCTGAAGGAGCAGCACTGAGTTCTTTCCTAGATTCACACTCTTCCCTCCACCCCAGCCGCCAAGGGGCAAGATGCTCCTTTTTCATCTTTTGTCCTTTTTGTCTCCCTCACTTTCTTCTCTTCTCTCTTGCTTTCTCTACAATCTAAGTGGTTTGTATTCCTATATCAAGGTCTGAAGACTTACATATGTCAAATATAGTTCATGTTTACAACTGTATCAGATTAAATAATTGAAGCTACTTGGGCCTGGATTTAATCACTTACTTGCTTTGATTCTTTATTTCTTTGGGGCTCTAGAAACTAGGGCATGATCCACTGGAGAAAGCAGGATGCAGACAAAGAAAAGATTTAGTTTTTCCCACAATTATGACATTCTTCTAACTTCTAGAAGTTATATTAATCACACTGTTTCTCTCTCATCTGTCAATTGCACTTTATTCTAAATGATGTACCTGCACCTGTTGGTAGATGTTGTAAGGGCTTATTCTTAAACAGTGAAAAATACTCAAGAAATTAGGAAGATATATCATTAATGATATAAATGAATGTATTATCGAGTGCCATATTGGCATCAGCATTTTTAGCTAGTGACATCCTGCGCATGAATATCCTGCTTTGGATTGTTTTGCACCAGATTGTGCAACTGCAGGCAGGTGACTTATCCTCACCCAGATGAGAAGTGAGCTTGTTTGCTTGGATGATCTCTAGGGTATTTTCCAGTTTAAAATTTCTCTTATCCTTATGACTTCTGGAACAGGCTATATGCAAGACATTTCTAACATATTATAAAAAATATAATAGTGCTTAAGACCATTTAAGTCAACCTTGTCGATCGATGTGTGACTTCATAACTGGGAATGAAGAAAAATCGGAATGATATGCTTAAAGGAAAACTCTGTAACTTCATAACACAACATTGTACAATAGAGCGATAGATAGGCGTTTTAAATAAAATCAAGCCCTTCGAACTATGAATATGTTCTCTGGTTATCACAGCATTATTCTCTAGATTACAGGAAACAAACCTGCGAACATTAATCACTGCTTCTGAAGTCCTAATCAAGACTGCTGGAAAAGGTTAATTTGTAAAGCTGTCTGGCTCTAGGGGGCACTGCTGTACCGTACATCAAGTTGGATTTATCGATGGAGGCTTAAGCAAGGTTTCATTAAAGAGTTCTGCAGGATTCAGATACAGAAAAAACACATAAACTATATACAATCAATTTAAACTTTAAGAAAATTAGGTAACTGTGTAAAATATTTATATGTAGTTTTTGGAAATGAATGTTCCTTTTGTTGGTAAGAATATCTGTCTTTCTGCAGCCACTAACTGCTTGTAGATAGGAGTGTTTTATTAACGTTTCCAGTCAAGGTCTCACGAAGGACAATATATGTTACTGCCACAGAATTATTTAAAGTATTCTGCCTTAAAATTCAAAATAAAAACAAAAATGGCATAGTTGTTTCCTGGATACTGCAATCTTTTAATTGGCTTTGCCATTGCTATGTTCAGTTAATCTCTAATCAGAAGGTTCTGTATAATTATATAAACTCTGTGACTTAAGGCATCTTTTAAAAATAAAGAACTTCAAAAACAGTGGCAGTTCAAAATAATCCCAAAGGTAAGTAACCAGATGTATACTATTAAACTGTGAGAAAGGACTGTAAAGGTGACAGCCAAATGCAGAAGTCAAGACTGAAGTCTCACAGGTTTTAAAGCATACTTTAAAAAATAACTTGAGAATTGAATTGTTTCATTTAAGCTATTATATATGGATTATGAAAACTTAACAAAATCTTTAAATTAAATAAAAGCCCAAATCAGGATATGAAAATATTTGTATTGAAGAATGACAATTTTTTAAACATATATGCAAGTTTAGGTCAACTATCACTCACTATTATAGCACTAAGAAAAGTTACTTTGACATTTTCAAGCCAAATAGTGGTGGCTCCAATGACCAAAATCTTTTAACTTAAAGTTGGAATTCTATTTAGACTAGAGTAACATCTGGTCATTATCTAGTTCATGGATGGATCCTAAAAAGCATAATTCACCATCGTATAAATAATTTAAGTTTTCCCTGTTAATCATTGCTGTATATATGGCATGATCGGCAATGTAGATTGCTTACGCTAACAGCTATGTATAAGAAGGAGGGATTCAGGGGGCCAATATAGAAGGTAGTTTGGAGGATTTTGCACTATAATCCTGATCTAAGGCAGGGCCTTGAATATGGAATGGAGGGACATTTTTGAGATATATTTAAGAGATACAGTTGATGGAACTTACTAACTGCACAAAAGGGCAGGTGATGGAAGAATGGATTGACTGTGATTGTATATGATGGTGGGGGCGTTAAATAAGAGGCATGTTTCTATCTTGGTATCTCGGTTGGCAAACAAACATGCACTTCTAAAAATCACTAGTGTGTAATATGAAATATATGAACCCATCATATCCAATGGCCTCAGTCAGTTTATCTCAATTAACCAATGGATGGGTAACTTGGAATTGTCCACTTATATACCTTCACTCTGAGGGTAATAAACTAATAATTATTCTTAGCTGCAAAGATTTTGGAATAGGGTTTAACACAGATACTCAAGCAGCAGTTCTGCAATGAGCTTTATTTTCCATGTCTGGTACTTCCAAGTTAGAGGCAATCTTTTGTATATTTTCACAAAGTCCAATACTTGAAGCAAAGTGAAGTAAAAGCTCCATCACTAATGAAATATAATAAAAATCATTTTATATTTAGATTAGGCATTAATTTTAACGTCAGTCAGTTTAGAATCAATCTCTGCCTCCAATTGCCAGCCTTCTGGTCTTCCAGCTGAGGTCGTTTCTAAACACTGTGAGGAGGAACAAGCCTACTGTCATGTGTTCTGCTGGGATTTCTGGCCCATGGAATTCATGAGCATAATAAATGATTGTTTCACACTAGTAGGTCTTGTGGTGATTTGTTACTGACTACCACTAACTTGAAAACCACCCTCGGTCAAGACACCATCATCTTATGCCTGAGAAAAATTTCTTTCAATCCACTCCACTGTGATTCAATCCATCAGCAAGTCCATTGCTTCTACATGAAAAAAAAAAAAATCACAACTCCAATAATTTCTCACCATCTTCATGATTACCAAACTTGTTTCCCTAATTTTTCTTCCATCCCTTACAATCTGTTTACCACACAGCAGCCAGATCACCTATATTTAGCATATGTATTATGTCATGTCTCTTTACTGCTCTAAACTCTTATTATTTCCCAGTCACGCTTAAACGGAAATTTGAAGTCTCTGATATGGACCATCAGTTCCCCAGGAAGCTTTCTTATCTAATGTCTTACCTCATGTTTCCTTGCCCACTTCTTCTCCAGGGAGTGTTACTGAAATACACCAACTTCATTCTCACTTAAGGACTTTTGTGCTAGCCGGATTCTTTACCTGAAATATAACTCCCCGAATATTTTCCTGGGTAGGTCCTTCATTTGGTCATGTGTTTTCTCAATCACCACCCCTACAGAGATGCCTTTCTTTCACAATCTAACTTAACTAGTTGGTTAAGCAAGGGTCGAATCAATATTCTCTGATTCCTTATTTTGCCATTTATATATCACTTATCTTCAACAGTTGGACCATATAATTATTCATTTATCAGTCTATTGCTCACTTTCTCTACTAGAATATTAGTTCTGTGATGACAGGGACTTCTTTTAGTTCACACTGTGTTCCCATAGCCTAGATACATAATGAACACAACCTGATACATAGTGAGTGCTCTAAAATAGTCATAGAATAAATAGACACTTGTGAATGAATGAATAAATTATGCATCTCCCTGGGGAGATGATAACCAAAGTTTGTCATTTCTCATCTATTAGAAGAAGCTCACAAGCTGAAATGAAATTCTAGCCCCACTTTACAACATCTGTAAGTTTTTGTATGTGCTTCTAAACATCTCACCTCAGTTTTCTCATCCACAACACGGACAAATAATAGACGTTCCACATATAGTACAAACCCAAATACAAATAGTACAAATAGTAATGCAAAAAAAAGTATTTAGTACATTGCTGCTGGCAATAAAGTGGGATTGAACAAATATAATTTTCCTTTTCCAAAGTTAGACTCATAACTCATACATTCAGGTTGGTCCTGGCTGTGTTTCAGATGTCCTACACCACATTCGCCCTGACTCAGGCCACAGGGTACCATGGGGGTGACTGAGGAGATCCTCGCAGGCCTTGCCAAGGCCTTCAACCTGAAGCCAGTATGGAGCTGAAGGAATTAAATTTCAAATGCTGAAGGATGGTAACACATTTTCCCAAAAAAAAGGAGAAATGATACAACGAATACAATGGTGCCTGATTTTCATTTTGTATCCATTATCCCCACTGGAAATGTTTCTCTGGGAGTTGATAGAGTATTGGTCACATGGAAATAAAATTTGCATCAGAAAAGGTACACCAATAGGGGCTTCCCTGGTGGCGCAGTGGTTGAGAATCTGCCTGCCAATGCAGGGGACACGGGTTCGAGCCCTGGTCTGGGAAGATTCCACATGCCACGGAGCAACTGGGCCCGTGAGCCACAATTACTGAGCCTGCGTGTCTGGAGCCTGTGCTCTGCAACAAGAGAGGCCGCGATAATGAGAGGCCCGCGCTCCGCGATGAAGAGAGGCCCCCACTTGCCGCAACTAGAGAAAGCCCTCGCACAGAAACGAAAGACCCAACACAACCATAAATAATAAATAAATTAATTTTAAAAAAAAGGTACAAAAAAAAAAAAAAGGTACACCAATAGAGATGTTCATGTAGCCATGCTTACATGTGGCAAAGGCAGTGGTATTAAAACTTGACCACTTTTAGCTGCCCTGTTTTGCAGTGATATTGTTAAATCTTTAAAATAGAAAAATGTTATGTGTGAATAAGAGATATTTGAATTGGAAAACAGGATCTTGTCCATCACACTGTCAAGGTAGGTTTTCTCTAACAGGCTCTATGACTCAAGTTTTATAAATGTAAAAAATATATATTTTTAACCATTATCACTTTATTCTCTTAAGGAATAAGACAATATGTGGGGTGGTTTTTTTTTTTTTTTTTTTTTGACATTCTTGGTACTTTTATAGTTATATAGGCTTGAGTTTAAATAATCTTTTCATCGATTTGTCTCTAGTGAATGAATCTTTTTTTAAAATATGCTTAGAATATTCATTTTGTCTAATGTTCTGTACTTTATTTTATAGTAATATCATGTGGTGCAATAATGATTGTAAAACAGAGGCTTTTCAGTATAAAATCTAGAAATGTTTGGGAGCTTGATGAAATATGACTAGCTTATATAAAAAAACCAAGCACCCAATCTCTGTTTCCATTTTAAATAATGGAAATAGTAAAGGTTAGTGCCAAAGCTCAATGGTTTACTAGAAGTTAAAAATATATACAAGAACCTGGAAGAAATGGACAAATTTTTAGGAAAGCACAACCTTCCAAGACTGAACCAGGAAGAAATAGAAAATATAAACAGATCAATCACAAGGACTGAAATTGAGACTATGATTAAAAATCTTCCAACAAACAAAAGCCCAGGACCACATGGTTTCACAGGCGAATTCTATCAAACATTTAGAGAAGAGCTAACACCTATTCTTCACAAAGTCTTCCAAAATATAGCAGAGGGAGCAACACTCCCAAACTCACTCTACGAGACCACAATCACCCTGATACCAAAACCAGACAAAGATGTCACAAAGAAAGAAAACTACAGGCCAATATCACTGATGAACATAGATTCAAAAATCCTCAACAAAATACTAGCAAAGAAAATCCAACAGCACATTAAAAGGATCATACACCATGATCAAGTGGGTTTTATTCCAGGAATGCAAGGATTCTCCAATATATGCAAATCAATCAATGTGATAAACCATATTAACAAATTGAAAGAGAAAAACAATATGATCATCTCAATAGATGCAGAAAAATCTTTAGACAAATCCAACACGCATTTATGATAAAAACCCTCCAAAAAGTAGGCACAGAGGGAACTTTCCTCAACATAATAAAGGCCATGTATGACAAACCCACAGCCAACATCATTCTCAGTGGTGAAAAACGGAAACCATTTCCACTAAGATCAGGAACAAGACAAGGTTGCCCACTCTCACCACTATTATTTAACCTAGTTTTGGAAGTTTTAGCCACAGCAATCAGAGAAGAAAAAGAAATAAAAGGAATCCAAATCAGAAAAGAACAAGTAAAGCTGTCACTGCTTGCAGATGACATGGTACTATACATAGAGAATCCTAAAGACACTACCAGAAAACTACTAGAGCTAATCAATGAATTTGGTCAAGTAGCAGGATACAAAATTAATGCACAGAAATCTCTTGCATTCCTACATACTGATGATGAAAAATCTGAAACAGAAATTAAGGAAACACTCCCATTTACCATTGCAACAAAAAGAATAAAATACCTAGGAATAAACCTAACTAAGGACACAAAAGACCTGTATGCAGAAAACTATAAGACACTGATGAAAGAAATTAAAGATGTTACAGATAGATGGAGAGATAGATCATGTTCTTGGAATGGGACAATTCAACATCGTGAAAATAACTATACTACCTAACACAATCTACAGATTCAATGCAATTCCTATCAAGCTACCAATGGCATTTTTCACAGAAGTAGAACAAAAAAATCTCACCATTTGTATGGAAAAAAAAGAGACCCCGAATAGCCAAAGCAATCTTGAGAAAGAAAAACGGAGTTGGAGGAAGCAGGCTCCCTGACTGCAGACTACACTACAAAGCTACAGTAATCAAGACAGTATGGTACTGGCACAAAAACAGAAATATAGATCAATGGAACAGGATAGAAAGACCAGAGATAAACCCATGCATATATGGTCACCGTATTTTTGATAAAGGAGGCAAGAATATACAATGGAGAAAACACAGCCTTTTCAATAAGTGGTAATGGGAAAACTGGACAGCTACATGTAAAAGAATGAAATTAGAACACTCCATAACACCATACACAAAAATAAACACAAAATGGATTAAAGACCTAAATGTAAGGCCAGACATATAAAACTCTTAGAGGAAAACATAGGCAGAACACTCCATGACATAAATCACAGAAAGATCCTTTTTGACACCCCCTCTTAGAGAAATGGAAATAAAAACAAAAATGAACAAATGAGACCTAATGAAACTTCTTTTGCACAGCAAAGGAAACCATAAACAAGGCGAAAAGACAACCCTCAGAATGGGAGAAAATATTTGCAAATTAAGCAACTGACAATACATTAATCTCCAAAATTTACAAGCAGCTCATGCAGCTCAATATCAAAAAAACAAACAACCCAATACCAAAATGGGCAGAAGACCTACGTAGACATTTATCCAAGGAAGGTATACAGATTGCCAACAAACACATGAAAGCATGCTTAACGTCACTGATCATTAGAGAAATGTAAATCAAAACTACAATGAGTTCACATCGGTCAGAATGGCCATCATTAAAAAATCTACAAACAATAAATGCTGGAGAGGGTGTGGAGAAAAGGGAACCCTCTTGCACTGTTGGTGGGAATGTAAATTGATACAGCTACTATGAAGAACAGTAAGGAGGTTCCTTAAAAAACTAAAAATAGAAGTACCATACAACCCAGCAATCCCACTACTGGGTATATACCCTGAGAAAACCATAATTCAAAAAGAGTCATGTACCACAATGTTCATTGCAGCTCTGTTTACAATAGCCAGGACATGGAAGCAACCTAACTGTCCACTGCCAGATGAATGGATAAAGAAGATGGGGCAATATATACAATGGAATATTACTCAGCCATAAAAAGAAATGAAACTGAGTTATTTGTAGTGAGGTGGATGGACCTAGAGTCTGTCATACAGAGTGAAGCAAGTCAGAAAGATAAAAACAAATACCATATGGTAACGCATATATACAGAATCTAAAAAAAAAAAATCGTTATGAAAAACCTAGGGGCAGAATAGGTATAAAGACACAGATGTAAAGAATGGACTTGAGGACACTGGGAAAGGCAAGGGTAAGCTGGGACGAAGTGAGAAAGTGGCATAGACTTATATACACTACCAAATGTGAAATAGATAGCTAGTGGGAAGCAGCCGCATAGCACAGGGATATCAGCTCAGTGCTTTGTGACCACCTAGAGGAGTGGGATAGGGAGGGTGGGAGAGAGACGTAAGAGGGAGGAGATATGGGGATATAGGTAAATGTATAGCTGACTTACTATGTTATTAAGCAGAAACTAACACACCGTTGTAAAGCAATTATACTCCAATCAAGATGTTAAAAAAGAAAAACTATATACATGGAAAGTAACATTGAAAAGCTATTTTCACTCTGTTTAATTAAATCACTGCATTTAGCCACTCTTCCAAAGACAGCTAAAAAGGGACTATTAAAAGTGACAATTGTTGTCCAGTATCTGTCACAAAATAATTTGTGTACTATTCAGAGAGTGACAACCATGTCCATGAGATATGATTTTACATATATTTTTGCAAAATATTAATATTATGCTATATTAAATCCTTGGAATTTTATCACCTAAAAGTTTAAGCAATGCTTACTGGAATGTGAAAATAAGCATATGGTATAATGAAAAGGATTGAATGCTGTATATTCTTGCTAACCATTGTAATGAATAAAATCAATTTATATCTCAGTACACTAGTCACAACAGATAGAGAGCGGATATGCAACAAGTGAGTTGTCTTTGGAAGTTTCAATCTTTGTTATGTTAGCACTAGAGCAATGTGGAGGGTCTGACCTTTCTTGGATGTCAGGAGACAGTAATACCAGAAGCATTTATGCACCAATGGTGTGCATACATCTGCAAATGCCAATCTCTGTCTTTAGAGTGGACATCATGGCATCATTTTTATTTAAAAGGAACAAGATATCTTGAGTGTCCTCCATATCTTGCTCATGCTTAATAACAGACTTGAAAGATTACCATATTTTCACAGGGGGGCTTATATTGAACTTTTGGAGTCTCCATTGCTGGTATGAAGTAACTTCACTGAATGTTCCATGGAGTCAAGATGCCAGTCTGGAAAGTTCAGCCTTGAGGCCCAAACACTTAGCAGGGGCTCCAATACAAAATTTTGAATAATTGAATTAATGAACTGATGTGTTTCCAAATGAGATATATGAATGACAAAACATTCCAGATAAACAGAATACCTGTGAAGAACACTGGTGTCACTGGTATATGAAACTCCGCTGCAAGAAGATATGCGCAAAGACAGTTGGAGACCCTCCAAAGAGCTGTCTCTTGCATGTGCTTTATGGACAGGCAGCTTTAAGAAGTAAACAGTGCTCAGATGTTTGCACTTGGCCACCTGCTCTTCTAGCTCTGCAAGCTTTCCTTGAATTCCTTTGTTCACTTTTATGGTTTTATCTGCTATTTTTATATTTAATATTC